>NC_089586.1:54220034-55623536 GCF_019320115.1 Miscanthus floridulus | reverse complement strand
TTTAAGTTCAGGAACGGATTAAATGCTTAGCCATGCTTAGTGCGGTAGAAGTCAGGTGATTTCCTGTCACCTGCGAGCTTTAGGATGAGGTGGATCACGGTTGGCTATATTTGCTATCGTGGGAAAGAACCATGTTAATAATGAATTAAGACCGGGCGGAGTCTTATGTAGGTTTGGACATAGTGACTCCGCCTGTGTCGTTTAAGGACCGATACGCTGTACGTCCTTATGTCATGTTGAACGCAGCCTAACACTTAGCTGGCCGGATAAGTCGTTCCGACCGCGAAGCCTAGTAGCTTAACTCAGGCCAGGGACGCGAGCAGTGGCATGCATTCTGGAGGTAGTAAGGATGTGCGGAGAGCCATTAGCATAAGTCCAAGGTGGGTTAGAGTCCCGAGCAACCTTGGCAGAGTGGTTCTCTGAGAATGTCGATCTGTTGGGACTCGCGACTCCTGAATCATACCAAAGGTGACTTGTTTGCGACCCTGACGGGGGAAGCAGGGTTTGTGTTTAGGAATACCCCTCCAGCTAGATAGGAATCGATTCGAATCGCCATCTCTCCCGGATAGTGAGAACTTGACTGAGCAGCGGCAACGTAGATTCAATTAATTTAACGATATGGTTAAATGGATGATGATGATAATGTTGCCACGATTTATACCTGATATGGTTATTAATGTTTGCATCTTAATCAAATGATAGCTTAGTACAGGTGCTAATATAGATGACATGTTAATGGCTAAAAGTCACTGCTAGTTCAGGTCAAGAGTTGATCATTATTACTTATGCTTTTCCGCAAAAAGAAAGTGTCAGCTTGATCCACTAAATTAAGCTATGCATGATCCTTGGTGTCATTTGTTTTGGTTTCTGACGGATAAGTCTAGCTGAGTATATTCTTATACTCAGGGTTTATTCCCTCTTGTTGCAGATGACCTTCTATATCAGGGATTCTATAAGTATTGTCTCCACCCGGCGGGTGACGAAGACTAGATCATGGGCATGATCTCTGTTTCTCTTATCTGAATGCTTTTGCGGGTTGTGATCAGCAAACCAGTATTTGTATTTGAACTCGGGTGTGTAAGTCAAACTATTTGCTTCCGCGTACTTTACAACACTTGTTTTGTAATAACGATGACTCTGAGGTGATGTAATCTATTTGCAAACCGTCTATGAAATGTTGTAACATATGATATGTTATGTTGAATTACTGTGATCTTGGTTGTATGCAAGTTGGTTTGAAATCCTTCGAGGTTTCAGTTGACTACCGGGTTTATATGGGCTCAAGTGCGAGAATTTGATCGTTTCGGCGATTGTTTTTGTACTTATGCTCTTATAAATTGGTCGGTTCTGTGACATCATCCATCGTGATATAATCACAATCTGCATTGTTGCTAGTAGCAGCATTGTCGTGCCCACCGGCCGCTGCTGATGAGGTTTGTTATTCAGCATTCACCGCCGCCATCATCGTTGTCGATGAGTTCCCTCCTCTAGATGCACCGACACTCGGATCCTCTGCTTCCCCATGAAACTTTTAGATGGTGTAATCCTTGATGAAACCGTACCGGATCAAGTGAGATTTCACCGTGTCATCTCTGTGGGCAAGAAGGTTCTTGCAGCTCTTACACGAACAGATGGTGAGTTCCCGCTTCAGACTCAGATGATGCCTTTTCGTAGCGGCAATAAACTTTGTCACATGATCTAGGAAAGCTGGATGCAGCCTCGATGTCTTGTACATCCATTCCCTATCCATGACCGCGAACATCTTGCACACACAAACAACAAAAATGGTGCATATAAGCAGAGCAGTACGGAAAAAAGACAGCCAGGTAGCTCTAGATCTGATGATTTCTCTCTCCTCCAAATAGATCTAGATCTAGATCTTGAGAAAAAGCACCCAAATCATGGAAAAGAGAGAGGATTGAGGGTTTGAGAGAGAGAATCAACCTCTTGCGGTGCCCTCCTTCACCAAATCAAAGGGCAAAACCTCTCTCCCTAGAAAATGGCAATTTTTTAGGGTTTTGAGGTTAAACCCTAGAAAAATGGAGGAGAAGCCGTGGGGAAGAAGGGTGGGTGAGGCTGTATTTATAGCCCAGACTTAACCGAGGTGGGCACTATAAGGAAACCGCCTTGGTTAATCGTCTGTTAACCGAGTCGGTTGCTTTAGACCAAATGCCTCGATAACCGAGGCAGTTACCCTAACGAAACCGCCTCGGTTAATGCGGATTAACCGAGGCATTTGCTTTATAACAACCGCCGAGGTGGTTGCGTTAGGGCAACTGCCTCGGTTAATCCACATTAACCGTGGTGGTTTCTCGGCTACCTGACCACGAATAATCGAGGCGGGCAACCAGGGCACCTGCCTTGGAGCTCCAAAGTGAAATGATGCGCAAAAGAAATCCTATAGTAGTGAATGGAGAACATGATGCTCAAAGGAGCAGGAAAATTCTAAGTTTTGTTGCTGGCCAGTTGAGCTTTCAGCAGCCTGTCGTGCGAGAGCATCAGCTATGGTGTTGAGTCGCCTATGGATCTTATAAATCCTGGATGACCTGTGTCTTGAAATGTTGGAGAAGGTTTGAGTGAAGTGCTTTATTCTCTAGTCAGGGGGGTTTGAGTGATCATCACTATTGAGTAAGTGAACCAACTATTCACAATCCGACAAGTAGTTTACTCCATTGAGGTTGGGTCTGTCAATGATAGTCGAAGCCAGAGCGAGGCTGGCAGCCTCGGCCATGATCACAGAAGTGAATGCTTCAAGTTTAGCCTTGATGTGAATTGCTTGTGGTGGCTGCTCCTAGAGATTAAGGATGAAAACCCCGAGTCCAGCCAATCTTGGTTGCAAATTAGGACGGTCTGGCTGAGTAGAGGCATCCACATAGCATCGGGAACCTTGGAGGAGTGTCGGTGCTGTGATTTCATACCTGTTCATCGATGGCACCTATTGCAATGGTAGTCTCATACCTGATAGAGGTGATGTAGATTGAGGCGCTAGAGTTTGTGTGTGAGGGCTCTGTTGGCAGGTCACATGCCGTTGGTGGCAGGGGGGCAGCTTTAGTAGTGACTGGTGGCTCACTGGTTGCGGCTGTCCCTTGATCATTGGTGGTAATGAGCACCGCAACCGCGTGGTGTACCTGCCAAGGATTCCAATTTCGCCTATGGAAGCAGGTATCATTTCTTGCTTTCCATAGATACCATAAAGTGATTAGGATTTTGTGGAAAACAGGATTTGTGGTGGAGCTAGGAATGATAGTCTGCAAGATAAGTTGGACACCATCGTCCTCCTGAGGAAGATTATTGGTTCTAAGGGGAGGGTTGGAAGAAAACCATACCGCACAAGGAAGGTTGCAATGGAAGAAGAGGCGGGCGTCATTTTCTACTGCTCCACAAGCTGCACAATATTTATCAATGTTAGTGGAGTACCTTTTAGTAGTGGCAAGTGTCCTGCGTATTAGCCGCCTGGCGAAAGTTTTGATCAGCGGCGGTAGTTCTTTGGTTTTCCAGACCCTCTGCAGTATTTGGTTTGCCTGTGGGTTTATGCTCCTGGATCCTTGTTGTGGAAGCTGGATCACCGACTAGGAGCTAAAGTGCCCGTATATGTTTTTAGTATAGCATTGTCCATTACTTGATGGGATCCACCTTAATATGTCCTGCTGATCACTGCTGATAGGGTCAATATTAGTGATGGCTTGAACAGCCTGATCATCAAAAATATTTGTGATGAGATCAAGATTCCATGATCTAGAATCAGCATTCCAAAGTTGGGAGACGGTAGCCGGGAGGGGCAGAGTAGTAACCGGCAGATGCATATGGTCATGAATAGACTCCCAGAGAGGACACCAAGGGGCTGACCAAATGGAAGTATTACCTGCATGAAGCTGATAGGTGGAATTGGCACATAGTTCCTTTTTGACATGCAATACAGAAGACCAGGAGGCAGAGCGAGGGCCATTTGTTTTGGCCATCCCAAAAGAAGTGTTATGGTAATACTTTGCTTTAATCACCAAAGAGAGGAAAGGATTCTTGTTAGTGATAATATTCCAAGCAGCTTGGGTGAGAAGACTTTTGTTAACCGTGTAAAGATCATTAATGCCTAGGCCACCATTGTCCTTGGATTGACAAATATATTCACAAGATCGGTAGGCAATAGGAGACGTTGGGTTGTCATCCTGAACTCTTGTCCACCAAAATCTTCTGATGATAGCATTGATTCTGTGAATAAAAGTCTTAGAAAAAAGAACAGTTGACATGTAGTACACAGAAATGGAGGCTAGAACATATTGAATGTAGGTGAGTCTACCAGCGTGATTAATTTTATTGGCCTTGACAGTAGTAAACTTAGCCTTGAACTTGTTAATAATAAAATCGTAAGCTTTGTTCCTGTCGTTGTGATTGAAAATGAGTGGATGACCAAGATGCATGACCAAATGGTCGGTCGTGCCTGGGTTGCAACCAGCCCAGTTTATTTGCCTAGACAAGCCCGTTAGCCAGCCCCGCACGACCCTCAAAGCGGGGCTGGGCCTGGTCCAGGGAAACGAATTTCATTTTTATTTCTCTGGAGCCCGGTTCGTGTGGGCGTGGTGCGTGCGACCGGTGAAGTTCTCATCGCCTCCCTTCTCTTTACCGTGGGGGCGCTGGCCCAGCCGCGTGTGCCCTCGGCGGCCATGGCAGCTGCAATGGAGGTGGCTGGATGGATACCTAGGCCCATGTTTTCTAAGGCGAAAACCGTGAGGGAGTTCCGCACAGTACTTCCAAATAAAACTATAAATAAGGAGAAGTTACATACTTACAAAGCCTGACAAAGTAAGGGGAAAATTAACTGATGCCATTTAACAAAAAACAGAAAGAAGATTTTATAACTTTGTTAAAACAAATAGCCTATAGAAAGCACTTGTTTTTGAAATTACAAGACCAGAGACTATGACTCGGACGTCTTCCTTCAAAGACCTTGTCATTCTAGAGTTTCCATAGCTCACATGCGGCTATTAGCACGACTACCATGAAGAAGGGCAAGTTTTGTTGAGCTCTTGCTCGGAAGATACGGGGTAGCAAACTTTGGGTTACATCCCACTGGATAAGAAGCTTATGCCAGCTCCTTGCAAATTCACATGAGAAAAACAGACGATCGATGTCTTCTTCTACTCTCATGCTAAAAGCTCATGTTAAAAGCCGGACTCTAAAATTAATCTCATATTCACATTTTAAAATATTAGCAAATCGCTAGCAATTTTTGGACTTTGGATTAATGCCTAACAAATTTTGGATTTTGTTTGATCAAATGATTATGCACATCCAAATCCAAATATATCCCATTCAAGTGCATCCAAAACAAGTAAACTCCAATTGAACTCAATCCACTACCACCTCTACAAGGCGGTGGCGGGCCGGCGGCAGCATGCCGGGAGGGATTAATCACCGAGGAAAAATTGGAACAATCACTACTACAATACCCTTAATTACGTATATAAATTTAATTTTTTCATTTGCTTGTGCCAAATCAACGGTCAGCAAAGACTACTTGAAAGTAGCACTGGTACCTTCCAACACTATAACAAAGCTCCAAAAAATATCCCTACAAACCCACAAAGTCAACGCAATTATTAATTACTACCAATTCTATTCTATTATTCTAAAATTAATGCAATTATTTACTATAGTTTATCTTCCATATATATAAGCTTAGATAGAATCCTGGTCAAACCTTACTCTTCTACAATCCCTATATCTTTATATGTATCTACAAATCAATGCAATTAAGGATTATTATTAATATGGTTTGAATTTCTCTGGTCCAGTTTTAGAACTAATCTATTGGCACTTTTGAGTTACGACACATTATAAGGTTTGTCATTCCGTTTGTTCTCCATCACAAATCACAAGTTAATTAGTGAATCACAGTTCCAGGGTAACACATCTAGCTAAGATAAGATGAGGAGGGCTAATATGGTTATGCTGCTGGCAGTTGGCTTCCTCATGCTTGCTTCCGGTACCCACTAACTTCTTGTTCTCCTATATACAGTTCATTGTTTCAGCAACTTGAATCGAATATATAGCAAACTGAATGTTACTCGCTGTTCTTTCCACTGGTGTTCTTCACCACAGATGCTGTAGCCCTCAAGAAAGTTTGTACGTCTAATTAAGAAGATGCCCGGATAAAAAAGATTTCACCGCCATGGGGCTCGATGCCCGGATCATTCATATTGCTAAGTGCAGGGCCATTGCGTTGCTGGAGGTTGCCAGCGCATCGTGTGCGCGCTCTACAAATTTTTTTTTGAACCCAATGCGCACTCTACAAAATGAGACCCTCCATCTCTTCAACATCGACAACAAAATGGGTACTGACTGGCTATGGTGGATAGGATGACATGATGTACTGACGTCGAAGCAGAAATTAAATAAAGCTTCATATTGAGTCGCCAATTTATATATGAAGTTTTTGTTTATAGAGTTATGCATGTAGGATCTGCTCATAGGGCACCAAGGCTTCGAAGAAATCGCATCCACACCCGTCTCGCCGTGACGTTGTTAGCCCCTCGATCTCCGATACGGAGATATCCGACCACTCACTAGTGTTGCTGAGCACACACTAGCGATGCCGACCACGAATTGTCGTTGTCGACCACACACTATGGCTAGAGGTAGAAGAAGAGAGGGAGAACAGAGCATACACACACAACAGAGACACCAGCGTTGGCCGATGCTCTGTATAGGAGATGGCAAATCTGAACTCGCTCTCTTTACTGAGTTGCAGTGGCAAACTATATATACAACTCTATCCATCTAACACTAGTACAGACATGTCAGGCTGTCATGCTGCTACAGTGACTAAATGTGACAGCAGGGCTGACTTTGGTGCCTGCCCCTGCTGTGGCTATAGTACGGCAGGTGAGCCGTTCGGCGCCTGCCCCTGCAGCTGCTACAGTGCAGCAGCAGGGTGCCCTTTTCGGCGCCGCCTTCCCCTGTTGCGCATTCATACAAGGGATGCAGCAGATTATCTAACAATTCTTCCCTTAATCCTATTGCTAACCCTAGAATCCCCTCCATGCTGATCATCTTCTTTAGCTCCATGAGTCGAAGACGGCCGAGCGGCTTGGTGAGGACGTCGGCGAGTTGCCGACCAGTTTCAACAAACTCAATGACGATCTGCCCTCTATCGACACAGTTCCTGAGGAAGTGGAACTTCACGTCGATGTGCTTGCTCCGGTCGTGGAGAACTAGATTCTTCGCGAGGGCGATGGCGGGCTGGTTGTCCACCATCAGTGCTGGTGGGTGAGCTCCGCACCGGTCAGCTCGCCCAGCAGCCGGCGCAGCCACACAACTTGGCATGCCGTTATGGCCGCTGCCACATACTCTCCCTCGCATGTAGACAGTGCCACCACCTTTTGTTTCAGCGACAACCATGAAATTAGAGCTGACCCGAGGAAGACGAACATGCCAGAGGTGCTCCGCCGTCCGTTGATGTCCCCCGCCATGTCTACATTGCTGAACATAGTGAGCTACAGCCTACTCCCGCCGGTCTTAGGAAAGATGATTCCCTGATCCACCGTCCCCTTGACGTAGCGCAATAGCCACTTCACCGCAGCCTAGTGATCCTCTCTGGGATCCTCAATGAAGCGGCTGACGTAGCCCACGAAGAACGCAATGTCCGGTCTCGTGTGGACTAGATAGCGCAGACCACCGACGATGCTTCGGTAGAGTGTTGCATCTACCTTCGCCGTAGTACTGGCCTTTGTCAGCTTCAGCCGCTCCTCCATCGGAGTCACACACGGCTTGCACTCAGCCATGCCGCTTCGCTCCAACAGCTTCGAGGCATACGCGCTTTGACCAAGCATGAGCGCCTCCTTCCCCTGTCTCACCTCGATGCCGAGGTAGTAGGAGAGCGTGCCAAGATTGCTCATTCAAAAATAAGTCGCCATCTCATGCTTGAAGCTGTCGATGTCCTCTGCACGTGCGCCGGTGATGATCAAGTCGTCTACATACACATTAACGACAAGCTCTTCCTTCCTCTGTCGCCACGTGTAGAGCATGTGCTCGGTTGCGCACCGCTGGAACCCAAGCTCGCCCAGCGTGGCGTCAAGCTTAGAGTTCCATGCTCATGGGGCCTGCTGTAGCCCGTAGAGCACCTTGTTTAGTCGGAGCACCCTGTGCTCTGCTCCCTTAACGGTGAAACCCAAAGGTTCCTTGTTTATTATCGATAGATGTGTATTTTCATTCTGCTGTTTAATATTCTGCACTCTGAATTTGGTAATGTAATAATACATTTCTAAGAACTCTGGATGTATGAAATGGACTAAGTATTGTAACTAGTTCTCATTTTTGGATCCTTAGGGAAAATGTGGATTATTCGGGCTCTCTCTTGGGGTGTGCTCGACGAAACCTACCCAACGTAGCTCACTCTCGGGATGCTTAGTGTTAGTGGAAGACAAGCGCCTCCATAAGTGTGTTATTTTGGGTGGTTCTGCCACAGTTGGTACTAGAACCAATAATGAGTTTATGAGTTTCAGCACTCTTTTTTTCAAAACCTAAAATTTGACCAACAAAAGTGTTCAAAAAGTAGGATGCGATAGAATTATGTAAATAAGTATAAGCCCTAGCAATATGGTCTATCTAGGATAGCGGCACTAGTTTTATCTAATCAGTTTTATATAGGTACACTAACTTACGCTGCGTAAGAATCATTAGCAAAGCAGAAAGTGAGTGTGCGATGTGCGAAAAATTTGCGAATGACCCTATATTCCGGCTTGAGTGAACGTATAGGCCGATGCATGCATCATCATAAAAGAAAATTTTGCTTAAACTAAATTTGCCCCCTACACGTATAAATTAAATTAGTGAAGTGGTAGGATAACTAAAAGAATGCTTTAATAAATGTCTTGCCATTTCTATAATCTCTTATTCCTGATCTGGAGGGTGGTCCTAAATGGTTGGTTTCTATCTGTTATAGATGAACCTGAGGTCCAGTCGCAGGAGTACTAGTGCCGGAGCGGGCCACGGCCTTGGCGAAGGGCAGGGTGAAAGTGGCCAGGGCAATGAGCACGGCAACGGGGAGAGCCATGAGGCCCCACTTTTGGCTCCTCCTCCTCCGCCACTGCCACCTTCGATGACTCATGCGGAGATGATGGCGGAGATGTTGGCTGCTCATCGCGAGTCAGCTCGTGCCATGGAGCTGTTCACATAGGCTATCGATGGCTTCGCCCGTGGAGGCCACGGGGCAATGGTGGGAATGGGGGTGGTTCTTGTAGTCCCGAGGGACCCTGCTCTTATCAGGATTTCTTAAAGATGCACCCACCCACGTTCACGCTGACAGCTAAGCCTCTGGATGTAAAGCATTGGCTTCGCATTCTGGAGCAAAAGTTTCTGCTGCTCACCGTAACTGATGAGCAGAAGGTGCGCTTTGTAGCGCACCAGTTGTTGGGATCCGTGAGTGCATGGTGGGATACCTTCAATGCCATGCAACCGTCGGATCACCGGGTGACCTGGCAGGAGTTCACTGTGGCCTTCAGAGAGTATTATATTCCTACTGGTGTTTTAAACAGGAAGCTGACAAAGTTTCTAGACCTTCAGCAAGGGGGCATGTCCGTGATGGACTATGTCAACAAGTTTAACCACTTGTCATAGTATGCTGGGACTCATGTTGATACAGATGAGAAGAAGAGGGATCACTTCTATCATGGCCTCTCTTGTAGCCTATAGAAGGAGTTATATACTGGGAACTATCAGACCTTTGGGGCGATGATGAATGCTGCTATTGCCATGAAGGGCTCGTAGCGTGACTCTTAGGCAGAATGGAAGCGCAAGCGGGTGGCTACTAGGTCTTCTAGTCACCCCTAGGCGTAGAAGGTGCAGGTCGTTAGGCAGGTGCCCTATCAGTCATCGAGTGGGCATTTGTTTTGATAGCATCAGCAGACCTTTCAGGCACCTTCCACTCAGTACTGTACACCTACTCAGTAGGTGCAACATCAGTAGCCCTAGGGATAGTAGGTCCCACCTTGTCTGGGACTAGGGAACAAGCCTGGAGCTTGTTTCAAGTGTGGCAAAGAAGGCCACTATGTCTGGGAGTGTCCGCAAAACTAGCTGGCTCAGTCTGCTCAGCCTTCAGCCAACTCTAAGCTAATCAAGCGGACAGTTATCAAGAAGAAAGAGCTAGTGAGCCGATTTGGATAGGTTAATTTCACAAAGGCTGAGAAAATATTGCAAAATGAACCAGTGAAGGCTGGTATATTCACCATTCATTCCCATCTAGCTTATGTGTTGTTTGATTCTGGTGCATCACATTCATTCATGAGCATGAGATTTGCACACTGGCACAATATACCTCTTATGGATATACCTTTCACCTATAGAATCAGTACTCTAAGTGTGCAGTTGTGCGTTAATACTTAGACAACCATAGTGGGCTTAGTATTAGCCACTTATACTTATCATCTCTAGTTCATGGTACTGTCTGGGCAAGGCATTGATGCAATTCTAGGAATGAACTAGTTGTGGGTATATGGGGTAGTCTTAGATCTGAAGCATAGAGTTGTTGAGTTATGGCTTCCTTCTTCTAAGGATAGGATGTCTCTTCTTATGCCCTTAGATCTAGCCTTACCTATTGCTGCTCATGCTGAAGCTTCTCCTGATCTTGCCTCTATTCCTATGGTACGTGAGTTCCTGGATGTTTTTCCTAAAGATCTACCTAGGTTGTCACCGGAGAGAGATATGGAGTTCTCCATTGAGTTAGAGCCTAGTACTGCTCCTATCTCCCAATGCCCATACCGCATGGCCCTAAAGGAATTGGTTGAAATGAAGAAGCAGTTAGAAGAGTTGTTGGAAAAGGGATTCATCCATCATAGCTCTTTACCATGGGGTTGTCCAACCATTTTTGTGAAGAAGAAGGATGGCACTCTTCGGATGTATGTGGATTACTGCCCTCTCAATGCGATAACCATTAAGAACAAGTATCCTCTACCTTGTATTGATACTTTGTTCGACCAACTAGCTGGTGCCAAGGTGTTCTCCAAGATTGATCTCCATTCAGGCTATCATCAAATCAAGATTAGACCACAAGATATACCAAAGATAACTTTTTCTACTAGGTATGGGTTGTATGAATACCTAGTCATGTCTTTTGGTCTCACAAATGCTCCTGCCTTCTTCATGTACCTGATGAATTCAGTCTTTATGCCGGAGTTGGACAAATTTGTGTTGGTATTCATTGATGATATCTTGATATATTCCAAGAACAAGGAAGAGCATGCCCAACACCTTCGGATAGTACTGACTCGATTGAGGGAACACAAGTTGTATGCTAAATTCAGTAAGTGTGAATTTTGGTTAGATCGAGTGCAGTTTTTGGGGCATGTTCTGACATCGGAGGGTATTTCTGTAGATCCAAGCAAGGTGCAAGATGTGCTAAATTGGAATTCTCCCAAGTCTATGCATCAGATTCGTTAGTTCCTTGGTCTTGTTGGATATTATCGGCGCTTCATCCTAGATTTCTCTAAGATAGCTTAGCCAATGACCAAACTGTTACAAAAAGAAGCCAAGTTTGTTTGGAGCCTGTCTTGTGAAGAAGCTTTCCAAGCTTTGAAGAACCTTCTTACCACTGAACCTATCCTGGCCCAACCAGATATTGATAGACCTTTTGATGTATATTGTGATGCCTCAAAGATGGGGTTGGGATGTGTGCTTATGCAGGAAGGGCGTGTGATAGCCTATGCTTCACGCCAACTGAAAAAGCACGAAGTGAATTACCCCACCCATGATTTAGAGCTGGCTGTTGTGGTCCACACTCTAAAAATTTGGAGACATTATTTGTTGGGTAATAAAGTACATATTTTTACAGATCACAAGAGCCTCAAATATATCTTCACTCAATTTGAGTTAAATATGAGGCCAAGGAGATGGTTGGAATTGATCAAGGATTATAACTTAGAAGTTCATTACAACCAAGGAAAGGCCAATGTGGTAGCTGATGCTTTGAGTCAGAAGTCATATCAGGATGAAGAAACACCTTTATCTCTCAACCATACTGAGGTGCTGGCTCACATTGCCTTGGTCTTAGAATTACTTGAGCAGATTATTATGGAGCAAAGGCATGACACTTTAGAAATTCCTCACATCAAGAAATTGATTGTCGAAGGGCGTGGTCCTCAGTTTAGTATTGATGAGCAAGGTGTAGTGAGATACAAGGATAGATTGGTGGTTCCATTAAATGAGGAGCTGAGAAGGAAGATTTTAAATGAAGCTCACCATTCCAAATTATCTATTCATCCTAGTAGTAATAAGATGTACCATGATTTGTGCTACTTGTATTGGTGGTCCAACATGAAACAAGACATCACCAAGTACGTCATGGAGTACGACACTTGTGGTAGAGTTAAGGTAAACCACATGCATACCCTAGGATATTTGCAGCCCTTGCCCATTCCTGTTTGGAAATGGGAAGATATTTCCATGGATTTCGTTATGGGTTTATCCCTACACATCCAAGGGTTATGACTCTATTTGGGTCATTGTGGACCGTCTCACTAAGTCTGCTCATTTTCTTCTAGTGGACACTAGATATACAACCAAGAAGTATGCCTAGATATATGGTGATCAGGTTGTGACCCTACACGGAGTTCCCCTTACTATCATCTCTGATAGAGGGTTAGTTTTTGTCTCTCATTTCTAGGAGTAACTACAACAATGTCTTGGTACTCGTCTCCTCAGAAGCTCAGCTTATCATCCACAAACTGATGGCCAAACTGAAAGAGTGAACCAGGTACTCGAGGATATGTTGAGAGCTTGTGCCATTTCTTTTCCTGAAAAGTGGGATGAATGCCTGAAGTTAGCCGAGTTTTCTTATAATAATAGCTATCGAGAGAGCATTCGTATGGCACCATTTGAAGCTTTGTATGGAAAGAAATATAGGACACCACTTAACTAGGTTGAAGTGAGAGACCGTGGATATTTTGGGCCCGATTTCATCAAAGAAGCTCGAGAGCAAGTCCGCATTATTCAGAGTCACTTGAAGGCAGCTCAGAGCCAACATAAAGTGTATGCGGACAAGCGAAGAAGGCCTTTGCAGTTTGCAATTGGGGATTATGTGTACCTCAAGGTGCCTCCTATGAGAGAGGTGCATCATTTTGGTGTCCATGGCAAGCTAGCCCCTCGATATGTGGGTCCTTACAAGGTTTTGGAACAGTGTGGCCTAGTTGCTTATCGTCTCTAGCTCCTAGATATTTTATCTGTGGTACACAATGTGTTTCACATATCGCAATTGAAGAAATGTTTATGGGTCCTTGATGAAGCTGTGGAAATTGAAGGACTTCCTCTCTAGCCTAACTTGACGCATATTGAGCACCCTGTCAAGATCTTGGGCAAAAAGGAAAGAGTGACAAGGAACAATGTGGTGAAATTCTACAAGGTTCAGTGGCAAAACCACTCGGAGGAGGAAGCCACATGGGAGCAGGAAAGCTATATATTGAAGCATTACCCCCATCTTCTTTCTGGTTCACCGAGGTAGTTGTCTACATTGAAGTGTAATTCTTATCTCTTCCCACACTAGACGCATGAAATCTTAGGACAAGATTTTGTTTTAGGGGGGTAGATTTGTAACACCCTCGGTGTTACACTATAATTTTTTGCTAAAACACTACATTGGCATCATGTTTATGTGATAGTGTATGTAAAATAGTGTGTAAATCAATTCCTGTAACTCGAAATGATCGATGAAAACGTGAAATGAAAGTTACATTTCACTGTCGCGTTACATCACTTAGGGTTTTAAACTAATTTTTATTGAGCAAGAATACTATAGAACGCATATGCGGAACTTTAATAAAGTTTGTAGTACAAGCCATGTAGGTGATGATGAAATACTTGAGGTCGCGAAAGGAATGCACTAGCTAGCATACCGGATAGCCTGGAAATCGAATTCGACGCGAATCCGATCGAGACTTAGTTGAATTTCCTAAGTCGGAAAACGCTTTGACGAAGCTAAGTTTGGCAATTTTTGTAGGAGAATTAGGTTAAGTAGTGGTATGGTCTTAGGGCTTGTTTTAGTAGCCTAACATGCCATCTCGATATAAAATAGGTGGTTTAGCAATTGAAGCATCAAGTTGGATTTTTAGGGCACTTTAAAAATCGTGCGTGGCACGTTACTGCCGGTTTTAGCGTCTGGGCGTGGTCACTGTGCCTCGGCCTGGTGTCATCGCTCATCCACACATGCACACACATGCATCGCTACGTAGGCTCCACGCCCATGCACGCAACTCACGCACGCACTCACGCGCATGCCACGCTCGGTGGGACGCTGGGGGTCAGTGAGCCTGGCCGCTCTGCCACCGCCGCTGTCGTCGTGGGCCCAATGCCCTAGCTGGTCCACTATCATCTGCCTCGCTATGTCCTCAGGCTATTGCTAGTCGTGGTCATGATTACTGGGTCACCCACGTGCGCCTGCACCGCTCGCGTTGCATCCGCCTGAGCTGCTGCACCGGCACATGGCCATGTCGCTGTCGGCTTGCCATTTAAGGCACTATGGCCGCACGAGCTGTGCTGACTCGTTTGCGCACGTGTAACCTTCCCTATATGCCCTTGTCCATTTTGTTTATGTGGTGAGCATCGCTCTACGCCCCCAGTCACCTCTGCCTTGAATGGCGCCGCGTCGGCGTCACCGAGCCACGCCAAGGCCAGCTCACAACGCTGGTCTAATTCGAGTAATTGCGTGCGCCAGAGGATTGAGTAGGAACCTAGCTATGCACCAAACCCTCCTACTACTACCAACTGGTGTTGAGCCCCAATTTGAAGCTTCTTCGCTATCAGCCATCTTAAGACCCCACGGCAGCGCCCATCCAATTCACCTCGCACCGTCCACCTCCATTCAATTCATTGGCACTGTGTCTTCGCCTTGTTCCCCTCTATCCTGTGCGCACCCCAAATTGCCCTACTACTACCTACGTAGCACCGCTGACGTAGTCGTGCCATCACGGTTGTCTCCGTGTTTGCCATGCGCGCATGGCTGAACTCACTCGGCCCGTCTCCGGTCAAGCCATCACATCTGGTAGGTTCTGGGTGAGTTGCTGATGCCCAGCCTCTAGTCCTATCATTTTGGCTGTGCCTTGTCTCATGGGAACACGACCGCCGCTGCTGTAGGAGGTCCGCCGCCATGGAGGGAGCTCAGGACACCATCTCCGTTCACCGCTTCGCCGTCGACCGCTTTGAGTTGGTGTCTAGGTGAGCATTGGCTCGCTACTAGGGGCGGAGAGGGGCTGGTCTGGCCGGTGTGACCACCCGGTGCCAGCACTACCGCACTGGTGCGTGCACGGGTGCCCGAGGGACCCGTCGTCACGTGGATGGGCCACGTCCGCATGGACCATGCTGGTGAGTTCGGTTTTCCTTTTTCTAGTGAATTAATAAATGTTTATTCAATTTAGTATTGAGCTGATCTTTGTAAAATTATAGTAAATTCTATAGGTGTCCAAAAATAGTGAAACAAAATTTGTTAGGTCCACCAAAATGCTATCTATCTGCCGGTGTAGTTAGTTTATAGTTAGTTGTGATAATGATAGATTGATAAATTCACTTTAGAAAGCTTAGTATTATTTAGCTTAATATTTGTAGGAATTTTTGTGGCAAATTGGTGATAGCTTTAGCCATGAAATTTTTACAGTAGGCTCATCAGATTATTATGTGCTCACTATAATTTTTATAGCCCTAGAGTAGGTTGATAAATAGAATAGCTAGTACTCCTTGTTTTATCATATATAGAGTAAATCGATATTAAGAATAGGGATTCCTTTAGTTGCTAAGTTAATACATGAAATGTTTCATACATGTTCAGTAGGAATGATAGGTAACATAGCATCTTAGTCGGTAAAGCAAGTTTAGTAGCTTGACAGAGGTATTTTATTTCAAGAGTTGTTGTTGCCATATTACTAAGTGTTGCATCATCATTTCATGCATGTAGATATCGACTTGGTAGTGTTCGTTCCTGCGGGGGAACAGGAGTTCAAGGAGATCATTAAGGAGTACAAGGAAGAGATTCTCATATAGGAGGAAGCCCTAGAGCCATTCGTTGTTGACACCCCACCTACCCAAGGCATGCCTCGATGCATAACCCCTATTTTTTAATGATCATTGAATGTACATATGATGTGCACTTACGTTACAGGCATTTTATGAAAACTACATGCATAGATATACTTACCTATGAGTCCTACTAGTATAGGTCGAGTAGCTGCTATGCTCAGGATTTCGGTAGCATGGGTAACCTACCGTTACTCACAATATGTGATAATTATGATCACTCATGATAAAATGGTGGAAAGGAAAAATGGAGACCGAGCAGGGATGTGGTTTGGGTATTGGTTGGTGTAAGAGGTTGTGTCTTGTGGCCAATAGGGCATAGCTTGGTTACACTTTTTCCATGTCTATGTCGATTAAGGACTTGCCATTGCATTGGGTTCTAGGCAAGTCACAGAGTTATTATCCTGAGCACATACATGGGTATGGGTGCAGAGAAGGCTTTTTGCTCTCTTGTCATGGGTTCCGGCTCTTTTCAGACCGATTGATTGGAGGCAGGGATGGTTGTGGCAGAACCTCCTAAGTTATAGGGCCCACATGCACCTGTCACTGTCCGGCGACCTTTGACATCTATGCATATGTTTCCATGAACTTAAAAAGACTGTCGGGTGTCCTCAGGGAACCCCGAATCATCCACGATTTCCGAGCAGGATCACGTTACAGAGT
This sequence comes from Miscanthus floridulus, assembly GCF_019320115.1. Lineage (NCBI taxonomy): Eukaryota > Viridiplantae > Streptophyta > Magnoliopsida > Poales > Poaceae > Miscanthus > Miscanthus floridulus. Next base: position 55,606,826 of record NC_089586.1, on the reverse strand, counting down.
CATTGCAGTATTACAACATTTATTCAAATATCAAAACCAGAGTAAAATCAGTGGAAGTCTTACGATAACATAGTTTACAAACCAGTTATTTCAAACCTTACAAACTAAGTTCTTTAATTATTACAAACCATAGTAGTAGTGGAGTGGCATGATTAATATATACATAACACACAAAATAAACATCCTGCCCAAGGATCACACATTTACTTCTCATCGTCAGAACGAACGATAGTCATGCAGCACGATCCAAAACAGATCTGCTCATGAGGTTCACCTGCAACAAGGGGTCAACGAACCCTGAGTACAAAAGTACTCAACAAGACTTATCCGAAATATTAACTGATAAACTCAGTAATGCAGGCTCAGGGATTCAAGGTATAGCTTTAACAATGATCAAAGTTCTTTTGCGTAAAAGCTATTTTAACAACATTCTTTATATAGAAAACTTCTCAAGAATTATATATAAAGCTGCCACGATCCGCACTGAGATCATGAAACTTCATATCCCACACCTTCACAAGCCTTATTCAAGTTCCGGTTATTAATTCTACGATGATGAACAGTGAGTTGAGTCTCCTTAACTGAGGAGCAATGACGATTCGAACCGATTATAAACCCAGCTAGGAATTCCAGACCACACAACATATGTAGGTCCCTGACCACCATATACCAACCTACCCTCGGATCCTCTAAAACAAGAATGGGTCCGCGCCACCCGAGAACACAGTACTCCACCATTCCAGCCCATGGCCACATGGGTACACGCTATTCCCGCCATCTCTCCACTCCCAGTGCGCGAGTAGCCATTCTCGTAATAGAATTGCCAAGTTCAGGCTTACCGGAGTATGTGGTTAGTACTACAAATTCTCACCTCATACAATTCAACAACGGACGTGCCTTAATCGACACAGGCGGAAAGAACCCGCTCACAAGACCTCCATGTCTTGTGGCTCACACACACTGAGTTCGCCCGGTCTAGATTTATTACTCCACATTCCCATATCACATGCTAACATAATTAACCAATGTTCCATTTAAAACTTGTAGGTGGCAGGTAGTCACCCGACTTTCATCGTTCTACGCATAGCTAAGCAAAACTAGGCATATACGAGTTTAAAACTGATAAAATGGTAAATATGGAATAACAAGGGTGGTAATGCACCAATTAGGCTTTTACTTAACTCTTAATCACTTAATGTAGTAACGGAAAGCAAAAGCGAAATTAATTTGTAAAACACAAGGTAGGGTTGTATGCATCCGGGGCTTGCCTTCGTTGACGGAAAAGCCCGATTCCTGCGACGTTACCCAAGTATTCGATCCGACCTCAACAGACGGATTAACCTCTTCAACAGCTTGATTAACTACCACGTTTTCACCTTCGTTCACTACACGTAATAATAATGCCATGTTTAACATGATGTGGAATACGAAATATGATGCTCGATGATGGATGCAAAATTAATAATTTGAATACAACTTTCCTTCGCGGTACAGTTGCAAGTCAAACAAACTAAATCTTTTTGGTAACACATATATCAACTGCCGAGGATCATTAACAACAAATGATCCAAGGTCATCACTCAATCCAAAAGTCCAAACAAAAACCTAAATTATTAAAGGTTACTATTTGCTTTTATGAATTAATTATTTAATTCAAAATTATGAAATAAATCAACTTATTCTGATTGAGCTCAAAATTTTAGTACATGTTCATTATATGTTAACTAAGTGGCAAAACAAATTTCATAATTTTTGGATAAATAAATAAGCCTAGAAAAATCATGGAAATCCATTTATGAATAAATTGAGAAATTTTTATCACATTTAAAAATTACTGAAAAACATTATTTATATTTTTCTTAAATACTATGCCTCACAGAGAAGTCACTCAAAAATTTTCATAATTTTTGGAGCTCTAAATAAATCTACACAAAAATAACAAAAACAGACACTATTCATACAAATCTGAAAATAGAAAAATCCATTTGAACGCTGAGTCACTGACAACGGGTCCCACATGTCATCTTCAACCTCCGACGTTGACCACGGCAGCGACGGCTCTGACCGGAGATAACTCGCCGACTGTGAGTCCAATGGCGATGGCCAAGGTACCAAAACGTTCACCAAGACTAGGCGCATCTATTGACGTCCCTACTTGATCTGATAACGATCCTATGCTAGCTCAACATCGGCTATGGCGGATGCGGTGGCACGGCAGTGCTATGTCAGCGAAACGAAGCCGAAAACGGGGAAACAGAGGGCATGGGAAGGTCCAGTAGCTCACCACGAACACGTTCAAGCAAGAATTAAGGCCGGAGAAGCAACGGTGAAGCGGGGCGACGTTCACAGCGATCACGGCGGTGCGAGCAATGGCGACGGTGGTGTTCCAGTGGCTGTGGTGGACAAAACGAGCAATCAATAAGATATTAAGCACCACAGCATCACGAAGAAGCTGAAACAATGCTTCCCAAGATCAGAAGCTCACCGTAGAGTACTGGCCACGACGGCGCTCGCTCGACGGGGACTCTGCCGGCCGCGAGGAAGAAGAGCGTGGTCAGCGAGTTCCCGACGAAATCAGCCGACCACAGTTGGCTGGGTGAATGCACAAGAGAAAGATGGAACTGGAACGGCCTTTACCAAGACGACCACGGCGCTAGGGAGATGGTGCGGGCTCGCCGGAGCTATGGCGGTGGCGTCGGGAAAACAGAGCAAGAGAACGGGGCCAACGGCAACGGCCTGGGCTAAATAGAGCAGCTCAGAAGCGCAAGGAAGCTGCGCTGTGGCCTTCACCGCACCAGCGCGATGCCAAAGACGGCCACGACCGCGCCTGGAAGCAAACCGAAGGTCGCCGCCGGTGTAGCGTGAGCGGTGAGTACTGTTCATCGAAATTACAAGTTTGCCATTCGCCAAAATTCACAAATTACTCCCAAATTTTCATAACAACTCAAAAATCTCTAAAAATAAAAGTTGTTCAAAATCAAAAGTTCTACAACTTTGCTTTTACAACCATTTCCTAATTCGGTCTAGATTTTGAAATGAACTTTTGAATTCAAATAGGAAAATTTAACGAATTACGCCTTTTTGAATTACTCAAAATTTTTCTAAACAACTTGAAAAACTCCAAAAATAAACTTTGTATAACTTGCCAAGCTCTACACTTTTGCTTTTGGGCCCAACCCCAAAATATGCTTAGATTTTAAAAATGGATTTTCAGGGTAGGGTTTAAATGTGGAAAAGCAGGGTTTTCTCGAAAAATTCAAAATCCAAACAAACATTGAACTTGAGTCAAACAATACATTGCAACACATACCACATAAATATAAACTCGTATTAGTGTATGCATATCAAAGTTTTCACCAAATGCCAAATGCTTTGCAATGCATATGATGACATGCCAGATTTTAATATTTAAACACCCGAGGTGTTATAATCCTTCCCCCTAAAAGAAATCTCGCCCCGAGATTCAAAGCCATAGGGTAAGTAATGGAAAAGGAAATGTGTCGCGAGAACACATACAAACTCTGTCCATAAAACAGCTGAGGTCCCTTTACAAAACACAATTTGTACTACCGAACTCAACTAACATTACTCTATTCTATAATGACGCTAGAAATTCTGGAAACTTTTCTAACAAGTAGTCTTCTGATTCCCAAGTAGCTTCCTCTTCTGAATGTTGATTCCATTGTATCTTATAGAACTTGATTGTCCGTCTTCGAGTAACACAATCTTTCTGATCTAACACTCGGATAGGATATTCGGAATAAGTTAAATCCGGTTCTAGTTCCACTCCTTCAACTTCAACATTCTGTTCAGGCACTCGGAGACACTTCTTCAATTGAGAAACATGGAACACATCATGCACAGCTATGAGACGTTCAGGTAATTGCAAGTGATATGCCACTTTTCCATACCTCTCTAAAATTTGATATGGTCCAATGTATCGAGGTGCCAACTTTCCTTTAACACCAAAACGGGTAACTCCCTTCATTGGTGATACTTTCAGATATACAAAATCTCCTTTGGTAAATACCAATGGTCTCCATCTTCTATCTGCATAACTCTTTTGTCGGGATTGAGCTATCTTCAAATTACTCTGTATTTGCCTAACCTTGTCTTCTGTTTCTTTCACAAGGTCAACTCCAAAGAATCTTCTTTCTCCAGGTTCAAACCAACTCAATGATGTTCTGCATCTACGACCATAGAGTGCTTCAAATGGAGCCATTCTAATGCTTTCCTGATAACTATTGTTATATGAGAACTCAGCCAAAGGTAAGCATTCGTCCCACTTATTGGAATAGTTAAGGACACAACACCTTAACATATCTTCAAGTACTTGATTAACCCTTTCCGTCTGTCCATCAGTCTGCGGATGATAAGCTATACTATGCAGAAGTTTGGTACCCAATGAAGAATGCAATTGTTTCCAAAAGTTGGAGACAAACTGTGTACCCCTATCTAACACAATAGTCTTGGGTATTCCATGGAGACTCATGATTCTTGCTAAGTACATTTTGGCATATTGGATCGTAGGATATATTGTCTTAACTGGAAGAAAATGTGCTGACTTAGTGAGTCGATCTACAATAACCCATACTGAGTCAAATCCTTTTGATGTCTTGGGTAGACCAACAATAAAATCCATACTTATGTCCTCCCACTTCCAAGATGGAATAGGCAATGATTGTAATTCACCAGCAGACCTCAAATGTATAGCTTTCACCTTTTGACAAGTATCACACTTCGCTATATATCTTGCAATTTTTATTTTCATTTTAGTCCACCAGAATTTTTGCTTCAAATCATGGTACATCTTGTTACTTCCCGGATGGATTGATAACCTAGTAGCATGTGCCTCATCTAGAATTGACTGCCGCAACTCAGGAACTTTTGGTACCACCAGGCGATCCTTGAACCACAACACATCTTCATTGTCAATGCTAAAGCATTCCGCTTTTCCATTCTTGACTCTTTCCTTAATATGGGCTATACCCTTGTTTTCCTTCTGAGCAGCAATAACTTGATCTCGAATAGTGGCTTCAACAATTATGTTGGCCAAACTTCCTTGTTGAATTACTTCTACATTCAACTTCTCCATTTCTTGACATAAATTCAAATCCATTGTCCTCACTGTCAAACAATTGCAATAACCTTTGCGACTGAGGGCATCTGCAACTACATTTGCTTTACCGGGGTGATAATGTACTTCCAAATCATAATCCTTAATCAGTTCTAACCATCTTCTTTGTCGCATGTTTAACTCTGACTGAGTGAAGATATACTTTAAGCTTTTGTGGTTTGTATACATATGACACGTATTACCAAGCAGGTAATGCCACCAAATCTTCAGAGCATGAACCACAACTGCTAACTCCAAGTCATGGGTCGGATAGTGTTCTTTATGTTGCTTAAGTTGCCGGGATGCATAAGCAATGACTCGACCTTCTTGCATCAATACACATCCAATACCAATACCTGAAGCATCACAATAAACATCAAACGGCTTCTCGATGTCAGGTTGGGCTAATACTGGTGCAGTGGTTAACAGTCTCTTCAAAGTCTAGAAAGCCTCCTCACAATCTGATGACCAGACAAACTTAACTTGGTTCTTCAACAATTCGGTTATGGACTTTGATATTTTTGAGAAATCTGGAATAAACCGGCGGTAATATCCCGCCAAACCCAGAAAACTCCAAACTTGATGAACTGTGGTTGGCGGTTTCCAATCAAGCACATCCTTCACTTTGCTTGGATCAACTGCAACTCCTTCGGCTGACAAAACATGTCCAAGAAATTGCACTTCCTTAAGCCAAAAATCACACTTGCTGAACTTGGCATATAGTTGATGTTCTCTCAAACGGGTCAGAACAATTCTGAGATGTTCCGCATGTTCTTTCTTATTCTTGGAATATACTAAAATGTCATCAATAAACACCACTACAAACTTGTCTAGCTCAGGCATGAATACTGAGTTCATTAGATACATGAAATGAGCTGGAGCATTTGTCAAACCAAAAGACATTACCAAGTATTCATATAATCCATATCTTGTGGTAAACGCCGTTTTGGGAATATCTTCAGGCTTTATCTTGATTTGGTGATATCCTGATCTCAAATCTATCTTGAAGAAAACTTTGGCTCCGGCCAATTGATCAAAAAGCAGATCTATCCGAGGTAATGGATATTTATTCTTGATGGTCACTTCATTCAACGGACGATAGTCAACACATAACCTCAGGGTCTCATCTTTCTTTTTCACAAAAATTGCCGGACATCCCCAAGGTGAGGAACTAGGTTGGATAAACCCTTTCTCAATCAATTCTTGTAATTGAGTCTTCAACTCGGCCAATTCCTTAGGTGGCATCCTATAAGCTCTCCGAGAAATCGGAGCTGTTCCAGGTTGTAACTCTATATTAAACTGTACATCCCTATCAGGTGGTAGACCGGGTAAATCTTTAGGAAACACATCCGGAAATTCACACACTACCGGAATATCTCTAATCTCTTTGACAGCAGTTGCACAAATCTTGCCCACTGATCTTCTTAGGGTTGGAAGTTGGATAAGAAGTTGAGAATTACTATCAGGCAAATTCACTCGTAAGGTCCTATTCAAAGCATCTATAATAGCCTTATGCTGATACATCCAATTCATTCCCAAAATTACATCTATATCCTGATCCTTAAGGATAATCATGGTAGTGGGAAAAATATGCCCACCCAGGTTTACGGGTACCTGGTATGCCATTTCCTTAGTACATAGACGTCCCCCAGGCGACTGTATAAAGAAACTTTCCTTTGTTGCCCCAATTGAAATTTCATGCTTCATGACAAATGTTCTATTGATGAATGAATGCGATGCGCCAGAATCAAAAAGTATAACAGCAGGGTGATTGGCAACAGGAAACATACCCATCATCACTGGCTCCCCTTCCGGAATTTCTCCAGCTTGAATATAGAAACACCCGTCCTGTCTTTCTCTCATCTTTGCCCTTCTGAGCATTCTGATTGGGGTTCTTGTTTGGTGCCTGACCCTGTTGTTGATTAGCAGGGGCCTTCTGATAATTTTGATTAGCCTGCCTAGGATATGGACATTCCCTGGAAAAATGACTAGTTCTTCCACAATTGTAACATGGATAGTTGTGACCCTGGGATGTTGGAGCATTGCCACCAGGAGTATTGGTTGACTGTGAACTCGGATAGGTTATAGCAGGACGGACATTTGACTGTTGCCCGGCTTGGAACTGCGGCGGACGATAAGGAGGACGATTATGATGTACTGGATGATAAATCACCCTCTGCCTCTTCGGATTTCCTCCAAAAGATCCAGATGGCACACTCTTTTTCTTTTTGAGCTCCTTATGCTGCCGATACTTTGATTCTGAAGCAATTGCAATATTTACTGCCTCATGATAAGTAACATTAGTGCAAGTGGTCATCATAGTCTGCAACTTGGTATTCAGGCCTCTCATAAACCACCTCTTCTTCTTGGCATCAATATTGACATGTTCGGATGCATATTGGGACAGATGATTAAATCTTCCCACATACTGCATCACGGTTTGATCTCCTTGTTTCAAAGCAAGGAATTCATCTAGCTTCATAGCCATCACTCCTTCAGGGATATAATGGGCTCTGAAGGCAGTACAGAACTCAGCCCAAGTTATTGGAATACCAGCAGGTTGCATAGCCACTAAGTTTGCGCACCAAGCACTTGCTGCTCCTCTAAGTTGTTGGGCGGCAAACGTAGGTTTTTGATACTCTGTGCATGGGATAAGGTCAAATTTCTGCTCCATGGTTCAAAGCCAGTCATCAGCCTCCAATGGTTCATCTGCCTTGGTGAACACTAGGGGTCTTGTGTCTGTGAAATCAACATATGTAGCCTCTTGTCGGTTATGGTGGCGTCCACGGTTTCCGTACATCTGATTCTGATTACTCTGGGCCATCTCATGAAGCAAACGAGAATTTTTCAGCCGTCACATTGACAAGTGCAGTTATAGCATCAGCTAAATTGGTTGGAACTGGTGGCGGATCTGGAATACCATCCTCATCTTGTGAAGTTCCAGGAATATACGAACCCCGCGTACGACGCATCTGCTCATAACAAACCAAACTTTATTCACATGTCTTTATTGAATTGTACCAAAGCTTACTCTAGACACATTACAAAGAGTTTACTAATGTACAAACAAACCCACGAGTACGAGAACAAAACTACTTAACTTAACTAGAGCTACTATTATACAACTCTACTCTTTTCCTCAATTTCTTCAAACTTCAGGCTCGGTATCCATTCCGGAATTATTACCGCCTTCATCATCACTTTCATCGATCATTACTAATTCTTCAGGATCTTCTTCTTCTTCCTCTCCCGATTCATCATCATCGGCAAGGATGACACCGGGGTCCATGGCATCAGCTTGAGGCTCATGATTCGGATTTAGTAGATTGCTAAGCCTATGAACTTCCTCATGTAGATATGTATTATGTTCTTCTAAATCTTCTACATAGAATTCTAGCTCATGAGTTCGAGCTCTAGCTACATTTTCCCTATGCCAAGCTTCATTTCTTCCTTCCACTATACGAACTAACATACTTTCATAGTTCCTGTGTGCGGTAGTGAGATGCCTTAATTGTTCCTATAATTCTCCCACCTGTATAGCATCCAAAGCCCTATCTCTAGTAGCTTGTGCTAACTCTACGGAAATCCTCTATATCTCTGCCTTAGGATCAGGCCTAGAACTGCTACTGCTAGCACCATCATTTCTGGGGGCAAGTTGGTGACGAGGAACTCCTTTGGGTCCGGTGGACTTATGGGGCGTCATCTTGGCATGAGCCATACTATAGGAAGCCAATTTAATCCAAGTAAGACCATTAGATCAAAATCTAAAAAGTAGCTAAAAGGGATTACATTCCTCAAACCAGACTCACTGCTTAACTCCAGACTAAGAGGTGAAGGAAGTAACGAGTGAATTATTCCTGATGCATGAATCGTTCTTACGAACAAAAACATCAAAGTTTATAATGCACATAAACAACATTTATTTTTATATAGGGCATAGTATGATTACTACTCCACTACACAAAAACCTTTTAATCAAATAGGGAACGGGGAGAAAGAAATAAGATAAGTCAGAAGCAATTTGGAGTAAATTACCAAGTTAAATTTAGTCATCCAAATCATTTTGAAGTTTTTGTAAAACAATACAACAAAACCTTGTAACGATCGCTCTGATACCATTCTATGGCAGAACCTCCTAAGTTATAGGGCCCACATGCACCTATCACTGTCCGGCGACCTTTGACATCTATGCATATGTTTCCATGAACTTAAAAAGACTGTTGGGTGTCCTCGGGGAACCCCGAATCATCCATGATTTCCGAGCAGGATCACGTTATAGAGTCATTGCAGTATTACAACATTTATTCAAATATCAAAACCAGAGTAAAATCAGCGGAAGTCTTATGATAACATAGTTTACAAACCAGTTATTTCAAACCTTACAAACTAAGTTCTTTAATTATTACAAACCATAGTAGTAGTGGAGTGGCATGATTAATATATACATAACACACAAAATAAACATCCTACCCAAGGATCACACATTTACTTCTCATCGTCAGAACGAACGATAGTCATGCAGCACGATCCAAAACAGATCTGCTCATGAGGTTCACCTGCAACAAGGGGTCAACGAACCCTGAGTACAAAAGTACTCAACAAGACTTATCCGAAATATTAACTGATAAACTCAGTAATGCAGGCTCAGGGATTCAAGGTATAGCTTTAACAATGATCAAAGTTCTTTTGCGTAAAAGCTATTTTAACAACATTCTTTATATAGAAAACTTCTCAAGAATTATATATAAAGCTGACACGATCCGCACTGAGATCATGAAACTTCATATCCAGCACCTTCACAAGCCTTATTCAAGTTCCGGTTATTAATTCTACGATGATGAACAGTGAGTTGAGTCTCCTTAACCGAGGAACAATGACGATTCGAACCGATTATAAACCCAGCTGGGAATTCCAGACCACACGACATATGCAGGTCCCTGACCTCCATATACCAACCTACCCTCGGATCCTCTAAAACAAGAACGGGTCCACGCCACCCGAGAACACAGTACTCCACCATTCCAGCCCATGGCCACATGGGTACACGCTATTCCCGCCATCTCTCCACTCCCAGTGCGCGAGTAGCCATTCTCGTAATAGAATTGCCAAGTTCAGGCTTACCGGAGTATGTGGTTAATACTACAAATTCTCACCTCATAGAATTCAACAACGGACGTGCCTTAATCGACACAGGCGGAAAGAACCCGCTCACAAGACCTCCATGTCTTGTGGCTCACACACACTGAGTTCGCCCGGTCTAGATTTATTACTCCACATTCCCATATCACATGCTAACATAATTAACCAATGTTCCATTTAAAACTTGTAGGTGGCAGGTAGTCACCCGACTTTCATCGTTCTACGCATAGCTAAGCAAAACTAGGCATATACGAGTTTAAAACTGATAAAATGGTAAATATGGAATAACAAGGGTGGTAATGCACCAATTAGGCTTTTACTTAACTCTTAATCACTTAATGTAGTAACGGAAAGCAAAAGCGAAATTAATTTGTAAAACACAAGGTAGGGTTGTATGCATCCGGGGCTTGCCTTCGTTGACGGAAAAGTCCGATTCCTGCGACGTTACCCAAGTATTCGATCCGACCTCAACAGACGGATTAACCTCTTCAACAGCTTGATTAACTACCACGTTTTCACCTTCGTTCACTACACGTAATAATAATGCCATGTTTAACATGATGTGGAATACGAAATATGATGCTCGATGATGGATGCAAAATTAATAATTTGAATACAACTTTCCTTCGCGGTACAGTTGCAAGTCAAACAAACTAAATCTTTTTGGTAACACATATATCAACTGCCGAGGATCATTAACAACAAATGATCCAAGGTCATCACTCAATCCAAAAGTCCAAACAAAAACCTAAATTATTAAAGGTTACTATTTGCTTTTATGAATTAATTATTTAATTCAAAATTATGAAATAAATCAACTTATTCTGATTGAGCTCAAAATTTTAGTACATGTTCATTATATGTTAACTAAGTGGCAAAACAAATTTCATAATTTTTGGATAAATAAATAAGCCTAGAAAAATCATGGAAATCCATTTATGAATAAATTGAGCAATTTTTATCACATTTAAAAATTACTGAAAAACATTATTTCATATTTTTCTTAAATACTATAGCCTCACAGAGAAGTCACTCAAAAATTTTCATAATTTTTGGAGCTCTAAATAAATCTACACAAAAATAACAAAAACAGACACTATTCATTACAAATCTGAAAATAGAAAAATCCATTTGAACGCTGAGTCACTGACAACGGGTCCCACATGTCATCTTCAACCTCCGACGTTGACCACGGCAGCGACGGCTCTGACCGGAGATAACTCGCCGACTGTGAGTCCAATGGCGATGGCCAAGGTACCAAAACGTTCACCAAGATTAGGCGCATCTATTGACGTCCCTACTTGATCTGATAACGATCCTATGCTAGCTCAACGTCGGCTATGGCGGATGCGGTGGCACGGCAGTGCTATGTCAGCGAAACGAAGCCGAAAACGGGGAAACAGAGGGCATGGGAAGGTCCAGTAGCTCACCACGAACACGTTCAAGCAAGAATTAAGGCCGGAGAAGCAACGGTGAAGCGGGGCGACGTTCACAGCGATCACGGCGGTGCGAGCAATGGCGACGGTGGTGTTCCAGTGGCTGTGGTGGACAAAACGAGCAATCAATAAGATATTAAGCACCACAGCATCACGAAGAAGCTGAAACAATGCTTCCCAAGATCAGAAGCTCACCGTAGAGTACTGGCCACGACGGCGCTCGCTCGACGGGGACTCTGCCGGCCGCGAGGAAGAAGAGCGTGGTCAGCGAGTTCCCGACGAAATCAGCCGACCACAGTTGGCTGGGTGAATGCACAAGAGAAAGATGGAACTGGAACGGCCTTTACCAAGACGACCACGGCGCTAGGGAGATGGTGCGGGCTCGCCGGAGCTATGGCGGTGGCGTCGGGAAAACAGAGCAAGAGAACGGGGCCAACGGCGACGGCCTGGGCTAAATAGAGCAGCTCAGAAGCGCAAGGAAGCTGCGCTGTGGCCTTCACCGCACCAGCGCGATGCCAAAGACGGCCACGACCGCGCCTGGAAGCAAACCGAAGGTCGCCGCCGGTGTAGCGTGAGCGGTGAGTACTGTTCATCGAAATTACAAGTTTGCCATTCGCCAAAATTCACAAATTACTCCCAAATTTTCATAACAACTCAAAAATCTCTAAAAATAAAAGTTGTTCAAAATCAAAAGTTCTACAACTTTGCTTTTACAACCATTTCCTAATTCGGTCTAGATTTTGAAATGAACTTTTGAATTCAAATAGGAAAATTTAACGAATTACGCCTTTTTGAATTACTCAAAATTTTTCTAAACAACTTGAAAAACTCCAAAAATAAACTTTGTATAACTTGCCAAGCTCTACACTTTTGCTTTTGGGCCCAACCCCAAAATATGCTTAGATTTTAAAATGGATTTTCAGGGTAGGGTTTAAATGTGGAAAAGCAGGGTTTTCTCGAAAAATTCAAAATCCAAACAAACATTGAACTTGAGTCAAACAATACATTGCAACACATACCACATAAATATAAACTCGTATTAGTGTATGCATATCAAAGTTTTCACCAAATGCCTAATGCTTTGCAATGCATATGATGACATGCCAGATTTTAATATTTAAACACCCGAGGTGTTACAATGGTGGAGGTCTAAGCACCGCACTGAGTCCGAGACTCAGGAGCGGGGGCTTGGAGTCCAAGTTTTAACAAGGACCTAGACCCCATAATAGGAGAGTGGTGGGCTGGTCCTGCTTATGCCTGGGGTACAAGCAGGACGTGTGTTTTCGGGGTACCCAGCTAGGCACATTGATTCGCGAATCACTGGGCAATCCGGTATGGCTTGTCTATAGTCTAGCACTATAGTAAGAACTGAAAGATGAAAGCAGTGTTATCCTAAACGCTAAACGGTAAACAGTCGGTCACCTACCGTTTAGCCTATTATTCGGGCAAAATGGGTGTTTAAACGGGAAAAACGGCCGTTTAAACGGTCAAAACAACCGATTAAACGGAAACGGTGTACCACCGTGTAGCGTTTAAACGGTGTGTAAACGGGCTAAATGGCCGTTTAGGCGAACAGTGGATGAAAGGTGATGAAATGGATCTGATTGCTCAACCTTTGCTTGAAAGTAGGACAAGTGCTTACATAGAATGGCTAGACAATGAATTAATCATGACTACTAATAATAACATAAATAAGTATTCACTATTAGCATTGCTTTCTGCAAAAAGACACCCAGTAAACCATAAAGCTTATCATATCCCTTGGAGTTGGGAAAGTATTCCCACTAGTAGGGTAATTCTTGTGAGGACATTGTGTACTTAGGGTTTATTTACCCCTATTGCAGGTAATGCTTGAAGAGTAGCCGTTGTGTGAAGGATTCTTCTGGTGGGCACAGACGGATCCTTGTTTATTATTGATAGATGTGTATTTTCATTCCGCTATTTAATATTCCACAGTCCGAATTTGGTAATGTAATAATACATTTCTAAGAACTCTGGATGTATGAAATGGACTAAGTATTGTAACTCGTTCTCTTTATTGGATCCTTGGGGGAAAATGTGTATTATTCGGGCTCTCCCTTGGGGTGTGCTCGATGGAACCTGCCCGACGTAGCTCACTCTCGAGGTGCTTAGTGTCAGTGAAAGACAAGCACCTCCGTAAGTGCATTATTTTGGGTGATTCTGCTACACTAGTCCTAGGCTCTTGATACCATGTAGAAAACAGAACGAAATTGGAGGAATCACCATCCCATTGTGGGGGATGCCTTTCATATATATTTCCATGTATAGGGATAGTACAACAGAAGGCTATAACCCCCACAATGGGAGCTTGGTGATTCCTCCAACCTCATTCTGCTTTCTACAGTGAGGTTGCCAAGATCTGGTTTTTGTTCCTATTCCAATTTCCAGAACCCTAATCCGAACAACCAAATGTGGATGTAAATCTACTATCCACCAATTTGGTCAACTTCAAATCTGCACATTACACAGCCAGGATGCTATACAAACAATAATGGCCATACTTTTTCATATACCAATGCAACTGAAATAAATCGAAGTGCAATTAGTGAAGTGTTCTCACCACTAGGTATGGCGCTTTCCCGCCATTACCTTTTTGCCAAAATACTCTATGGTTTGAAGAACCCATTGCCCCCCTACAAATATGTGAGATTAATTTTTAATAGGCTTTTGTAAATGGAGAAAATAATATGAACAAACATAAATGCAAGTACTAGTGAGGTTCATATATTTCATGTATTGGAACTTGGAAGAATGCTACAAAAATGTCCATAACTTGGACGAAAATCTTTTTCTTCTCAAGGATACTTCCAACAAACATAGATCTATTGAGAATCAAATAAAGGAAAAGGAGTCAAGTGCTCATGTATATTAGCTCTTATTCATGCCAATTGGGCAGAAAATTTCACAGAAGTGTGTAATCTAGATATCCAATCCAACATTGGAGCTTTTGCTAAGAAGCCTGAGGTTGTATCCCAATATTATTCAATGACACACTCACTACACCACCCTAGAACTCCCACCATGGTTCACAAAATGAAAAATGACCAATCAAATTAGACGGTGATTGAGCTACCCACATTACCATTTAGAGATAGAGTTCCCATCTGAACCATCCATTCCCCTACCAGTGTCAAAAATTACGATATTTTCATTGTCAAGAGTTATCCTACAAGAAGGTTCAAATTTTAGTAACAATACCAAGTCTGCAGTCCAAAAGACATGTATGCCCAAGAAAATAAATACTAGCACTGCAGAGAAAGTAATAAAGGTCACAAACTTGAAGACTGACATGGTGGAGAAAATGTGTAGTGTAACTATATTTAAGCTTAAAGACAAAACTCTAAATAATGTAAGGTCACAAAATTTAACCCATAACACTGAGAGCAAAGAGCATCATGACGTATTAATTTTTACTTGGAGGATAACATTAAAACCAACATTCAACTCACTCCCTTCATGTTGAGTACTCAATGGAAAAATAAAACAAGCTAAAAACAAAGTGCAGCACAACAACACTTTTTTATCCGTTAACTTAACACATTAAGATAACAACCTTGCACGCTACTTCTACCAGCAGTAGTAGCTTTTATAATGTTCAACTCATTCTTTCTAACTGTTAGAATAGGCACCTATGGGCTGGCCACATGAGCCTCGGTGCCCAAGCTTGTTGGCTGGGCTGCCTCTAGGGATTGCATGGTAGATGATCACTGGATAGGCAAGGATCTCCGTTGATTGGGTGTAGTCTATAAACCCTTCATGATCATTGCCTATGTATTATACTCCCTGTTCTAATATCAATCTATCAATAGTTTTCCCAAGACCTATTCGATCTCATGGTATCAGCCGCCTAGGTTTTTCTTCCACTGCCTACTCCCCATGTGCTGGCCCACTTGCCATGTAGTGCTCGCGCGCTGGACATCTGTCATGTTGCGCTCACCATGCCTGACACCTCACTATCGTCCCCCAAGTTTGGGGAGCACGCCTTTGTCGAGATCGCGACCCGATTCGGCCAGGACAAGGCCAACGATGCTACCGCCGCCGCCCAGCTCCTAGAGAAGGAGCACCAGGCCACGCTGGCATGTGCTTTCTAGGCCGAGGCGGAGGAAGCGGCCACCACCAAGGACTGCGACATGGCTGTTGTCCATGCTAGCAAAACTCTAGCGCACGGCCGCCACGGCCACTGCTGCGCTTGGTGGCGCCTCTTTGGTGCCCCCACCTGACCTCACCTCTGCCATGCTTCTTCACGAGGTCCTTGCGCTGCTGAATCTCCATGCCTAGGCGGTCGCTATCAACAACATCCGAACTCTTGTCCCCATCGTCCTTAACGTCGACTCCAGCAACTTTAGTCACTGGCGCGACCAATTCATGCTCATCTTTGGCAAGTTTTCTCTCAAGGATCACGTCTGCCTCCCCCCTCCTAATCCTGTCTCTCTCGACTGGGCTCGAATGGATTGTGTGGTCAAGTCCTGGATCATCGAGACTCTCACCAACAATCTCACTGAGATCATCTCCGCCTAGGGCTCCACCACCCGAGACACCTAGCTCACCGTCGAGTCCTAGTTCCTCGACAATCGGGAGGCACGTGCCATCCACCTAGAGATGAAGTTTTGCAACTTTGTTCAAGGTCACCTCTCAGTCACTGATTACTGTCGGCGCCTCAAGAAGATGGCTGATGATCTCACTGCCCTTGGCGAGGTCATCACCGACCACACCCTCATCCTCAACATGGTTCGCGACCTCAACGAGCTCTTCTGCCACATCAGGGCCCTTCTTCATCGTAGTCGGCCCTTCCCCACCTTCCTGGAGGTTCACGATGACCTCATCCTCAAGGAACTCACCCTAGAAAACCCAAAGGAGTCCCATACCACTGTGCTTGATGCCTCCACCGCATCGAGCTCTCCAAGCGCTGCCCCACCGACGTCTAGCATGGGCTCTAGAGGCGCTGGCGACTCCAAGTCCTCCAACAACAATCGCCGCAGCAAGGGCAGCAGTGGTGGCAAATGGTGTTTTGGTGGTGGCAGTGCTACAGGCTAGGCCTAGCGCCCTCCCAGTAGTGCGCAGCAGTAGCAGCCTATCGGCGCCCATCAGATTACCGCTGGGACTCTTCCCACTAGTAGAGAAATGACTTTTGGTTCTCACTTTTAGTCTTGGTTGTGTTAGGATCCGGGACTAATTTGAACATTAGTACATTAGTCCTGGGTCTAAATTTTACAGGCACCAAAGGCCATTTTATCCCGGTTGGTAACGCCAACTGAGTCTAAAAGCCACCCTTTAGTCCCGGTTGGTGTCACAAACCTAGATTAAAGGTCTCCCACCCAGGACTAAAGGTCCCCCATGAGTGAATTCAAAATGAAAGCGTTTAGGACTTTGTCAGATGTGGTGTGCAGTTCAGTTGGTAAGGAAGCTATGCACGATGCAAGGGGTCTTCGGTTTGAATCTCACGCACTGCAAGAGCGGTCTCCTAGGATTTAAACTATTTTTTTAGTTCCAAGGTTGGGCTTTAGTCCTGGTTGCATGACCTAGGACTAAAGGTCCTAGCCTTTAGTCCTGGATCCACAATCCCAATTGGAAAACAAGGACTAAAGCCTAGTTCCCATCTGGGATTGAAGCCCACCTGTGTACTAGTGGCCCTGGCCCACCATCTACAACACCTAGATGGGTTCCATTCAGATGTGTCCATGGGGTCCCCATCCTCCGTTGGCACCCATCCCAGTGCCTCCGTAGCAGCAGGCGCAGCAGCAAGCTCTCCTCGCCCAGCAGCAGCAGGCACTGGTTGCCCACCAGTAGCCTGCTACTGCCATTGTTGCTCCCGATGGCACAGGACAGTGGGTTGCTCTCGGGTACTACAACCCTATGGTTGGCCTCCCTTCTTGGGACCCATCGTCCCTCACCTCCGCCTTCAGCACGACATCGCTAACTCCACCTCTGTCCAATGAGTGGTATTTCGACTCAGGTGCTACTTAACATATGACATCTCAGTCCACCTCCCTTTCACATGTTCTTTTTTCTGTAGTATCCTACTCATCTATTATTGTCAGTAATGGTTCTATCCTTCCTATTACTGCCACTGGCTCCATAGAGTTGTCACTTGCTTTACATCTTAATAATGTCCTTGTGTCGCCACAAATTATTAAGAATCTCATCTTTTTTCACCAAATTACTATTGACAATAATTGCTCTGTTGAGTTTGACCCTGCTGGTTGTTCTATGTAGGTTCTTCCATCTCAGACTGAGATTGTCAGGTGCAATAGCTCCGAGCCGCTATATCCACTACACCTACCTCCAGCACACTCCCCTGTCATCCAGGCTCCCTCCCCACTGTGGCATCAGCGTCTCGGCCACCCTGGTCATGAGGCGTTATCGAAGCTTGTGTCTAGTGTTTCATGTCAAATTCAGGATTGTTCAGATTTATGTCATGCTTGTCAGTTAGGGCATCATGTTCTTCTGCCCTTTCATGCATCCACCTCTCATGTGTCTAGCAAGTTTGATCTTATTCATTGTGACTTGTGGACCTCTCCAGTTGTTAGTATTTTTAGTTACAAATATTATTTGGTTATACTTGATGATTGCACTCACTACTTGTGGACTTTTCCTCTGCAACTTAAATCTGACACTTTCAGCATGCTCGCTCACTTCATCATCCATGCCTCCACCCAATTTGACACCCACATCAAGGTTGTTGAAAGGTCCTAATGGCTAGAGGGGGGTGAATAGCCTATTGAAAATTTCTACAACAATACTTAGCAAACCGGTTGGACAATTATGAGGCAAAGCAAGTGTTGCGCTAGCCTACTAAAATGCAAGCCACCTACCACAATTCTAGTTTCTATAGTTTCTAACCACACAATGGCTATGTCACTATACTAAGTTAGTGTGCTCTCAAAGGCTAACTAAAGAGCCACACTAACCAAACTAACAAGCTCTCACAACTAGCTACACTAAAGAGCTTGATAACTAGTTTGCGGTAATGTGAAGAGAGTGAGCAAGATGGTTATACCGCTGAGTAGAGGAATGAACCAATCAATCATAAGAATGAATACCAATGAAGACCAATCACCTCAGAATCAAATGATGACACAATGATTTTTACCGAGGTTCACTTGCTTGCTGGCAAGCAAGTCCTCGTTGTGGTGATTCACTCACTTGGAGGTTCCCACGCTAATTGGCATCACACGCCAAACCCTTAATAGGGTGCTACACAACCAACACAAGATGAGGATCACACAAGCCACGAGCAATTCACTAGAGTACATTTTGGCTCTCCGCCGGGGAAAGGTCAAGAACCCCTCACAATCACCATGATCGAAGCCGGAGACAATCACCAACCTCCGCTCAATGATCCTCACTGCTCCAAGCCGTCTAGGTGGCAGTAACCACCAAGAGTAACAAGCGAATCCCATAGCGAAACACGAACACTAAGTGCCTCTAGATGCAAACACTCAAGCAATGCACTTGGATTCTCTCCCAATCTCACAAAGATGATGAATCAATGATAGAGATGAGTGGGAGGGCTTTGGCTAAGCTCACAAGGTTGCTATGTCAATGCAAAATGGCTAAGAGAGTGAGCTAGAGCCAACCATGGGGCTTAAATAGAAGCCCCCATGAAATAGAGCCATTGTACCTCTTCACTAGGCACAACACGGGGTGACCAGATGCTCTGGTCAGATTGACCGGACGTAGGACCCCAGCGTCCGGTCGCCCGATGCTTGCCACATGTCACCGGTGAAGTTTCTTACCCTTGCTCAAATGTGCCAACCACCAAGTGTATCACCTTATGCACATGTGTGTTAGCATATTCTCACAAACATTTTTAAGGGAGTTAGCACTCCACTAGATCCTAAATGCATATGCAATGAGTTAGAGCATCTAGTAGCACTTTGATAACTGCATTTCGATATGAGTTTCACCCCTCTTAATAGTACGGCTATCAAATCTAAATGTGATCACACTCGCTAAGTGTCTTGATCACTGAAACAAAATGGCTCCTACCATTTATACCTTTGCCTTGAGCCTTTTGTTTTTCTCTTTCTTCTTTTTAAGTCCAAGCACTTGATCATTACCATGGCATCACCATCATCGTGTCATGATCTTCATTTGCTTCACCACTTGGAATGTGCTACCTATCTCATGATCACTTTGATAAACTAGGTTAGCACTTAGGGTTTCATCAATTCACCAAAACCAAACTAGAGCTTTCAATCTCCCCCTTTTTGGTAATTGATGACAACCCTTACACAAAGATATGAATTGAAATTCAATTGAATCCATGTTGCTTGCCCAAGCATATTTACCATGTGTAAAAGGATATGACAAGTTTCATGAACCCTGTATGGTAGCAATTGCTCACCCTACATATGTGCTAAGAGTTTGGATTATAGCTTGCACATATGCTTAGATAGAAAATATAGGAGACAATGTCTACCAAATGATGCTAAGGTATAAAAGATGGACCTTTGAAGCATGATACCAATTGGAGTGCACCAATATACCATCCTTAGCATCATGGTTAGCTCAATACCACTTGGAAAAGAAATCACTAGATAACCTATGCATGCTAGTTTTTAATTTCATTATTCAAACCTACAACTAGCATACACCACACAAGCATGGATATTGAAATTTAAAACTTGTGCCATGCAAGTAAACATATGAAATGCACATTCAAATGCACCATACAAGTTCATGAGCTTGCTCCCCCTACTTGTGTACTCAAAATTTTAATTGATCCCTTTTCTTTGTCATATCTCTCCCCTTATGTCAAATTCTCCCCCTTTGTTGTCTTTTCACTATCTTAGTACACTAATATCTTTGTTTTTCTCCCCCATAGTACTAATATCACTAATATCTTTGTTTTTCTTTGTTTTCTCCCCCATAGTACTAATATCTTTGTTTTTCTCCCCCTTTGTCATCAATGACCACAAAGGTTCAAAATGTAGATAGGTTGAGATTATCAATGTCAATCAATGGGGTGAGGATCATTTTCCCAAATTTGGTCCAATCTAGATCATTTGCCAAAGATATTTAACTCGGTTTGATCCAAGGACAAGCTTCTTCACACCTCCAAATAAGGGTTATCTTGTACCATGTTGAGTTAAACATTTAGAGCTCATTTTCTAGATCAAACACTAGGTTTACAAGCCCATAAACATGTCATATGCTACCACTAGACCAGAACAAGCATAGAAGCAATAGTGGTACCATACAATCATCAAATTCATTTTATTTTCATGAATGAGCCTATTAAATGTGAGAGATGTCTAGATGCACTAAACATGTCCTTAGCAAGGATGTATGCCATGCCAATCAACTTTTACCTTGGATTGCTCGAAGGAGAGGCATGTCATATAAGTGGGGGGTGCATCAACACATATTTGAGAAATCCAATATGTTCAACTCATTCCTTAGCTTGCAAAACCTTTTCTCATCCAATGGCTTGGTGAATATATCGGCAAGTTGATCCTTGGTGCCTACACTCTCAATGCAAATGTCCCCTTTTAGTTGGTGATCTCTTATGAAATGATGGTGGACATCAATGTGCTTTGTTCTTGCATGTTGAACCGGATTATTTGTCAACTTGATTGTACTCTCATTGTCACATAGCAATGGCACTTTCTTGAACTTGATTCCAAAATCAATCAACGTGGCCTTCATCCAAAGTATTTGTGCACAACAACTACCGGCGGATATGTATTCGGCTTCGGCGGTTGATAATGCAACACTATTTTGCTTCTTTGATGACCATGAAACAAGAGATCTTCCCAACAATTAACATGTGCCCGATGTGCTCTTCCTTTCAACCTTGCATCCCGCATAATCCGAGTTAGAGTAACCAACTAGCTCAAACTTTGCTCCTTTGGGATACCACAAACCAACATTTTATGTATGCTTCAAGTACCTCAATAAATCTTGCACACATGCATACACTAAATATGACATCCGGCCTTGATGTGGTTACATAGAGTAGGCTTCCAATCATAGACCGATATAATTTTTGATCCACCATATTGCCATTTGCATCACTATCCAAGTTGCCATTTGTTCCCATTGGTATACTAATGGCTTTACTATCACTCATGTCAAACTTCTTGATCATGTCCTTGATATACTTGCCTTGACTCATAAAAGTACCATTCTTCAATTGCTTGATTTGGAGACCAAGGAAGTAACTTAACTCTCCAATCATGGACATCTCAAACTCATTAGCCATCATCTTTCCAAACTCTTCACAAAAGTCTTGATTTGTTGATCCAAATATGATGTCGTCAACATAGATTTGCAACACAAATAAATCTTTTCCAATCTTCTTGATGAAAAGAGTGGTGTCAACCTTGCCCATCATGAACCCTTTAGAGAGTAGGAAGTCCCTCAATCTCACATACCATGCTCTAGGAGCTTGCTTCAAGCCATACAATGCCTTCTTCAACTTGTACACATGGTCAGGCCTCTTGTTATCTTCAAAACCAGGAGGTTGCTGAACATATACTTCTTTATTGATGTAATCATTGAGAAATGCACTCTTAACATCCATTTGATAGAGCTTGATGTTGTGGGCACAAGCATAGGCTAGCAAGATTCTAATTGCTTCCAATCTAGCAACCGGAGCATATGTTTCTCTAAAGTCAAGACCTTCAACTTGTGTATAGCCTTGTGCTACTAATCTTGCTTTGTTCCTTACTACTATCCCATCTTGATCTTGCTTATTTCTAAAGACCCATTTGGTTCCAATCATATTGTGTCCCTTTGGTCTCTCTACTAATTCCCATACTTGATTTCTTGTGAAGTTATTCAATTCTTCATGCATAGCATTCACCCAATCAACATTCTTCAATGCTTCATCTATCTTCTTTGGTTCAATGGATAACACAAATGAGAAATGCTCACAAAATGAAGCCAATCTTGATCTAGTTTGCACACCTCTTGAAATATCACCAATTATAGTGTCCAATGGATGATCCCTTACAATATTGGTTGGTTGGAGCAATGGAACTTGATTGCTTGCACTTGCTTGATCATTAGGTTGAGATGATGTGCTAGCCACTTGATCTTGTTCATTGTCATGAGAGTCACTTGTACTAGCTTGATTTGTATTATCTTGCATATTTGAGTTAGAGAGCACTTGCACTTGATCATCTTCATCATCATTCACTTGCCTAGGCCTCAATTCACCAATATCCATGTTCTTCATAGCATTTGAAAGTTGAATGCCTCTAACATCTTCCAAGTTCTCATTCTCTGCTTGTGAACCCTTGGTTTCATCAAATTCAACATCATGAACTTCCTCAAGAGTACCACTATCCAAATTCCAAACTCTATATGCTTTACTTGTAGTGGAATAACCAAGTAGGAATCCTTCATCACATTTCTTGTCAAACTTGCCCAATCTAGTGCCTTTCTTCAAGATATAGCATTTGCAATCAAAGACCCGAAAATATGCAATGTTGGGCTTTCTACCATTCAAGAGCCCATATGGTGTCTTCTCTTTCAATGGGTGACAATAGAGGCGGTTGCTACAATAGCAAGCCGTGTCGATAGCTTTGGCCCAAAAAGATTGACTAACATTGTACTCACTAAGCATAGACCTTGCCATATCAATGAGTGTTCTATTCTTCCTCTCAACAAGGTCATTTGATTGTGGAGTGTACTTGGCCGAGAATTGATGTCTAATTCCAAATTCATCACACAACTCATCAATTCTAGTGTTCTTCAACTCACTACCATTGTCACTTCTAACTCTCTTGATGGTTGTTTCAAACTCATTGTGAATGCCCTTGACAAATGATTTGAATGTTGCAAACACATCACTTTTGTCCACTAGAAAGAATACCCAAGTGTATCTAGTGTAATCATCCACTATCACAAAGCCATATTTGTTACCACCAATGCTAGTGTATTGAGTTGGCCCAAACAAATCCAAGTGCAATAACTCAAATGTTTTACTAGTGCTCATCATGCTTTTCTTAGGATGGGTGTTTCCAAATTGTTTGCTGGCTTGACAAGAGCTACAAAGCTTATCCTTCTCAAACACAACATCTTTCAAGCCTCTAACCAAGTCATGCTTAACCAATCTATTCAATTGTTTCATTCCAACATGACCAAGCCTTCTATGCCATAACCAACCCATGCTAG
The DNA here is from genome assembly GCF_019320115.1 of Miscanthus floridulus. Taxonomy (NCBI): domain Eukaryota; kingdom Viridiplantae; phylum Streptophyta; class Magnoliopsida; order Poales; family Poaceae; genus Miscanthus; species Miscanthus floridulus. The sequence continues at coordinate 55,582,988 of NC_089586.1, read as the reverse complement.
ACTTAGTGAACAAACATGTAGATAGTTTAGCTTCACTAGCATTGAAATCAACCAAGTATAGATTCTCATATCTAAAACCTTTGAAGATCAAGTTAGAGCCATCTACACTTATGATCTCTACATCATCTACCCCAAATATGCATTTGAATCCAAGATCACACAATTGAGCCACGGATAGCAAGTTGAAGTTCAAGCTCTCTGCTAGCAACACATTGGAAATGCTCATATCATTGGACATTGCAATCTTACCAAGCCCCTTGACCTTGCCTTTACCATTGTCACCAAATGTGATACTATCATAACCATCATTGCCATTGGTGTTGATTGAGTTGAACATTCTTGCATCACCGGTTATGTGTTGAGTGCACCCACTATCAAGAACCCAATGCCTTCCTCCGGCTTTGTAATTTACCTACAAAAGAAAATCAATTCTTTTTAGGTACCCAAACTTGCTTGGGTCCTTGAAGGTTAGTCACTAAGCTCTTTGGTACCCAAATGGCTTTCTTCTTTGAGCCCATCCATGGTTTACCAATGAACTTAGCCTTTACACCATTTGCACCCTTGGTAAGCATATAGAAAGAATCAATCTCAATGGAGGATACATTAGCATTTTTGCTCTTGTTCATGCACTTTTGCTCTATATGACCAACTTGCTTGCAACTAGTGCAAAACCGACCATTGTTCTTCACAAAACTAGTCTTGTGAGGAGCAAAGGCCGCCTTGCCATTCTTGGGGGTATAGCCCAATCCCTCTTTATAGAGAGAAGCTCTTTGGCTACCCAAGCACATAAGCAAGCAGTCCTCACCACCATAGGACTTAGCCAAGGTGTGAGTGAGCTTATTGACCTCCTTGAGGTTCTCATTCTCAACCATTAGTGAGGCATCACAAGTGAAACCATCACTACTAGATGAGGTGGAAGTAGAAGTACTATAAGAAGGGTTAGCGGGAGCAACAATGATAGGCATAGATAATGATTCATCAATTATATCACAAGTTAGGCCTACATTGCAAGTCTTTACATGCTTCTTTTTATTTTGCTCATCAAACAAAGAGGAATGACCAATGTGCCAAATCATGAAGGCAAACATCTCAAGAATTTGTGGGAGAAGTCCTTGTCCTTCACCTCTTCTCCAAGTGCTTTGAGATCATTGACAAGCACTTGAAGCCTATGGAACATCTTCGGCACACTCTCATCCTCCTTCATCTTGAAGCTTGCAAACTTCTCTTTGAGAATGTATGCCTTTGCACCCTTCACGGCTTGAGTGCCCTCAAATGATTCTTCCAACTTCTTCCAAGCCTCATGAGCCATCTCAATATTCTTTATTTGCTCAAATGTTCTCTCATCAATTTCATTATGAATGGCACTTAGAGCAATGTCATTGTTTTGGAGAAGCACTTCTTTGGTCGTGGTGGGATTCTCTGGATCATCAATCTCAATTTTTGTTTCTACCACCTTCCACACTCTTCTATTGATTGACTTGTTATGTGTGGTCATCTTTGATTTCCAATATGGATAATTTGTGCCATCAAATTGGGGTGGCTTCTTGGTGTTGTTGATTTGAGCCATTTTTACACCGAAGGTTGTTAAGCCTCAAATCACAGTGACCTCAGCTCTGATACCACTTGAAAGGTCCTAATGGCTAGAGGGGGGGTGAATAGCCTATTAAAAATTTCTACAACAACACTTAGCAAACCAGTTAGACAATTATGAGGCGAGGCAAGTGTTGCGCTAGCCTACTAAAAATACAAGCCACCTACCACAATTCTAGTTTCTATAGTTTCTAACCACACAATGGCTATGTCACTATACTAAGTTAGTCTGCTCTCAAAGGCTAACTAAAGAGCCACACTAACCAAACTAACAAGCTCTCACAACTAGCTACACTAAAGAGCTTGATAACTAGTTTGTGGTAATGTAAAGAGAGTGAGCAAGATGGTTATACCGCCGAGTCAAGGAATGAACCAATCAATCAGAAGAATGAATACCAATGAAGACCAATCACCTCAGAATCAAATGATGACATAATGATTTTTATCGAGGTTCACTTGCTTGCCGGCAAGCTAGTCCTCGTTGTGGCGATTCACTCACTTGGAGGTTCACGCGCTAATTGGCATCACACGCCAAACCCTCAATAGGGTGCCGCACAACCAACACAAGATGAGGATCACATAAGTCATGAGCAATTCACTAGAGTACCTTTTGGCTCTCCATCGGGGAAAGGTCAAGAACCCCTCACAATCACCACAATCGGAGCTGGAGACAATCACCAACCTCCGCTTGATGATCCTCACTGCTCCAAGCTATCTAGGTGGGGGCAACCACCAAGAGTAACAAGTGAATCCCACAGCAAAACACAAACACCTAGTGCCTCTATATGCAAACACTCAAGCAATGCACTTAGATTCTCTCCCAATCTCACAAAGATGATGAATCAATGATGGAGATGAGTGGGAGGGCTTTGGCTAAGCTCATAAGGTTGCTATGTCAATGCAAAATGGCCAAGAGAGTGAGCTAGAGCCGGCCATGGGGCTTAAATAGAAGCCCCATGAAATAGAGTCGTTGTACCTCTTTACTGGGCACAACACGGGGTGACCAGACATAGGACCCTAGTGTCCGATCGCCTGATGCTTGCCACGTGTCATCGGCTTCAAACACTGATCGTCCGATCTCAATGGTCATTAGTACATTTAAGTAGTGACCGGACGCGCTGCTCAAAGTGATCAAACATAGAACCCCAGTGTCCGATCATTTCTAGTAAGGTACCAGAAGCGAAAAATCATGACCAAACACGTCCAGTCATACTCGACCAGACTCACCCAGCATACGGTCACTCAATGTTTCCCCTGTGCGCTGCATATGTCATCATACGTCATACTAACCGGACTCAGGCCCTGAGCATCCGATCATTTCTTGTGCCAGCGTTCGGTCATGAGACCAAAACCGCACGCTCACTACTACCGCTAACCAGACGCGCTGGTCCTATCGAGACCAGCGTCTGGTCACTTACAGTGACCTCTATTCACCTAGGTTAAGCCACCGGACATGTCCGTTACAATCTATGAAACCCTACCTTTTCTATATAGGGCGCCGGTGGCACCGTCAGACTGTCCGCACTCTACGGGCGGACACTCCACCGATGAAGTTTCTTAGCCTTGCTCAAATGTGCCAACCACCAAGTGTATCACCTTGTGCACATGTGTGTTAGCATATTTTCACAAACATTTTCAAGGGTGTTAGCACTCCACTAGATCCTAAATGCATATGCAATGAGTTAGAGCATCTAGTGGCACTTTGATAACTGCATTTTGATATGAGTTTCACCCCTCTTAATAGTATGGCTATCGAACCTAAATGTGATCACACTCGCTAAGTGTCTTGATCACTGAAACAAAATGGCTCCTACCATTTATACCTTTGCCTTGAGCCTTTTGTTTTTCTCTTTCTTCTTTTCAAGTCCAAGCACTTGATCATTACCATGGCATCACCATCATCGTGTCATGATCTTCATTTGCTTCACCACTTGGAATGTGCTACCTATCTCATGATCACTTTGATAAACTAGGTTAGGACTTAGGGTTTCATCAATTCACCAAAACCAAACTAGAGCTTTCAGCTATCTAGTGCGATAATGGGAAAGAATTTGACAACTCTAGCACCCGTCACTTCTTTCTCACCCAGGGCATCCATCTTCGTATGTCTTGCCCCTACACCTCGCCACAAAACGGTAAAGTTGAATGCATTATTCGCTCCATCAATAATGTCGTTCGCTCACTGCTCTTTTAGGCGTCCATGCCTCCCTCCTACTAGGTGGAGGCCCTCTCAATGACAACCTCCTTGCTTAACATATTGCCCACCAAGACAATATAGTTCTCCAAGCCACACCTTGCCCTATTCGTCACGCCTCCGACATATGATCATCTATGAGTCTTCGGCTGCAAGTGTTACCCAAATATGTCCGCCATCGCTCCTCATAAACTAGCTCCTAGGTTTGTCCTGTGCGTCTTCCTTGTAACAGAACCGTCCAATTTATAAGAGCACAAGTACAAAAATGATCACCGAAATAATCAAATTCTCGCACTTGAGCCCATATAAACCCAGTAGTCAACTGAAACCACAAAGGATTTCAAACCAACTTGCATACAACCAAGATTGTAGTGATTCAACATAACACATCACATGTTACAACATTTCACAAATAGTTCACAGATAGATTACAACACATCGGAGTCATAGTTATTATAAACCAAGTCTTGTAAAGTAGCGGAAGCAAATAGTTTAACTCACACACATGAGTTCAAATACAAGTACCAGCTTGTCGATCACATCTCACAAAAGCATTCAGATAAGATAAACAGAGATCATGTCCGTGATCTAGTCTTCATCACCCACCGGGTGGAGACAGTACTTACAGAAGCCCTAATAAAGAAAGTCATCTACAACAAGAGGGAATAAACCCTGAGTACGAGAATGTACTCAGCTAGACTTACCCATCAGAAACCAAAAATAAATGACACCAAGGATCATGCATAGCTTAATTTAGTGGATCTCGCTGACACTTTCTTTTGTGGAAAAGCATAAGTAATAATGATCAACTCTTAACCTGAGCTAGCAGTGACTTTTTTAGCCATTAACCTGTCATCTATATTAGCACTTGTACTAAGCAATCACTTGATTAAGATGCAAACATTATTAACCATAGTAGGTATAAATTGTGGCAACATTATCATCATCCTCCATTTAACCATATGGTTAAATTAAGTGGATCTACGTTGCCGCTGCTCAGTCAAGTTCTCACTATCCGGGAGAGACGGCGACTCAAATCGATTCCTATCCAGCTGGAGGGATATTCCTAACACAAACCCTGCTTCCCCAGTTAGGGTCGCAATCAAGTCACCTTTGGTACAACTCCAGAGTCACGGGTCCGGACAGCGCTGCATCCTCAAGGGTGAAACTCTACCAGGAAGTGTAGGAATTTTAAGCACCTGACCCCTTGGACTCACGCCAATGTCCCCAAGCACATCCTTACTTCCTCCAGAATGCGCACGACCCCCCAGTTCCTGGCCTGAGTCGAACTACTAGGCTTCGCGGTCAGAATGACTTATCCGGCCAGCTAAGTGTTAGGCTGCGTTCAACATGACATGAGGACGTATAGCGTATCGGTCCTTAGACGACACAGACGGAGTCACTATGTCCAACCCTACACAAGACTCTGCCCAGTCTTAATTCATTATTAACATGGTTCTTTTCCACAATAACAAATATAGCCAACCGTGACCCACCTCATCCTAAAGCTCATAGGTGATAGAAAATCACCCGACTTCTACCGCGCTAAGCATGGCTAAGCATTTAACCCGTTCCTGAACTTAAATAGTATTCAAGTGCGATATCTGGACAAGGATAGATATATAATGCAACAATTGGTTCCAACCAATTCCTATACTTAATGCATCATCAACAATAAAAGATACTCAAGATATTTATAAAAACATGGGAGACTTAGAATGCTCCAGGGCTTGCCTTTTAGGAAAGAGGATGGGCGGTGGTCAGGGCACTCGGGCAACTCCTCCTCGACTGCTGCTTTGTCGGTTGCCTGAACCTCGAGCTCCTCCTGGCTCGCTCCCTCGAACTCTAGAAGCGTCACTCCCTCCGGCACACCTATTTCATGTATGCGCAAGATAAATATCATGGATGCACATGAACGAAGTTAGGGATGCTCGGGGAATGCACATGCTTACTGCAGTACACATATTCTAACTTAAGCTCTATTCAAATCACTTTAACTTACCAAGTTTAGACAACCTAATATACAATTGCTCATCTTCAGTTAAGGACCTAGCACCTGCACCTAAGCATTTTCTCAAGTCAGCCTAGCACCTAAACAATCAACAAGAACAATGCTACAAAGCATTCACACCATTATTTATATTTTAGCAAAACTACGAATATTCAGCAGCATAGTAAATTGACCATAACTGGAGATTTACAAATCCAAATGACATACAACAAGACAATTTGGAAAGCTTATGAAATTTCCTAAAATTCATTTTCAGACCTCAAGGCATGATTCCAACTTTTACCAGTCGAAATCACTTAACAACATAAATCTGTCCTCACAAGACAGAGAGCAGCCAAAACTGGACTCAAACTGAGAATAGCCATATCTCCTAAACTACTTAGCCAAATGCCACCAAATTTTAACACAAGCTAGTTTAGTAAGTTAACTACAACTTTGGTATTCACATGATTCCCAGAAAACCAAATTATCATGATGAACTTTGCAACGTTCCTAGAACTTTCCAGAAAGACATAATGCAAGAAAATAATTATTAACTTATGTTGCAAACCTATAAATGGATAAAACCAACTTTACTAACTCATCACACATATCAAAATAACACCAGAAAGTAAGGTGTTCACCACCAATTCATTTCTTTTAATGTCTTTCTTAATTTATTTAATTATTTAAGAGGAATAATAAACATATATGAAAACTGCACCATTTAATCTACAAAAATTACAGTAGGTACTACATGCTCCAAGTAGGCTACTATAAAAATTTCACCAATAGTTACTAATAAAAATATCCTACACAAAAATAACAAGGCAGCAAGGCTGATTTTGGCCTAAATTAGAAACCATATTGAAAAGTGTCAAATAATAGATTTCATATTTTTCTTAGCATCCTAAAGGAACCAGGACAGCCTCCAATAAATTTCATGAGCATGGGATTCATAAATTAATTATTAAAATTCACCAAAGGATCACCTAATTATAAAAGGGAAATTCATAACTCAAAAACTATACATGCACTGACTCTCAAATGTTTACTAGAGCTTCTGCTCGTCAAGAAAAGCTCACCATACAAATTTCATAATTTTTGGAGCACTAGAACTCTAGATATGAGTTAAACAAGTTTGCATTCATTTAAAAACACATTTTAAGTTGCAATTTAATTCTTCCCACTGTTCGCCTAAACGGTCGTTTTGCCCATTTAAACACCGTGTAAACGCTACATGGTGGTGCGCCGTTTCTGTTTAATCACCCGTTTAGCCCGTTTAATTGGCCGTTTAGCCCGTTTAATGGGACGTTTTGCCCGAATAATGGCTAAACGGTAGGTGACCGACTGTTTACCGTTTAGTGTTTAGGAAAACACTGATTCTTCCAGAAACTTTACTACAAGTGCTCATGTTATATTTTTTTCCTAAATATTGCACTTCACCAAGATCCTAAAAAATTGGAACCACCCAATTTGGATCTACCAAACTCTAGTTATGAATTTTACAAAATAGCATCAAAATCTGCATTTAAATCACCAAAACCTAAATATGGGTCCCTGACGCGCGGGACCCATGGGGTCAATGGCCCCACCGGCCAGAGGGAGCAGAGTAGAGGAGCGGCTGTTGACCCACGCTTGCTTGTCAGCGGCGAGGCCAAGGGCACTGCCGTGCTCGCCTCGATGATTCGCACCTAACTATGCCCTTCCCTCAACCGCTACCGAGCTCTAGCTAGGACGTCGACGTGCATGGCAGACGGCGGAGGGGATCCGATGGTGCTCCGATGAGGTTCAGCCATGTAGGGCATGGCTAAGCTCGATATGAGCTTCTAGGGCTTGTGGGGAAACTAAGAGAAGGAAGAAAAGAGAGTGAGAGGGCTCTGGTGGTGGTTGGCCATGGTGAGCTCCAACTCCGGCGAGCCTCGGACGGCGGCGAGAACGACAATGTGGCCACACCAGAGGTCGGGCGGCTGCGTGGAGATGATGACATGATAGAGGAGCTTAAGGCAGAGCTATGGGTGAGATGGAGCGAGGCGAGACGCGGCGGCGAGCGCATGAGAGCTCAACGGAGCTCTCGGCGGCAATGGCGCTCCACCGCGGGGAAGAAGAAATGCGGCCTCTACCTTGACTCTCTGAGTCAACGGCGAGGTGGACAAGCTAAAGGGGACTATGGTGGAGTTGTGGGCTAGCTAGAGTGAGCAATGACATGATGGTGAGGGTGCACGGCTCGGCAGAGCAATGGCGATGGCAGCGGCTCCGCTTTCTCGGTGCCTCAGACGCGCATGAGAGGGAGAGAGCAAATGAGAGCGAGTGGGAGGGCAGACGGACGTGGCCTCCTTGCGGTCGATAATAAGCAGTGGCCTATGGCCAGTCGGCCACTATGCTGGTCTAAATTTCTGATTCAGTGTTCATCGGTGCCGACTGATAAAGCAAGTTCCTCGCTCCATATCTCCTAAACCGTGATGATATAGCTCATGGCATAGTTGACAAAGTTGGAGATCTAAGTGAGGACTACAACTTTGCCAATTGGAGCTCAAGCTGGATCAGCCTGGTTAGGGAGATACAAGGCTCAAAACATCGATACTTGAAACTGAAATCAGTTCTCAGACTTAGAAAATTTCTAATTCTCCAAATAGCCCCCAAAACTGACTTGTGGGCCCTTTTTGAGCATGTTCTGCACATTTTCATGAGATGGTCATAGTATAACTTTTGTTTCTTATAAAATTTCCTACAACTTTGCTTGAGGGTGCATAGCCATCCAAACACTCTAAGCTATACTTTTTAAATAGTCAAACAAAAGAGCTCTAGGGGTCAACACAAGTCAAACTATTACTTGGAAGCATAATTAGGCAATATGGTCAACATGAACATTGTTCCTATGACATTCTAAGTGTAGCTAAGTTGTTTAAGAGGACATTTGACATGCATTTGCATAGACCACACATGAGCACACACAAATGCTAGCATAAAACCAAGCAATTCAAATAGAAACACACATGAAACGATAACATTAATCATGGTATGATTCTTATGAATGAGATGATGATGCACATGCTCATGTGATGAAAGTGTTTTAGTGCAACCATAACACTGAGGTGTTACATTCCTTGGCTATTCTGCTCACCACAAAAGATATCGCTGCCCTAATCTCTCCTCCAACAGAGTCATCTCCTAGCACATCATCTTCGATGAAACAACCTTTCCCTTTGCCGAGCGCAATGGTCCTCGCATTCTGGTGACCTTTGAGTTTATTGATGCTACTGATGTTGTGCCCATTCCTAATGGACCGTCGCACAAGTTTTTGACCACAGGAACCTCCCATGGCGCTTGTGGAGACACGGTAGCCCCAGCTGCCACCACCAGCGCCCCTACTAGCCCCTTTGTGGTTGAGCATGGGGTGCATGTGCCTTCCATCGTCACCAGTGTTGCCTATTAATCCCCCGGCGCTAGCACACTACCTCCCGCCTATGCTTCATGCCAAGAATCTTGGTAGACCTCCCCACCACACCTCGCACATCCCCTGATGTTACTGCGCCACGCGTGGCCCTCGGCACTCCTAGCTTGCCTGCGTCCACCGTGGCCCTGGCTGTGCTCGCCATAATGCTATCTGTTAAAATGGAGTAAAGAAAAAATGTAGTAAAGCAATCCTATTCACGCATAATGCTATCCATTAAAATGATCTATTCTACAGCCAACCGTATTAAAATAATCTAGATAAAAAACAACACAAGCACGGCTCTAGAGACCACTATAGGGTTATGCGGGTGGCTACACGTTAGCACAAATTAATAACCGCATAAAACAGGATCGCTTACATGTAGATGATCATAGATTATACCTTCCTGACGCGTAGTGCAGCGGAAAGACTTGGCGGATCACGCATAGTCGATGTAGTTGATGTCAAGGAAGGAGTCATACCGTACGATGTAGTGCGCAACATAGCAGCACCACTATGGATGTCCACAAGTATGGAGAGGAGAACGGCGGTGACATAGCATGCTAGCGCTCGTCGATGCACGCGGATTACAACAGAACCCAAAGGCACTAGCTTCCTCTGATGCTGCACACATGCACGCACGCACGTGAACAGTAGAGGGCGGTGATGTGGGTGGGTGCCTTGTGATTAGGTTAATCACCACCCTGGCCGGTGATTAGCTTATATATAAGCATGCTCATGGGCCAACCCAATGGGCCACGTTGGGTCGCATTGAGCACATATTTAATTTCTCTTGAGCATTAACTAACAATCTCCCACTTGCACTAGAGACAATTAATATGGCCACCTGCTGTAATATGTTAGGTTGCATTGAACCCATATTTAATTTCTCTTGAGCATTAACTAACAATCTCCCACTTGCACTAGAGACAATTAATATGGCCACCTGCTGCAACACCATGGACTTAATCCAATTGATCCATTCATCCTTTTAGTTCCCCTCTTCTTAAGTGTGTGACCCCATTAGGTTCATGCAATCAACGGCTATGAGCAGGAAACACTTTCTGATTCAATAGACGGCATTGACCTCTAGCAAGGCATACCTGACTCCTGAAGATTCACGAAGATCATATCTTGCACAACCTTTTAACACTCTCATTGACTATGTCCTTCTGCCACACGACACCTAGCCAAGTACAAGGCAAGTGAAGTGCTACCCTTGATTCTTAGCCATTTCTCGCTCCGTGCTAGAACTTATTTTATCGACCAACCATTAGTCAAGGCATGGCCATGTCACTTTAGTTCCTACACATCGAGAGGGCCCAGAGGAGTCTCTCCTTGACACAAGAGGGGCAGATCCCATCTTGACTCAACGCACCCTGTGACTTGCTTCAGATCATACCCACTAAGCTACTTTTATGACTACCCAGTTATGGAGTAGTGTTTGAAAGCCCCAAAGTATGACTTACACAATCCGAGACTCTACGTCGATCTCAGGTCAGAGGACGCTAGTATGTGTATCATTTGTGAGACAAGCCGATAGCACATATTCATGGTGTCTCAAAGTGGGTCGATCCGACACTATGTTCCCATCACATACCTACATTGTTGGTGTAATATCCACTATCGCTATGACCCATGAAACGTGATCATCCACCCAACACATGTACCAACTTATCTCTATGTCATAGTCCCACATGACGGATAAAAGTTGGGGATCTCATTTAGTACGTCTTCAATTTAAATCATGGAGTTTCACTAACGAAACACACATTCGTTAATCACATATAATGAAAAACGTCATGGAACATCTCACTAAAACATGCAAATTACAAATGTTGACATGATGCCATCATCCTATAACAACCGTTAAGGTATACATCATCATAAGCCTCCCACTCACATTAGAGTTAACCATGCTAGCATCTTATGCCCATCGCTCTTATGTGTGTCTCATGCTTTGCTTGTGGTAGCGGCTTGGTCAACGGACCCTGCCATGTTCAAGTCAGTGTGAACCTTGCATATCTTCATATCTCCTCAATTAACGATCTCTTGGATCAGGTGATAGCACCGCAGTATATGCTTGGATTTTTTGTGCGACCTAGGCTCCTTTGCTTGTGCAATAGCACCATTATTGTCACAATAGAGGTCATCGGACTGGCAGCAGCTAGGGACCACACCCAACTCAGAAACAAATTTTTTGATCCATACTAGCTTCCGAAGCCGCAATATACTTGGCTTCTGTTGCTAAATCTAGTGACCGTCTCTTGCTTGGAACTTTTCCAACTCACTGCCCCACCATTAAGGCAGATAACATATCCTGACTTGTGATTGGCTATCATCCCTATCGGTTTGGAAGCTAGCATCAGTGTAACCATTTACAACAAGCTCTTCGAAGCTCCGTAGACTAGGAACTTATCCTTAGTTCTTCTCAAGTACTTAAGGATATTTTTAACTACTACCTAGTGAGCATCACCTAGGTTTGATTGGTACATGCTTGTAACACTTAGAGCATATGAAACATCTAGGTGCATGCATATCATGGCATGTACATAATAGAGCCAATAGCCGAAGCATAAGGCACTCTACTCATCCTTTCTTGATCATCAGGCATCGAGGCACACTGAGTATCACTCAAGGTTACACCATGTGACATAGGTATGAATCCACTTTTTGACTCATTCATGTTGACCTATTCAACACCTTGTCAATGTGATGTGCTTTGACTTAATCCAATTAAGTGCTTAGACCTATCTCTATAGATCTTTATACCCAAAATGTAGGATGCTTCTCCAAGGTCCTTCATAGAGAAACTCTTTCTCGACTGAGGTCCTTAACATCCTCCATTAGTGGAATATTATTCCCGATCAGTAGTATGTCATCCACATACAAGACCAGAAACATGAGTGCACTCCCACTAACTTTCTTGTAAACACATGGTTCTTCTTCATTTTTCAAGAAGCCAAACAATTTAACTTCCTCATCAAACATAAGATTCCAGCTCCGAGATGCTTACTTTAGCCCATATATAGACTTCATAAGTCTACAAACTTTTATAGCATTTTGTTGGTCGACAAAACCCTCAGGTTGTGTCATGTACACATCCTCACTTAGGTTTCCATTAAGGAAAGTTGTTTTGACGTCCATTTGCCAAATCTCATAGTCATAATACGCTGGCAATTGCTAGAAAGATCTAGATAGACTTTAGCATAGCGACAGGTGAAAATGTTTCATCACAATCAACACCTTGAATTTGACGAAAACCTTTTGCTACCAATCTTGCTTTACAGATATGAACATTTCCATCAGCTTCTGTCTTTTTCTTGAAAATCCATTTTGAAAGGACCTAAGGATGCCGCCTAGAGGGGGGTGAATAGGCGTTTCTAAAAATTAACACCTTTAAATGCGGAAACAATTAGAAAAGGGAGTTTCCAAAATGGAAACTCCAAATTAAGAGTAATACCACCCCTCACAAGTTAGCCACAGAGTAAACAAGGTATAAAGAATATATCTAGAAGCTACAACCTTGCAACACAAGTTAGAACAGAGATCAGATAATATTCAGCCCTGAGCTCTAATACTGGACGTGCCCGGTATACACGATTTCTACAGATCAGCCCCAAACTTGCTCCTTTCAATTTCTATCTTCAAACCAAACTACAAGCACCTACAGAGATGACAATATATAGAGAGAACATGCACAAGAGCTAGAGCAACACAAATATCAAATGAAATGTGAATTGAGACATGATATTTGTTTTACCAAAGTTCAGACTCATTCGAGTCCTACTCTCCATTGAGGGGGCTGTGGGTGACCCAGCTAAGGTCAGCCCTAGAGGGTACCACGAAGGTCACTCTAGCTGGAGTCTTTTCCAACTCCTTTTCCTCTTTACACTAGTTGATTCCGAGGCGGCGGAATCGACCATTACAAACTTTTCGAGGCACACCACACATCTCTCGGGTGCTCTCCGGCAACACCTAACCGTCTAGGACCAAAGAGTCCAAGAGTAACAAATGTGAATCATGAGATTGACAATATGCACAAGTGCTCAAGTGGTTGGATTGCTCTCTTTTTGAATTTCACTCAACCCACAATTTGATTTGGCAAATTTGATCAAACACTCACTAAGAGAGGGTTGGGAGAGTTGGCAAAGCTCAAAAACATGCTAGAGGATCAGTAGAATCAGCAGCCTCCAAAGGTGGAGGCTTGGGGGTATTTATAGCCCCCTTGGAAAACTAGTCGTTTTATAGCCGTTGCCATACCGGTATACCAAACACGTCCGGTATGACTTACACTGTGCCAACGATAACTGAATTACACTAACATTGTGAGGCATCGAAACTCCCGATGAGTGCCGGAACATCCGATCGTCGGAACTCCCAACTTACATTGGAACTCCTAACCCTCAATACATTTGAAAACTATGGTAACTAAGTTAAAGTATGTGAGGTGTCGGAACTCACGACTCATGCTAGAACTTCCGACCGTCGGAACTCCTGACTCACGTCGGAACTCCCAACCCTCAAGGCATTAGAAAACTAGTCATTGGCCTCTGGCCGTCCATACCAGACACGTCAGGTATGACCAGGACAGTGAACCCTCTAAGTCAGTTAAGCATGAAACATTGGCACTCCCAACCTATGCTGAAACTACCAACTGTCGAAACATCCATCGGAACTCCCAACAAACCAACCCGAGAACAATAAAAAATTTATCGTGGCTAGGCACATACCGAACACATCTGGTATTGCCATACCATCAAAAATAGATTAGCTCTTTTGTCTCTCAAACACTCAAAACTCACATGGGTTGGCTTGAGCAGTTATGAAACATTATCTATCAACATGATGCATCCCTCTTAATAGTACAGCATTCCTATTAACTCAAATTTAAAAGTATAACAAATTTAAACCTTTTGAGTTGATCTCTTTCAACCGAAGACTTGTATTCCATCTTCATCAAGTGAGGGTGCCAACATGTTGATATTGATCTTTTCACTTGAGCATAGCCATCTTGAGCACGTGACTTGATTCCATTCATCAAATTTGAATAATCCCAAATGTATCAAGTCACTTCCATCAAACACTCCAATAGTGATTTGATCCTCCACATTAACATGACCATCATAGCTTGATTAGTACCTCAACTAAATGCAAGTACTTCCTTCTTCACCCTAGCTAGGTTCTTCGGCCGCCAAGCCATCGCTTGCCCTTCACCCTTGCTTAGTACCTCGAAGCCTTTCCTTGCTATCTTCACCATCTCAAGCCATCAAGTCACATCTTGTGTTGAATCATCCATTCATTTGTATTGTTATCTTTTTCATTTCAATTTAGCAAGCTTCAAATATGAGACCATTCCATATGCAATCCCTCATGTCTCATTAATTAATTCTTACGAGCTTGCTTTCACATAGTACATGGAAATCCCACAATAAATAAGCCTTTGCATGAATTCCATTTGCATTGTTGTCTTGTGCTTGAACTAGATTGTTTATACAACAACACATCATTTTGGCTTTCATTAAGTACCTAGTGAGATAACCTATTACCTGTCCACACTTAGCAAACGGGTTAGACCTTTAATCACGTTGTCATTCAATCATCCAAAACCCACTAAAGGGCTAGATGCACTTTCAATCTCCCCCTTTTTGGTGATTGATGACAACTTGATTAAAGCTTACAAAAGAATATAAACATTTAAGCTTTTGGGTTCAATGATTTATGAGAGGCTCCCCCTTAATATGTGCTTATGATTAGAATTCACAAAATGACCTCAAATGTCAATTGCACATACTAAAACATATAGGAGACTCCCCCTAAATCATTGCATCCGTGGGGTGCATGTGTGTGTGACAAAGTAAAACCGTGATGCATATGACAAGATATATCACACAAGAATAAATATAAAGGCATCACATCAAATATTTTCATTCTAGCATGCATAGTCCTTATGAAAATAAATATAACACATGTATGTCACACATAGCACTCATTACACATTTTCTCAAGTCCACAAGCCACTAATATATAAAAAAGATCATGTCTCAAGAGATACATAGATAAAGCATAAGTAAGTCTCATCTCTCACATGATACAATCTATCTCAAACTCAAGATACATCAATGAAGCTCAAAAACAAAAACACACTAGCCTGTAGTACATATCTTCAGGTACAAAGATAAGCAAATGAACAAATATCCTGAAGCTTTAATCAGTCTCTCTCCCCCTTTGTCATCTATCACCACAAAGGTCCAACAATGACATACTAAGGACAAAGGGGCTGCAAGCTATCTCTGAAATGTGATCACTCATCATCTCATCATCTCTACCAGCATCCTCATCATCTGAGCATGTAGCACACGGCTGACGAGAACCACCCGCACCAGATGGGTCATAGAAACTACCCATGAGGTCACTCCACTAGTCTAAGCATACTCGTCTATAGCACTGGGACGTGGCTGAGAGTGAGTAGGCACCCGAGCCTGTAGTGGTAAAGTGTCAGGGTGCTCTGGAGCCTGCTGCTATGCTGCATCGTTTGAAGGAACTCAACAAACTCTATGTCCGTACCTTCCCTGCTACTGCTCCTCAGTCTCAGGCTCACTAGCTGCCTCATCTGATAGTGAGACCTAGGAGGATCAAGCTCAAGTCTAGAGCAATCTACTTCAAAGTCTAAGTATCCTTCCTCCTAGCCTCCCTCTCCTTCTACTGATAGGTCCGTATGTCCTTGCACATCCCAAAGATAGCACGAACATCTTGCGAATAGAGAAGAGGACTGCGGCGATTTGAAGAAGAACGTGAAGGAGAATTTGGTAGAGTGGGAAGCTTCGTCCTACTGCTGCACCACCTTAGGTGCATCTGCCTCTAGTGCTGTTGCTGCTCCTCCTGGTCCTGCTAGAGGTACCCCAACCTAGGCAAGTCTGCAACAATCTTTAGGGCCTTATGTACCTTGTCATACTCAAAGGTATGCCCTGTGACTGCTCAATCATGTGGCATGATGTAGGGAGCAAAACCATAGCCCTTGAGGGGCCTCTCGCCGACACTCCTGATCTCGCACCATATGAAATCAAAGACGCTAAAAGGTCATGCATCAGGTGCCATCCTATGGAGCAGGTTCCTAGAGTAATCTACAATGTTTCCCTTGTCTCCACCCTTGCAAGTCAATGGTCTTCCTGAACATCCTGTCTAGGTATCTATAGGTAGGGTGAAGACCTAGAACCTTCCCACTGCTCCTCTCTCACCTCCTGGTGGATACATGTAGGCGAGCTGCTCTGGAGGCAACACCTGCTCTGTGTGGATCCTATCTTTCTGAAGATCATCATCTGAGAAGCCAAGTAGAGCTACAAAAGCATCATAATCAACACTGTACCACTGGCCCTCAAGCATCCAGTGCATACGCCTCTCATCCTCCTCAACATACTAGAGTGGCATAGAACTTGAGCTACCACCTCTAGTGTTCCAGTCATGCTGGAACTCCATAATCTCATATACCCCTGTATGCTCACAAATGGCAATAGCGTGATCAATGGAGGCCTTCTGCAAATCTCTGACGTACTGCCAGTCAATCCACTGAGACCTGGCAATCACTGGGTTCCTAGTGAGGATCACACTGGTGTAGTAAGTCCATATGAAAGGCTGTCTAAAATCGATGATCAAACTGAATCCTAGACAAGCCCCTTGGATCAATTCTTCTTTCATCTCTAGGCCCTTCTGGTCATGCCTTTCCCTCGATAGTCAACTCTAGGCAACATAAGAGGGTACACTAGGTGGATGTGGCTCAAGTAAACCATAGTGCATACCCTGACCTGGCTGGTGCTGAGCTGGAGGTACTGCCTGCTCCTCCTCAATCTCTTGCTCATCATCTGAGCTGCCACCATCTGAACCTCTATCAGTGCTCTTCCTCTTTCTGGTACTAGGCTCCACTCTATACTCCTCTATATCTATGTCAGAGGAAGAACTGATTGTCTCCCTCTTTGTACTATGGAGCACCCTAGTAGCCCTAGAGAGTCCCCTGCTGCTGCCCTGCTCCTGCTGACTATATCTAGGATGCATTTCCTATCTTGCCTTCTTGTATTTCTCCAAAGCTAGGATCATGCCTATGCTTGGACCTAGGCTCCTGTCTTCCACTCATAGCTGTTGTCCTGTATCCAAAGATTTGCAAGGAATTTTAGATACATGCCCAAACGATAGCTTATTTTAGTTGAAATATAGAAATAAGAATAATTATCCTATGCTTTGTAATCACCTCAACCAAACTAGGTCAAAAGGTTCACAAAACACAATAGACAATTAAACTTAGTCCTAAGAATCAACCACTGAGAAGATTGAAACAAGGGAGCAAAATCTGCTCTGCTGTCCCATACCGGACACGTCCGGTATGAGCGGACAGCAACCCTAACCAGGGTCCTTGCTCAATCTTCAACCAATCCAATCCAAACTCTGGGCATTGCTTCTAGATAGGTAATGTAGCATCTCTACCGAAGGGATTTCAAAATCATGCCCTAACCACTTAGATCGGATGAGGTCCGGGATTAGGGTACCTTGAGAGAGTGAATGAAGATGCGATTGGAAATCCAAGTCCTGGAGCCTTCGATCTTGATGCAAATCTCCTCCGATCCAATCTCCCTCTCTTCCTTTTCATGGTGGAAACTTGAAATCAGCCAATGAAGGTCGAGGAGAGGCGGCTGGGTTGGCTAGGAAGGAGGAAAAACCTAACTTGGCCGAAGGGGTACCGGCCGTTTTTATAATCCCGCTCATACCATACCGGACACGTTCCGGTATTTGCGGGCTGGCTTGTTCTTGTTCCAAATTTCATTCACTTAATTCCAATCCCCTTCTCTATCATTTCTTGATCCAAAAACATGTATGTCCTTGATCCAAATAAGGTGTAATTACTTTTCTTATCCAAATGCCATGAGTATCACTTCTCTTTTCCAAATATTTGGCATATATAGATTTTGATTACTTGAGAGAGAGATTGATGAGACATAGTAGATTGTGGACTTAAGAAAGCCATGTCATGTGTAATTAGCCAATCAAACAATCAAGGAGAGCTATAATTATCACATGACAAGGCTAGGTCACAAAGACCAAGATTCAAATAGTTTTTCAAATTCACACCACCTACACATGCTAGTTATGGGTTTTGAAAAACATCTCTCCTATGTCACACAAATGCACATTCTAACATATAAAGGGCCTTAGATGCACTTACAATGCATGTATGTAAATACATACCTTTGCCTTGAGCCCACAAGAATACCACTAAGAAGATACATAGCATGATAATCTTTATGTTGACCTTAATTGCCAAATAATCATGCTAGATACGAAATCAATTTTTCATCCAAAGGACTACAAAGAATGCTAGATAAATTTGTTAGTCCACAAGGTGCAAAATAGAAACTGAGCTCCCCCTAAATAAGTGCTTTAAGTAATTTGAATGACTTTTAACTAGCACTTTATTCTATTAAGAATTTGGGAGTCAATTTTCTATTTTGAACCACAACCAAATAATTTGCCATATTTAAATTTGAGTTCAAGAGATGCTCACAATCCACTTAGATTTGGTAAACCACAAGCTTCTGAGTAAATTAAGGATATATGAAAATATATGGATCAAAGACTCAGTTGCAATCCATATTAGTGTTCTGGTTCCTGCAATACCAGACACGTCCGGTAGGTATACCGGACACGTCCGGAATACGCAGAACAGAAACACTTTCTTTCTGTCCCGGCCATACCGGACACGTCCGTAGTATACCGGACATGTCCGATAGGTGCAGGACAGAAACAAATAACCTGCTGCTTGTGATTCTTGTTTTAGCTATAGTATTTATTTTATGCCCTGCATCTCAACAAATAAATTGCTCTACTAGAGAGCCATTAAAAGCATCATATGGCAAAATAAAATACTTTTCAATTGAATCTTATTAGCCACTTTAAATATTTCACAAATAGACTTATTGTGAGCCATTGAGCACAAAATATACAAAGTGGCTATCCTATAGGTTTAGGTACTTGTTACCAATGGTGAGGATAAAGTAAATGATATATTCATTAAATTATCTTTGGGTCAACCATATAGGAGATTATGATGAGAATTGATTGATAGATTGAGTGAATATTATCAATTTACTTGCTCAACCACCCCGAAGCCTTCATCTCATCACCAAGTACCTACATCATTAACCTAAGCACACTTTGGTACCCAACTCTTGTTGGGTCCTTTTGGGTTAGTCAACAAGTGCTTAGGCACCCAAATGGCTTTAGCACTAGTTTGTGGTGAACACATCACCTTGCTAGTGCTAACTCCATTTGTGGTCTTCCTAAGCATATCATTATAAACAAATGTGTTCGGCTTAGGAGCGTTACCATTTGGGCATTCATAGCTTAGATGCCCCTTTCTTCTACAAGCATAGCATATGCGGCCTTTGTTTGCTCTATGCTTGTTTTGCTTGTATGGACATCTATCAACCTTGTGGCCCATCTCATTGCATCCATAGCATCTTCTTGTTGCAACTTGGGCTTCCTTTCTTGCCTCTTTGTACATTGGGCATTTCTTGGTAGGATGCCCCAATTTCTTGCTCATGAGACAAGCGCTTTGTCCATCACTTTTCTTTTGGTTGGCCAACTTGTTTGAGGCCTTTTGTTCGGCCAGCTTCACACTTGTCGGCCCAACTCTTATGTGGACACATAGCCCACTCATGTCCATATAATCCACAACCATAGCATAACCTTTTTCCATGTTTCTTGCTCTTGGTTGTGTTGGCCTTGCTTGAAATGTGATTCTTTTGTTGGGCTTTGGAGGAAGCAAGGTTTGAACCCTTCTCAAGCTTCTTCACCATGTTATCACTGGTTATCTTGAGAAGGTTGTGCTTTCTCCTTACCCTTCAACCGAATCACATCTTTCTTTAATCTTTCACCTCTTCTTTGAGCTCTATGTTTTCTATGAGATTTAGCTCAATCGAAGATTGGCTTGCTTGAGGAGCACACTCATTAGTACAAGAAATATTTAATTGAGATGGTGTACTAGTGAGTGAATGTGTGAGAGGTTGAGAAAATTTTACCGATGTGATCACAACCTCATGAGCTACCTCAAGCATGATGCTTGATTCTACTACTTCCTCATGAGAGCACTTTAGATGAACATAGTTTGCTTGTAGCACATTATACTTGCTTGATAGTTCATCTAGCCTTGCCTTGAGCTCAAAGTTTTCCTTCTCTAGTTGTGAAACACTAGAAGAGGAGTTAGTAACTAAAGCATGCTCAATTGACAATTTTTCATACCTTTCACTTAGAGCCTTTAGTTCTTCCATCTTGGAGATGAGAAACAATTCTTGCTTTTGAAGTGATTGCTCTTGCTTCTCAATCTCTTCTTCAAGCTCATCATTCTTTTCAACTATCTTCATGATGATGAACTTGTCTTTGCGGTTGAGATGATCAAGGTTGTAGTTGTCTTCAACTTCAACATCACTCTCATCTTGATCATCTACTTGTGCTTTCTCCTTTTCTTGATCTTTCTTGTTACTCTTCTTCTTGCTTTTCTTGGCCATGAGACACAAGTGATGAGTATCATGAGATACTGAGGTTGACTCATCACTTGGTCGCCACCGGGCTTGAGCATCAGTTGCAAACAGCTGCTTGCTGCTCTGCTGCCTCGGCCATACCGGACACGTCTGGTAGGCATACCGACACGTCGGTATGTGCAGGCAGACAGCAAGTCATGCGCTGCTTGCACTTCTTGCTCCTGGCTCGGCGCTCTTGAGGTCTTGTGAGGCTTCTTCGCTGCATGAAGACACAATGGACATACTTTCCATTGACTCGATCTCAAGTGCATCATCACATTTGGATTTTCCATATAAATCAAAAAGTCTAGTCCAAATGAGATGAGCACTCTCCGGAGGTGGTTGTCCATTGAAGATTGCCTCATCTTGAACCTCTACACTCAATGTACTCAAAATGACATTAATAGCTTGAGCATTGAGTTGCACGCATATCTCTTCCTCTTTTGACAAATTTTTGTAGTTGCTCCAATCAACTATAGGAAGAGGTATGCTTGCATCCACAATATGCTCAACAAGAGGACTAATATCTCCTAAAAGCATTGAGTACATGAATTGACCAAGGTAGAAAGTTTGAACCATCATTTTGGAGAAGCACCGGCTCCAACTCGATAGGCGTCGACATCCTTTTCTCACGGCGGTGAAGCTTTAGGTGAGAACCTCGCTCTGATACCAATTGAAAGGACCTAGGATGCCGCCTAGAGGGGGGTGAATAGGCGTTTCTGAAAAATTAACACCTTTAAATGACTGGAAACAATTAGAAAAGGGAGTTTCCAAAATGGAAACTCTAAATTAAGAGTAATACCACCCCTCACAAGTTAGCCATAGAGTAAACAAGGTATAAAGAATATATCTAGAAGCTACAACCCTGCAACACAAAGTTAGAACAGAGATCAAATAATATTCAGCCCTGAGCTCTAATACCGGACGTGTCCGGTATGAATACCAGGACGTGTCCGGTATACAGATTTTCTACAGATCAGCCCCGAACTTGCTCCTTTCGATTTCTATCTTCAAACCAAACTGCAGGCACCTACTAGAGATGACAATATACACAGAGAACCTACACAAGAGCTGGAGCAACACAAATATCAAATGAAATGCGAATTGAGACACGATATTTGTTTACCGAAGTTTAGACTCGTTCGAGTCCTACTCTCCGTTGAGGGGCTACGGGTGACCCAGCGAAGGTCAGCCC
The DNA here is from genome assembly GCF_019320115.1 of Miscanthus floridulus. Lineage (NCBI taxonomy): Eukaryota > Viridiplantae > Streptophyta > Magnoliopsida > Poales > Poaceae > Miscanthus > Miscanthus floridulus. The sequence goes on along the minus strand of NC_089586.1, from coordinate 55,561,019 downwards.
TAGAGGGTACCACGAAAGGTCACTCTAGCCGGAGTCTTTTCCAACTCCTTTCCTCCTTCCACTAGTTGATTCAGAGGCGGGCAGAATCTGACCAGTTACAAACTTTCCGAGGCACACCATAATCTCTCAGGTGCTCTCTGAGCGAACGCCTAACCATCTAGGACCAAAGAGTTCAAGAGTAACAAATGCGAATCACGAGATTGACAATATGCACAAGTGCTCAAGTGTTTGGATTGCTCTCTTTTTGAATTTCACTCAACCCACAATTTGATTTGGCAAATTTGATCAATCACTCACTAAGAGAGGGTTGGGGAGAGTTGTCAAAGGCTCAAAAACATGTGCTAGAGTATCAGCAGAATTAGCAGCCTCCAAAGGTGGAGGCTTGGGGGTAATTTATAGCCCCTTGAAAAACTAGTCCGTTTTATAGCCGTTGCCCATACCGGACACGTCCTGGATGACTTACACTGTGCCCAACGGTAACTAAGTTATAGTAACGTTGTGAGGCGTCAGAACTCCCGATGAGTGCGTCTTCCGACCGTTGGAACTCACTTATGTCGGAACTCCTACCCTCAACATTTGAAAACTATGGTAACTAGTTAAAGTATGTGAGGTGTCGGAACTCCTGACTCATGCCAAACTTCCGACCGTCGAACTCGACTCCTGTCGGAACTCCCGGCCCTCAAGGCATTTGAAAACTAGTCGTTGGCCTCTGGCCATCCATACCGGACATGTTCGGTATGACCAGGACCGTGAACCCTCTAAGTCGATTAAGCACGAAACGTCAGAACTCCCGACCTATGCCGGAACTTTGACCCACATCGGAACTCCCGACGAACCAACCCGAGAACAATAAGAATTTTATCGTGGCTGGGCACATACCGGACATGTCCGGTATCAACACTGGACACGTCCGGTATTGCCAGACCAACAAAAACATATTAGCTCTTTTGTCTCTCAATCACTCAAAACTCACATGGGTTGGCTTGAGCACTTATGAAACATTATCTATCAACATGATGCATCCCTCTTAATAGTACGACATTCCTATTAACTCAAATTTAAAAGTATAACGAATTTAAACCTTTTGAGTTGATCTCTTTCAACCGAAGCCGTGTATTCCAATCTTCATCAAGTGAGGGTGCCAACATGTTGATATTGATCTTTTCACTTGAGCATAGCCATCTTGAGCACGTGACTTGATTCCATTCATCAAATTTGAATAATCCCAAATGTATCAAGTCACTTCCATCAAACACTCCAATAGTGATTTGATCCTCCACATTAACATGACCATCATAGCTTGATTAGTACCTCAACTAAATGCAAGTACTTCCTTCTTCACCCTAGCTAGGTTCTTCGGCCGCCAAGCCGTCGCTTGCCCTTCACCCTTGCTTAGTACCTCGAAGCCTTTCCTTGCTATCTTCACCATCTCAAGCCATCAAGTCACATCTTGTGTTGAATCATCCATTCATTTGTATTGTTATCTTTTTCATTTCAATTTAGCAAGCTTCAAATATGAGACCATTCCATATGCAATCCCTCATGTCTCATTAATTAATTCTTACGAGCTTGCTTTCACATAGTACATGGAAATCCCACAATAAATAAGCCTTTGCATGAATTCCATTTGCATTGTTGTCTTGTGCTTGAACTAGATTGTTTATACAACAACACATCATTTTGGCTTTCATTAAGTACCTGTGAGATAACCTATTACCTGTCCACACTTAGCAAATGGGTTAGACCTTTAATCACTGTTGTCATTCAATCATCCAAAACCCACTAAAGGGCTAGATGCACTTTCACATTTACACTCAATGGCCCTCACGCCATCAGGTGGATCAACTAGGTTCCAAACCTAATTATCTCATGGCTTCAAGCCATCTCTCGGACTTGGTCCCATTACCGCCTCCGTGTAAGTGTTAGGCTCATTGTTGTCCAACAACAAGATGTCACGCTGCCCTCGTAGTTAGTAGTGTGTACTTTTTAGGTGTGCAACGTGCCTGTATTGACCTTCGTGGTTGGGGTTTAGCATGTTGGTCAGCGACCATCGCTGGCTCATCTTATTGCAATCCCCCTCATCAGTGGAAACTAGAATATTTTCTTATGTTTCTCAAACCTCTTTGAGTCGCACTATGCTCTCACTAACTTCTTTTGAGAGAAACTCTTTCTCAAGAAAGACTACATTCTGAGCAATAAACAAATTGTTCTCTTTACAGTTGTAGAAATAATATCCTTTGGTTTCCCTAGGATATCCCACAAAGATACAGTTATCAGATCTAGGCTCAAGCTTTGTAGCCCAATCCCTCTTTATAGAGAGAAGCTCTTTGGCTACCCAAGCACATAAGCAAGCAGTCCTCACCACCATAGGACTTAGCCAAGGTGTGAGTGAGCTTATTGACCTCCTTGAGGTTCTCATTCTCAACCATTAGTGAGGCATCACAAGTGAAACCATCACTACTAGATGAGGTGGAAGTAGAAGTACTATAAGAAGGGTTAGCGGGAGCAACAATGATAGGCATAGATAATGATTCATCAATTATATCACAAGTTAGGCCTACATTGCAAGTCTTTACATGCTTCTTTTTATTTTGCTCATCAAACAAAGAGGAATGACCAATGTGCCAAATCATGAAGGCAAACATCTCAAGAATTTGTGGGAGAAGTCCTTGTCCTTCACCTCTTCTCCAAGTGCTTTGAGATCATTGACAAGCACTTGAAGCCTATGGAACATCTTCGGCACACTCTCATCCTCCTTCATCTTGAAGCTTGCAAACTTCTCTTTGAGAATGTATGCCTTTGCACCCTTCACGGCTTGAGTGCCCTCAAATGATTCTTCCAACTTCTTCCAAGCCTCATGAGCCATCTCAATATTCTTTATTTGCTCAAATGTTCTCTCATCAATTTCATTATGAATGGCACTTAGAGCAATGTCATTGTTTTGGAGAAGCACTTCTTTGGTCGTGGTGGGATTCTCTGGATCATCAATCTCAATTTTTGTTTCTACCACCTTCCACACTCTTCTATTGATTGACTTGTTATGTGTGGTCATCTTTGATTTCCAATATGGATAATTTGTGCCATCAAATTGGGGTGGCTTCTTGGTGTTGTTGATTTGAGCCATTTTTACACCGAAGGTTGTTAAGCCTCAAATCACAGTGACCTCAGCTCTGATACCACTTGAAAGGTCCTAATGGCTAGAGGGGGGGTGAATAGCCTATTAAAAATTTCTACAACAACACTTAGCAAACCAGTTAGACAATTATGAGGCGAGGCAAGTGTTGCGCTAGCCTACTAAAAATACAAGCCACCTACCACAATTCTAGTTTCTATAGTTTCTAACCACACAATGGCTATGTCACTATACTAAGTTAGTCTGCTCTCAAAGGCTAACTAAAGAGCCACACTAACCAAACTAACAAGCTCTCACAACTAGCTACACTAAAGAGCTTGATAACTAGTTTGTGGTAATGTAAAGAGAGTGAGCAAGATGGTTATACCGCCGAGTCAAGGAATGAACCAATCAATCAGAAGAATGAATACCAATGAAGACCAATCACCTCAGAATCAAATGATGACATAATGATTTTTATCGAGGTTCACTTGCTTGCCGGCAAGCTAGTCCTCGTTGTGGCGATTCACTCACTTGGAGGTTCACGCGCTAATTGGCATCACACGCCAAACCCTCAATAGGGTGCCGCACAACCAACACAAGATGAGGATCACATAAGTCATGAGCAATTCACTAGAGTACCTTTTGGCTCTCCATCGGGGAAAGGTCAAGAACCCCTCACAATCACCACAATCGGAGCTGGAGACAATCACCAACCTCCGCTTGATGATCCTCACTGCTCCAAGCTATCTAGGTGGGGGCAACCACCAAGAGTAACAAGTGAATCCCACAGCAAAACACAAACACCTAGTGCCTCTATATGCAAACACTCAAGCAATGCACTTAGATTCTCTCCCAATCTCACAAAGATGATGAATCAATGATGGAGATGAGTGGGAGGGCTTTGGCTAAGCTCATAAGGTTGCTATGTCAATGCAAAATGGCCAAGAGAGTGAGCTAGAGCCGGCCATGGGGCTTAAATAGAAGCCCCATGAAATAGAGTCGTTGTACCTCTTTACTGGGCACAACACGGGGTGACCAGACATAGGACCCTAGTGTCCGATCGCCTGATGCTTGCCACGTGTCATCGGCTTCAAACACTGATCGTCCGATCTCAATGGTCATTAGTACATTTAAGTAGTGACCGGACGCGCTGCTCAAAGTGATCAAACATAGAACCCCAGTGTCCGATCATTTCTAGTAAGGTACCAGAAGCGAAAAATCATGACCAAACACGTCCAGTCATACTCGACCAGACTCACCCAGCATACGGTCACTCAATGTTTCCCCTGTGCGCTGCATATGTCATCATACGTCATACTAACCGGACTCAGGCCCTGAGCATCCGATCATTTCTTGTGCCAGCGTTCGGTCATGAGACCAAAACCGCACGCTCACTACTACCGCTAACCAGACGCGCTGGTCCTATCGAGACCAGCGTCTGGTCACTTACAGTGACCTCTATTCACCTAGGTTAAGCCACCGGACATGTCCGTTACAATCTATGAAACCCTACCTTTTCTATATAGGGCGCCGGTGGCACCGTCAGACTGTCCGCACTCTACGGGCGGACACTCCACCGATGAAGTTTCTTAGCCTTGCTCAAATGTGCCAACCACCAAGTGTATCACCTTGTGCACATGTGTGTTAGCATATTTTCACAAACATTTTCAAGGGTGTTAGCACTCCACTAGATCCTAAATGCATATGCAATGAGTTAGAGCATCTAGTGGCACTTTGATAACTGCATTTTGATATGAGTTTCACCCCTCTTAATAGTATGGCTATCGAACCTAAATGTGATCACACTCGCTAAGTGTCTTGATCACTGAAACAAAATGGCTCCTACCATTTATACCTTTGCCTTGAGCCTTTTGTTTTTCTCTTTCTTCTTTTCAAGTCCAAGCACTTGATCATTACCATGGCATCACCATCATCGTGTCATGATCTTCATTTGCTTCACCACTTGGAATGTGCTACCTATCTCATGATCACTTTGATAAACTAGGTTAGGACTTAGGGTTTCATCAATTCACCAAAACCAAACTAGAGCTTTCAGCTATCTAGTGCGATAATGGGAAAGAATTTGACAACTCTAGCACCCGTCACTTCTTTCTCACCCAGGGCATCCATCTTCGTATGTCTTGCCCCTACACCTCGCCACAAAACGGTAAAGTTGAATGCATTATTCGCTCCATCAATAATGTCGTTCGCTCACTGCTCTTTTAGGCGTCCATGCCTCCCTCCTACTAGGTGGAGGCCCTCTCAATGACAACCTCCTTGCTTAACATATTGCCCACCAAGACAATATAGTTCTCCAAGCCACACCTTGCCCTATTCGTCACGCCTCCGACATATGATCATCTATGAGTCTTCGGCTGCAAGTGTTACCCAAATATGTCCGCCATCGCTCCTCATAAACTAGCTCCTAGGTTTGTCCTGTGCGTCTTCCTTGTAACAGAACCGTCCAATTTATAAGAGCACAAGTACAAAAATGATCACCGAAATAATCAAATTCTCGCACTTGAGCCCATATAAACCCAGTAGTCAACTGAAACCACAAAGGATTTCAAACCAACTTGCATACAACCAAGATTGTAGTGATTCAACATAACACATCACATGTTACAACATTTCACAAATAGTTCACAGATAGATTACAACACATCGGAGTCATAGTTATTATAAACCAAGTCTTGTAAAGTAGCGGAAGCAAATAGTTTAACTCACACACATGAGTTCAAATACAAGTACCAGCTTGTCGATCACATCTCACAAAAGCATTCAGATAAGATAAACAGAGATCATGTCCGTGATCTAGTCTTCATCACCCACCGGGTGGAGACAGTACTTACAGAAGCCCTAATAAAGAAAGTCATCTACAACAAGAGGGAATAAACCCTGAGTACGAGAATGTACTCAGCTAGACTTACCCATCAGAAACCAAAAATAAATGACACCAAGGATCATGCATAGCTTAATTTAGTGGATCTCGCTGACACTTTCTTTTGTGGAAAAGCATAAGTAATAATGATCAACTCTTAACCTGAGCTAGCAGTGACTTTTTTAGCCATTAACCTGTCATCTATATTAGCACTTGTACTAAGCAATCACTTGATTAAGATGCAAACATTATTAACCATAGTAGGTATAAATTGTGGCAACATTATCATCATCCTCCATTTAACCATATGGTTAAATTAAGTGGATCTACGTTGCCGCTGCTCAGTCAAGTTCTCACTATCCGGGAGAGACGGCGACTCAAATCGATTCCTATCCAGCTGGAGGGATATTCCTAACACAAACCCTGCTTCCCCAGTTAGGGTCGCAATCAAGTCACCTTTGGTACAACTCCAGAGTCACGGGTCCGGACAGCGCTGCATCCTCAAGGGTGAAACTCTACCAGGAAGTGTAGGAATTTTAAGCACCTGACCCCTTGGACTCACGCCAATGTCCCCAAGCACATCCTTACTTCCTCCAGAATGCGCACGACCCCCCAGTTCCTGGCCTGAGTCGAACTACTAGGCTTCGCGGTCAGAATGACTTATCCGGCCAGCTAAGTGTTAGGCTGCGTTCAACATGACATGAGGACGTATAGCGTATCGGTCCTTAGACGACACAGACGGAGTCACTATGTCCAACCCTACACAAGACTCTGCCCAGTCTTAATTCATTATTAACATGGTTCTTTTCCACAATAACAAATATAGCCAACCGTGACCCACCTCATCCTAAAGCTCATAGGTGATAGAAAATCACCCGACTTCTACCGCGCTAAGCATGGCTAAGCATTTAACCCGTTCCTGAACTTAAATAGTATTCAAGTGCGATATCTGGACAAGGATAGATATATAATGCAACAATTGGTTCCAACCAATTCCTATACTTAATGCATCATCAACAATAAAAGATACTCAAGATATTTATAAAAACATGGGAGACTTAGAATGCTCCAGGGCTTGCCTTTTAGGAAAGAGGATGGGCGGTGGTCAGGGCACTCGGGCAACTCCTCCTCGACTGCTGCTTTGTCGGTTGCCTGAACCTCGAGCTCCTCCTGGCTCGCTCCCTCGAACTCTAGAAGCGTCACTCCCTCCGGCACACCTATTTCATGTATGCGCAAGATAAATATCATGGATGCACATGAACGAAGTTAGGGATGCTCGGGGAATGCACATGCTTACTGCAGTACACATATTCTAACTTAAGCTCTATTCAAATCACTTTAACTTACCAAGTTTAGACAACCTAATATACAATTGCTCATCTTCAGTTAAGGACCTAGCACCTGCACCTAAGCATTTTCTCAAGTCAGCCTAGCACCTAAACAATCAACAAGAACAATGCTACAAAGCATTCACACCATTATTTATATTTTAGCAAAACTACGAATATTCAGCAGCATAGTAAATTGACCATAACTGGAGATTTACAAATCCAAATGACATACAACAAGACAATTTGGAAAGCTTATGAAATTTCCTAAAATTCATTTTCAGACCTCAAGGCATGATTCCAACTTTTACCAGTCGAAATCACTTAACAACATAAATCTGTCCTCACAAGACAGAGAGCAGCCAAAACTGGACTCAAACTGAGAATAGCCATATCTCCTAAACTACTTAGCCAAATGCCACCAAATTTTAACACAAGCTAGTTTAGTAAGTTAACTACAACTTTGGTATTCACATGATTCCCAGAAAACCAAATTATCATGATGAACTTTGCAACGTTCCTAGAACTTTCCAGAAAGACATAATGCAAGAAAATAATTATTAACTTATGTTGCAAACCTATAAATGGATAAAACCAACTTTACTAACTCATCACACATATCAAAATAACACCAGAAAGTAAGGTGTTCACCACCAATTCATTTCTTTTAATGTCTTTCTTAATTTATTTAATTATTTAAGAGGAATAATAAACATATATGAAAACTGCACCATTTAATCTACAAAAATTACAGTAGGTACTACATGCTCCAAGTAGGCTACTATAAAAATTTCACCAATAGTTACTAATAAAAATATCCTACACAAAAATAACAAGGCAGCAAGGCTGATTTTGGCCTAAATTAGAAACCATATTGAAAAGTGTCAAATAATAGATTTCATATTTTTCTTAGCATCCTAAAGGAACCAGGACAGCCTCCAATAAATTTCATGAGCATGGGATTCATAAATTAATTATTAAAATTCACCAAAGGATCACCTAATTATAAAAGGGAAATTCATAACTCAAAAACTATACATGCACTGACTCTCAAATGTTTACTAGAGCTTCTGCTCGTCAAGAAAAGCTCACCATACAAATTTCATAATTTTTGGAGCACTAGAACTCTAGATATGAGTTAAACAAGTTTGCATTCATTTAAAAACACATTTTAAGTTGCAATTTAATTCTTCCCACTGTTCGCCTAAACGGTCGTTTTGCCCATTTAAACACCGTGTAAACGCTACATGGTGGTGCGCCGTTTCTGTTTAATCACCCGTTTAGCCCGTTTAATTGGCCGTTTAGCCCGTTTAATGGGACGTTTTGCCCGAATAATGGCTAAACGGTAGGTGACCGACTGTTTACCGTTTAGTGTTTAGGAAAACACTGATTCTTCCAGAAACTTTACTACAAGTGCTCATGTTATATTTTTTTCCTAAATATTGCACTTCACCAAGATCCTAAAAAATTGGAACCACCCAATTTGGATCTACCAAACTCTAGTTATGAATTTTACAAAATAGCATCAAAATCTGCATTTAAATCACCAAAACCTAAATATGGGTCCCTGACGCGCGGGACCCATGGGGTCAATGGCCCCACCGGCCAGAGGGAGCAGAGTAGAGGAGCGGCTGTTGACCCACGCTTGCTTGTCAGCGGCGAGGCCAAGGGCACTGCCGTGCTCGCCTCGATGATTCGCACCTAACTATGCCCTTCCCTCAACCGCTACCGAGCTCTAGCTAGGACGTCGACGTGCATGGCAGACGGCGGAGGGGATCCGATGGTGCTCCGATGAGGTTCAGCCATGTAGGGCATGGCTAAGCTCGATATGAGCTTCTAGGGCTTGTGGGGAAACTAAGAGAAGGAAGAAAAGAGAGTGAGAGGGCTCTGGTGGTGGTTGGCCATGGTGAGCTCCAACTCCGGCGAGCCTCGGACGGCGGCGAGAACGACAATGTGGCCACACCAGAGGTCGGGCGGCTGCGTGGAGATGATGACATGATAGAGGAGCTTAAGGCAGAGCTATGGGTGAGATGGAGCGAGGCGAGACGCGGCGGCGAGCGCATGAGAGCTCAACGGAGCTCTCGGCGGCAATGGCGCTCCACCGCGGGGAAGAAGAAATGCGGCCTCTACCTTGACTCTCTGAGTCAACGGCGAGGTGGACAAGCTAAAGGGGACTATGGTGGAGTTGTGGGCTAGCTAGAGTGAGCAATGACATGATGGTGAGGGTGCACGGCTCGGCAGAGCAATGGCGATGGCAGCGGCTCCGCTTTCTCGGTGCCTCAGACGCGCATGAGAGGGAGAGAGCAAATGAGAGCGAGTGGGAGGGCAGACGGACGTGGCCTCCTTGCGGTCGATAATAAGCAGTGGCCTATGGCCAGTCGGCCACTATGCTGGTCTAAATTTCTGATTCAGTGTTCATCGGTGCCGACTGATAAAGCAAGTTCCTCGCTCCATATCTCCTAAACCGTGATGATATAGCTCATGGCATAGTTGACAAAGTTGGAGATCTAAGTGAGGACTACAACTTTGCCAATTGGAGCTCAAGCTGGATCAGCCTGGTTAGGGAGATACAAGGCTCAAAACATCGATACTTGAAACTGAAAATCAGTTCTCAGACTTAGAAAATTTCTAATTCTCCAAATAGCCCCCAAAACTGACTTGTGGGCCCTTTTTGAGCATGTTCTGCACATTTTCATGAGATGGTCATAGTATAACTTTTGTTTCTTATAAAATTTCCTACAACTTTGCTTGAGGGTGCATAGCCATCCAAACACTCTAAGCTATACTTTTTAAATAGTCAAACAAAAGAGCTCTAGGGGTCAACACAAGTCAAACTATTACTTGGAAGCATAATTAGGCAATATGGTCAACATGAACATTGTTCCTATGACATTCTAAGTGTAGCTAAGTTGTTTAAGAGGACATTTGACATGCATTTGCATAGACCACACATGAGCACACACAAATGCTAGCATAAAACCAAGCAATTCAAATAGAAACACACATGAAACGATAACATTAATCATGGTATGATTCTTATGAATGAGATGATGATGCACATGCTCATGTGATGAAAGTGTTTTAGTGCAACCATAACACTGAGGTGTTACATTCCTTGGCTATTCTGCTCACCACAAAAGATATCGCTGCCCTAATCTCTCCTCCAACAGAGTCATCTCCTAGCACATCATCTTCGATGAAACAACCTTTCCCTTTGCCGAGCGCAATGGTCCTCGCATTCTGGTGACCTTTGAGTTTATTGATGCTACTGATGTTGTGCCCATTCCTAATGGACCGTCGCACAAGTTTTTGACCACAGGAACCTCCCATGGCGCTTGTGGAGACACGGTAGCCCCAGCTGCCACCACCAGCGCCCCTACTAGCCCCTTTGTGGTTGAGCATGGGGTGCATGTGCCTTCCATCGTCACCAGTGTTGCCTATTAATCCCCCGGCGCTAGCACACTACCTCCCGCCTATGCTTCATGCCAAGAATCTTGGTAGACCTCCCCACCACACCTCGCACATCCCCTGATGTTACTGCGCCACGCGTGGCCCTCGGCACTCCTAGCTTGCCTGCGTCCACCGTGGCCCTGGCTGTGCTCGCCATAATGCTATCTGTTAAAATGGAGTAAAGAAAAAATGTAGTAAAGCAATCCTATTCACGCATAATGCTATCCATTAAAATGATCTATTCTACAGCCAACCGTATTAAAATAATCTAGATAAAAAACAACACAAGCACGGCTCTAGAGACCACTATAGGGTTATGCGGGTGGCTACACGTTAGCACAAATTAATAACCGCATAAAACAGGATCGCTTACATGTAGATGATCATAGATTATACCTTCCTGACGCGTAGTGCAGCGGAAGACTTGGCGGATCACGCATAGTCGATGTAGTTGATGTCAAGGAAGGAGTCATACCGTACGATGTAGTGCGCAACATAGCAGCACCACTATGGATGTCCACAAGTATGGAGAGGAGAACGGCGGTGACATAGCATGCTAGCGCTCGTCGATGCACGCGGATTACAACAGAACCCAAAGGCACTAGCTTCCTCTGATGCTGCACACATGCACGCACGCACGTGAACAGTAGAGGGCGGTGATGTGGGTGGGTGCCTTGTGATTAGGTTAATCACCACCCTGGCCGGTGATTAGCTTATATATATAAGCATGCTCATGGGCCAACCCAATGGGCCACGTTGGGTCGCATTGAGCACATATTTAATTTCTCTTGAGCATTAACTAACAATCTCCCACTTGCACTAGAGACAATTAATATGGCCACCTGCTGTAATATGTTAGGTTGCATTGAACCCATATTTAATTTCTCTTGAGCATTAACTAACAATCTCCCACTTGCACTAGAGACAATTAATATGGCCACCTGCTGCAACACCATGGACTTAATCCAATTGATCCATTCATCCTTTTAGTTCCCTCTTCTTAAGTGTGTGACCCCATAGGTTCATGCAATCAATGGCTATGAGCAGGAAACACTTTCTGATCAATAGACGGCATTGACCTCTAGCAAGGCATACCGACTCCCGAAGATTCACGAAGATCATATCTTGCACAACCTTTTAACACTCTCCATTGCTATGTCCTTCTGCCACACGACACCTAGCCAAGTACAAGGCAAGTGAAGTGCTACCCTTGATTCTTAGCCATTTCTCGCTCCGTGTAGAACTTATTTTATCGACCAACCATTAGTCAAGGCATGGCCATTCACTTTTAGTTCCTACACATCGAGAGGGCCCAGAGGAGTCTCTCCTTGACACAAGAGGGGCAGATCCCATCTTGACTCAACGCACCCTGTGACTTGCTTCAGATCATACCCACAAGCTACTTTTATGACTACCCAGTTATGGAGTAGTGTTTGAAAGCCCCAAAGTATGACTTACACAATCCGAGACTCTACGTCGATCTCAGGTCAGAGGACGCTAGTATGTGTATCATTTGTGAGACAAGCCGATAGCACATATTCATGGTGTCTCAAAGTGGGTCGATCCGACACTATGTTCCCATCACATACCTACATTGTTGGTGTAATATCCACTATCGCTATGACCCATGAAACGTGATCATCCACCCAACACATGTACCAACTTATCTCTATGTCATAGTCCCACATGACGGATAAAAGTTGGGGATCTCATTTAGTACGTCTTCAATTTAAATCATGGAGTTTCACTAACGAAACACACATTCGTTAATCACATATAATGAAAAACGTCATGGAACATCTCACTAAAACATGCAAATTACAAATGTTGACATGATGCCATCATCCTATAACAACCGTTAAGGTATACATCATCATAAGCCTCCCACTCACATTAGAGTTAACCATGCTAGCATCTTATGCCCATCGCTCTTATGTGTGTCTCATGCTTTGCTTGTGGTAGCGGCTTGGTCAACGGACCCGCCATGTTCAAGTCAGTGTGCACCTTGCATATCTTCATATCTCCTCAATTAACGATCTCTTGGATCAGGTGATAGCACCGCAGTATATGCTTGGATTTTTTGTGCGACCTAGGCTCCTTTGCTTGTGCAATAGCACCATTATTGTCACAATAGAGGTCATCGGACTGCAGCAGCTAGGGACCACACCCAACTCAGAAACAAATTTTTTGATCCATACAGCTTCCGAAGCCGCAATATACTTGGCTTCTGTTGCTAAATCTATGACCGTCTCTTGCTTGGAACTTTTCCAACTCACTGCCCCACCATTAAGGCAGATAACATATCCTGATTGTGATTGGCTATCATCCCTATCGGTTTGGAAGCTAGCATCAGTGTAACCATTTACAACAAGCTCTTTCGAAGCTCCGTAGACTAGGAACTTATCCTTAGTTCTTCTCAAGTACTTAAGGATATTTTTAACTGCTACCTAGTGAGCATCACCTAGGTTTGATTGGTACATGCTCGTAACACTTAGAGCATATGAAACATCTAGGTGCATGCATATCATGGCATGCATAATAGAGCCAATAGCCGAAGCATAAGGCACTCTACTCATCCTTTCTTGATCATCAGACGTCGAGGCACACTGAGTATCGCTCAAGGTTACACCATGTGACATAGGTATGAATCCACTTTTTGACTCATTCATGTTGACCTATTCAACACCTTGTCAATGTGCGTGCTTTGACTTAATCCAATTAAGTGCTTCGACCTATCTCTATAGATCTTTATACCCAAAATGTAGGATGCTTCTCCAAGGTCCTTCATAGAGAAACTCTTTCTCAATGAGGCCTTAACATCCTCCATTAGTGGAATATTATTCCCGATCAGTAGTATGTCATCCACATACAAGACCAGAAACATGAGTGCACTCCCACTAACTTTCTTGTAAACACATGGTTCTTCTTCATTTTTCAAGAAGCCAAACAATTTAACTTCCTCATCAAAACAAAGATTCCAGCTCCGAGATGCTTACTTTAGCCCATATATAGACTTCATAAGTCTACAAACTTTTCTAGCATTTTGTTGGTCGACAAAACCCTCAGGTTGTGTCATGTACACATCCTCACTTAGGTTTCCATTAAGGAAAGTTGTTTTGACGTCCATTTGCCAAATCTCATAGTCATAATACGTGGCAATTGCTAGAAAGATCTAGATAGACTTTAGCATAGCGACAGGTGAAAATGTTTCATCACAATCAACACCTTGAATTTGACGAAAACCTTTTGCTACCAATCTTGCTTTATAGATATGAACATTTCCATCAGCTTCTGTCTTTTTCTTGAAAATCCATTTTGAAAGGACCTAAGATGCCGCCTAGAGGGGGGTGAATAGGCATTTCTAAAAATTAACACCTTTAAATGCGGAAACAATTAGAAAAGGGAGTTTCCAAAATGGAAACTCCAAATTAAGAGTAATACCACACCTCACAAGTTAGCCATAGAGTAAACAAGGTATAAACAATATATCTAGAAGCTACAACCTTGCAACACAAAGTTAGAACAGAGATCAGATAATATTCAGCCCTGAGCTCTAATACTGGACGTGCCCGGTATACACGATTTCTACAGATCAGCCCCAAACTTGCTCCTTTCAATTTCTATCTTCAAACCAAACTACAAGCACCTACAGAGATGACAATATATAGAGAGAACATGCACAAGAGCTAGAGCAACACAAATATCAAATGAAATGTGAATTGAGACATGATATTTGTTTTACCAAAGTTCAGACTCATTCGAGTCCTACTCTCCATTGAGGGGGCTGTGGGTGACCCAGCTAAGGTCAGCCCTAGAGGGTACCACGAAGGTCACTCTAGCTGGAGTCTTTTCCAACTCCTTTTCCTCTTTACACTAGTTGATTCCGAGGCGGCGGAATCGACCATTACAAACTTTTCGAGGCACACCACAATCTCTCGGGTGCTCTCCGGCAACACCTAACCGTCTAGGACCAAAGAGTCCAAGAGTAACAAATGTGAATCATGAGATTGACAATATGCACAAGTGCTCAAGTGGTTGGATTGCTCTCTTTTTGAATTTCACTCAACCCACAATTTGATTTGGCAAATTTGATCAAACACTCACTAAGAGAGGGTTGGGAGAGTTGGCAAAGCTCAAAAACATGCTAGAGGATCAGTAGAATCAGCAGCCTCCAAAGGTGGAGGCTTGGGGGTATTTATAGCCCCCTTGGAAAACTAGTCGTTTTATAGCCGTTGCCATACCGGTATACCAAACACGTCCGGTATGACTTACACTGTGCCAACGATAACTGAATTACACTAACATTGTGAGGCATCGAAACTCCCGATGAGTGCCGGAACATCCGATCGTCGGAACTCCCAACTTACATTGGAACTCCTAACCCTCAATACATTTGAAAACTATGGTAACTAAGTTAAAGTATGTGAGGTGTCGGAACTCACGACTCATGCTAGAACTTCCGACCGTCGGAACTCCTGACTCACGTCGGAACTCCCAACCCTCAAGGCATTAGAAAACTAGTCATTGGCCTCTGGCCGTCCATACCAGACACGTCAGGTATGACCAGGACAGTGAACCCTCTAAGTCAGTTAAGCATGAAACATTGGCACTCCCAACCTATGCTGAAACTACCAACTGTCGAAACATCCATCGGAACTCCCAACAAACCAACCCGAGAACAATAAAAAATTTATCGTGGCTAGGCACATACCGAACACATCTGGTATTGCCATACCATCAAAAATAGATTAGCTCTTTTGTCTCTCAAACACTCAAAACTCACATGGGTTGGCTTGAGCAGTTATGAAACATTATCTATCAACATGATGCATCCCTCTTAATAGTACAGCATTCCTATTAACTCAAATTTAAAAGTATAACAAATTTAAACCTTTTGAGTTGATCTCTTTCAACCGAAGACTTGTATTCCATTCTTCATCAAGTGAGGGTGCCAACATGTTGATATTGATCTTTTCACTTGAGCATAGCCATCTTGAGCACGTGACTTGATTCCATTCATCAAATTTGAATAATCACAAATGTATCAAGTCACTTCCATCAAAGACTCCAATAGTGATTTGATCCCTCACATTGACATGACCATCATAGCTTGATTAGTACCTCAACTAAATGCAAGTACTTCCTTCTTCACCCTAGCTAGGTTCTTTGACCACCAAGACATTGCTTGCCCTTCACCCTTGCTTAGTACCTCGAAGCCTTTCCTTGCTATCTTCACCGTCTCAAGCCATCAAGTCACATCTTGTGTTGAATCATCCATTCATTTGTATTGTTATCTTTTTTATTTCAATTTAGCAAGCTACAAATATGAGACCATTCCATATGTAATCCCTCATGTCTCATTAATTAATTCTTACGAGCTTGCTTTCACACAGTACTTAGAAATCCCACAATAAATAAGCCTTTGCATGAATTTCATTTGCATTGTTGTCCTGTGCTTGAACTAGATTGTTTATACAACAACACATCATTTTGTCTTTCATTAAGTACCTATGAGATAACCTATTACCTATCCACACTTAGCAAACGGGTTAGACCTTTAATCACGTTGTCATTCAATCATCCAAAACCCACTAAGGGCTAGATTCACTTTCAATCTCCCCCTTTTTGGTGATTGATGACAACTTGATTAAAGCTTACAAAAGAATATAAACATTTAAGCTTTTGGGTTCAATGATTTATGAGAGACTCCCCTTAATATGTGCTTATGATTAGTATTCACAAAATGACCTCAAATGTCAATTGCACATACTAAAATATATAGGAGACTCCCCCAAAATCATTGCATCTATGGGGTGCATGTGACAAAGTAAAACTATGATGCTTATGACAAGATATATCACACAAGAATAAATATAAAGGCATCACATCAAATATTTTCATTCTAGCATGCATAGTCCTTATGAAAATAAATATAACACATGTATTTCACACATAGCACACATTACACATTTTCTCAAGTCCACAAGCCACTAATATATAAAAAAGATCATATCTCAAGAGATACATAGATAAAGCATAAGTAAGTCTCATCTCTCACATGATACAATCTATCTCAAACTCAAGATACATCAATGAAGCTCAAAAACAAAAACTACAGCCTGTAGTACATATCTTCAGGTACAAAGATAAGCCAAATGAGACAAATATCCTGAAGCTTTAATCAGTCTCTGTCCCCCTTTGTCATCTATCAGCACAAAGGTCCAACAATGACATACTAAGGACAAAGGGGCTGCAAGCTATCTCTGAAATTTGTGATCACTCATCATCGTCATCATCTCTACTAGCATCCTCATTATCTGAGCATGTAGCACCGGCTGGACGAGAACCACCCGCACCAGATGGGTCATAGAAGCTACCCATGAGGTCACTCCACTAGTCTAAAGCATACTCGTCTATAGCACTGGGACGTGGCTGAGAGTAAGTAGGCACCCGAGCCTGTAGTGGTAAAGTGTCAGGGTGCTCTGGAGCCTGCTGCTACTGCTGCCATCGCTGAAGGAACTCAACAAACTCTATGTCATACCTGCCCTGCTACTGCTCCTTAGTCTCAGGCTCACTAGCTGCCTCATCTGATAGTGGAGACCTAGGAGGATCAAGCTCAAGTCTAGAAGCAATCTGCTTCAAAGTCTAAGTATCCTTCCTCCTAGCCTCCCTCTCCTTCTGCTGATAGGTCCGTATGTCCTTACACATCCCAAAGATAGCACCGAACATCTTGCGAATAGGAGAAGGAGGACTGCGGTGATGTGAAGAAGAATGTGAAGGAGCATGTGGTAGAGGGGAAGCTTGTCCTGCTACTGCACCACCTGTAGGTGCATCTGCCTCTAGTGCTGCTGCTCCTCCTCCTAGTCCTGCTGGAGGTACCCCAACCTCAGGCAAGTTTGCAACAATCTTTAGGGCCTTATGTACCTTGTCATACTCAAAGGTATGCCCTGTGACCTGCTTAATCATGTGCATGATGTAGGGAGCAAAACCATAGCCCTTGAGGGGCCTCTCACCTACACTCCAGATCTCACACCAGATAAAGTCAAAAATGTTGAAGGGCCAAGCATTAGGTGCCATCCTATGGAGCAGGTTCCTGGAGTAATCTACGATGTTTCCCTTATCTCCACCCTTGCAATCAATAGTCTTCCTGAACATCCTATCTAGGTATCTATAAGTAGGGTGAATACCTAGAACCTTGCCCACTACTCCTCTCTCACCTCCTAGTGGGTACATGCAGGCTAGCTGCTCTAGAGTAAGTACCTACTCTATATGGATCCTATCCCTCTAAAGATCCCCCTCTAAAAAACCAAGCAGGGCAGCGAAAGCATCATAATCCACACTATACCACTAGCCCTCTAGCATCTAGTGCATATGCCTCTCATCCTCCTCAACATATAGGGTGGCGTAGAACTGAGCTACCACCTCTATGTTCTAGTCATGCTAGAACTCCATAATCTCATAAACCCCTGTATGCTCACAAATGGCAATAGCGTGATCAATGGAGGCCTTCTGCAAATCTCTAATGTACTGCCAGTTAATCCACTGAGACTTGGCAATCACTGGGTTCCTGGTGAGGATCACACTGGTGTAGTAGTCCATATGAAAGGCTGTCTAAAATCGATGATCAAACTAAATCCTAGACAAGCCCCTTGGATCAATTCTTCTTTCACCTCTAGCCCTTCTGGTCATGCCTTTCCCTCGATAGTCAACTCTAGCAACATAAGAGGGTACACTAGGTGGATGTGACTCAAGTAAACCATAGTGCATACCCTAACCTGTCTGGTGCTGAGCTGGAGGTACTGCCTACTCCTCCTCAATCTCTTGCTCATCATCTGAGCTGCCACCATCTGAACCTCTATCAGTGCTCTTCCTCTTTCTGGTACTAGGCTCCACTCTATACACCTCTATATCTGTGTTTGAGGAAGAGCTGTTGTCTCCCTCTTTGTACTATGGAGCAGCCCTAGTAGCCCTAGAGGGTCCCCTGCTGCTGCCCTGCTCCTACTGACTATATCTAGGATGTGTTTCCTATCTTGCCTTCTTGTATTTCTCCAAAGCTAGATCATGCCTATGCTTGGACCTAGGCTCTTGTCTTCCACTCATAGATGTTGTCCTATATTCAAAGATTTGCAAGGAATTTTAGATACATGCCCAAACTATAGCTTATTTTGGTTGAAATATAGAAATAAGAATAATTATCCTATGCTTTGTAATCACCTCAACCAAACTAGGTCAAAAGTTTCACAAAACACAATAGATAATTAAACTTAGTCCTAAAAATCAACCACTGAGAAGATTGAAACAAGGGAGCAAAATTTGCTCTGCTGTCCCATACCGGACACGTCCGGTATGAGCGGACTACAACCCTAACAAGGGTCCTTCGCTTAATCTTCAACCAATCTAATCCAAACTCTAGGCATTGCTTCTAGACAGATAATGTAGCATCTCTACCAAAGGGATTTCAAAATCATGCCCTAACCACTTAGATTGGATGAGGTCCAGGATTAGGGTACCTTGAGAGAGTGAATGAAGATACGATTAGAAATCCAAGTCCTGGAGCCTTCGATCTTGATGCAAATCTCCTCCGATCCAATCTCCCTCTCTACCTTTTCACGGTGGAAACTTGAAATCACCAATGAAGGTCGAGGAGAGGCTACTGGGTTGGCAGGAAGAAGAAAAACCTAACTTGGCCAAAGGGGTACCGACCGTTTTTATAATCCCGCTCATACTGGTATGCATACCGGACACATCCGGTATTTTGTGGGCTGGCTATTCTTTTTCCAAATTTCATTCACTTAATTCCAATCCCCTTCTCTATCATTTCTTGATCCAAAAACATGTATGTCCTTGATC
Organism: Miscanthus floridulus; assembly: GCF_019320115.1. Taxonomy (NCBI): domain Eukaryota; kingdom Viridiplantae; phylum Streptophyta; class Magnoliopsida; order Poales; family Poaceae; genus Miscanthus; species Miscanthus floridulus. The sequence goes on along the minus strand of NC_089586.1, from coordinate 55,541,395 downwards.
CAAATAATATGTAATTACTTTTCTTATCCAAATGCCATGAGTATCACTTCTCTTTTCCAAATATTTGGCATATATAGATTTTCATTACTTGAGAGAGATATTGTGAGACATAGTAGATTGTGGACTTAAGAAAGTCATGTCATGTGTGATTAGCCAATCAAACAATCAAGGAGAGTTATAATCATCACATGACAAGGCTAGGTCACAAAGACCAAGATTCAAATAGTTTTTCAAATTCACACCACCTACACATGCTAGTTATGGGTTTTAAAAAACATCTCTCCTATGTCACACAAATGCACATTCTAACATATAAAGGTTCTTAGATGCACTTACAATGCATGTATGTAAACACATACCTTTGACTTGAGCCCACAAGAATACCACTAAGAAGATACATAGCATGATAATCTTTATGTAGACCTTAATTACCAAATAATCATGATGGATACAAAATCATTTTTCTTCCAAAGGACTACAAAGAGTGCTAGATAAATTTATTAGTCCACAAGGTGCAAAATAGAAACTAAGCTCCCCCTAAATAAGTGTTTTAAGTAATTTAAATGACTCTTAACTAGCACTTTATTCTATTACGAATTTGTGAGTCAATTTTCTATTTTGAACCACAACCAAATAATTTTCCATATTTAAATTTGAGTTTAAGAGATGCTCACAATCCACTTAGTTTTGATAAACCACAAGCTTCTGAGTAAATTAAGGATATACGAAAATATATGGATCAAAGACTCAGTTGCAATCCTATCAGTGTTCTAGTTCCTGCAATACCGGACACGTCCGGTAGGTATACCAAACACGTCCGGAATACGCAGAACAGAAACACTTGCTTTCTGTCCCTATCCATACCAGACACGTCCGATAAGTGCAGGACAGAAGCAAATAACCGTTGCTTGTGATTCTTCATTTTAGCGATAATATTTATTTTATGCCCTGCATCTCAACTAATAAATTGCTCCACTAGAGAGCCATTAAAAGCATCATATGGCAAAATAAAATACTTTTCAATTAAATCTTATTAGCCACTTTAAAATTTTCACAAATAGACTTAATTGTGAGCCATTGTGCACAAAATATACAAAGTGGATATGCTATAGGGTTTAGGTACTTGTTACCAATAGTGAGGATAAAGTAAATGATATATTCATTAAATTATCTTTGGGTCAACCATATAGGAGATTATGATGAGAATTGATTGATAGATTGAGTGAATATTTTCAATTTATTTGCTCAACCACCCCGAAGGCTTCATCTCATCACCAAGTACCTACATCATTAACCTAAGCACACTTTGGTACCCAACTCTTGTTGGGTCCTTTTGGGTTAGTCAATAAGTGCTTAGGCACCCAAGTGGCTTTAGCACTAGTTTGTGGTGAACACATCACCTTGCTAGTGCTAACTCCATTTGTGGTCTTCCTAAGCATATCATTATAAACAAATGTGTTCGGCTTAGGAGCGTTACCATTTGGGCATTCATAGCTTAGATGCCCCTTTCTTCTACAAGCATAGCATATGCGGCCTTTGTTTGCTCTATACTTGTTTTGCTTGTATGGACATCTATCAAACTTGTGGCCCATCTCATTGCATCCATAGCATCTTCTTGTTGCAACTTGCGCTTCCTTTCTTGCCTCTTTGTACATTGGGCATTTCTTGGTAGGATGCCCTAATTTCTTGCTCATGAGACAAGCGCTTTGTCGATCACTCTTCATTTGCTTGGCCTCCTTGGTAGAAGCCTTTTGATTGGGGGCTTCAACCTTGTCGGCCCAACTCTTGTGTGGACACATAGACCACTCAAGTCCATACAATCCACAACCATAGCACAACCTTTTTCTATGTTTCTTGCTCTTAGTTGTGTTGGCCTTGCTTGAAATGTGATTCTTTTGTTGGGCTTTGGAGGAAGCAAGGTTTGAACCCTTCTCAAGCTTCTTCACCATGTTATCACAGTTATCTTGAGAAGGTAGTGCTTTTTCCCTACCCTTCAACTGAATCACATCTTTCTTTAACCTTTTTACCTCTTCTTTGAGCTCTATGTTTTCTATAAGATTTAGCTCAATCAAAGATTGGCTTGCTTGAGGAGCACACTCATTAGTACAAGAAATATTTAATTGAGATGGTGTACTAGTGAGTGAATGTGTGAGAGGTTGAGAAAATTTTATTGATGTGATCACAACCTCATGAGCTACCTCAAGCATGATGCTTGATTCTACTACTTCCTCATGAGAGCACTTTAGATGAACATAGTTTGCTTGTAGCACATTATACTTGCTTGATAATTCATCTAGCCTTGCCTTGAGCTCAAAGTTTTCCTTCTCTAGTCGTGAAACACTAGAAGAGGAGTTAGTAACTAAAGCATGCTCAATTGACAATTTTTCATACCTTTCACTTAGAGCCTTTAGTTCTTCTATCTTGGAGATGAGAAACAATTCTTGCTTTTGAAGTGATTGCTCTTGCTTCTCAATCTCTTCTTCAAGCTCATCATTCTTTTCAACTATCTTCATGATGATGAACTTGTCTTTGTGGTTGAGATGATCAAGGTTGTAGTTGTCTTCAACTTCAACATCACTCTCATCTTGATCATCTACTTGTGCTTTCTCCTTTTCTTGATCTTTCTTGTTACTCTTTTTCTTGCTTTTCTTGGCCATGAGACACAAGTGATGAGTATCATGAGATACTGAGGTTGACTCATCACTTGGTCGCCACCGGGCTTGAGCATCGTTGCAAATAGCTACTTGCTGCTCTGCTGCCTTGGCCATACCAGACACGTTTGGTAGGCATACTGGACACGTCCGGAATGTGCAAGCAGATAGCAAGCCATGCATTGCTTGCACTTCTTGCTCTGGCTTGGTGCTCTTGAGGTTTTGTGAGGCTTCTTCGCTGCATGAAGACACAATGGACATACTTTCCATTGACTCGATCTCAAGTGCATCATCACATTTGGATTTTCCATATAAATCAAAAAGTCTAGTCCAAATGAGATGAGCCCTCTCCGGAGGTGGTTGTCCATTGAAGATTGCCTCATCTTGAACCTCTACACTTAATGTACTCAAAATGACATTAATAGCTTGAGCATTGAGTTGCACACATATCTCTTCCTCTTTTGACAAATTTTTGTAGTTGCTCCAATCAACTATAGGAAGAGTTATGCTTGCATCCACAATATGCTCAACAAGAGGACTAATATCCCTAAAAGCATTGAGTACATGAATTGACCAAGGTAGAAAGCTTGAACCATCATTTTGGAGAAGCACCGGCTCCAACTCGATAGGCGCCAACATCCTTTTCTCATGGCGGTGAAGCTTTAGGTGAGAACCCCACTCTGATACCAATTGAAAGGACCTAGGATGCCACCTAGAGGGGGGTGAATAGGCGTTTCTAAAAATTAACACCTTTAAATGTGGAAACAATTAGAAAAGGGAGTTTCCAAAATGGAAACTCTAAATTAAGAGTAATACCACACCTCACAAATTAGCCATAGAGTAAACAAGGTATAAAGAATATATCTAGAAGCTACAACCATGCAACACAAAGTTAGAACAGAGATTAAATAATATTTAGCCCTGAGCTCTAATACCGGACGTGTCCGGTATGAATACCAGACGCGTCCGGTATGAATGATTTCTACAGATCAGCCCCAAACTTGCTCCTTTCGATTTCTATATTCAAACCAAACTGCAAGCACCTACAGAGATGACAATATACACAGAGAACCTGCACAAGAGCTGGAGCAACACAAATATCAAATGAAATGCGAATTGAGACACGATATTTGTATTACCGAAGTTTAGACTCGTTCGAGTCCTACTCTCCGTTGAGGGGGCTATGGGCGACCCAGTGAAGGTCAACCCTAGAGGGTACCATGAAAGTCACTCTAGCCAAAGTCTTTTCCAACTCCTTTTCCTCTTTCCACTAGTTGATTCCGAGGCGGTGGAATCGACCGTTACAAACTTTCCGAGGCACACCATAATCTCTCGGGAGCTCTCCGGCAACTCCTAACCGTCTAGGACCAAAGAGTTCAAGAGTAACAAATGCGAATTATGAGATTGACAATATGCACAAGTGCTCAAGTGGTTGGATTGCTCTCTTTTTGAATTTCACTCAACCCACAATTTGATTTGGCAAATTTGATCAAACACTCACTAAGAGAGGGTTGGGAGAGTTGGCAAAACTCAAAAATGTGCTAGAGCATCAGCAGAATCAGCAGCCTCCAAAGGTGGAGGCTTGGGGGTATTTATAGCCCCATTGGAAAAACTAGCCGTTTTATAGCCGTTGCCAGCATACCGGACACGCCCGGTATGACTTACACTGTGCCAACGGTAACTGAGTTATAGTAACGTTGTGAGGCGTCAGAACTCCCGATGAGTGTCGTAACTTCCGACCGTTGGAACTCACAAATTATGTCGGAACTCCTAACCCTCAACACATTTGAAAACTATGGTAACTAAGTTAAAGTATGTGAGGTGTCGGAACTCCTGACTCATGCCAGAACTTCCGACCGTCAGAATTCTCGACTCCTGTCGGAACTCCCGGCCCTCAAGGCATTTGAAAACTAGTCGTTGGCCTCTGGCCATCCATACCGGACATGTTCGGTATGACCAGGACCGTGAACCCTCTAAGTCGATTAAGCACGAAACGTCAGAACTCCCGACCTATGCCGGAACTTTTGACCCACATCGGAACTCCCGACGAACCAACCCGAGAACAATAAGAATTTTATCGTGGCTGGGCACATACCGGACATGTCCGGTATCAACACTGGACACGTCCGGTATTGCCAGACCAACAAAAACATATTAGCTCTTTTGTCTCTCAATCACTCAAAACTCACATGGGTTGGCTTGAGTACTTATGAAACATTTTCTATCAACATGATGCATCCCTCTTAATAGTACAACATTCCTATTAACTCAAATTTAAAAGTATAACGAATTTAAACCTTTTGAGTTGATCTCTTTCAACCAAAGCCGTGTATTCCATTCTTCATCAAGTGAGGGTGCCAACATGTTGATATTGATCTTTTCACTTGAGCATAGCCATCTTGAGCACATGACTTGATTCCATTCATCAAATTTGAATAATCACAAATGTATCAAGTCACTTCCATCAAACACTCCAATAGTGATTTGATCCTCCACATTGACATGACCATCAAAGCTTGATTAGTACCTCAACTAAATGTAAGTACTTCCTTCTTCACCCTAGCTAGGTTCTTCGTCCACCAAGCCGTCGCTTGCCCTTCACCCTTGTTTAGTACCTCAAAGCCTTTCCTTGCTGTCTTCACCATCTTAAGCCATCAAGTCACATCTTGTGTTGAATCATCCATTCATTTGTATTGTTATCTTTTTCATTTCAATTTAGCAAGTTACAAATATGGGACCATTCCATACGCAGTCCCTTATGTCTCATTAATTAATTCTTACGAGCTTGCTTTCACACAGTACATGGAAATCCCACAATAAATAAGCCTTTGCATGAATTCCATTTGTATTGTTGTCTTGTGCTTGAACTAGATTGTTTATACAATAACACATCATTTTGGCTTTCATTAAGTACCTGTGAGATAACCTATTACCTGTCCACACTTAGCAAATGGGTTAGACCTTTAATCACGTTGTCATTCAATCATCCAAAACCCAATAAAGGGCTAGATGCACTTTCACATTTACACTTAATGGCCCTCATGCCATCAGGTGGATCAACCAGGTTCCAAACCTGATTATCTCTTGGCTTCAAGCCATCTCTTGGACTCTGGTCCCATTACCGCCTCCGTGTAAGTGTTAGGCTCATTGTTGTCCAACAACAAGATGTCACGCTGCCCCATAGTCAGTAGTGTGTACTTTTTAGGTGTGCAACATGCCCGTATTGACCTTCGTGGTTGGGGTTTAGCATGTTGGTCAGCGACCATCGTCGGCTCATCTTACTGCATCCCCTCATCAGTGGAAACTAGAATATTTTCTTGTGTTTCTCAAACCTCTTTGAGTCACACTGTGCTCTCACTAACTTCTTTTGAGAGAAACTCTTTCTCAAGAAAGACTGCATTCTGAGCAATAAACAAATTGTTCTCTTGATGGTTGTAGAAATAATATCATTTGGTTTGCCTAGGATATCCCACAAAGATATATTTATCAGATCTAGGCTCGAGCTTTGTTGGCGTCAAACGCTTAATGTTGCCTTCTCCCGAGAAGGATTGATCCCGAATCAATTTTATTAGACACGGGCGCAGCTCATAGCCAGGTGTTAGGATAGGCTTTGAGGATTTTGGTGGCTTTAGGCTTGCGCTCATGGGTTTAGCATATTGATATATAGGTGTGTTATCCATGCTATAAGAAAAAAAAAGTAAAACAAAAGATAGAAAGCTATGCTAGGTTCATAGTTAATTTAGCAACCATTTCCCCAGCAATGACGCCAGAAAGCTTGTTGGCATTTATTAATGCACACCGATAAATCTGCAAGCGCACGGATACTGTTATAGGTTTCACCCATAAGTATTCCAAGTATCATATCCATAGGAAAACATATGAGACTAACTATGGTATAACTTAACTAGGGGTAGCAACAAGGATAGGATAAATAGGAGCGTAGAGAGGATAACTGAGATTCTCTTGTTCTGACTTCGGTAAGCTATGTCTTGTACTATTCAACTAGGGACATTACTAGGGAAAGACACCAGCAGAGGATGCTCTCCTTCGTAACCGGGTCCTACTTGACCTACAGATGGGAGGTGGACTACAGAGGATTCAATGAGGCTATAAGAGTCACCCTCGCGAGCTATCACCAATCTGGAATGCAGGGTACATCAATAATTAACCCAAGTCTAAGCACCATGCTTACACTTATGATTAATACTTTACTCCCTCTAGAATAGGAATAAAGCATTCAAAAGAGTCACAATCCTGATGAACAATATAAACAAGATGCTTACTTAAATCAGAAGTTAATTACTAGAGAAATCTCAGAGGCAAGCTCAGATAGAACTTGGATCCGCCAAGGTACAAGCTTTAGAGAGAGCACCAATAGGCCGACACCTCCTCCAAACTCTTCCTTCACTCTCTATCTCACTATTTCTATTTATAAGACTAGATCCTAAGGCGGACAAATCTTCTTTTGATAGCTGGCTCTGATCTTGATGAGGAGGATATGAATTAGGGTTTTAGGATGGCTCTACTTGAGGGGGTACAAGGCTGTATATATGGGGGTAGCCTCAATTCTGGACCGTTAGATCAAACTAACTTAAAAGGATGATGTTGATGCAATCTAGGAGGTGGTGGAGAATCGACATTCTAAGTGGAGACTGAACGGTGGGGTAACTGGGCTGGCCGACCTGTAGGTGGGGTTGGCCAGCCCCACATGTCATCCCCTCGTAGTCTTCTTCAGTGGGTTGCCTTCTGGTGCCTTCTAGAATATTCCCAAGTAGGTACCGTTGTGAATAAATGTAATTTTCTTTGACGAATAGGTCCTCGTTGATGGTTTTCTGGATATACCCTACTGAAAACATAGATTCACCAAAACTTGTAGAATTTGTCTGTTTAAACCCCTATACCTATGTTTGGTGATGGAGTTAAGTATATATGCAGGTTATATTGACGGTTTATGATTGATGTTAATGACCATCAACAAGCTCCCCATGCTTACCCTTTGCCAGTCCCTGAGCAAAGCTAAACCCAACAATGGATTAGGAGTTGCTATAATGCTTTCACGCCTCAAAAGTATATAGGCGTTCAATCAAGAATTCTCCTACAGTTTAGAATAAATTGTTCTGACTTTCAAACTTACCCATATTACCTTCAACCATGGGGCTTCTTAGCTTTCACTTAGGTCTTGAGCAATTGAAAGACAGAACAACCAAGTCAAGCACTATGTCTCAAGTTCTTTGTTCTACCATTGTTCCAGAGTTTTTGTAAGTTTCAAAATAAAACTCAGAGATTCCATTGTATGGCACTCTCATGTCTCTCAATATATGTGGTATTTGTGGATCCTCACCAAGGCAATAAATATGTTATGCTTTTTTCTTCCTACCACTAAGACTTAAGTGGAATTCATAGGTAGGGAGAAAGCTAGAGCATACTTGCAATGCATATATTATAAAGTCAAACAACGGATCCAAAGATAAATGAGTCATACAATCAAATCAAGATGTGCATGTGTGTGGATATATGGTGGATATATATGGTGGCTAACCTAATTTACTTTGCTCCTTGAGAACATATCTCTCTTTTGAAACTTAGAAACATTTGCTAGAGAGTAGGGGCTATCTTATTTATCTCTTCTCTTTTTTAAGCGGGCATCTAAGTAACCATTGCTTTAGATATTTCGGATACTTGTCCATTTTTTTTCTTTCCCAACTTTTTTTCTTCTTCTTCTTCTCTTTTTTTCATGTATAACTTTTGCATAGCCCCATGTCTCTTTTCTACAATAGAAACTTTTGAGAGATAGCAACAAGAACTTGGAGCATTTATTTGGTGGATGGAAAACCTATCAAGCATATTTTTGTCTTCACTCCTAGTGTAGGAGTCCAACATTTTTGGATGGATCTAGATAGAAGGCATATTTTTGCGCCTACCCCCAGTGTAGGAGAAGTGTGTATTTGGGTGGTGTGTACGTGATCTTGATTTTAAGAGCATGACAAATCTCTCATAAGGGTCAACAAAGCTTGACAAAACTCAATGCAACTACAAGCAGCATATATGTGGAAGTTTTCCTAGCCTAAATAACATGTATGGCTCTGGTGGAAATTCAAGCATTTTTGTGTGTTTTTTTAAATAAATCTCCAGAACTTTAGTGTCACTAGGAACAAGATAAATAGTAGCTCAGACCATCTCATATCATATCCGTCAATTACCTAGACTTAGATCAAGCATATGCTACCCAGGAGTTTCCAGCTCATAGTAAATCCTTATATCAAAATAATCTTATCCAAAACTTGGTAGAATTCAAGGCTAAAAACTAGGTATTTAAAAGGAATTACAATAGAGCAACTATTTATCATTTCCATTTAAGAGATTATTCTGAGTCCTCTTTATTTTATTCAGCTCTTAAAACAAATTAAAGCAAACTAGACACACATTTTTATTTTGTTTTTAATTTTACTAGATCACACATTATTACTATAAATGACTAATGCAAAGATAAATTTTTATTTTGTTTTTCATTCATTATTTTTTAACTAATTAAAAGAAACTAAAACTAAAACAAAAAGGGGAAAGAATACTTACCTGGATACACAGGAGTACTTCTCCCCTAAGCTAGCTCTTTCGATGAGGGTTTGGTGTTGTAAGTCCTTCAAATGGGACTTCTCCTCATGAAGTTCATTGATCAAGTACCTCGGTTTGCCCTGAAGACGAGGATTCTTGTGATGGCGCATCTAATGGTAATGTCACATTCTTCTGCCAAACCCTTGTTGGTTTGAGTTTTGATTTTGGTTTAACAGGTTCAGAACTTTCACTTGTAGAAATTTGGGGAATTGACGAACTCCTCCATACTTTGCTTGAAGTCTGTCCTGCTCATAAAAACAAGGTAGAGATCAAGTGCATGGGCTCTGTTGGTGGGAAAACACCAACAGAACCATAATTTTATTCATTCTTCTCCAACCTTAGGCACATGGAACAAGATGAAGTTGATGTTATGTGCCTTGTTCATTTATATCATGGGTGATAAGATTAGAGGATTGAGCGTGAATGTAGCATTCTAAGATATTTAGCTAAAAGGATTGAATTGCTTAACCCATGGAAGTATTGTCTATCTCTACATAATATATCAAACTTTACATGATTATGACTATCATCTTCTAGAGATAAGGTATGCAACTTTTTAGCTCATTTGGTTAAGACTATGAGATCAAGAATGTGGTGCTAGGAACAAGCTTAAAGAACTAAATATATTGAGTTAATCAGGTTGGATCAAGTAAGTTGTAACTCAAACATATTTATTTCTTGTTTATGTACCTATTAGAATCAAGGAAAAACTCTTTTAAATAATGATCATTTACCTTAGGATGTTACCTTTGTCATTGGAGCGTGATGACACCATGTGACGAAGGGTAGATGATTCATGATGGTCCTCTCATTTTGCTTCAAGTTTTCCTTGTTCAGCTAGCCTCGCAGTTTAAACTGTTCATGAGCTTCTTGTTTCCTAGATTGCACCCTTTCTTTCTCATCCTTTTATCATGTCATCATTTTCTCTTCGATCTTGACATCTTGGTCTGTGTTGCCGATGTGCGAGCTGGTCCTTTTAAAGATAATGAAAGTAGGCATATTCTATCTAATATGAGGTGAGTTGCATCCTGCTTCTCATCAGCATCCTAGCTTGAGTCTTAGGAAGGCTCAATGCTATGATGTCTTTGATGTTGCTCATAGCCTATCAATTTGTTCATCCACTTCCTCAGTTTGATTCATCTCTGATATGAATTCATCCCTTGATTTATCCAGATTGGATTTGAGAGTTTCCTACAGGGGGTAGTCCAACAAAATATCCAGTGTCTACACAAGTAATTTTTAGTTAAATAATGAAACTAGACTCCATGTCTAATTTGACTAAGAGAGGCTATTTAACCTAAGCACCATGCTTAATTTAAACGCCTATGGAAGTATGTGCAGTACTTCCAAACCAAAACTTACTATGGCAGGCAAAAGTAGCATGAAAGTATTATAGAGATTTACTCAATTGGAGATGAAAGAGCATGATTGTTATTGAGCATAACTTAAAGGTAGAGACAACCAAAATAAAGTAGCAACATGACATAAGATTTTTCAGAGAAGCCCATCCTCCATACTTGAATTTTGCAAATGCAAAATCAAGTTTGGATGGATGTGATTAAATGTTGCATGATAATTGGTTAGACATACCTTGCGTCATCATCCTTCATTCTTTTTGCTTTAAACCTAAAATGGTTAGTGACAAAAATACCCGAAGGAATATTTTCATAATTATATTTCTATGCTCATTTCACAAAGGCATCACAGCAAAAGGTGAAAGCTCATGTTATCTCCCGAAAGTGCTTGTTTTAGGATAGAAGCTTGTCCTTGGAAAACCTTCGAATTGCATTTCTAATTGGTGAAATGGTTTCTCCTCCAACACCAACCTTTGGGTATCTATCTCAAGATTTATGCCAATGAGATTTGCAATATTTATGATAAACATATGCATCTACAACCACCCTTTCAAAGTCTTTATGAACAGGGAGTATGAGGGGGTTGAAGATCTCATGTGTGGCAATGTTGGAGAGACCAATTGATTCAGGAGATTTCTCATGTGAGCATAGATTTGATGAGGTGTTCATGAAATAACTTCCATGCTCGTCTATGTCATCTTCCTTTTTAGGCTCCAAGGTTGTTTCTTCATGAATGTCTATAGGCAAAAACATTATCTCCATCATTCCATGGCTATGACATTCATTGGTCATTTTATTGTCTAAGATTTCCCTTGGATTGGTGACTCTCAGGTTGATCTTGTTTAAGGCCTCCTCCAAACTTGGATGAGTAATGTTTATTAAGGGAATTGACTTAAGCTCACCCTTTGGATCAGGTTTAGGTTCTATCCTTAGGGTTTTGGCCTTGTCCATTCCTTCAATGGCATATGAATTCTTAACATTCTTTGGCCATTGCCATTGCTTCTCTTGGTCTTCCTTATGGTCTTCATAACTCCTTTTACTTTGGGTGTTTTAGTGGATTTTTAGGATCATCATGAGACTTAAGAGCATAAGAGGGATCATTGGGATTAAGGATGGGTTTAGAGATGGGTTCAGTTGGGACATCTAATGTGGGTATAGAAGGGGAGAGGATAGGAATGGCTTCTAAATGGCTCGGCTCTCCATCTATAGCATCACTTGATATGCCACCCTTGATTTTTTTTAAATATCCCCCAAATGGAATTGATTTAAGACGCTATCTAAGAGATCCCTTCTTGAGAGGATTTGAATTATATTCGCTCGAATGTCACTTATGAAGCTAGAAGTTTAAGCTTTTCCCAAAATCAGCATAAAAAAGAACATCCTTAATTTCAATAGAGATTTCCAAAGGTGGAATTTCTTCTTCCCTTGGAGGATTTTGGGGTATTGATAGTTTGGGATTGGTAGCAAAATATTGGGATTAGAGTGGTTGTGGTTTAGCTATCAAAACTACCTCTTCTTGTTCGGGAGATAATTCCTTCTCTTCCTCAGGGAGTTCATCATGAATGCTAGTGTAGGGAATCCTTCCAATAATTCTATCAAGCATATGTCTTGCTTCACTAATAGACAAATGAAGGAAAGCTCCTCTAGAGGCTTGATCAAGGGATTGTGCAGAATCCTTGCTAAGACCCATATAAAAATGTTGAAGGAGCATCAGGTCTGAAATAGCAAGGTCTGGGCTAGTGGTGATAAGACTATTAATACGTTCCCATGATGTGCCAAGAGATTCTTCTTCTAGTTGTCTAAAATTTAGAACCTCTTTTCGAAGGCTAGCCACTCTAGAGATGGGAAAGAAACATCAACAAAATTTAGAGCATAACGTTTTCCAATCTCCTTGCATACTTGCTATGGCTCGACAATACCATTGTTTAGCTCTTTCCGTCAAAGAGAATGGAAACAACTTCCATCTTAAGATTTCATTAGACATGCTAGTGATACGCAAGCATGCACAAGTCTGTGCAAACTTTCATAGATGTGAGTATGGGTTTTTGTTGCTTTCTCCCGAGAAGGATTGATCCTGAATTAGTTTTATTAGACACAGGCGTAGCTCATAGCCAAGTGTTAGGATAGGCTTTGAGGATTTTGGTGGCTTTAGGCTTGTGCTCGTGGGTTTAACATATTGATACATAGGTGTGTTATCCATGCTAAAAGAAAAAAAAAGTAAAACAAAAGATAAAAAGCTAAGCTAGGTTCGTAGTTAATTCAACAACCGTTTCCCTGGCAACGATGCCAGAAAGCTTGTTGGTATTTATTAACGTACACAGATAAATCCACAAGCGCACGGATACTACTGTAGCTTTCACCCGGAAGTATTCCAAGTATCGTATCCATAGGAAAATGTGTGAGACTAACTAAGGTCTAACTTAACTAGGGGTAGCAACAAGGTTAGGATAAACAGGAGCATAGAGAGGATAACTGAGATTTTCTTTTTCTAACTTCGGTAAGCTATGTCTTGTACTATTCAACTGGGGACATTACTAGAGAATGACATCAGCAGAGGATGCTTTCCTTCATAACCGGTTCCTATTTGGCCTACAGACAGAAGGTGGACTATAGAGGATTTAACAAGACTATAAGAGTTACCCTCGTGAGCTACCACCAATCCAAAATGCAGGGTGCATCCATGTTTAACCCAAGTCTAAGAACCACGCTTACACTTATGATTAATACTTTACTCCCTCTAGAATAGGAATAAAGCACTCAAAAGAGTCATAATCCTAATGAACAATATAAACAAGATGCTTACATAAATCAGAAGTTAATTACCAGAGAAATCTTAGAGGCAAGCTCAGATAGAACTTAGATCATCCAAGGTACAAGCTATAGAGAGAGAGCACCGATAGGCTAGCACCTCCTCCAAACTCTTCCCTCACTCTCTATCTCACTATTTCTATTTATAAGACTAGATCCTATGGAGGATAAATCTTCTTTTGATAGCTGGCTCTGATCCTGATGAGGAGGATATGAATTAGGGTTTCAGGATGGCTCTGTTGGAGGGGGTACAAGGCTGTATATATAGGGGTAGCCTCAATTCTGGACACTTAGATCAAACCGATTTAAAAGGACGACGTAAATGCAATCTAGGAGGTGGTGGAGAACCGACATTCGAAGCAAAGACTAAACTGTGGGGTCACTGGGCTGGCTGGCCTATAGGTGGGGCCGGCTGGCCCCACATGTCATTCCCCCATAGTCTTCTTCGGTGGGTTGCCTTCTGGTGCCTTCTAGAATATTCCCAAGTAGGTACCGTTGCGAATAAACGTGATTTGCTTTAACGAATAGGTCCTCCTTGACGGTTTTTTGGATATACCTTGCTAAAAACACAGATTCACCAAAACTTATGAAATTTGTTAGTTTAAACCTCTATACCTATATTTGGTGATGGAATCAAGTATATATACAGGTTATGTTGGCGGTTTATGATTGATGTTAATGATTGTCAACACTTAACATAGACATCATAGCCCCAAATCTTCAAGAACGACAAACTAGGACATTTCCTGGTCCATATCTCATATGGTGTCTTCTCCATGGATTTATATTAGATGGTACACAGTTTAGTGTAAACGTAGCTATCTCAAGCGCATACCCCCAATAGTACAATGGAAGATCAGTTTGACTCATCATTGACCTCACCATGTCCAACAAGGTTCGATTTCTCTGCTCGGACACACCATTCCATTATGGCATTCTAGGTGGAGTCAGTTGTGGAACAATTCCACAATTCTATAGATGGTCACTAAACTCATGGCTCAGATATTCTCCCCCATGATCCGATCGCAGGAATTTAATTGTCTTGCTAGTATGATTCTGCACTTCATTTTGGAACTCTTTGAACTTTTCAAAAGATTTTGCCTTGTTCCTCATCAAATAGATTTAGCCGTATCTACTCAAGTCATCGGTAAAGGTAATAAAGTATTGAAAGCCAACTCTTGCGGTTGAGTTCATTGGGCCACATACATATGTATGTACTAGGCCTAATAGCTCACTTGCTCTCTCACTTTGTCCAACAAAAGGAGCTTTAGTCATCTTTCCAAGTAGGCATGACTCACATGTCTCGATTGATTCATAATCAAAAGAATTGAGAAGACCATCCTTATGGAGCCTCTCTATGCGCTTCTTGACTATATGGCCTAAGCAACAATGCCACAAGTAAGTAGGATTATAATCATGTTTACAAACTCTCTTAGCATTAACATTATTGATTTTAGTTTCCTCAAGATTAAGAACATAAGCCCGTTCACAACGGGACATCTCCCATAGTACATGTCATTCATAAAAATAGAACAACACTTGTTCTTTATTACAAATTCAAAACCATCATCCTCTAAACATGAGGCAGAAATAATGTTCTTATTTAATGCAGGAACAAAATAGCAATTATTAAGTTCTAGCACTAATCCAGAAGGTAGCGACAATGAATAATTGCCGACGGCCAATGCAGCAACCTTTGCTCCATTCCCAACACGCAAATCCATGTCATCTCTTGCAAAGCGCCTAATTATTTTTAGTCCCTGCAACGATTGGCAAGTATGAATCATTACACCAGTATCAAATACCCATGCATCATTAGAACATGTTGCAAGATTAATTTCAATAACATTAAAACCTTGAGTGGAGGTCGCACCTCCATTCTTTTTCTTCTCTTCTAGGTACTTCTTGCAATTCCTCGACCAATGTCCTTTCACACCGCAGTGGAAACAAACATCATCAGGGGAGGGGCTAGCCTTTTTATTCTTTTCTTTGGCCTTAGTTGCCTGCTTAGAAGTCTCACTTTTGGCAGGTTTCTTAGCCTTGGCTGGACATTTTTGCTTCTTACCCTTCTGGACTATCATCACATGACCAGGAGCCTTCCTCAGGCTCACCTCTGCCATCCTCGATCAGTGTCTTCTTCAAGCCATTCATGTGATAGTTCATAATAAATGGCTCAAAGCTAGCTGGTAGAGACTATAGAATCACAGTGGTGGAGATATCGTCATCGAGGGGAAAACCTAGTCTCTACAAGCTCTCAATGTAACCAATCATCTTGATTACATGAGGGCTGACCGGAGCGCCTTCAGCAAGCTTGCTACCAAATAGGGCCTTAGAGGTGTTAAACCTATCAACCCTTGCCTGGTTTTCAAACATGCCACGTAGCCCCTTGATCATGTCATGCGGGTTGGTGCTATCATATTGTTTTTGTAGCTCAGAGTTCATGCGAGCAAGCATCAAGCACTACACATCCACAACGTCATCTGTGTGCTTCACATAAGGATGATACGCATTAGTGTTGTGTGCGACATTCTAAGGCTCATCTGGGTAAGGTGTATCAAGAACATACTCTTTCTTTTTCTGCCTGAGAATAGTTCTCAGGTTTCGGTTCCAATCAACAAAATTAGTTCCATTTAGTTTTTCTTTCTCTAGGATCGATCGCAAATTAAAACTCGAGTTGCTTGACATTTTCTACAACAAAAGAGATATGCAACGGTTAGCACTACTTTCATTAAAATGTTTTTAATAAAAGAAACCTCACTATGTTTTGTGAATGTCCCCCGACATTGCATAGTGGGACGAGACCCTACATTCCCTATGGAACTACTGAGCTTTGGCATCACTGCTAGCATCATAGTGAACTAAGTAGGCAACGCTTGCCAATCGCATCAAATGTGACTCTCATTCGTTGGTTGATATCATATATCTTGACTTCTAACACTATGCCCTGAAACCCAAGTCCAACTTGAAAGTTTTGTCAAGTAAACCAGTACTATGATGTGATGTCCGACACCACCCAATAGATCAAGGTAGAAGATGATGCGCCCTGCTTTGGTAGACCCATCACCTACTAACAAGACCCTAAAGGTGCAGCTATTGGAAGGGCATAAAAACTTAATTTTTATGAGGGATTTTTATACTCATCACAGGCAGTATATAAATATAAATGTCACAGATAATTAAATTATTGTGATAGTATGTCCTCTCTTCGTCCAACGAAAAATAAGACGACCACCAGCAATGGGTGAGGGTGCCTACTCCTAGGCATCCTAATCCCAATTTCAACACTCTCTTCTAGACGGTGTTATCACCGAGTCACCTTGCCTCATATCGATAAATTACATAATTTAATTTGCCATTTACATGCTAATAGCAAATTAAAAATATAAATTACATCACATGAGCACTCCACAGAACGACACGCAGGCCGAATACAATAAACGAACAGCCTCAACCCAGCTTTAATAAATAGCGACACACATGCTGCACCAAATATTACATCATCACATATGATTTTGAGGCCATACCATCACATCATTCTCTGCAAAAACGAGTTAGACATTTCTACGAACGATGTTATGGGTTTTTAACACGCAGTTGCCTCCGCCAGCCAATGACGGATAGAACTGTTTTTTTGCATGCTGCTATAAATTAACAAGCATGGCATTCTAGCCGGAATAGCCATACAACTGTATATCAACTGCTTCGCTACATGAATTCACAACCCAGCCGCGTGAAGCTCGCACGCCATCAAAAAGATGGCTGATTAGCTAGTCACGTAATAAGGAAGCAAAAACGGAGTAAAGCAGTCCGATACACACATAATGCTATCCGTTAAAAAGATCTATTCTACAGCCAACCGCATTAAAATAATCTAATAAAAAACAAAGCAAGCACAGCTCTAGATACCAAGGGTTACGCGGGTGGCTACACGTTAGCTCAAATTAATAACCGCGTAAAACAGGATCGCTTACATATTATACCTTCCCGGCACGCAGCGCAGCGAAAGACTTGGCGGATCACACGTAGTATTTGTAGTCGACGTCCAGGAAGGAATCATACCGTATGATATAGCGTGCAACGTAGCAGCACCTCTACGGACGTTCACATGTAGGGAGAGGAGAACGGCGGCGACGTAGCGTGCTAGTGCTCTTCGATGCACGCGGATTACAATGGAACCCAAAGGCACTGGCTTCTGGTCAGTGGCGGAGCCAGGATTTTTAGAAAGGGGGGCCAGCCAAGTTTAATTAATAGATTGCTATAATCAAACTCCCAGGGAAGATGAAGATTGGATATACTTTACCAAATATATCTCATATAAAGTCATGGTTTCATATTTTTCAATACATAAAAGTTACTGCAAGCAAAAGTATTCATAGAAACTAACCTTTTTTCATTTTAGTCCTACTCTGCGTGTCTTCGTATCATAGAAATTATCAGTAAGTGTATCAGTTGTGAACTCAATTGCAATCTCCTTCTCAATGCATAGAAAAGATCTGGAACACAACAACCACTGCAGAAAAATCTGGGCAGATGGAAATCCAAGCATAGGAAGATGGCCAAAACGCAAGAGGAAAATAACAGAGCAATAAGCTAGCAGAGGAATAACGAAGAAGGGGGCACCGACGCACCATGGACGCTGGTGTTCAGGCGAGCCTTGGGAGATAGAGCAGGAAGAGCAAGAAGCGGGTGGACGGACGCACTGTCTCCAGCGGCGGCGAAGACGGTGAAGGCAATCCTCGCAACCGACGGAGGCAACCACCGTAGCACTGGCGTCGCGTGCGAGGCTAAAGGCCGTCGCACCGTATGGGAACGACGGCACCAAGGGCATAGTCGAGTTGAAGGCATGGTGGGCCAATTGGAACAGGAGAAGAAAAAAAATTAAAGCCCAATGGGTGTGGAGGCAGGCAATCCATGCGGGGACACGGAGGCCTGCGGAGAAGGCACGCGTGGAGTCCACGACACTAGCTAGATGGCCCAAATAAAATAATGAAAGCCCATGTATGTATGTATAAATTAGTAAAAGCAAACAACATCAAGTTAATTACACCCAACTAGAGCATAGGCGTTAAAAATTTTCAGGGGGTGGGGGGCGTGGCCCCTACTGCCCCCCCCCTAGCTCCGCCATTGCTTCCGATGGCTGCACGCATGCATGCACATGCACACACACACGCACGCGAACAGTAGAGGGCAGCGGCGTGGGTGGGTGCCTTGTGATTAGGCTAATCACCACCCTGGCTAGTGATTAGCTTTTATATATAAGCATGCTCATGGGCCAGCCCAATGGGCCACATTGGGTTGCACTAAGCCCATATTTAATTTCTCTTGAGCATTAACTAACACATGCCGGCCGGAGCGTGTCATCACACACTACTACATGCGCCGGCCTCGTCCACCTCCGGCTCAAGGTTACACCCGCACCAGCAGCTGCTCCGATGCCTCCACCAGCGGCTCCACCTGCTCCTCCACTGCCCAAGGGTGCTATCCTGATCCCTCCAGTGACCAATCAGCGCTCCATGGCGACATTGCGAAGAGTGGGTTTTGGGTCCTTCCATGTTGCTCCTCTGTCTCCAGTGCCGAAGACCTTCCGTTGCGCTCTAGTCGACCCCAATTGGTGAGCAGCTATGGAAGATGAACACAGTGCTCTGCTGAAGAATCACACATGGGATTCTATGTCTTGGCCCCCTCGAGCTAACATCGTCACTAGCAAGTGGATCTTTAAGCACAAGTTTCAGTCTGATAGCTCCCTCGAGAGGTACAAGGCGCGCTAGGTTCTCCATGGTTTTACCCAGTGGCCTTGTGTGGACTTTGATGAGACTTTTAGTTCCGTGGTGAAGTCTGCTACTGTTTGCACTATGCTCTTCCTGGCTCTCTCGTTGATGGTATGTCCACCAGCTCGATGTGAAGAATGCCTTTCTGCATGGCAACCTGACAGAGACAGTGTATTATCAGCAGTCATCTGGGTTTGAGGATTCAGCTCATCTGGACTTTGTCTGTTGCCTGAACAAGTCCCTATATGGCCTCAAGCAGGCCCCTCGTGCCTGGTGCAATCAGATGGCTACATACTTGCTATCTCTTAGGTTTGTGGAAGCTAAGTCGGACACCTCACTCTTTGTTTACCAACGTGGATCAGATACTGCTTCCCTGTTGCTCTATGTTGATGATATTGTCCTCATAGCTTCCTCACCCGGTCTCCTTCAGAGGATCATCTTAGCTCGTCAGTAGGAGTTCGCCATGAAAGACCTTGGTGAATTACATCACTTCCTCGGCATGCATGTTCAGTGATGTGGTGATGGACTTCTTCTTTCTCAGTGACAGTATATGCTGGATATTCTTGATCGCGCATGGGATGGCAGAGTGCAAGCCCTATTCCACTCCAGTGGACACCAACCCAAAGGTTGCTGCAGCCGATGGCGCCCCTATGTCTGACGCCTCAAATTTCCACAGTCTCACCGGAGCCTTACAATACTTGACGTTCACTCAGCCAGATATTGCATATGCTGTATAGCAAGTCTGCCTTCATATGCATGACCCCCGTGAGCCTCACCTTGCATCCTTCAAGCAGATCCTTCGCTATGTTCGAGGCACTCTCCACCTTGGTCTCTTGCTACGACTGTCTACTTCAACTGATCTTGTTGTCTACACTGACGTTGATTGGGCTAGTTGTTCGGATACTCGCAAGTCCACCTCGGGCTATGCTATGTTTCTTGGTGACAATCTCATCTCTTGGTCCTCCAAGCGCCAGAATACGGTGTCAAGATCCAGCACTGAAGTCAAGTATCGTGTGGTGGCCAATAGAGTTGCTGAGGCCACCTGGCTACGCCAGCTTCTTTGGAGCTACATGCTCCTCTTCGGTGCGCCACACTGGTGTATTGCGACAGCATCACACTACTACAAAATAACGATATTGTATCACTTTCTTGTAACATATTCATCAATGTGTTCTAGTGAAATTTCATAGTAACACAAAATAGTGTGTTACAAACTTTGGTTGTAACACAAAACACTTTTTTATAAAAATGTGTCACTGGTAATAATTATAGTAACACAAAATTAATGTTACAAGCAAAATGTTACAAAAGTGTACTATGTTGTAACACATAAATGGAACATATAAAATGTGTTACAAATATATACCTTGTAGTAACACAAAATAATGTTACAGTCCAAGTGTTACAAAGAAACATATACATGTGGACCTTCCTATTCATAGGTGACACGAACATCGCACCTAGCTGTCGTCAAGGCTGTTAGGCAATCACTTCGTGGTCATCACATGAGAACCAAGTAGCAATGAGTAAGGGGTTGTTTGTATGGTGACATGGTAGAGGACGTGGCGGGTGACGTGGCATTTAACATTTGGCCCATATAGCATGGGTTTTTATTATTATTTTCATTTACAATCTGCCCAATTGGCCCAAAAAAATTTTGGCCCTGCTACAAATTAGCAACATTATAGTCTAGTCCCATATTGTGGGCTAACCCAATTCTTCCACGTATTTCATTAGTTTTTTAATAGACCACCTAGTTCTTCCAGGTGTTGCATTCTTATTAGTCTAGATTTCAGCTTTTATTTTTTTATTAGTCCACATCATAATAAACTGGAACAACCCAATAAAAATCCGTACATATAATTCAAGTTTACAGGCACATAACCACTCAAGTTACGAACACATAATGAGATAATTTATCAAGTCACAACCATGACGAGCATCCTAGTACGAGTATAATCTTTTTTTTTTTGAACTGAGCATTTTATTACTCATCGACTCCGGCCAAATCGCTGGTTACCACACACTCAAACTCCTGAGGTACACTATCCAAGTGTTACTAATGTCACTGGAAAACTTACACCTGGCAGCTGCTAAAGCATGAGCCACCCTATTGCAGTCACGTTTGCACACACTAAGATTACATGATCTAAGCTCTACGCTAATAAAAAAAATCATCTCCGTGACTAGACCCCCAATTGTGGACAGCCTATAGTTATCGCCTGAGAGAGCATCTCTGACAAGCATGGTGTTGGTCTCCACAATGATCTCCTGCACTCCCATGCTGATTGCCACCTGAAGTCCTGCATAACAAACCAGCAGTTCTCTGCAGTTACTAATTGGCAAACGCAAGATAAAACTTAATAGCAGTGGCAAACCATGGCTGCACTTTGCTCTCTACAGTTACTACAGCAGCTGTACAACAGCAGGTGCAGGAAGCTTTAGTGAACACTCCCTTTAACATTTGGTAGCAATGGAACTGAATAATTACTCTAGAGAGTCTATAGCCCTTGTATCATAAATATGGTAGTTCACATTTTTTTAATTATATCTTAGCTCATGTTAGGAGTATCATGTTGCATAAGTCATCCATCAACAACTGAGACATGTAAGAATAGAACCATTTAAAAAAACAAGAAAATGCACATGGTAATTTGACTAGTTGCAAAACTGTAAATAAGCACAGCTGCTAAAGTTGCTAAGCAAGCATCAACATTCCAATAGAACGCCTAGTCATTCATCCTCAATCCATTACGAGCACAACTCACCTCCAACAGAAATCGACCCATATGGTAGTAGCCAAGACCTGCCCAACATCTCATTCACCTCATGTAGCGGCATCAAACCATGAATCAGGAACTTCATTAAAAGTTAACCCCATAAAATTTTAGGGTCAAAGGCTGAATTAGTGAAAATATGCTGCGTTAAACAAATGTTTTTTGGGATCACAAGTTCAATAGAAAGATTGAATAGTGAAAACATGCAGCATTAATCCATGTGCTTGTGCAGCAGTCTATCATGTTGTCAGCCAGTCTCTATTTATGCAAAACAGTGCCATACTCTTGAAGCACAAGTCAACCACTAATGAACTAACAAAGTAGGCATGAGTGCCATAGCAATAGAAAATACAGCAGGTACTCAGTAGTTCTTAGTACACATACCAAAGTAGCATTTCTTTTCTCCATTAAGAGAGAGTTACAGATGTACAAAAACAATTAACTTGTGCTGCTGGACTACGTAAAGAAAACTGAACTTAGTAATAAATCAACTTAAGAATGTGTAGAGAACTAGCATGGCCAAGTAACAATTAACTTGTGGTTTCTTTATACATTTTCGATATCGTATCATACAGGTATAACATATATTGTTACAATCATACCATTGACCACCCCAATAAAGTTCACATATATAAATTATCATTATAGTAAATATTTAATAAATATGAGAAGAACTTGTACAATTACACAATAAAGAAGAAGGAGAAACACAAACCATTGAAGAAATGAGCTTGCACAATAAAGAGTCAGGTACTGCACCTCATGAACTATGATTGGTCATTCAATCCATTGCCACTAGCATCCGCAGCATCACTAGCATCCACCATGGTTCCCTCAATGTCTGTTCTAGCCCATTGATGTCTTACATTTGCATTATTGAACATATCTCCAAGGTGTGTGACATGGAATGGCTCATTTTCTACATCATCTTCCCATTCATCACAACCTGTGTCATATATATATCTTGGTTTCATCTTCATGACTATAGACCACTCATGGTTTTCTTTGTCTTCAGCATAAAACACCTAGTCAGCTTGGTTAGGAAAAATATACGGTTCATGAACAATCTTTTCTCCTATATGTATCAGGTGTGAGAAATTAACAAGTGTGTAGCCATACTCATCCTTCTTTATTCCTCTTTTAGAAATAACATCAACCCATTCACATTTGAAAAGTACCACAGAAAAATTCCCAGAGTAGTTTAGCTCAATAATATCAATTATCCTCCCATAGTAAGTCACATCACCTAAAACTGGCCTGCCATCACTTGCACTGGCATAACTTGATGTTTTTGCAGTTAGCACTACACCACTATTTTGTGTCACCCTATCCAACCGTTTGGGCCTAAAACAGAAACTGCGACTGTTGAAAGCACGGTACCTTTTTGCAGCATCAACTGGGCCATGAGCTAGCCATCTAATGTCATCTTTAACACCATGAATGCCATTTTCCCTCTCTAACTGCATTATCTGTACAATTATACAAGTTTAGTCCAGCACGTTAGTGCTACATAAGCATTCTGAGTTAAGGTACTTACATGACCTCTAAACCATTGATGGAACTTCTCATTTTGGATTTTCTCAACATCTCTATGACTGGCTCTACGTCTAGTACCTTTTCCAATGATCTCTTCAGCATGAGCTCTACAATTTACATGTAAGAAAATTTATGGGAGGCAAAAAAAAATTATGTTTACAATGTTGAGATATTACCTAAGGTATGGATTGACATCGGAACAATTGAATAGCACATATCTATGTCCTATGTGCTTGTACTTTAGCCAAACCTCTTAGGACATAACTACTTGGCTTCCCAAGTGGTTTCCCAGATTGAGGAAAAATAGTTGATGCATGTCTAGTAGAGCATCCAAGTGACTCCTCTTTATCATCATTCCGCGAAAGCCTATTAGACAATGTCTGAAAACCATTAAGAAATGTTGAACAAAAGTGCATAGCCTCTTTTGCCAGAAATGATTCTGCAATGCAGCCCTCTAGACGAGCTTTATTTCTCACGTTTGACTTTAAATCACCAAGGTACCTACACAAACTAGTATAAATTAATAAAAACTATAATTTAGCATGCAAAGCGAAGGTACCAAACATGGCTCTTAATTTTTTATAAGAAAAATGTACCTTTCCACAAAATACATTGATCGATAACATACAGGACCACCTATTTTTGCCTCTGTTGCTAAGTGAAGAACTAGATGCACCATGATAGTGAAAAACCCAGGGGGGAATATCATCTCCATCCGACATAATGTCATTATGATTCGGTCCACTAACTTCTCAAGTTCATTCATGTGGAGAACTTTTGCAATGGTCTTCTCATATCTTCTCATATCTAAGACCAAGCTTCTCAATGGTCTTCCGAGCCTCCACAAATGTTCTAGGTATATTTGAACCATTTGGGAGAGCTAGCTGTAAAATTTGATGTAGATCATTAATTGATTTATTGCTCCACTTGTTGGTCGGCTTCACATGAAACAATAGGACTAGGAAAGAAAGTTTTGATAGCTCACATCCTTCTCATAAAGGTTCATCAGCAGCCCTAAGCAAATCAAAGAAATCTTGTGTTTCCGCATCTGGTCCATCTTCAGATAAACCTGATGCGTGAGGTCCATTTGTGTGATGTTCATCGTCTATATATCCAAAGGCTTCTTGGACTACTTGGTGCATATTAGTGTTTAAACTTGGACGCGGTGACTATGAATCTTTGTTAGCAGAGATATAAGAAGTTGTTTCCCCATGACAGCCCCATATAGTGTATCCATGCAGCATTCCATCACACACTAAGTGCTCATACACTATTTCTTGCATTTGTAATTGTCTATTGACACATTTGACATAGGGGCATTGAATCTTTGCATCGGACTTTTTCCCATTGTAGGAAAACTTAAGAAAATCCTCTACCCTAGCTATGTACTCATCACTTGGTCTTCTGGATTGCAACAACCTCTTAATAGCACTTAAGTCCATTAATTCACTTAAATCAAGAGATACTATCACTGCATCAGTTATGTGGTACTTCAATAGCTGAGACAAAATGTTGGAAATACATAAAAAGCTATGAATTATACTCATGTGCATGTAGGGAACAGCAAAGGCGATCCTAATTCAGGGAACAACGATTGACGATCCTGATCGGATGATCTGAAGTCAGACCATCAGGTTCACGTTAGAGGCCAGACCAATGGTAAACCGTGTCAGATTTTTTTTCATCTAAGATACACAATTATAATGTACACATTGAGATGTTCATCTGTACATTTGTTAGGTTCCTAGAACTACGCAATCAAAGCATTGCAAAATTCATCAGGTGCATTCCAAAATATCACAGGAAACAATTTTAGAAAAAAATTGATAAATCCACAACACTTCAAGGCTGAGATGGCCAAATCAAATCTAAGTATCGAAAGCAATTCGATTCCACGTAGATCGGAAGAGAAGCGCAGAAGGAGAAGTGAGGAAATCACTTGAGAAGCTATGACCTGTGACAAGGTAGACACTATGCGCACGTTCACCTCACCCTAGAAGGTAGCGGCAACAGGGAGGAACGACGGCGCCGAACGCTGCTACTAACCTAGATTTCAACAAAGTCAGATCAGAGAGCTGGTGACCTACGAGTGTCAGATCTGGAGTTGAGGTAATTCACAATCCAGGTGCCTTCGTGATGTTGATGTCGTGGTGCAGCAGGGCAGGAGATCGATGTGGAGGAGAACGTCTCGGTCTAGGGAGACGGACTGAGAGGCAGCATGGGTAGAAAATGACGGAGATGGAGAGGTTAACAAACTCATTTTTTTCACCCAAACCAGAGAGCGGGAGGATTAGGCGGGCATTAGTGATTTTTGCAGATAGAAAATAAAAAACAAGGTCATCTTAACTGTATATTTCATTTATTTCAATAATTCAATCCCATGGGAAAATAATCATTTTGTAGAAACCTTTTATATTTCCAAAAAAATATTGATAAATATATTTTATCTAGATTGAATTTTAAAATAAACACTTTTGTTGAATTGGTACATGGTAATATGTGAAAATAATGCTACATTGTAATATATGTGACCTTAGATCACAGTTGGTACATTATAACTATATAATAATGCTACTCCTCTATTTCAAATTATAAGTCATTTTGACTTTTTTGGTTCATCGAATTTGCTACGTATCTAGACGTACATAACAAATTAGATGTACCAAAAAAATTAAAGTGACTTATAATTTGATAAAAGGGATGGAGTACATTGTAATCTATGGTCTGAACATAAGTTATGCGCCAAACTAAAAAAGGTGATGCCATAAATAATGAAGATATTTCCGTGGATAATTCTTTTTTTGAAACCTTTTCGTAGATAATTCTAGATATACGATATTGGCGCCAACAAAAAAAATCGTGCTTCAGTTAGAGCGGGAGATTTTTTTTATTTTTAACACTTTTTTAAACTATTTCCAAATCTAAGACTGTTTAATTTTTTTTCAAAACTAATACTTTTGTCCGCGCCTATTCGCATGGCGCGACAAAATCACTCTGTCGCGCCATGCATGGCGGCGTGGCAGGGGCAATCAACGGCTACGGCGACCGTTGACGTGGTAAGTCTGATGCGTCACCCTTCACGGCGCAACGGGCCTGCCACACCACGCATCACGGCGTGGCCCTGCCGCACCACGCATCACGGCGCGACAGACCTGCTACTCCTACTCGATTTGTACTTCTGTTGCTGTGCCTGCACACAAAGCATGTATGGCCCTATGGGCTAGCTATGGTAGAGCAAGCTAGGAAGAGGCGTGCATACATAGACATGTGAGTGATGTGACACCACGGTAGCGCAGGCTTTCCCATTGTGACCTGACACACACACAGTGGCACCTCCCCCTCGGTCTCTGACTTGCTTTTTGATTGTGCACTTGACGCAGCGCCACTATGACATGCACAGTGCTTGAGAGCAGCTCACAATCATGGTTAAACTTTTTTTTATAAATAAATCATCTTACCATGTTACTAATTGACGTATATTTTTCCTAAAATTATATGATTTGCACGTAAACCATTATCCATAAACTATTGTACGTTTTTTCTTCTAGGATTAATGCTAACATGGATGAATACTTATAAATATCTAATAAAATAGACATTTGAACACTAATGTGAATCCAAACATTCCAATATGCATTTATATTCGAGAATATTCAGATCCAAATCTGCATTCGTCCGTTGAACCTTTGTCGTGAAGTTGTCGTTCTTATGACAGGCATTAGTGTGGGTCTCAACCCAATTTATATATTCGGCTATGAATTTCAAACTCAATTCACATTTAGTAAATATCAGATAGGTTGAGGTGATAATAGCAGTGTTGAAGAAGGTGATTTTAAAAAACTATGGCAGTATGTATCTAAGAACCTGTATCATTTTTTCTGATTGCCTAATGATGATTTGCGTCCACAAGACTTGGCATGTGGTTTAGTATCCTGAGCTGTTGGCCTGCAAGCAGAGCATATTTATTATTGTTGAGAAGTTGCACAGAAGGATTATATGCTCATGTTGTAACTTATCACTTTAAACAGTTTTGCAAAAAACATGAATCTCCGATTTATAGGTAGTGTTTAATACCTTTTTTCTAGGTTGTCTAGGTGGTCTTCTGGATGCTGTTCCTATGTACTCCTATCATGTCCGGTGATCTGGACGTCTATGTTGAGTTCCTGAGAGGTCTCATGATCAGGTTCATTGAAGGTTGTTTGATCCTATAAAGAAAGTATGTGATTGACAGAGGTCGCTGAGCATAGTTAACATGAAGTCTGTATTCACATTTGTTATGTGTGGGAATACAGGTCTAGCATCAGTATGTGCGATATACAGTTTAGGGGGGGAAAAGATATGATTTGTGGGTACAAAGAGGACAAACCTCCTCATGAGTAGATTTGTCCTCAAATAGCTTCCTCTTTCAGGTTTCTTTTCAATATGGGTCGACGACTCTGCCAGTCTGGGAAATATAGCATGAGAAATTGCGAATCGGCAAGTAATGTTTGATTAATTAATCAGTGGTAAGTGTGAGCTGTAGTACTTTAAATATAGCAGGCATGTATAATATTCAAAGGCAGTAGTGCACAGCAGACCAATATAGAACAGTGGGACAGTGATATAAGATCATCCGAAGCAATACTAACTGTGATGATGAAATAAACACAATTACACGATACTACTACTTTCATGTCACCAGAAGAAAAGGACGGCTGTATGTACAAGGATTTAAATTTATCAATGTGCATCGACCTGATGGTTTCATGTCGTGTTATCGATGATTCGCACAACGATCTTACACTACCAAGGTCAGTAGCTTACTAATGTCCCAACAGTAAGAAAAATCTGTAGTAATCTAATTTTTGGTGACTTACTGAGTGTAATAGGAAGATAGCAAGAACAATTTGTTTTCATATATTCTGAGTGCGCAAATTTTGACAGCATAGCGTAAAATAGGTAACTCATGGGAAAAAACAGCACATAGTTAGATATTTCTGACAATGAAAGTGGTAAAGTAATTAGTAATTGAGTTAGGAAATGGCAAGTCATGACCATTGTGACAGTAAAGCTGACACAAGAAAAAAAGTCCAGATGTCTTGGGTTGAATTTCACAAAACTTTTAAAGGTATGAACACTAATTCCTAGAGATACCATACGTGAAGCATCCTTCAGAAGGTCAGATCAAACCATCTCGTGGACTATATAAACCATCTATCATTCAAGCTATCTTGTGCAGCCATTGTTAAATAGTGGGCAAGTTTAGAAACGGATCTAAAAGTGCAGCAAAGTAGGAAAGGAAATACTTACATTCTAAATAGTAGCCATTGTTAAACAGCCATCACGCGCGTCGGCAAGGTAGGAAAGGAGATACTTACATTCTAAAGACCACACGGGTCTTACAGAGAAACGTTAAATTTGCCAGTGCCTAATCCTGTTGGGAAAACCACAGCACTTCAAAAATTTTGTGCAGCGATATTAATTCTCGTAGAAATTTTACTCACACATATGCATGTCATAGGAACTTTAATGATTTCAGCATATAAATATTAGTGTTAGCCACCTTGTGAGCTAATACTAGATAAAAAAAATTGAAGCTCCACAGCTTGATAACCTTATGGCAATTGACTCAATGAGCAAATTGCAATCCAAAGCTATGATATTCACAAAATATATCACGGCATTGCGCCGAAATGGCAAGCGACATGATGAGCATTAATTGTGACCAATTTTAGCCTCCTTACAACAATAGAAGCTAAGCAAACAAAACAGCTACCAGCAGCAACTAAATCCAAACACATAATGCCATTAACAAGGCAATCACTTGACACCTCTCAAAAAAAGCTGTCAACTTGATTGGAAGAGAAAATGGACTTGTCCCTAATTTCAAAAGGTAGAGAAAACTACTAGAGCTCTTCTTTTCATGTTCTTTTTAAAGTTCAAAGTGATCCATAGAGGCTTACCTGCACCTAATCAAAGAATTCATTTGGAGTTTCTTTAAATGGCAAACTTGTTGCTAAGAATCGCAGTGGAAGACTCTTCAATATGAACACCTGGGGAAGCAAAGAAAACGATCAGTTTACTCCAGTAGTCCAGTCACCCAGCCAATGTAGACACACACCACAAGATTTCTTTGATCCAATCAGAGACATTCCACTTAAGCAGCACAGGCATCATTATAAAATAAAAAGCACAGCCATAACCAATAAGCTAAGTATCGAATGGAAAATACAGACCTAACGACATTAAAAAAACATGTAAAATGAAATGGAGAACTAAATAAGCTTAGCATGGAAGTCAGAATGACTCACCCCGGCATATGAAACAAATTTAGGGATTTTAGTCATATTTTTCGGGCCCTCATAGTATACACCTGCAGCAATGAAGATCAATTTCGAGACTTGTGAAACCAAGCTTAAATTAGGTAATTGGAATATAAAGCTCTCAAACTTGTACGATCTGTCTTGTATGAAGGCTTGTGGCATAGTAGTCAAAATTCACATAAAAGGAAGCACTACATATACCTCAGTTTAATCTCTTGTATTACTCTGTAGTCTGCAGTACTAAAGAAATGTAGACAACAAAACTATTTGGAGCATGTACCGCCTTCGGGTAGTTGACTGAAGAATCAACGGCAACAGCAGCACCAAGGCTGGCCCCGACTAACACCATAGGGCTTTTGATGTATGATTTCCAGAAATACACATACAAGATAAGTTTTAAGGGTCACATCACTGTAACTAAGAAAATAACAGATCAATGTAAACATTAGATAGTAGCGTCGGTTCATGACAACTCGACAAGAACTGGCTGGTCTTAATTGGCTGAACTGTTAGGCATAGGGAGGAGCGGTGGGTGTGGTGTTCATACTCTGTGGTACGTTGCCTTTTAATGAAAAATGATAAGCAGCTCTCCTAGGTGTTCGAGAAAAAAATACAAAAGTGGAAAATAAACTGGAAACTATTGTAGCAACTCAGGATGAAGTTGTGTATTTTATAACATGCCTGGCAAGGTCGGTGGTTCAGCTATTGTCATGCTAAATAAGTTGCTACTCTCATGCTAAGCAAGCTGTTGAAATCAGGTACTATAATACTCTAATGTTATAAGCAAGTTATTCAAATTAGGTACTATCAGTACTTGAGTAGCATTCTAACGTTTGCCATATTATAATGCTCTAATGCTATAAGCAAGTTGTTCAAATCAGCTACTATCAGCACTCGAGTAGCATCCTAGCATTTGCCATATTAGAATCAGGAAATTAGGTCATCACAACGAAAAGTACACACAATGTGGCAATTAGCAAAAGGTATAGATAAGCGAAAGATGACGAACAGGGAGAGCAGCGGCGCTGGGTACCGGAGATGGCGTGTAAGCGGTAACCCTAGCGCCCCGGCACGCGTCGCTGTCGACGACCGAGGCTGACGGAGGGGCCCAGAAGGCGACGGATCCGGCCAACCAGGCGACAGATCCGGCCACCCAGCAGGCGGATCTTGCCGAGACGGGGAGGGCTCACGGTGGATCCTGCTGGTCGCCGCAGATCCAACCCTAGCGCCCCCACGCGCGTCGCTGTCGATGACCGAGGCTGACGGAGGGGCCTAGAAGGAGATGGATCCGGCCAACCAGGCGACAGATCCGGCCACCCAGCAGGCGGATCTTGCGGAGACGGGGAGGGCTCGTGGTGGATCCTGCTTGTTGCCGCAGATCCACCGCCTCCGTTGCCTGCGCGAGGTCGAGGCCGTGCTCCAGGCCCAGATCGCCCGCCGGGAGGGGCCCCGCGAGCGGCCGCTCCAGATGTACCGCAGAGGTTGCTGACGTGACCTCCCCGTCGTCATGCACGGCCACCATGGAGTTTCCTCCGCCGCTAGAGGCCTCCGGCGCGTCAGGGCCTCCGCTGGCTGCCCGCGCGGTCATGTGGACGACCGGCGACGGAGCGGCGAAACCCTAGTCCGTGCGACCCGCTGGCTTGCGTGGCGAGGAGGAAGTGGCGTGGTGGTGTTTTTGGTGGAGGAGGAGGAGCAGGAGGAGGAGGAGAAGGAGGAGGTACACCGCCGCCGCGCGGAGGTCGGGCCACCGCCGAGGTCGTCCCGCGCGTTCGCCTGAGCCGCGTCGCGAGTGGGGAGCGAGGGAGGGAGAGAGAGAGAGAGAGCGAGAGAGCGGAGAGGAGGAGGGCGGCGGTGTCGGTGAGAGCCGCCGAGGGTTTCGTAGCGGGCCCAGGGATTGTAGAGAGTAGTGGGGAGAGCAAGGGCCGTCGATCGGAAGATCGGACGGGGCGGGGAAATCGGGGCGACGTGGACAGCCTGAGGAGCGGCCGAAGCTCGCTGCTTTGATAATAAGAAATGATAGTAAATTTCTAACCGAAATAGTATTTTTCTCTCACATAAATCAGTCAGCAGTATTTCTTTACGAACCAATAACAATACGATCCAGCCAACCGAAAAGGCTGCCATTTTTTTCGGGCACCACTACCACACTGTGGGTGGCCTAATCGTGACATTTTTTTTCTCATAGACAACGCTTGTACTGGAAGGACTACGCAACAAAAAAAACACAATCTACTAATCAGGCCTCTCGGAGCCATGCAAAATAGAACCATTGGTAAAAAACAAACATTTTTCTTTTTGCAGTGTCACTTATCAACATATAACTGATAGTATCTCAATCAATAGTGGTAATTGAATCAAAGAATGAGAAAATCTATGGCACTGAATCAAAGTAAATGTTGAAAACATGTTTATAAATGACAACCTTTTAAGAGCATTGAAGTGCTTGATCTTTTATAGCTCTTCCCTGCATAGAGATTGGAGAATAAATAGAAGATTTGTTTTCTCTCAAAAAGGTGAGCAACTAAATGTAGCTTAGTGGCATTTAACCAAAGTGGGAAAAAAATTCTGCCAACAATTAATTAAGGCCTTGTTTAGTTCCTCCTCTTAAAGTTTACTCCCTATCACATTGAATGTTTAGACACATGTATGGGGTACTAAATATAGACTAAAAATAACTAATTGCACAGATTATGACTAATTTATGAGATAAATTTTTTAAACCTAATTAGTCCATGATTTGACAATGTGATGCTGCAGTAAACATGGCTAATAACAGGTTAATTAGGCTTAATAAATTCGTCTCGCGGATTGCTGATGACTTATGTAATTTGTTTTATTATTACTATCCGAACACTCCCATGTGACATTCCTAAACTTTACTCTCTGAATTTAAACACCACGTAAATCTGACAATATATCATCAAAAGAGTTTCCCATTTTGTCATTATTGAAGATCCTTCCTGATACTAAGCAATGAAAAGATGCCGATGTAAAATGCTGAAGCCACAGGCAATAAAAACATCATCAATTCTGGAATTATAACCAATATCAATCTGACAATGCATCGTCGAAAGGATTTCCCTATTTTTCCTTTTGTTGAAGATCCTTTTTGTTACCAACCAATGCAAAGGTGCACATGTAAAACCTAAACCTGGAACCTATTATTCAAGCTATAAAAACTTATTATGACCTTATTTCTGCATTCCATTTTCTTCTAGATGTCTGCAAAAATCTTGAATCATTCCAGTGCATTGACCAAAAATATGCAGGCAGCCTCATATAGCCACCACATGTGCAATTTGAAATGACCAAAAATTATAATAAAGCATCATAGCAAAGACAAAGCAAACATTAAAATACCATATATTCGTAGGCAGAACTTTGTTTTAGTAAATAATTTGCTACATTTTCCATGTATTTTTTAAACCATAACTTTTAGTGCAGAAATAAACTAAAAAAACTACCAAAGAAACCAATTTGCAATTAGTTATTACAGATTAGCATAACTAAAAGTCAGAAGAATGCTTACCACAATCTTGCAAGCTAAAATAAAGAAGTCAATATTTCAGGGAAAAAGATGAGTCTGCATAAGCTAATTCATGCCTTTAGAAATAAGAATATAATATATAAACTCGTTAAGTAACCATAGCAGTCCATTTAGACCCTATTTGGATCGTAGGAAATATGAAGGAAAATCGTAGGAAGGAGAAAATGGAGGAAAGGAAGCTGGACTGAGTGTTTGGAACGGAGGAAATTCGATTTCCTTTCCTTTAGATTCGTGTAGCTGGATGCTGATTTCATAGAAAAGAAAACATCCATCGTGACCCCTTATTTTCTTTTCCTCTGCGATTACCAAGCGAACGAGCGCTTGCTGTCTCTACAACCTGACGACGGACTGCATTAGCAGAGAAATCGGGGAAGAGGAAAAGGATAATAACGCTAAAGTAGTATAATAGATAGAAAAGACCAAAGTACTCAAGTGAACCACAGCAACCAGAGTAGGAGGAAGGATAAGATCCTACACGTGGAACGTCCATGATGCTTCAACTTATTTTTAGTTTTTTTTTATAGAACGAAAGGAATTGTGCTTCCTGTTATGATTAGCCTAAGCCATTGAGTTTCTAGCAAAACTGTTAAATTCTTATGCGAGCCATGTTCCTTTGTTCTAAACGTCAATTTCTATAAATTCTTGTGTTTTTCCAATCATATGTTTTCAATCTCTTTTCATTTCCTATTCCTATATTTTTCTTTATTCCTCTGTTTTACATTCCTCCGTTCCAAATAGGTCCTTAACATGCGTTTTAGGATTTGTTTTGCTCAAGAACTGATCAACAACATGTACATTGGGCAATTGTAGCAGCTGAAACATCACCTAGAGACAAGCTATTAGTATTCAGTTTTGTTATTAAAATCAAATGTATTAAAATCGAATGTGAAAAAAAAAACTTTTTCTTTCATTTGATCGTATAAATTCTTGATCAGTGGAGTGCATTTGAAAATATCCACAGGCCACAGCACAGCACACTAGCACAGGACACAGGACAGGACGCCACAAGGGTGCCCCAGCCTGCAGTGACCCGATATGTAAGCCGCTGAAAGCTGGTGTAGAGCATCCTGGCAAGCAGGATTTGCTGAGCTCGGCTCAGCTGGGGCTGGTGATTTGTGAATGATTGCTTGCCATGTGTGGGACAACCAGATCCTGCGCTGCCCACCCAGCAATGCCCAATTCCATTACTGCCCACCAGCATCGTCCTCTCACCTCCCTCTCTGTAGGCTGCACCCAGCGTACATACATACAATAGACTAGTCCTCTTCTAGTCGCCTCTACCCCGTTGCTTGCATCTCCCCGTCAAGCACGCCGCCGCCCCGTCGCGCCCTCCGCCTCCTCCCGAAAGCCGTCTCGCCGTCGCGCTGCCTTCCTTGCCGTCCACACAAGGCAGCCGTCCTAGGACTCGTTGGTCCTCCCCTGCTGCCCTTCTACGGTGGAGGTGAGGAGCGGAGCGGAGCGGAGATCCAGCCGTTTTCCGGCTGATTTCTTCTTCTTCTGATTGGTAAGCCTGGGTTGATTCCGCTGTGTTGTGATTTGTCCGGACGGTGCAAATCCAAATCTTTCCTCGCCACCGAATTCAAATTCAAACCTTTGCTGCGAGATTCCATCCCGGTCGTCTCAAGTCTATACGCGTCTCTTGTTGGATCAAGTCGCTTAGTTAGTCATGGTTTCGAGATCGGTTTCTTAATCTTTGACAGAAATAACAGCAAAAAAAAAAAATCCCTTTTGAGCATCGTATCCTGCTTAATAATTGTTCTGTTCGGCAAAATAACCTGCTTGGTAAGAAGACCTAATTTGTTCTTTTTCTCTCTCTTTTGGCTCAATAACTGCAGCGGGGCAAGTTCCGTCGATAGTCGATACTGCTTGTGCTGTTGAGCTAATATTAAGTTCCTGCTGCCAGCAAAAGGAGAGCTTCCGCAGCTCCTATGGCAAAGCCTCTCAATGGCATTGGCCGTAGGTATGTTCACTACCACATCCACAAACTTCATTTTTTAATACAAGTAGTTCTTGTTTAGTCTGTAGATTTAACTGCTAGTGTACCTAATGTCGGACAATTTTCTGTCCGCGCTGCCGCTCATCATAATTTTACTGCCAATGTTTGTCAGCAGCAGCATGACAAGATCGAATGAGGGTATGCGGCTCATATTTTCGGCAGTTGTAGGTGTCATGCTGGGTTACCTGTTTGGGATCTCCTTCCCTACAGTCAACATAACCAAGGTAGATTGGCACACTTGCCTCTCTTGTTTTTCTCTCATATACTTGCTTTAGAGAAGGGGGAAAAACACTAATCGAATGTGGATTGCAGCTTCACTTCCCTTCGAGTATCATCTCCTATATTGAAGATAGGAACTCTGGCATCACAACCCAGACATTGTTGAACCATGCTTGGGCATCTGCAAACAATCGTAAAAAGAATAGTTCTGAATCTAACACTGATGAAATTCCCAAGGTACTTCAACACACTACTACCTTCTTGTGTTGCTATATTAGCTGTATACCTATATGTCTGTATTGGCCTAAATTAGGTCTCGTATTTTATTATTTTTCCTTGTCCATACTTGATTGTTCTTTTGTGTACATATGTTACTGCTGTGTTATCACAATGTACTCCCTCTGTCCCTTTATATTTGTCGCTATGGGAAACGTGTAGGTCAAACTTTCTCAACTTTGACTAGATTTTAACAAAATATTACCAACATTTATATCCCCAAATAAATTTATTATGAAAATAGATTCAACGATCTATCTAATGATACTAATTATGTACCGTAAATATTAATATTTTCTTGTATATTTTATGTCAAAGCTAAGTACGCTTGACTTCTCGGGAAGTGAGAACGACAGATAATAAGGGACGGAGGGAGTAAGTGTTAAGCTTAACAAGAGTATTTTTTTTATGCTGGAAGGTAGATCAACTATTACCTAATTACCTTCAAGGGAACTGTGGTAGTTGGTGGCTCAATTTTGGATTGTAAACAATACTAACCATCGATATTTAACCTTCATCCCTGCATAAAACTTATTTATCTTAACAATAGATAGTTTATGCTCTTACTTTCCGTTTTTCTCAAAATGATCACACAATTATGTGTGCAGATTTATGTTCCTACAAACCCAAAAGGTGCTGAGAGACTTCCACCAGGCATTGTAGTGTCTGAAACAGATCTTTATCCCCGAAGACTATGGGGTGATCCTAGTGAGGTTCGTGGTTGTTAGCCATTTTTTCAAAACTGCATTGAATTGCTTTTTTTTAACCTCTTTCATATACAATCTATGTTCTTAAACATATGCCATTCATCAGGACCTTACTAGCGAGCCGAGGTATCTTGTTACTTTTACTGTTGGTATTGGGCAAAAGGCAAATATTGATGCAGCAGTAAAAAAGGTAACTGACTGACTGGCACCTTACCTGCTTAACCTCGGTGCACCAAACTTCTAAACTCTGGGACTGATGTACACTAGATCCGCATCATGATTAAACTTGTAGGCATTTTATTTGAAATGAGCATGTGGTCCTTTCTTCCAATTTCATGTAAGTTTCTTTTATAGTTTTCAGACAAATTCACCATTATGTTGTTCCATTATGATGGTCGGACTACTGAGTGGGATGAATTTGAGTGGTCTAAAAGAGCAATCCATGTGAGTGTCAGGAAGCAGACAAAATGGTATGTTATTGCTATAATTCTACAGTTTCCATTGCCCCTGTCAATAGAATGTTTTGACTTCAATTTTAATGATGCGCTTCTTGTGTTTTTATATAAGGTGGTATGCAAAACGATTTTTGCATCCCGACGTTGTTGCCAGATATGATTACATTTTCATCTGGGATGAGGATCTAGGTGTAGAGCATTTCAATGCAGAGAAGTAAGCACTACATATTTGCATTCTTGTTTTCTTTCTGTTCAGCTGGTGTTCATTTTGATTAAGACGTTCTTGCTATTTTTGCAGGTACATTGAGCTTGTTAGAAAGCATGGGTTGGAAATCTCTCAGCCTGGTTTGCAGCCTGATAAAGGACTAAC
Source organism: Miscanthus floridulus (assembly GCF_019320115.1). Lineage (NCBI taxonomy): Eukaryota > Viridiplantae > Streptophyta > Magnoliopsida > Poales > Poaceae > Miscanthus > Miscanthus floridulus. Next base: position 55,504,016 of record NC_089586.1, on the reverse strand, counting down.
ATGGCAAATGACTAAACGACGTGGTGACCAGGAAGTTCACAAGTGAGATGGGAATCTATATTGTTTTTTTTTCAGTACTTAATGATGTAATTTCTTAGTAATATGTTTCCTTATTACACAGAGTAACTGAGGAGAGACCAGGCTGGTGCACTGATCCACATCTACCACCATGTGCTGCGTAGGGCCAAATTTTTGTTGTGTATTTAATTTTCATTGTCTAATTATCATTCTAAAAGTTCAATTTTGATGTGCAGATTTGTTGAAATTATGGCAACAGTGTTCTCCAGAAATGCATGGCGCTGTGTATGGCATATGATTCAGGTGAGGTAACATTGCATGCTAAGTCATTAGTTTGTCTAAAGTGGAGTATGCTTACGCATTGTTTTATGCAGAATGACTTGGTCCATGGATGGGGTCTTGACTTTGCTCTGAGGAAATGTGTGGAGGTATTCCGTGCCATTATCATGCATAATACTTCACCTCCCCATTTCTTTGCTAATCCAAGGATTAGCCACACAGTTCAAGCCTTTCCTCTCACAGGATAGCACATAGCAGCATCAACAGTTATATGATTACCAACGTAATTAATGCTTTTTAGAGTTTTAGGGCATAGCCCCAGTCTTTCAACTAATCACCAAGACGGTTCAAGCCGTTACAGCATAGAAGATGGCATACCATCCGAAAAAAACACTGTAATTAATGTGCTTTCGACTTTAGATGTTATACGTTATGCTGAGCTGGGACTCTTTTACTTTACCTTTAATTTATAGCCGGCTCATGAGAAGATTGGAGTTGTTGATGCTCAATGGATTGTTCATCAAGCAGTTCCTTCACTTGGGAACCAGGGCAAGTCAGATAATGGAAGAGCACCATGGGAAGGGGTAAGGCAGTACTTACTCGTATTATGTTATTTGGGGTTTTTTTCACAGTATATTATATTTCAAATGCATGAATTTTGACTGTTACGGCATCCACTATGTGTCCATATGGATTTTCTTTAACTGTTTAAACTTGGATGTCCACAACAGGTAAGAGCACGTTGCAGAAAAGAATGGGGGATATTTCAGACAAGGCTGGCTGATGCGGAGAAGGCTTATTACTTGGAGCGAGGGATCACACCCCCGAATTCAACAGTAGTTTAGATGAATACATGCTCCTCACATGCGACGGCAAGGTTTCTGTTGCGGGAACCTGCTGCGAACTGGCATGTTCATCGAAGCTACTGCAGCCCAGGGCAAATCCATATTTGTACATTAGAGGCCCCACGAATCGCCATGATTAATCTTAGTGCCGTTCACTTCCCTGTTTGCTGATGCTGAAATTTGGCTTATGCTCATGCTTATGCTGAAATGTTGTGAGAGGAAAACACTGTTTCATGGCTGAAAAGTAGTTCTGAATAAGCTTTAGCGAACAGGGCGTTTAATGTCATTTTTTTGTTAGTGAGACTAGCTGCGATGTAAGTAGGAGATATAGCAGGGACCGTGATGATACCCCATTTGTGTATTAATGACCTGATGCAATATGGATGTTGATAATCCTTTTCTCAGTTGCTGTGTGCAACTGGGTCAAATGCTGTGTTGAGCTAGTCCATTTGAAGAACTGTCAAGGTTTCGTTCAACTAAATCCGCAAAAAAGAAAAAAGGTTTCGTTCAACTAGAACTGAAAGCAATTTTTTTCTACAAGTCAGAGTAATCCCTGCGTGACATCTGACTAAACTATCCCTGACTAGTCCGATTCAGAGTCAACATAAAAGCAGGTGCATGAAAGGTTCTGGAGACTGGAGCTCAACGATGAAGATTCTAACCTGGTGACTGCAAGGTTGTAGGAAGATATCTTGTGTGAAAACTGTAAGGCAGCTTCCAACAGCATAACCTGTCAGGGTGAGTCATCAAGCCTTAAATATCCGTGACCAGGAGTGTCGTGACTCCTTCCAAGGAAGGATCTTAGGTGTACCAGCTGGAGACTTAGCCAATTAGACCAGGAGTGTCGTGACTCCTTCCAAGGAAGGATCTTAGGTGTACCAGCTGGAGACTTAGCCAATTAGCTTTGATAATATTATCTGCTTTAGGACCAGTTTGGAAATGAGAATTTTTTGCTGTTCTTACATTTTTTCCTGCAAAAATAAACTAATTCCTACAAAATTTCTATAGGATTCATGTAAAATTCCTAGGTTTCAAACATGTACATGCCCTAAAGATTTAAGGGCTGTTTGGTCGCCGGCCCTCATTTGCCACAACGCAGGTGCGGTGCCCGGCGTCGAAATTCAGCGCATTTCGTACCTGTACCTACGTAATCTTCTCTCCAACCAAAAGGAGACACAAATTTGTTGTGGCTGTCATATGTGGCGGCGTGGCATGTGGAATTAACCCTTTCCTTAAATAGCTTTGTTTATAGGTTAATCTCGAAAAAGAAAAAAAATAAATAGGTTTGTTTATTGGGGCTTGAGTTGTGGTTAGTTTGCTACCTCTAAGAACAAAGTTGGTGTGTCCAATAGTTATTGCCTTATCGATGACATTTTGACAACTAATTCTTGTCTAGTACAGGAGTACATCGGTACAAAATAAATATAGTACATAAATCAACTTATATATTCAAAAGTCCTTATCGACTAACACTTGGGATAGTCTGATCTTCCCATCCTTGTTCATGATCTTGACCTCTTCTTTTGAGTAAAATTCAGCGGTCCTCGAAGTTATCTAGAGCTGTCATCTAGGTCGTAGAAGTCCCAAAATGCATTTTTAGTCTTCTGAAATTGTAACTGGTCTCATTCAAATTCAACCAGACGTTTACCGGACCCGCTATCTTACATGGCATGTCCATTCAATGTGTACATAACTCTGACAGATGTTACCCACATGTCAGCGGTAAGACTCCACCTTAAAAGATCGTATCTTTTTCATACACCATCGGATGAAGATCAATTTTATATAAAAAATTATAGCCTTCAATAAGATGTATAACTTTATAGTTTTGAGTTTTATCATTTGAGATTGCTAAGATGCTAAAAAATAATATAAAGTTTATGCAATATATTTATCGTTTACCAAGGCTTGTCTCCTTAGAAAAATTATGTCTTTCTTGTATAGTGTCGGATAAAGGTATTTTGTATAAGAAAATTATAAGCGATGAGATCTATAGATTACTAGTTTTGAGTTTTGTCATTTGAGATTATTAAAATGGTCAAAAAAAATAATATAAGGTTTTAGTTGCGTACTAAGGCTTAATGCCTTACAAAAATATTTTTTTCTTGTACTTCAGAATGGACAGAGGGAGATGGCTCCCATGCGCGAGTGGAAAGAGACAAAAGTAGTGGGGCATTTTTGTCTATACAAAAATACAATGCATTGCAACTAGTCCTAACGTCTCTTTGCTAGAGTAAAAAATAGCATGGCTTAGGTTTACGCTAAATTATAACGGTATGATTTCAAATAGGTGAATAGTAACGGTATATTTTAGAAGTAAAACATTTATCATGGCACCAGTCTAATTAACCCTAGAGCATATGGCATGGATTCAATTATTATGTTTATTATAGAAGCATAGGATTACTTTACATCCCTCTATCAATAAAATTGTTTTGAGATTCAAACCGTTGTGTACTCTTTAGAGCAACTTCAGTAAGTCCCCTATTTGAGCCCCCATAGCTAAATATGAGCGTCAAATAAAAAAAAACTATGCTCAACAGGGCTCCTACTAGAACCCTCAAATTTGAATGGACACCCAAATCCTCCTTCTGGCTCTCATTCCTGGGGGCTTAGCTTCATGCCTCCATCCTATAAGTACAAGTACTATTGTTTTAGTTGCACACGGGTCTTCGGCGTTGCCGCTCCCTCCAGGACCCCTAGTGGCTTCCCCTTCCTCCCTATGTGGATCCCCTACGATAGTAGCGCCCATGGTGGCGTCTCTTCCCTCCACGGTGTGGATCTCCCCCATGGTGGGACTCTGTCTGCATCTTCCTCGCGCTGCATCCCCTTGCTGCCTGGTATGATCCTATCTAGCAGCACCCCGCGACTTTCTCTCGCTCCCCGGCGAGGATCCTGCCCAACAGCACCTGATAGCTTCCCTTCCCTCGTCGGTGAGGATCCCGCCCAATAGCACCCGGTGGCTTCCCCTCCCTCCCCGAGGCGAGGATCCTGCCAAGTAGCTGCACCCGACGGCTTCCCTCCCTCTCTGGTGAGGATACTGCCCTCACGATTCTCCTCCCTTCTCTAGATTTTGCAGACATGACCAAGTTTGTCAATGATGAAAGAGGATGATAAATGGGTCCCACGTGTCGTTCCCTAATAAAATGGATGGTCAGTACCCAATTTTGAGAGCTACTGTAGGGGTACAATCTCGAAAACAAGTCCTCAAAAGTAGAGGAGCCCTCAAATCAAAAGTAGCGCCCCTAATTTGAGGGCTTAGCTAGCAGCTCTAAACAACCTAAGAGATCAATATAAAATCATACAATATTCATATTCTTACGAATTTGTAAAAATACAGGGCACGAGTCTGTTGACTTCCTTCCCTCAACCAAGGCTGAAGATGTCACACCCAATTTTAAGGATAAAATTGAATGTGCAATACTCATGTGTGCCCAGGAAACAGTCACACACACAAGTCGACAAATCATATAAAGTATCATCATGGTGTCCCTTACATCACATCCATAATACAACTTAGTCTTACATCACACAGCAGAAAATAAAAGATAATAAACTCTCGTGGGCTTCATCACAGAGAAGGTCAACTGGTTGACCACAAGCCTAAAAATACTCTGGGAATTCCTCATACCCGTTGTCATCTGTTACCCATCCGGGATTTTTATCCAAATAAAGAAAATAAACAAGTGTAAGTACATTTCGTACTTAACAAGCTAACATGGGGTTATGAAGCTCAAAAAGGGTTGACTCTGGTTTACTGCAGTTAGCATTTTTAGTACGACAAACTTTTATTATCAGATATTATCAAATTATGCTTAAGCTCCCATTTAATTCCCATAAGAACATATATCAGGGTCAAGTGTACCATATATCATCATTGAACAACTTAAATGAACATCAACAAGTAACCAGTTATTCTGTGAGTTTTCTGGGCCGCTCGTAACCATGAGCACGGCTGTTATGATAGTTTGTTACCCTCTGCAGAGGTGGTACACATTCACCGCGAGTCGTGATCCCCATATGCCAGGGTTAATTACTCCCATGTCACTGCCAAGGTGAGCGGGCAGGTACACTATGAAGCCATTTCATAGGTTTCTCTAACAAGTTAGGGCCGCTAGATTTCCTTGGCAGGCAGATGTAGAAACCCCCCTTTCCTATGGCACATATCCATCGCGGCTATACTCATAGGAACAGAGGCAGCCCTATACCCAACGTGGCAAGCCCCATTTGCGCTAAAAAGGTAACCTCTAACTAGCTAGAAAAGGTCCTATTACTGAGCTAAAGTCAGAGCCATATGACTCTCCCGGTTGCACTGTCAGTCTCAGCTTTTGTCGACAGATAAGTCCTTATGGAGGGCTGGGAGCAACATGAACAAAGGTCATTTGCACCTTCGCCTTATGGAACAGTTGTTATAAATTATGTTAAACTCTTAGTTCTATAGTATCATTCATCATCATGTATATCAAGTTCAGTTAGAGTACTAGCAATCTACCCATATACATTTAACCCATAGGAGACAAGGAACAGGACAATCAATCACTAGAATGTCCTTACGGGTATCAAAATTAGACACATGCAAATGAGTAATTGATTAAGGTGAAATAGGACATCAAGGAAGGCCCATGCTATACTTGCCTTGGTTCACAAACTCTTGCTGGTCCTACTGGTCATCGAAGAATTCCTGATCCCCAACGTTCTTCTCACCATCTGAACGCGACCAACACGGCAACATTCAACATTCCAAAAGCATTCATGCAAAGCAAACATTTCCTATTATTAGAATAGTACACCAACAGTATAGAAAACAAGATAAAATGTTTGTGAAAATAATCTACGTCTCACTACGATCACGTCAACGCGAAATTCACGAAATACGGAGCTAAAATGCGGAAGTTATGATTTAAACGGGTTTTCCTATAGTAATATATTTAATTAAATCTAACCATGAATTTAAAAAGTTCCAAACTTGACTAACAGTAGTTTTAACATGTAGCTTATGAAATTACGAAGCTAACACGATTTGAATGGATCAATTCGGAGCTAAAACGACAATTTTATAAGCGAAACAGTTCAAATGGCATTTCTGTAAATACTGAAAATGTATTTTTGACTTAAGCCGTGAGGTTTACGTTTTCCTAACGAGAATGCGCATTCGGGGAACTACGCCTTGGACTGCGGGTTAGGACTTAGAAAAGTCCAGGGTCTCTTTTGCAAATCAGCCACGCGAAGGGGTACCGGACATTCACAGCCGTTGGATTAGAAACGAGCAGCCAAGAATAAAACCGGGGGAAGGGAGAAGAAAGTGCCGACCGGAACAGTGACTTCCGCGGCGGGGTGCCATTGCCGACGATGAGGAGCTCGCCGGCGCATGGGAAAAACCAGCCCACGGGCCACAGTGTGACCCACTGAGGCCACGGGGATGATGCGGGGAAGATGGCGCGTCCACCCCGGGACAAAACTCGGCCGGGGATGGCTCGCGCGGCACCCGCCATGGCCGGCAGCGAGGAGGAGCTCGCCGGTGCACTCGACACGGCCATACACACCACAAAATACCAAGGGAAAAGGTAGGGGAGAGAGAGGAGGGCACGGCGAATCTCACCCCGGAGAAAATAGGAGACGGAGGCGGCACAGGGACGACAATCCGCGCGGAGGGGCGGTCGGCGATCCTCGGCGCTGCTGCTGCGGTGGTTTCCGTGCACGGCGAGCACGAGAGAGAGCGGGGAAACAGCAGGTGCACGTGGGGGGAGGCTCGGCTGCTATTTAACAGGGCCGAGGAGCGGGGGGGACGCTCCCATGACGCCCGTCGTGGGCGGCGGTTGCTGCAGCGTTGGGCGCGGGCGGTTGCCGAGCCGTGCGGGGAAGGGGACGGCGCCGACAAGTGGGGCCAGGCGGTCAGCGGCTGCGGGCGCGAGAAAGGCACGGCGGCTGGGCTGGCTGCGGTGCTAGGCTGACGCCTTGCGGGCCGCGTGAGGCGGGGAGGCGAGCTGGGCTGGGGCTGGCGCTGGCTGCGGGTGAAGGAGAAAAACAGCGCAGCTGGGCCGGCGCGGAGGAATGGGCCAGCAGGCCGAATTTCAAGAAGGGAGGGAAAAATGATTCTTTTCTTTTCTTTTTCTACTATTTTCCAAATCCCTTTTTAAATTCAAATTTCAATTCTTTTTGAATTATTTAATAAATTCCTAACATTCACAAAATGATATGCAGCAACATGTATGCATCAAAAAGTTTCTAACCTTATTTTTAAATTTTAATTCCACAAAATTTATTATTTTCCTATCTTTTAATGCTCACATATTTGCATAAATAAATCATATTTACTAATTTTAAAAGAATGCAAATTTTAGGATGTTACAATTCTACCCCCCTTAAGATGAATCTCGTCCTCGAGATTCGGGTGATTGCTTACTCAAACAGTTGGGGATAAGTCTTTCTCAGATCCTCTTCTCTTTTCCAAGTAGCCTCATCCTCTGTATATCGATTCCACTGCACCTTGCATATCTTTACAGTTCGGCTTCTTGTAACTCTTTCGGCAGTTTCCAAGATCTTTATCGGATACTCTTCATAAGTAAGATCTTCCTTGACAGCAAGTTCTTCCAAAGGAATCTGTTCTTCTGGTACCCTCAAACACTTTTTCAATTGGGAAACACGGAACACGTCGTGCACACCTGACAAACTCTCAGGCAGTTCCAACTGATAAGCTACTTCTCCACGTCTCTCTAGGATCTTAAAAGGTCCTATATACCTTGGTGCTAACTTTCCCTTCATATTGAATCTTCTCACACTTCTCATTGGTGATACCTTCAAGTACACATAATCAGCAATCTCGAAAGTCAGATCTCTTCTGCGAGTATCGACGTAACTCTTCTATCAGGACTGAGCTACTCTCAAATTATCTCTAATCATTCTCACTTGATCTTCCACGTCTCTAAGGACATCGGGTCCAAATACTTGAGTTTCTCCAGACTGATTCCAGAACAAAGGCGTTCTACACTTACACCCATACAACGCCTCGAAAGGTGCCATCTTGAGACTCTTCTGATAACTGTTGTTGTATGAGAACTCTACGTATGGCAGACTCTTATCCCAACTATCACCATACTGAAGTGCACAAGCTCTCAACATATCTTCCAAAATCTGGTTGATCCTTTCAGTCTGTCCATCAGTTTGCGGGTGGTAAGCGGAACTAAAATTCAACTTTGTTCCCAAAGATCTATATACTTTATGCCAGAATTGCGATATAAATTGGGTACCTCTATCCGACACAATTTTCTTGGGAACACCATATAAGCACACTATTCTTTCCATGTACAACTCTGCTAATCTTACACCATTATAGGTAGTCTTGACTGGTAAAAAAATGAGCAACTTTGGTGAGTCGATCCACTATTACCCATATTGAATCATAACCTCTTTGAGTGCGGGGCAGTCCTACAATAAAATCCATACCAACTTCTTCCCATTTCCATTTAGGAATTTTCATTGGTTGTAGTAACCCTGTAGGTCTCTGATGCTCAGCTTTCACTCTTTGACAAGTATCACACAAAGCCACATATTCTGCCACATCTCTTTTCAAACCATACCACCAATACTTCTCCTTGAGATCCAAGTACATCTTGGTACTTCCGGGATGTATAGAGTAAGCAGACTCATGGGCCTCTTGTAGAATTGCATCTCGGATAGCTTTCACTTTAGGTACACATATCCTTTTTCAGAACCAAAGAGTACCATTCTCATCCATTCTGAATCCGGGTGCCTTTCCAAGCACTACATTCTCTGCTATCTCCTTAAGTTTTTTATCCTCCAATTGACCTTTGCGTATCTCTTACTCCAATGTAGGCTCTATCACCAATTCCATTGCATTAGTGACAAGACTCAAGTTGAGATACTCCATTTCAGCACACAACTCTGCTGACATAGATATTATCTGAAGTCCATTGGCATAGCTCTTTCTGCTAAGTGCATCAGCTACGACGTTTGCCTTTCTTGGGTGATAATGCACCTCCAAATCATAGTCTTTGATCAATTCCAACCAACATCGTTGTCTCAGATTCATATCTGATTGGGTAAAGATATACTTTAAACTCTTATGATCAGTATAGATATCACTCTTATGTCTAATTAGATAATGTCTCCAGATCTTCATAGCATGAACCACAACTGTCAATTCCAAGTCATGAGTAGGATAATTCAACTCATGCTTCCTTAGTTGTCTAGATGCATATGCAACCACTCTTCCTTCTTGCATAAGCACACATCCAAGGCCCAAACAGGATGCATCACAATATATAGAGAAGTTCTTGCTTAAATCGGGCAAGATTAATACTAGAGCTATAGTCAATCTCTTCTTTAGCTCTTCAAAGTTTGCCTGGCATTTATCCGACCATACATACTTAGCATTCTTTTCCAACAGAGCTGTCATAGGCTTGGCTAGCTTGGAAAAACCTTCAATGAACCTTCGGTAATATCCAGCTAATCCCAAAAAGCTACGAATCTCACTTACAGTTGTTGATGGTTTCCAATTTAGTACATCTTGCACTTTGCCTGGATCCACTGCTATTCCTCCATTAGAGACTACATGACCCAGAAAAGAGACTTCCCTTAACCAAAACTCATACTTGCTCCGCTTAGCGTACAACTTATGTTCTCTAAGCTTTTGCAAGGCCAACCTTATGTGTTCAGCATGTTCTTCTTCAGTCTTAGAGAATATTAGTATGTCATCTATGAATACTACCACAAATTTATCCAGAAACTCCATGAACACCTTATTCATCAGATACATGAAGTATGCGGGTGCATTGGTCAATCCAAAAGACATAACGGTGTACTCATATAATCCATACCGTGTAGTGAATGTTGTCTTAGGTATGTCCGAGTTCTGAATCTTAAGCTGATGATAACCAGATCGGAGATCAATCTTGGAGAACACATGAGTTCCTCTCAACTGATCAAATAAATCATCAATCCTAGGCAAAGGGTATTTATTCTTGATCGTAACCTCATTAAGTGAGCGGTAATCCACACACATCCGTTGACTACCATCTTTCTTATCCACAAATATCACAGGTGCCCCCCATGGGGAAGAACTGGGGCGTATGAAACATTTTTCTTGCAACTCTTTTAGTTGTTTCTTAAGCTCTTCTAATTCATTAACTCCCATTCTATATGGACATTTAGCTATTGGTGTAGTTCTAGGTAATAATTCGATAATGAATTCAATATCTCGGTCAGGTGGCATACCTAGCAAGTCATCGGGGAAGACATCCGGGAACTCCTCCATGACACGATCTTGTTCATTGACTTCACCATCTAGCTGGTTCACTGTGGCTGTAGGCTGAGCTTGCACTACCACTTCTACACAAATTCTATCACCATTGAGTGATGTCACAACCACAGACTTCTCCTGACACTGAATCACTGCCCGGTGTTGTTTCATCCAATCCATTCCCAGAATAAGATTAATTCCCGCTGTTCTCAACACAATAGGCTTCACTTTGAAGTCTACCCCCCTTAAGGAAATGCTAGTTGAGGGGCTCCAATAAGAAGCGGGCATACTACCTCCCGAGGAATTTACTAGTATGGGGTTTTTTCATGGCACACAAAGGTATGCTATGCATTCTAACAAAAGCTTGGGAAATAAAAGAATGCGAAGCACCAGAATCAAAAAGTACGGTAGCAGAGATATAGTTGATGCTAAACATACCCAACATGACCTCAGGCGTCTCCTGAGCTGCATCAGAAGACACATAGTTCACCTTCGCAGTGTGAGGTGGTCGGACGTTGAACTTCTGATTGCCAGTCTAGTTCTGAGGTGCTTGTTGGTTCTGCTTCTTAGGACACTGATGAGCATAGTGACCTACTTCTCTGCATCGATAGCAGGCATTGGGATTGTTGGGTGCACCACTCTTCACAGGAGCATTGTTGGGCACTCCTTGGCATGTTGCAGGATTGCTGGTCTGTTGTGGGGGACGCTGATTTCCAAACTGTTGCTGATACTGAGGGCGTTGCTGGAACTGGTTCCACTGAGGATACTAACCATGGTTTCCCTGGTGAGTTGGTCCTTGATTCCTCTGCTGGAAACCTTGCTGGGGATAAGCACGTGGGCGAGTGTTGCTTCTAGAAGCTTGCCCTTAGAGCCTTCTCTTCTTAGCTTCCATCTCCTTGCGCTTATCGTCAATCACGATAGCGCGATTCACCAAAGACTGGAAGTTAGGGTATATATTAGACATCAGCTGGAGCTGTAGTCCATCATAGAGTCCCTTGAGGAATCGGCGTTGCTTATCCTTGTCATCCGCTACATCATTAGGAGCGTAGCATGATAGTTGTGTGAACTTGTTCTGATACTCTGCCACAGTCATTGATCCTTGCTTGAGAGATCTGAATTCTTCCTGCTTCAATTCCACTAGTCCATTAGGAATATGGTATGACCAGAAATTTTCCTTGAATTCCTGCCAAGTGATAGCAGGAGCATTGTTCGGACGTCCAAACTGGAATAATTCCCACCAATTCTGAGCAGCTCCTTGGAGTTGCCCAAAAGCGTACAACACCTTCTCAAGGTCGTTGCATTGTGCTATGTTTAGTTGTTTCTCCACAGCACGCAACCAATCATCTGCCTCCATAGGGTCTGAGGCATGGGTAAACACCGGTGGTCGACTTTTCATAAACTCTCCACGCTTATCTCTAACCTGAACAGGCGGTGGTCCTCTTGCAGGTTTATTGTCCAAGCGCTACATCATAGCTTGCATCAGCTGCGCTTGCATTCCCAATATCTGTTCCATGGTCACAGGTGGCGGTGGTGGTGGATTTATGAGAGCATCACGCCCACGACCATGGCCTCTACCTCTTCCTCCTCTTGCGGCCATCTGTTTTCCAACAAATGTGCAAAATTTAGAGATTTTTCCAATTATAGAGAGCTTACAAAAGATAAGACACAATGCTGAGAATTTTTTGGACAAGATTTCAAATTCAGCATTTCAGTAAAACTGTTATAACTCGAGTTTCAGAGATCCAACAGAGGTGCACCAAGATTTGTTAGAAAGCTTAGGAGATCAGCTACAACTTTCATTTAGACCACTTTTACAGATTCGGACATACACATAGTCAAAAGTAGAGCTAAACCGAAACTGTTCTGAGTTCCAGACAGCGCAGGAACATCAACTTGTGTCAGCTAGATCTCCCAAACCTGAATAGCTATTGACATGATTCCAGAGACACTTGAAAGATACAGAGGTCTAATTATCTCCACAAAAATTTCAAAATTTTTGACAGCCCAGATTTCGAGATATCAGATAAATAACACAGGCTGCTCCAGAAATCAGCACAGCAGGGATAGGATAAAGCGAAACATCTGCATTAAAATTTCATTCTAAACTTAAAGTTCCAATCTAAGGAAGTTGTGGACATGCCCACAAACTTCCAGCAATCAAGCAAAATACCAAATCAACCAAGTTCACAAATTAAACATCTAATCAACCAAGTTCACAAGACCAACAAGACTAAATAAGAAACACGAACTAACGACGTGGTAATCTAGATCGAGGCACCTAACACCTATGGAGCGGTGTCAATCATGGTGAAGGACCGGCGCTTCTTCTTGTAGATCGAAGGCTACCCAAGTTGTGCTCGAAGTTCATCCACTTGCTTCTGAAGACGTCTCTGAGCCCTCTGAGATGCACGCAGTTCTCCTTTGATTTCCTCATCCACCCCCTGCATAGCGTGGATATGCTGCACTGTTGCTTCCAAAGTTGGGTCATTCTCTGGTGGAGCCAAAACCTGCCAAACACCCTCATGATCATTTCGAGGAAGGAACCTAAAGCGATCCTCCCTCATGGCCTCAAAGCGACGACCATGGTAGTGGATGTAGGCGTTCTATGCTGCATCCTCCATACCATCCAAGGCATGGGCTCTCCTGGCAGGGGCATAGTGGACAGTCTCCACCTCATGTCCATTCTTGATGTCGTTCCAAGCGGTGACCACCAGCTCTACCTTCCAGAAGGTAGCCTCCAATGGATGCTTGTACTCGGCGCAGTGGTAGCTGATGGAGGCGTGCAAGTCGGGGTAGTAGTCGTCCAGCACGTGAGTGAGGAGAGTGTGATAGTAGGCTATCTCTGGAGCTGGCTTGAAGTAGTACTTGCACTTCTAGCCAATCTCCTTATCCTCCACAGGGACAGCTGGGGAGGGTGCAGGTGTAGGGGAAGTAGCCGTCGACTCCTCAGGTGTAGCTACAACAGGATAGACGGGCACGGTGACTGGTGTAGGAGCAGGTGTAGGCGTCGGGGTAGCCATCTCCTCGTCGTCGGGAATGATCACAATCTCCCTCTCCGCCTGTGGGGCACGCGGGGTGAACATGGCACGATAGCCGGCGGTGCTGAGGCGAGCAGTCTTCGGATTATGAGACATCATAGATTTAAAGTGAGATAGAATTAGAATCAACAATTTTAAATAATAGATTAAGGTATGAAAAGCATAAATGTTTTAATAAAATAACAAGAATAAGACAGTAAGCAAGAAACCAGAGGAGCAAAGATGCTAAAACGACCGTTTTCTAACTAGGCTTGCGTCCTACAGTCAACACGGCTCTGATACTAATTTGTCACACCCAATTGTAAGAATAAAATTGAATGCGCCATACTCATGTGTGCCTAGAAAACAGTCACACACACAAGTCAATAAATTATATAAAGTATCATCACGGTGTCCCTTACATCACATCCATAATACAACTTAGTCTTACATCACACAGCGGAAAATAAAAGATAATAAACTCTCGTGGGCTTCATCATAGGGAAGGTCAACTGGTTGACCACAAGCCTAAAAATCCTCCGGGAATTCCTCATACCCGTTGTCATCTGTTACCCATCCGGGATTTTTATCCAAATAAAGAAAATAAACAAGTGTAAGTACATTCCGTACTTAACAAGCTAACATGGGGTTATGAAGCTCAAAAAGGGTTGACTCTGGTTTACTGCAGTTAGCATTTTTAGTACGACAAGCTTTTATTATCAGATATTATCAAATTATGCTTAAGCTCCCATTTAATTCCCATAAGAACATATATCAGGGTCCAGTGTACCATATATCATCATTGAACAACTTAAATGAACATCAACAAGTAACCAGTTATTCTATGAGTTTTCCGGGCCGCTCGTAACCGTGAGCACGGCTGTTATAACAGTTTGTTACCCTCTACAGAGGTGGTGCACATTCACCGCGAGTCATGATCCCCATATGCCCGGGTTAATTACTCCCATGTCACTGCCAAGGTGAGCGGGCAGGGTACACTATGAAGCCATTTCATAGGTTTCTCTAATAAGTTAGGGCCTAGGTTTCCTTGGCAGGCAGATGTAGGAACCCCCCTTTCCTATGGCACATATCCATCGCGGCTATACTCATAGGAACAGAGGCAGCCCTATACCCAACGTGGCAATCCCCATTTGCGCCAAAAAGGTAACCTCTAACTAGCTAGAAAAGGTCATATTACTGAGCTAAAGTCAGAGCCATATGACTCTCCCGGTTGCACTGTCAGCCCCAGCTTTTGCCGACAGATAAGTCCTTATGGAGGGCTGGGAGCAACATGAATAAAGGTCATTTGCACCTTTGCCTTATGGAACAATTTTATAAGCGAAACAGTTCAAATGGTATTTCTGTAAATACTAAAAATGTATTTTTGACTTAAGCCGTGAGGTTTACGTTTTCCTAACGAGAATGCGCATTCGGGGAACTATGCCTTGGACTGCGGGTTAGGACTTAGAAAAGTCCAGGGTCTCTTTTGCAAATCAGCCACGCGAAGGGGTACCGGACGTTCACAGTCGTTGGATTAGAAACGAGCGGCCAAGAATAAAACCGGGGGAAGGGAGAAGAAAGTGCCGGCCGGAACAGTGACTTCCGCGGCGGGGTGCCATTGCCGACGATGAGGAGCTCGCCGGCGCGCGGGAAAAACCAGCCCACGGGCCACGGTGTGACCCACTGAGGCCTCGTGGATGATGCGGGGAAGATGGCGAGTCCACCCCGGGACAAAACTCGGCCGGGGATGGCTCGCGCGGCACCCGCCATGGCCGGCAGCGAGGAGGAGCTCGCCGGCGCACTCGACACGGCCATACACGCCACAAAATACCAAGGGAAAAGGTAGGGGAGAGAGAGGAGGGCACGACGAATCTCACCCCGGAGAAAATAGGAGACGGAGGCGGCACAGGGACGGCAATCCGCGCGGAGGGGCGGTCGGCGATCCTCGGCGCTGCTGCTGCGGTGGTTTCCGTGCACGGCGAGCGCGAGAGAGAGCAGGGAAACAGCAGGGGCGCGCGGGGGGAGGCTCGGCTGCTATTTAACAGGGCCGAGGAGCGGGGGGACGCTCCCACGACGCCCGTCGTGGGCGGCGGTTGCTGCAGCGCCGGGCGCGGGCGGTTGCCGAGCCGCGCGGGGAAGGGTACGGCGCCGACAAGTGGGGCCGGGCGGTCAGCGACTGCGGGCGCGAGGAAGGCGAGGCGGCTGGGCTGGCTGCGGTGCTGGGCCGACGCCTTGCGGGCCGCGTGAGGCGGGGAGGCGAGCTGGGCTGGGGCTGGCGCTGGCTGCGGGTGAAGGAGAAAAACAGCGCAGCTGGGCCGGCGCGGAGGAATGGGCCAGCAGGCCGAATTTCAAGTAGGGAGGGAAAAAAATGATTCTTTTCTTTTCTTTTTCTACTATTTTCTAAATCCCTTTTTAAATTCAAATTTTAATTCTTTTTGAATTATTTAATAAATTCCTAACATTCACAAAATGATATGCAGCAGCATGTATGCATCAAAAAGTTTCTAACCTTATTTTTAAATTTTAATTCCACAAAATTTATTATTTCCCTATCTTTTAATGCTCACATATTTGCATAAATAAATCATATTTATTAATTTTAAAAGAATGCAAATTTTAGGATGTTACAGAAGAGCAAGCATTCGGCCTCCGATTAATGCATTAAATTGAATCCAGTGTGACCTGCCTCGATCAATCGGACCCAATTGGCTCCATTTCGCCACAATTGAACCCACTCGATATACCAGCAGCTACTTTTCCCTACTCCAAGTCGGCAAGTCGGTTGTGCAATCTGAATCCAGCGAGCACGACCAATTCCGTGTTCCCATCACACATTAGAAAAAAATCACACCAAGAGTCAAGAGATATGTACTACTGCAGTTTCCAGAGAAGAGAATCAGCTTGCAACTCCTGAGCAAGACTGCAACCTTGCGGGTAACTTGTACGATCTGTGTGTTCTCATTTCACTCCGTCCGATATGATTGAAGCCAAGCGCGTGCTACCTCTCTTCTTCTATTGCCTCCATCTTGCATCCGCCTTTGCCGCCGGCGACAGCAGCAGCGACGGCGAGAAGTTTGTCTACTCCAGCTTCGCAGGCGCGAGCCTCACCCTCGACGGTGCCGCCATGGTGACGCCAAGCGGCCTCCTCCAGCTGACCAGCGAGGCGGAGTTGAGCAAAGGCCACGCGTTCCACCCGACGCCGCTGCACCTCCGCGGGCCGCTGGGCGATGGCCAGAAGACGAAGGCGGCGGCGGCGGTCCAGTCGTTCTCGGCCTCGTTCGTGTTCGGCATCGTGCCGGTCACCCCGGGCATGGGCGGCCACGGCCTCGCGCTTGTCGTCGCCCCGTCCAAGGACCTCTCCTCCGGGATGGCCAGCAACTACATCGGCCTCCTCAACAGCTCAAGCAACGGCAGCGTGCACAACCACATGGTCGCCGTGGAGCTCGACACCATCCGGAGCCCCGAGTTCCACGACATCGACGACAACCACGTCGGCGTCGACGTCAACAGCCTCGTCTCCGTCGACGCAGCCAGCGCCGGGTACTACGACGACCGCACCGGCGAGCTGAGGAACCTCACCCTGGTCAGCGGCCAGGTCATGCGGGCGTGGGTGGATTACGACGGCGACGCCACGCGGATCGACGTCACGCTGGCGCGGTCGGGACAGCCGAGGCCCAAGAAGCCGCTGGTCTCGGCCACGGTCGACCTCTCGACGGTGATCGCCGACGACGTGGCTTACGTCGGCTTCTCGTCATCGACGGGGAAGCTGAGCACGCTCCACTATGTGCTCGGCTGGAGCTTCGCCGTGGGTGGGCCGGCTCCGGACATCGACATGGCCAGACTGCCACCGCTACCTGACAGAAGAAACTCAGGGTCTCGCTCTCGCTCGTCCAAGACGCTGGCGATAGCTCTTCCGGTAGCCGTCGGCGCACTCGCCATCGTCATCGCCATGGCTGCCTGCGTTCTCCTCGTCGTGCGGCGCCGGTACAGGTACATCGAGTTGCGCGAAGACTGGGAGATCGAGTTCGGGGCGCACCGGCTCGCGTACAAGGATTTATTTGACGCCACCGATGGGTTCAAGGACAAGAACTTGCTTGGCGTGGGAGGGTTTGGGAAGGTGTACAAGGGGATCCTCCCCACCTCCGGCACGGAGGTCGCGGTGAAGAGGGTGTGTCACGAATCGGAGCAGGGGATGAAGGAGTTTGTTGCCGAGGTTGCTACCATCGGCCGCCTCCGGCACCGCAACCTCGTGCAGCTGCTTGGGTACTGCCGGCTCAAGGACCAGCTTCTTCTGGTCTACGATTACATGCCAAATGGTAGCCTTGAGAAGCATCTCTACACCCACGACGAGAACACTATTGTACTCAGTTGGGCACAGAGGTTTCAGATCATCAAGGGCGTCGCGTCGGGCTTGCTCTACATTCATGAAGAGTGGGAGCAAGTTGTGATCCACCGAGACGTCAAGGCGAGCAATGTTCTCCTCGACGGCGAGATGAATGCCCGGCTCGGTGACTTCGGCCTTGCAAGGTTGCATAGCCATGATACTGAGCTGCTGCATACCACCGTTGTGGCCGGCACCTTTGGTTACATTGCTCCGGAGCTGGCGCTGACAGGTAAGGCGTCCCCTCTCACCGATGTCTTCGCCTTCGGCGCGTTCCTTCTCGAGGTCGTGACTGGAAGAAGACCTGTCGAGGAGACCGTAGATGGAGATGGGCTCTTGCTGGTCGACTGGGTGTTCGAGCATTGGCGCAAGGATCAGTCACTGATTGAGGTAGTGGACCCCAGAATTCAAGGAGATTATGACGTGAATGAGTTGAGCCTGACATTGAGGGTGGGGTTGCTGTGCTCGCATCCATTGGCCAGCGTGAGGCCAAGCATGAGAACAGTGATGCAGTACCTAGCTGGGGACATGCCGCTTCCAGAGCTAACGATGCCGACTCACATGAGCATGAGCATGCTGGCGTTGTTGCAAAGCCAAGGGTTCGACTCATTTATCATGGCCACTTCATCGTCATCGTCATCGTCCATCAGGAGCTCAAGCACTCTACCCTCTCAAAAGGGAGATGACAAGAGTAGTAACGTGCTCGTTCCATGAAACCAAGATTTTCTTAAGATTTTTTTTTATTCAGCAAAGGACATACACGTACAGGAACTATAAATACAGATTAGAAGTATAAATTACCTTGCTTCTGTTTTTTTCT
Source organism: Miscanthus floridulus (assembly GCF_019320115.1). NCBI lineage: Eukaryota > Viridiplantae > Streptophyta > Magnoliopsida > Poales > Poaceae > Miscanthus > Miscanthus floridulus. The sequence continues at coordinate 55,485,397 of NC_089586.1, read as the reverse complement.
CTCCCATCTCTTCGACAAGAAGTTTTGTATTTGCACTGTAGTATTGTACATATATATGTGGGACACTGGGACGTTTTATCCAGAACCGTGCACCGACTCCACTAATTATCAAACGTCCGCTACCTTCTTTTTTTTGGAAAAAATTGTTTCTGTAACTTTCCATTTTTATAAAGTTGGGTTCCAAAGGTCATGTAGATAAATTGTCAAGATAAGTTGTCTATATAATTTTGTAAAAAATATAATGAAAAATTATGATTAGAAAGTTATATATGGTGATAAGATAGATATGTTCCACAAAATATTGTGCACAAAAGTTGTGAATATAACTTTCTAAAAATGAAAATTTGATGAAACATTTTTTTTCAAAAAAGGAAAGTCACCAGGTTGTCTTTGGTCCTGCTTAGCAGAGCTCTACCTCTATAAAATCTGTGGATTTCCTAGAGTTGGTTATCTGTAGCTCTAGGTAATCTTGGATCTAGAGCTACATGAATTTCAAGTACATTTGCATAATTCATTTCATTTATAGTTAACATTAAATATAAATATATAAACCGCTTTAATTTAGTCTACAAAATACTGATCTAGTCTAGCGAACGTTTGCTAATTTGGATTTGGGCTCCCAGTGCATGGAGCTGTCAATATCCTAGAAGGATTCTTAAGTCATAGGAAAATTGGTAGAATTTATTTATGGCGTAAAGTGGGACACTCGTAGAGGAGTGGAACCGCTAAGGGCACTCCCAATACAGAAGCCATCATAGTTTCTATGGACATTAATTGTACTGCCATCTAAACGTTTTGCTGATATGGCAAGGTAGTTATTGAAGAGAGAGATAGAGCAAAAATCATAGAAACTGGATCTAAGTTAGAAACCATGTCTACATGAGAAATAAGACATGAAAGGATATGATTGGTAGAGAATGGAGAGAGAATGTATGTGATTGGATAAAAAATTGTTCCGTACAAACTATTCATTGGGATCATGATTTCTATATGCAGTGCCTATGAAAATTAATAGGTATAGAAACTAAGTGTCAGCATTGGGACTGCCCTAAGGCTCTAATATAATATAAAGGGGAAAGCTAAGGCCATAAGCAGCTTTTATAAGCTGTACCAGGCCCAAAGGAAAATACGCCCATTGATACTGCATCACTGTTACGACATCAGGTTCTGATCCACTTTTCAATTGCAGCAACGTAAAGTTTATATTTTCTGTTTGAACCGTTCACTAACTCGATGCAAAGATAAATAAATAGTATTCTCTCCGTTCCAAATTTTAAGTTATTCTAGCTTTTCTAGATACAGAGTACATAGCTTTTGCTCTAGATACATAATAAAATTTATGTATCTAGAAAAACCAGAATAACTTAAAACATCTGATGACAGTAAGAATACAGCGATACATCACAGCCGTTAAGTCCCTTAACTTCTTGCATCTTCAGTTTCGTCAGACAAACGTTGCTTCTTCAGTTTCATTAGACAAACGTTGCTTCTTCAGTAGTATCTTCAGTCTGACGGTGAGGTCCGGACAGGAGTCCAAGTTACATTTAAAAAAAAAACAGAGTCCAAGTTACAACTTACTACACCAACAAAAGGCAAGAAGTTTTGACTGCCTCCTGATGTGGTTTTAAGCAAATCACAACACCCATGTACGTAGCATGACAATAAATAAAGCAATCTGACTGTGCCCTCTGATTTGGCAATTCAGCAGTTAAGTATGTACTCCTACAATACAATCTGGAAAATCGAGATCATGCATTCATATTATCCAAAAGAATCTGCCATGCATTACTCAGCTTGACTTGGAACAGATATACCAAACGCTGACAACATGGGTACCGACAATGCAGCTTCAACAGATTCAATTCCTTATAAAAAAGATTCAAGCAGGCAAAACGAATTCCTTGTTTTTCTCTTGAACTTATCAGCACTACTTTTCAGCGAAGGAACAGTGTTTTTCTCTCACAACCAATCAGCATCAGCAGCCGAACTTCAGCGAGCCGAACAGTCTTTTAGCAGTGATTGTTTTAGAACAGTATGTCAACCCAGAGGCCCCAAAAAGAACATAGGGAGGCAGCAAAAGCCAAGGACGGGTGAAACGTAAATGCAAGTTATTTGAACAGGAACTCCATGATCTGCAAATCATGCACATATACCGCCTCCTTTCTTGTAACAAAGGTCAGTCTACTTTGTTTCAAAGCAGAGGAAAAAAAAAGATCACTTATGCAGGTACTTGTAAACATAAACACACTTGCTGCTTGCTGCATGAGTAATTATCCCACATATCAACACCATCAGAGAAACACTGTTCAATAACTTGAAATAGTTGAGACAAATTCATCCCTAACAAATAAGTAGAATATATTTTAGTTTGACCCATAACTTCTCATATAGACAAGGTTAAAAGGCTGTCTGAACTCTGTATTTCATTTTACAAGAACAGCAAAAAAGAGTGCAGAAAGTTATATATGTATACATTTTGAATGTTTTCTTTGTTCCAATTATATCATACAGCGATACAGCAGCTCAAACGAGATATGAGGAAACTGGCTAAAACGGAGAACTTACTAATTCAACTGCACTAGTGTTCAGACGTAAGGAAGTCTACAGTGGCCTTAAGCCCATGGATGAAAACATCCACCTCCTCTTTTGTATTGTAAAAGTGAAGACTTGCACGAGCACTTGCATTGATACCAAGGGTCCTATGCAAAATATGTGCACAATGATGCCCTGATCGAATTGCTACGCCATGCTGAAACAAAAGGTCACCAAATCAATACTGAACTAACAGTGCTGACAAAGATTCGTTCGCCAGAAGTAAGAAAAAGCATCATATATAAAAAGAAGTTAACCCAAATATCTGTTACTGGTAGCGGTAATTTCAGTGCAAGTCAACAGATAACACACAATCAGAGACACAGAACATATAGGGAAAAAAAGAGCTACTGCTTATCATAGATTTTAGTGTGTCTAGAATGTTATACATCCTCAAATTGCAGTAAATGATAGGCAGTGCAGCAGAGAACGAAGAGACTTTACAAAGATCAGCAAGAGGAGTCACCATGATTTTTTTGAAAAAATCATGTTAATGTATAAACCAAGTTGTTGAAACTTCGACATACCTGGAGATCAAGAATTTCTGCAATGTCTGTAGGATGAACATTCTCAATATTGAAAGAGCATAAAGGAGCACGGTGATCAGTTTGGGAAGGTGCCGGACCATATATTCGGACATTTGGAACAGAGAGAAGGCTTTCATAGAGATATGTCCCCAACTCTTTCTGGACAGCCAAAAAAAGCAGAAGTGAGAGTGCATCACAATAATAGATTACTTTCGTTTCAAAAAAAAAAAAAGATTCCTTACTCTTTCTTAAGTGGTAGAATAAACCAAACTAAAAATGAAGAAAAACACTGCAAAACAAATGATTCAGAAAAGAACGACACAAAGATACAGAAAGGACCTCATATTCATGGATCTGCTCCATGCCAATGCATGATAAATAGTCAATTGCTGCTCCCAATCCTATAGCTTCTCCAATTGAAGGAGTTCCAGCCTCAAATCTTTTCAGACCATACAGTAAGCAAGGGAACAACAAACATAAGAAAACAAGGGGAGACATAAAAAAAATTACAATAATGATGTGTCGCTTGCTAATAATTCTGGTACATGTTACATCCAGTAGTTTTCAAGGTGTGCCAATCAAAATGAGAACACACAAATTCAATACCTGAAGAACATTAGCTCAGATGAAAGCAAAATCAATCTATCCCCGATTAGAAACTTCTGTGCGATGTGATGTTTAGTATTTGGACTGTGTGTCTGATTGAACGCCATCCAAAAAGCTATTAGTCATGGCAATTGTTATAATGACTGTATTATTATGCCCTGTTGTGTAGTGACTTATCATAATAGATACTTAGCCTGTACTTTCTCCAGAAGCTATGATAGCAGCCAGCGGAAGATCTAGAAAGATCAAAGCAAGCAGTTCGTCACCTAGAGGGAGGTTCAGCATATGTGGATTTGTCTTCGAACACGTCTGCAATCATTTCCCCACCACCTGCAGCAAAATCAGCATTATGGAGCTAAGTTAAGTAAATAGCAAATATAAAACTGAGGCTTAGCAAAGCTGTCTTGCAGCAGTAAATGTTGACTACTGAATTTACCCACTAACAGAAACTGAACAAAACTCCTTCCACCTTGCAGTATCTTATCTTACCTAAGAAAGGCTCCATAGATGACAACATCTCAAATGTGCTGTGCATAAATCCAACGCCTGTAGGGCCACACATCTGAGAAAATTAGCACATAATTTATGATGGTCAAATATCGGGCTATACAAACATTACTAAAAGTTTTATTAGTAACAGATGGTTGATAAGGAAAACCTTATGTGACGATGCTACAAGAAAATCTGCACCAAGCTTCTGAACATCAACTGGCATGTGGGGAACGCTTTGACAAGCATCTACAAGAACCTTAGTTCCAACTCTTTTTGACCATGTTACAATGTCCTCGATAGGAAGCATTGAACCTGGAAATCATTAAGGAATGTGGTAGAATAAGACTCAGTAATCGTGCCGTCAAGATCAATTGATAGGAATAGCAAGAAACTAAAGTTGGATACAATCACAGAACATTTGTCAGAAACTTAGCTTCTCTACAACTAAAAAAGACCTACTGATATACAACATAAAAATCATCATATCAGGCTTCATTTCAGCTTAATTGCGTATGAAAGCAACTACAAATAGCATCTATCTAAATCATAGTTCTCTCATTACTACAATATAATGAATGCTTTTTTTTGAACTGTAAATTCAGCAAGGGAAGGAAGGAATTGGAAATAGCTTGTCACCCTAATATTTCCTACCCACTCTATATCAGGACCCTCGGATGATTTATTATGTTCAGATCTAATGGTGTACATTATCTTAACTGTGGGTCACACCAAAATCTTACTCTTACGCAGGGCGTCTTACGCGTTCCTGCCACTGAAATCACCCAAAGCCTCCCACCGGTTGTCATTGTTTTTCACCCACCTCGTAACATACCCGCCGTTGTACTCAGCGCGGTGTCCGTCCTGAGCAGCCTACTCAAGGGCTCGTTCCAGGGCCTCAGGCCGATACGTTCCGCCTCCAAGCGCATGGGGAACCCGGCGGCCGGACGCACCTGCCGGCACGGACGAGGACGACAGCAGCGCTGTTCTCAATCAACGCCCCCTTTTCCATCTTTCTCGAGCCACCGGCCGCCCCCTTCCTGCGCCCCTGCCCCAGCCATCGGTGTTGTGGCCCCACGGCTCCACGTGACCGTGCCTCCGCCGGACCGTCGCTGTCCACCTGCTGACCACTGGCCGCCCGCTCGGCGCTCTGCCTCGGCCACATCCCAGGTAAGCCAAATCGATCTTTTTTTTTTCCAAATCGATCTGAGTTTTTCTCCCACGCGATGGCTGAGTAGCATAACCTGACGCTGCTGTCAGCACCCAAGATCTGGTCACCGCCGCCAATGTGCAGGTGTATCTATATCCGGCGCCGGTGCAGCGAAAGCCCTGGATCCATTTGATGCCTAGGAGGCTACGAGTCCATTAACCGCTGGGTGTGCTGACGTTGTTCCAGACGACCAGACCATGTAAGTATGTAGGATTCTTTGGTGTGCTTGTTTCTTGCATCTGCAAGAATGGTGTAGATTGTTAGGACAACGAGGATTAAGGAAAAAAATATCTCCAATGCCATAGAAGTGGTATAGTAGGCTCCTCATTCTTCAGTTGAACTGATCGTGTCACTATTTGATTTACTTGATATTAATGCAATTGTCATGCGAAGGAGGACTGAGGTTTCTTTAGTTAACATTGCTCATGTGTTTCGACCATCCAATTTCTACAGAATACGTGTTTATGTTATATATATGCTGTTGTATATTTTTTTATTTTGATTTATGAAGTTCACTACTGCTCCGAGAGAATGTGGTCTTCAGTCATTTATTTCTTTGTATTGACTTCGCTAACAAACAATGAGTCATCAGGTCACAAGTGATGTTATTCTGCTTGCTACTTCATGGCTTTTTTCTGCTTTACTTAAGATCATCCTGCCAGACAGTTAAAAAATAATAAGGCAATATGTGGAGGCCATGATATGACTACTTTTATAGATACAAATTTACACAATATGATTATAGATACAAACTGTCACTTCACTTGTCATTTGTTTGTAGATCATGAGGATAAGTAGGAAGCAACAAATGCCGTTTCAAGCAATGTTCCGTTTTTAGTGGAAAGAAAAATTATGGCTAGGTGGCGTCCACCACATGTCAAGCCTCCATTTGTGGATTTGTAGGTATGGTTATTGAGGAGCGCACTGAGAGGCAATTCACTGTTCTGTTTCTTGGTTATTATGCTGTGCTCCTAGGACACATTCCAACGACCCTTTGTAATCAGAACCCAAACTATGGATTCTCTTGTTGAATTAGAAAGTAAGATATGCATTTATCTATGTGCGGTAATCAGTCTTAAGATGTTGCATAGTAGATAAGGTCAAATACTGCACTTACGTACCTCTGCTTTTTTCTTCGTGTCTGGATTTACCAAGCACCTATCTTAAGATCATAATTATTTTTGCATGCTTATTCTTGCACTACTAAACAGTTGTCTTTTTTATTTATTATTTTCTTATACTTATATTATCATGGCATTATGGTTTTATGCACCCACATGACTTTTCTAATACTTCTACATGCTGCTAACCAGAATCAAGTTATAATTGAGATTTTCTTTTTAAAATAAAATCAGACGGCACAAAAGAGGGGCAGAGGGATTAGCTCCTATGTTCAAATATTGACACTGATTGTATTGCAGGTTTTGTATGGCCATAATAGTGATCAGCAGCACCCGACACTACAAATGGTTTCTAATCTCTGAATTCAGTAACACTTGCCCTAGAAAGAGCAGGGGAAGAAAAATATACGCTTTTAAACAAGGTATTGGTGTTTCTGACCTGCATTGGTCACAAATTTACTTGAAGGCAACATGAACTCGAAATAAAGATCTGGAATTGGGAGAAATGTTCCTATTATCTAGAATTCTCTATAGTAGTTCATACTTTTCCTGCAATAACTAAAGCTAACCTGTCTGATTTTGTTATCTAGGTTTGTGACTTAAATGAGTTGTCCAGACTCCAGAAAGGATGTTGATGAGATACTAAAAGTATGCATGAGGCAAGATTGCATCTCTCCCAATGATAACATCTGTAAGAAGTAAGCTCCTATTTTGGTCTCAGAGTCATTTGCAATATTTTTTTGTTTTGACGCTGGCTGATTTTGTCTACCTAATCCTTCAATAATATGTTTTGTATCAAGTTTTTAATTTGCTGGAGGTGCATTCCAATCACAGATTTATGTTGCATGGCTGGAAACTGAGACCATCTTATAACCCTTCTACTGCAAATAGCGGAATGTGCCATTACCATTCACCTTATTCATTTTTAGGACGAGTGAGAATGCTTATCAGTTTAACTAAGAGTTCTATAGCTCACTATTCTGTTCCTACATTAGAAAGTCCCATTCCACATTGCATAATAGTTATATGATAGGATCCTCAGCAGTGCTCTTTTTCTTATATAAGTTGGTGTTTTTCACCTTGCAAAGGAAGGGCCATGCTATTTTCTTTTATGAAAAATAATGCCTGCTAACTTATGTTTTTGCCCCTCATGCAGCTCGGCATTCATACTGTCCCAGTGCTTCTGCAAAAGGAGACTAGAGCATTTGAAAGAGGTAAAGGTCATATATGTACTATATTAGTATATATATGGCTTTAGGAGGCTGCCATGGCGTTCTCAATCTGCTTTCATTCTCTAGGCACCTAGAAATTAGGTGTGTAATGCTGGGATATGATGCTACACTATCAACAACAAATTGAATTATCTGCATTTGGCTCAATAACTAAACATAGATTTAAAAGGAGCAAAGATGCTTTCACATAGATTATGATGATTAATTTGGTCTGGAGAATTAAAACCTTCTTTTTTATTGAACCTGCAGAACAAAGTTGACAGCGAGTGGTTGAAGTGGAAAAGCACGGGCAGTGGATACTCCATTGATCTCTTGTGTGATTTTGGTGTTTGTGTGGATCTTGGCTTGTGAAATATAAGAGTCAATTTGATGGGCTGAACTGCAATTTGTTGGGCTCATGAGGTTTGGACTGCAAAGCATCGATTGATTCCTGAGCTCTGGCGGAATTTTCCTGGAGAACCTGTTTGCGGCGAGGTCGAGCCGCCAGCTGCGCGATGCGGACGGGAGGTCCAGCCCGACCCTTTGTTTATAATCAGGGCCTAGATTTGCTATGGATTCTCTTCCTGAATTAGATAAGAGGATGTGCATTTATCTATGCATGGTGATCAATGTGAGAATGTTGCATACTAGATAGGTTCAAATACTGCACTTCTCTTCCTGTCTGGATTTAGCAAGCACTATTTTCTGTGTATAGTCCACAATTATTTTTTAGTGGGCTAATTGTGAAAGCTCATTCTCGCACATAATATTAAGCAGGTGTCTTTATGATTTATTATTTTTCTCATTTTCTTTGCCTTTCTTCCCTGACTATGTCACTTGAGAAATTATCTGCCTTTATGCCAAGCAAAGTTGTCTGCCTTTGCCGTGCTGCATATTAAACAAATCGAACACCAGCCTTAAGGTGCTTCAACATCGATAGATCATTATTACGATTTGAAAAGGTGGTCTCTGGTTTCAAATTTGCAGATATAATTACAATATCGATTGGATGACTTCATCAGAGACGTCCATGGCCCTGTTCGCTTCGCTGAAAAGCCATGGCTGAAAGTAATGTTCGCTGATTTGTTGTTAAAGAAAAACACTGTTCCTTCGCTGAAACAGTACGGCTCATAAGACAAGCGAACAGAGCCCATTTTGAAAGAGTTTTGTGAATTAATCTTATTTGTTATTGTTTACCTTCGAACTTGAAGAGTTCATTGAAAAGCATCCAGCAGCATATGATACATGAACCCTTATATCTTGATTTTTGCACATACTAGCATAAGATGATAACTGCAGACAATCTAGAGAATGGTCATTAAAAAACAAACGCTTTGTAGACACGTGCGTGTCGCACGTGCATGTTCACTAGTATTAAGAAAAAGAACCACTAAACAAGCAATTGTACAGCGAACAGAAGAGGGAGAAGACAAGAAAAAGAAAACTGTACAACAACCAAGCAAGAGAAAGAGCAGGAGCTTAAGCAAAGAGGCTCAGCGGGAAAGCTGTTTTTTTTAAGTCACCAACTCTATGTGCCTGAAGCCTAGCTTTCTCGGAGAAGTGCTGTCTCTATGAATCAAAAGAGGGGCAACCACGATCAAAGATAAAGTTGTTTCTTAGTTTCCAGGTTTGCCAGGCGCCAATGATGAAGAATTCCATGAAGAAAGAACTCGAGAAATGTTGCTTGCCTTGAACTATCATTTGGAAGAAACTCGCAGCAAGATTCCAATGGATGCCAATGTGTTGCCGACATGCTTGACTGAAGGGACAACTGAAGAAAAGATGGAAAGCCGTCTCTTCAACATTGCAGCTACAGAGTTACAGAGCACACAATTGTAATTGTTCCCTTCCATTAGAAGCAATCAACTGAAAACTATGAGCATGTTACAACACTTGGAATTCCAAATCCAGGTGAAAGGGGTAGGAGGTTGGACATTCTTGTAGGGAAGATTGTAGAACCTAGAAGATGTATATGCATTGTTTCCCCAAATGTACTACCAAGAATCTTTGCAATCCGAATGTACTTGAATTGTTTGAATGTACTCTTGGAGGTTTTGATATTCCTGAAGAGCTTGTACAGAGAGAGGCAAATAAAACTGAGCTTTCAAAGTGTTGTTCGTCAAGAACTGAGCAACTGAAGTGTTTTTGTTCTTTGTGAATGAATATAGTCTTGGGTACTTGTGTTGCATCATATCATCATTCCAGAGGTTAGACCAACAAAGTACTGTGGATCCATCTCCAATTTTGCAGGTAGCAATTCCCCTGAATAGATCACAGAGCTTCAGAACATCTCTCCACCAAAAGGAGCCCTTATCAGTTACAGCATGAGGGATTTGTCCATTTGAATAGTGGGCATTCCATGAGTCGTTTGACCCAAGGGATTTCTTTCTTGTTGTAAAACTTGTCCAAGTGTTTGAGAATGAGGGTATTATTTTGACTTCTAAGGTTTATTATTCCAAGGCCTTCTTTCCTTTTTGGTTTGGAACATTTCTTCCAGGCTACGGAAGGCTTCATTTTGTCATCACAGTTTGAGCCTCTCCAGAGACAATGTCTTCTTGCTCTATCAATATAATCTAGTACAGTCACAGGGATTTGGAGCATACACATTGCAGAAGTGGGCAGGGAGGAAAGAACTGAGTTTACCAGCTGCAATCTTCCAGCATGAGTCAGCAGGTTGGAGGTGGCAGTGAGCTTTCTTTCAGTTTTGTTCATTAAGAAACCAAAGTGCTCGACTCTTGGCGGGTGGTGCCTAGGGGCAAACCCAGATAAGTGAAAGGCAAGGGTTCAAGCTTGCAACCAAAGACACGAGCCAGGAGCTGGGTCTTATCATCAGAGAGGTTTAAAGGGGCAAAACAAGACTTCTTGTAATTGACCCTCAAACCAGTTGATTGTGAGGATTCAAGTAGGACTTTCAAGGTAAAGAGTTCGTGTTGAGAGGCTTTCATGATCAAGAGTGTGTCATCTGCATACTGGACAATGGGGAATGAGCTAAATCATATGAGGGAACGGGGAGCTCAAAAAGGCCATCTTGGAACCCTTCGTTGACGATGCATTGCAGGAGATCAGCCGCCAGGACAAATAACAGGGGAGACAAAGGGTCACCTTGTTTGACATCGCGCTTGCAGTGAAAGTGACTACCAGGAACACCATTCAACAGAATAGAAGAGGACCTAGAGGCAAGGACTCTATGGGTCCAATCAATCCATTTGTCAGTGGGATCTGACAGTATAAAAAAACAGAGTGCTCAATCCAAAAAAATTCAAATCTGAAAATTTTGGCTTTAGGAATGGACCAATTTGAATTTTGCAGGGGATGTGTTCTGAGGTTGGCCTGGCCATTGGAAGGAGAAGAGTATTTGGGTAGACACTGATCTAGTTTACTGAAGTGAAAACCCAATCAATTTGCTCTAGGAGTGGTTCACTTTGGTTGTGTTTGGTTTGAGGAATGACGTGAACCATCTTCTTCTCACTCACTTTTTTATTTGGTTTGTGGAATGGCATGAGTTGATCTATCACCACCTCATTCCCCACAAGCTAATAATTAGTATATGCATGAGGAAGGGGTTGATTCCACTAAAATTCATGGGATGAACTCATGATGCATGACCTCATGAAACATGGGGTGACTCCACAAACCAAACACACCCTTTGCATGTTACTCCAAAAAAATTTCCTTTCTTTGAGTGGGATCTCTAACAAGCCCAAATTGCTGATTATTTCATTAAAGATCATGATGTCATTCATGTTACCACCACTTTTATTTCTATCAGAGAGTGATCTGTAGAAGTTGAAGTCTCCCACTAACATCCAATTTTCCTTTCAAATAAAAAATGACTTACCAAGTACATTTGAGACATGATGGACAACAACTATCTTTGTCTTGTTTGAAAGAAGAGCTTTTAACTGTTCAATGTCCGGAACCTCTTCTTTAGTCAGCCCAACATATTTTAAAGTGGCACCAGTCTTCTGGGAAACAAATTGCCATGGAACAATGGCACTATGATGCTCCGCAGCTGTAAGAACAATCTGGCCACTAAAATAGGAGAGAAAGATTCTTACCAAGAAGTAAAAGAAAGATTGCATGTTCCCCAAGAACATAAACCAGATCATATAGCTTGATACAATTTTTATTCAACAAACTGACATTTATCTCTAGCATTCATTAGATGGGCATACTAACAGACTGCAAAGGAATTATAAAAGATTTTATTTTTCATAGATGCCTGTGAAAAGCCAAAACACTGATAAAAGCACTATTTTCATTTTTCAGTTACATAAATTTTCTAGGAAGCTATGAACATAAGCAGCAGGTACAGTGAACTAGTAAAACATAATGTATCAGTGGCAACAAATACATGAGTCACCTCATCTCCTTGTTTTATGTTAGATAGGCCCCATGAATATGCTACCAAATTGATAGCTTCTGTAGCATTACGAGTGAAAACTATCTCTCTGCTATCAGCTGCATTGACGAAACTTGCAACTTTTCTTCTGGCACCTTCATATGCATCGGTAGCCTTTGCACTGATGCCAAATGAAGTAAGCAAGTCAGTTAAGGTACATCTAGTGTACAAATACATTGGTAGATGCACAAACACCAAAAACTCAAACAAAAGATGAATGCAGGCACATTGACCAAATGATAATATGAACAGACAGATTACTGACAGTGCATTCGTTGAATTATTTTGCACATATGAAAAAGTTAAGATCATCAAATTTCAGGTTATCACATGATTTTATAGATATAGAATCGACAATCGGTATAGGAAGAATGCACATAGGAGAGCTTAACAGAATGAAATAAAAACAACAGAGCAAGTCCCGCACAGCATATATCCTGGGTTTTAACATTAGTGACGCTGGTAACGGTGAATGCACATTTCAAGATAGTATTAACATGAATTTTAAAGTTTTGTTACATGCATCGAGAAATTGCATACATATGTATTGTTACCTGAGTGCATGAATACCACGATGCACATTTGAATTGTACAATCGGTAGTACTCATCTAATGTTTTCATTACACTAAAAGGCTTCTGTGATGTTGCACCATTGTCAAAGTAAACTAATTTGGCACCATCAAATTCCTGCAAGTTTCAATGGTAATAAATGAAATCACAGTCTACCAACTAACATAAGCTAGTATTAAACAGACTTAAGGCTATTATTTGCAATATAGAATCACAGGTAACAGAAAACCACTGTTGCAGTTCATCAGCCGCATTGATTGAAATAACTGTAAAAGAGAAGCAATTAAAAATGGACCTAACTTGTGATTTATGGAATAAAATGTGATAAATAAGAAAACCATAACCAGGCTCACAAATGGGACCAATCTGATGGAAATCCACACGGCAACATTGATACATGCACCAGACAAACAATGGGCTACAAAAACTCACACCCAGTGTCATAAGGTTCCATGTATGACAGGGCCAAGGAAAAGGTACGAGGGATGTGGATTGACACCTTCTATAAGTCCCTGGTACGAGGGGAGGAGGTATACCTCTTCGGGATGATGGTTTCAAACTTGGCACATGAACCAACTATTTTCAGGGCGATGGCTTGGGAAGATCTGTTCAGTATGAGGTTTGCGATCACACATTATAGGGTTTAATAAAAAGCAGAGATAAGAAAAATAAAAGAAGGAATAAAGAAAGATCAATTCTATTAGGATGTCATTTTCAGGCCCACTCAGCCTAACATGACTTTCCCTAACCCTTCTAAGTCCCCATGCAGGCACAACACACACAACTAGCACCCACCACCGCCTCTCATTCCTCCCATTACTTTCTCTGTCCTTGCCATCACAGAGGTGCCACTGCTGCATGGAAGTCCTTGCCATAGGACACCTGGGACTAGAGAATCGGTCACCCTCGTCCTTCTGTTCTCTCTGGTGCTCTCAATTTCCTTGGAGATCAGATGCGCTACCCCAGCTGCTTGAGACAAGAAGGCTCTGGTCCTCAACTCCTCATCGTCTCCAACGCTTCTCCCCTGTTTCCATTCGACACAGCTCCGGCATGTCTGATACCTCTTGATGTCCCAGCGGCTAACAGGACGATGTCCCATATCAAACCCATTCCCTGGGACACGGAATACTGCATCATACCACAATCCCAGTGACTATGCTCACACCTTGGTAAGCAAATTGAATGGTTTTATGCATTAGCAAATTGGAAAAATATTACAATCAAGATAGCTAAGTGCATTCATTAAGATCTTAGCAGTTGGTACAACTGAACCACAATTGAGTTAGCTCAATTTAGCTGGATAACAGCAACAGCAGTATCTGCATGTCCATAGGACATCAATGATCAGGCAAGCAGCAGCCAAACCAACTACAGACTAGTGGAAAGACTACAAATTTTAAGGCATAAATAAAGACGAGTTCTTATTTACTACTCCATCCATTCCAAATTATAGCTCAATTTTGGCTTTTGTCCTAAGTCAAACTTCTCCCATTATGACCAAGTTTTTGGTCAAATGCATTAACATCTAAACAAATGCAATATTAAAACATATTTCATGGAGCCTTTAATAAAACTAATATGATGTTTTAGGTCTTGGTGCATTTTTCTATAAATTTGGTCAAAGTTTAAAAAATGACCTAGGACAAAGCTAATGTGAACTATAATTTGAAACTTATGAAGTAGCAAATTAGCAAAATTTACATGGCCAGCAACTAAAGAATTTTGATGAGATTTCATCTGGAACAGAGCCTGAATCTAACCCAGAAATGTTCCTCGACACCCATGAGTAATTGACCTTGTGGCTGTCTCATTGGGTGCTGGACTCTAGCAGCTGTCATGCCTACCGCCTGGCTAGGTGAAATGGCAGCCCGGCTTTTATCCTGCTTTGTGTCTTACTCTTGCATATGCATGTGCCCTCTTCTATTGTAGCGTTGATCATACGGTGTTGCGAGGGAACATCCAATGAAACATTTTCTATTACACTACACACCTGTTAAAAAAAGTGTGTCTCTGCTTGTATAATTTATCAGCCTCTATACATGTGCCTGTGCTTGTATAGTAGGTGATCCCAGGCACACAGCTTGCTCATGTATGTGTTTGTACAACGTGGCTTCATCCACATGACTTTATCAATGGGCTATTCCTACTTTTTGCTGTTTACTCAATCTCATTATTTGTTATATCCTAAATGCCAAATCAAAACACCATGAACCCCTGCACCTATCTGCGCACAAACATTATTTATCAATGAATATTAAATTGCTTGTTATGAATATTAATTTTATATGTGTTTAACGGTAACATTTCATGTGCATATGTTACTACTATACTCCCTCTGTCCCTGAATAAATAGATTCCTAGAGTTGTCTTAAGTCAAACTTTTTAAACTTTGACCGAATTTGTAGGAAAAAACATCAAGATTTATGATATCAAACTAATATCATTAGATGTAACATATAATATATTTTCATAATATGCTCATTTTATGTCATAGATGTTGTTACTCTTTTCTATAAAGTTAGCCAAACTTTAAAAAGTTTGACCGGCACGGATTCTAGGAATTGATTTATTTGGGGGGACAGAGGGAGTATTATAATGTCTATTTTTAGGGCCCGTTCGGTTGGGGCCATTCCTGGCCGGAACGTATCCCGGTGATGCATGGCCGTATAAAATTCAATAGTATTCCTGGCCGGATACGTTCCAGGCCTTGAATACCTGAAAACCGAATGTGCCCTAACCAAGACCTATGACACTGATTCACAAAAGGAAACAAAAACTGCAATACACTGTAGTAGCCAGAAATGCAAGCTCCTTAGTTTATAGCAATAGCATGCAAGTCGTAAGCATGGTTGCATTTTCACCCACCAAAAAAAACTAACGGCCTGTAAGCAGTTAGAAGTTCGGAAATGGTATGCAACTGTTACATAGAGTCTGAGGTTGTCTTAACAGATGGTCGCGAAAAAAGGTTGTCTTAACAGTATCCTAAGAATCAGCCGGATGAAACGGAGATGGAGGGAGGAGTGACCTGGTGGAGGATGGGGAAGTCGACGCGCGTACGGTCCCCTAGCGAAGCGGCTGGCTCCGCCTCCCACGACGGCGCCGCTACGGCCGCTGCGCTTCGGCCCCGCCTTGAGGAAGAGGACCTGACGAAGCCACTACCGATTGCAGAGCCGGGGAAGCAGCAGCGGAGCGCGGCTGCAGCCGCCATGCGCGCCGTGGCTGGGCTTTGGGAGCGGAGGGGGAGCCAGTGGCGTCGGCGTGCGGTCGCCGGTATTTGGGGCCGCCGCGCCAGGGCCAGGCTATGGCTTCCGCGGAGGGGTGTGCAACGGATAGATGGGCCAAGCGTGTCGAATATTCCAGGCCCAGCTAACATTTCCCTGTTGGCCCTTTGCAGATTATAAAATATTTGATTTTTTAGATATATTGTTTTTATTACACATCTAAACATAGTGTGTATCTAAGTACATAGCAAATATTTGTATGTAGAAAAAAAACAAAACATCTTATAATTCAAAAATAGAGATAGTACTCTTTCTTTGTTTTGGCTCAACTGAGAACATGTGCAATTGTACTAGTAGGGCATCTACTAAGGGTGTTCACAACGGTGCTATAGAGTTCGACAACTGATATTGGCCTATCAGACGTGGGAACACATGTCAGAATTAATTAATGAATTCACATTTATCTCCTATACTCAATCGATTTGTAGGCAGAGTAAAAACAACATGGGCCCATCACATAGTCGCTTTCACCTACTCCACGCTAGCGCCAAAGAGATTGCTATCGTTTTCTTTTTTTCTCATTCTCTCCCATTCACATCAGTCTAAACCTACTAGTGAGCCTACTCAGCTAGCAACGTCAACACCCTTCGAGGACACCCTAACTGGGAGAACGAAAAGAGGGGCTCCGATTGGTCGGAGAACCACCCACCTTGCGACACAATGCAAGCACTGCATGCCCATGCCTAGGCCCACAAGTGATAGGTTTTCTCTTTGAACTCTAAAACTAGACATTTTACACCCAAAACTTTTAAAGTTATTTAAATTATCTTTCTTCCATGCTTTGACTAGTTTTGGAGATGGTTTAACCTTTTAAAAAATAGCAAATATTTGATAAAAAGCTTTGAAACCATAGAAAAATGTCTCTAAGCTTCTAAGTTCCAATAAAAAATTTACAAATAGACAAGAAAACAAACATATTTGCATATCTTAGAAGCTTCCAGAAAGTAGATTTAGCTCTAGAAAATTGGAAAATATCTAAAAAAATCTAGAAATTTCCCCAAAATTATCAAAAGCTAAACATGTTTTGAAAACTTTTCAGAACAAAAACACATAAGACACAACCAGTATGACTACTTAGAATGAATACACTTACCATTAATGTATGTTGTATTCAAACGGGTTGTTTCTTATATTCTTGTTGTGAAAAGTTTTTAAAAACTTGTTTAGACATCTATTATAATGTTTTGGGAGTTTTCTAGACTTTTTGAGATTTTTTTCTTGTTTTTTAGTGTTAACTATATTTTTTAAAAACTTTTAGAGATATTTTCATGAGCTCTAAATATTTTATTTTAGTTTTTCATGTCCCAATCTATCTTTATAATTTTTCTCTGATTTTTTAGAAACTTGGAGGTACTTTTCATGGCCTAAAATGTTATCAAGTATTTATCAATTTTTCATTATGTATGACTATAAAAAGGACGAAATTGCCTTCAAAACCGCTTTGATCTATGAGTAAGATGTCTAGTTTTAGGGTTCAAGTAAAATAAGACCACTTCGATAGTTTAGAGAGATAAAATCATTTTTTCTTAGTTTTTCCACTTTTATGTTAAGGGCCATGCATCTATCGGCCCGGTGATCCTCCACGTGCCATTGTTGCTTTGCATTTTGTCAGTCACGTATGTGGTTTTAACTTCTATTGTCAAATCTGGCCGCAACGCTGAACTATGGATGTTGATCTAGTGGTAAAGTTAGAGAAAATTAGAGGAGGATGTTATTGCCTTATAGATATATAGATAGGTATATTGAGATGTGCCATAACAGATATGTATGTGGTGAAAATTTAGATAATCATTATTTTAATATTTTTTAAGATAAGAGACGCATGTGCACCCCTAATTTCAGCGAATCTTAGCCCCGTTGGATCCCAGCGTGAGCCGTGAGCGTGTCACAACTCTACATGCTAGTCGAGTGATCACGTTTGAGCGATCCATGTACCTCGCAAGATGCTACTCCTTCCGTAGTTCCGTTATAAAAAAGAAAAGAAAATCTCACTTTTTAAAAAGTCAAACAATTCTAATTTTAACTAAATATATATGAAAATACTAGTACAATTTATTATGTGTATTTAGTTCACTAACTGCGATCATGTGATGCATGTGACATAGTCTGGTTATTGGGGTAAATGTTTCTGGTGGTACCAGTACAATAAAAGCTAACAAAATATTTAAAAATATTGATGATCCGCCGATTGATGATCCGCTGATTGAGGATAAGTCTGTGAATTCAGATTGTAGTTTGAAATAGAAGATGAGCAATGCTATTGTATGAGTAGGGCTGGATATCAAGCCAGCTCAGCTCGTTATAGCTCGGCTCGTTATCAAGCTGGCTAGGCTCGGCTCGTTATACTAACGAGCGAGAAGCTTAGCTCGGCTCGGCTCGCTCAGCAGCTCGAGCTGGCTTGTTTGGCTCGCGAGCTAACTTAAATTTTTTTCTTCTTATTAAGGTTATTCATACAACAAAAGACAGACAGTACTTATTTAGGAAAAACAAAATAAATAAGAAGACGGATGATTTGATGCTGGTTTGGGAAAATCAAGAAAAAAACAAAAGCTAATGCTTGTTGTTGTGCGTTGGCTTGCAAAGGAGTAAGCAAAGCTGCGATTGCAAGGCCCTAGCGAGCAGCAGGCGCCAGGCGACTTACGCATGTGCCGCGTGCTGCGGTTCAGGAGGGGAACAGCCGAGCGTGCATGGGTTTGCAGCTAGGCTTGCGCGGAACGGTGGATGGGAGAAGTCTAGGACCTAGGGGTGAGAGCGTGGGAGTTGGGGGCTAGGGTTTTATCATGTTGGACTAATGGGCCATGGTATATATGGACTGATTTAAGTTGCCGTCATCTGATTTATCTTAGCTCGTTTAGCTTGCGAGTTGGCTTGTTAATTAACCGAGCTAAAGTGCTGGCTCAACTTGTTTAAAAATTCAAACGAACCGAGTTCGAGCCGAGCCACTAACGAGCGAGTCGAGCGAGCTAGCGAGTTACAAGTTTTTCGTCCAAGCCTATGTATGAGTCAACTTGTAATTAGTATGTTATAATACTTAAATCACTATGTTGGTTAAATACTTAAATCTGGTTCCAACTTCCAATGGCATGCTTAGGCGCAATAACTTGACATATGATGCATGTTCTTGCGATAAATATCTTTCTAGATCTATATTTGACCCAACTAAGCATAGTGAGTTAGCAACACAATATAAGGTTTATCTATGTTTTAACAACATATTTTCTATAGCATGGGTGCCTAAATTTCAATAGCTTCTCTAGCGACATGGTTCGAGTTGGGGGTTATTATAGGAGAGGAATCGTGCCTCCCAGCCTAGAAAAGGGCCTAGGGAAGCAGGTAGGACAGGCGGAGGAGATAGGTGTGGAGGCATAGCAGTGTGGTCATTGACTCTGTTTGGTAGGACTTATTGCTGCAGCGACTGATTTATAGGACTAATTTGTTGTGAGAGAAAAATACTATTCCCATAACTGAAAAGTAGAGCTAATTCCGACCTATAAACTCAAATGAACAGGACCATTGTTGACTGCCGAATTAAGGTGGAGTACGGTAGGTGGATGATGGCAGTTGGACCAGAGAGGTACGAGTGTCGCACGAGGATGGTTCGGTGGCACCAGGTTAGCATGGTGGGGTCAGTAGGGGGTGGACACGGTGTTGACAAGCCACTGTGTACAGGGCAGGCTAGCGAGAGGCAAGGATGCGTGCCTATGAAGATGACACAAGGTTGATGATGTCACGGTAGCTAGACAATCTAGATCCAACAGCTCCAGATGGATACTTGAGAGAACTAGAAAAAAAAAGAGTATTAAGAGCTTGTTTGTTATAGCTCTACTATGATTTTTAGCCCCTAACTCCTTGATTTTTTTTGGAGTTATTCTAGTCGACTCCGGTGGTGGTGCTAAGCAGAGAGTAGGTGAGAATTGATTTTAAGGTGATTCTGGTGAGGATTGAATAAGAAGTATTGACGGTTGTTAATGTCAAACATAAACCGTCAATATAATCTATATATATGCTAAATTCCATCACCAAACATATGTCTAGGGATTAAACTAATAAATTCCACAAGTTTTGGTAAATATGTGAATGCAGGAGGATTTATCTAGAAAACCGTCCCTAGGACCACCGTCGTACTCTTCAAACAAGCAAACTGACATCAACAAGAGATTTGATTCGCGAAACCTGTGGAAAACAACTCAAGACGGGGTCTAGAAGCTTCCACCGAGGGTGGGGCCCACCTATCACTGGGATAGGCTGGCCGGCCTCACCTGTAGGCTGGCCGGCCTATGGGGTCCACATGTCACCCTCTCCTTTCTACGTCGGTTTCCCACTGCCTTTGAGAGTTCATCTCAGCCGTTGCTCAAGGTCGGTTCATCCAATGGTGATTGAGGGAGTTGACGCAGATCGATGACGTGGCAATGTCTTGCCCCTTACTCCATCTCCTCTATATATAGCAGCCCCTACCCCCCTCCCTAGAGCCATTCCTAAAACCCTAATTCATATCCTCCTCATCAGGATCAAAAGCCAGCTCTCAAGATGTAGAAGTAGAATAGCTCTAGTTGAGAGTTAGGGAGAGTTAAGCCATGCTCAGGTTCTAGAGAAATCTTCGGAGGTCGGGTATATCTTTGTATCTTATCTTTGCAAGACTTATGCTTTAATATAGTTATCTTCTCTATCTACTTTTATGTCTTTCATATATATGGTTAGTATAGTTATTATACCTTAGCATGGGATCTCCGCTCGCATCGAGTGCTTTAGTTATCATATGTGACTAGAGTAGTAATCTGTAGTATAGATATGGTGTCTAGACTATAGGTTACTTGGGATTACACTCAATCCTATGGTTAGTTGTGGTAGCCCCAGGTGTGGCAGCTCTGTTAGGTCATTGTAATCCACCATGTTAGGATTGGTGTTCGTAGAGCTTTTGGCAGCCTTCCCCCAACTACGCTTTCTCATCTCCCTTGAGAGTTGGAAATGTATTGTTGCTCCAAAGTGTTATTATGTGTGATCGCTATATCTACCCATGAATTAGTTATACCCTATAGAACCAAAGTAATAGAGAAGTATTTAGGAACCTTAAACTCACCCGTTGTCCTCTCAACTTAGCTAGACTGCTCATTTATTATGTAATTTTCCTATGTGTGTGATTATTCATAACTCTTATCATAAACAACACTTACCCCCACTTTAGTTTAGTTAGTATACTAGTTAGTAGATGCTTGATGGTGAACTATCAACTTCTTTAACCATTATTTTCCTGTGAATAAATACGATACTCTGGAATACTCTCGGGTGAAAGCTACAATGGTATCCGTGTGCTTACGAATTTATCTGTGTGCGTTTAAAATGTACCAACAAGCTTTTTAGCGTCGTTGCCGGGGAAACAATTGACGTAAAGATTTTGATACTAGCTTGATGTCTGCTAATCTAGTTGTGACTAGCTTTTGTGGGATTACCCCTGTTCTGTTGAATTGTGAAAAACACAGGACAGCAAACGCCGTTGTGACCTTTTGGCAAGTTTCCACAAGAAAAGAATAGAGAAACATTAAAGAACCCAGGGTGCCTGAACATTCATGATCCATCAACATTAAAACCCTACCATCTCATAGGTATTGCATATATATATTATTCTAACCATTTGTAGATTGGAGAAAAGGTCAACGTCATAAGAATTCAAATCACATCTCAAGTGACGCATATAGATGCTGCACTACTCACAAATTTCATCATGTGAGTCATGGTAAGTATGATCAAGGAAGGTGAGAGATAGTCTTGCTCATGGATTTTAAACTTGATGAGTAGTTATCTTTTAAACTTTTTACATTCCATTGCATGTTTACTTTGAATAATCCATGCATCCACTCCGTTTAGTTAAGATTTTCTCATATCAAATCCACATCATATCTAGTTCCTTGCATACATTCATGTCACTTGCATCTTCACTGAAAAATAATAATAAAAATATTATATTCCTCGCCATGATCATGCTCTTTCATCTTTATTTAAGTACATCTCTATAGTGCTTTCATGCTACCTTTGTCTGCCGTAGTAAGTTTTGGTTTGAAAGTACTGGACATACTTCCAATGGTTTTTTAAATTAAGCATGGTGCTTAGATTAAAGGGCCTTCCTTAATCAAATTAGACATGGAGTCTAGTTTGGTTATTGAACTAAAAATTACTTGTGTAGACACTGGATATTTTGTTGGACTAACCCCTATAGGAAACTCTCAAATCCAATCTAGGTAAGTCAAGGGATGAATTCACATCGGAGATGAATCAAGGCATGCGATGAACTCTAAAATAAGACCCAACTTATTCTTCATGGAAGGAAGAACTGTGAGTATCAAGGTTTATTCACTTATCTTTTGTTGTAAGTAATCTTTGCCTTGAACCATGCTAGAATGCAGGGAACACATAAAACATGATAAACAAAATCTATGCTAAATAATCCTATAACCATCCTTCCATTACATAGAGGAAAATCACAAGAATTATGGACAAAAAAATCATGGTTCAAGTTCATTATACTCCCTCGGGTATGTGTCCACTAACATTTTATAGGAAAGAATGAATATAAGCTATGCTTGTTCATGGTTTGACATGAATCTGCCAAACCACCACTTCAGCTCTAGGACAAAGGAGATGAGTGCCATAAAATGATCTATAATAAAAGCACTCACTCGTAGGAAGTGGATGAACAAATCAATATGCTACAAGTAATGTCGAAGACAACCTAGCATTGAGCCTTCCCATGACTCAAGCTAGGATGCCGATGTGAAGCAGGGTACAACTCACCTCATATTAGCCAATCTAAGACCTGCTGGCGATGCTTTGGAGGGTGGCGAGGCCGAGATGAGAGGGAGCGGTCTATGGCGGTGGGTCTGTGGAGTTGGTGAGGGCAAGGGCTCGGCCGGGGCTTCTTATAGCCCGATGGCTAGGGTTCCGTGAGGAGGAGCGTCTTGCGAACAACGATGATCATCGGCGTCTGCGCCGAGGGGTATGTGGCATACATCCGGGTGCACAGGCAGGTGCCTGGGGCTCAGAACGTTCGAGAAGCGGAGTTGGGGCGCGTCTGCGCCCTAGGGTGGGCCCACGATGACGCACGCGAGGGCATCTAAGGGGAAGCAACTGGCTTCTTTTGGACTTTTGCAGCGGCAGACGGCGAAAGGGGAAAAGCGACGAAAGGAAAAGAGCGAGCGCAACTGAGGGAAGGAGATGGCAGCGAGGTGAAGAGAAAAGGTGACGGTGTTTAGTTTGCTTTTCCCATAGCAGCTAACGAGCGGGTCCCATAGACAAGGCCATATAGTGGCATGCACGTGAGGGGGAGAGCCGAGAGCGGTGGCTCCATGCGTCTGCGGCGTACGCGAGACACAGGGAAGGAGCTGGGCTACACGCTGCTACTCGCGCTGGTCCAATGGGGAGCGTTGGGCTAGGTGGGGAGAGGTGGTGAGGCTAGGCTAGGGGAGCTTTGCCTTGGGCTAAAGGAGGGAGAGGGACGCTAGGCCAGTGCGAGCTGAGGGTGCAGTGGGCGAGCTGAGGCCCAGGCAACGGCTCGGGCTGCTAGTGGGGGAAGGGTAGGGGAGTGGTGGGCTGAGGCTGGGTCTTTAGGCCCATGGGAGGGAAAAGGGTTTTCCTATTTGGCTTTAGGGGATTTTGGTCAAGCACTTGCTAATTAAACCTACAATCAAGCACTGAACAGCCAACAACAACCAACTCAAGGCACTCAATATGCAACTAAATTATATGCAGTGCTCAAGATTACAAAATCCTAGTCTCAAAGTTAGACCAAGAAGGGAAAGAATTGGCTTAGGTTTGACCTAGCGACTATATGCCACACACATTACAAGAAAAATTTTAAAAAGTTCGCATTTTTGGGTTGCACAAAAATCCAGGTTGTTACATTCACGGTGGAGCACAGCGGCATTGGCGTCCATGTCCATCGACATATCTGATCCGCAGGTCTCCTTTCTCGCCTTTTCCTGTTTGCTTCACTGTTTTGGTCCTTGCTTGAACATGAGGTATAAAAGAAACATTTAGCATTTCAGATCTAGTTAGGCTAATGATGATGAAAAGAACTAGGAGGTGGCACTAGTTGGTTTTCTACTAGCGCGTATCATTTGTAGATCTGTTTAGGCAAACAAATAGGCCCTTTGCTTCTGCCTTAAAGATTTTTTTCTGTCTAGTACTTGCTTGATTCTACATTTCTGTTTTGTATGGTCTAGTGCCACTAGTGAGTCCTTATGGTATTTTGCACTTGTAACATATCTGAGGCCACATTTCTGTGCCAATGATGTCTACATGGCTATTGGATGTATTAGGATGCAACTCATATGTTTGCTTTCTATGTTTTTTCCTTATTGACAACCAAGTTATCCATTTGGTTCTAAACAAGATGAAGGCATCGAAAGCAAATCAATGCTTTGTGTCCATCATTCACATGATTGAGGCCACTAATGTCTAAGCTGCACATGTTGCTATTGATGCCAATGATGATCACTACCACTTGTTCACTGACATTCTACTTGTGAAAACTGAGGCAACCTATTCGGGTTGTGCAGATTGAGATGGGTCATCCCTGGTATGTTGTGTTCAATGGCCATGAGCTAGGAGTTTACTACAACTGGCCTGACTAACATAGACAAGTTCATAGGTTTTGTGGTGCTTGTTATAAAAGTACAACTCCTATGAAGAAGGAATTGTTGCCTTCAAGTCAAGAACCAACTCAAATCCAGCCTTAGCTCATGATGATGACTTCTATCTTCAAAACCCAACAGCTGCTCTACCCTCTTTGTCGTCCTTCAAAACTATTGTAATTGTAGTCCTCTTAATCTTTATCTGTCTCCTATGGAAGAAGCTCTGAGCTCGTGTACTGATTATAAGTGTGATGGTTAGACTTGATTTAGCTGAAATTATAATGGTTACAGCTCCATTAACTGCTACTCTAGTTTGAGTTATATATATCTATGTGGTACTACTCTAAATTTAGATGAGATCGTACCATGAAAATTGTTAATTGGTTATTAAAGTTACACTTTGGTATGAGTTGTGGACTTCACTGATGGATCTTTATTGGATTATTATCCTCTTCAATGATCTTATTACTGAGAAAGCTCTCATCATACTACACACTGACAAAATGGAAGAGGCCCCCAACAAGAGAAACGCACTGGCCAGCCTCATGGAGGATGTCATTTTTGAGATCCTCCGCCGCCTCCCCACCTGCTCTTGTTCTGCTGCAAATGTGTCTATCGCTCCTGGAGAAACCTCATCTCAGACTCCAACAACCATAAGAATCTGCCCTAGACTGTGGCCGGCTTCTTCTATGACAGTGAGGATAGTAATGGACACTTCACTAGCATCCCTGGTGTACGTTCCTCCTCCTTGGAATTCTTGCCCTTCAACATTGACAATGTAGCTGTCTTAGATTGTTGCAACGGTCTCATTCTATGCTCGTGCCTTGGGGCTGATGGATACCGCTGTCCTCTGCAATCCAATGACCCAGAAGTTTAATATACTGTCACCTAGCACCCATGATGTTGGCCATTCTATTGGTGAGGCTCGCTTGGGGTTCGATCTGACAGCCTCCTCGCTCTTCCATATGATTGAATATGTGGATATAGATGCTGTGTGTGCAGGTGGGGAGATCTACTCAACTGAAACTACAGCATGGATCTATAAGAAATCTGAATGGGGCGAGCATACTGATGTGACATTTTACAGATCACCATGTGTGTTTCTTAACAGTTGTCTACACATTATGGGGCGCTCTAGGCAGTACTCTATGATACTTGCTGTGGATATAAAGGAAAACACATGGTGAAAAAATGATAGGCCCAGTGGTCTTCAACATTCCATGCATCAAACTCAGGGTCACTTGTGTGTATGTACTATTGCTGGTCCTAATAATTCTAAGTTTTCAATCTGGATCCTTGAAGACTATGGCACTAATAATTGGATATTGAAGCATACGATCAGCACGCGAATCCTGTTTGGAAGGATTAATATTAGATTTGGTTACGTAGATTATGTTGACGAGTACATAGTGATTACAGTCCACCCAGAATGGAATTTGATTTTTTTGCTGGGGAGGATGGAACAATCATCGCATATGACATGGACCGCATAAAATTTCATGTCACCTCTACCCATGTGTTTTAGTATGGTAGACATAGCATTAAAAAAGAGTTCATATGTAAACCATTTTATCTTTCTTATGTTCCTTTGTTCTTGGATTCATTAGCAGAGCAGTAAAAAGCTGCATTTGATGTATCTCTCTATCATGCATTTTAAATGGACCAATGTTCTTTGCTTATCTATGGACATATTAATTTTCTCAATGATGGATGTTGTCATTATTTCAGCTAAACTAGTGTGCCATCTTTGTTTTGTTTGCAAATTAAATTATTTTTAGTGCGCACATGTGTTACGATGGTGTTACAGCTCCCGTCGCCGTTTCATCTGTTAATTCTGTGGCAGAACCGTCTAGAATAACACACTTTCAGAGGCGCTCGTCTTCTACTAGACACTAAGCGCCCCAAAAATGGGCAGTTTCGTCGAGCACACCCAAAGAGAGAACTCAAAACAATCTATGTTTTACATCTAGAATCCAATAAAGAGTACGAGCTTACAATACTTAGTCCATTTCATACAACATAGTCTTGGAAATTATTTATTACAATACCAGAGTTCAGAGTGCGATAATTAAACAGCAGAATGTAATAATCATCTAGCAGAAATGATACACGAATCCATCTATGCCCACCAGAAGAATCCTTCACACAAGAGCTAACTCCTCAAGCTGCACCTACAACATGCTAAAATAAATCCTGAGTACACAATGTACTCGCAAGACTTACCCAACTAGAGAGAATATTTTCCTAACTCTCAAGGATATGATAGGCAATATGGTTTGCTGTTTTCTTTTGTTTGCTAAAATCATTACTAATAGTGCATCCTTCAGGTCAAGTTTTATTAGCAGTCATGATTACTTTATTAGCTAACCATTCTAGGTAAGCACATGTTCTACCTTCAAGCAAGAATTGAGCAATCATAACCATTTTACCACCTTTCATCTTCTAGTTCTTACTACGGTGCTAGATCATAGCTAAGTCATACCATCTCACGGAAATGGCGATTCACGAACCAATGTGTCATAGCTAGGTACCCCAAAACACACGCCCCACTTATACCCCAGGCACAAACGAGACCAACCCATTCCACTCCTGTCGAGGGGGCCAGGTCCCAGTCCAAACTTGGACTCCAAGCCCCCACACTTGAGACCCAGTCTCAGTATGGTGCTTAGACCTCCACCTTTCCCCACTGCCAATAAGTCAGTCCAAAAAGAGCCGAAACCCATGACAAGAGTGCAACGAGCCTTCCTGCTCCCATAAGCAAGTATGTGCTTAGGATAATAAGTCTGTGACCTAACTAGCATCCATAGCAACGGACGGTCCTTAATCAATACGGACAGATAAAACTGTGTAACCAAGCTAAGCCCCATTGGCTACGGGACACAACTTGTTACACCCACCAATATCCCATTCCTTATCCCTTCCTGGTCACCATTTTCTTTCCATCATTTTATTAGGAGAATAATAATTGAAGGGACCGTGACACCTAAGAGGGGGGGGGGGGGGTAAATTAGGCAACTTAAAATTCTACTTCTAAATTATGGCCTCTTTTTCTACCCTTAGCAAAGCCTATACAAAAGATAAACTATCTAAATGTGCAACTACGATTTTGATAGTGTGTTGCTATCTCTACCGCAAAAGGAGTAATACAATCAATGTAAATGCGGAAGCTAAAGAGCAAGATAAAGATATGCAAACTCCCGTCGACGACTCTGGTATTTTTACCGAGGTATCGAGAAGCGCGCAAGCTTCCCCCTAGTCCTCGTTGAAACCCCTCGCAAGGAATCCCTCGCAAGGGCCAAGCTCCCGGTTGGGTAACTCCGTGGATAGCCTCGGGCCTTCCCCATATGCAAGTGGGTCTCAGACGTGCCTTCCGGTAAGCCTCTCCCGGATGCTCCCCGTCGTCTTCACTATCAAGCTTCCGACCAAAACGCCGCAGGCCTTGTTCCTTCCGGTACACGGTAGCGGCCACACCACAAACGTGGTTGGTGTGATCTCGCAAGACTACTAGCCCCTCCGATGTACAACAATGGTGCTCGCAAGCACCGAGTGGTAAGAGGTATGCAAACCTCACTAAACACTAGGTCTAAACCTAGAGCAAGCGCTTGAGCGGTGG
Organism: Miscanthus floridulus; assembly: GCF_019320115.1. NCBI lineage: Eukaryota > Viridiplantae > Streptophyta > Magnoliopsida > Poales > Poaceae > Miscanthus > Miscanthus floridulus. The sequence goes on along the minus strand of NC_089586.1, from coordinate 55,457,150 downwards.
TCTAATCAACCTAAGCACTTCACAAAGCACCTACGCTAATCACTTGATGAATCACTAAGCACTATGCAAGTGGAGATCACTAAAATGGTGTATCAACACCCTTGGTATGTTTCCTCAGCTCCACTCACCTCAAATGGCCGGTTAGGGGTTGTATTTATAAGCCCCACTGAGAAAGTAGCTGTTGGAGACGAAGTCTCGCTTTTCTGCTACTAATCGGACGCTGAAATCGTCCTGACCGGACGCGTCCGATCGTCCCGACCGTTGGAGTCGCGATCAACTGATCAGATGCTGCCAGCGTCCGGTCACCTGCCACCGGACGCGTCCGGTCGCAATTTCACCGCTCTAGAACCTCTCTATACTCGATCGGACTCTACTGTCCTGCGTTCGGTCGATCTGCCGCCAGCGTCCGGTCCAGCGTCCAGTCACGAATGTTGCTGAGCCTCTTGATCGGAGTGTCTGGTCACTTTCTTCCAGCGTCCGGTCCAGCGTCCGGTCACTTCTATGAGCTCGTTTCTTCGTGATCTTGCGTACGGCTTGGTTCCTATCTTCATGCTTGGACTTTGCTTGATATCTTGGGTCTTCTCTTATGCTCCTAGGGTCTTGCTTATGGTGTTGATCATTGGATCATCACGTCGCCTTCGTCCAAGTCATGTCTTGCATCCTATTGAACTATAAAACAATCACTTGCAAGTTCATTAGTCCAATTTGGTTGTGTTGGTTATCAAACACCAAAATCCAAAGTAAATGGGCCAAGGGTCCATTTTCCTTACAATCTCCCCCTTTTTGGTGATTGATGACAACACGACCAAAGCAAGCAAATAATAAAAAATTTTGAAATTTGAAAACTACCTACTTGCTAGGATGCAATGCAAGGGGCAAGATTATGTGATGCTAAAAGATACTACTTGTAAAACTAAAAGATACTACATAAAAACTTATCTTGCCCTTCCAAATGTCCCCATGTGGCATTATGAATTTATGCCTAGCTTCCTACATATTCTCTCTATTACATAGGCAATCCATAATCCACTATCCTCCCTTTCTCGGACCATTACCACTTGTAAATTATTAATGCTTGCTTTTGGTCCTCTAAATTCTCCCCCTTTGGAATCAAACACTGAAAAGAAAGACATTAGTAGCACAATGAAGGGTCAAACTTTGTGAGCCTTTATGTGTAGAGTGGAATAGGTCATAAAATTTGACTCTCACATTATATAGATTAAGCTCCCCCTAAATATATGCATACATATGATAGAAAGCAAAGTATATGCCTAATTAGCAAGTTATTGCTCAAGGGAATTTAATCTATATAATTCATGAAGAAAGCATATAAATATCAAAATGAAATCAACATGATGATATTGGTTTAGAAATACCACATGTGGAAACCAAATTGATTTCTACCACTTGCAATGAGTGGTGAATATTTGAAGTGTGATGCTTAACTCCGGAGACTCCATTTTCCTTGCAATGAGACTACTACACACATGATAAACTTGAAAAGGGTATTAGTCTCAAAGCATCCAACTTGTAGATTAACCTCCCCCTAAATTTGTGCACACACAAGTATGGAATACTTGTAGGAATCATGCACATTGATTTTAGAATCAAGAATATCACTTGAAAGATGACATCTCATGAATGTGAGAATCATTTTCGAAGATAATATTCGGGAGAAATTATCTACAATTTGGACTTTGACACATATTAGATGAATAATCAAAATACAGCTATGTGCCGTGCTCCTAAACAAATTTAAACCATGTAAGTTTGCTCCAAGGATTAAGAATGAAACCGAGCAAGCCTACCATAAGATATACCTAGTGTATACATGACAAAAGATATAAGCATGCAAATGCAAACCTAGGCATGAAGGGTAACTAGATGCTAAAAGATACCAATTGTAGGAAAATTTAAATCTAATACCAATTGAAGTAAATTGAATCTAGTTACCTAATATGGGAAGAAGAATTTGGGTCTATAGTATTCACTAACCCACTTGACAATGATTTTATCCATCATATGATGCACCCCATGAAATGCACCCATACTTTGCCAAGTCTCCAAATTCCCCGAGATCCATTTGACTTCTCACTTTCCTTTCGGGATCCAAACCTTCTTGGTGCTCTTCATGTTGGAAATGATTTCCTTTGGCACCTAAAAGCGTTTGACCCCATTGTTGGCTTGCTTGTTCACCTTGATGGCCACCACCTTGTCATTTTTCTTCTTTAAGTGTGGATGCCTTCTTGTCCACTTTGTTGGTGTAGGTGTTGGAGAGCTTGCTTGTTTGCTTCTTCTCTTTCTTCTTTGCTCCTCCCCCATTTTTCATCTTGCACTCATAGGACTTATGATCTTCCTTGTGGCATACATAGCAAACCACGGTTTGTCCTTTATCAAGCTTCTTTACTCCCTTGACGGTGTTATCTTGATGAAGTTGGGTTTGCTTCGCCTTGCCTTTCACTTGAGTAGTCCTTGGTGAGGCAAGCTACTTCTTGCTTGAGTTGCTCATTCTCCTTTGCAACCTCTTATGTGTATGTATCTACAACAACTTTCTCAACATAAACTTGATTGCAGAAATGTGAGTCTAAACATAAATCATTACAAGAAGTAGAGACATCCTTTTTAGACATGTTAAAGATAAAACTTTTCTTTTTAGATGCATTGGTGGGGGTTATACTAACGGCTTCAAGATTAGCAACTTTATTAGTTAGCTCATCATAATGTTTGCACATGGTTTCCATTTTTGCAAGCAAATTTTTATAAGCATCTTGTGAGCTAGCTAACTTTTCCTTTAGTTTTTCATTTTTCTTTACAAGTTGCTCATCATTGATTGTGCATTCATTTGTTGTTGCACTAGCCTTAAGTTGCTCAATTTTAGTAGATAGTTCAACATTAAAATTAGCAAAGTTCTCATATTGTTCAAGCAAAGTTTTGTATGCTTCTTGTGAACTATCTAGCTTTTCTTTTAAACTTTTGAGCTTCTTTTGTTGACTAGTGCAAACTTTAGCATATTTAAGATTTTGTTACACAATTTTATCATAAGAAGGCAAATCATCATCACTCTCACTCTCACTAGAGGATGAGCTTTCGTTACCTCGTGCCATAAGGCACACACGTGAAGAGCTTGATGATGAGTGCTTACGGCCTCGCCTCTTGTGATGGTGTTCTTCTTCATTTGAAGAATCATCCCATGATCTTATTGAGGTGAGAGCTTGGTTCTTGCGTGCCTTCTTTATCTTAGGTGTGGGCTTGTTTGGATAAACTTTCACAAAGTGCCCCAACTCGCTGCATCTATATCATCCTCTCTTTCTTTGCTCATTTCTTTGATTGGTGAAAATAAGATCTTGAATTTGGATGGGCACACCCTTGACATTGAGCCTTTGGATCATCTTCTCCACCTTGTTGATTAATTTGATTGATTCTTCATCAAGGTCGAAAGTGGAGGAGGAAGATTGATCATCATCACTTGAATCTTCATCATCATCATTATCATCCTCATCTTCTGCTTCATCTTCACTTGAGGAGCTTGAGCTTGAGCTTGTCTCAACTTGCTTGCCCTTCATCTTCTTTTTCTCGCTACATGCGAGAGGTTTGCCTTTGCTTGATGAAGAAGCTTCTTGACCCATCTTACGTGACATTTCAAATGCCACTAACTTGCCGATGACTATGCCCGGGGTCATGGTGCTCAAGTCCTCCATATTGTGAAGGATGATGATGATGCTTGCATATTTCTTTTGTGGTAGCACAGAAATGATCTTCCTCACGATGTCCGCATCATCTAGCTTTATTAATCCTATTGAATGGAGCTCATTGATAATTAGATTCAAACGTGAATACATATCACGAACAAGCTTATCATCATTCATTTTAAAGGAATCATAATTTTGTTTAGCTAGACATTGTTTTTGCTCACAAACATTACTTGTGCCGTCATGGAGCTCTTGGAGTTTTAACCAAATTTCATGTGCTGTATTTAAAATGAATACTTGGTTAAACACATCCATGCTAAATGATTTAAACAAGCAATTCTTAGCTCTAACATTAAAATGCATTTCTTTTTCATCACTCTTTGTGGGGTTTTCGGGATTCTTGATGAGTTTCATCCTATCACGAGTGACTCTCCATACACCCAAATCAACCGCCTCAAGGTGGCAAGCCATTCTAGCCTTATAATAAGGGAAGTTAGTGCCGTCAAAGTGCGGAGGCCTAGATGTATCCTTCCCAACTACTCTAAATAGCGTTGGCTCAACGGCGATTAAGCCAAAGGTCCAAATTGAGCCAACCGGCTCTGATACCAATTGAAGGGACCATTACACCTAAGAGAGGGGGGGGGGTAAATTAGGCAACTTAAAATTCTACTTCTAAATTATGGCCTTTTTTCTACCCTTAGCAAAACCTATGCAAAAGATAAACTATCTAAATGTGCAACTATAATTTTGCTAGTGTATTGCTATCTCTACCACAAAAGGAGTAATACAATCAATGTAAATGCAGAAGCTAAAGAGCAAGATAGAGATATGCAAACTCCCGTCGATGACTCCGATATTTTTACCGATGTATCGAGAAGCGCGCAAGCTTCCCCCTAGTCCTCGTTGAAGCCCCTCGCAAGGGCCAAGCTCCTGGTTGGGTAACTCCGTGGATAGCCTTGGGCCTTCCCCACGTGCAAGTAGGTCTCCGACGTGCCTTCTGGCAAGCCTCTCCTGGATGCTCCCCACCGTCTTCACTATCAAGCTTCTGGCCGAAACGCCGCGGGCCTTGTTCCCTCCGGTACACGATGACGACCACACCACAAACGCGGTTGGTGTGATCTCGCAAAACTACAAGGCCCTCCAATGTACAATAATGGTGCTCGCAAGCACCGAGTGGTAAGAGGTATGTAAACCTCACTAAACACTAGGCCTAAACCTAGAGCAAGCGCTTGAGCGATGGTCTAATCAACCTAAGAACTTCACAAAGCACCTACGTTAATCACCTGATGAATCACTAAGCACTATGCAAGCAGAGATCACTAAAATGGTGTATCAACACTCTTGGTATGTTTCCTCAGCTCCACTCACCTCAAATGGCTGGTTAGGGGTTGTATTTATAAGCCCCACTAAGAAAGTAGCCGTTGTAGACGAAGTCTCGCTTTTCTGCTACTGACCAGATGCTGAAATCGTCCTGACCAGACGCGTCCGATCGTCCCAACCGTTGGAGCCGTGATCAACTGATCAGACGCAGCCAGCGTCCGGTCACCTGCCACCGGACGCGTCCGGTCGCAATTTCACCGCTCTAGAACGTCTCTATACTCGACCAGACTCTACTGTCCTACGTCCGGTCGATCTACCGCCAGTGTTCGGTCCAGCGTCCGATCGCGAATGTTGCCGAGCCTCTTGATCGGAGCGTCCAGTCACTTTCTTCCAGCGTCCGGTCACTTCTGTGAGCTTGTTTCTTCACGATCTTATGTATGACTTGGTTCTTATCTTGATGCTTGGACTTTGTTTGATATCTTGGGTCTTCTCTTGTGCTCCTAGGGTCTTGCTTATGATGTTGATCATCGGATCATCACGTCGCCTTCGTCCAAGTCACGTCTTGCATCCTATTGAACTACAAAACAATCACTTGCAAGTTCATTAGTCCAATTTGGTTGTGTTGGTCATCAAACACCAAAATCCAAAGTAAATGGGCCAAGGGTCCATTTTCCTTATAATAATAATATTCCCTACTTGTGAGTAATGACAGGTTACCCATGCTACCGACAGCCTAGGCATAGCTGCTACTTGAATCTGTGCTAGTAAGACTCTTACGATAGATACATATATGCATGTGGTTTCCATAAAACTCCTGCAATGTAAATGCACAACACATATATATACGGTGAATATGAAAAATAGAGGTTATGCACCGGGGCTTGCCTTGGGCAGGCGCGGTGTTAGCTGAGTCAGTCAGTAGCAACTCTAGGACCTCCTCCTGCACGAGAATCTCCTCCTCGTACTCCTCAACGATCTCCTCGAACTCGTGATCACCGGTGGTCACGATCTCCGTCGACTCGTTCTCTATATGCATGCGATGACGATGATGCAACAACTTAGTATTTAGGCAACAACTCTTAAAATAAGGACACATATGCCATACTAACAAGCTAGCTCTAATGACTAAAATATTAAGCTAACCATCATCTCTATCAAATCAAGTGTCAAGCTCACCCTAACAAGTGCTTCATTTCATAAGTCAATATTCTTCTCTTATTCATATTAAAGGTTTAACGGATATTTAGTTACCCTAACAAACAAGCTATCTTAGGCTTGCAAGAATTATAGTAAGCACATAATAATATAATGAAGGTACTATAAAAAGTTTAGGATCAAAGCTATCACCAATTTACCATAAAAATTCCTACAATAATTACCCTAATAATATTAAACACGTTCAAACGATTTAATAGCCCTTAATTCCAACACAAATATGTATGAACTAACTATACCAACAGATAGACATTGATTTTAGGAACCTAACAAAATTTGTTTCGCAACTTTTGGACACCTACATGATTTTATATTAATTAACAAAGATCAACTCAGAAATTAAAATAGAAAGCTATTACTAATTTCTTAAGAAAAAGAAAAATGGATTCCACCGCGCAGCCCACAAACGTGCGGCCCATAGCGGTGGGGCCCGCGCGCACTGGCGCTTTTGCAAAAGAGCCCTCAGACTTCTCTCAAATTACACCTAAGTCCTAACACTATTTCTTCCTCTCTCTAGCGAATTCATTTAACCCCCTAAGTTTTCCCTAATTTCCTCACGCGTAGCCCTAGGCAACCCAGTGCATGGTGGCGCGGCGGGTGGCGGCAGTGGGCGTCTACGCCGACCACATAGGACCTATGTGGTCCCATCTAACGGGTCAATCGCCATCTCTGACCTAGACTACCGTGCTGGGTGGTGGTGAGGAGTGGCGAGGCTCACTGGTGAGGGCTGTAGCGACGCGCGGCTATCCACGATGGCGACGCAACTGTTTCGGTGAATTAGGGTAGCTACAGGCCTAACTAGCTAACGTGTGAGGATCAGGACCATACCATGGACTCGATCGAAGTGATAGTTGGGGTAGAGGATGGCGGAGGAGGGCTAGCCACGTGCGCCCGAGCCGTGCGGTGATGCACTATGGCTGACACGGCCACGGCGATGGCGTCAGGGTAGTAGTAGCGATTCGGCTGACAAGCATAGGGCGAAGAGGGAGTCAAGGCAAAGCTAGTGGCATAGCTGGGCTAGCCTCTCACAATTTCATTGGTGAGTTGCCACCCGCACTGGTCGGGCATGGCCTTAATGGCCCGGCAGCGGGGAAACGACCAAATTGAGGCTTGGCTGAGCTCAACTCAAGGCGTGATGGGGTCAGGCAGCTAGGTGGCTTAATGGCGATGCTGTGGACGTGTTGAATTGGATTGAGGTGATCTCTCTCTAGCTGATTTCATGGGCGCAGCTCAGACGGCAGAGGCGGTAGGGAGAAGGGTAGGTTCGGGCTCTGGTCGTCCTCGTCTTAGCAGCAAGCGGTAGGCCAGACCTGAGGCAGCACCTGCACGCTCGCTACGAGACAACAAAGCCCAGCACCGTGCGCGAGCATGGAAGTAGTTGGGGAGCGCGGCATGTGCGGCTGTAGCGCCATTAAGGCGAGACGACGGCGCAAGGCAGCAGGGGCAGCCCACGTCCGCGTAGTGACGAGTTGAGCAATAGCAACGCAACACGGTGCCACAGCAGCAGCAGCACCACATGATAGCAGCCAAAGGCGGCAGTGGCTGTGCCCTAGCAGCTCGGTAAGGCGACAGTGGCGGTGGTAGCAGAGCGGTGGCAAGGTGGGGCAACAACGCGGTGGCCCTAAAAGGTCATTATGTGGTTTTGTTAATTGAGTGACCACCCTTGGTGGACTAATTGTGTTTATATGAGATACACAAGTAATTAGTCCACAAGTACATGTGTGTGAGCAACAAATGCCGTGAAGGTGAAAATGGTTTGGAGATGTTGCAAAGCTCACACTTGTGATGATGAAGGAGCTTATTGCACATGAGACATGACATTGAGTCATGTGATCAAGGTGGAGAAAATCGAGACAAGACTTGGCTTGATGGACCGGTTGCAAGCGTGAAAGGCAAGTCAGATGCTTTGGAGCGATGGACAGCATGGCAGTGAAGCTTGAGCAAGACTTGGCGCCGATGGATGAAGGCAACGATGAAAAGCAAGTGAAGTCAAGATCGATGAACCAATATGATCACGTGATGATATGAAGTGGATCATATCATTGTTGCTCATGTTGGTGTATGTGTTGCATCGACATTGGAGGAGATGGAATGAAATGCGTAAGACAAAGGTATAACCTAGGGTATTTCATTTCACCGGTCATAGGTGTGTAGAGAAGTTGATGACCGGATTTAGGATAGATGGCCGTACTATCAAGAGGGGCAAACTTGTTTGCATATCGGTCATCTAGTGCCACTCGAGTGATCTAACTTTGCATCATCGCTAGGATCAAGTGGCGTGTCAAGTTGAGTGACTAATCCTTTGAAAAATGTTTGTGAAAAGCTAACACACATACACATGGTGGTGCACACTTGATGGTGTTGGCACATTTGCAAAGGAGAAGAAGTTAGAGTTGTTGTGAATCAACTTAGAGAAGAGAAAAAGTTTTTTCGGTGTATTCCGAACTATAGGATGGTCCTTGGATTGGAATACTGTTTTGATCCATTGTGATTTGGATCAAGTATGCATGTGGGATGTGTAGCCCTCTGAGTAAGCTTTCTAAAATGTCCAAGATCATCGAAATTGGAGTTCAGAGCTAAAAGTTATACCCGTTTTAGCGCTGAAAGGTCTATGACCGAACTCTGCGACCTACGCGTCTGGTCAGCACCTGCGAGTCCAGTCACAGCATCCGGTCAGTGTTTTTAGTGTGTCCAAAAGCGACCGGACGCACGGAGAGTCCGGTCAATGAAAAATGTCTCTGGAACCTCTCTGTAAGTGACCGGACGCTGGGAGAGTTGAGTCCGGTCGTAGGAGAAAGGCGAGTCCGATCAGTTGTGTAGAAATGTGTTGGTAACCGGACTCGGCCTTGGCGCGTCCGGTCGTTGGACCTAGGCACGTCCGGTCAAGAGTATGCGCACGTGGGAGCTATCCTTTGAAGCCCAACGGTCGGCTTCGAAAGGAGGGGACGCGTGGCGTCATCCTAGCGATCGGACTCTGCGACCTACGCGTCCTATCGTTATGACCTACGCGTCCGATCAGTGCGCGTTTTGCCCAGTGAAGGGGTAACGGCTATTTTAGCCCTTGGGGCTATAAAAGGAGTGCGTGGACGGCCTTGGGCTGGTTGCTGAGCACCCTCACGCCTATGTGGCTTGTGTAGGAGTGCTTGGATGCCCTCTAACTCACTTGTGCTTGCAAGAGTGCGAATCGATTGCGAGTGAGTGTGATTCTAGTGCGTTGTATTGTGAGATTGCATCAAGTGGCACTAGGTGATCAAGTTGCAACCCGATGGTGCTTGTTACTCTTGGAGGTTGCCATCTCCTAGATGGCTTGGTGGTGGTCTCCGTCGAAGCCCGCAAGAAGCTTGTGCGGTGCTCCGGAGAAGAGCTTTGTGAGGGGCATTGTGCTCGCCCCGCGGGAGCCGCAAAGAGCAACTCTAGTTGAGCGTGTCATTGAGCTACCCTCACTTTCAGGGTAGGTTCTTGCGGTGCCCGACGTGCGGGCTTGGCGAGTGATGCCAATTAACCGCCGAACCACCAAGTGAGCGGTCGACACAACGGGGACGTAGCGTGTTGACAAGCACGTGAACCTCAGGAGAAAATCACCGTGTCAACCTTGTTCTTCCCGTTGGTTTGCAATCCCCTTACACAAGTTTGTGATTACTTTTATATACATTGTGCTTGTGTAGTTGCTCTTGTAATTAGTTAGCTTGTGTAGCTCACTAGTTACGTTCTTGCTTGTGTAGCATAGAAGTAGCTTCCTTGCGTGGCTAATTTGGTTTGTGTAACCCTGTTAGTCACTTTGCTTAGTTTGTGTAGCTAAGTATTTGCGCTCTTTATTTTGGCATTGGTTGCCTTGTTATTTAGCATTGCTGGTGAGCTTAGTTGGCTTTGTGCTTTTGCTTACTAGTATGTGTAGGAGCTCCCTCATTGCTTGAAATACTAGTGGCATAGGATTATGTGACCTCGCTCCTAGAATTGGTTAGATGAGCTCTAGTTAGCCCGGCACCTTTGTTGCTTAATTAGGATCTTTGTAAGGTGCTAGAGAACATAGATAGAGAGATGTAGTCTTGGCTAGATCGATAGTTTTAATTCCGCACTTATTTCGGTTAGCCAATGCGATTAAGTCTTAGAAATGACTATTCACCCCCCTCTAGTCGCTATCTCGACCCTACATGCCCAGGCCATGGCTAGGCCGAGGACATTAGCCGATGCGATTAAGTCTTAGAAATAACTATTCACCCCCCTCTAGTCGCCATCTCGACCCTACAGGCCCGCAGCGCCAGGCAACAGCCAGGCCGAGGACGGCCTCGACCGGCCAACGCGTGGCCACACGCATGCGGCCTAGCATGGCGACGTCGAGGTCCCGAGCATGGTGACCGCGCCCACCCGGCCAACCAGCCCGAGACTGTGTTCATGCACGAATTTTAAAGCGTCGATAAAAACTAAACTATTGAAGTTGAAACTAAACCGCCTTCACTACGCTAAAGAGGACCTACTAGGCTACCAACCAGAACTAAAACATGGCACCACCTCTTAACTCAATTTCACAGGATTAATTCTCAAACATGGTGTTGTCGAACTGTCTTTAGACTTGAGGAATTTTCTAAGTCTTGAGCTGGATTCAATTTCAAGTTTCATTGCTAAGCTATTAGAAATACTAGCTAGCAATGTTATTTTTCTATAGCAAGAGTTACATTGTCATCTACAAAGTTTATACTTGAAACTTTATTTAGATGTTGCACACATGTTCTATAATATTTTTGCTCAATAAAAATTGGTTTTCAACCCTACTTGACATAACATGAGCTATTGAATCAATTTTCATTTAACATTTTTATTATTCATTTTAGGTTACAAGAAATTCATCTACACACTCTATCATATGCATTATCACATAAACATGATGCTCATGACATAATTTAGTAGTTTGTTTAGGGCTAAACACCGAGGGTGTTACAGTTACAACCTACAACATGTCCTCCAAATAAGATCAAATCGAGGATAGTTTGCTTTCAAGAAGGAAGGTTGATGAGGGCATGACACCTAAGGGATATGACCACTGAATACTAGGTGAGCTCGTTCCTATGTTTACATAACGATATAAGTAAGAATTTATTGTTACCTAATATCATTACATTCAATGTGCTTAGAAACAATAATGATGATGATGCAAACATGGGGAAGACTCTATCTAAGGTCTCTACAATAGATGTGGCATGGATACACCATGCACAAGATTGATCTTGAAGTGCAAGCTCATCAAAACCCAACATTCAGTTCGCCAACATTCCGACAATACTTCATTAGGAAGGCTATAACTCATCCATCTAGAGTGCGATTGAGGTACATGAGCACTTGGTGAAAATATTGTTTGATAAGCTCTCAAATGGATCTAATCCCACCTCAATATCATGACAAAGCCTTCAAATCATCATGACAAGTTGCTATTATTTCTCCTAGGTGTGCGTCGTTCTGTTGGCCTTATGAAAGGTCCTTGTTTGGTTTTGGTAATTGAGTAACAACCTAGGTGGACTAATTATGTTTATGTGAGATACACAGGTGATTAGTCCACAGGTACATGTGTGTGAGCAACATATGCCATGAAGGTGACAATGGCTTGGAGATGTTGCAAAGCTCACACATGTGATGATGAAGGAGCTTATTGCAAATGAGACATGACATTGAGTCATGTGATCAAGGTGGAGAAGATCAAGACAAGACTTGGCTTGATGGACCGGTTGCAAGCGTGAAGGGCAAGTCAGAGGCTTTGAAGTGATGGACCGCGTGGCGGTGAAGCTTGAGCAAGACTTGGCGCCGATGGATGATGGCAACGATGAAGAGCAAGTGAAGTCAAGATCGATGAACCAATATGATCACGTGATGATATGAAGTGGATCATATCATTGTTGATCGTGTTGGTGCATGTGTTGCATCTACGTTGAAGAAGATAGAATGGAATGCGCAAGGCAAAGGTATAACCTAGGGCATTTCATTTCACCGATCATAGGTGTGTAGAGAAGTTTATGACCGGATTTAGGATAGATGGCCGTACTATCAAGAGGGGCAAACTTGTTTGCATATCGATCATCTAGTGGCACTCGAGTGATCTAACTTTGCATCATTGCTAGGATCGAGTGGTGTGGCAAGTTGAGTGGCTAATCCTTTGGAAAATGATTGTGAAAATGCTAACACACATACACATGATGGTGTACACTTGGTGGGGTTGGCACATTTACAAAAGAGATGAAGTTGGAGTTGATGTGGATCAACTCGGTGAAGAAATAGAGGCGAAAGGAGAAACTCCACCGGCGGAGTGTCCGCCCGTAGAGTGCGGACAGTCCGACGGTGCCACCAGCGCTCTAGACAGAAAAGTCAGGGTCTCACAGAGTGGACCAGACGCTGGTCACGTAGTGACCGGACGCTGGGGTCCTGCGTCCGGTCAGAGCTAACGTATGGTGACGCAGGCAGAGCAGAAAAGCTGAGAGTGACCGGACACTGGTGCTGCATCCGATCGCATCCGACCGGACGCGTCCGATCATGTCTGGTACCTTACTGGAAACGATCGGATGCTGGGGTTGCTGCGTCTAGTCAGTTCATGCTGGAGCGTCCGGTCGATAGATGACCGTTGAGATCCAGTGAACAGCGTTTGAAGGAGAGACCACGTGGCATGCATCGCACGACCGAACGCTGAGGTCCAGCGTCCGGTCGATCGGATTGGAGCGTCCGGTCGTCCCGACATTTGCCCAGTGAAGGGGTAACGGCTAGTTTAGCCCTTGGGGCTATAAATAGAAGTGGCCCTCGACCATGACTGGTGCGGAGCACCTGAGGGGACTTAGTGTCCATGCTTGTGAGTGCTTGGGAGTCCTCCATCACACATATACTTGATATTGATCATTCGATTGTGTGAGTGAGCAATTCTAGTGCGATTGCATCATGAGGTTGCATCGAGTGGCACTAGGTGATCGAGTTGCAAGCCGGTGGTGCTTGTTACTCTTGGAGGTTGCCACCTCCTAGATGGCTTGGTGGTGGTCTTTGTCGAAGCCCGTAAGAAGCTTGTGCGGGGCTCCAGAGAAGAGCTTTGTGAGGGGCATTGTGCTCGCCCCGCGGGAGCTGCGAAGAGCAACTTTAGTAAAGCGTGTCATTGAGCTACCCTCACTCAAGGGGTAGGTTCTTGCGGTGCCCGACGTGCGGGCTTAGCGGGTGATGCTAATTAACTGCCGAACCACCAAGTGAGCGGTCGACACAACGGGGACTAGCGTGTTGGCAAACACGTGAACCTCGAGAGAAAAATCATCGTGTCAACCTTGTTCTTCCCGTTGGTTTGCTTCCCCATTACACAAGCTTGCATTTACTTTCATATATATTAAGCTTGTGTAGTTGCTCTTGTAATTAGTTTGCTTGTGTAGCATATTAGTTACCTTCTTGCTTGTGTAGCATAGAAGTAGCTCCCTTGCGTAGCTAATTTGGTTTGAGTAACCTTGTTAGTCACATTGCTTAGTTTGTGCAGCTAAGTATTTGCGCTCTTTAATTTGACATTGGTTGCCTTGTTATTGAGCATTGCTAGCGAGCTTAAGTGGCTTTGTGCTTTTGCTTACTAACATGTGTAGGAGCTCCCTTGTCGCTTAAAGTACTAGCGGCATAGGTTTGTATGACCTTGCTCCTAGAATTGCTTAGGTGAGCTCTAGCTAGCCCGGCACCTTAATTGCTTAATTAGTATTTTTGAAAGGTGCTAAAGAACATAGATAGAGGGGTATAGTCTTGACTAGACTGATAGTTTTAATTCCGCACTTATTTCGGTTAGCCGACGCGATTAAGTTTTAAAAAAGACTATTCACCCCCCTCTAGTCGCCATCTCGACCTTTCACCTTATAATCAACCTTGGGACCCTAGCCCAATTTGAAGCACGCCCCAACCATGTGGAGAACAGTTGAAGGATGCCCAAGGACATCCTCGCCTTTGGTCACGACCTAAGAAGGCTAGCATGGGAGTCCAAGTGAAGTTGGAGGTCTGAGACATATCAAGTTTGAATTCATCTCGAACTCAAGAGCAGTCTACAGTAAAACGAGCACCCATGTCACATACAGACTCTATTTTGAACGTTCTACCTATGCATGAAAAGGTAAGGAGATAAGATTTTCAATGGCATTAGTCCCATATCAATGGCACTGATCCCATATCAAAATTCTTTTGAGATCAACAGAAAATGTCAAAACAAGTGGATGTCTAGATCCATGAGGGTGCTGCTTCGTCATCTTTTGGGCCATTCACTACTACACAAATGATTTTACGAGGCATTTTGAAATTGGGCTCGGAGGCGGGTGAGATTTTAAACCATAAGGCAGCCATTTTTTATTAACTGAGGCAGTCACAGTCAACCACCCCACAAAATCGATTTACCTAGGCCGGCAATGTAACACGACCACCTTGGTTAATATTTATTAACGGAGGCGATTTTCCTAACACGATTATAAAGCCTGCCTCGGTAAATCAGGCCTAGCCCACTAGCCCAAAAGGTCCAGTTTCGAGCACACCTATATATATCAGACTTCAAGTTTTTCACCCTCAGCTCCCTCCTCCCTACTCTGCATTAGATTGAGGTGAGACTTGCTCCTCGCTGCAAGGTTCTTGCAAGTTCAACAAAGATTAACAAAGACACCAAGGCAACAAAAAAACAAACAAAAACCAAATGACCAAAGCTACACCACACTCAACAGATTGTAAGTGCAGGACTTGCTCTTGGTGCTAAAATTGTAATGGTTGTCACATGTACCTTCTTTCGATTTGTTTCCTTTAGGCAGCCAGATAGCTATTTAAATTTACTACACACGCAAGAAAGTCTAAGCATTGTAAATCTAACCTGGCCGGACACATCTCACGTTATATAGGGAAACCTATTTCGTACGAGTACTTTCATTGAATCCCTAAAGGAAACAAATAAAATTGAAACAAAACAACAGAAAAACAAAAGCAAAAACAATATTCTAGACTTATTCAGATAAGCTCCTCGCTTCATGGTTCTTTCAAGTTCAACAAATTTTATCAAAGACATGAGTTGGCTTCAATAGAGATCAAAGGTACTCATGAATGTTTAGCATATTATAGATCAGATCAAAGGCAACTAGATAGAAATTTGTAGCGAAAAGCAACCAACAGGGGCTACAAACTAGCTACAAAATGACCAAAGGACCTGAGCTACACCACGCTCAACAGAGTTTAACCCACTTAAGGCCTTGTTTGGATGCACATGTATTCATCTCAATCCACATATGTTGAAGTGGATTGGAGTGAAATTAAACTAAATTCCATTCCATTCCACTCCAACACATGTGGATTGAAGTAAATACACATGCATCTAAACAAGGATGTCCATGTATTCGTCTCAATCCACATGTGTTCAAGTCGATTGGAGTGGAATTAAACAAAATTCCATTCCAATCCACTCTAACACATGTGGATTGATGTGCATACACATGTATCCAAACAAGGCCTGATACAAAGTTCAACAAAAGTTAACACCAACGTGCAAATAAGAGTTCACATATTTTGCAAGGGCGTCCCATAGATCAAACTTATTCATGACTACTAATACTACTGATATGTCCCACAGATCAAGGGTCAAGGTTGGCATGCAGGATCTCATCCACGTCCACCTTCGGTAAGACAACATTGGCGGCTGGCTCAAAACTCTCGATCAAATAGGCAATGTCATCGTCTGTCGAACGCGGCGAAAAATCCTGCTCCGCCACTCCAAAGTTTGCTGCTGTGCCAATCTGAAGTTGGGCAGCAGCCAATGCCATGGCAACCCCCTAACAAACGGCTTCGGTCACCACTTTTCCAACGGGGAAGGCCGCGTTATAGGTAGCTAGCATGGACAGCTGTAGGGTGTCAATCGACACGCTTAGTATCATAGTAAGGTACATCATGTGTTGGGCTTGCTCCTTAGCGATCGGTAATTCGCCTCGCGCCTGGGAGGCTAGATTCTTGGAAGCTTGAAGTGCGTCGCGCGCAGCGTCCACCTCACCGTGCTGCATCTCAACGTTCAGCTTGGTCGATGAAAAAACCGCTTGGACCTCGTAATGATCCTTCAATAATTGATAGTAGTCTATGTCGTTTGAGGATTCATGCTCTTTTGAGGATTTGCCCACTTTAGAACTAGAGGGCTGTGCGGGGACAGACGGGCTCAGCGACGGCAAGCGGCGACGGGATGACTCTCCAACACCACCAGGAGAAAGCCCCACGACCGAGGATGGCGCCGCCATGGAGGAGGCGTTGCACAATGCAAGCCAAGTTCAAGCACATATAGGATATGGGGAGAGTGATCTGATTGAGCAGGCAAACGACTTTTACCGAACTGACCGACACATCATGTCATGGAATCACGGGTGGCTACCTCCATCGGGGGATGCCTTGTGGGACCGCTTTCCAAGCGCGACCGCGAACAAAGAACCCAACAAAGCTTAGGATGCCATCATGCCGACGATGACCTATTGAGATAGTATGCAAATTCCAAATACTAGTTAAATTAAACAGCATGAACACAAATACTAGCGTGAGCATTACTCGCATACTCTGGATAAATGAACATAAACAACATGAAGAGCGGTGATGATCCACCTCTAAAGGGGGAACTGGAGGGTTAGAGAGTAGGTCGACGAGAGATCCGTCTATTGATGGAGGATTGCCGACGTTGAAGGCCTTTGGGGACTCCACATCGACAGACGACCTTGTCCGCTCCGCCATGGTACTGGCAGGAGGCGTCGGCTGCGCAGTAGGGTGGAAGGCAAAAGCTTTGGGATGGAATCAAGAGCTTTGGAGAGAGAAGGCAGCAGGTATAACCTTCCCTCTCGCCCCTTGTCTCTGCTATTATAGTTTGGGGCCGTCGACCATCCCACGACCACTACACCACAACACCAAGATTAGCAATGGATGATCTGACGCTAAAAGTGGCTATAGCGACAGACAATCTGACACTAAAAAGTTATAGTGACAGACTTTTGTAGACGGTGTAAGTCCTGTCACTAAAAATCTTTAGCAACAGACAGTACTTTTAGCATCAGATAGTCTGTTGCCCTGAATTTTTTTAGTGACAGATAGCCTGCTGCTACTCTTTAGCGATAGATAGCCTGCCAGTACTCTATAGCGACAGACAATTTGAAGTTACAAATGTTTTTAGCGACTGATGGTTTGACGAGATCATTTAAATGCATTTAAAAAAATAAAAGGCCATTTGGTTGCAAATTAATACAAAAGTAACATCATTGTGCACGTTTCTCATACAAATAGATTCATTCATGATCAAGTCCAAACACTCACTAAGACATACATATATGGCCAGCCATTACAAACATGAATTAATGAGTCATCAATGATAAGTCTACAGTATCAACTACCTGTATCCAAAGGAGATAGACTAGCACCTAAATCTGCTTTGAGTGGCAAATCATCCACAAACTTGCTAACTAGTAGTTCAGGCACCAAAAGATCACATGAATGCACATCCCAGGAAACAATACTAGTAGTTTCTACAC
This sequence comes from Miscanthus floridulus, assembly GCF_019320115.1. Lineage (NCBI taxonomy): Eukaryota > Viridiplantae > Streptophyta > Magnoliopsida > Poales > Poaceae > Miscanthus > Miscanthus floridulus. The sequence continues at coordinate 55,439,419 of NC_089586.1, read as the reverse complement.
ACAATCATTTCTAGGAACTCAAAAACCAAAAGTAATGGCTTGCCAACAATAGAGCACATCCATCAGGTTATGTGCAGAACCATTTTCTAGAAACTAGTGCCCAACACTTCCTAAAAAATATAACAACCATGTAATTAGCAAGTGGAGAAAATATGTAAAGCTACTATAGAGTATGAGTTTGTAATCAGCCAAGTGTAGACAACCAGTTTCTAGAAACTCAAGCCAAATTACAAGTTTTTTCTCCTACTGCAGTTAAATAGTCATCCACTTTTCTCCTACTACAGTTAAATAGTCATCTACTCATGTACAACATGAAGCAACTAGAAAGAGATGCGTCCGCAACACAATGACCCATCTTTAGTATGTCGCTATAAAAGACTGTCCCATTGCTTACCCCTAATGAACTAGGGTTCAAAACACTAGTACACATAATCTAGGTATGCTTTTTCTTTCAATAACTTATATTTGAATTTTTTTAAAAAAAAAAGAAGAGAAGGTTGAATCCAGTTGCAAGATCCTTTTAATCTTAACAGAAATCTGATGTCTGCAACTTGGATGGGAGGATCTTACCAACCTAATGGTCAAGGACCTCATAGATGTTGCTCACGTCCTGCACAGATCAAACACGAAACTCAGGTTCCATGAAAAGCATTGTTTACATGACACCTTTGATGCCTATGCCTTCTGCTATTTACCTTAAACAGAACAAGAGCAACTACAAGCATTCTATAAAGCACATGCTGCTATTGATCTAGTGCTACTGTTAACACACATGCAAGCATTCTATAAAGCTCAGTGCAAGAGAGACTAATAGACAAAAATTCCTATGCATCATTCCAAGCCAGTTGCAGATGCTGCTATGCAAAACATGTATGAACAGAATCCAGCTTGCAAAAATAACTGACAAGCACTCAATAGGAATGAATTAAGTAATGCTGAAGTGCTAGCATATGCATTAACTAAGATGACATATCTGGCTAGAGGAACAAACAAAGAACAAGTTAATCTAAAGATTGTTCACTGTAGAATAAAAAGGGCCTGTCTTAGAGTTATAGAGGGAACAGAACCAACCTATGCAATGCTGAGCTGAGGAATTTAGAGAAAACAAACCAACTGAGTTGCAGAAGTTACTACCACTGCTTACTTCACAATATTCAAAGGGCGCTGTATACCAAGCAAGAAAAAAATAGTAGACAATTTAAGGAATAGAAAAAACAACTCACAAAATCAGCACCTATCTTGATAATATTCAGGGCACACAGGAGCATATCACAATTAATCCATATAGGTTTAGCAAACATTCAGTGCACTAGGATCCTAGCACACACCAATTAAGCCTAATAGGTTTAGAAATCTGAACAGGTACTAATCTAGCACACAGATTTAGTGCCCTGTGTGCAGTCTGGTCATGGGTTTTGGTAATAAATGGAAACCTTTATTAGATGCCTTGGATGGTGAAAAGACCAGGCTCAATAGAACAGAAAGCAGGAAGAGATTCTTAAAGAATGAGATACATCTTGCAGCAACTAGCAGTCAGTGTGTTGCTCTACAATTTTCATGCTAATAAATGGCTACATAGCCCCCAGTGAACCTGGCGCTGGTCTACAGCTTACTTTTCTGAGGTTTCAAGTTCAATTCCTTGTGCAGTAAACTGCTAAGACAGCTGTGTATGTATAGTAGTCTATGGCTGAAATATTCATGGCCTGATGTTTGTTAGTATTGTTATTAGATTGTGGCTGTTTTGCTTTCAGGTGACAGTACCATGGTTCTAAACTATTGCCTAACATAATCTTTGTCCTTAGGTGTAGTTTGAGTTCATGAAGAATTACATGTTAACAATAGCATGCACAAATATGGTTCTCTGTAATTGGATGTTTGAATCAGGTCCACTAAGTTTTACAACAGCAGTAATATTATACGCAATTATGACAGTTGGATTGTTGGGGTTCATGGAGATCATTTATAGTTCACGACATAGAAAACCTGCTGCTCCACTTAATAGAATAAAACCTGCTGATCCACTGAATAGAATAAAACCAGCTGCTCCAAATTACCTTCCAATAACAATTGCTAGCCAAAGCAGGACTGGAAGCAACTCAAATTGTCCATTCTCCAAGTCTAGAAGATCAGAACCTGCAAATAAAACCAAATAAAAATGAATGTATTACTGAGACTTGAGTAATCACAAAATTGGTAGTTCAGTACATACATATACATGATACTATGATAGGATGATTATACTTCACCTTATAGGCTTCTAGTTTTCAATCAAGAACAGGAGTATAGGAGTACTGTAGTAGATAACAGAGTAGTACACGAAATCAAATTCACAAATCACAAGTCCATACTAGAGTTTGAATGCAGATGAGATTGAATGCAGGTGTTGTCTTTGAATTGTAGAACGCAGGTGCTAATTTCTTTTAATGGTGCTTACCAAAATGTAGCTTGCAGAAAATCCAAAGGCCTTAGTTGAAAACAAATGTTCCAAAATATTAGTATTAGACTCCTACTGCTAGCACTAGTACACAATCACCATTCCAGGGAGTACGCCAGAGCTCCAAATTAGACTTATGAATTAAAACCAAAATGCATGAGGCATTGTAACTATACTGAATAGAAGTCTAAAAGTCAAGATCACCTCAAAATACTAAAATGGCACACTGTACATAGAGTTGACACAAGATTACTTGATTCGGTAAAGTAATAATTTAGGCTGGTGCATAGTGCTCTTAGTAAATCAGAGATTCAGAGAAGCACTCACACTGCAGTAGCCAAGATGAAGAGATTATGCAACAGTCACACATAAAACATATAACCAAGGTAAATTGACAGCAACGTCACACAGGCTAACCAGATATGAAAGTGGAGAACTAATTAACCATATCCTTCAGCTCGATCTTTTATTCACTAAATCAAACCAAAAGCTTTACACCTACTATTTTCTAGTACTACAGATCTGGGAATAAGAGAGAGCAGTAGCAGTACCTCAACTCGACAGGAAGGGCTCCTGGAGTCTAGGTCAACCTCGAGGGATGGGGTCGAGTCACCAAGAAACCCTAGATGCGCTAGCATGGAGACAACCGCCAACGTGGTGTAGTGACGCTCTCCGCCCCCGCTGAGAGGCCTCCTCCACGCCGCCCTTGGCCGGAACGAGGCCATGCCTGCGAGGAGGGTCGCGCCACCGTCAGGACCGCATTGCGCGCGTGGAGGGATGCGGGGAGGTCTTGCGGACGCACCGAGCCCTGGCGCATCTCTGGGTCGTCCGCGCGGAGGGCCGCGCCGCCACCAGGTTGCTCCGCCTGCTGCTTGTGAGGGAGGCAGGATGAGATGAGAAAATAGAATTTAGGGTTTGGTGGAGAGCGGCTGTACTATTTTTGACCAACGTATCCCATCTAAATTTTAAGTTTTTTCGCTCTCTCCATTACATCAATTTTTAGTCGCTTGCATGGAGTATTAAATATAGGTAAAAAAATAACTAATTACACAGTTTAGTTGGACATCACAAAATAAATCTTTTGAGCCTAGTTGATACACGATTAAACAATATTTACCAAATAAGATGAAAGTGGTACTATTTATTAGGTTAAAAAAAATTTATAAAGTGAACAAGGCCCAAGTGAGGGATGGCGTGGATTGTCTGATCCGATCGGATGGCCAGGGGACGTCCAGTGGCCTAGCAGGCCATGCAGGCCAACGGGAGATTGGGTAGCCCAGCAAAAAATAAAATGTTTTGCTTTAATTTTTATAAATTCATTTAAACGATGAAATGACCATTAAACAATAATACAAATAGTAAGAACACCATGAATTGATATAGCATGATTTTATAAACTTTTAGAAAAAAAGAATCATCACATTTGAAGTATGTTTAATTTCATCGTTTTTTTCTTCCAATTTTTTCCTTATCTGCCAGCTGATCCTTAAAAAACCATAACTTTTACATATAAACTCGAACGAAGGAAAAAATTATATATAAATTGTGTAGAAAAAAGAGATCTACAACTTTATAATTTATGAATTCTTCATTTGACATTATTACGGTAAGTAAAAAATGATATAGTGCTCAGATCTATATTTGTAGGTCCCTAAATTTTGACATTATATTAAATTTTAGGTATCAAAATGGTCTCAAATGGAAAGGTTGTCAACTACCTGTCACCATCGGTGAACCCCGCGACCTCACCACCATCAGCCTCTTCTGCTCCACCTGTCATCCCGACATCATGATTTGGGCAGGCGCCATTTGAGAGGGAGCTGGCGACGGGCGCGATTCGGGAGAGGGAGAGGGCGACGGGCGGGATGACTTCACTAGATTTGGGATTTGGGATTTGGGGGCTAAGGTTTTCACTGTACACGTGGGCCGGCTAAAATATGCGCACGAGGTTGATGTAAGCTAGGTGCGGGAGCTCAATGTACGTGGCGCGCTCGAGCTAGGTGGGGCCCACTTATTTTTTAGCGACAGACAAAGGGACGGTATACATATGTTTAGCGACAGACAGTTCAATGCTAAATATAAATACCTATAGCGACAGACACTAAATCGCTAAATGAGGATTTAGCGTCAGATGGTCTCTGTGGTATCTTTAGCGTTAGATCATCTATCGCCAAATATAATTTTTAGCGTCAGATGTCTGACGGTGAAGCGATGTTGTGGTGTAGTGGACTGAGATGTTTGCGTGGGTGGGTGGCGAGGCTTTGCCCATTATGTCAAAGCTACGGGTCGGGCGGCAACATCCCCTGCTGCAATAGGCTACTGATGCCACCCATGTGTGCATGCCTGCATAGGAATGCAGGAGCATGTCGTCTGGGTAGTCAACATTTCAGACGGCCAGACCTTATGAGATCCTATAAAGTATAAAATTTCTGAATAAAAATAATCCTTGATTTATGGTTCTTGCAAGTTCAACAAATCTTATCAAATACACAAAAATAAGATGAGTTGGGTTCAAGACAGATCAAAGCCACTCATGACTACTACTACTACTGATACAAATGTTGTAACCGAGTGCACTCCGTAGGTAATAGTTTTACTCACAGCTCTGTAATGTAGTGTCCGATGAGATCAAATGTGTTGTATTTCAGACTTTCTTGCGAGCGCAGTAAAATATGAGAGTGAAGCGAATGCATCAGGAAAGCTGGACACAAGAAGTAATTCAAGAAAAGGAGCTTTTGACACGCTTGAGACGTGAATGCCTAGTGCGGTTGTGATAGGTCTTTTCTAAACTTGTTTGATTCCAATCCAAGCAGTCACAGCAGTCGAGGGGCAGACTGAAGGCATGTCCAGCTCGGTCAGATTTACAATGCTCGGACCATCATAGGGACTCTAGGGCAATGCAAGATAAAGATTTTTTCCAATTGATGTGCTTTGCCTCAGGTACCATTGTGCTCCCTAGGGAATCGCAACCTGTTGTACCACAGAAGGCGTGTTTGACCAGAGATGCAGGAGCATTGATGTTCCCAATCGTACACTAATGGGACGGCATGAGCCTCGACGCTGGTTTTTACTACATGTTAGCTCCTCCACTGATGCCCCATCAGTGCATGCATTCCTTGCATTTGTGACAACACCAGAAACACAAAAAAGAAAGCCCCCAAGAGAGGAGAATGAGAATAGAGATATATCAGCAAGGATTCCTCAAGATTGTCAAGTTCCCTAGTTGGTAAGGCGGGGCAGCAAGAAGACATGGTAGGACCGAGCTAGAGTGACCTAAAGTGCTTGAAGATCCTTCGTCCTAGAATGTATGTAGAAAAATTGGTAAGTGCCCATTTTCTATTTGCTGAATCTGATCTACTGGGGTTTGCCATTGGGAATGAACTTGTCCCTCTATCTGGCTATGTCGACCTTTGTGAGCGTAGAAGCTACCGACTGTGATTGCCTGGGCCGTTGAAGGTCTTTGGAAACTCGAGCTTTGTTTGGACGATGAGTAGAGCTTGGCCCGGTGGAAGGTGGAGGTGTTCCCCGACATCACCGACGGCAACCACTTGTACCTCCGCCAAGGATGGAGACACTTTGCTGACACCCTCGACCTCCATGATGGGTAGTCTCTTGTATTGCGGTGTGACGGTCGGTCACAAATTGATGTCAAGGTCTTCGACATTACCAACTACCGCAAGCAGTACCCGCACAACTTTGAGGCTGGTGGTAATCAGCTCTCCCTGCCCATTGCAGGAGCCGAGGAGTTTTGTAGTGATCCTGAAGAAGTACCACCTCAAAGCAAAGTATCTGGTGAGCACTCACGTGAGACACAGAACGTACCCACAATGTCGCAAGTTACCATTGTCCTCTTTGTCACCAGTCTTTTTTTGTGCGAGGTGAAGAACGTGCCAGTGGAGTTCGAGCGAGCGCATGACTACAAGCAGTGGCGCATCGTTGAGCTACATATGGCTAGGTAGTCCTGGTTCATGGGCTTGGAGAGGACCTTCACGAGCAAAGTCTTGCGAGTGTCATTCAAGTACGGGTGAGGCGCCTTCTACGCTGACAACAACCTCAACATTGGCGACACCTGCTTCTTCAGTGTGATCCGTGAGGCCACCTACAGCAATGGTGACGACGAGGAACGGGAGGAGCTGGAGGACGATGAAGCTAAGTTCATGGTGGAGGTGCGCTAGACAAGCAGCGGATGGAGGCGGTGAACTCTGCGTAAGAGTTGACATGATCTATATTTTATTGTTTCATCAAAAGTATTATCCGACCTGTCAAGATTTCTAAGTATCGGACTATCTTAGGCCCTATTTGGATGGACTGCGACTAGTTAGCCATGACTAAAAATTAGCCAATTAGTTGTTTTATTAGTCCATACTTGTTTGTATCATGAACTAATTGTTGGGTTCTATGGACTAGTTGGATGGCCTTTGATAGTTGCCATCACTGTATTTCATTGTTCATCGACACAGTGATCCGGATCATCTATATTTCCTAGGGTCGGACTATGTTAGGCTCCAGAAAATTTCAACATCTATATGCCCACATCCTCCAATCAGAAAGGGCAAACACCATTAGTATACTATAGATCAGAAAGAGAACTGCAAGCAAAAGCATCCAACATGGGCTAGATAGAGTTTAACCCACCCAATACAAAGTTTAACAAAAGTTAACGCAGACATAGCGATTGCGTGGGTTAAACTCTATTGAGCGTGGTGTAGATCAGGTCCTTTGGTCATTTGGTAGCCATTTTCTAGCCCCTGTTGGTTTGTTTTGCCTGCTGGTTTCTTTCTATTTCTCTTTCTGATCTGTAGTATGGTAAACATGTATAACATAATTCATCCAATCAAGTCTCCCATCGATCTAATGCCTAATGGAGGATCCACATAGCTATTCGAAGTTTACTGCACACATAAGAAAGTCTAAGCATTGTAAATCTGACCGGGCCAGACACATCTCATGTTATATAGGGAAGCCTATTTTGTACTAGTACTTTCATTGAATTCCTAAGGCCTTGTTTGGATACACATGTATTCATCTCAATCCACATGTGTTGAAGTGGATTCGAGTGGAATTAAACTAAGTTTCATTTTATTCCACTCCAACACATGTGGATTGAAGTGGATACACATGCATCCAAATAAGGCCTAAAGGAAACAAATAAAATTGAAACAAAACAAAAAAAGCAAAAGAAAAAGCAATAGAAAATCAAAAGCTACATAATACACTAAATTTGAGGACAAATTTCAAATGCTAGAATACACTACATTCGAAAAGAGTGAATTCCTAGTTTCTTATTCCAATAACCCATTTGAAAAAATGGATTTCTTGGCAAAGCCTACAGTCCTCGCTGCAATACAGAGCCCTTCTTTCCCATCCATCTGCATAGCCGGAGATGCCGCCTGTGCCGCTAGTGACATGATTTCCGCGTGGATCGAGCTACGGCGTCTGGACGGTGGTGAGCTAGAGGGCTGGGGAGGCAGAGTGGCATGATGTACGTTGATTGAGGGGGAGGCTAGGGAGGCTACCGAGCAGGGGCTATAGTAGGAGTCAAACAATGTGAGTGAGGCTAGGCTTTGTACACATAGGGACGCAGTGCTGGAATAGGCTTATGACGTGAGTGGACTACATTCGTCATTACTAGTATCCGAATAATGAATATTTTAGATGGGTCGGACCTTCCATCATCCGGTGAAGTATACAATGCAGTCCAATCCAAGTAGTCATAGGCTCACAATAGCCGAGGGGCAGCACTAGCTATAGATGGCTACATGGTTTCATAGGTTCTGATCGTCTACATTCCCTCGGCTGTGTTTGAAGCTGCTCCTGTTTGTAGCACAGCCGATCAGGCAAAAGTTCTACTCATAGTTGTACAAGAGTTACATGTCCGGCCCATTCAAATTTATGCTGCTCGGACTATTAGGCGAGCATACGGTTTACAAGAAACAGGTAAATGTGATTTCGTCGAATATACTAGAGGGACGTGGTCGGGGAAATGTTGTGATCGTTTGTTGTAGAGTACACATCCATGGTATGGTAACTGGTTGCCATCTATAAGCATGATCTTGGTTAGAATAAATGTCAATCGAGATCCTAAAACCAACATGGAATGCAATAATAAGTTCATACAAATAGTAATGTTTGATATGAAGCACGTCACCTTTATCTAGATCCTCAAACTAGCATATAACATGGTTGGGAAAATGCAAACGGGTGAGGGAAGTGGGCAGCCAGAAGGTAGGCGATTGATGTAATGCTATCGGATGAGGGAAGGGGGATGCTCCTTTCATATTGACCTTGCACGGCAAACGAGAGTGAAGCAAATGCGACAAGAAAGCTAGACACAAGAAGTGAATAGAGAAAAAGTGCTTTTGACCACCATGACACGCTTGACACTTGAATGCCTGGTGTAGATGTGATAGGTCTTTTCTATACTTATTTCACTCCAATCCAAGCAATCACAACAGCTGAGGGGTAGACTAACTGCTACGACAGTTTATACTATCCTATGAGATCAAATACACAGCGGGCTGACTTTCTTGCGTTCGTAGTAAAAGTCAACGGCTATGGCTCATACGTTTTGCATTAGATCGAGCCGAGATTTGTTCATATGAACTCCTTGCTACATGGTTCTTTCAAGTTCAACAAATTTTATTAAAGAAAATTTCAACATCTATACACACGTGTCCTTCCACCAGAAAGGACGAACACCATTAGTACATTACAGATAAGAAAGAGAACCAGAAGAAATCTATAGGCAAATGCAACCAATAGGGGCTAGAAACTAGTTACCAAATGTCCAAAGGACCTGAGCTAGACCATGCTCAACAGAGTTTAACCGACCTAATACAAAGTTCAACAAAAGTTAACACAGACATGCATGCAAATAATTAAGACACCACATATGGTCGTCCCACAGACCAAACGTAGTCATGACTTGTACTACTAATATGCCCCACATAGATCAATGGTCAAGGCGGGCGTGCAAGATCTCGTCCGCGTTCACCTTCACTAGGATGGCATTAGCGGCCGGTGTGACGCGCTCCAATAGATCATCCATATAATCTTCATCATCCGGTGGTGGTGGAAAAGCCTACTGCACCACCAGGACTTTCACCGCTATGCCAAACTAAAGCTGGGCAGCGACCAGCACCGTGGCAGACCCTTGATGGATGGCTTTGGACACCATGGCCCAAATGTGGGCCGGCGGGGCTCAGAGGCGCTCCTCTGGTGTAATGGCCGGATCATCCACTGTCTACACGGGGAAGCCAGCATCATAGGAGGTAGTAGCGTCGACAAGCAGGTTCTTGACCTCCACCTTAGCAGCCGCCTTCTCGTCTCACACCTGGGTGGCTTCTTGTTGGGCGACGCCAAGTGCGGTGCGCATGGCTTTTAGCTTATCGCGTAGCTTGTCGGCGTCTAGACTGGCCCCTGAGTACAATTCTATGGCCTTGTGGTAAGACTCCTTTAACTTAAAGTATTCTTCATCGTCTGTCGATTCAGCACTAGAAGACTATCTAGGGTTAGAAGGGATCGGCAATGGTGTGAGACAATAGGATGTCTCTCTACATAATGCAAGACAAGTTCAAGCCAACAGGATAAGGGGGAGAGTGATCTGATTGAGAAGGCAAACGACTCACGAGACTATTCGGTTCAACAGGAGACAGAATCATCACTGGTGGTTGCCCCCATCTAGGGATGGTTCCTGGGGCCGCTTTTCGAGCATGACCGTGGACGAAGAACCTAGCTCTAGGGTCAACGATCCTCGGGACGCCGTCACACCCATGTCCACCAATTGAGAGAGTAGACAATTTCCAAATACTAGTTAAATTAAGCAGCATGAACACAAATACTAGCATGAGCATTGCTTGCATTCTCTAGTTAATTTAATGAAGAGAAACGACATGAATAGCAATACATGAAAAATCACCTCATCAGTAGGAACTGGTTATGGGTGTGGAACCATGCTGACGGGAGGTCCGTCTATTGGTGAAGGATGGTCGGCGCTAAAGGCCTCTAGGGACTCCCCCTGCCATGATCCAGTGTGTACTCTCCCATAACCTTCATCACCCATTGGTCTAGGTCATCCTCACAGATGGTGACCCTCGACTCAATTGTAGGATCCGTTGGGCCTTGGAACTCCCATTGGGGGTGGTGCCTCATCTTCAAGGGGAGGACCTAATGGTTGATGAAGGTACAAATCACCCTAGTCCCCATTAGGCCTCGGCCCCTTAGGTCCATGATTGCATCCAACAAGTAGGGTACATCCTGCGTGTCCTCCTAGGGCGGTAGTTCCTCCCACGACTCTAGGAGGCCACTATGCAGCCGGTCAGGAGAATAAGACATCAGCGGTGGCCTCTCATTGGGGACATAGAGCCACAACTTTTGCCAACCCAAGTCCATGGAAGGGTAGCAGTCAAGGCTCAGGTACCTATCCTCCATTCTGGGATAAAGTTGGATCAAGGCGCCCCCCATCTGAGGAAGATGGACCCCTCGGGCTCTAGCCAACCACCCAAAATAAGGACCACCACAGCTCATAGTGGGTAGGGACTCCTAGGAAGCCATCACATAGCATGAGGATCCCCTATGGAGGTAGAGCCCATAGTAGTACAGCAACCACCATAGTGAGGAGTGCGCCAGCACCCCAAACCCAGAAGAGTCAAAATGGGTGAAAGAGATGACCTCATTCTCCTCCGGCCTCAGCTCCATTTCGATTCTTGGTGGGACTCTCTACTCGATCGTGTTGGCGGCCTTTGGGATCACCGTGTTCAGTCATAGCTCATCAAATGCCTTGTGGTCGACGAACGACTTTGTCCACTACGTGGTCATGGTCCTTGTAGGAGGAGTCGACGACGCAAAGGGTGCAGTAGGGTGGAGGGCAAAACCTTTGGGATGGAAGGAGGAGATCTAGGGAGGGAAGGTAGATGATCACAAAAGGTAGCAGATAACCTTCCCTCTCATCCCTTGTGTCTTCTATAGTTTGGGGGTCATGGAACCACCCCACGTCCCATGACCACTGACATGTTTGCATGGGTGGGAGGTTCGGCTTTGCCCTGTCACATCAATGTGATGGGCCACGAGGCGACGTCCCCTACTGGAACTGCCTACTGACACCACCCACAAGTGCTCCTGCATAGGAATCCAAGAGCCTACAAGACAAAAATGAATGTCGCACGTCGTTCATCAATACTATCTGGGTAGTCACGATTTCAAACTGCCGAACCTTCTATGATAAACCTTATCGCTCCACTAGTATCTGGCTAGTGAAAATTTTAAAGGATCATTCTATCTATAGGGTGCAGAAAGATTTCAACAGCTGTGCATCCGTCCTTTGACAGTTGCGACAAGCTCAAATCTAAATTGAACTACTCCCTCCATCCCAAATCGATGAGTCAGAATTGTCAAATTTGACAAAATAAAAAAAATCAATGTAATAAGAATCAACCGAAATATATGAAGTATGAAAGAAATAAAGGAAGACAAATATAGTTAGACCAACATAAAAACTTCATTCCATTATATACAAAAGTACATTACGTAGTATTTCTCTAATCTCTAATGTCTAAAAGAACTCATCTCCCCAAGGGGACTCATGTCAGACGGTTGACAAATTGTATTCAGTCGATCAACATGAGTGAAGATGATAGAGTCTCCTTCCTCAAACATAAACACTACTAAGTCTTTTCATTTGCTCGAAATTCCTAACATAGACAAAAATCTCGCCACTATCATTGTCTTCGACAACTATAACAAAGCAATCTTTTCCAAGCAAATAATGAACTGTAGCTTCAACAGCGATCCGTCAAGGCTATTGATGAACATGACATCCCCAAGCAACAAGCACCCCTTGTACGATACCTGGTGACACTCCTAGCTACCAAAGCGCAAGCTTGCTGATAGAGTAAACATGGGTGTTGTGGTACGACAACATCTCTCTATATACATATAGAACAAAAAAACACAAGGAAAAAATCATTAGAAAAAACCACATATAAAACACTACACCTTGAACAAGCAAGAACCAGCACAAAGCAATAGAATATTGCCTAGGCCATATCTTAGCCTCGATTGAGATCCTGACTAGAATAAAATGACAAACAAACTAAAACTCACCTCAACAAGGAAGATCACTATTGTTCTATGGGCAACAGCTACTAACGAAGTTGTAACACTGCCTCCTTTCCTTGGCTAGTAACTTGCAAGTGAAAAGTAAAAGAGACCAGGAAGGATATTTATACTTGACGAAGACGCTAACAAACGTTAGAAGACATGAGTCCCCATAGCATTACTAATTACTAATAAAATAGATTCAGAATATGAGCAGTCAGAGTAGTAGTCGATGGGTTGGTGCGTTTTTCTGCTCTGATTACGAGAAAGTTCGACGTGTTAAATACATAGAGCTGCGGACTTTCTCATTATCGGAGCATGAAAACACGTCAACCCCTCGACTACAACTCTAGCGATTCAAGTAGTAACGACGATGAGCAATGGGAATGTACTCGAGCGATGGCATGCATAGCACCGACTACGACTTCAGTGAGGAGGAGGACGATCCGGAGTACTGCGACTCGTCCAGCGATGTGTCTGGTGAGTCGACGAATCGCTAGAGCACTAGTGAGGAGGAGGATGTTTTTTTCTCTTTCACTAGAAACTCAAATCCCCTTAGAATCCATGATTTTTTCCAGGTTAGAAAATCCATGGGGATATCAATAACCCATTTAGTTATTTATGGAGGGTTTCCATCCCTGCCCTGCCTTCCCCCTGCTTCCAAATTATAGGCCTTAGTTCAAACAGTCACAGATGCAGTCACACAAATAAAAAAATAACTAGCAAATGCAGCACAACAAGCTACAGGAAGTAGGTTTATTTTTTCTTTTTTTGGTAATTTTTAGGTGTCAAATTCATGCATCTTTTAATTATTTATTTATTATCATCCTCTTTTAGTTTTATGTTTATTTATATTATTATGAAAAAACCAAAAAGGCAACAACTAACTCATCGGATATATAAATAGGTGCACAGGAGAAAAAAAATGAAAAGACAGATATTAGGCAAGTAACATTTTGTCGTAATCATTTCCTATTAAAACACACAATAAATTCTGGTCTCTTCTGAGCACCGCGCTGAGCAGTTCCACCCACACGCTCTGAAAATTTGATTTCGCATCGCACCGAGCAGTCCTGCCAACATGCACCGAAAATTACATGTCTCTCTTTTGCCCTCTGCGTGGAAAGTAGGTTTACCACACCATCGATTTCAGACAAGGGCATTTGTGGTAATGTGATGGTCACATAAAAGCACAAAGAGTCACCGTCTCCACCTTCATCTCCATTCTCTAGCTGTACTGTCTCTCCTCTAGCTCCAAATCCTAGTCCCATGGCCTTCCTCTCCACTCTCCAGCCAGCCCCTCTACCACCTCGCTCTAGACCCTAGGCGCCATCGGCACAGCAGCTCGACTCCCACTCCACTCTCCAGCCGCACCCTCTCTCATACATTTCTGAACCCTAGCCTCAACGACGGTACGTGCTAGATCCGGATCCTCTACCTCGGCACCTACCATGACCGACCAGATCTAAACCCTAGCTAGAGCCAGATCTATTATCCCTTCATCAACGTCGACCACACCAGCTCCATGACCACGATGACAAGATCAGATCTAAACACGGACACAAAGGAAGAGGTACCTAAATTCCTTTTATGATGTGTGCTCTATTGTAGAGGCTGAACTAAGGATATGTAGATAGCGATGGGGTTACATATTTCCTATAGTTAAGTGTAGCTGACATGTGCTTTATTGGATTAATGACTTCCGTATAAGCTATAGTTACTAGTTAGGCGCTTATTTGCATACTCTTGCTCTGTTGTGTTGACATTTCATAGAAGCTTTAGTTAATAAATGCCTTTGTAATCTAGAAATATGGAGGAACTTGGAATATGTATGGGCCCAAAACCTGTGTCTCCAAAGGCAAAAAAAGTCGAGCACAAAAGGTAGACATGGTAAAGATTTGGAATATATCCCTGAACCAGGGGAGGTAGTTGAGGAATTTGATGTTATAGATGAAACATATTCAGATTTAGAAGATGAATCAATACCCCTAGCAATTGAGGTGATTGTTCTATCTTGTATTTAGTTTGGAGGGGGGTAGATAGCAATGCAATGCTTTACTGTTTGGATAGCAATGGAATTTGTACATGCTTGCTGCTTAAGTTTGTATCTCCAATTTTAGTGTCCGGGTCGAACGAGCCATAGAGGAGGCTCTACTAACAGGACAAAAGGCAGCACTGCCATGAGTCCTAGGTGAAGGCACTCCAAGTGAGTAAATTCAACATGACCAGGAGAGTTTGCTCATGGAGTTCATACTTGGAGGGCTACCGCTGGCAAAAGGGTAGAGGTATCAGCAGTAGGTGAACATAATTCTCCATCACCATAGACACCTATACCTAGGGATCAATTCAAACTTCATAAATTGACTGGATACATTTGTTGGAATAGCAACCTACCTAGCCCTATGCGAGACTGCCCACGACCAGATGATGATAGCCATGCCAAAGAGGAGCCCTCTAAGCTACCTAGCGCTGTGAGAGACTGCCCATAGCCAGATGATGATAGCCATGCTGAAGAGGAGCCCTCTGAGCTACCTAGCACTATGAGAGACTACCCACGGCTAGATGATGATAACCATGCTAAAGAGGATCCCTCTGAGCAAACTCTCATCTCCATCCATCCGCAGAACAATGAAAGTTGCCTAGGTTGGTATTACCTTATAGATGTCTATCAATCAATTCACACTAGCTATTTGATATCCATGTTACTTTTCTAACAATCTAAATGTGTGAAAACTTTGTAGTACCATTGCTAAGAAGTCCGAGGAAGTTGAGGCCTCAAACTTGTGGAATTGTTCTTAACAAAATGAGCAAATCAATGGGAGGATTGAGGATGCCCATCTCTGTTGCCGAGGGGAACAGAAGGCCACATGATCTAGTGCAAGTTGCCAAGTTTGCCTTAGAGGCAGGTGTAGTAGTCAGGCATTAAATACCAATTTTGACACATTGGAAACATTACAAGAAGCCCTCTGGTGTCATCCATTACAAAAGTTTTGTGGAGAGGCTAACTGTATGTATGGGTACCCTCTCTTGACATTCAACTCTGCTTTAAGCAACTTTAATGGATTGACTTTTCATTCACACTACTACGTCCAGTCAAGGCTGCACATTGACAAGGCTCACCCACCAACACAAGAAGCTTGCTATAATGTATTGTAGTGTGGGGTACAGCAGGCACGCTATAGGTTAAAGCAAACCTACTTTAATGGCGTCCCTATTGATTAGATCCATACGACCTCTCCAGTCCCATCCATGAGCGATGCACAGTGGTGTGAACTTATCGAGACTTGGTCTAGTGCTAAGAACAAGGTGTGTGTGAACCCATCAATTTTCTGTCTAGTCTTGCTATGGTCTACTTGTGTTGCAATCTAACACAAATAAAGCTATAGGAAACATCTAAGACGAACAAGCAAAAGTGAAGTACCACCAGTCTATAGTATCTTGCTCCTATGTTGTCCAATTGCAAACATTTATAAGTGATGGTTGTGTTTTATTGTTACTATTGCCTTTGTATAAATATAAACAGAAACTCATGTGCAATGTGAACAGAAGGAGAACAAGAGGAAGGCCGCAGAACACGATCAAGGACTTCATGAACAACATGATGAAGTAGGACTTGAACAACATGGTCGACCTGATGAAGATGTTAATGCTGTGGAAGTCTTCAAGGACCTCCATACGAGTACGAAAATGGGCTTGAGCAATGCTGTAAGAGCAACAGTTGTAAGTACCTTCATTTGCTTTTCATAAAATCTACTGAACCCATTGCCATAAAAGAAGGAAACACAGCCGGAGCCTAATATGGCAACATCATTTAATTTTATAGTTGCAATTTTACACCAATCAATATGGTACCTGTACATTATGCTTATGTAATCTCTATCAGCAGTAGGCTGCAAAAGACCTATGCATTGTGCTTATGTAATCTCTATCAGTAGTAGGCTAAGGAAGTCCTATGCATTACTCGTTATGAATTAATCTCTTGGGTTTTCAATTGAAGTCCTCTTCCACTATCTGTAACCTAATGTTTTACTGATTGAATTTCGTAGGAAGCTATGGAAGCTATGCAAGCAGAACCTATTGCTAATGGGTAGCAACCAATGACTAGTGCTGATTTTGTTTCCAAGGTCCTCTGCCTCTCTCAGGGCAAGCCCCCCTCCCAGGCAAGCAGGAAAAACCTTTTTTTGAAGAATGTTGGTATCCTAAGAAGCTCCACCAGAGTAGAGACATCGACGGAGATGACACTTTGGGAGTAGCTTGCTGGTGAACAGGAAAGTACCGCTGCCCTCGTTGAACTTGTGGATGAACTGAAGAGAAAGACAGAAGAGTCTGAAAGAGAGTTTGGGGAATTCTAGAAATGGCAACAAGAGGGGTACAATAGGCTTTGTGAGCAAGTCATGTGCTTAAGCTCTCCTGGTAATTAACTCTTAGTCTTCAACTCCTACAGCTTGATGCAGTGAACATTTGTGGCCTGTTGTGTGGACTCATGTGATGGTTTGTTGTGGTGATACTCTGTTAGTGGCTTGCTGCTGACATGTGAAATATTAATTGTTGGTATTTGATTGCTAGCTTGAATAATTATGTTATCAATCTATGTAGTAGTGACGATCTCAAATTACTTTTCTGATGTAATTAGTCTAGCACGCGATAGAACTAGGACAGGCCACGTGAGCAAACAAAAATGCGATACGTGGACCAACCAGTGCATGACACGTGAATTGGCCAGGACACGGCACGTGGGCTATTAAAAATCCAACATGTAGAAGGAAATCGTCAAGCCATGTGGACATATAAAAATATGACATGTGGATGGACAACATCACGACGCGTGGTCAAATAAGAAACATACACGTGGACCAATAATAATATGACATGCGGTCCAATAAAGAAGTGACAAGTGATCCAACGACAACACAACACATGTGCCAGTAGAAAACTGACATGTGGAACAACAGGGAACTGACACGTGGTCTAGTAAGAACCTGAAATGTACAAGAACCAGAGATGGTCATGTTGTGCAATAAGAAGGTGACTCATACCCGAACCATCTCCAATGCAACCGGCTATAGCATGTACATGTGGAAAGTATCTCCAGCGGAAGCACCCACCAGCGTGGTAGCCCCCCTGCCACGCATGCCAAAATAGTTCTATGACATTATGTTTTTCGTCATAGATCAAGCCACATCTATGATGATTTGCAAAAACCATCATAGAAGTTCAAGTGTGACGCGACTTCTGTGATGAACCGTTTTCCATCATAAATTAGTCATTGAACTAAAATTATGACGAATTTGGCTCCTTCAGTGATGAAAGTTATTCATCATAGAAGTGGATATTTCTAGTAGTGAGATTTATAGAAGTTAATACCAAAGGAATCCATATGCTCTATAGTCATAAGTGCATGTGTAGTGGTAGTTAAGAATCTTAGATGGAGAAGCGATCAAAATATAAGTTATAGATCTCAAAAAGTTAGACAACTTTATAGTTGACAACCTTTTCTTTTGAAATGATCTATCTAACAAAAATTACGTTTGAATTCTCACATGTAAAATTTAAAATTTTCAAACGACCTCAGATGGAGAAATGACCAAAACAAAAGTTGTAGATCTCAAAAAGTTATACAACTTTATAATTAACAACCTTTTCATTTGAAATCATCTATCTAAGGAAAATTATGGCTGAATTTCTTCATTGAAATTCAAATTCTTCAATCGACCTTAGATGGAGAAATGATCAAAACTAAAGTTATAGATCTCAAAAAGTTATGAAACTTTATAGTTGACAACTTTTTTATTTGAATTCATTTAGAGCTCCAAATACTCATTTCAAAATCAGATGAACAAGTGTCTTATGGGTGGAGTGGTTAGGGGACGAATGCGCGAAGCCTAGTGGGGTCTCTCCTAGTACTAAAAGTTGATATTTTTAGAATATATTTTTAGTTTCATGGTAACCTCATCACTATCGGTTCTAGAACCTATTCGTACTGCTGATTTAAAAAACCGGCAGTGATTGGGTTCTAGAACTGGTAGTGATGTGCTGTTCTGGGGTAGTACTTGTTTGCGTCAAGAAGCAAAGGAATCAGCTAGACTCAAAGCAGTCATACAAGAACACAACTCCATATTTACCTCATCAAACTGACTATCAAGCTCTTGACTAACTTAGCATTACTCAATATACTTCTCCTCTGAAGTGATCATCATTTATTTGGTTGCTGATCTTCCATATGGCACAAAATTATGTTGAAAGAGAGATGCAATATCATCACTCCACTTCATGTTCAACAAATCTATAAGAGAATTATATAATGTTTCAATATACCGTTACAATAATCCAATGATGCAAAACAACCTACAATCAAAATGAAATAACCTGGCATTCCACAAAAAATCTCCAATAATCGAACACGCTAGAAGTCTAAAACGTAACACTACGATAGAACACGCAATCACTGCCCGAGCATCACTACTGGTTGTCCTAAAGTCGGCAATGATTTCTTATTACCGTTGGATCATAAGCTTAGCATCCAGAAAATTGGTGGGAAGCTATTCACCTAGCAATGGTGGCACCTACTACTGCCGGACCAAACCACCAACTAGGAGCAATATATCACTGCTAGTTGAAGCTACAACCTAGCATTGATGGCTACAATATCACTGTCGGCTCATGCTTTGGTAGGGCAATAATATATCCCTGTCTGGTCAAGCCACTGCCCAGCAGTGACATTTTCATATCATTGCCGGTTTTTGTATTGACCCATCAGTTTTCTTTTTGGTCGTCGGATCCACCTAACTATCAATCATTGATTATCCACCATTGGTCCCACCTACCACCATTGCTTATAGTTATAAAATAGGTCTCCGGATGGCTCCACGGCCAAAGATGAGGTCCCCCTATCAGCTGATTTAGTATGCAAGAGATAGCTCATATTGTTTGGCCACTTATAGTATCTACATATATGGGTGCTTTGTGTGAGAAAGCCCTCTACATATGAATTTCATTATGTGTAGTCAAGATAATGCATACGAGAGGTACTAGAAGAATGTTTGTGAAGATAGAGCCATGTCGAAGCTTAGGGACACTGGAATGAATTACCAAGCACCCTCATTGTTGCATGGGCAACTCATGTCATCGAGCTATCCTTAGACCCAACGCCAGAGGCATAGACTCATCATGGTTTGTAGCCATCGTGGCTCCTCCACCCCCTCCAGCATCCTCTTCCACCTTTGAGACCCCCACTTGAATGGGTTCTTGAAGAATAATTGTGAGGTGGTTATGTACCGTGGGTTGATTTATGAAAAGTGTAGGTTTTTTTTGGCAAAATATGCGTTGCCACACGTCAGTATATGGAGGAGCCACCAATGCCTGGATTGCTCTCATTTGAGCAAAAGGGTATACTTGGCCATCGGGCCGGCCTGGCTCGGCACGGCCCGGAGGATGTCGGGCCGGCACGGCACGCAGGCCTCCCATGCCGTGCCGCTGCGGGCCTCGTGCCTTGCCATCAGCCCAAGCATGGGCCTATGGGCCTAAATTCATGCCGTGCCGGCCTGCTAGGCACAGCCAAATCACCAGGCCATGCCAGCCTAAGGCCCGTAGGGTTCAAAACACATCAAAAAATTCATCTCAACAAGAAGTATTCAAATTTGAAGTATTTTTTCCCAGAAGAGCTTCAAACCAAAACCAAAACCATACACACAGAGAACAAGAGGAAATTAAAAGGATAACTGAGCTGTGTGCAATGCTGCCTCATTAAAAACCTTTTTGGGTAAAACTCACCCTTGTGATAAACCCCAGAGAGGGAAAAAGAGTACAGCACAGCTCTTATAAGTCTTAAACATGTTCAAAGGTTTACATGATACATCACAGATATAGATCATAATCAAGTCTCAGGCTCTTAGCTCACCTCTCAAGTCTCACACTCTCACTGTCTCAATCTCAACTCTCAACTCAAGAACCACCAAATGCAGAAGCCACAGATGCAGATGTGCTAGCAGAAGGAGCCTCAGAAGTAGATGCATCTTCATCAAGATAGAGATGCTCGAAGGAGTCTACCAGTTCTTGGTTGTCAACATCATGCTGCAGTCTTCTTTCACCCAGCTCCTAATCTTTTATGCAAGCAAGCATCTCCACATGTTCATGCAATAGTCGATGGCGCCGCTCCTCAAGTATTCTTCCTGTCAAGCTGAAATAAGATTCTGAAGACACTATTGAAACAGGAACTGACATAATGTCTCTAGCCATGATAGAAAGCACTGGATATGTTAGCTTATGGTCACGCCACTAGAGAAGTAGATCAAAGTCATCCTCATATGCAGTGACATTGTCACTGTCCAGATAAGCAGATAGCTCACAAGCAGCAGCAAAAGTAGATAAAGAAGGACTGGGAGCAGAGGCAGGGGAAGGTCCAA
The DNA here is from genome assembly GCF_019320115.1 of Miscanthus floridulus. Classification (NCBI taxonomy): domain Eukaryota; kingdom Viridiplantae; phylum Streptophyta; class Magnoliopsida; order Poales; family Poaceae; genus Miscanthus; species Miscanthus floridulus. Next base: position 55,418,488 of record NC_089586.1, on the reverse strand, counting down.
CAACACTAGATGCTCCAAGGCCTCCAAAAATTCTTCCCCATGCCTGCTTCCTCTTACCTGTGATGCTTATAGTATGTGCAGCCCTCCTTTGAGACCTAGCTGCACCAAACTTTTCTTCATACTTGTTAAACAACTTGAAAATTTTAGTTTTCACAATACCATAATAAGAACTATAGTCAAAACCAGTTTTTTGTTGCATTATGGTAAGAACATTAAATAAACCTCTCATTTTACCTCTAGGATCAAGAATGAATGTAGATGAATATAGTAGAGGTATGTCCTTCCAATATTTTAGGTATTTAAGCTTCATAGGATAGATAATAGAAAACAGATTCTGATCATTTGAACTTTCATGCAAATGAGTTATAATATCTAGCAGATGGTGCAGAATAAGTGGACTAGTTGGATAGTAAACACCAGAAAGAGTGACTGTGGAGTCAAAAAACTTCCAGGAATTCAAGTATTTTATCAGCAATATACCAGTGACTTGCAGTTAACAACGTTGAGCCACAGTTGGAATTAATGAACACAGAAAAAACATCCTTATATGGAAGCAGGTGTTTAAGCATAAGATATGTAGCATTCCATCTAACATCCATATCCAAACCAAACTTTCTAGGTCTAACACCCTTAGCAATGCAAAAGTTCTTGAACAAATCAATCCTTTGATTAGATGAATTCAAAAAGTTAATAGCAGTTCTGAAATCCTCAGTGTAAGGTTTGAACCTTTTTAAGCCAGATTTTACTATCTGATTAATAATATAGCAAGCACAACGTTGATGCACAAGATGATACTTAACCTTATTAGGATTTGAAGGTGTAGGTGCAGGTTCAGAACCCAGATAACCAGCAAACATAGGTGTCAATGTTTTCATAGCCTTAGCATTGGAAGAAGCATTGTCAAGAGTAACAGAGAACACCTTGTCAAGCAAACCAAATTCTTCAATCACACAAGCAACTTTTTCTGCAATATTCTCACCAGTATGTTTTACCTCAATCAAGCGGAGACCAATTACCTTTTTCTGCAACTCCCAGTTAGCAGTCACATAATGAGCAACAACACTGATATAGCCTTCCTTTGCATTACCAAACCAAATGTCTGATGTCAGACCAACAGAAGAAGCACCAGACAACACACAGTTCTTAATTATATTACGTCATTTATTAAAAAGTTTGCCAAGATCTCTAGTGGTGGTCTGTCTAGAGACCTTAACAAACCTAGGATTATGAGCTCTAACAATGTATTCTTCCTAAGCATCAGTCTCACCAATTCCTAAAGGCAGATCAAGCTTTGCAATCAAACGACATAATTCAGATCTAGCAACTTCAGGTTTATAATCCCAGTTATAAATAGAACCATCAGGATCGTATGAAAGCCTAGATTGAACCCTAGCATGTTGATCAGTTTTAATCCTACATGATTTTTGGTGCCTTTTTAAGTGACCAGTGCCAGCAGCAGATCTAGCAGACAAGGTAGATTTGCACATCTTACAAACAGCCTTGGTGCAAATTCTAGAACCATTAATAACCTCATAGATCTCCTCAAAATCAGCCCACATAGGCGATTTGCGCTTACTAGTGTTACCTGTACCAGCAACTGAAGGAGTAGAGCCGTTGGAGTTCGCAGTCGCCATCGCCCCTTTGCCACCGTCCGCGTCCACATCGATCGGAGCAGTAGAGCCATCCCCAAGACCGATACCGAACAACACAGCAGCGTCGGCTCGAGTGTCGTCGTCGTTCTCGCCCTCTGGGGCTAGGCCAACCGGTAGGAGGCCATCCTCGTCGGCCATGGCCACCTCTCCAGCCCCATTCCTCGACGGTGCGGGTGGCCACCTTGCTCGCTCTAAGCCACAGCTAGAAGACGAAGCATCGGCTGCCGACCTATGAAACAATGGAAGAAGAAGAAATCAGAAGCATACATTGAAAGAAAAAGAAGAAATTAGAACATGGTTAGGGGTTAGGGTTAGGATTTCACCTGCGCAGCCGAAGCCCGGTGCCGGAGAAGACGACGAGCACCCAGAGTCTAGAGAAGATGACACTTAGTCAGCAACGACGGCGGACGGCGGAGGAGGGACAAACAGAGACAACTAACTCACATAATCAACGAGATCTAGAGGGGAGGGGATCAGGTAGGACTTAGTAGTAGGGAGTTGCTCATCGGCGGTAGGCGGGGTTAGGGTTAGGGTTAGGGTTACAGATGTACCTGCACAACTAGAGCCTGGTGCTAGAGAAGACGAGGGCCACCTAGAGAAGACGACACACCGATTAGAAGGACGGCGAGCGGCGGAGGAGGGGCAGACGGGACACGAACTCACATAGTCACCGAGATCTAGAGGGGAGATAGGGATAGGGAGAAGGAAGAGGCAAAGAGGGAGCAGGGAGGGGATCAGGTAGGAGGAGTAGGGAGCTGCTCGCCGGTGGCAGACAGATCGTCGAGGTCACCTCACCGGAGTCGGGGAGGACGAAGCCGAGAGCGAGACTGCGAGGCGAGAGCAGCGAGGCGAGGCGACAGGCGAGCGAGTGAAATGAACTAATATTTTTGGGTGTGAGCCGCCACGGCCGCGGCGTGAGTTTATATATGAGGAGGGAGGGAGCCAGGGAGCTGGGCCGCACATCGCGCTAGGCCACGGGGAGGCCGGGAGGGGAGGAGTCAGTGGAGGAGTGAGGAGGGGGAGGGGGTGGCTGGGCCGGTTGACTCAGGTGGGGCCGTGCCGTGCCAGCCCACGGGCCTGCAGCAGAGGCCTAGGCACGGCCTGCTGCCTCGGGCCGGGCCAGCCCAGGCCCGCATGTCACCGGGCCATGTCGTGCTCGTGTCGGGCTAAAAAAGCGGGCTTCGTGCCATGCCGTCGTGCCTCGGGCTGCATGGCCAAGTATACATAAGGGAGGAGGTTTTATTAATAAACCTTAATTCCGGGTTATAGTCCCTTATACTATATACTATATATGCTATATGAGACGTTCCTCTAAGTATAAGTATTGGATTCGAAATGTATAGCCGAAATAGCTGGAAAATTAATAATCATTAAACAAAGGAAAGTCATTATGAATCTATTCTAAAAATTACATGTAGAAACGGATATAGTACTGTACTAACACTTCACTTGCAAACCCATCACGTCCATGAAAGCATGAAATTAGTAACCCCTAAAAAACACCATTTGAATGATTAGTAATAATCTCTACAACTAAAACATTCATAACTATTCCGTCCACAGGTACGGCACCAAAGCCGCTCCATGCGATCAGATCAGGAAGGCAACGCGCACTCGCTCCATGCGATCAGCTCAATCCCCATAACAGCCCACTGGTACAGAAAACATTTTCACAGGCGGTGGTAGAGGCATTTATACAGGCGGCCAAGTCCACCGCCTGTACTAGGGGTCAGTACTAATCGGCCCACAGTACAGGCGGCGGGCTGTGAGCCGCCTGTGAAAAAAGGGTTTTCACAGGCGGCTCACTTTGTCAACCGCCTGTGTAAATATTTATTTACACAGGCGGCTCACTTTGTCAGCCGCCTGTGAAAACCCATTTTTCACAGGCGGCTGTGTGCCGCCTGTGTAATTATTTTTTTTTATTTTAAATTTTAATATTTGCCTCCACACTGTACTATATTTGTCACACACACACACACACACACACACACATATATATATATATATATATATATATATAAGATATGCAAACATGAACCATAAAATTGCATCATACATACAACACATATAAATATTACATATGTGTACACATGAAATCAAACATCAAGCATAAAATTACATATAATACACGTCATTTCATGTTATGAGTTCAACCATTTGGTGTTTACATGTCATTTCGTTTCAAGTTTAGACCTGCTAGGTCTGTCAGCGCTCTAAATCTTTCACTTGCTAAATCACCGGCTTCATCAAAATATGATCCGATACTTGGAATTATTTCTCTCATAATAAAACCACACAAGTCTGCTACTATATCTTCCATAGTTTTTGGAGTGAATGGCACGTCCTTTCCTTTGCTTCTCGGCTGGAAACAAAGTTTAAAAGCATCATTGACACATGTCCAATATTAATATTTCCAACTTTAATGAGAAAACTTCATACATAGATATTTTTTACCATATTTTTGTCCCTGACGTATCGTCCCCGCTGCCTTATGAACTCACACACATAGTATCCACAGTAGTCCGATCCAGGTGGTTGCTTGTGGCACTATGTAATTAATGAGCAAAAGATTAAACTAAAATTGTCATGCCTTGTGTATTATTTATATGATGATATGTGTTCGGACAACTTACCGGATAATGGTGTTGTATCGTCAATGGCACACTAGGATCTGAGCGGGCGACGTCGACCGGTCCTTTTTGCTTCTTATAAAACCGCCATGCCCTGTAGATATCGAATATAAAACACTATAGTTATTTAGAAACTCTAATTCATATAAGTACGGATGTGGTTGCATGTTGGCTCACCTTTCTAAATGAATCAGGACTGTTTGATACGACTGAGGAGGATAATGTAAGGAGTCTAGGACAAGCACCTTCCCTTCGAATGGATAAATATAAAAAACAATCCAATGGTCACTGCATGAATAAACGAGTGAGCGACACATGTACTTAGGGTTAACACAATAATTTGAAGTACGTATACGAGGTCACGCTTACCCAAAGTTGTAGGGTGCCAATATAAAATCCCTGTACTTATATCTCAGCATTGCTCTACCGAGATAGAGGGCATATTTGTCCTCGTATTTTCGTTGCAATTCCTTTACAGCTTCTGCAACTTGTTCTGGTGTTTTGTCCTTCTCTATCTTTGCTCTATCTTCATTTGTAAGTACAAATTTGTGCATATTTTCTTGTAACCTGATTGGACTCAGGTAACCGACCATCGATCCTGTAGTTAACGATCTTTGCTCGTGGTCTTGCAAACTACATACAACATCCACATATTAGAGTTTATCACATTCCAAATTTAATAATAACAATGTGTGTGCATGAGTGATACTTACAGGCACCAGATTGTAATGAGTTGGACGTCAAGTTTCCTATAGTTCAACAGCAGGTGCATGTCCTCGAAGGTAACAAATGCCCTGCTTTTATCCTTGCCAGTAGCAAACACGTCTGCTGGTATGTCAACACTAACTGCATGCAGGCCAGCATTTACTGCTCTCATGTACCAGTCATGAAACCTTTTTATCGTCCATGGACCCTTTTCAAGCACCGTCCATTGCAGCATAGGCCTTCCGGGCACATAGTTACTGGGGACATTGACATAATCATCAACCATTGGCTTTCTTATATCCTTAAGGGTCAATGGTGTATTTGATGGCGGTTCGACATGTACATCGCCACTTGGGGCTTCCTTTGTTGGTGGCATGGCTTCAGTTGCTTGGTCGGTGGCTTCCTTATTCTGTGACGGTTCGAGCTCAACGACTCGTGCCGTCCGCTGCTTTCCAATCCCTTTCAGAAATAGAACTATGCCTGCTGCTTTCCCCTTTTTTGGCTCATAGGGAGAAACCAATTTTGGAATTGGAAATTTCTTTGCCTTCTTGGAGGCCGGTGCTTGTGGGGGAGTTTGCTCTGCTTCCTTATGCTTTGGTGGTGGCGGGGGAGTTTGCTCATCTTCATTCTGCTTTGGTGGTGGCGGGGGAGTTTGCTCTACCTCCTTCTCTGGTGTTGTGTCCTTCTTGGCTGGCGGAGTCTGCTGCTCAAGCATGTTCTTGGCTGGCCCCTCGAGCTCATCCAACGAGAATGAGATATCATGTATTGGGGATGACGACGGTGGCTCATAAATATACGGGGATGCTGGGGCATGCATTGGCGATGCTGGCTGTTGACTTGTTTCGGCCTCTTGGGATGCTTGATGCACTGGTGGAGAGGGTGCCGTTGGTGGATCAATCAACCTTACGTACCATCTCGGCCATTGTATGAAGTTCTTGATTGCTTGTCCAAGCTTCTCTATACCCTCAGAGGTCGGGATGTCGATGAAGTCGTCTTCATATCCACTCTCGACCGTCAACACTTCCACCCTACAGTATGCATCTTGCATCTCGACACCATGGAACCTACGTCCAGGGATGGCATTGCCTGTGGCCACTTGCTTTGTATGCTGATTCCTAAGGCCATATCCAATTAACAATGAGCAAGGCCAAGGTTTATCAATATCGTCAACTGGATAATGGTCTTGATTTGATGTTGACGCTATACTGCTTGGAAAGGGCATAGATTGTGTGGCCATCTCCTGGCTACCCAAGGGTTGAGCTGGGACATGCTGCATATATGAAGGAGCTTGTGATGACATCTGTTGAGCAGACACTGCTCCCGCCAACCGCTTCATCACTTCAGGATCAGGGTTTTTAACGAAGTCTTCCATCAAATCCCTAAATTTTTTGGCAGCCTGCTGCTCAAAAAAATCCTTCATGTGCTCCTTATGTCGTTCTCTTTTCTTATACATGCCTTTCCACTCTTCACCAAACCCTTCTTTCCAGGTGGTTCTAGATGAGACGCCCCGTACATGACCTGGATGCTCGGGGTTACCTACAACATGATATTTAATGTCAGTGTCGATTTCTATTTTACTCAAACAAAATGGAAAATATAATTTTGTTACCTAGAGCATGGGAAAGGCTGTCCCTCTCCCTCTGTGACTTGAAGGCACCTGTCTTTTCCAGGTTTGTTGCTTCCAAAACCTTCTCGGCAACTGGCTTGATCTCATCGGGACAGGAGATCTCATCGCTCTCAGTGTTTGCCTTCCGAGCGCGAAGCCAATTCGCACTTTGTTCTAGCACTATATCTATCAATGCCAACTTGCCCTCTCTCCTCTTTGCTTCGTCTTCTGCCCTCCATTTAGGAATCTTGGTCTTGTAACCGCCAGTGCCGAGGTGGTGGTGGTACTTATTCTTCTTCGCAAGTCTTGAGGCGGCTTGGCTCTTAGCCTTGGAGTCGTCGGAGTTTTTTATGACACTAAAATGTGCCCACTGTTCTGCTGTGATAGGGTACCACTTCGTTGGGTCCCGCCCCTTCTGTAGCCACTTTTTATTCATATCATGCCTATAGCCCTGGAATGATATTGCTAACTGCTTCATGACATGACCCTTGACCAAACCTTCTGTTCCCTCCGAGAAAATAAACTTAGTGCACAATCGAGTCCAACAATTCTTCCTCTTTCCTTCAGGCACCATACTCCAATCACTCCAGGTGATATCAAATTCTTCCTTTACTAACCATCCAATGGCGGCCCTAAATTTGGGTAGCACCTCTAGAGGTGCTAAGGGCTCTCCGCTCGGGCTAATCTCTGTAATCCTATAAACTTCTTCTGGAAATCTATTCCTTCCTCTATCTCCTCGTGCCCGATCACTCTTTTTCTTTGTACTTCTTTGCTCGGAGGATGTCCCGATCGTTTGAGGCGCCGTGTCCTTATGAACATCTTGTGACTCTACCTCCATTTCGGCAACAACTTGAGAGAACACCTCCTGTCAATTCAATTGTTAGGTACATACATACACATGCATTATTCTCTCGTATAGACAATCTACGAGCATATATACCTCATCATCATTTGGCTCATCTTCAGGCTTGTAATTAGGGTCACGTTCCAACTCAAGACGGGCCTTCTTAGCTCTAGGAGATTCACGCGGTGATACGCTCAGGCTCCTATAAGGTTCAGATCCAGAGGAGTCAGATCCCCATGTACCTATCTGGGCATCGGCCTGCTCAGCATTTGATGGAGTACTCATCTGCATGAAATATAAGTATAACCACGGAATATAAGTATAAACATGGAATACAAGTATTAACATGGAATACAAGTATTAACATGAATTACATAGCCTAATCAATTAGCGAACCTATTATTAACAAACCTAATTAACTAACACTAATTTGCAAACCCTAAATAATGAATATTAAATAGGAAACCCTATTTAACAAACTAATTATTATTTCACAAACCCTAATTATGCATGAAATATAAGTATTAACATGGAAAAAACATAGCTAAATTATGGAAAAACCCTAACAAAAAACATAGTAAGCCCTAACAAAAAAATTAGCTAATTACTAACAAAATTACCTAACAAACACTAATAAAACATTACTAATTAATTAAGAAAAAAAAAGGCAAGGCGGCCTGCTAGGCCCAGCAGGCCCAGCAGGCAACGCCGTCGGCGCTGGAGGGGCGCGCGCGCGGCGGCGCACATGGCAGCCGCCGCCGCACCGATCGGAGCCGCCTCGGAGCGGAGCTCGGCGGTGGCGGGTGTGCACGGCCTACCTCTCGGCGTTCCAGCGAGGTCGCGGCGGCGGCGCGTAGGCCGTGCACGGTGCGGCAGCTGCTGGCGACGGCGGCTCGCTGCGGCGGAGCGGAGCTCCCTCGGCGGCGGCGTGGAGGCGTGCCGGCGGAGTGGAGGTCCCTCGGCGGCGTGGCGGCGGCAACTCACGACGGTGGCGGTCCGGCGAGCGGTGGAGGAGCGGCGGCGGATTTCGGCAGCCTGACGGCGTCCAATTTCTGAACTCGCGCCTCCGGGACTTAGAAATTTTCACGGGCCACGCGCGGGAACTTATATTGGAGCACATTAGTACAGGTGGGCCATATTGACCACCGCCTGTAAAAATCTTTTCACAGGCGAGAGGCGGCCCTCATCAACAGCCGCCTGTACTAATATATTAGTACAGGCGGCGGTCAATGACGCCCGCCTGTGAAAAGATTTTTAATTAAAGGTTTGTTAATTAGGGTTAGTTAATATTTCATGTACCTAGGGTTAGTAAATAATATAGAATCCAAAGGTATACAAGAAGGGGAAAGAGGTTTTAATTAAGATTTGTTTAATTAAGTTAGAAAATAATATCATAGTCCAAAGGTATACAACAAGGGGAAATGTAAACATCTTGCTTAATAAGAAAGAGTAGCATTAGGTACAAATGATAAGTGATACATTAGTTACATGATAAACAATCTAGCGTGCTACAGTCCTTCCTTGTCCATCATGGCGCACCCAGGGCAAAGAGGTTTGCGGGATACTTTTCTCCACATTTTTTTATCTTTTCTTCAAACTTTGTAAAAAGAGACATCTCGCTGAACTGGTTAACATCCTCTAAATCCATTACACCATCAACTCCTACAATTTGTTGCTTTCTAGGGATACGTGCTTTGGCTTTTGGGTACTTTTCTTTTCATTCGTAGATAGAATTTGTTCCACATAGAACACCTGTGCAGCACGGTTAGCAAGGATCCACGGATCATCTTTGTAACCTACTTTACTTAGATCAAGAACTCTTTGGCCATAGTTATCCACAGTGACATGTTTATCTTGAACCCATCGACATCGGAACACTGGAATCTACAGGCGTGGACCATATTCAACCTCCCATATGTCATCAATGAATCCAAAGTATGTAGTTTCTTCACCAGTTGTTTCATCTACAGCCTCACATCGAACACCACTATTCTGTGCCATGCGCTTGGTGTCCCTAAAACTGGTGGAAAATGTGAAGCCACTAATGTCATAGCTCTGCCATGATATGACCTGGCTTGATGGTCCAGATGCTAAAATCTTGATGGTTTCTGATTCATCTGCCATGTCCAAATTCTTTAGCCATGCGGTGAACCGACGCTTGTGTTCCTTGTGTACCCAATCATTTGTGCATCCTGGATTCTCCTCATGAAGCTCTTTCATGTGCTGCTTGGTGAATGGGTCCATTATTATGAGTTGTTGTAGTATGCTGTAATGTACCTCTAGGACTATGTTGTAATCTGGCGGGATGAATGATTTCCGTCCCATCCTCCCTCATCCACCAAGCCTTCCCTCATGTCGCAACTGAGGCAAACCAATTGATACCTGGTCTTTTAGGAGATTATTACATAATGGTCCTCCAGACTCAAAGGCCTCTTCTGTAGTGTATGCCTCTATCATGGAACCCTCCGGATGAGCACGATTTGACATATAGCCATTCAATATTGACATGAAACGCTCATACGTCCACATTTCATGGAAATACATGGGGCCCAATGCCTCAATTTGAGGCACCAAATGAACAATAAGGTGTACCATGATATCAAAGAACGATGGGGGAAAGCACATCTCCAACTGGCTCAATGTCTCTGCAGCAAATTTCTGTAGGGACTCTAACTCATCACCGATAATTACCTTCTCAGATATCTTATTGAAGAAGTAGCACAACCGTGTGATTGCCATCTTTAAGAACACTGGATTTATAGCCCTGATGGCAATAGGAAGAAAAGTGGTCAGCATTACATGACAATCATGTGAGTTGTAGTTGGTGAGTGTAAGGTCTTTCATCGAAACAAGACTCCTTATGTTGGAGCAGAAACCAGATGGAACTTTTAAATTCTTCAACCACACACACATTGCATGTTTCTCCTCTCTGTTCAGGTTATAGCTTGCTGCCGGTAGATGGTACTTCCCATTCTCTAGGAGTACAGGGTGAAGTTCTTTTTTGATCTTTAAATGTTGCATGTCCAAACATGAATTGAGACCTTCCTTTGTCTTGCTCTTTATGTCTAGCAAAGTTCCAACTACGCTGTCAAACACATTCTTCTGAACATGCATACCATCGATCGCATGTCGTACGTCTAAGTCTTTCCAGTACGATAAGTACTTAAAGAAAATAGACTTCTTCTTGAATGTGTCCCCCTCATTTGCCTTCACAACCTTTCTTGGTTTCCCATCTTTGGTCTTTTTTCCAAACACAAACTTGACATTCTCAACTATCTTATACACTCTGTGCCCTTTACTATAACCTGATGGAGCAGTAGATTTTGATTCATCCATATTGTCAAAGTACTTATTCATCTTTTGTAAGCGGTACTTATGGCCTGCCGGTAGCCACCTCCTATGCCTCATGTACACTATCTTGTTAGATGGAGGAAGAGACACGTGCCATGTTCCATCTATGCACTCTACACAACCAACCTTTCCCTTGAACTGGCCTGATAATGAGAAGAGAGCAGGATAATCATTAATTGTGACAATAATAATTGCTCTCAGTGTGAATGTCTCTTTGCGGAACGCATCGACCATTTTCACACCCACTTCCCATAGTATTTGCATCTCTTGCATTAAGGGCTCTAGAAATACATCAATATCAACTCCAGGTTGTGTAGGTCCAGAAATAAGAATGGTTAGCAAAAGATATTTTCTTTTTTGACACAACCATGAAGGAAGGTTGTATATTGTCATGATCACTGGCCATGTGCTGTGCGTGCTGCTCCTCTCGGCAAATGGATTCATTCCATCAATACTCAGAGCAAACCTTACATTTCGTGGATCCTCGGCAAAGTCTGGATATTTCTTATCGAATTCTTGCCATTGCTTTGCATCGGCTGGATGTCATAACTTTCCATCATCTTTCCTTTCATCAGAAGCATGCCAGGTCATAAGTTCCGCATCATCAGGGTTTGCAAACAAACACCTCAAATGATCAACCACAGGGAGATACCATATCACCAATGCAGGAATTCTTCTCAACGCATAATAGTCCACTTCGATATTGCTAGTGGGCTTTGAACGTTTGTCTTGTTGAGTCTTTGTTTGCGTCTTCTTTCGCTTCCTCCCTGAAGAAACAGAGGCTGCATTCTCTTCCTCTCGATAATCTTTATTCGTCTTGTACCTACTAGCACCATAGTTTGGACAACTGTCTAAGTCTTTATACTGATCACCCCGATATAGAATACAATGATTTCTACATGCATGGATCTTCTCAACACCCATCGTAAGTGGACTGACTAGCTTCTTTGCATAGTACGTGTTAGCAGGCACTTTGTTCTCCTTAGGAAGAAGGTCTCCAAGTACACGCAATAAATCATTGAAACTAGCATCGGACCAACCATATCTAGCCTTAATCGTCAAAAACTGAAGAACAGCCCGTAGTGTCGACCACTCTTTGGTACAACCTTTCGACTCGTCGTACAAAGGCTCTTCTGCTGCCTTCTTCAAGGCTTCCATTCGCTTCATGAAGAATATTGATGGATCCGCACAACAGTTCATTATTGCCTCTAAGAAATCTGCATCTTCAATGGCATCAGTGTTAACATGCTGAGTTTCATTAACATCGGACGTAGAATTATGAGTTTGATTGACATCTGGCATAGCATGATGGGTTTCATTGATATTTGGCATAGCATCACATTCATTGAGATATGGCATTGGACCCTCCACATTGATGTTACTTGCAGTGTTGTCAGTTGTCCGCATATAAGGTGTAGAACTACCCTCACCATGTTTTGTCCAAATCAAGTAGTCCTCCACAAATCCTCTACAAACCAGATGAGAAGTGATTGCTTCCACATTGTCAAATACCACAATATTTTTACAGTCTGCGCATGGACAACATATGTGCTTCGCCTTTGTTCTCTGAGCATGTATCTTCATGGCATCAATAAATTTTTGGACCTCCACTACATAAGATGGGTCTAATCTTGATAAGTTGTACATCCATAATGACCTCTCTATATTTATCTGTAATTAGTTAGGAAAATATTGTATGTCACTCTAAAAACAAAACGAAAATAACCCCTCATAACTAAGATTCTATCCTCCATCAATTAAATAGATATGAAAACCTACCTCTTACAGAATTTACAAAATAAAAAATTTAAATAATTATTTAAACTCATTTTTATAATTATAAGAATTAATTAAACGGAGATGGCATCTTGATTAACAAACCCTAAGTATAAGCAAAAATAACAAACTCTAATTAACAAACCCTAAGTACATGAAATACTAACTAACCCTAATTAATAAACCATTAATTACTAACTAAATTAATTAACTAACCCTAAGTACATGAAATATCTAACCCTAAATAATAAACCATCAATTACAAACAAAAATTATTGAAAAACCTAAGGTACATGAAATAATAACTAACCCTATTTAACAAACCCTAAGTATAGACAATAATAACTAACCCTAATTAACAAAACATTAACTACTAAATTAATTCATAAACCCTAAGTACGTAGTTTAAAAAACTAAATTAATTCACAGTTTATAATTACAGGAAATAAGTATAACAATTGACAAGACTTTATAAAGTGTTAATCATTATTCTATTACATAGATCTACTCACAAGAATTCTAAAAAGTATTTATTTTCTATAATCCGAGCAAGATACAATTTACTATGAATTTACAAAAAAAAAGCTAAAACTCTCTCCCTTGCCCTAGCTATGAACCCTAACCCTAACCCTAGATTTAGAGCACCTCCAATATAAGAATTGAACCAAAGAATCACTAAAAAAAATGGCGGCAACGACACTAACTAACCTTTTGGAAGTTTCTCACCAAAGAAATGAAGTTCAAAACCTCCCCCCTTGGAATTGCCACTTCTCTGTCCGCCACTGTGCACACAGCACGCGAGTAACTGTTCTTGTCTGGAGGTGGACGAAGGTAATTTATAGCAGCATTAACACAGGCGGTTGGTAAGGAGGACCGCCTGTGTAAAACAATTTACACAGGCGGCTCTCCTATCTCTACCGCCTGTGTAAATACGTGTATTTTCACAGGCGGTTTACAATGACAACCGCCTGTGTAAATGGTATTTACACAGGCGGCTGACATTGTAAACCGCCTGTGTAAATACACGTATTTACACAGGCGGTAGAGATAGGAGAGCCGCTTGTGTAAATTGTTTTACACAGGCGGTTCTCTTGCTGGGCCCATCCTATTTTTTGTACTGGCGTCATGAAATTGTGAACCGCCTGTGAAAAAAAAAACAACGTGCCAGCAAAAATGATTTCTGTAGTAGTGGCCGCAGCAAATCAGGAAGGCAAAAAATCAATTCCCTCCCAATCCCATCCCATCCCATCCCATCCAATGTTCCTGCGTTACTCACGTGCATCGAGATCCTTCCGTCGGTTTGCCTTTCCCTGCGTTTCCCTGCCGCTCGCGCCGGCAGGTGGGACCTCATCCCTACGGCGTTGTTCCTCCCCGCGGCGTTGAAGTAGGAAACAACGCCGCGCACCACGTTGATCGCGGCGCCTGCGCCCTTCCTCGTGCGGCCCTTCCTTTTTTTCTCTCGCCCCCCCTTCTTCCCGTGCGTTGCTTCGCGTACGTCACCCAGGAACACGCACCGCCTCGCGCGGCTGGAGGCTTCCCTTCCGTGCTCCTCTGCTGCGTCTCGGTCCACGACGAACCACGCCTGGCGCGGTGTCTTGAGTCTTGACGACACTGCGCCTACTGATAAGGCCGATCTGATACGAGAAGGAGGCGCGGAGTCTTGACGACGCTGCCCGCTCGAGTCTCCATGGCGCCGCGCCCTCCCTAGTGACGCTGCTGCTTTGCGCCACCCTCCCCGTTATCCAGCGGTGAGCCAATCAATCCCCTGATGTATTTCCTACTTGCATCTCATCCATCCCCGTCTAGGCCTGCGTAGGCAGCCCTGGTGTGAGCAGCAGCAAAATTATTAAACCCTTTTAACTTGGAAGCACGTGACGATTAGGTTATTTAAATCCGATTCCCTTTCAGCCTGTTCGCTTGTTCGTTTGTTGGTTTCAGCCAGGGCTTATCAGCCAGCCGATAGTGTTTTTCTCTCACAACAAACCAGCACCAGCCGGGCTTAGAAACCAACCAGTGAACAATGCTGTTTGAATGTTACGGTAGGTTCACAATACATCCTTTTTTTTAGTGTTGTTTTCCTTGGTCAGGTTATCCGTGAGCATCTAAGAATAATTTGCTTGTTTTCTTGTATTCATGTGTTTTGAAAGCTCGATCTCACAAAATGCTAGAGTTGTCACTTTACCAAGATTTTTTTTTCTATTACATAGATCTACCACTGTATTGGTTTCCTCTGTGATTTAGTAACTATATTTTTTAATCACGTAATGACCTGGACAGGGGCGTTGGACAGGATTCAGGCCGAGGCCATCCCTCACGCACCCGTGTGCTGTTGCACAGCAGCCTGCTCCGCTGCGCGCATCCTCCGCCTCCGCCACGACGGACAGGGGTGCTGGACAGGATTCAGGCCGAGGCCATCCCTCACGCACCTGTGTGCTGTTGCTTATTGTGCGCTTTTCTCTGATCGCGGATCAGTTTCAGGCCTTGGGATCTGCTATTGGCTTGGTTTGCTCGGTGGTGAGTGATGCCAGTGCAACTGCAACCGTGCAAGTGAATGTGAATATTTTAAAGATTGTTTAGCACCCAATGTTGATCAGTGTTACTGTCCAGCTGTGGTGAGTGATGCACCTGCACCAATGCCCTGGAGACGATCTGTAGATGCCTGGGAACGCCGTCACAGCTAGCACGCCTAAGAGTTCAAGGTAACTAAATCATGAAAATTCCTAGACCATTTTTTTATGCAGTACTCTAAGACTCAACGGGTGATTGTGTGCCTTATCAGTCACGGTCTCTGGCTATCAAAAAATTGAAGTTATCTTCGACATGAATCATACATTATGCATCGCTTCTCTGACTGAAACACCTAGCTAATCAAGTTAATTACAAAATATGTCAAGGTGCCCAGTACACCTCTGATGCGTTCGTTGCTTTATTTTGCCCTTGATTACAGGCTTTACATACTAGGCATGCCACATAATATAGTATTCATTTGATTTTTCATGATGAGACATTAATACCTGTTGTATGCACCTTAGGTTCCTGAAGGTACCTATAGAGATTCTTTTCTGGTGAATGGTGTTGTGTTCAAGAAGACATTTTCATATGCTGGATTTGAGCAGCAACCAAAGAAGTTCCTGAATCCGAAGATTCTTTTGTTAACATTGAACTATAATTGAAATATGAGAAGGAAAATGCAGAGACCAGGTATCTGTACCGATTCACTCAAGCCCCACCTGCTACATAACAGAATGTGTGCTCCATTCTTTACTTATGTTGCTTTATATGTTTTTCAATGTTTGCTCATACTGGCTCTATGTTTCCAACATACCTATAGATTATCTGACCCTCTGCAATACCAATCAATTGTTGATGCTGAATGAACATTATTTATGATAAACTGGATAAATGTGTGAAACCAAGTGTTTTTAGTATTTTTGTTAGGTATATTATATCTCTTACAAAAGCGTATGGTTTACCACAAAATTCTAAACACACTACATGGACACGGGTGCGGGTGTCTGTGTCAGGGTCGGGCTCGGGTGTCCAATTCGGCAGATCTTTTGGGGATACGCCATGATGCCAAATACCAATTGGAATCTAAAATGGGTGTGGGTGTTTAACATAGCTGAATAATTAGGACATGGGTGTTTGGATAACACCAAAACGACCCTGATGATTCTTGCCGTCTACCTTGAAAAATATGGAACAGGTACTGTCCTGTGTGATGCTTGGAATTCCAAAGCAAGTGGAAGAACCACAGGCACCTCCTACTCCACAACACCCTCTTTATCCCATGGGAGAAGCCTGTTCAAGAATGGACCTAACTGCCATCCATCAAATCCTATTTACAGCACATTACAGAGATGATGAAGGGAACAATGAGGTAAAATAAATGAGTGCATTCTGGTTCCAATCTTTCTATTTTTGTAGGATATGTGAAACCGGCATCATTCTCCATTCTGCAGCTATCTTTTCAAGAATGGACACAGCAAATGAGGGATATGTTGGATGCAAGGAAACGTGGTGACTCTGCCTTCAAAGACAAAGACTTTAAGGCAGCAATCGATTGTTACAGCCAGGTGGGCATGCATTTCTTGTTCACGAGGCTAAGGGTGGCGCGGCGGGGGCGGGGCTGGACGACGACGTGTTGGGGCTGATCGTGTTCAAGGCCGACGTGTCAGACCCTGACGGCCGCCTCGAGACGTGGAGCGAAGACGACGAGCGGCCCTGCGCCTGGGATGGCGGGTAGCGGGCGGCGTGAGGCCAAGGGCGGCACGGCGGGGGCGGGACAGCCCAAAGGTAACCTCCTGTCTGTTGATGCATCTAATGTTGCAACTGATCTTATTGCTGAATTTGTGTTTGAGCCCACTGTTCATCATCTGAAGAAAATTCGAGCAACGCTTGATTTGCACTTGCATCGCAGGACTGTAGTAGCTAAGCGATGTGTGGTGGCATTCATGGATGATCACTATCCTTTACGGACTGTAATTTTCTCCTGAATAAGGTATCAACCATTATTTCCGAGATCCCCACTTGCCTTTGCTTTTGGTTTAAGTTCAATTTACCAATTGTAGGCTGTAGCCAGACACTTTTCATTCAGTTCTGTTTAAAGCTCTGATCTGAACGGTGTCTCGTAACATTGTTAGTTAGTATAAAAACAGCTGAGTTGTATGAGTGACGCTATTAGTTTGCTGCTTGGTAGCATCCAACCCCGCTCCTTGGACACCCTTCTCAAACATCATCGTCCCTATTGCACGGTTTAGCAAATTTTCTTTATTGGCACACGAAAGAAATGGAAGTCGAAGATTTCTTCTTGCCGACATAAAACATTATCTTAGCCGCATTATGGAAATGATATCAGAGATTTCTTCCTGCCGATGTAAAACATTATCTTAGCCGAATCACAGAAAAGTTTATACAGTCGAGTTAGTGAGCCTGCGACGCCGCGCTCTCTGCTAATTTCATAAACTTTGCCTTTTGAATTAAATGTCACTATAACTTCGGTATTTAATTTCACAGTATTGTTATCTTATCATACGATCCGTGTGTTTTTAGTATAAAAGTTTAGCTGTTCTGTAGCAATGCACGGGCACGAACCTAGAGCAAAGTGTTAGATCAAAGAATCGTCTCATCATTCTGCTATTCTATATTCTGCTTGCACACTTCAGTCACCGGCGAGGACAAGCATCGATTTGCATTCCTACATGGAGAAGTACACGAAGCACATGGCTGCACTATTGCTGCTATCACTGTTTTTTCTCAGCAATCTTGCAGATACTGTGCAATGTGAGTGAACTCAACTCCATTCCATATATGTATTATTGATCATGGACTCCTTTTAGCATGCAAAGGAATTATGGTGACAATTTTTTTTTTCATCTTCAACAAACAGGCAGAGGCATGGATGAATCTGATGATACGACGCTCAGTCGTCTTCCACCTGCATTCTGCTACCATCCCCATTTCCCAGCATGCATAGGAAGTAAGTGTTGGTGTTGTTTTAGGAAAGGTGGCAATGCTCCTTGTTTTTCTACACAGGCTGAATGCAACAATGCCTGCGTGCCACCAAATTAAATTTATTAGTTACTGGAACGATGTAATAATAATGAGTGAAATTCTGCCATGGACAATGGAACAAGAAACAAATAAAAATATTGTGATTTTCTTTCCCACGCCCTCCTCATGACTACGTGGTGAATGCTAACAATATACAACCATTAAATCTTGATTCCCCAATAAAAATGGTATTTACAGCTGGCTACGAAATTTTGTTCTCAGTATGGTGTTTAGACCTGCACCTTTCCCCGCCTCCAATCAATTGGTCTAGAAAGAGCCAGAACCCACGACAAGATCGTAACGAGCCTTCCCGCTCCCATAAGCAAGTATGTGCTCAGGATAATAAGTCTGTGACCTGACTACCATCCACAGCAATAGACGGTCCTCAATCGACACAGGCAGAACAAGTGCAATCCGAGCCTTGCTCGAATGCCTAACCAAGTCCAGATCCAATGTACCATTCCGCCCGGTCACCAATTATCATTCATATATATTCCATGTGATAGTAATATAATAACAACAATAATATCTTTTCTATCTCTCGCGAGTGATAGGTAATCACTCGACTTCTACCGAATCCTATAGCATAGCAATCTACATGATCCTGACATACTAGTAGGACTCATAGGATAAGGATATATATATGCAAGTGGGTTTCATTCAACTCCTTAAAGCTTAATGCACAAGCATAAAATAAAGTGCAGACTAATAGGGGTTATGCACCAAGGCTTGCCTGGGTAAGATATAACCAAAAGTTAGCATTCCATCATGGTGACACGATCATCAAGGCACCATCTTTTTCATTACTTCGGTCGACTCCATGATCTATCGTTGTTCCTGTTATGATATACGTGGATGCAACGCAGAGACGCAATTAATCAACAGTAACCACAACTCTTAAAAATACGATTACGTCTCTCAAGCTAACGAGCTAGCTCTAATGACTAACGTGCTAGGTTACGTACCACGTTGTCGAGCAAGGCTTCATCTTCGGAAAATGTTCTAGTTTTAAAATCCCAAGGTGTTTTGGCATTTTATTGATTAAATATATGTTTTTGAATTAGGGCTCATTTAGTTACCTTAGCAAACTAATTATTATGGAGCTACAAAAATTATAGTGAGCACCTAATAATGTTAGGAATTTACAGTGAAAGTTTCAGAACCAACACTATCACCAATTTATCACAACAATTCCGACAAGTTTATATCTTACAATATTAAGCATTTCAAATTAATTAGATAACTTCCAAAAATATTATAGAACTACGTGAACAAAATATACTAGCAGATAGATCATGATTTTAGGAACCTAACAAAATTGGTTTCACAATTTTTTGGTTAACTACACAATTTTATATTGAATTTACAAGTTTACCTTAGAAACTAAATTAGAAAACAAAAGGGCCGGTGGCAAGCATTCGGCCTAGCAGACCCGGCGGCCCAGCGCGGGACACTGACCCACGCGCGAGACGGCTCATGGCGGGGAGCCCGCACTAGCACTTTAGCGAATGAGCCCTCAGACTTTTCCCGAACCACGACTGGGTCCTAATACTATTTCTTCCTTTCTCTGACGAATTCACTTAACCCCCTAGATTTTTCCAAATTTCCCCGTGCACCCTCGTCCATCCCGTGCACGGCGGTGCGGTGAGCGACGACACTGGGCGTCCACGCTAGGCACCAGGGGCCTACGTGGACCCATTTAGTGGGTCAGTCGCCATCTACGGCTAAACACGCTAAGATGGGCGGCGGTTAGGGACTCGGAGGCGCATTGTCGCGGGCTACAGCGGTGAGAGGCTATCCGCGACGGTCGCGTGACTGTTCTGGTGAGCCTATGCCCTCACAGAAAGGTAGAGATGGCGGAGAAGCATCAGTAGCTCACCAGAATTTGTGCTGTGGTGACGGTTGAGGCAAGGAAAAGCTGAGGTGGTCTATCCATGTGCGCCCGGGCACGGCGGTGAAGCCCCAAGTCGGACATCGACGCGCCACCACGTCGCCGACAAGTTCCCTGGCCAAAATAGTGCGAGCACCAGATAGAGGGGGTCAAGGCGAGTTTAGGGTTATGACCAATTGAACTGTTACCACTCCTATGAGCCTTACCCCCAACCCTCTGATCATGCGGCGCACATGACCAGCGGCAAGGAGAAATCAAAATTGACCATTGATAGACCACAGCTAGGCTCGATGAGAATGTGACACCTAGCTAACTTGCTAAGCTACCCCCCGGTGCGAGGAATTGGACTAGGAGGGCTTGAGTTGGTGATTATGAAGGGGAGAGGAGACCAGCGCACTACCACTGCCATGTCGCAAGGAGTGGCCCCAGCGGAGGTGACCCGACCAAGACCCGACAAGGCATGGCAGCACGAGGAAACAACCTCACGAGCAAGGGCAAGTGTCGCATGTTTAATGCTCTGGTGGAGCCTTTAGGAGTGCCTGTGCGGTCATGTGTTCATGACAGCGAAGCGTCGCGATGCGGCAGGAGGCGATACGAGCCAGAGCGGGGTAGGTGAGGTGAGTGGCTGAGGGCGAGTGCTACAGTAACCAAAATGACAAGAGGACAAGGTGTAGCCCTACATGTGCGCTCGGATAGCACCAAGATCGGCAGCGTCCCACATACGGCGGAGAGTGGCTACGGCCACGCCTGGCCCGGTGGGCAGCCACACCACACGGCTGGCCAGCGGGACAGCGGTCACGGCCATAAGGTACGCCAGCCAACACGCGGCACAGTGCGTGGTAGCAGCGGCTAGCAGCAATGTAGGTAACCCACGATGGCGCGACACCGGACACAGTGACCGCATCCCTAGGCCTGAACGGCCGAACCACGTGCTTGCACAATTTTTAAAGCGAGCCAAAAACTACTTAGCATCTCGAATAAGACTCAACTAATTCCACTAACCTATAGCTGGTGCTAACAGCTAACTAACGAGACAATGCTTATGACCAGAGGATGGCCTAAGAGAAAGATGGAGAGATGCCAAGATAAGATCATCGCGCTGAACGCTGGTTCATGAACCGAGTACCAAATCATGGTTCACAGCGCGTTCTAAGGAGGTTTGGGCAATTTTTATGAGAGCAACGTAACATCCAACACAACTACGGCCTATGCCATGCTCAAGAACTCACTTTGATGCAATCAACAATACCAAAACATGCAGCTAGTGTTTAAACATTTTTGTTAGAAATTAAATGTCAAAATAGCATT
Source organism: Miscanthus floridulus (assembly GCF_019320115.1). Taxonomy (NCBI): domain Eukaryota; kingdom Viridiplantae; phylum Streptophyta; class Magnoliopsida; order Poales; family Poaceae; genus Miscanthus; species Miscanthus floridulus. Next base: position 55,397,172 of record NC_089586.1, on the reverse strand, counting down.
GTCTTACTACTTTTCCATACTTAGAAAAGTTAAGGATTTCGGTTGGGCTAAGTAACCATTAACTTTTTTGTCACAATTTTTAATAGGTCTAAACCTTGTTAACTTCAACCAACAAATACTTCCTGCAATAGTCCATACCTTATATTAACCCATAGGAGCAAAATATTTAAGCACCATTTATCTATTTTGCTCAATATAATTCACCAAAAATGGTATTTTAACAATAGTTCAAGTGTTTGCCGACTTAATGAAAAGAGCTTATCTTAACGTCAAATTTGATTTTTGAGCTCCCAATAACACTAGTTAACAACATTTGTTTTCACAAACTAAAGCTGCATCTTCAACTACAACACTTGCTTGTCATCTTTACTTAAGTATTACACACAAGTTATATTTTATTTTTGTTTATATAAATTGTTTTTTCATGCCTAACAATTAAAATGACTTATCATTTCATGTGCGTTATAAATTTTTAAAACCTGAAAACTTGTTAGGCTAATCCCTCTCGGACCTAAATCTCGGTGCTAAGCAAGCTCGTAACACCGGGGGTGTTACAATCTTCCCCCCTTAAAAGAATCTCATCCCGAGATTTGAAACAAGAATTAGAAAGGGAAAAATGCGATTACACTTCGCAGATCTGGAATTACACAGAAGATTACATGACGTCAAACACTAAACCACACAGGGATTTAGAGATACATGGTTAAGATCAACCTAGTACAACCAAGGCTTAATCCAGAAGTCGAGATAGATGAGGACAATGGAGAAACAACAAGAAAATGATTATCCAAAACATGGCATATGTCCAACAGATCCAGAAACATGAGACTGAGAACTCAAACATCGTGAACCCTAAGACCAAACTAACCAAAAGTGGACTTGAACTTCTTCGATGAAAACCAGATCCCTCCTTCTTCTCGGATTACGCAATCACCTCTGACTAGCGACCCTAGTTCTACGAGCGACGACTGGATCTCGTAGCTTTGCTTCGGATTTGAGAGGATGGAGATGAAGGAGGAGAGCAAGGGCATCTTATAGTGGTGAACGGAGGTGGTGGTGTAGCACACTGGGAGTGGAGGTGGCATGGATGGGAGACACTAATGGTTCACAAGGTGAGGAAAAAGTCAGCCATGGTGCGCTCCCTACATGAGCTTGAGCAGAGGGAGGATAAGGGAGGGGGATTCGCTCGATAGGTAAGGCATGCGGGCGGCTGTGTCCCCAAAAGAAGAAAAAGGAGAGGGGAAGGGGGGGTCCGGTACGAGAGTGAGGGTGGGGATTGAGAGCCGATAGGATGTCAGGAAAAGAGGAAGCGCATAGTGCACAAGTACGGCGGATGCGACATAATGCTGTGGTTACGTGAGAATGGTGTACTAGTGGACCCTGACACTGACGACATTTGCAGGGCACGCAGCAATAGTGACCGGCGTGCGTAATGTGATCGAGCTGGACACAGGGCTTGGGATATGACATCCACTCAGGCTTTTCCAATCACTCCCTATTACCCAAGGACTAACTTTTCCCTGTTGCTCTTCTTTTCCTTCCCTTCCTTATCCACAATATGCGCCAACCTTTGTACGAACTGAGATCGTGACATACATGCTCCCTCCAAAACCACATTCTCTTGTTTACTTTGAGGGAACACTATTTCATCAACCCATTGTGGATTTCCCGTTCGAACACCCAAAATATTTCTAAGAAGAATATTTGTATCAGAGCGGTATGATGGTGTAACTTGGTAAAGGTGCTTGGTCAACAACCTCGATACCAGCGCGTGCTGAGCAGCGTCACCATGTGGTAGTTGTTCCTCATGGGCCCTTGGTTTCGTCGTGGCACCATAAGCTATTAACCAGGCAACTATTACCAACTTACACGCACTGAAGGCGGTCGGGTCATAGACCATAGAATTAGAGGAGTATTGCAAGGGAAGATTCAGACCAACAAGGGTTCCTTTTGCAACAAGGGACAAGGAATTCAAATCCCACAACGGATTTGATTTAAGAGATTCAAGTGTTCTATTGGGACATCCACAATTAGTCGACATAGTGTCCTACGTTATCCCATCATGGCCGGTCTGCTGGCATCTGAATGGTTGCTCTCTTGTAACCCAGTAAACATCACACTTGAAAACCCTAAGCACGTCTAACAAGACCTATGGGTAAATGGATGCAACAAACACACAAAATAAAAGAAATGCACATTCCAAACATCCTTATACTAGTACAACATACAGGCACTCACTCTCCCATTCTTGACTCATTGTTCACCTTCCCTATGATCAGACGATCTCAACAACTACGGACGAAATACAATGGAAAGATTACAATACTGGAGGATAGTGATGAAACGCACCACTAACTATGGGTACATCTCTCCAAGGCAACTAATCTACTTTGTCGGACCACACATCTTCATTCCCAAGCTTGGTAGATTCATTTACCGCCCTGGCTATGGATCTGCCTCCTCTCTTGGTAGTGGCTGAGTGAGGGGAAGCAAGGGCTCTACTTCTGACACTTCCAAGGGTGGAGGTGCTAGCGGTACTGCAACACCGGTTCTCCTTCTTTCCGGTGGGTGGACATGGATTCCCTCCAAGATCAAGGGATCTGCCTTTTAGCAGCTAGCGTCCTATGCTTGGCCCTAGTGACAAGGTAGGCCTCTCCCAACTGATGGGCATGCCGATCTTTGGCCTCCTTTAGGGCTTCTGACATAGCAGTCTCCTGGCTCTCTATGGCTACCACACTAGCATGTGCTTCAGTAAGCTGCACCTGGAGCATCCTAGAGAAGATATCGGCTTCCTTGGCTCGCTGGAGGCACTTCCTTAGCTCCGAGGCTTGCCGGTCATTATGCTCATCTAGAGCAAGCAGGTATGTGGTCAAGTGCACCATGGTTGGGCTGTCTTCTTGCGCATCCCACCCTTGCAAAGCCACCATGCGAGCCCTCCATACCCATTAGTTGTTTTCCAAAGGTAGAAAGAACCACATGGGGGTATGAGCAATGGGCTCTTCATAGATCTAGCAAAGGTGCCACAAGGCTTTGTGGGCCACAACTTGGTAGGTATCGACGAAGCGAAACCCGGTTGTGGTCACATTCTAGGCTTTAGTGATGTCGGGGAACTTCTCACTCTTCCCAATATAGACGGTAACTTCACACCGCTTAGTGCCATGCTTTTCATACTCACGGCCCTCATACTCGGGACAATCTTTGACTCTGAGTTTTTGTAGGGTGGCATACAGGATTTTGGGAAAACCCTCAGTGTTCAGGTAGTAACTGCTAACCTAGGCTCCTACCATCCCTGGTGGGTGGTTGCAAGGGAGGATTGAGTGAAAAGCTTGCTCAAAAGAAAAAGCTAGGCGAGTTGGTGTAACACCCTAGGTGTTACCGCTTAAACAACTTGCTAAACTATGTCATGAGCCTCATGTTTATGTGGCAATGCATGTGATAAAGTGTGAAGATCAATTTCCATAACTCAAAATGATCAACAAAAATATTAAACAAAAGTTGATTCAATAGTGATGTTATATCACTTAGGGTTTAAAACCAATTTTTATTAAACAAAAATACTATAGAACATGTATGTGGCACTTAAATAAAGTTGGAAGTACAAACTTGGTAGATGACAATGCAACTTTAACTTTTGGAAAATAGATGTTGTTAACTAGTGTTTTGGGAGCTCTAAAATCAATCTTGACATTAAGATAAGCTCTTGAACGATTGTTAAAGTACCATTTTTTGGCGAATTATATTGAGCTAAATAGTTAAATGGTGCTTAAATATTTTGCTTCTATGGGTGAGTATAAGGTATGGACTATTGCATGAAGTAGTTGTTGGTTGAAGTTAACAAGGTTTAGATCTATTAAAAATTGTGACAAAAGAGTTAATGGTTACTTAGCCTCAATTGAAATCCTTAACCTCCTAAGTATGGAAAAGTAGTAAGACATTGCTATTTTGCCTTTTAATTTCTAACAAAAATGTTTAAACACTAGTTGCACATTTTGGTATTGTTGATTGCATCAAAGTGAGTGCTTGAGCATGGCATAGGTCAACATTGTGTGGGATGTCCCGTTGTTCACTCTAAAATTCCCCTAACTTCACTAGAACGCGTTGCGAACCCTAATTCGGTGCTCGGTTCATGAACCGGCGTTCAGCGTGACGAACCCATGTTGGCACCTCCCTATATCCCTCTCTAGTCACTCTTGGGTCACAATGATTGCTTCGCTAGATAGCTAGTGATGTGGACCTTAGTTTAGTGAAGTGGTTGAACCTTAGTCACACTGATTGGTAGCCTTTGCATCGCTTCAAAATTTGTGCAAATGCATCATTCGGCTGTTTGGCTCTGTGGGTGCGGTCACCGTGCACTGCTATTGCCTGGCCGTTCATGGCTTTGGCCGCACCATGGGCTAGTCTCAGAGGTTGCCTATCACGCGCTGGGCTAGGCTAGCCTCGATCACGTTTTGTGAGGCTAGGCTAGCCATAGGGCTGCTGTCGCGTGGCCATTGTGGGCGTGCTGCCGGCCACAACGTGGGCAGGCCAGGGCGATGTCGCGGTGACTGCCGTGTGGTCGATGTGGTGCCCATCTCGCCACTCGATCCAACCACCACATCACAACCCGACATGGCCCCTCTGTTTGTCGCATCTGAGTTGATGACCTTGGTCGCTATGGCGAGGGTGATGCCCCTCTACCTCACCTGTCCCCGATAGCCAATACCGACGAGACCGCTCGACCTTGGCTACTCCAACTCAAGTGCGTTGCGCTAAGCCCTCCCACTGCTTCGTCACTCGTGTGCACATGCTTGCACTGCCATCGCCAACCAAACCCACTTGTCTTAATCCGATCGTATCTGCTCACCTACTCGTTCATCGACCGTGCCATGAGCAGAGCCATCGCTTTTCTTCCCCCTCTCTTCGACCGCTTAGCTTAACAGCAATTCCTCGCACTCACGAGTGGTTTAGGTAGCTAGCTAGATGTATCTCTCACATTGAGTCTAGTCGTGGACTGTCGACCGCCAATTTGGCCTTTTTCTTATCGCTGGCCTAGTGCACCGCCGCACCAAGAAATCAGGGATGTAAGGCCGTAGAGTTGGTAGCAGTTCAATTCCTCGTACCCCTAAGCTCACCTCGACCTCCTCCATCTAGTGCTCATGTCTTTTGGCTAGGGTCTCCACCGGAGATGCCGTGATGCACCGATGTCCACCTTGGGATGTCGCCACCATGCCCGGGCACATGTGCCCAGACCACATCAGCCCTCCCCAGCTTCAACCGTCATCGTCAAGTGCATCTCGGTGAGCCCTGACTGCTTGTGCGCCATCGAGATACTGCTATTAGGGCTCTAGGTCACTGGTATGGCCTCACCATCATTGTAGAATGCGTGCTCTAGCCGCCGCCATGGTTGGCTAGGTTTAGATACCTCTCTGAGTCCCCAACCACCCCCCGACGTCTCCGTATGGACTCAGGAGGATGGTTGGCTCCTCGGTGGAGTCAACGAGGACTACCGATGCCCGACATGACCATCCCATGCCAGCAGATGCAGTGCCATCATGTGCGGGGTCATTGGGGACTGACTCAGTGTGAATGTGGAGTTCTCAGGGGTGCTCGGTGCAAGACACACCTCTAGTGCAATAGTACGCAGCGGTGCCGCATAATAATCCGATAGGTTGGGGGTTATTTTGTGAAAGTTGCATGGCGCTTGCATCACGGGCCTGTTGGGCTAGCCTGCTGGCGTGCCGCCCCATTCCGCATGGGCCGCGAAGGGTTTCTGGGCCAAAGTGGTTGTCGCCGGCCCGTTTCGAATTCTAAAACACTTTATAAATTAGTTTCTAAGGCAAACTTGTGAAATTAATATAAAATTTTATAGGAATCCAAAAATTATGAAACTAATTTTGTTAGACTCCTAAAAATATGGTCTATCTACTAGTATATTTTGTTCACATAGTTTTATAATATTCTTAGGAGCTATATAATTAATTTGAGATACTTAATATTGTCAAAATATGAACTTGTAGGAATTATTGTGATGAATTGGTAGTAGTACTGGCCCTGAAATTTTTTAGTAGATTCCTAACATTATCAGGTGCTCACTGTAATTTTTGTAGCTCAATAGGAATTAGTTTGTTAAGGTAACTAAATGAGCCCTAGTACCAAAATATATATTTAATCAATCAAATGTCAAAAAATAGTTAGGGGATTGTAGAACAAAAATATTTTTTAGCAATGAGCCTCACTTGACCACGTGGATACATGGCTTAGTATGTTAGTCATTAGAGCTAGCTCGTTAGCTTGCGAGATGTAATCATATTTTAGAGTTATGGATGCCATTGATTATTTACGTCCCTGCATTGCATCCATGTATTTCATGATAGGAGCGATGTTGGATCGTGGAGTCATCGGGAGTAGCGGAAGCAGATGGTGACTTGATGATCATGCCACCAAGATGAAAGCTAACTTGGTTATATCTTACCCAGGCAAGCCCCAATGCATAACCCCTATTATTCTGCACTTTATTTTATGCTAGTGGGTTTCATTCAACTCCTTAAAACTTAATGCACAAGCATAAAAATAAGTGTAGAATAATAGGGGTTATGCACCAAGGCTTGCCTCGATAAGATATAACCAAAAGTTAGCATTCCATCATGGTGACACGATCATCAAGGCACCATATTTTCTGCTACTTCGGTCGACTCCATGATCCATCGGTGTTCCTATTATGATATACGTGGATGCAACGCAGAGACGTAATTAATCAACGGTAACCGTAACTCTTAAAAATACAATTATGCCTCTCAAGCTAACAAGCTAGCTCTAACGACTAACATGCTAGGCTATGTACCACATTGTTGAGCAAGGCTTTATCTCCAAAAAATGTTCTAGTTTTAAAATCTCAATGTGTTTCAGCATTTTATTAATTAAATATATATTTTCGAGCTAGGGCTTATTTAGGTACCTTAGCAAACTAATTATTATGGAGCTAGAAAAATTACAGTGAGCACCTAATAATGTTAGGAATTTACTGTGAAAGTTTCAGAGCCAACACTATTACTAATTTATCACAACAATTCCTACAAGTTTATATCTTACAATATTAAGCATTTCAAATTAATTAGATAACTTCCAAAAATATTATAGAACTATGTGAATAAAATATACAAACAGATAGATCATGATTTTAGGAACTTGACAAAATTAGTTTTACAATTTTTGGTTAACTATACAATTTTATATTGAATTTACAAGTTTACCTTAGAAAGTAAATTAGAAAATGCTTTAGAAAACAAAAAGGGTCAGTGGCAAGCATTCGGCCCAGCAGACCCGGCGGCCCAGCGCGGGATGCGGCCCACGTGCGAGACGGCCCATGGCGGGGAGCCCGCGCTGGCACTTTAGCGAATGAGCCCTCAGACTTTTCCCGAACCACGACTAGGTTCTAATACTATTTCTTCATTTCTCTGGTGAATTCACTTAACCCCCTGTATTTTTCCAAATTTCCCCACACATCCCCGGCCATCCCGTGCACTCACTTTGATGCAACCAACAATACCAAAATATGCAGCTAGTGTTTAAACATTTTTGTTAGAAATTAAATGTCAAAATAGCATTGTCTTCCTACTTTTCCATACTTAGAAAAGTTAAGGATTTCAGTTGGGCTAAGTAACCATTAACTCTTTTATCGCAATTTTTAATAGGTCTAAACTTTGTTTACTTCAACCAACAAATACTTCATGCAATAGTCCATACCTTATACTAACCCATAGGAGCAAAATATTTAAGCACCATTTAACTATTTTGCTCAATATAATTCGCCAAAAATGGTATTTTAACAATAGTTCAAGTATTTGCCGACTTAACGAAAAGATCTTATCTTAACGTCAAATTTGATTTTTGAGCTCCCAATAACACTAGTTAACAACATTTGTTTTCATAAATTAAAGCTGCATTTTCACTTACACCACTTGCTCGTCATCTTTACTTAAGTATTACACACAGGTTATATTTTATTTTTGTTTATATAAATTGTTTTTTTGTACCAAACAATTAAAACGACTTATCATTTTACGTGCGTTATAAATTTCTAAAACCCAAAAACTTGTTAGGCTAATCCCTCTCGGACCTAAATCTTGGTCCTAAGCAAGCTCGTAACACCGGAGGTGTTACAACTATTGTTTATATATTTTATGTTATGTCTTTTTGTATCTTTATGTTTCACTCATTTGTTTAATCATGTGAGATGTTTATTTTATCTAGGCTTTTATTTTCACACATCCTTTTTCTTATGCGCAAGTGATCGTGTGGCAGACTGAGTTTATTACTGGATGAAGATGAAGAGAAAATTAAAGTACTGCGATTAGCTATAGAATCACGTTAGCAACAACTGTAATCAGCTGGGTGAGATGTGAGTAAGATGTGAGATTTTTATTACAACATACTACTGCCTAGCAGTGGAAGAGCTAGGGGGCGGCAGGGGCCATGGCCCCCACCCCCTAACATATCACCAATTTTTTACTAGTATATAACTTTATAAATCTTTATTTATATTAAGAGAAGAATATAACAAAGTTCTTGTCATATATACCTATTAATATATTATAGATAATAAAATCATACAAACCATAACTATATAATGAAATAACTCATATGAGCACATCCAAAAGACACTAGATAATAAAACCATTTAAATAGGCGAACCGGTGGTTAGCTAACTGTGGGGGTATGACCCCGGATACCCATGGTAGACTATATGGGCTGCGCTCCTAGGGGCGGTCCAGCCCAAAAGACGAAGACCTACGGTGCACGGCACTGCTTGGCGTGCATAGCAAGACATCAAGGGCGATATCCTAAAGATACTACGAGATCTATTAGGATACGTTCGATCCCATGATTCATGTAATCTGTTATTATTTTCTGGTTCCTCAAAAGACACGCAAGATCATACGAAGCCAATACAAACCAAACCACAGGAGTTGGGTATTACATCATGCTGACGGCCCGAACCTATCTAACTATTGTGTCTCTGTTGCCTTCTTGTTCTCGATTATACGCATATCTGCCGATCAATCTACCTTCGTGGGATACCCCTCGGAGGACTGCTGACAATATTCTATCGATAGTTGGCGCGCCAGGTAGGGGGGTGTGTGTTGTTTCCATGTCAAACAAGATGGTACGTTTTGCAGGCTCTTCATCCTCTCCACAGCCCGGCCAGATCTTCACGGTCGGATCGATCTCCTGGATCATCCACGTTGACAGAGACGAAGAGATCATTGAGCTAGTGCAGATTGATTCTGCACCAACCACCCCAACACCTGCGACTATAGATCCGATCTTAGAACTGCCTCCGAGGTCGTCTTCATCAACAATTCGCCGCCCGCTCCCCCGCTACCCGAGGAAGCAGATCAGCAACGATGATCAGATCGCATCCATCGATCAGGTTGGACAGAAGCTCGCTGGCTGCCTCTCCATCGCAGAATTAGCTCTGACCACTCTGGTTCAGCGCTGACCACCCTCTGATTCGGATCCATCCAAGGCTGATCAAGAAACTCTAGGGGTTATGGCCCTACCCTTTGGGCTCACCAGCATCGCCGCCTCCTACAAAGATTCCCTAAGAGGCAAATTCGCCAACCAGGTGGGAGACATCTATCCTCTCGTCGACCAGCTCTCACCGACTATCAACATGTTGCAAATCGGCCGATGTCCTGAAGCATCCCTCCAAACCATCCTGGAGGAAAACCCAGACTCTGAGTCCCAGGGCTCGATGAAGACTGTCGCCGAAACCGCCGCCGTTCAACCTCCTTTCCCACCCTTCTGAGGAGCCAGATTTTCAATGTCAGCGTCGATAGCCCTCCACAGGATGGGGAAACCGAGGAGGACCGCACCGCTCGTGTCAACAGGAACACCAACCATGCACAGCGCCGAGCAAATGAGGCCGCCATTGTGCTAGCCGAGGCTGCTCGTAATGAACAGCTCGACTCGCAAGGGAGGCCACGCCCACTCCAACGCAACCTCGATGATGAATTCGTTCATGTTGATGGCCATGATGTCTACAAGACCCCAAGTGCCAACTTGGCTGTGGCCACCAATGAGCTTGCCCGGCTCGAGCAAACACCAAAAGTCACCAAGGTCACCGCAATGCTCAAAGCTGCACACTGCCAGGTCAATGAGATCCACTAGGATTAGAGACCTTCCTACTCGACGAGCTTGATTCATCGATCCGCCACGCCAAGATCCAATCGTCGCCGCAGCAGAAGCTGTTTCGCTGATCAATAGCGTGATGATGGAAAACCCCTCTAGGGGGGAGCTAGGGGGAGCCACATCGACTACCCTCGCCAACACGACCAAGAAGTCGACCAAGATGTCTGAGCGCACATCAACAATCTCTGAGACACACGACATCATATTGATGGGCACCGTTTCTCTCACCATGAAGAGGAAGTACGCCGGCGTCAAGAATACGAGCACGAGTTTGGTAATCTAGACGCAGCCCTCTAGCCACTCAACGTCGACAACGCCGTAGATCATGACGGTAACGATCCCGAAGGGCCCCAAGCATTCACAAGGCCACTCCAAACACTCCAGTGGCCTTATGGTTTTAAAATCACTGGGGTTGAGCCCTATGAGGGGTGAATGAACCCCACACAGTGGCTTCAAGCTTATGCTACCGCCATGCACACCGTCGGGGGGAGATACCAGTGTCATGGCAAACTATCTTCCCGTCATGCTCACACCAACTGCGATGAACTGGCTCACAAGCCTCGCCCTAGACTCCATCGAATCCTAGGAATAGCTGAAGAAGGTCTTCACTGACAACTATATGGCTACGTGTACTCGGCCGGGCACCAAGCATGATTTGAATCGCATCTAACATAAACCATCTGAGCTCCTCTGTAGCAACATCAGACATATTTTTGAGATGAGGAACTCTATTCCCAACATCACAAAAGAGGAATTCATCACCGCCTTCGTCCGAGGACTCCATCACCGTGACCTCCGCTCTAAGTTCAATCGTATGCCGCCAAAGGGGATCGGCGAGATGATCACGACCACCGATCAGTACGCCGACGCTGAAGAGGCCAAAGTATGCTTCAACGAGGATGCGGGCACTCACCACCCAACTCACTGTAGCAACGAGCACCCCGACGATCGATGCCACAGTGGCTGACGCTACGACGACTATGGCCATCGTCAGGATAATGGCCGTGATCGGTCGAAAGGGTCTAGAGTTGGTCAATATCACTACTGCTGACCAAACCACATCGTCGCCAAGTGCAACTATGATGAGCAGTACAAGAAGATCCTCGAAAGCCCATGTCCACTCCACAAGAATAGCAAGCATAAGATGAAGGACTGCCTTGGCTTGGCTAAGGAGTTCTAGGCTAAGAAGAACGATGACGACAATGATGATGAAGCCAGAGGTCACCGATCACCTAGGATAACAACAACGCCTTTCAAGATCACGACAAAGTGGTCGCCACCATCTTCGGGGGCCTCACCGCCACCGAGAGTAGAAGAGATCGAAAGCTCACCGCCCGTCGGGTGCTCGCCGTCAACACAGAAGGCGCCATCGCCAACCCTAGCTACCACCCCTAGTCTAAGGTCCCCATCACCTTCAGTAAGGCTAACCAGTGGGTGGACATCCCTTCACAGGGCATTTCCCCCTCATTCTTGATGTAACCATCAAGAAAGTGCTTTTTAGGAAAGTACTCATCGACGACGGAAGTGCTCTGATCCACCTCTTCGCCGGAGCCCTAAAGGAGCTGGACCTTGGAATAGAAGACCTCACACCCTTTGACTCCTCCTTCTGGGGTGTGGTACCTAGCAGCATATCCAAAACGCTTGGAGAGATCACCCTCCTGGTATAATTTGACATGGCTAGCAACTACCGTGTCGAGTACATCAACTTCTATGTTGCCAACTTCAACACTGCCTACCACACCATACTTGGTCGGCCAGCTCTGGCCAGGTTCATGGCCATACCGCACTATGCCTATCTGGTGTTGAAGATGCCTTTATCTATAGGAGTTCTGGCCCTGCGGGCCAACCTCTCCATCGCCTACGCCTGCAAGATAGAGAGTCTCACCCTCACTGAAGCCACTGACCTCTCCTAGATGCCAAGACGGTGCACGTCGATGACCCGGAGATCCTAGCGCTAGAGCCTCCTCATGCCTCAGCCAAGTCCAAGGAAACGAAGGAGGTCGGCCTCGGCCTCGATGACCCCCACCAAGACCATGAAGATTGGGGCTCACCTTGACCCCAAATAGGAAAGTGCACTCATCTCCTTCCTACATGCCAACACCGACATGTTTGCTTGGAAACCTACAGACATGCAGGGGGTACCACGGGAGAAGATTGGGCACTCCTTGAATGTCTCGCCGACCACCAAACCGATCAAGTAGAAACTTTGATGATTCATGCCAGACAAGAAGGAGGCTATGAGGGTAGAAATAAAATGGCTCCTAGCTGCTGGATTTATTAAAGAAGTGTATCATCCTGAGAGGTTAGCAAACCTTGTTCTTGTTCAAAAAAAGAATAAAGAATGGAGAATGTGTGTTGATTACACCGATCTCAACAAACATTGGCCTAAAGACCCCTTCGGTCTGCCTCGGATTGATGAAGTTGTAGACTCCACCACCAGCTGCAAACTGCTCTCCTTTCTCAACTATTACACTGGCTATCACTAGATATCCCTCAAAGAGGACGACCAGATCAAAACGTCATTCACCACGCATTTTGGTGCGTATTGCTATACCACCATGTCCTTCGAACTCAAGAACGCCGGGGCGACCAATCAAAGGGCCATCCAGATGTGCCTCGATCAATAGATAGGCCATAATGTCGAAGCTTACATCGACGATGTGGTCGTCAAGTCCAAGACCGCCGACAATCTTATCGCCGACCTCACAGAAACGTTCACCAACCTAAAAAGATACCGATGGAAGTTAAACCCTTCAAAGTGCATCTTTGGAGTTCCATCCGACATACTCCTGGGCTACATCGTTAGCGCCCACGGTATCAAACCCAACCTAGACAAGGTCTCCGCCATCACCAATATGAAATGGCCAACCTACATAAAGGATATACAGAAGCTCACAGGGTGCATGGCTGCTCTCAACCGCTTTATATCAAGCCTCAGCGAGAAGGGACTACCGTTCTTCAAACTACTTAAGGCCTCCGAGTGCTTCTCCTGGTTGGAAGAGGCTGATATAGCTTTCGAGCAGCTCAAGTTGTTTCTAACGAAGCCTCCAATCATGACGCTACCTCAACCAGATAAAACCCTACTGATCTACATCACCGCCACTTCTCACGTCATTAGCACAGCTATCATCATAGAGCGTGAGGAAGATGAACATGCCTATAAGGTACAACATATGGTCTACTTCATCAGCGAGGTTCTTAATGAGTCCAAAACTCGTTACCCTCAGGTTCGAAAGTTGTTATATGCCATTCTGATCACGTCGCGCAAGCTCCACCATTACTTCGAGTACTACCAGATCACCGTGGTTACCGAGTTCCCTCTAGGGGACATCCTCCGCAACAAAGAGGCCAATGGCCGCATCATCAAGTGGGCTACCGAGCTCGGCACTTACTCCATCGAATTTAGAAGCAGGCCTACTATTAAGTCATAGGCGTTGGATGATTTCGTCACTAAGTGGACCAAGATCCAAGAGCCCATCCCTATTGCTTGCCTCGGGCACTGGTTGATGTACTTCAACGGTGCCCTCAACATCAATGGTGCTGGTGCTGGCATTTTATTCATTAATCTGACCAAGACAAGCTCTGATATGTTCTGCGAATTCATTTTCCAGCCTCCAACAACGCCGTGGAGTATGAAGCATGTCTCCATAGACTCCGTATAGCCATCAAGCTCGGTGTAAAATGCCTCATGGTATATGGAGACTTCGCATTGGTCATCAACTAGGTCAACAAAGAGTGGTCCTGTTCTAGTGAGAAGATGGATGCATACTGCGTCGAGATCAGGAAACTCAAAGGGAACTTCTATGGTATCGAATACCACCACGTAGTTTGAGATTAAAATCAGCTCATCGACCACCTATCTTGTAACACCCCAGGTGTTTGTCACCAGTTAAGCAATGGGTTGGAGCTCAAACATGACATGTTAAGTGGTGATGACGGTGTCAAGATCAATTCTACAAGAGCGAGCTCCAACTTAAACTTGGGCAACACACCTTTGCTTGCTTATTGGCCCTTTTCAGATATATACCTAAGTAATGTTGAAGGTGCTTCTTTCATGTGCCTCACATCAATTTCCACCCACATGAATGATTGGAAAAGTTTCATGGAGTTTGGAATCAATAAGTCACATGAAATGATAAGTTATAATCTTTCTTGGATTGCTTTATTAAGTGAATGAAATGATAGGTCATCAAACAAACATTGCAACCTTGCTCAAACATCTCTACTTACACTCATGAACAAAAGTTATTAAGGGTTCGTATTGAGCGGAGGACAAGAAAATACCTCAATCGGTCTAAAACTTGGATTTAAGCTTTACCGTGATGCTACTTTGACCTGTGTTGACCAATCACTTATACTGCTTGCATGGAGTTGCACCTTAAATCAAAGTTGAAGTTTGAGTAGAGTAGAGCAAACTTTGTTTAATGGTCAAGAGCTAGATCAGCTTTAAAGCAAGTCAAACCGAGCCCTCAAGTTGGAATCCATGGCTGTTTTGGAGCTCGAAAAATTGGCTAAGTCTGGGATGCCTGAATTTCACGATTTCAGTTTTCATGTACCCCTCTTCGGAGCCTTGTATCTCTCCAACCAGGCCGAATTAGACTTTGAAGCTTTAATAAAAGTTGGAGCGGGTATGTAGATCTAAAACTTTTATTAATAGAGTTTTTGCTAACTCATCGTGGTTTAGGAGTTATAGAGGCACGAAATATGAGTTTTAGTGGTATGTTTGAGGTAGAATTGAAAATTTGAATTTTATGAACAGTGTCATCACCGTCACCGTGCTGGCTGTTCGCGCCGTGTGGCTCGGCTTCGCTGCACTCGCTGCCACCTGCGGTGCCCTTGCTGCCACCTTACCGTGCTTAAGTCTAGGACCAGCACCTTCCTCCACTCACTCCCTCTCCATTCTCCCTCTCCTTTCCCCATCTGCCGCCAGGAACCAAGCCAGGCCGTCCGGCGCTTCTTCGTTCTTTAGTAGCGATAGCCACCATGCTCCTCTCCTCCTCCTTTCTCAGACTGCTCTGCCCGTCGCTGCTAGCCACGGTAGGACCGCAGCCAGCCACCGTTGCCTTGGCTCGTCGCGCCTCGCCGTTCCCTGCACCGAGCCTGGTCAGCCGCAGCCGCTAGGAGTTGCCGAGCTCGGCCAGCCGTGGCCTGGCCACGACGTCATCAGGCCGGCTGCCAGCACGCCTTGTCGACCAGTGCACCTCAACCTTGGCCTGCTCCTCGCTGACGAATAGCCCGGCCACCTCCCTGGTGACTCCCGACCGCGGCCGTCGTTTCCTGCGTCCAGCGTCCAGAGGAAGAAGAAGATGGAGTAATTCGGAAATAGAAGCTTTTCATGTGTTCACTTTGCATAAATGCCAGACAGATGTATTTTCATATATGGGCTTTGTTGGTTTCTAAGATTTCCAGGGTTCCTAATGCAAAAGTATTTTCTTTTTTTTGGATTAATCTTTTCTTTTGCAGATTTATGTGCTTAACTTTGGAAAATCGTAATAATTAGTAGAAAATTCGTAAAATAACAAATGTGGACTTTTTGGAATCCTTGTGAAATTCTCTATGCACTAGATCTATAATATGGCATGTTTTAGTTTGAATATTGTGCTGTAAAAATAGATCTATGCAGCTAGGTTCTTGATACTTGCCATGTCTTGTCTTTTTCATAACTGCAGTTTTTATGCTCAAATAAATGTGAAATTTTTGTGGAGTGCTACTAAGGTCATTGTTGTTGTCTGGTAAAAATTTCAGGAGTTTAGGATTTATATTTTAAGAGTTATAAAAATAACAAATGCCCTGTATTGCTTTGCTTCTACTCTGAACCGTTCTGCATGTTTGAATTAATTGGCTCAGTTAAGTTATGAATCATGATTTGATGACAATACATGAGTTTTAGTACTTTTCTTAAGCTTTCCAAAAAGTTAAATATCATGATTTTTGGCTAAGTAGATCTTGAGTTATACTTGCTTAAATCTCTGTGGCTGTTTCTGCCCAAACCCAGACAGGGTTTCCTTGTTCTTACTGTGGGGCCTTCTTAGTAGTAGAATTAGCTTTAGGTGTTTACAACAAAGTTGTTTACAATTTGCTAAGCTTTCTAAAAAGTCTAGAACCATATTTATTGGACATACATAACTCCATTTATAGTTGTTTAAAGTGGCATGTCAGTTTCTGTCTATGTTTTTGACAGAGCTGCAATTATTGGATTAATTGACCCTTCTAACTGTAGAATCATCTTAATATGAGAATAAGAAAGTTGTAGGTAACTTCGTAAGCTTTTCCAAAAGTTATGGTTCATGTTTGTTGGAGGTCTAGAACTCCAGTTATGCTTCTCTGAAGATGCTATTAGTTTTCTATACCACTGCTGTTGGGCTGGATTTGCAGTTTTGCTTGTGCAATTATTTTCGTGGTGTAAATGATGTTTGCTATGGTTGTAGTGAATACAAAAGTTGTAGCAAATTTCATGATCTTGCTTGTGTTAAAATTGTAAGGTCATAGGCCAGATAGTGTAGGAGTTACATGACTTTTAAGTCTTTTGTCAGGTTTTGATTTTAGTCTGAGCAGATCTGAAAGATGCTAGTGTTTGATCTAGTTAGGATTTGAATGAGTTTTTGGTGATAATAACAAAGTTGTAGATAATTCATGTATCTAGATTCTGTTAAAATTTGGTGGTATTTGGCCAAGTAGTTTGTGAGTTATGCCTGTTTAAAGTTGAGTTACAGAATTGATTACTCTCTGTCTTGTTTAGACCAGCTTCTGTAAATGTGTATATTTGACTTAGTTAACTTGAGAATCATGCTAAGATGATTAAATATGAATTGTAGATAATTTCATAAGATTTCCAGAATGTCTTCTTGCAAGTCAGTTGGATTTGTGTAACTCCAGTTATAGCTAAATCTTATAGTTGTTGTTTGCACGTCCAGAAATTGATAGATTCCAATTATAGTTGTTTGCTTGTATATTGCTAAGTGTGGCTCATACCTTTGATGATGGTTGAGTTAGAGTACCTGAGATCTTGGGAAACTTGTGTCATGCTTGGTGTTGTCATCTTCTTTGCTATCGTGGCATGATAAATTGTGCGATATTTATAGTAAGCAATGCGAAGTGCTTGTGCATGTTGACGTAACCTTGTGCTTGTCTTACTTACTGCCTGCGATGCATTGTCTATTGCACTTCCATGTATTCATACACATGTATCTTGCATCTCATTTAGGTACGCTAGATGAACCACGTGAAGGATGAGATGTTGGAGCCAAACCCGAAGACGATGTTTGATGGATCTGTCCCGAAGATGGAAGGACTAAGCAAGTGCTAGGGCCGGAGATGTCACCAAGTCGGTGCAAGCTAACTGAACTGACTTGTGTCGGATCCCAGGCAAGCCCCGGAGCATTCTAAGTCTCCCCGTAATTTACAAATATTTACTTAAGTACTTATGATTGATGCATTAGGTTATAAGAGTTGAATGGAACCACTTGATGCATGTACATTCCTTGTCCAGATATTACACCTTTAACCGGTATAGGTCCAGGATCGAATATATATGCTTAGCCATGCTTAGACCGGTAGAAGTCGGGTGATGTCCTGTCACCTGCGAGATATAGGTGGATACCGGAGCACGGTTGGCTATATCTGCTATCGTGGAACAGAACCATGGGGTAAAAGTAAATGGAGACCGGATGGGAAGTCGATAGAGAAGCAACAAGACAGGGAGGTCTTGGGTGTGGACTTATCCCCGTCTGTGTCGATTAAGGACCGTACCATTGTTGGCGCTTCTGACAAGATTGAACGCATGCCTCTCACTTAGCTGGCCGGATAACTCGTTCTGACCGCGAAGCCGAGTAATTCAACTCAAGCCGGGAACCGTTCTGTTGTGCGCTCCTTTCGGGGAACGATCAGACTGAGCCCAAGGGTAGGCGTGGCCTGAACATCCTGGCATCTGGTGTTCCAGATTGTGCGGCGCGGTACGGACCCACGAAATGTGTACCTGAGTTGTACCAAAGGTGACCTAAGGTGACCGTTGATCTGGTCTGCCTGGGTTTGTGTTAGGAATAAATTCCTAGCTGGTTGAAATCGATTCGAATCGCCGTCTCTCCCGGATAGTGAGAAACTTGGCTAGTCCCAACATCGTAGTAATTGGATTATGGAATGTGATGGTTCGGATAAACATGGAATTACTATACCTGCTATGGTTACTATTGTATGCTCCAAAAAGATATACCACATGTTTGGCACAGGATAGTTGCTAATTTAGAGATGGATAGTTCTAATTAACTGGATAACAGAATTATAATTGTATATTTGAGTTAATCGCTTTTTATGCAAAATGTTGTCAAGCTACCTCCACTTATAAAGCCTTGCATACTCCTTGGAGTCAATTTTATTTCTGGTTATGACGGGTAAGTCTAGCTGAGTACATTCGAGTACTCAGGGTTTATCCCACCATGTTGCAGGTAAGGTTTTGACCTGCTGAGGATGGTGGCTAACCACCGGTGGGCTCGGTGACTCTATATTCACTTCTCTTCTACATACTTTTGTCTGAGGATGTCACTTATGCTAGCAATGTATTTGGAACTTATATTAATGTAATCATTTGAAAGCTATCTTGTTTTCACCAATCGATTTTGAAACCCCAAACTTGTACTATTAATTGTGAACTCATGGTAATATTATTTCTGCTGCAACTCTGTGTATGTGATGTGTATTTGCTTAATCACGCGATCTTGGTTGTGATGTTGATTTACCGAGGTCCTGCGTGACACTCGGCGGACTACCGGGTTTATATAAGTGAAAGTATGCGCGTGTCAACGTGTTAGCGGGGACAGCCGTACTTGATCTTGTATAAATTGGGCGGTTCTGTCACAGCTGGTATCAGAGCGAGATTAAGCATAATATTGTCATGTATGTCGTTTTAAAAACAAAGTTTTGGTTTTAAAAAGCCTATTTTGACTAAAACTTTAGTGATAGGCAAATTTGTCAAAACTTAATTGCAAAACTATGCTAGCGACATCCTCCTTTATGCCCAGTTAAGGACTATTAGGTGGCCATCTAAATACTAACTTTGGGGGATGTACTTTATTGCATTTTTTTCTTTCGTCGTCCATACGGCGTGCTATTGTATGGATGCCATTCACTTGAATGGTAATGTATGGATCAATTGCCTCTACACCTAGGTAAGTGTGAGTTGTGAGAGCATGACCGTCCAACTATTGGTCTAGGGGAGAGTTAGCTATGGTTACTGGAATATTTACATGTTACACACATGTATATATGAAGGTACTTAATTGCGGGTATATTTATCGGGTAGCTATGGATATCAAAGTATATACATCTGGGGATGTGTATATGGAGAGTATCTTAGTTTACCGCTTTCATTGTGTGCTTATTTATCTCTTGTGGGGATGGGCTGCAATGAGTTTACCTGCAGGTATGCTAACCACGAATGCGTAGATTGAATGTAGCTAATGACTAGCTATATATCGAGAGAGTACGTGTTATGCCACCGACATAGAACGTGATTGCCGCCTTAGGCTGGCAATTTTGTGAGGACGAATAGGACGAGCATGCATCATGATTGTGCTTGTGCATAAATATGCTTCCCTCACCTTGTTCTAATACTAAGTAACTTGTGATCAATGTGATGCTACTATCTTCCTTGTGTGAAGCTAGACAAAGTGCCTTGTTCCATGCCGCTTGAATAGCTGTGCTTGAAGATAGTGTGTGATTAGCTTTACCTTGAATGTTTGCTTCCAAAGGAAATAGATGACAAAGTTAATAGTTAGCAAAAGGTTCACCCCTTTAAAAAACTAAATTGCTAAATGTAAGTAAAACTTGTTTTGTAGAGATATCCACCTACGCAGTAAAAAGGAAATAAAAGATAACAATACTTTACCACCATGTTTTGCATGATATGTATAGCGGTGTTGTTGTAGGTGACTAGTTGTTAGGTGTGAGCTTTGTGCTTAGTAATAGTCGCTTAAGCTGATTAGATTGAGTATTTCAAAATGCTTCCTTAAGACCATGATGTAGGTGCGGATGCTTGTAATCTAGATAGTGCCGTAGCTGTCACTCCTTTTGTCCTCGGAAAGCATATGAGTGTTGAAGAGTGCTATCCTAGAACAACGTCCAAGTTTTGGTAATCTCATGGTTGTCGTTTTCAATTAAGTTCTCTCTTAGGAGCCTGAGCCTGTACATGTGGTTGCTAGCCAATGAACGTTGTGCTACGAAGACCTTTATACATGTCTTTGCTTGACCTTAGGCCCAAGCTTAGCTCCCTTCTTTGCCTGCATGTGTCATGGTTGTCCCACTCTTGTGTGGAAGGACCTTGCTCCGAAATCCTTGTCGGACTTCATTGCTCCTTCTCCTACTGATGATCTGGTACAACGCTAATCGCTATCTACCCTAGCTTTGGAAACTTTTCCTCGTAGATCCTGTCATTGCTTTATCAACTGAATCCCTAGTCAGTGCAATGGCTCTACCCTTGAATCTCGTTTGTTTTGTCTCCAACCCTTTCAAGTCTCTGAATAATTATCAGTCTTGATCTCATGTTGCTACTCGACAAGACCAAATCTCAGGTTAATCATTATCTGGTAATCACTTGGTGGACACAAGGCGTATATGGAAATTTTGCAAGAGTCCCTGCTTAGCTGTCTTTGGCCTTTAAGCTATGTTCTCTTGCGTTGTGTTTTGATCTTCGGATCCCCTGCTTGTTGACTCCTAACCTTGTAACTACCTTTGTTGCTATCCCTCCTTCGCATAGTGCTTGCTCCTATGTAACCCAATTTGTGCCATGTGAGATTTCTTGTGGGTTGTATGTTTAGTAATGGTGCCACGATTAGCGATCTACGGTGCCGCGACGAAACCGAGAGCCTCCTGTGGGTGCACACACAAGGCTGTGCTGCTCGGCACGCGCTGGTATTGAGGTTTCTAGTCATGATCCATTGCAGAACTGCACCAATGTGTTATTTTCACATGAGCTCTTCCTTGGTTATCTCTCCGTAGCATGGTAGAAGATCTGTATGTTGAATCAAATGCAATTGGACTCCCTTTTTGAAGTTGTCCAATGGTTAACCTTTGAAGAATAGGTCACTAACAGGAACATAAACAGACTGCAAGAGGTGGTAGACAAGTAACTCCACTTGGTTGTCCCTATAATGACATCGGTCATCTAATGAGCAACTTATGTCATCCATGTTGGATCAGAAAGGTGCACCACACTTAAAGTTGGACAAGTTATCAGTCGGAAGATAAAGGGACCAAGATATTATGTGCTGTAATAGGTCACCTAGTATATATGAGTTCCTATCCAAGTTCTCAATCTTTAGGTGCATAAGGATCACGTAGACGAACCGACCTTCCTTGGTGTGACCCCTTTTCTGCTGACTTTAATGGCGACCATCTGTATGCTTCGACCACAATTTTATTATCAAGAGTGAAGATTTGGAACCTTTTTAGTGTTGAGAGACAACTGATTAGTTACCAGTAGGAAAGTTAGTCTTCAGTCAAGTAACGACTATTTGGTAACTACGAAGACCAGATCTCACAGAACAATGCTAAGCAAAGAAACAGCAAGGACGTTCAGCAATGCAAGATGTTGTATCAACTAAGTGAAGAACTAGAGAAAGCATATCCCTAGTTTCGATCAACATCATTGTGCCCCTAGATACCACAAACGGATTTTGTTCAAGGCTCTATTGGACGAGGTGCCAGAGAATATTCAAAAATGGTTCCTTATCTATATAGGGATGCCTTCCATGTGGAGTAATGCTTTGTGCCCTGTGAAGATAGCCCACAAGTCCAATGTTTGTGCATCGTCGAGTTGGTGTCTAAATCAATGGTTGAGGTTGTTTCCTAAGAGGCATGTAAGGAAAACCCTAGCCTCCATCCTCAGCGAGAAAGCTACCACGGTTATAAAGGAAAAAAATGAGAAATCTATCCAGATTTTATGGCACTAAACCGGTTATCTTCAAGCCAGGCAATTAGTGACTCAAACTAAGTTGGATTGACCCCAAACTTGGTGATCTCATTCCTTGCTTAGGATCCTTCAATGTCTTAGGTTGGTTTGAGTATTGGTTGAGTGAAACATTGGATTTGAGAGATATCTTGTCGGCTCGGTTTGCTGTCGTTACAGAACAGAGCAGTTTTGGTAGATGAATGGTTTGGATGGTCAAACGGTGTCCGGTTGAGTTGAATTTTGGTGAGTAGTTAGAAGACCCATGGATCTACATACCCACAAAAATTTGTGCATATTGGAGCATTAGTTTGTGAAATATGAATAGAAAACCAAAGGGTACAGAATCTGCAATTTCGCTGTGATGGCGATCATCCTTTGCATTAGAAGGTTGTGTTTGTAATTCATGCCAAGAAATTACAACTTGTAGGTGTATTGCGGTTAGACAACCCTCTATACCCTTGAGAACACTAATTGCACCCCCTAGGTGCCTTGCTTTTGCCCTCTTAGATCAACAATGCGTGAGCAGTCAAGGTGTTCTAGAAGTCAAATTGTGCCCTTACAATTCGAAAGTAATTGGAAAGGTGTCAAACCATAGATTTTTGGATTATGGTTTTTGAGATATTGATTGGCCTAAGAATGGAAGCCTCGACGTCAAATATAGTTTAAGAAGGCTAGTTTTGCTACGATACAAGTCAACCCAACTTGATGTGCAACTGCACCACGAAGGCAAATTGTACTCAACCTGCTTGGTAGTGAACTAGTCCCTAGTTTTGTGATTACTTGTAACTTGTGTTGTCCTCCAAGCCTCGCTAACATCCTTCTGCGTCAATGGTTCTCCAATGCTAACATGCCTTTGGTACCTTATATGTGTTTTCACCCAAGAGGTTGCATCAGATTCAACCCAGATCACTGTTGCAACTTGGATCCAAAGGCTCCCTAAAGAATGATCATCGAGAACATTGGGCCAACAGAGTCAGCTATCACATTCACCGCTCACTCAACGGACTCAGATAATACGGTGTGGTCATTAGAAAAAGAGAACTACACACATGGAACCATTGCAACGAGTATCCTTCAGGAGATTATGATCTAGTGCAAAGTCCATATGATCTGTGCTATATCCACTAGGGAAGTAGATGTTACAAGTATTTAGTCTACGCTTGTATCACTCTTCGTACATCGAGGATGAAGTACGCAGGACCATGCTATCTTGGATTCCTCCCAATGTAACAATGCTTTATGGATGCCAACGAAGAAAATTCTTCAGACCAAACTTACTGCGTAGAGCAAGTATCAAAAAGTGTCTTGACCCAATTAGCCTCTCTGATACTCCAAAGTTAAGTAGCCTAATGCTATCACTGATGTTGGAAACTGGTTGACATGTTTCTCTTCTCTTAAAAGTCTATTGCACCAAATCTCGGGACGCGATTCCTTTAAGGGGGGAGGGCTGTAACACCCTAGGTGTTTGTCACCAGTTAAGCAATGGGTTGGAGCTCAAACATGACATGTTAAGTGGTGATGACGGTGTCAAGATCAATTCTACAAGAGCGAGCTCCAACTTAAACTTGGGCAACACACCTTTGCTTGCTTATTGGCCCTTTTCAGATATATACCTAAGTAATGTTGAAGGTGCTTCTTTCATGTGCCTCACATCAATTTCCACCCACATGAATGATTGGAAAAGTTTCATGGAGTTTGGAATCAATAAGTCACATGAAATGATAAGTTATAATCTTTCTTGGATTGCTTTATTAAGTGAATGAAATGATAGGTCATCAAACAAACATTGCAACCTTGCTCAAACATCTCTACTTACACTCATGAACAAAAGTTATTAAGGGTTCGTGTTGAGCGGAGGACAAGAAAATACCTCAATCGGTCTAAAACTTGGATTTAAGCTTTACCGTGATGCTACTTTGACCTATGTTGACCAATCACTTATACTGCTTGCATGGAGTTGCACCTTAAATCAAAGTTGAAGTTTGAGTAGAGTAGAGCAAACTTTGTTTAATGGTCAAGAGCTAGATCAGCTTTGAAGCAAGTCAAACCGAGCCCTCAAGTTGGAATCCATGGCTGTTTTGGAGCTCGAAAAATTGGCTAAGTCTGGGATGCCTGAATTTCACGATTTCAGTTTTCATGTACCCCTCTTCGGAGCCTTGTATCTCTCCAACCAGGCCGAATCAGACTTTGAAGCTTTAATAAAAGTTGGAGCGGGTATGTAGATCTAAAACTTTTATTAATAGAGTTTTTGCTAACTCATCATGGTTTAGGAGTTATAGAGGCATGAAATATGAGTTTCAGTGGTATGTTTGAGGTAGAATTGAAAATTTGAATTTTATGAACAGTGTCATCACCGTCACCGTGCTGGCTGTTCGCGCCGCGTGGCTCGGCTTCGCTGCACTCGCTGCCACCTGTGGTGCCCTTGCTGCCACCTTACCGTGCTTAAGTCCAGGACCAGCACCTTCCTCCACTCACTCCCTCTCCATTCTCCCTCTCCTTTCCCCATCTGCCGCCAGGAACCAAGCCAGGCCGTCCGGCGCTTCTTCGTTCTTCAGCAGCGATTGCCACCATGCTCCTCTCCTCCTCCTTTCTCAGGCTGCTCTGCCCGTCGCTGCTAGCCACGGTAGGACCGCAGCCAGCCACCGCGGCCTTGGCTCGTCGCGCCTCGCCGTTCCCTGCACCGAGCCTGGTCAGCCGCAGCAGCTAGGAGTTGCCGAGCTCGGCCAGCCGTGGCCTGGCCACGACGTCATCAGGCTGGCTGCCAGCACGCCTCGTCGACCGGTGCACCTCAACCTTGGCCTGCTCCTCGCTGACGAACAGCCCGGCCACCTCCCTGGTGACTCCCGACCGCGGCCGTCGTTTCCTGCGTCCAGCGTCCAGAGGAAGAAGAAGATGGAGTAATTCGGAAATAGAAGCTTTTCATGTGTTCACTTTGCATAAATGCCAGACACATGTATTTTCATATATGGGCTTTGTTGGTTTCTAAGATTTCTAGGGTTCCTAATGCAAAAGTATTTTCTTTTTTTTGGATTAATCTTTTCTTTTGCAGATTTATGTGCTTAACTTTGGAAAATCGTAATAATTAGTAGAAAATTCGTAAAATAACAAATGTGGACTTTTTGGAATCCTTGTGAAATTCTCTATGCACTAGATCTATAATATGGCATGTTTTAGTTTGAATATTGTGCTGTAAAAATAGATCTATGCAGCTAGGTTCTTGATACTTGCCATGTCTTGTCTTTTTCATAACTGCAGTTTTTTGCTCAAATAAATGTGAAATTTTTGTGGAGTGCTACTAAGGTCATTGTTGTTGTCTGGTAAAAATTTCAGGAGTTTAGGATTTATATTTTAAGAGTTATAAAAATAACAAATGCCCTGTATTGCTTTGCTTCTACTCTGAACCGTTCTGCATGTTTGAATTAATTGGCTCAGTTAAGTTATGAATCATGATTTGATGACAATACATGAGTTTTAGTACTTTTCTTAAGCTTTCCAAAAAGTTAAATATCATGATTTTTGGCTAAGTAGATCTTGAGTTATACTTGCTTAAATCTCTGTGGCTGTTTCTGCCCAAACCCAGACAGGGTTTCCTTGTTCTTACTGTGGGGCCTTCTTAGTAGTAGAATTAGCTTTAGGTGTTTACAACAAAGTTGTTTACAATTTGCTAAGCTTTCTAAAAAGTCTAGAACCATATTTATTGGACATACATAACTCCATTTATAGTTGTTTAAAGTGGCATGTCAGTTTCTGTCTATGTTTTTGACAGAGCTGCAATTATTGGATTAATTGACCCTTCTAACTGTAGAATCATCTTAATATGAGAATAAGAAAGTTGTAGGTAACTTCCTAAGCTTTTCCAAAAGTTATGGTTCATGTTTGTTGGAGGTCTAGAACTCCAGTTATGCTTCTCTGAAGATGCTATTAGTTTTCTATACCACTGCTGTTGGGCTGGATTTGCAGTTTTGCTTGTGCAATTATTTTCGTGGTGTAAATGATGTTTGCTATGGTTGTAGTGAATACAAAAGTTGTAGCAAATTTCATGATCTTGCTTGTGTTAAAATTGTAAGGTCATAGGCCAGATAGTGTAGGAGTTACATGACTTTTAAGTCTTCTGTCAGGTTTTGATTTTAGTCTGAGCAGATCTGAAAGATGCTAGTGTTTGATCTAGTTAGGATTTGAATGAGTTTTTGGTGATAATAACAAAGTTGTAGATAATTCATGTATCTAGATTCTGTTAAAATTTGGTGGTATTTGGCCAAGTAGTTTGTGAGTTATGCCTGTTTAAAGTTGAGTTACAGAATTGATTACTCTCTGTCTTGTTTAGACCAGCTTCTGTAAATGTGTATATTTGACTTAGTTAACTTGAGAATCATGCTAAGATGATTAAATATGAATTGTAGATAATTTCATAAGATTTCCAGAATGTCTTCTTGCAAGTCAGTTGGATTTGTGTAACTCCAGTTATAGCTAAATCTTATAGTTGTTGTTTGCACGTCCAGAAATTGATAGATTCCAATTATAGTTGTTTGCTTGTATATTGCTAAGTGTGGCTCATACCTTTGATGATGGTTGAGTTAGAGTACCTGAGATCTTGGGAAACTTGTGTCATGCTTGGTGTTGTCATCTTCTTTGCTATCGTGGCATGATAAATTGTGCGATATTTATAGTAAGCAATGCGAAGTGCTTGTGCATGTTGACGTAACCTTGTGCTTGTCTTACTTACTGCCTGCGATGCATTGTCTATTGCACTTCCATGTATTCATACACATGTATCTTGCATCTCATTTAGGTACGCTAGATGAACCACGTGAAGGATGAGATGTTGGAGCCAAACCCGAAGACGATGTTTGATGGATCTGTCCCGAAGATGGAAGGACTAAGCAAGTGCTAGGGCCGGAGATGTCACCAAGTCGGTGCAAGCTAACTGAACTGACTTGTGTCGGATCCCAGGCAAGCCCCGGAGCATTCTAAGTCTCCCCGTAATTTACAAATATTTACTTAAGTACTTATGATTGATGCATTAGGTTATAAGAGTTGAATGGAACCACTTGATGCATGTACATTCCTTGTCCAGATATTACACCTTTAACCGGTATAGGTCCAGGATCGAATATATATGCTTAGCCATGCTTAGACCGGTAGAAGTCGGGTGATGTCCTGTCACCTGCGAGATATAGGTGGATACCGGAGCACGGTTGGCTATATCTGCTATCGTGGAACAGAACCATGGGGTAAAAGTAAATGGAGACCGGATGGGAAGTCGATAGAGAAGCAACAAGACAGGGAGGTCTTGGGTGTGGACTTATCCCCGTCTGTGTCGATTAAGGACCGTACCGTTGTTGGCGCTTCTGACAAGATTGAACGCATGCCTCTCACTTAGCTGGCCGGATAACTCGTTCTAACCGTGAAGCCGAGTAATTCAACTCAGGCCGGGAACCGTTCTGTTGTGCGCTCCTTCCGGGGAATGATTAGACTGAGCCCAAGGGCAGGCGTGGCCTGAACATCCTGGCATCTGGTGTTCCAGATTGTGTGGCACGGTACGGACCCACGAAATGTGTACCTGAGTTGTACCAAAGGTGACCTAAGGTGACCGTTGATCTGGTCTGCCTGGGTTTGTGTTAGGAATAAATTCCCAGCTGGTTGAAATCAATTCGAATCGCCGTCTCTCCCGGATAGTGAGAAACTTGGCTAGTCCCAACATCGTAGTAATTGGATTATGGAATGTGATGGTTCGGATAAACATGGAATTACTATACCTGCTATGGTTACTATTGTATGCTCCAAAAAGATATACCACATGTTTGGCACAGGATAGTTGCTAATTTAGAGATGGATAGTTCTAATTAACTGGATAACAGAATTATAATTGTATATTTGAGTTAATCGCTTTTTATGCAAAATGTTGTCAAGCTACCTCCACTTATAAAGCCTTGCATACTCCTTGGAGTCAATTTTATTTCTGGTTATGACGGGTAAGTCTAGCTGAGTACATTCGAGTACTCAGGGTTTATCCCACCATGTTGCAGGTAAGGTTTTGACCTGCTGAGGATGGTGGCTAACCACCGGTGGGCTCGGTGACTCTATATTCACTTCTCATCTACATGCTTTTGTCTGAGGATGTCACTTATGCTAGCAATGTATTTGGAACTTATATTAATGTAATCATTTGAAAGCTATCTTGTTTTCACCAATCGATTTTGAAACCCCAAACTTGTACTATTAATTGTGAACTCATGGTAATATTATTTCTGCTACAACTCTGTGTATGTGATGTGTATTTGCTTAATCACGCGATCTTGGTTGTGATGTTGATTTACCGAGGTCCTGCGTGACACTCGGCGGACTACCGGGTTTATATAAGTGAAAGTATGCGCGTGTCAACGTGTTAGCGGGGACAGCCGTACTTGATCTTGTATAAATTGGGCGGTTCTGTCACATATCTAAGATAGGCTCTTCTCGCACTGTGATTCTACCTAGGGTCTTCATTCAACACCTCTTTGCGCCGTCTATTAAGGAAGAGAAGGAAGTTCAAGAAATCCCCCTGCCGAGCAGCTGGTACTTGTAGTGCCTTCGCTAGCTGTAGATTGGAGGGAATAGTTCATCAAGTACCTTACTAGCACCAATGTACCCGCCGATAAGACCAAAACTGAATGCCTCATTTGCCACAGCAAGCATTACATGCTGGTGGATGGGAACTTGATGAGGAAAAGTGCCAAGGAAGGGATACTGCATAAATGCATCACCCAAGAAGAGGGAGTGAAACTACTTCTTGAAATTCACTCTGGTTCCCATGGCAATCACGCGGCCTCGAGAAACCTGGTCACAAAGCTTTCTGAGCTGGTTTTTATTCGCCCACGACCATCGCCGATGCAAAAGACCTCATCCGACGTTGTGAAGGATGTAAATTTTTCACCAAGCAAATACACGTGCCGACGCAGGTATTGTAGACCATCCTAGCTTCTTGGCCTTTTGCATGCTGGGGAATGGACATGATTGGGCCTTTCAAGCCTACGCTAGGCGATTTTTGATATGTATACATCACCATCGACAAGTTCTCTAAGTGGATCGAATACAAGCCGTTTGTTTTGGCCATTGCAAAGAAGGCAGTCGAGCTCTTCAAAGATATTATCCATAGATTCGGT
This sequence comes from Miscanthus floridulus, assembly GCF_019320115.1. Classification (NCBI taxonomy): domain Eukaryota; kingdom Viridiplantae; phylum Streptophyta; class Magnoliopsida; order Poales; family Poaceae; genus Miscanthus; species Miscanthus floridulus. The sequence goes on along the minus strand of NC_089586.1, from coordinate 55,367,919 downwards.
CTCCCGAACAGCATTATCACCGACCTCAGAACTACTTTCACTGGTCATCATTTTTGGGACTTTTGCGAAGACCGATGCATCTCCATCAAATATGTCTCTGTTGCCCATCCTAGAGCCAATGGCCAGGTTGAACGGGTGACCAACATGATCCTCGATGCCCTCAAATAGAGGCTATACCAGAAAGAGGAAAAGCATCCGGGCAGATGGCTCAAAGAGCTCCCAGCTGTGGTCTTGGGACTGCACACGCAAGCTAGTCATAACACCGGTGTGTCTCCATATTTTTTGGTCTACGCCTCAGAGGTCGTACTTCGCACGAACATTGCTTTTTGAGCACCTAGAGTAGAGCATTATAATGAAGAGCAAGCCGCAGCTGTTCGGGCAAAGGACATCAACAGGGCCAAAGAAGAACGCTTGATCACTTGCATCCGCATGGTCAAATACCTAGATGGTCTACGAAGATACTATAATCGCAATATCAATGGTTGTTCATTTGCGGTCGGCGACCTCGTTCTCCGCAGAAAGTAGAAAACCGAAGGGATGCACAAGCCCTCCTCCCCCTAGGAAGGGCCTTACATGGTCAAAGGGGTTACCCGACCAGGGTCTTACCGGCTATGTGACTTCAATGGAATCGACATCCCCAATTCATGGCACATCAAGCACCTTATACGTTTTTATCCTTGAAATGCTCTAGATATGTACTCTCCACTTCATAGTAAATGAAGTTTTTGTCACCATAATTTGTCTCCATTATTTCTCCACTACGGTTTAATCTCCATTTATATGTGATCTCTGTATATGCTCTATGCTACTCTGGTTTAAACTCCAACAATTATATGTGATCTCTGTATATGCTCCACCCTGTTTCACCATACTAAAATATCTCTAAGATACTTCACCAACCATCGAGAAGCACACATTCTGCTCTGTGTTCTTTGGAGAAAACCCAGTCTCCGATCTCTCCCTACACGTGCTACAGGCTCCGCGCTCTACGTTATGGGTGGTTGGCTATGGTTCCTTGGTCATGTCAGTTCCTCCTACACGTGCACGAGCTCAGCGCTCGATGTTATGGAATACGGGATAACCAAGGCTAAGAGCCTAGTAACAAACTAATTGCTCGGATGCTACTTATACCACGTATAAATGTGTTAGGGTTAACAATACATCTATCTTTCACCGAAAGTGCTAGCCAATTGCATAAACATGCACATGACGTCTACTTACAACATTTATACAAATACATAAATGTTTGTTTACGCCCTTGCGCATTTAACTCTCCTCTCCAGTTGTTACATACAAGTTTCCCTCTACTTAGGTCATTGAGCTTGGCCCTCACCATCTGCCTTGCTGAACAGATCGGCATCGCCGACTAGCCTCTTCGCCGCTTCCTCCACCTCATCTTCTAGCTGCTACTGCTTTGTCACACCCATCCCTCTGGTGAATCTAGCCCTTATCGCTCAAAGATCAATGGCAAGGTAATGGGACCAGACCACCGCCAGGGCATGGGTCACGACGGAGACAGTGGTGCCTCGGTTGAAGCTCTTAAAGTTCTCCCACGCCGCCTTGCACCTGTCGATGATGGTGTCTGGACGTGGCGGCCTATCGTCAGGCTAAGGAGCGACCTCCATGTCGATACAGTCGAGCACTGGCTTGACTCCGGCTACTATGGCATCAAGTTTACTCCTCTAGGTTTGTGCCTCCAGCTCCAGCATGTCGAACTGCACCCTGGTTTTTCAACAGTATTCTGCAGACACCAAAGGGAATTGTCACACGAAGCAATCATATCAGCGACAACTTTGACCACAAATTACTCACCTTCTAGTTCCTCGACCAGTTTCTCCACTCGCCCAGACACTTTCTCCTTCTCCTCTTGGAGCTAACCAATGACTTGATGCAACCAGCCGAGCTTCGCGTCTTGCTCTACAAACATAACGGTCATCAGCAACAACAAGACTGTTCGGCAATGCAGAACAAACTCGCCAATCCACCGTACCTTCTTCTGCTCAGAGAAGCTTCTCAGCTACTGGGAGTTGTGCTCCAGCTGCTCGGAGGTGCACTTTAGCTGCTCGGAGATGGTCATCAGCTACTCAGATAAGGCACCATTTTGGTATTCTAGGTCCCGCGCATTTGATTCGGCAAGATCCCTTTCGTGCTGGGCCCTCTGGATATTTTTCTCCATTATTTTCATCACCTACTTCAGCTTCATGTTCTCCTTGGTGAGGGGTTCCATCCTCTTGATCAGCTACTGTCGTTGTATGGTAGTTCACGCTATGCCCTGCAAAAGCACCAAGATTATAAAGAACCCCATTCTCCAATGCCAAAGACGGACATCGCCGACGCAATACTAACCTTGATCTGTTTCATGGCGGTGGAAAGGGTGGACTATAGCCTCTTCACCTCCCTAGAGGCATCCTCCTCTTCCATGACCACCACTTCATCCCCCCGCTTGCGGACGATCTAGATGGCTTGAGGTCATGATTCTTCACACTCAATCTCCTTGGCCTCGTCCTCTTCCTCCGTAGTCGGTGGCGCTCCCTAGGGTCTCGGTGGCCGCACGCAGTGATCGACCACGCCTTGTGACATCTCAGAGCGTGCTGCTTGCTCCTCCGATGCCACCAGCCTCTGCGCCTCAGGATCCGGCATGGCCCCGGTAGCTCCTGCTCCCACCTCTGAAGATTCGATAGCTCTCACCGTCGATCCTGGTATCTCAATCGCATTAGCCACCATCATCGCCAACTATTCTCCACCACCAACTCCATCAGTAGCGATGGCTGACTCCTCTACAAACCACTAAGCATCCGGGGACTCTGGGACAGAGTCTGCCAGCATGATCTCCACACCGGGAACAGCCCCAGGCTACTCGCCAGACTAGACGAAAGGATTCAGATCCTCTGTGCATCTCTTTCTGCATTAGATTAGCTTATCAATCACCACAACTATAAAGATCGACCAGCAACCGACTCCAAGGCAGGGATACTTACACATTGGCTTCCCAGTAGATGGTTCTGAATCGGTGCTACCTTCCCGAGCACCCAGGCATGGCTCTGGGGTCAACCCGCGTGCCCTAGGCTAGAGGTCTTGTGGCCCCTGTCATCGCCCTCTCCTTCGCTTGCTGCTCGGGGACTCCCTCCCCTCCCTTCGATGGCACCTCTATGCGCGTGTTACATAGTGGCGCCTTAGTGCTCAGAGGAGGAGCTACTGGAGCCCCGTCGTCGTCCGACCACTCAGACATTGCCGCACTCTATGTCCGAGTGGTCTGATCACTACCAAGCGAGATGCCACCCAGCTTGCGGGGAGCTACACATGCTGTTTTCCTCTTCTTTTAGGCCGGCTCATCTATCATTGCCCTTTCCCCCCCAACCTTCTCCAAAATCGGGGGAGGACCCTCCTTTCAACCAGCACCTTCATCTTCAAACTCGGACGAGGCGCTGACGGCACCTTCCTCTGGGTGAGTGGTTGGCCAGGCATCCACTGCCTTTGGCCAATCGCTCCATGGCATGCCTAAGAAGTATGCCACACATTCCTACAAATGGATATTTCCACAAGTGAATCAGTTTACTGCTCGGTGCTGATATGGGATAAAGCGCACCAGGAACAACAGTCGAGATTTTTACCTAGGAGGTGGGTTCATGCAGTTGAAGACTTTCAGCTACCCTAGCACGCTGTACGACATGTTTGGAGTGAAGAGCTCAACGGTCTGATGTAGCACAGCCTCCTTTGTCAGCCTCTCCGTCCTCTCCTGGGTGCCATCAGTATCTTCCTTGAAGTCAAAGCCTGGATGAGCCCTCTCCCTACAGGGATGAATGCGGCACACTATGAAGCTCACCACAACCACCACTCCATTCACCTTCATGCCCCTCATCAGCTCAAGGAACTCCTTCACCTGATCCGTATCAGCACTGGTCGGCTTCTTTGACCAGATCCTTTGGTTCTCTAGAACCTAGTCGATGTCGCATCTGATGGCAGGATGGTTTTGCTTCATGTAGAATCCACCTGGCATTCCACCCCTTCAGCAAGGTGTTCAGCGGTACAATAATGTACTCGTCCACCATCCCGTTGCAGAGCTACAGATACACATCGCTAATCACTCTGGAATAGCCCCCGCCCTTCTTCTTCAGCCAGAATAGGTGTCGGAAGAGGTTGAAGGGGGGGTAGAATGCCAAGATATGCCTCACAGAAGTGGATAAAGACAACAATATGCATGATAATTTTGGATGCAGATTGCACAAGCTTACTCCCCAATACTCCAACAGATCATGCAAGAAAGGATGTACAAGAAGTCCTAATCCGCACTAGAAATAATCTTTGAAAACTACGACTTCGTCAGTATGCAGCATCGGGTTGGACTCACCGTCGGATAGACGCCATCCGGCGGTGACACGGTCAGGAAGAATGCCTACCTCCACCATCCTATTGAGCTCTGTCTCCCCCATGAGCGATAGCACCCATTCCTTGTCATGGCTTGCCCCAGCAGCCGCCTTCTTTGTGTTGCCACTTCCTCTCTTCGGTGCCATTCTTCCGATCTGGATTGGGACTGGCGGTGGAAGCATGTGTGAATACGAATGGGGGAGCGTGGGGTTGAGGAGGAAGATGAAGCGGCAAAGTGGCAAAGGTGGGTGCGCGGAGTGCGGTGACGCAGTTATAAAGAAACCGTAACCACTTTTTGCATTCAAGTGTTTTTGGGAAACCGCACCATGATTTGTGCCTTTCTGAATTCCCCGAAGCAGTGTGGTGGGCTGTTATCTAGGTTTCCGCGCAACTGTAGCCCATATCACCCATTTTTTGACACAACTTAGAACTGCACACCAAATATTCACTGACTTCTCCGCAATACCATCAAGGCTTAGTAACTTTTACTGTACAGCCATTACCTTGGCTTTTTCTCCATGATTTGATTTATCCAAGGTTTCCACTTGTGGCTCGGGGACTACATCATCATTATGCCTTGGTTTCTCACCACATTAGAGACTTTCTTTTGGTTGCTGTTGTTTCTAACCCTGGCACCACGTGACCATGTCACCTACTGTCAGCCTCGGGGACTAAGAGGGCACACTTCACCTTGCAGTGACTGTGCGTTTCTCATTTCAGGGCTCCACCTAGGGACTGGCTGCCTGCTCGGCTGGTCTTCTACTTTTCTTCTACTTTGGACCCTGGCATCACGTGACTGCGTCACCTACTATCAGGCTCGGGGACTAAGTGGGCACACTTCACCTTGCAGTGAGTGTGTTTGCTTTAATCTGGAAGACTCCGCTCCTCCTGAAGTTGAAGAAGACTCTCCCTTTCTCGTGGTCGGACTCTAAGTGGGCACACTTGGTCCACTGCAAGGAAATTTTCAATTTTGAACTTAAGCTCCTTACATCCTTTTGGCAAGCCTCACTTGGGTAAGCTCATGCTTGGCCGGACAGTTAAGCTGGTCGGCTATGGTTCACAACTGCTCGACGACTCATTATGGTGGTCGGATCATGAGTATGGCTGCTTGGCTTTGTTTACACCTACTCAGACAAGCTCAAGACAGCATTGCATAACGAATACAAGGTGCTTGGGGACTAGCTGTGGGGGGTATGACCTCGGATACCCACAGCAGACTACATGGGTTGCGCTCCTATGGGTGGTCCAGCCCACAAGATGAAGACCTACAGTGCATGGCACTACTCGGCGTGCACCGCAAGACATCAAGGGCAATATCCTGAACATACTATGAGATCTATTAGGATATATTCGATCCCATGATTCATGTAATCTGTTATTCTTTTTGGTTATCTCCTAGATCTAACTGACTCATAACCCTGCCCCTAGACTATATAAGGCGGGTAGTGATGAGGACATCGCCACGCTGGACACACCGACGCCATGGTCTTCCCCAAGTTCCAATTCGTTCCCAACTCAGCCGCCACGTCGCCCTCGGATTCAGCAGACATGTCGTCACTGTTTCGGTCATAACTTCCTCATACGACATCAAAATGGGCCGTTCTTGGATGCGTTGGAAAGGGGACGATGACGCCGTCGTTTTGGATCTAGTCCCAGCTCCAGAAGGTCCATGGATCATTCTATGTGACCACGGCAAGGTGCTACGTCACCTATTTGGGCCAACTTGGCCATGTATCGTGTCGGGCCTTAAGCCCAAGTTGTGGGTGCCCAACCCCTGGCCGTCCCCAACCCTAGGTCGAGTCTTAGACTATAAACACAGCCGCCGCCGCTGCTACATAATTGGGTTTTGTTTAGAGTTTAGTTTTCCATCGAGAAACTAAATCATTCATTGTAACTGTGGTGACAAATCCTTTTATAGTGATCCAGGGCCCCCGTTCTTGATCTCCTCCACTGTGTCGATTAGTCCTTTGGAACCGAGTTCTTGAATCCTCTATTGATATCCGCATCATTCATATTTGTAATTTCAGATTGCGTGTTTTACCTTCTTGCTTGTGCTCTTCGATTCGCTTGCAGGAAAAGCCTTCTTGGCGAGGTCAATCAAGTTGTGCTTGGTTGATAACCAACGGAGCAGTGGTGTAACGGTTGCAGGGTTCGAATCGTGTCTGATTTGAAGCCAGATCGCCAATGTCGAGATCTCCACAAATCGAACTTACCGGCTACCTCTCGGAAGATTGGGCATGTACTCATCAATTGGTATCAGATATTTCAGGTTTACCGCGAGGTATAATCTCGTTTGCCTTAGATTCATATTTGTTCATTACCTAGAGTCCACAAAGCCCAAAAATATTTCAATTTCCGCTGTCCTATCGCCCTTTGTGCCTTTGCAATTTCGTTTCAGATTCGTGTTGTTGAGTTTGTGTCCGTGGTCGAGTCTTGTTGCTGGTTTAGGATTGTGTTCGTGGTCTCTGATACCAATTGATGAGTATAGGCCCGATCTTCCGAGAGGTAGCCGGTAAGTTTGATTTGTGGAGATCTCGACATTGGCGATCTGGCTTCAAATCAGACATGATTCGAACCCTGCAACCATTACACCACTGCTCCGTTGGTTATCAACCAAGCACAACTTGATTGACCTCGCCAAGAAGGCTTTTCCTACAAGCGAATCAAAGAGCACAAGCAAGAAGGTAAAACACGCAATCTGAAATTGCAAATATGAATGACGCGGATATCAATAGAGGATTCAAGAACTCGGTTCCAAAGGACTAATCGACACAGTGGAGGAGATCAAGAACGGGGGCCCTGGATCACTGTAAAAGGATTTGTCACCACAGTTACAATGAACGATTCAGTTTCTCGATGGAAAACTAAACTCTAAACAAAACCCAATTGTGTAGCAGCGGCGGCGGCTGTGTTTATAGTCTAAGACTCGACCTAGGGTTGGGAACGGCCAGGGGTTGGGCGCCCACAACTTGGGCTTAAGGCCCGACACGATACATGGCCAAGTTGGCCCAAATAGGTGATGTAGCACCTTGCCGTGGTCACACAGAATGATCCACGGACCTTCTGGAGCTGGGACCAGATCCAAAACGACGGTGTCGTCGTCCCCTTTCCAATGCATCCAAGAACGGCCCGTTTTGATGTCGTATGAGGAAGTTATGACCGAAACAGTGACGACGTGTCTGCTGAATCCGAGGGCGACGTGGCAGCTGAGTTGGGAACGAATTGGAACTTGGGGAAGACCATGGCGTCGGTGTGTCCAGCGTGGCGATGTCCTCATCATCCTCCCCTTCTCGAATTGGAGTCGTCCTCGACTCCATCTTGGCGATGTCCTCATCAGGTAGGGACCCCCTCAAAAGACACGCAAGATCATATGAAGCTAATACAAACCAACAGACCATAGGAGTAGGGTATTATGTCGCGCTAATGGCCCGAACCTATCTAACTCTTGTGTCTTTGTTGCCTTCTTGTTCTCGATTACACACATCTCTGCCAATCAATCTACCTTCATGGGATACCTCTCGGAGGACTACCGACGATATTCTGTCGACACTAACATATTGTATAACCAATAGGCATGTAACTTACCACTCAAGGAAACTTCCCTAATTGCGGCTTGGGAACTCTAGAAGCTCCGAAAGATGTGAGCACTCATGTCAAGCCAATGAGCCTAGACGGTCATCATGAGAAACCTAACCAGTTGAGCTACACTCAAATGTTCATTATTTTGCTAGCCTCCCTATATATGATTCCTGGCTCCGCCCCTGCTCCCTAGGAAGGTATGGAGAATAGATGAGGCAGATATCCCAAAAACTCGATTTTCTGTAGTGCGTGTAGATTTAGATATGACTAGAGATGGTGGGATCAGACTAGTGGGTAGTATGAGTTTAGATTCGTTGGAGAAGGCGGACGGGGTCACATTCAACAATACATTCATGGCATTAACTGCTGCTACCATTATACTCCCTCCATCCCAAATTTTTAGTCATTCCAACTTTCTTGTAGAGTCAAAACATCTCAAGTTCAACCAAATTTATATTCCGCCCTACATGTAATGGCTTATGATAAGAGAAATACGATTTTTTTCATTTCCATTATATTGTACTAGTTATTTTCAGTTGAGATACATTTATATAACTTCTCTAATATCCTTTTTAGCTACCTGGACTTTTCCCTTGGCTACCTCGGCACTGTCAAGTTTCTGGAGCTAATCGGATAGTTCATGAGCATGAAGAAAGGTTTGATGGAAATTACTTCAGATATCGGCATGTGCTTTTTCATGAACTTCCTGGACTTAGTACGACTACTACATGCTCATTAGCTAGTCGGTGTATTGCTTGCTTGCTTTTTTTGGCGATGGGGGCCTATGCCCCCCAATTGTATACTATTTAAATACCCTATAAATATTGCAATGCACATCTCATTTATCCATTTTTACTCATCTTTTATCATAATATTATGATTTTTTGTTATGAATAATGACTATATATGTAAAAGCATTGCAAAATTGTTGAGGCATACACTTATATATAATTATCACACTTATAAGGTGTCATCATGTTTGTTGGGCCCCCTTAATCAAAGTTGTTTCCACCATTGGCTTGCGCCACAGTCGGTATAGCCGACTAGGTGGTAAGCTTGCAATTGCAAGTTCTAGTGCAGCAGATGATTGGGCGGGTCCTGTGGCACAAGGCCTTGCATGCGTGGCTAGACTATCAGGTGTAGTTTCTACACTATCTAGCTTCTACGGGTTCGCCTTCAACCCACTATTGCCACCGCAATAATAGATTGCTCTTATAGTCTTATTACCAGTTATGTGTGTGTTTATAAGGCACTATGCCAAAATAGCAAATAGCAGCACCATTACTAGTGACGTGAAATTGTGTATTGAACTGCAGTGTGTGATGATGAACAAAGTACTGTAATGATCTATGTTGATTTTGAAGCTAAGTGATTAGCTGTTTTGTGATGAACAGAGTACTATTCAAAGTGATGTGTTACTGCGATGAGTAATCTGTCATTTGTGATATGCTGTGCATTAGCTATTCTGTGTTATTGTGATGATGAATATGTCATTTATTGATGAACCTGTGGTATGTGAATATGTACTGGCCGCGTCTCTGATAAGCGCCAGAAAATAGATAGGAGCATTCAAAACGCGTCTGTGATAAGCAATAAATCACATACGCGTTGTCACACCTAATTTTAAGGATAAAATGGGATGCATAATCTTATGTGCGCCCAGAGATCAGTCACACACATAAGTCGATAAATTATAACTAGTATCATCACAAGTGTTTATTACATCATGAATAATAAGACATAGTTTTCACATAAATGTAGCGGAAGAATAAAGAAAAATCTCTCGTGGAAGCTTCATATCACCGGGACGTCAACTGGTTGACCACAAGTCTAGTAATCCTCAGGAAAGTCGTCATTACCATAGCCATTTGTTACCCATTCGGGATTTTTATTCAAAGAATGAAAATAAACAAATGTAAGTACGTGTCGTACTCAACAAGTGTAACATGGGTTCATGAGGCTCAATAGGCTTAACACAGGTTTAATAGCATTCAGCTTTTAGTTGTCATAATTTTAGCATAAGAGTAGCAACAAGTTGTTTCAATCCCAAAGTAAAACACATGATCAATGTAAGCAAGAATAAGGAATAGCATAAATGGATAATTCTTAGTGATCATCTATTGCATAAGGGTCCAAGGCTGCTTGTGACTGTGAGCACGGTTGATATACCAGTTTACACTCTACCAAGGTTGTACACTTTCACTGTGAGTCATAATATCCATATGCCCGGGTTAATTACTACCAAAACACTTCCAAGGTGAGAAGGCAGAGTTCACTATGAAGCCTTTCAAAGGTTCATCTAACAAGTTAGGGCCATTAGATTCACTTGGCAAACAGTTATAGGAACCCCCAGTCGAATGGCACAATTCCATCAGGGCTTTACACATAAGAGTAGAGGTTGTCCTATACCCAATTTGGCAAGCTATTCTTACACCAATAAAGGTAACCTCTAACAAGCTAGAAAAGGTCCTCATACTGAGCTAAAGCCAAAGCCATATCGCCCTCACAGTTGTACTGTAAGTCCTGTATGTTCGCTTATAGATAAGTCCTTAGGGAGAGGAATCTAGAGCATTTAGAAAGTAGCTAAATACTCCAGCCCCCTGTTTTCAAGTTGCTAAAAAGTCATATTTTAATGTTTATTACATATACCATTAGTCAAGTTACAAGATCACAGTTTAATTGAGCATTAGCAAAGCTACCGAATGCATATCTCGTAGGAGACAAGGTATAAGTTCAATTCTAGGGAATCCCTATCAAGGTGATATATGCAACATGAATTAAATGTATTAAAGTTGATATGAAACAAGGATAATCCCATGCTATACTTGCCTTGAACAAAATGCTCCTGCTGATCCTGCTCGTCAAAGTAGTACTCTTGATCACCCACGAATTGGTCATCGTCTATACTCGATAATCACAGCAACATACATGCATCCAGAAGCAATCATGCATAGCAAACAAAAGCTATAGATTAGAATAGTACACCAATAACATAAAATCTAGATGAAAAGATTATAAACCAAATCTACGTCTTGCTATGATGACACAGATGCGAAGATCACAAAAATCGGAGCTAAAACGAAGAAGTTATGCATTAAACAAGATTTTCTTTATTAAAATAATAGATTAAATCTAACCTCAAATTTTAAAAGTTGAAAACATACTTAACAGTAGTATGAACATATAGATTACTCAATTACGAACCTAACACAACTTGAACAGATAAAATCAGAGTTAAAACGAAGATTTTATGACTAAAACAAGATTAGTGGCAAAACTCTAAATAGATGAAAACGTAGTTTGGATCTAAACCGAAAGAAACTACGCTTTTAAAAGAAGATGGCATATTCTGGATTTGCACATTGGACTGTGGGTACAATTTAAAGAAAAGGCAGGGGCTCTTTAGAATAAATGCAGGGATGGTGGGTTAAGATCCAAATAATTATAACGGCCTTTTTGCAAAATGACAGGTGAAGGGGTAAAATCTATTTGGGATCATCCGATCTAGATCAGGCGGATGGAATTAGATCAGAAGGGACACTGTGGCGGTGCCATGGCCAGATAATGGTAGACCTCGCGCGGAGTTCATCGATGTCGATGCTCCAGACACCGTTTGGCTCAGGAAAATAACGGAGAGCAAGAGGAGAATGTGGCGAACACGATGGAGGGGACTAGGGTAGTAGCGATGGCTCAGGGGTGATGCGGTGCTAGATGGGATGGCTCCAGCTCGCCGGAGAAACATTGGCGACGCGGCTCCGGCGGTAGAAAGAGAGGGAGAGGCCAAGAAGGGTACCCAAAGCTCTCTTACCTCCCATAGAAACTCGGCAAGGAAGTTGCGATGGCGGAGGAGCAGCGGAATGGTGAACCAACCTCGGTGGCGGATCTCCTACGGCTCAGCTAGGGCTCGGAGGCGTACGGCTGGCTCTTGGCTTCTATGAGGAGGCGGCGTGGGCACAGTTGCTACTTATGAGGGTGGTGGGGGCTTGCGGTGCACACATATCGGGGCAGAGTCAGGGCGAGCGTGGACTCCCGACCGAAGTCATGACCGGCTCAGACATGAGCTAGAGGAAGGAGATGATGGCGTGACTGACACACGAGCTCGAGTCGTCAGCGATAGGCGAGAGGGGAGAGGGTGCGGGTGGCTTCGCTGGCTGTGGCTTGCTTTGCTGGGCCACACGAGGAAGCAAGGGGAGCGGGGCGGCCCAAGAGCGGGAGAGGGGCGGCTGGGCCAACAGGCCGAGAAGAGAAGGGGGAAAAGAAAAATCCTTTATCTTTTTATTTTCTAATTTTCCAAACAAATTTTGAACTACAAATTCAAATCAATTTGAAGTTTGATTTCAAACCACACAATTCAAAAATAATATGCAGCAACATGAATGCATAGACATGTAGGTAAACCTTATATTTGATTTTAATTTGATAAAAATTATTATTTTTCTATGTTGCATGCTCACACTAATGCATAAATAAATCCAATTCACCTATTTTCAAAATGTTGCAAATTTTAGGGTGTTACAATTCTACCCCCCTTAAAATGAATCTCGTCCTCGAGATTCGGATGATATTTACTCAAAAAGCTATGGGTATGTTTTCCTCAAATCCTCTTCTCTTTCCCAAATAGCCTCATCTTCTGTATACCGATTCCACTAAACCTTGCACATCTTTATAATTTGGCTCCTCGTAACCCTTTCTGCCATTTCCAAAATCTTTATCGGGAACTCCTCATATGTAAGATCTCCCTTAACTATAAGCTCCTCTAATGGTATCTGCTCCTTAGGTACACGCAAACACTTCTTCAGTTGAGACACATGAAACACATCATGTACACCTGACAAGCTCTCAGGCAATTTCAACTGATAAGCTACTTCTCCACGTCTCTCTAAAACCTTGAAAGGTCCAATATACCTTGGTGCTAACTTTCCTTTCATGTTAAACCTTCTCACACTTCTCATAGGTGATACTTTTAGGTAAACATAATCCTCTATTTCAAAAACCAATTCTCTTCTCCTAGTGTCAGCATAACTCTTCTGTTGAGACTGTGCCACTCTCAAGTTATCCCTAATCATTCTTACTTGATCGTCTACATCTCTTAAAACATCCGGTCCGAACACTTGAGTTTCTCCCATTTGATTCCAAAACAACGAGGTTCTACACTTTCATCCATACAAAGCTTCGAAAGGTGCCATATTAAGACTCTTCTGATAACTGTTGTTGTATGAGAACTCTGCATAAGGCAAACTCTTGTCCCAACTTGTACCGTACTGCAACGTACAAGCTCTCAGCATGTCCTCTAATATCTAATTAATCCTCTCAGTTTGTCCATCTGTCTGAGGATGATATGCTGTACTAAAATTCAACTTTGTTCCCAATGAACTATGTACTTGCTGCCAAAAATGAGATAAAAATTGAGTATCTCGACCAGACATAATTTTCTTGGGAACTCCATGCAGACACACTATCCTCTCCATATACAATTGGGCCAACTTTGTTCCTTTATAATGAGTCTTGACCGGTATAAAGTGAGCAACTTTAGTTAACCGATCCACTATCACCCATATTGAATCATAACCTCTCTGAGTGCGTAGTAACCCTACAATAAAATCCATACCAACTTCTTCCCACTTCTACTTAGGTATCTTCATTGGTTGTAGCAATCCTACAAGGCTTTGATGTTCAGCTTTGACTCTCTAACATGTATCACATAAAGCAACATATTCAGCCACATCCCTCTTAAGTTCATACCACCAATACTTCTCCTTCAGATCCAAATACATCTTAGTACTCCCAGGATGTATAGAGTAAGCAGACTCATGAACCTCATGTAGAATTGCATCTCGTATAGCCTTATTCTCAGGCACACATATTCTTTTTCCAAACCATAGAGTTCCATTATCATCCATATGGAATCCTGGTGCCTTGCCAATCACTATGTTCTCCGCTATCTCTTTCAACTTCGCATCCTGTAACTGGCCCTTACGTATTTCTTGCTCTAGGGTGGGTTCTATCACCAACTCCACTGCATTAGTGACAAAGCCCAAGTTCAGTTGCTCAAATTCAACACACAACTCTCTTGACATAGCTACCACTTGCACCTCCTTGGCGTAACTCTTCCTGCTAAGAGGATCGGCAACAACATTTGCCTTTCCAGGATGATAGTGTACTTTCAAATTGTAATCCTTAATCAACTCCAACCATCGATGCTGTCTCATATTCAGATCTGTTTGAGTGAAAATGTACTTTAGACTCTTGTGATCAGTATAGATGTCACTCTTATGTCCGATAAGATAGTGCCTCCATATCTTTAGAGCATGAACCACTGCTGCTAATTCCAAATCATGAGTAGGATAGTTTAGCTCATGCTTTCTCAACTGTTGGGATGCATAGGCCACTACTCTTCCTTCTTGCATAAGAACACATCCGAGGCCTTGACGAGATGCATCACAATAGATAGAAAAGTTCTTGCTCAAATCTAGCAAAACCAACACTGGGGCTATAGTCAATCTTTTCTTCAATTCCTCAAAGTTAACCTGGCACTTCTCGGACCACACAAACTTAGCATTTTTCTCCAACAGAGTTGTCATAGGCTTGGCAAGTTTAGAAAACCCCTCTATGAACCTCCTGTAGTATCTAGCCAATCCCAAGACACTATGAATCTCTCCCACATTGGTTGGTGGTTTCTAATTCAACACATCTCTCACCTTGCTTGGATCTACTACTATTTAACCATTAGAGACAACATGGCCTAGGAAAGAAACTTCCTTCAACCAAAACTCACACTTGCTTCGCTTAGCATACAACTTGTGTTCTCTGAGCTTCTACAAGACCAACCTTAGATGTTCAGCATGCTCTTCTTCCGTTTTGGAGAATACCAATATATCATCGATAAATACCACCACAAACTTATCCAAAAATTCCATGAACACCTTATTCATCAAGTACATAAAGTATGTAGGTGCATTGGTCAAACCAAAGGACATAACAGTGTACTCATACAAATCATACCTCATAGTAAAAGCTGTCTTAGGTATGTCAGTTGCATGAATCTTCAACTGATGATAACCAGAATGAAGATCAATCTTAGAGAAAACACAAGCACCTCTCAACTGATCAAACAAGTCATCAATTCTAGGTATTGGGTACTTGTTCTTGATAGAAACCTTATTTAGTGACCGATAATCAACACACATTCTCTAGGTACCATCCTTCTTGTCTACAAATATAATAGGTGCTCCCTAAGGTGATGAACTAGGATGAATGAAACCTTTCTCCTGTAACTCCTTTATTTGTTTCTTAAGTTCCTCTAATTCATTAACCCCCATTCTATATGGATGCTTAGCTATAGGTGCAATTCTAGATAATAATTCAACAATAAACTCAATGTCATGGTCAGGTGGCATACCTGGCAAGTCATCTAGAAACTCATCCACCACTGGGTCCTCCTTGTTGATGCTATCATCAAGTTGGTTCACTATGGCTGTCGGCTGTGCTTGTACTACAACATCAACACTGATTCTATCCCCATTCGGTGCGATCACAACAACTACCTTCTCTTGACACTAAATGACTGCCTAGTTTTGCTTCATCCAGTCCATACCCAGAATCACATCAATGCCAGATGTTCTCAACATAATGGGGCTCAGTTTGAACTCTACCCCCTTAAGGATAGACTAGTTGGAAGACAACGATAAGAAGCTTGCATACTACCTCCTAGTGAGTTTACTAATATGGGATTTTGCATGGCACATAAGGGTATGCTATGCATTCTAACAAATGCTTCTGATATGAAAGAATGCAAAGCTCTAGAATAAAAAAGAACAGTGGCAGGAGTGGAATTGACATCGAACGTACCGAGCATGACTTCTGGTTCCACAAGCACTATCTCTATAGACACATGATTCACCTTTCCTATGTTGGGTGCTGGCTTCTGAGGCATTCCCTTCTGATTACTATGCTAACCCTGGGGTGTTAGCTGATTCTGCTATCTAGGGCAATGGTTAGCATAATGTCCAACTTCTCCACAACGATAGCATACGTTGAGGGTGCTAGGTGCGTTGGTCTTCATGGGAGTGTTGTTGGGTGTTCCCTATCATGGTGCCTACTAGCCACTCTGCTGTTGGGGATGTTGATTGCCATTCTGCTGCTGGTATGGTGGACGCTGCTGGTTCAGGTTGCGCTGAGGGTACTGACCATGATTCCAATGATTGGGTGGTCCCTAGTACATCTGCTGGAAGCCTTGCTAAGGATTGGTGCATGGACGAGTATTGCTTCTAGAGGCCTGTCCCTATAGTCTCCTCTTCTTAGCGTCCATCTCTTTACGCTTATTATCAATAACAATAGCGCGGTTCACCAGCGTCTAAAAATTGGGGTATGTATTGGACAAAAGCTAGAGTTGCAGACCATCATACAAACCCTTGAGAAAGCGGCATTGCTTATCAGCATCATTAGCCACCTCATTCGGAGTGTAACGTGACAACTGAGCAAATTTGTCACGATACTCAGCTACAGACATAGATCCCTGTTTTAGAGCTCTAAATTTCTCCTGCTTGAGCTCTATCAATCCTTCAAGTATGTGGTAGGATCTAAAATTCTCTCTAAACTCCTGCCAGGTGATAGGAGGAGCATTAGTGGGACATCCATACTCGAATGCCCCCACCAATCTTGAGCTTCTCCCTGGAGTTGTCCTGACGCATACAACACCTTCTACTGGTCGTCGCATTGCGCTATGTTGAGTTGCTTTTCCACTGCATGAAGGCAATCATCTGCTTCCAGTGGATCAGTGGCATGAGAAAACACCGGGGGTGTCCCTTCAAGAATTCACCACGCTTGTCACGCGGTGCTCCACCAATTGGTTGATTCTACTAATTCTGCACCAGAGCTTGCATAAGCAGTGTTTGCACTGCTAGAAGCTGCTCAATAGTAGGTGGCGGTGGTGGTGGTGGATATGGGGGAACACCTCCATGACCTTGGCCTCTTCCTCTTCCAGACATCTAACATCCAACAAAAATATTCAAATTTTAGAGATTTCTAAGTTATAGACACTTATATAGATATAGAATACATCCTGAAAATTTTCTGGACGAGTTCCAAAATCAGCAGCTCGGTAAAACAGTCATATATCACGTTCCAGACATCCAAAAGAGGCGTACTTTACATGGTTGGAAAGCTTAAGAAATTATCTACAACTTTTATTCAGACCACATGCCCAGATTCTATCGTTAGTTTACTCAAAAATAGGATACAACCGAAACTATTCCAGATTCTAGATTGCGCAGACACTTCAACTTAAAATAGCTATATCTCTCAAACCATATCAAATATAGCACTACCCCAGATCTGGACATCACTACCGGTTCAAAAACCCCACTTCACTGCTAGATTTTGAACCGACAGTGGCATACCGGTAGTGATGGGGGGTTGACATCACTGTCGGTCCTTAGAAATCGATGCTGATCTACAGGAAACAGTGTCGGTTCCTAGCTCTACCCGGCAGTGTCTAGTTGAACAACACTGCCGGTTTGTAGTGCCAACCGACAGTGATGGTTGCTTCAAGAGTGTTGGTTCTTGGCTCAAGCCAGCAGTGTTGAGCAAGCCTACACTGTCGGTTCACGGATCAAACCGACAGTGTTGTAGTAAATATCAGTGTCAGTTCATGGATCAAACTGGTAGTGTTCTCATAACTATCAGTGTCGGTTCATGGTTCAAGCCGGCAGTGTTGAGCAAGCCAACACTGTCAGTTCACGGTTCAAACTAGTAGTGTTGTAGTAAATATCAGTGTCGATTCATGGATCAAACCGGCAGTGTTCTCGTAACTATCAGTGTCGGTTCATGGTTCAAGCCGACAGTGTTGAGCAAGCCAACACTGTCAGTTTCCTTCTAACCGATAGTGATGGTTACGACAACACTGCCGGTTTGTTGCTAACCGGCGGTGATGGCCCGTTTGTATTTTATTATTTTATAATTTATTTTAATTTATATTTTTTCGTGGAATCAGGTTTCTCTTTATATACGCTACATGACGATAGGTCCATCAATATTCAACATTACAAATGTTACGATTACAATTCAAATGTTCTTATCCACATCTCGATCCCTCAAAATAAAAAAGAAATTTTCTTGGACTTCACACATGCTTCTCGGACTTCCTACAATAATCTGGCGAGCCGCTCTGGGCCATACTAGTCCTTGTACTTCATGGATTGTGCAATGGAAAATACTCCATCTTTTTTCAATACCTCGGCTAAGATGAATTTTGTCAGCTCTGATTGTAGTGCGATGATCTCCATGTCTAGCAGCCTTTTGTGCTTAAATTTCTTGCGTTGTCGTTCAAAAAAGATGATATCCAAAGAGGAACAGTAAATCATTTTGTTGAATTATTAACAGACATAAATGAAATGGAGATTATACACACCAACTTATCGGCTTCTTCCGATTTCCCACCAATGTAGCGAAGCATTGCCCACATTACATAAAACCCGCATTCATTGTTTTCCGCCGGCTATGATAGGTACTTCCCCTCCATTTCAATAACCTTGAATGGGACCGGCGTCCCACCGATATGTCTTCTTCGGACACTGAGCAACATTAAAAGGAGAAACATTAGAAAGCGGTATGTGTGATTAGAAAATAATAGTTATTAGGATCGCTTACTAATTCAACACTGTCACCAGTGCATCCAGATGATGAAATGGTTTTTTCTTCGAGTCGCACACCTCGAGCAGATTTTTGGCAAGATTAACAGAAATGAATACGAAATGGTTGCTACAATCACAGAATCCTAATTATCGAATAATCTTAACGAAAAAAGAAGCATAAAATTAAAAGCCGAGAACACATACTCGTAGTTGTAGGCTAGAAGTATGTGGGTTTTCTTCTTCATGGTGAATTCATCAAAAATAGCAATCAATCTCTGTTTCATGTCTTCCATGTCACATCCATAGAGGCCTAGACATGTCCTCTCATTGACTCGCATGGGGTCCAAGAAGCCTATGTAATCCCATTTGCTTTTTAGAATGCAAAATTTTGCTATACACCAACATAAAATCATGGGAAATGCTCAAAAGTTAACAAATTGTGTCTCGAGAGAGTAGTTAATTGTAATATCATGCGTGAAGGGTACTTACATAGTCCATAGCGTCAACATTTGAACATCGAGAGAGTGTTTCTAGTATAGCTGGAACAAGCACTCCCACGCGACATCGAACTTCTCTTCTTCAGGATATTGGAAAACATGGGGCGAATGGATAATAACCTCAAAACCAAAGTTGTCCGTCTCTATTGCTTGAGCCATGTAATATTCATGTAACTGGCGCATATATGTTGTCAGATTTTTATACTCATGATCTGGAACCAAAAGATTGCCCCTTTCATACTTCATTGCCGGTGTTCCTGTCCCTTGTACATCATAATAGATGTTCGCGGCCTCTTCCATGGTTAAATCAGGGTTGTCTTCGACTAACTTCATAATGTTTCTTAAATCTTTATTGTGTATTTCTTCGTCTCTTGTTGTAGCGTATTTATTCTGTGCTTGCCTTTCGAATTTGGACTTCAACAAAAATGGAGGCAGTGAGGCACATAGATTGAAGAAACTAACACAATCTTCCATCGAGATATGTGCTGGAAATTTTTCTTTCATCAAGGTGGTAATGTTGCCACTGAATGGCCTTTTTCTTTTCTATTGGTCCACTTTGGGAGCATTAGCGGCCGAATCCAAGGATCTTTTCTACGACTGCGAGGATGTCCTTGATCTTGTTTTGGGCTAAGGTGGAGGAGGATGACGACGAGAATTCTGTTTTCCTGGCGCTGATGAAGATGGAGGAGGAGGAGGAGGAGTCTCTTTTCTCGAGGCTGATGAAGATGGAGTCAGACGAGGAGGAATAGAAGGAGACCCCTGTCTTCTCAAGGGTGATGGCTCCGGATGAGGAGGGGAGTGATCTCTATTGGGAGATGGTGAGTGATCATTGTGGGTGGGCGAAGACTCGTAGTCGTCCTCATCATCAGAGGACAATTGATGGTCAAGCTTAATGAAGCGCTTGCGCCAGGCGACTTGAGAGCCCTTGTTTTGACCAAGTTTCGGCCTGTCTTCTGCTATGGGGTACTCAATGGGTATCTTGTTATACTTCTTATCAAGTATTCTATCAATGGTGATGCGAGCGTACCCCAATGGAATTGGGCGGCCATTAATTGTCCCGTCTCCCGCAGGCCAGGCCTGGCCGAGCGCCACCTTGTCCTTTGTCCATTCCTAATGGATGTACAACCTGACATTGACGGGTTCAGTGATGTCGTCCACCGAATGAGGCACATTCGCCTCTTCTTCGTCGAGCGGGGTCGATCCGTAGCTGCTGTGACCCCTAAACTATGGGCTAAAGGCACTAGGAGTAGGGTTTTGTGGTACTACTGACCCCTTGGACAACAAAATTTGTTCGACTCACGCTTCAACGATCGCCTCAATCCATGCTTCCATTCTGTCTTCCATCTCTTTTAGTCTCCTCAAATACTCTGCCTCATGTTCCGCTCTACCCCACGAGCGGCTCTGGTAAGTGTTAGATTCTTGGGGGAATGCTAGTTTCCAAGGAACAACACCGATTCCTCTAGTGCGACCAGGGTGCTCCTTAGTTTTGAGTGCTTGGGTGAGCACATCTTTCTCCCTATTAGAAGTGCGAGTCCCTTGCCTCACCTCCTCAATTACCTAGGAGATCCTCTAGATGAGTTCGCTCATGGGTTGATTTGAGGAGCTAAAGCTCCCGTCCTCGGCGTGCCGTACATTTCTCCCCATACAGTATAATACCGATCTGGGCTCTCAATCGGCGGTCTCAACCTGAACGCCTTCCTCAGCAAGGCGATCCATCTTTTGAAGTTCTGCTTCAAATTCTGGCATCTTTTTGGTGTAGCCACGAGAGCCGAGATGATGAGGATTCGTTGCTTTCTGTGAATTCTCTTTATTCTTCCTGCTCAGTTCTAAGTACTCCTCGGATAACCTGTATTCCTTGAAAGCCTGCCAAAAGTCCTTCTCCTTGCTAAACTGTCCACCATCGAAATCTGGCTCTTTTTTTTGGAGGACAAAATTCTTGTACAATGTCCCCTTGAAATTCTTGAAGCATATTCCCATGATTTCTTTTGCTTTTTTCTTGACTAACTCCCTGTCATACTCGGCTAGGAAAGTGAAATACTCTGGGATCTTGACATCCCATATGTAATCCTTCTCGCTTTCGAGAACCCTCCACCGGTCATCATCTTTCCCAATCCACTTCCTGTACTTAATCGGGATGAAGTTCCTAACAAGTAACCCGAGGATAGTCTTGTATTTGATCAAAGCTATAGGCGGTGAGAGTGGATCCCTGAATTCATCGAACTCAGTAATCTGCCAGTGTGCATTCCTACCAACAGGAATCTTTGACACGCCTCACTTGGATCTGGCCTTCCTGCTACCCGAACCCTCTGGCTTGTCGGCCGACGGAGGCTCCTGCTAGAGACACCAAGTAAGCTATGACCCTCTCAATTGATTAGTGTGTGTGGCTACATAGTGACATGATACCAAATTTACCTGGCCATCTTGGTCATTTTGACCCAGATCGAGTAGGCCAGATGGGGTCCATGGCTGCTTGTTCTCACCAACCTGATTGACACCGTCACTGTTTCTCGGATCATACGGCTCTCCCGTCCTAGCGATATCAGCCGCTTCTTGTTGCCGATTAGTTCTTCAGCGACGGGGTAACAGGCGACGATGAGTCATGGCTATGGCACGATCGTGGTTAGTTTTGGCCATGGACAACTACTAATAGCATATGTTCATATATATATATAATATGTTTAATGCAAAGTCTAATAATAAGTCCACATACAACAAAGTCAAATAATAGCATATGTTCACCTAGAACAAATTCATTGTTTGATTGACCACATACAACAAAGTCCACCTACTGTTCTACGAAACTAAGCCTACATCAACTTCCAAATAAGAAAAGCGATGACCATAGCCATAAATAAAAGCATGACATCTTTCCAAGACCAAGGAGCAATTCTCCTAATCTTCACATCTTCGGTGGGTGGCTTCTCTTCGATCTCCAGTGCCAGCCGATGGCCATGGTTTGCATTCATTCGACCATAGTAGGCTGGTTGCCCATGGTTTGCAAGGTAGGCCGGATGACTATAGTAGGCCCTCAAAGCTTCAGCTTCTGTGTTGTATTTTTTATGCAAATTACTAGGGTAGCAATTGACTTGAGCATAGCAATCTTCCCAGGTTCGATAAATCCTAGGCATGTGACCAACATGCACTACATACCATGCCATGGTTGCCTATACATTTAAGTAAATTAGGCATGTGGTAAGTGGTAATGGTAACTCACTAAACAAGAGTTATTATTCAAGTTATATGGCCAAACTAAATCTATTTAATGTTCTTTATCCTTGACATTCCTTCAAAATCAATTGACACCCTACCTATAGCGATTATACCTATACACATTTGACAAGAATCCATCATTACTTAAGCAAGAGCAGAAATTCTTATCTAACTCTTACACAAACAGAACACTCCCTATCGTCACAAATAAGATGTCCACAGTCATTAATGTGTACCTTTGACTGCTCGTTTCCAAGCTTGCAATAATTACAAAGTATAGAGATATCATAACATTATGCAACTACTATTCGAGACAGATATGCTCATATCATTGTCACATATTCAATCTAACTATGTCAAGAGGTGTTGATGATCAATGTTTAAATACTTAGACTGCACACAGTGCAAAAGGTCACTTAGCTGTGACTCAAGGGAATAACTTGTTGTGACAACATGCAAATAACACCAATGGTTCTCAAATAGTTTAGGGCCATGATTACTAGGTCCTCAACAAATCAGTAGGTAGCATAATCTCTTCAGGGAAAAACTAACTAGTTTATGTAACAGCATGTACATATAAGGATACCTAAACCAAGGAGTAACAGCATGTAACTCAATCGAATAGGAATCGGCTGCTATTGGGAAGACAACAACCGTGGGGCATTTCATCTAACACTTAGCGGACAGTGAGCCACGCACTCACCGTGGGGGTGGGAAAGCAGCTATCCGCGCGCATTCCTAAAGGCCTCGGCGGTGCTCCGGCGTCGGGCGGTGGACGGCATGGGGAGTGCTCCGGCATGGGGCGGTGCACGGGCATCGGCATCAAATAAGAGGAGCGTGGGGTTGGGAATGGTGGTGTGGGGGGCGGTGGACAGTTGCTCCGGCATGGGGCGGTGCACGGGCCTTGGCATCGAAGAAGAGGAGCGCGGGGCTGGGAACAGCGGCGCGGGGGACGGTGGACAGATGCTCCAGCGTGGGGCGGTGCATGGGCGCCGGCGTTGAAGAAGAGGAGCACGGGGAACGGTTGGCGCGGGGTTGAAATTTGGATAATTTCAACCCACGCTGACCTTTTATACCAGACCTCATCATTGCCGGTTCTAATTAGAAACCAACAGTGATGGGGGTACATCACTTCCGGTTGTAAGTAGGAACTGATAGTGATGGTGGTACATCACTGCCGGGCCATTCTTTAAACCGGCAGTGATTTCCATATAGCGGTTACAGCATAAGTAACTTATCTTTTCCACTTCTTTCGAATACCTCCTACTGGCTCAACGGTTAAGACCCCGCAACTTAGCCCCCGATACCCATGATCGAATCCCGGGCGGCCCAATTTTTTTGGTTTAATTTTATAATTTATTAAGCTGTCTAAAGGTAAAAAAGATAAAATAAATGTGTTGCATCCCTGAATCGAACCGAAGCCTACAAGTTCCAGAGCAGCGGACAAACCATTGAGCTATCACCTGATTTTGAAAAGTTTGAAGGAATTTATTCCTTTGAGTGATTATCTGTCCCTGCTTTGCGCGTAGGCCCTTCAACTCCCTGGCCACGCTGGTCGCACGGTTCCCATGAAGAGCCGCTATTTTAATTACTCGGTCCTTGGACTGGTTGCGGCCCTTCAGTTTGCCATGAAGAGACACCACGTTTACCCAGGAGTCCATCGGCTGCTTGCGCTGGTTCCCAACGCAGGCGCGCTCTGTCTTCCGAGGGGTGCGAGTTATTGCACTGTGATCAGTTCCACCCATAGACACGCCTATATAAGCCAGGCCCCCATGCACACAGTCGGCCGTCATTGCACCACCACGCATCAAGAAAGTGAAGCACCCTTCCCACGCACACCTCGCCCCAGCCCTCGACCCACCGCCACAATGCCTCGCCGCTTAAGACAACATGGGTGGTGCTGAACACGTCATCCTCATGTCGCCCCCGATGCCTCCACCAACGTCATCGTTGTTGTCCAAATCGGACCTCGAGGTGAACCTCGAGGATGATCCGGACCATGAGACCGCATCGGAGGAGGAACCAGAACCTCTTCCGGTGGAGGAGGTCGTCTTCAACTCGTTGGAGACGGCTCGGAAGGAGGAGGAGGACCGGCACCTCCATGCCATCACATAGAAGGAGACCGACGACTGCATCCTGAAGCGCATCGTCAAGATCTCCAAGGAGGAGGAGCACCGCCACGAGGGGGAGGAGGAGCGCCACTGCGAGGAGGAGGAGTGCCGCCGCTAGGAGGAGGAGACTGAGCGACATGTCGCAATGGACATGGAACGGCGCTGGCGCAGGGCTGAGCGAAAGAAGCGTGAAGAGGACCACCAGTAGCAGGGGGACGACGCATGTGGCGGCACTAGCAGTAATTAGTAGAACTAGTGATTAATCTTGTCTTAGGTCGATGTAATAATTTACTGCTGCTAAAAAAACCATGTCATTGAATCCTTTGTTTGATCATCATCACCTTGGGTTGATACTTGCATTGCATGACCTCATTTTATTTGCTTACATATTGGATGTTGGATATCCATTGTAGTATGACCTCATTTTGCTTACATCATCCCTTGGATTGTATGTGGCGATGCATTTTGGTTGTTGTCACGAAGATCGTAGTATATGATATGCTACGTACCGGAGATCGAGAGGGCCAACAGGACTATTGCTCTTCTAGATAATACCATGTTGCAGCATGTCTGTCATCTGTTAGGAAAACCGTGTTGTAAGTAGGAACCAACAGTGATGGAGGTACATCACTGCCGGACCATTCTTTAAACCGGCAATGATTTTCGTGTAGGGGTTATAGAATAAGTAACTTATCTTTTCCAGTTCTTTTGAATACCTCCTACTGGCTCAACGGTTAAGACCCCGCAACTTAGCCCCCGATACCCATGTTCGAATCCCGGGTGGCTCAATTTTTTTGGTTCACTTTTATAATTTATTAAGCGGTCTAAAGGTCAAAAAGATAAAATAAATAAACCTTGGCACACATCCTATACTAGCGCAGCGGTTAAGTGTTTGAACTCTGTAGCCCGAGACCCAAGCTCAAACCCGAGGGCTGGCATAATTATTTTTAAATTTTTTATATATCACTGCCGGTTTTCAAAATAAACCGACAGTGATAACAAGCATCACTATCGGTCTTTTCTCATCACTGTCGATTTTTTTGAAACCGACAGTGATGTTTATATATATTAAAAAAGTTCTTTTATATACTGAATAAATTGAAGCATATGTATTCCTATGTTGCAATGGCTTGAAATTTTTTTGGCAAGCTTGTACACTCAAATTAAGATCCCACACAGGATCTTAGGTTTTTCTAATCATTTTTTATTAATTATATTTTTTGTGTCCTGAATGAGACAAAAGATGGTGAATTTCATCTTGGACCCAATAGATTTTTTCATCCATCTCCAC
The DNA here is from genome assembly GCF_019320115.1 of Miscanthus floridulus. Lineage (NCBI taxonomy): Eukaryota > Viridiplantae > Streptophyta > Magnoliopsida > Poales > Poaceae > Miscanthus > Miscanthus floridulus. Next base: position 55,342,235 of record NC_089586.1, on the reverse strand, counting down.
AAAATTTTTATCCCTAGGGCACATTAGATCCTATGTAAAAGTTCGGCACCATTCTAGATCTTTTTATGGGTAGACTCAGTTCAACCTATAATTAAACGGTCTCATCGCGCGGAAATTCAATTAAACCTCGTAAAGTAGCAAACCATCTCCGGAAAATCCAAAACTTGGTGTTTCCTTCATGCGTGGCACGTGCAAGCCTAAGAAAAAGTTTGAGACCAATACAACACCGAAATACATATAAACTATAGAAACCTTGATAACCTATGTGTATAGTCATAGTTCGATGAAAGGGCACATGTACCTCTGTGAAGCATGTATACTCCGCCTATATCGAAATGGCTTGAATTTTTTTTGGCAAGCTTGTACACCCAAATTAAGATCCTACACAGGATCTTAGGTTTTTCTAATCATTTTTTTATTAATTATATTTTTCTGTGTGCCGAATGAGACAAAAGAGGGTGAATTTCATCTTAGACCCAATAGATTTTTTCATCCACCTCCACAAAATTCTTATCCCTAGCGCACATTAGATCCTATGTAAAAGTTTGGCACTATTCCGAATCTTTTCGTGGGTAGACTCAGTTCAACCTATAATTAAACGGTCTCATCGTGTGGAAATTCAATTAAACCTCAGAAAGTAGCAAACCATCTCCAGAAAATCCAAAACTTGGTGTTTCCTTCACACATGGCACGTGCAAGCCTAAGAAAAAGTTTGAGACCAATACAACACCAGAATGCATATGAACCATAGAAATCTTAATAACCTATGTGTATAGTCATGCTTCGATAAAAGGGCACATGTACCTCTGTGAAGCATGTATACTCCGCCTATGTTGAAATGGCTTGAAATTTTTTTGGCAAGCTTCTACACCCAAATTAAGATCCCACACAGGATCTTAGGTTTTTCTAATCATTTTTTATTAATTATATTTTTCTGTATACCGAATGAGACAAAAGAGGGTGAATTTCATCTTGGACCCAATAGATTTTTTCATCCACCTCCACAAAATTCTTATCCCTAGGGCACATTAGATCCTGTGTAAAAGTTTGGCACCATTTCGGATCTTTTTGTGGGTAGACTCAGTTCAACCTATAATCAAACGGTCTCGTCGCGCGAAAATTCAATTAAACCTCAAAAAGTAGCAAACCATTTCCGAAAAATCCAAAACTTGGTGTTTCCTTCACACGTGGCACGTGCAAGCCTAAGAAAAAGTTTGAGACCAATACAACACTGGAATGCATATGAATCACAGAAACCTTGATAACCTATGTGTATAGTCATGGTTCGATGAAAGGGCACATGTACCTCTGTGAAGCATGTATACTTCGCCTATGTCGAAATGGCTTGAAATTTTTTTGGCAAGCTTGTACACCTAAATTAAGATCCTACATAGGATCTTAGGTTTTTCTAATCATTTTTTTTATTAATTATATTTTTCTGTGTGCCGAATGAGACAAAAGAGGGTGAATTTCATCTTGGACCCAATAGATTTTTTTCATCCACCTCTACAAAATTTTTATCCCTAGGGCACATTAGATCCTGTGTAAAAGTTTGGCACCATTCTGGATCTTTTCGTGGGTAGACTCAGTTCAACCTATAATTAAACGGTCTCGTCGCGTGGAAATTCAATTAAACCTCAAAAAGTAGCAAACCATCTCCGAAAAATCCAAAACTTGGTGTTTCCTTCACACATGGCACGTGCAAGCCTAAGAAAAAGTTTGAGACTAATACAACACTGGAATGCATATGAACCACAGAAACCTTGATAACCTATGTGTATAGTCATAGTTCGATGAAAGGGCACATGTACCTCTATGAAGCATGTATACTCCGCCTATGTCGAAATGGCTTAAATTTTTTTTGGCAAGCTTGTACACCCAAATTAAGATCCCACATAGGATCTTAGGTTTTTCTAATTATTTTTTTATTAATTATATTTTTCTCTGTGCCGAATGAGACAAAAGAGGGTGAATTTCATCTTGGACCCAACAGATTTTTTCATCCACCTCCACAAAATTCTTATCCCTAGGGCACATTAGAGCCTATGTAAAAGTTTGGCACCATTCTGGATCTTTTCATGGGTAGACTCGGTTCAACCTATAATTAAACAGTCTCGTCGCGCGGAAATTCAATTAAACCTCAGAAAGTAGCAAACCATCTTCAAAAAATCCTAAACTTGGTGTTTCCTTCACACGTGGCACGTGCAAGCCTGAGAATAATTTTGAGACCAATACGACACCAGAATATATATTTCTAATTGCCCAACAAATGTTACACGAATTACATGCATGACAATAATTAAACACACAAAGCCATACATATTAAAATTAGAACCCAATTAAACTATGACCTTGAAAACCTAGCTAATTAAACATTAATTACTATCGGAATCACTGCCGGGATCAATCGGGCCACGCACACTAACATGCCTCTGTAGCCATATATGGTAATTGATGTCACGGATTATGTATCCGCTTGTATCGATGAAGTCCAATGCCCGTATGAGTGCACTCTCTCGTGCCTCACAATACCAAAAGAATGGTCGGCCATAGATGTAACCTACTAAACGACCACTGCCCCTGTTAGTAATTCTTATGCAGTACTGGTGTCCTTCTATAATGAGCTGGCTGAGGTTTCCATTACAGAAGTCCCAATCGTACTCGAGTTGCTCCATAGCTTGGTCTAGAATGTCCCACAAGCCACATGCAGCATAGGTAAGGTCCTGTAGCACAATCTGCTTGTGGAGAAAAAAATTAGAGAATGTTATTACAATAATAAACAACAAATAACCATGACTCAGGTATAAGTGACCATTTTACCATATCCGCATGGTTGTAGCTTGCAAACCATTCGCTCGCTTGGGGACGGTGATATCACCAGCATTCAAAGCAAGTGCCTTGAAGTGCGAGAAATCAGGCACATCATAGCAAATACGTCGAAGTGCCTCTAAATAGATGCGCACGACACTTAATTGGGCGCTTATCACATCCGGGCTCTGTATTCCCATCCCGTAGATATGGTTCCGATAATTTGAACCCCTCATAGGGATGAAAAAACTGAGTTCACACGTCCATAGCCGATCACTTGCATTAGATGTCGTGTTCTCGACGATGTCCGAGATAAAGAACCAGCTAAGTGTTGTTCGCAGCTAATCTATTGGAGATATATTCTACAACATATATGCATGCAACAATGATATTAAACTAATTACACTTATTTGTTAGCATCAAAAAACAAAAGATGTTGGAAAATATTTCATACAATAGCTAGAACAGGGAACCGTGGAATGGCCACATTAGGAGTGAATGGCTCATCGCCAGGGTGAAAACCTGGTTCTTGTGGTGGGGGAGGTCCATTGTTCATACCACCTAATCGATAAAATGCATAAAAAATATGAACATAAAATATATGCACAAAAAAATTCTTTCAAGTAAAATATGGCAACATAATTAAATATAGATCGAATGCAAGGAATAAGAATATATATAAATGTAGAATGCAAAGAAACATGAATATAAATATAGATCAAATGAATATATATAGATAGAATATTGGAGAAGACAACATATCAATACCAAAAATGCAGGAGCCATGACTAAATCACGTAGAGAGTGGATGTCTTGAGAAGTGAGAGTAAAACATGAGAAATGAGACTGAGAGAATTCGTGGGTGGGTGGGATCGATGTATGTAGTCAGCAATTTGTTTTATATAGGGGGGCATGGACATCACTGCCGGTTTTTAAATAGAACTGACAGTGAAGGTATCACTGTCGGTTTCTAAATAGAACCGACAGTGAAGGTGCATATATGTAAAGGATATATTTATTTAGATACTATAGTGGGAAAGTTTTAACAAGAACGATATATTTATTTAGATAGTAATGAAATACATCAAAAACTTACAAAAAATTAGAAACAAGTTACATATACGATAACAAAGACCTTACACTAAAATTTCATATACGATAACAAAGACCTATTTGCATACACGTCAATGTTACCATCAATGTGTATCAACACATTATAATTTAACCACCTTAGTAGCATTCTTCTTGCACCAACTAGGGTTCAAACAACAGCACCGAGGTGGTCTACGAGCTATACCGGTTGGAGATGATAAGGTGGCACCGATGAATCCATGCCTCTGCTGTACATGGTGATGAGGACATCGCCAAGATGGAGTCGAGGACGACTCCAATTCGAGAAGGGGAGGATGATGAGGACATCGCCACACTGGACACACCGACGCCATGGTCTTCCCCAAGTTGCAATTCATTCCCAACTCAGCTGCCACGTCGCCCTCGGATTGAGTAGACACGTCGTCACTGTTTCAGTCATAACTTTCTCATACGACATCGAAACGGGCCGTTCTTGGATGCGTTGGAAAGGGGACGACGACGCCGTTGTTTTGGATCTGGTCCCAGCTCTAGAAGGTCCGTGGATCATTCTATGTGACCACGGCAAGGTGCTGCGTCACCTATTTGGGCCAATTTGGCCATGTATCGTGTTGGGCCTTAAGCCCAAGTTGTGGGCGCCCAACCCCTGGCCGTCCCCAACCCTAGGTCGAGTCTTAGACTATAAACACAGCCGCCGCTGCTGCTACACAATTGGGTTTTTGTTTAGAGTTTAGTTTTCCATCGAGAAATTGAATCGTTCATTGTAACTGTGGTGACAAATCCTTTTACAGTGATCCAGGGCCCCGTTCTTGATCTCCTCCACTGTGTCGATTAGTCCTTTGGAACCAAGTTCTTGAATCCTCTATTGATATTCACGTTATTCATATTTACAATTTTAGATTGCGTGTTTTACCTTCTTGCTTGTGCTCTTCGATTCGCTTGCAGGAAAAGCCTTCTTGGCGAGGTCAATCAAGTTGTGCTTGGTTGATAACCAACGGAGCAGTGGTGTAACGGTTGTAGGGTTTGAATCGTGTCTGATTTGAAGCCGGATCGCCAACGTCGAGATCTCCACAAATCGAACTTACCGGCTACCTCTCGGAAGATCGGGCCTGTACTCATCAATTGGTATCAGATATTTCAGGTTTACGGCGAGGTATAATCTCGTTTGCCTTAGATTCATATTTGTTCATTACCTAGAGTCCACAAAGCCCAAAAATATTTCAATTTCCGCTGTCCTATCGCCCTTTGTGCCTTTGCAATTTCGTTTCAGATTCGTGTTGTTGAGTTTGTGTCCGTGGTCGAGTCTTGTTGCTGGTTTAGGATTGTGTTCGTGGTCGTAGTTCAATCACCCGTTGCTGTGATTTTTGTTTTCCGCCGCTATCCCATCCACCGTTCCCAAACAACAAGTCGAAGCCACCACATTACTCGACTTACCCCGCTAGCCGCCTTGTGTAACTTCTCGCCGCCGCGCAAACCCTAGATAGGTTGCCAGCCGCTCTTATTTTGCCTGCATCACAGCCCTCCTTACATACTGTTGTTAGTCACAGTGACGATCCTATGATCGGTGTTAGAATTTAGGGACGCTTTGCCCTAACTGCCGCCGCCGTGTTGTGCCTTTCGGAAAACATACCTTGAGATACCTTCGGTAAAACAGGCATAACTTTTCACTCGTTTATCAGAAAAATCTGAAATTTTTACAGCAGCTTCTTGACACCATTTGGAGCCGACCCAAACTTGGCTATGCCCTGTTTGGTTTCATTAGAATTGCCAAAAAAATTCAGGAAAATATAGAAAAAAATTGTCAAAGTTTTTGCACGCTTTTCAGAGAACGTGCTGAATTTCTGTAGACCACATCCCACCTCAGTTGTAGGTGCCAATTTTTGTGGTTGCATCTTTTGTGATCCTTGTTCAGAGAAAAGTATATAAAAAATAGGGAAAAAAATAAAAAAAGTTTGTTTCCTACTAGTGCCTTTTGGAAAAATCCGGAAAAAAAATTCAGGAAAAAAGGAGAAGTCCGGGCTATTTGCTTGTTCTGTGAGTTCTTTCGATCGTCCTTTGTTTTCACCTTATTGCGCTACGTCTCGACACGTCTTAGCCAGCACCTGTGATTTGTACTTTGGATCCTGATTGAACAATCGTTACTCTGCACTCATTAATTGCTAATGCTTGCTGTCATATTATGTGCCTACCCATACCTCCACATATTCTTCTGTCACCACAGGTTCATCTTGCAACTATTACCCATGCTTAACAACAGATTGCTTCGCCACTTTAGTTTTGCTCCTGTTTGGCGTTGGTAAAAATACAGGCAAGACGGTGGTAAGCCACTTGTGATTTTGCATTCCACTTTCACCACTATCACCACCACCACCACTTGTTTCCTTTTAGTTGATAGGGATAATACTTTGATGTTGTCTTTTTCTATCTTCTAACCATGGCAGGAACTCTGATGGACTTCAATGAGTGCGTGTCCAAGGACGAGCTTACAACGTTCATGATTGAACAACGCAATCTTATGACCGAGCTGACGCACAACGTGAACAATCTGGTCACCCGCATTGAACAGCTTGAGCAACGCCCTCCACCTTATAGTGCTGATGATAAAGATACGGATGCTTTTGGTGATGAAGATGCGTATGCTAACGGTGGTGCCCGTCGCTGCCTCAACTTCAATCATCGCGGTATGGAAGATAATAATTATGGTAATAATGATCCTTTTGCTAAAATTAAATTTAGTCTACCTCCTTTTGCTGGTAATGTTGATCCAGAGGCATATTTAGATTGGGAGCTTGCTGTTCAACAAAAATTTGATTCTCATAATGTTCCTGCTGAGCATAGAGTTAGACTTGCTACTAGTGAGTTTACTAATTTTGCTTTGTTCTGGTGGAGTGATCTTTGCAATGCCAATAATGCTGCTGCTGTGCCTCAAACTTGGAATGTTTTAAAGCAACATATGAAATCTCATTTTGTTCCTCCTTATTACCAACGTGATTTACGTTTGAAACTACAAACTTTAATACAAGGTGATAAAGGAGTAGAAGCATACTATCAAGAATTGCTTATTGGTTTAGCACGTTGTGGTATAAATGAAGATGATCATGATGCTAGTGCTAGATTTTTTGGTGGTTTAAACCATGATATACAGAACATACTTGATTACAAAGAATGGCGCAATTTTTCCCAATTGTATCATGTTGCTATTAAGGCAGAACGAGAAGTACAGGGACGCAAACAACACCAGCCTTTTAGGTCTAACAATGGGAGGAATTTTCAGCAGTGTTCCGAGCCAGAGACGCCCAAGCTTCCTGTTGCACCACAGCCATCTACACCTCCATTTTCTTCCGGGGTAAGTAAATTGTCTAATGTGCAGTTTCCACAACTGAAGAAAGGTGGCACTCCGGGTGCTTCTACCAGCTCCTCCTCGTCTAGCTCTAAAATCATTTGCCACTGATGCAAAGGCATGGGACATGTCATGAAGGATTGCCCCAGTCGTTGCGCTTTCATTGCTACCGAGGATGGATATGTAAGTGCTAGTGATGTTGAAGATGATTTAGCCCTTGCTTCTAATATTGATGTAGATCCCACCGAGGGCGATCAAGACAAGAATGCCATGACCATTGACTCCATGGCTGCTGTCGCGGACTACCCTAGCCTTCTTGTGCAGCATGTGTTGAGTACACATGTGGGACATGAAGAAGAGATGAAGATCCAACGCCACAATTTGTTCCACATGTATCTCATTGTGCAGGGTTGTTGTGTTCTCACTATCATTGATAGCGGGAGTTGCAACAACTTGGTGAGTTCAGATTTGGTTGACAAGCTTGGCTTGACCACACGACAACATTCGTATCCATATAAACTTCAATGGTTCAATAATAGTGGTAAGACTAAGGTAACTAAATCAGCATGCATAAGCTTTTTCACAGGCTCTTATCATGATACTGCTGATTTTGATGTTGTCCCAATGCAAGCTTACTCCATTTTGTTAGGTCGCCCATGGGAATTTGATAATGATGCTTTACACCATGGTAGAACTAATACATACACTATCATACATAAGGACAAGAAAATTACATTGCTGCCTTTGTCTCCTATGGATATTATTAAACATGCTAATGAGATCAAAAATAAACCTCCAACATACATTGCTAAAAATAATGGGATTAAGTTAAAAGGAGGTGCTTTTCTTGCTACAACTCTGCTACTGCTGAGTTATGTGATAATCCTAATGCACCATGTTATACTATGTTTTGTCAACCTTTTATGTTTGGTGCATTGCTTGCTGTCACTAACCTTTTGCAGGAGTTCGTTGATGATAGGATGGAGTCGAGGATGACTCCAATTCTAGAAGGAGGGGATGATGAGGACATCGCCAAGATGGAGTCAAGGACGACTCCAATTCGAGAAGGGGAGGATGATGAGGACATCGCCACACTGGACACACTGATGCCATGGTCTTCCCCAAGTTGCAATTCGTTCCCAACTTAGCTGCCACGTCGCCCTCGGATTCAGCAGACACGTCGTCACTGTTTCGGTCATAACTTTCTCATACGACATCGAAACGGGCCATTCTTGGATGCGTTGGAAAGGGGACGACGACACATCATTTTGGATCTGGTCCTAGCTCCAGAAGGTCCGTGGATCATTCTATGTGACCACGGCAAGGTGCTGCGTCACCTATTTGGGCCAACTTGGCCATGTATCGTGTCGGGCCTTAAGCCCAAGTTGTGGGCGCCCAACCCCTGGCTGTCCCCAACCCTAGGTCGAGTCATAGACTATAAACACAGCCGCCGCCGCTGCTACACAATTGGGTTTTTGTTTAGAGTTTAGTTTTCCATCGAGAAACTGAATCGTTCATTATAACTGTGGTGACAAATCCTTTTACAGTGATCCAGGGCCCCCGTTCTTGATCTCCTCCACTATGTCGATTAGTCCTTTGGAACCAAGTTCTTGAATCCTCTATTGATATTCATGTCATTCATATTTGCAATTTTAGATTGCATGTTTTACCATCTTGCTTATGCTCTTCGATTCGCTTGCAGGAAAAGCCTTCTTGGTGAGGTCAATCAAGTTGTGCTTGGTTGATAACCAACGGAGTAGTGGTGTAATGGTTGCAGGGTTCGAATCACGTCTGATTTGAAGCTAGATCACCAACGTCGAGATCTCCACAAAATCGAACTTATCGGCTACCTCTCGGAAGATCGGGCCTGTACTCATCACATGGCCTTTTTCTCGGTACAGTCCAGAGCACATTGGATTCAGCTCGGCACCACAGTGGATGGCTTTGTGAACCTCGTGGCATCTCCAATCTTCGACGTTGCTCTATCTTCAGTAGCATTCTTCTAGTACCTCATGTGTGCACCATTTTGGTGGACTACGATGCATAACGATATCTGTGGTTTGTTGTGATAGGAAAATATTGTATCATGGCTGATAAGGCCAGGCTAAAACCAACATGCATGGAGATGCTAGCTCCTGGCCGAGGGCCATTTTATAAGGGCTAGCAGTCATGGTATATTTTTATTTCTAAGCATCTACACATCACTATCGGTTTTAGTTTAAAAACCGACAGTGAATTGGTCCTTCTATGTCGGTTTGAGCAACCGACTGTGTTAGAAGCTATCACTGCCGGTTTTAAAACCAAAACTGACAGTGAAGGGTCCTGCCGCCATCTTTTAGTAAAAAATATAAAAAAACATTATCGGTTTGGAGCTTGCCATCGCAGCCTTTTTGTAAAAAATATAAAAAAGTTTGGCCCACCTAAGATTCGAGCATGGGTCATGGGGTCGAGAGTGCGCGGCCTTAACCACTAAGTTAGGATAGGGAGTTCGATTAGAATGGTTTTATTTTTTTCTTTTATCCCATCGTAATGCACTACTAAATAATAAATGCAAAATCAAAAAAAGTTTGGCCTGCCTGGGATTCGAGCGTGGGTCTCAGAGTACAGAGTGCGCGGCCTTAACCGCTGAGCTCGGATAGGGAGTTCGCTTAGTTTGCTTTTCTTTATTTATTTATTAATAGAAATAATGTAGTTTGTTTATAATCTAAAATAACACAAAAATTTGTGTCTTGATTATTTAATTCTATGATAATTAATTAATGGTCTATAATTATCAAATAATAGTGTTTGTGAACATCATCTTAATATTTGATTATATAGTCAATAATTAAATTGTAGAGATGCGCACAAAATATAAATTAAATATTTAGTGTGAATTATTGATACAACGTCTGCATAATGATTACATAGTTAACAATATCTAACTATCTTTAGGTGCATCAACAATAAGGGCCTCATTGTGATCAATTCATATGTAAGCAAGTTCGTCACCCTTTTGAATGATAGGTAGGGGTACGTTCGCCCCGAATGGAGGCATTTCCTAATAGCCCCTGTAGTCTTCTTTGTCCGTCACTCCATCGACACCGACAATCTTCCTTTTTCCTTCTAGGACTACTTTTAGCCTTCCTTTTGTCTTCTTGTCCCTTGCATAGAAGACTTGCATAACATCTCTTGCAAGGACGAAGGGGTTGTCTCTGTATGTGGTCTTAGTGAGATCAACGGTAGTGAACCCTTCGCTGTCAGTGTTGATTTCCTCGAGCCGGACCCACTAGCAGCGAAAAAGAGCTGCCTTCAATGGACCATAGGCTAGCTCCCATATCTCCTCTATAAAACCATAGTATATCGCCTACACGTTGCCATTTTCGTCGTGATCATCAAAACGAACACCACAATTTTGGTATGTGTTCTTTCCATCTTGCTTTTTTGTGTAAAATGTGAATCCATTGATCTCATACCCTTGGTACTTAAAATATGTACTCGAAGGTCCCTTGGCTAAGGCATCCAGTTGATTACCCAACTTTATTCCAAGCAAGCGACGTCACAACCAGCTGACAAATTCCTCCTTATGTTTTTTATCTAGCCAAGCCTGTGACTTGCTCGGATATAGAGTTTGCAGCGATTGCCTATGCTCGTCAATGTATGGCATCACACCCTCGGCTTGCTGGAGAACAGCAAACTATGCCTGTCTAAAAGAAATAAGGTCGTCTACTGTAATAGATTTCTCCCCAATCGTTCCTTTGCCATGTAGTCTTCCCTCATGACGAGATTCTGGAACTCCAACCCTTTTGATGTTTAGATAATATGTGCAGAACTCAATGGCCTCCTCCGTTGACCATCCTTCAACCATGCCCCCTTCTAGCCTAAATCTGTTCCTAACATACCTCCTGAAAACTTTCATCAATCTTTCGAAAGGGAACATCTAATGCAGGTACATTGGGCCAAGGGCTCTAATTTGGTCAACAAGATGAATGAGCAGATGCAATGAGATATCAAAGTAAGTGGGCGGGAAATGCATCTCAAGCCTAATGAGAGTTTCGGCTATGTCCTGCTGTAGCTGCTCTAGCGTGGACACATCAATGACCTTTTTTGAGATCGCGTTGAAGAACGAGCAAAGCTTTATGATTGGGGCACAGACCTTTGGGGGGAGGATACCACACAGGGCAACAGGGAGCGGCTGAGTCATAATGACATGACAGTCATGGGCCTTCATAGGGCCATAGTTGAACTTGAGTTCTCTCATGTTTACTAGCCTCTTCAGGTTTGCATAGTAGCCCGCCGGGACTTTGAGTTCATTGAAGAAAGAAATAAGCGCACGCTTTTCTTCCTTATTCAATGTCCATGATGTCACCGGAAGTTTGAACTGGCCATTCTCTAGCTCCATGGGATGCAGCTCCTTCCTAATTCCCAAGTGTTGCATGTCTAGGCGTGTGGCTAGTGAATCCTTCGATGTCCCCCCGGTGTCCATCAAGGTGTTAAGAGTGTTAGCGCACATATTTTTAGTGATGTGCATGGGATCAAGACAGTGGCGTACACTCAGAAATGGCCAGTAAGGTAGTTTCCAGAAAACTGATTTTTTCTTCCAAACGCTCCCATCAGGCGCTGCTACTGCATTGTCCCCCTTCCCAAGGACAACCTCCAGTTTGTTGAGTTCTCGAAGTATCGCAGGCCCGTCTCGATATTTTGGAGCTAAGCATTTCTCAATAGTACCGTTGAAATCTTTTATGTTCCTACGGTAAGGGTGATCCTTAGGTAGGAACCTATGGTGTCCCATATAAACTATCTTTGAGTTATTTGGCAAATTTACCGCATCGGTGTCGTCCAAGCACTTGACACATCCAATATAGCATTTTCTCTTCTCTCCGGACAACGAACCTCGACCTGGTAGGTCGGTGATTGTAGCAATAAGTACTCCCTTGATCATGACATGTTCCTTTTTGTACTCGTCCCAAACATCCGGCACACCCTTTTCAAACATCTCCACTAGTTCATCGATCACTGGCTCTAGAAACACATCGATGTCATTCCTAGGTTGTCTTGGCTCTTGGATCAGTAGTGGCATCTAGATGTACGACCGCTTCATATAGACCCAAGGTGGAAGGTTGTATATACAGAGCGTCACTGGCCAGGTGCTATGATTGCTTCTAACCTGGTCAAAAGGATTCATCCCATCTGTGCTCAAAGCAAACCAAAGGTGCCTTACCTTTCCACCGATGTCCTTATAGAACATAGTATTGACAGTCCTCCAGTCATGCCCATCGGCGGGGTGCCTCATCATTATATCTTTCTTACGCTCTTCGCCATGCCAGCGCAACACTTGGCTGACTTTGCACATGCAAACAGCCTATGCACCCGGGGAGCTATAGGGAAATACCAAATGACCTTTATGGGACCTCCTCTAGTCTTGGTACCCTCATCTGATGGCCCTTCCTTGTACCATGGAGCTTCACACTTGGGGCACTTGTCCAAGTCTTTGTATTTTTCTCCACGGTACAATATGCAATCATTATAACACGCGTGGATTTTTTCAACCTCGAGGCCGATGGGGCAGATCATTTGCTTGGCCAAGTATGTCTTTTCTGGCAACTCGTTTTTTTCTGGGAGCATTTTCCTTATTATACCTAACAACTAATCGAAGCCTTTATTGCTCAATCCGTTTGTCGATTTGAACTCTAACAGCATGATGTTGGCTTCTAGTTTGCTCATTGGACAATTCCTATACAATGGTGTTTTGCCATCTTGTCTCATTTTCTCTAGCTTTCTCAGCTGTCTTTCACTAAGACATCCGGTCTCTACATTACGTAGCAGCCGAGAAATGCCATCATTATCCTCGGTGTCGTCAACTAGCGTGTTCCTAAACACATTATTAACCGTGGCCATAGGTTCCGTGTTGACACCGGGTTCCTCCTCAGCATCGTGGATGGCTACGTCAGGCATGTCCACAACATCATCGTTTTCCTGCAGAACATTCACACCAACCTCGCCATGCATAGTCCATATCATATAGTTTGGCATGAACCCCCTGGTAATCAAGTGCGATCGTATAGACTCAATTTGATGAAAGTTCCTCTGATTCTTGCAATCTTTACATGGGCAGAAGATAGGGTTCCCATTCCCAGCATGGGCTTTGGCATCGGTGATAAATTGGCTGACGCCATGCATGTACCGCTTGTCCGTTCTGGACAGATGCATCCACTCTCGATCCATCTCTACACAAACAAATACTGAGATAGTAATTACAAAGAATTAATAAGAAATTGAGCTTCATGAACAATAATTGTAGCTTGAAAGTACCATTTTTGGAAAACATTATTGTACACTAATTATTGAAAAATTGCAATTGGTAGCACCAGCCCTGTAAATTGAAAATCGTAGTAAAAAACAATTATTGCACAATATTGAAGAACAACTATTCTACTCTACTTCTAAGAACTAATTATAGCATCACGTACTAACAATGATGATCTTGACCACCATGGAATAATTAGCTAGGAATTTAAATGTGTTCATAGACACCAACCTTTTGGATGATGGATTCACCACAATTAGAGCCTTGCACAAGTGTCCAATTGGAAAAGTGCTCTCTAGAATGGAGAAAGAACTAGAATGAGAATCAAGCAATGTAGCCATCAAAACGAAGCTAATTAAGCAACAAAATTAAAGGAGTGGATGTTTGTTACTAACCTTAAAGCAAAAAGATCAAGCCATTCTTCAAAATCCAAGCACTAGCTTCATGGTGAAGAGCAACCACAGCAATGGAGGGAAGGGTCCAAACGCGCGCCTCTGTTCTCAAGATGGAAGAGAGGAGGAAGGAGAGGATGGCTGTAGCTTTTTTGTGTTGTAGGCTTATCACCGTCGGTTCTTAGCTAGAACCGACAGTGATAGAGCACAATCACTGTCGGCTCTTGGCTTAAACCGACAGTGATGAGTGGCCGCCAAAACACTGTCGGTTCAAGCCACAAACCAGCAGTGATGTGGTCCTTCACTGCCGGTTTTAGCCTAGCCCCAATCATTTTTTCATTTTCAAGCTCATAACCGGCAGTGAAGGTACATCACTATCGGTTCTCACAAATCCGGCAGTGATGATGTCGGCAGTGATGTGCAAATCTAGCATAATGTAGGGTGATTCTAGAGACATTAGAAATATACTTAAGTCTAGTTGCTCCCATAAAAATTTCATACTTTTTGGTCAAGTAGATTTAGATTGGCATTGAGATAAGGGTAGACTGCTTTGAAAAATAGATCTGAGAGAACAAGATGTACCAAACCCAACTATTTATTTATTGACTCGAACTTTAATATTCTTAACTATGGAACTTATGGGCATGCCCATAAAGTTCTAGCACTCATTACAAAAATCCAACTCACACATAAATATAATAATAAATCAACTAGGCACACCAAAGTTCACACCGCACTACTAGACTCGACTTGACTCAACTTGACCCGTGCTACTAATGTCTTATTACATAAAAAAGGATCTCCAACACCTATGGGCGAAATTTATGGGGAAGCTCCTCGTAGATCCTTGGCAGGTTGAGGCACACCCTTTGCTCATCTATCACTTGTCGGTATCTCTTAAGGGTCGCCTCCTATGCCTTCAACTGATCTTCCAACCATCAATTCTTGTCTACTAATTCATAGGCATAGTGCACCATCACTTGAGTAGTGGGATCCATGCCTTCAGGATCCATTATTGCCCATCCCAAGTCAAGGTGTTGGCGAGGGAGGAAGCAATATTGATCTTCCTTCATATCCTCAAAGCGACGACCACAGAGACCCATGCAGGCTACAACGGCTGTATCTTCTATGCTATCTTCCATGGTGGCACAGTGAGCGTGATGCGCATAGTTTGAGTCTAGCTGGTACGCTTCCTTCTATTCATCCCTGATGGAGATGCACACCCTAGTCTTCCAATAAGTGTCCTCCAAACGATGCGTATGCTCATTGCAGATGTACTCCACAATTGCATCCCAATCACCGTAGTAGGTCTAAAGAATCCCCATAAGTCGGTGGTGCGAGACGAAGGATTCACACCGCAGCTTGTACTAGACCTTCGTAGTCCATCCTAGGGCTGGGGTAGGCTGATCTTCTTGAATGATGTCCTCATCATCATCATCAAACAATACAATGACCTCCACTTCTTTGGATTCTTCTTCTTTAGGCTCTTCGTAGAGTGGCTCAGGCGTAGGTGCAGGTGCTGGCGAGTCAACTTCTTGCTCCTAGGGTTCCTCCTCCTCATGTGGCTCTATGGACTCATACAAGCCATGAGGTGGGTAGTAGCCTCCGGTGCTGATGCGAGCGGTCTTATTGTCACGAGGCATCTACAGAATTAGATTTAGACAGATTAAAAGCAATAATTTTCACAACAGAGTGAGGCATAAGAAGCATAAAATTTTAGCAAATAACAAGGGTGAGATAGGGAGCATAAAATGAGTGAAGCAAAAGAAGCTAAAATGACCATTGCTAACTAGGCTTGCGTCCTACAGTCAACACGGCTCTGATACCAATCTATCACACCTGATTTTAAGGATAAAATGGGATGCATAATCTTATGTGCGCCTAGAGATCAGTCATACACATAAGCCAATAAATTATAACTAGTATCATCACAAGTGTTTATTACATCACGAATAATAAGACATAGTCTTCACATAAATGTAGCGGAAGAATAAAGAAAAATCTCTCGCGGAAGCTCCATATCACAAGGACGTCAACTGGTTGACCACAAGTCTAGCAATCCTCAGGAAAGTCATCATTACCATAGCCATCTATTACCCATCCGAGATTTTTATCCAAATAATGAAAATAAACAAGCGTAAGTACGTGTCGTACTCAACAAGTGTAACATGGGGTTCATGAGGCTCAATAGGCTTGACACAAGTTTAACAGCATTCAGCTTTTAGTTGTCACAATTTTAGCATAAGAGTAGAAACAAGTTGTTTCAATCCTAAAGTAAAACACATGATCAATGTAAGCAAGAATAAGGAATAGCATAAATGGATAATTCTTAGTGATCATCTATTCCATAAGGGTCCAAGGCCGTTCGTGACCGTGAGCACGACTGATATACCAGTTTACACTCTACCGAGGTTGTACACTTTCACTGTGAGTCGTAATACCCATATGCCCAGGTTAATTACTCCCAAAACAGTTCTAAGGTGAGCAGGCAGGATTCACTATGAAGCCTTTTAAAGGTTCGTCTAACAAGTTAGGGTCATTAGATTCACTTGGCAAACAGTTATAGGAATCCCCCTGTCGAATGGCACAATTCCATCACGGCTATACACATAAGAGTAGAGGTTGTCCTATACCTGATTCGGCAAGCCATTTTTACGCCAATAAAGGTAACCTCTAACAAGCTAGAAAAGGTCCTCATACTGAGCTAAAGCCAAAGCCATATAGCCCTCACATACTGTAAGTCCCGGATGTTCGCTTACAGATAAGTCCTTAGGGAGAGAAATCTAGAGCATTTAGAAAGTAGCTAAATACTCCAGCACCCTATTTCCAAGTTGCTAAAAAGTTATATTTTAATGTTTATTGCATATACCATTAGTCAAGTTACAATTTCATGGTTTAATTGAGCACTAACAAAGCTACCCAATGCATATCCCGTAGGAGACAAGGTATAACTTCAATTCTAGGGAATCCCTATCAAGGTGACACATTCAACATGAATTAAATGTATTAAAGTTGATAGGATACAAGGATAACCCCATGCTATACTTGCCTTGAACAAAATGCTTTTACTGATCATGCTCGTCAAAGTAGTACTCTTGATCACCCATGAATTGCTCACCGTCTATACTCGATAATCACAACAACATACAAGCATTCCGAAGCAATCATGCATAGCAAATAAAAGCTATAGATTAGAATAGTACACCAACAGCATAAAATCCAGATGAAAAGTTTATAAAACGAATCTACGTCTTGCTATGATCATACAGACGCAAAGATCACAAAAATCGGAGCTAAAATAAAGAAGTTATGTATTAAACAATATTTCCTTTATTAAAATAATAGATTAAATCTAACTTCAAATTTTAAAAGTTGAAAATATACTTAACAGTAGTATGAACATATAGATTACTCAATTACGAACCTAACGCAACTTGAACGGATCAAATCGGAGTTAAAACGAAGATTTTATGACTAAAACAAGATTAGTGGCAAAACTGTAAATAGATGAAAACGTATTTTGGATCTGAACTGAAAGAAACTATGCTTTTAAAAGAAGATGGCGTATTCTGGATTTGCACATTGGACTGCAGGTACAATTTAAAGAAAAGACAGGGGCTCTTTAGAATAAATGCAGGGACGATGGGTTAATATCCAAATAATGAAAGGGCCTTTTTGCAAAACAGCAGGCGAAGGGGTAAGATCTATTTGGGATCGTCCAATCCAGATCGGACGGATGGAATTAGATTGGAAGGGGGAAGTGGCCAGCGACGAGCTAGACTGCGGCGGTGCCATGGCCGAATAATGGTAGACCTCGCTAGAGTTCATCGATGTCGATGCTCCAGACACCGTTTGGCTCGGGAAAATAACGGAGAGCAAGAGGAGAACGAGGCAAACACGATGAGGGGACTAGGGTGGCGGCAACGGCTCAGGGGTGATGCAGTGCTAGATGGGGTGGCTCGAGCTCGCTGGAGAAACATCGACGACGCGGCACCGGCGGTAGAAAGCGAGGGAGAGGCCAAGAAGGGTACCCGAAGCTCTCTTACCTCCCGTAGAAACTCGGCAAGGAAGTTGCGACGGTGGAGGAGCAGCGGAACAGTGAACTAACCTCAGCGGCGGATCTCCTGCGGCTCTGCTAGGGCTCGGAGGCGAACGGTTGGCTCTCGGCTTCTATGAGAAGGCGGCGTGGGCGCGGTTGCTACTTATGAGGGTGGTGGGGCCTTACGGTGCACGCATATCAGGGCGGAGTCGGGGCGAGCGTGGACTCCCGGCCGGAGTCGTGGCCGGCTCGGACATGAGCTAGAGGAAGGAGACGACAGCGTGACTGACACGCGAGCCCGGGTCGTCAGCGACAGGCGAGAGGGGAGAGGGCGCGGGCGGCTGCGCTGGCTGCGGCTTGCTTTGCTGGGCCGTCGAGGAAGCAAGGGGAGTGGGGTGGCCCAAGAGCGGGAGAGGGGTGGCTGGGCCAACAGGCCAAGAAGAGAAGGGGGAAAAGAAAAATCCTTTCTCTTTTTCTTTTCTAATTTTCCAAATAAATTTTGAACTACAAATTCAAATCAATTTGAAGTTTGATTTCAATCCACACAATTCAAAAATAATATGCAGCAGCATGAATGCATAGACATATAGGTAAACCTTATATTTGATTTTTATTTGATAAAATTTATTATTTTTTCTATGTTGCATGCTCACACTAATGCACAAATAAATCCAATTCACCTATTTTCAAAATGTTGCAAATTTTAGGGTGTTACACGCATCTTAAATTCCGAGTTTATGAATACAACATTATTACAGATGCAGGTAGACCAGCCGTGTCTGTTAATACATTGTTATCACATACGTGTGTACAAAGGACGCGTTTGTGAATACAAAGTTAACACAGACGCATGTGAATGTAAGTGTCTGTGATTATGTAAAATCACAACCGAATAATGGATGACTTGATGTATTGTTTCTATTGAATAATGGACGACTTTCAATTAAGGAGGAGAATATTGGTTTGATCTTAAGGGAACTGTCGAAAGACCGAGTCCACAGGGGAAGACTCCACGTACGATTTGATCCGAGTCAAATAACGGAACCTTGGTTGCGCCCCGTTACACAGCTCTTATAAAATAGAGCTCCCTAACCAGGCCTCTTGTTAGCCATCGCGATAGAGAGAGGTTAGCCACCCAAAACCCTAAGCACCCTATCTAACCGAGAAGTTGCCACTGCCAAGAGGACGAAGGAGACAGGTAGAACCACAGGATCAACTCCACCAACCTAGCTAATTGCATCAGCGCCTGCATTATGCAGGCACGGGTCCTCGCACCTAAAGCCTAATGGCTTCCTTCTTTGCTAATAAAGGTATCCCAAGAGATCTAATCTATGTTTAAGATTATTAGGTATCCTAATTAAACCTAGAGATCCTCTGTTAAGCTCCTAACTCGGGATTGCGAGATTAAGCCCCCGCTTTTAAATAAAAATGCAAACATTATTTTATCAATTCGCACTCAAATGTGGCTCAAGTCATGTATTTTGCATAAGTACTAAGTGCTAGGTTAATTTAGCCAAATACATGCCTGGCATATCGGCAATTTTTATGGAGCTTCTGTACCGGCCAGATTTTGTGTGGTATATACAAAGATTTGGTCTGGCGCGCGAGGGATCAATCGTGTGATACACGGAGTTCAGCCAGCTTTGTGCACCTTGGCTGTGTCGAGTGTATGCCATCAATAGATTGACGGGCCGTCATGTATTAATTGTTTTTTATGTGCAAGACCAGGCCTTCAACAAATACGTGCAAAGATATGATGACGTACATGGAAAGAATGAAGTTGTGGCTCTATACGAGTCGGACGGTGCCGATACAGTGGACTAATAGAATTGAGATCAATTTATTCGGTCTTGAGCCAGAGCATGAGACCCCGCCCTATATTAGAAGTATGAGGCCGCGCCGTCTAGGCGGTCTCCCAATGTGTCCACGTAGACTTTATTTCTATAGCCGTTGGATGAAATTCGGACTGTCGTGGTTCCATCCTCGTGGCTTTCCGAGCCTTCCTATCTCATTCATCATCCATTATTACACCGTCTGCACTCAGAGACCTGGAGCTGACATACGTAACATGCTAATTTAGTGCAGGCGCTAGCCACTCATGCAAGCTGCAAGTTGCTTACTCATGCACGTGGTGCATTAATGCAGTACCAGCTCTAGGCGCTTGTGCATGCAACATTCATTTACTCCACTCCAGCGTCTACATGTAGTTAATGATTGATATATATATATATATATATATATATATATATATATATATATATATATATATATGGATAGTGCACGTGTGAGCTTGTTGTTTGCTCTGAGCTCCCTCTTCCTGATGCCTGCGTGCTAGAGCCTGGTTAGTCTAGCGATTGATGCATGCACCGATGTGAGCCATGGCAAGTGCCTGCCTCAGTCTTGGCCCTCACTTGATGTATCAGCATGCAGCAGAACTGTGTCCCTGTTGATCCATAATTATTACTACAAATAGTTAGCGCGTGTTCAGTTCTACCCCAAAATCCCAAAAAGTGCTACAGTACCTGTCACATCGAATGTTTGCGGCCCGTGCATGGAGCATTAAATGTAGACGAAAAAAACTAATTGCACAGTTTGGTGGAAAATTACGAGACGAACGTTTTGAGCCTAATTAGTCCATGTTTGAACACTAATTGCTAAATAAAAACGAAAGTGCTACAGTATCCCAAAATTCCAACTTCCTGGAACTAAACACGCTCTTAATGAGAGGAGACTGGATAGACAGACGTCTTCCTTGTTTAGCACGTGTAGTTGTTTGCTCTGAGCTCCGTCTCCTTGTTCACTCCAAGGTAGGGTGCCTCCGTCTTAGATCCTACTTGAATTGACGTGCCTTGATGCCTGCATGCTAGAGTCTGGTTAGTTCAGCGATGGATGCATGCACCGATGTGAGCCATGGCAAGTGCCTGCCTCAGTCTTGGCCCTCACTTGATGTGCCAGCACGCAGCAGAACTGTGTCCCTGTTGATCCATAGTTATTACTACAAATAGTTAATGAGAGGAGACTGGATAGACAGACGTCTTCCTTGTTTAGCACGTGTAGTTGTCTGCTCTGAGCTCCGTCTCCTTGTTCACTCCAAGGTAGGGTGCCTCCGTCTTAGATCCTACTTGAATTGATGTGCCAGCACCTACAGAATTGTATACTTGTTGAGCCATGATTTATTCACTTTTTCTTTTTCTTGCCTTTTTACCTCTGCTGGACCACATGATGTGATGTATCTTGATGTGGTGAAGCCTCGTAATTAAAGCTCTTTGTCTTGTCCCTGTGCTACCATCTATGCACTACTCCCTTGGTCCCATTAAAAGTCACGTCTTCTATTTTTGGATACCATGTTTGACTATTCGTTTTATTCAACCTTTTTTTATAAAGTATAAAATAAATAGATCATTATTAAAGTATTTCCAATGATAAAATAAATCCATAGCAAAATAAATAATATTTATACAAAAGTTTTGAATAAGACGAACAATCAAACAAGATGGCACGGAGTCCAAAACGATACTTTTAATGGTACGGAGGGAAGTACTTAGTACTTACTCTATTGTTCAGGGTTGCACTGTTTACTGTGCATGTCCCTCACTATTTATAAAGGACTCCAAGGCCATCGTTCATCACCACCTCGGCTAGCCACATCGCCATTGCACATACACCAGCACTAGGCTATTCGTTGCGTATTGAGAGACTACAATTATCTGGTTGTGAAGGTCCTTGTTGCCTAGCGTGTGGTAACTAACACATCATGGTGCGCAAGTGATTATTTGATGTGCAATGCTATGTCTTCGAACGATTGGAATTCTACTAGAACATCTCGTTTTTCTTTCGAGTACATTTTTAAAATCATTTTTTTTGAACTTCCACGTGTACTGTGGAGAGTAAATGTGAAGGGAGGGATTTTCCTTTAAAAATAGCCTATGAAAGTATGAATAGAAGCCATGAGAAAATGACGAATTAAAATATTTATTTTTTATACCTGTTGTATGGTACTGTATGTACAGGTATAGACATGGTCAATGGAAAGGGTGCCTTCTTCTAGCCGGGCTGGAAAGAGGCGGCGTGGCAAGGGAGCGGCTGCAGCACCAGGTGCCCTTACCTAGCCTCGCGTTATTTTTCGTGTTGTGTCTACCATCCTGTGGTTTTATAATTTGAAAATAATTTCTTGCTGCACTAAATCTGTATCGTTGGATCATATTTGAGTGCTACTCGACGTTATTACTTTTTTTAAACTTCTCGGACGTTATATTTGCTTCACAAGCAGCTAATGTTCCTTATTAAGAGTCAATTTTAGACCTGGATCTTGTTAGCCATTCGATTAGTGTTATACTGAACCCTGATTAACATTTTTGAAGCATAAGCGTTTGGGAGAAAGTGATTAGATATCTGTTTTTGAGAAGAATCCATGGTTGGCGTACGTGTTGCCTGTCCCTCTGTCCGGAACGAAAAGGGCCCCCCGCATCCCTGGGCTTCCATTAGGCAATTGCTGATGGGCCAGGAGCCCTAGTACTCGCATTGACCAGAATTCCCAGCTCGAACTCGAACCCCAGCTCGAATCCTCCTTCCCGTCTCTCGCCAGCCTGGCTCCGGGCTTCTATCCTCTCGGTGTAGGCGAGGGGATCGGTCGCAGTAGCGGCGTCGCCAGCGAGATCTGCCCGCTGGCAGCCGCAATGGCCGCCTATCTCGCGACAGGGCTGAGTCATGGTAGTAGGAGGCGGCGCGCCAGGGTCTGGACCTGCGCCGTGCTGCTCCAGGTCCACCTCCACAGCGCCGGCTGCCAGCCGCCCCGCCAAACGAGTCCACTGATATGGTCGGAGGAGGAGGCGCGCCGGGTGTGTGCCAGCTGCCGTGCTGCTCTAGGTCCACCTCTACAGCGCCGGCGTCCTCCCGTTTCCCCCGTCGCCGCCCTTCCTAGGTATGCGTTCGTATACCCCCCCCTCCCCTCTAGAGAGGGGATCTATCCTCAACCGGCTATCTATCGCCTCCTGCCCTCGATCCATCAGTGTGGGTTCCCTGTTATTCCTGCTGCGAACTCCATCCCAATAGACGCGACACCGCCATCCAAATTGCGTGATGCTGCTTTGCTCCCAGCTCCTTGTCTCGCTTGGCTGCTAATCAAATGCTAAATAATATCATATTCATAGCTGCTTACTTTCTAGTGTTATACTGTACCGTGATGAACGAACAGATTGCCGTGTCGAGTTGGAACTGTTTCCAGAGGGATTCAATTTGCCGCTTGGAGTTGTATCTGTTTCCAGAAAGATTAATAAACGTAAAATGTTTTCCGTTGGATCAAACATAAATCTGTTTTTTTTTCACTGGATGGAATGTTAGTCGAGCTAGGCATTGGCATGCATGGACAGGGTACTATTATATGGAGCCCCCGGGACCCCAAGCGTAGATAGAGAGCATCACATACACAAATAGATTTGTCTGGCTGTATTGTGCCTCCTCTCTCATATTATACAAATATTGTCTTTACGTCTCATGGATATAATGGATATTGTTTTTTGTTTTCAGTCCTACCTGTAGCTGGACTGACAATACGTGAGCGACAGACACTTCGTAGATCCATAAGGGAGGCAAAGAAGAAAGGTGCCCTGTTTGCTTCCCCTTACTCATAAATATAGTAAGTTTTATCCAGGGGTTCAAGTATGTGCCTGTCCCTGACATGTGAGATGTATTTCTTGCGTAGGACCCTGCGCTGGGCAGCAAAGCAGTCCAGGTCAGTGTAAGATGTGTTGGGGCTAGAGGGCTGGTGTAGGCCAATACTCCAGGTGATTAATCTGGTTTCTTGTCCCTCCTGCAGTATCCTCTGCGGAACAGACTTCGTACTACGGCCCTCCTGCGCACGAGTGCCAGTACTGTGGTGCACAGTTCTGGTATCAGGAACGTGTTAAAAGGACATATCCTAGGTGAAGCGGGTAGTGTTCGGTTTCATCTTTGCTGCTAGGGGAGGTAAGGTCAGCTTGCCATTCCAGGAAAGCCCCCCTCCTTTCCTAGATAAACTATTGGACCCAGGGGGTGATGTTTTATCTAAGTACTTTATCAGGTCTATTCGTTCTTATAATTCAATGTTTGCTTTTACATCACTGGGAGCCAAAATTGATACAGGCATAAACAGGGGCCCTAGGGCCATATGTATTCAAAATTAATGGGCAGGTTCATCATCGAATTGGGTCTTTGTTGCCAGATGAGGGTAGACCTCTGGTGTACGCGTAGCTGTACATTTATGATACTAAAAACGAAGTCCAGAATCGAATATCAATTTTCGATAGAGATAGAGAATGTGATAGCGATAGCCAAGTTGACAGATCAATTGTGGAGGGCCTGGTAAGGATGTTTGATGAGTCTAACGGGCTGGTCAAATCATTTAGGGTGGCTAGAGACCTTTTGGGACATGGGCAGTGCCAATCTTTATGGCTTAGGCTGTTGCACGATAGGTCTAGGGTCGCACCCCAATATAGCGCGCCAACAGGAACAGAGATAGCTGCTTTGATAGTGGGGGATTTCTCGGAGGAGAAGAAGACCCCCGATGTAATCATTCAAGATAGAGGAGGTGGGCTTAGAAGAATTAGCAACCTACATGCCAACTATATGGCACTGCAATACCCAATTTTGTTCCCTCATGGGGAGCAGGGGTTCAAGTTAGGAATTAAATATAGCCGATCAGGAACCTTGCCCGTTAGGACTAGAGATGAGGTTACTATGCTTGAGTATTATGCTTTTCGGTTACAACAGCGTAGATGTGAGGCAACAACACTGATACGTGGCGATAGGCTATTCCAGCAATACATTGTTGATGCCTTTGCCTCCATAGAGGAGAACAGACTCAGGTTTATAGTAAAGAACAATAAAAACTTGCGGTCTGAGGTGTACAAGGGCATTAAAGATGCACTACATAAGGGTGATGTGGATGGAAATAGCATTGGCAAAAGGGTTATTTTGCCCGCTAGCTTTACGGGGAGTAAAAGATACATGGTACAGAACTACCAGGATGCCATGGCCATCTGTCGATTCTATGGTCCTCCGGACCTGTTTATTACTTTTACATGTAATCCAAAGTGGCAGGAAATAGCTGATGCTCTTGCGTTTGTTCCAGGGCAGAGGTCTGACGCTAGACCTGACATAGTTAGCCTGAGTCTTCAAGCTAAAGGTGGACGAACTTGTTTCTGAGCTGAAGAAAGGGACTTATTTTGGGAAAACACGAGCAGGTACACTTCCTTTTTTTGTGCCAGGGTTGCCCCTTCGGCTTTGAAAAACTAGTTGTTTCTATGCACGTCTGGTTCTAATGATGTTATTTGTAATTTTTTCCAGTCCTCTATACTGTTGAATTCCAAAAAAGCGGTCTACCCCACGTCCATATCTTGGTTTGGCTTCAAGGTAACACTAGAGACCCACAGTCCCTCTTTTATTGACTCAATCATATGTGCAGAGGTACCAGATAAACAATCAGATCTTCTCGGCTATAACCTTGTTGATGAATTTATGGTGCATGGTCCTTGTGGCGAGATTAACCAAAAATGTCCATGTATGAAAAATAGCAAGTGTTCTAAATTCTTTCCAAAAGACTACCAGACAAACACACTTGTCGGTGAGGATGGGTTTGTGCGGTATAGGCGTCGTCCTGATACTGGGCATTTTGTGGAGCGGTATGGGGTTAGACTTGACAATAGGTGGGTTGTTCCATACAATTTGGCACTTTTAAAGCGATTTGTGGCACACATAAATGTAGAGTGGTGCAATAAAACACACCTCATCAAGTACCTATTTAAGTATATTACCAAGGGCCCAGATCGCGCTAGAGCGGTGATTGAATCATTTGGCACCCAAGTCCCCGATGGCGAATTCACATGATGTTCCCATTGGTACCACCAATGGTTCCCAGCCGTTGGAGTCACTAGATGCCCAGAGGCAGCCTGTAGATGTGGATGAGGTTAAAGAATACATTGACTGCCGTTACCTATCCTCCCATGAAGCCATATGGCGTATGTTTGAATTTGATATACACTATAGAACCCCTGCAGTGGAGAGGTTAGCTGTGCATCTCCCTTGGATGAATATTATCGTGTATCCAGCTAGGCAACCATTGGCTGACATTGTGGATGACCCTCGTCACATGCGGACAACATTGACTGAGTGGTTTTCTACTAACAGGACATTCCCATGCGCCCGAGAGCTAACATACATAGAATTCCCCACGAAATGGGTTTGGAATAGGAAGGACAAGGCATGGCATCCACGCAAGGGACCTACAAAAATCAGGTAGAGCCATATACATCAACCCTAGCTAGTGGTGAACTTTACTACCTCCGTATGCTTTTGAATGTTGTCAAGGGCGCTACGTCATATGAAGATCTTAGGACGATTAGTGGTGTCCTGTATCCTACATTCAAGGATGCCTGCCAGGCTATGGGCCTCCTTGGCGACGATAGTGAGTGGCGTGAGGCTCTAAGGGAAGCATCCGTGTGGGGTTCAGCCGCTCAGATGCGACAGCTTCTTGTTACTATAATTCTTTTTTGCTCTGTTTGCGATGCAGCGTCTCTATTCCATGAGTTCTACACATATTTCACTGATGATATAGAGTATAAAATAAAGAAACTGATGCAGTTGCCTTACTACAGAGTTCCTGACCATCATCTAAAGAATCAGGTCCTGATTGAGCTTGATAGCCTATTCGTCAAAAACGGTGCTTCAATGACAGATCATGGTTTACCTAAACCTGACCTTAGCACTAGCAATAAGATGAAAAATAGATTACTAGCTGAGGAGCTGGCTTATGACTCTACAAATCTCCGACACATGCATGATACCCTTGCTAACCAGTTGACCTCTGAGCAAAGACATATATATGATGTTGTGCTGCAGTCAGTCTACTGAAAATTCAGGGCATTGTTTCTTTGTGTATGGGTATGGTGGAACTGGGAAGACATTTCTCTGGAATGTGCTGATTTCACGTTTGCGCTCAGAAAAGCATATTGTCCTAGCTGTAGCATCTTCTGGTGTCGCTTCACTCTTGCTCCCTGGAGGCCGTACTGCGCATTCTCGTTTTAAAATTCCTATAGTTATTGATGAGTCGTCCATGTGTGATATTAAAAGGGGTTCTTTTCTTGCTGACTTAATTGTTCAGAGCTCTTTGATTATATGGGATGAGGCCCCCATGACTCACCGGCATTGTTTTGAATCCTTAGACCGTAGCATGCGTGACATCCTTGGACAAATAGACTCTTCCAGCTTCCATAGGGTGTTTGGTGGGAAAACTGTGTTACTTGGTGGAGATTTCCGCCAAGTGATGCCTGTAGTTGAGGGTGGTACTAGATTAGATACGGTTGATGCATCCATTACTAACTCCTACCTATGGAGCCATGTTAGGATCCTGAGGCTTACAATCAATATGCGTCTGCTTGGGATGGCGAGTGCTGGGTTACCAACTGAACAAATCAAATCGTTCAATGATTGGGTGTTGAGCATTGGTGATGGAACTGCAAAAGGTACTGCCCATAATGAGGATGAAGGTTCTGACCTTATCGAGATACCACGCGATATACTAATTCCAAGGATTGGTTCTGCTGTTGATGACATTGTGAGATCTACTTACCCTAACCTAGAGACCTCATATTCTGACCCAGTATATCTAAGGGAACGGGCTATTGTTGCTCCAAAAAATGACACCATTGAAGAAATTAATACCCATGTGCTTTCCTTAATCCCAGGCCATGAAAGGATATACCTCAGCTCAGGATAGTTTGGTTGATTCGTCAAAGGATCATGGTAACTTGGACCTGCTCTATCCCGTTGAGTTCCTAAATTCTCTGCAATTCAAAGGAATCCCCCCCATAAGCTTATTCTAAAGATTGGTTCCCCCGTAATGCTTCTACGCAATTTAAACCAGAGTGCTGGCCTATGTAATGGTACACGTCTTATAATAACACAGCTAGGAGATCGTGTGTTGGAAGCTCAGATAATAACTGGTTCGCATATTGGTGATAAGGTCCTCCTTCCTCGAATTTCCTTGCACGTATCTAGCACTAAATGGCCATTTGTACTTAGCAGACGCCAATTCCCAGTGCGGCTGTGTTATGCAATGACTATAAATAAGAGCCAGGGACAGACTTTGCATAGTGTTGGCCTATACCTGCCCCGTCCAGTGTTTTCTCATGGACAGCTCTATGTTGCTATATCGCGTGTCACATCTAGAGATGGACTTAGGGTTCTGATTGATGATGACATCGATCTAGACTCCAACACCACTGAGAACATTGTTTATAGAGAAATCCTCCAAGCCCTATGGTAATGTTTCCTCTACTACCATATGTGTTCCATACCTGCTCAAATTGTTATGGCATCTTCCATGTCACCCATACACCCCCGCAATTGTTTGTTGTATTTTCCTCATTTTTTTGTGCTTCATTTGACTCCTGCTCCCCTTCCCATGCTCGCCTGTTGCCAGATGGAGTACAGCTTGCTATCCCATATTAATCCAACAAGGCACAATTGGTGCATCAAGGTTAGAGTTGCTAGGGTGTGGCACTCATCTAGGACTTCTAAGGGAAATGGTGCTACTGCCATGGAGCTTGCTCTGGTTGACGAACAGGTGACTACCTGACACATGTGCCTATATTGTTTTACTCCATGGTTAGTATGGACCTTTGAATCTCTGTGCATCAGGGTGTAGGCATTACAGCCTGCATTGCCCAGAAGGACGTTAACAAGTTCGCCGATGCTCTAGTGGAAGGGCATTCATACATGATAAAAAAATTTCAAGTTAGCAAGCAAGGAAGGAAGTACAATGTCGTGCCCAACACACACACGATCTTTTTTACGCCATGGACTATCATTGAGGACGTCCCTGTGGAGCTATCCAACAATCTTCCACTCTATGTTTTTAATTTTGTCGACTTTGAGGACTTAGATCGCAGGGCAAGAGGTAGGCATGGTGCCCATGGTTTAGTAGGTACGTGCTGAGCCTCATGGTCTAGATTTCTGTATCCTCTCTGGCGATGTAATGTTGATGGAATTTTCTACAGATGTTATCGGACAGCTTACGGTCGTCCATCCAGTCATACAGTCCTAGTGGTCTAAATGGGATGTCTGTCAGGCGCTTGGTGGACCTACGCGATTTAAGGTTGGTTTCCGAATTTGTTTATACATTTGTTGGTAATTATTATTGTTTCCATAACCCTTCACCATGCTGCAGTGACCGGCTTTTGCAAGTAACCTTGTGGGCTGAGCATGCCACAACCTTTGAGGATGAGTTCCTAGCTGAAACTGCCGGTAAAGATGAACCAGTCGTAATCGTTTTTGCTGGAATGCATGTGAGGCAATACTTGGGTGAGTGTTAGCATCGTGTTCCTCAATGCTAAATACTATGCCCATCATGCATCCTGATCTGCCCGTTTAAATACTAACCTAGGTAATGCAACATGTGGGAGTGGTGATGCAACAAAATGGTACATGAACATTGACATACCTGAGGTCAATGCATTCCGTGCTAGGTAACCTGTTACACAACCTTTTTTCTTGTTAAGTTATGCACATGCCTGTGTGGGTGTGCTCATGTAGTTTGTCCTGTCCTCAGCCTACAGGGGAGAGGTTCTGAGGCCGTGCTCCTACCAGGAGATGGTGCATCTGAAGCCGGTACTATGGACGACCTAGGTTCTAATAGGAAGACTGTGTTGGAGCTCCTCTCATTGGATCCTCATGAGAATAATGTACTTCCTTCCTATCGACTCATCATATTTGTGCCTATTGTTGCATGGTGGAGGAGTTTAACCTCTGTTATGTTCTAGGGTGTACGCTTTACTTGTGATGCAAGGATACGGGAAGTTGACGTTTCGAATGGATGGTGGTACAAGGGATGCGCTACATGCAAATGAGGGCTAAAGCCAACTTTTGATGGCTTCGAGTGTACTAACTGTGATGAGACGCAGCCAACAGTGATCCCTAGGTATCCCTTGCTCGCCATTGGTTTCCTTCCCATATTCATGCCTGTCAGCTGATCTTAGTAATTGTTTTCCATGCAAACACAGCTACAAGCTAGGTGTGGTGATTGAGGATGGTACGGGCCATGTCAAAATATTTCTATTTGGTGGTGTAGCAGAGCAGGTTGTCCGGCGCACTGCCTGCTGACCTTGTGGAAGAAAGCTCAACTAATCAGATTCTACTTCCTGCTCCCCTCCGTGGTCTTGTTGGATGGAACTATGTGTTCCAGGTGGTAATTAGTGAGCAGACATTCAGGACTGGACAGCTGACTTTCTTGGCTAGGAGGGTGTTTGCGTCCCCAATGGACGCTGATGGCCAGCAGTGGTGGTCCTCGTGCTCCTATTTGTGGCTCTCCTCTGGGTCCATTGTCCAGTAAAACCTCAACCGTACTAAAGGATTCTAGTGTTAAGACAATGGTTGAGACAACAAATACTACCTCTGCTAAAGAAAATGATGATGCTGATCCCACCTTAGTTGAGGTCCCCACCCATGTAGAAAGCATCTCCACTCCACCTCCAGAGTCTGTTCTAGTTGCTGATGGCAAAGACTTGGCGAAGGAAAAGGAAGTGCTCTCTAGTGCTCGTGAGGATACTGGGTATGCACCTTTTGTCTCTATATAATCACCTGCCACTCTTGTGTGCTACCTAATATTCCGATTAAAGATGATACCCAATTCCATGATATATAGGTTCCATAATGAATGGAATAGTTTTACTATAAACGTGGTACGGAGCCTAATGATGATGTATTTGTGTGATGCAGGAGCTATCTGGGCAAAAAGATCAAGATCTGCTCAGAAGGAACTATCCTTCTCAAAGAAAGAGAAGGCAAGGTACATTACTCTCTATCGTGTTGGATCCCTGGGCACCTTGAACACCTAAATGATTGCACTTTTTTTAATCTTCCAGTGACGAGTAGGCCTGCATCCGTGTGTTGCACCATGAACCTACCGCCGCTACGTGTTGTAAAAAAAACCTACCGCCGCTACGCTTCCTGTCTAGACCACACATGTGGTTGCCGTGTGCTCTCTGTGTTGGCGTCCTAATAATCAGCACTATATGCACATGGAGCAATAAATAGTACCTGTTGCACTTATGCTTCGATATGTGCCGCTGTCTGTGTTAGCCTTTTATGGTCCATAAAGGATCATGTACTCCAGATTCTGCTACATCAGTTTATTCAATAAGGTCCTATGTATGTCTACCTATAGCATATGTATTAGGCCATTTCCTGTTGGTTGGGCTGGCATTGTGCCACGACCCACGTTGCTACTACCATGTAAGATATTGTACTCCGAGTTAGTTTGTACGGTTATGTTTATCAGTTTGAATGGATATATTTGACGTTTCATTCCTGTGTGGTGCCCACGTGCTTCTACTTGTGAT
The DNA here is from genome assembly GCF_019320115.1 of Miscanthus floridulus. NCBI lineage: Eukaryota > Viridiplantae > Streptophyta > Magnoliopsida > Poales > Poaceae > Miscanthus > Miscanthus floridulus. The sequence continues at coordinate 55,310,908 of NC_089586.1, read as the reverse complement.
TCATCTGTCCTTTGGTGTAGTAGCAGCTTTCTACAGTACCATTTTTTTACAACATGCAGTACCCAGTTGGCCAGGTTTTTCCAAAACAGCTTACCGTCATCTAAATTAAGACATAATGCACCTTGGAGATAGTTTTATTAGATTAGCTGCAATGGGTAGATGATGTGAACTTGTATGCAACCTTGATACAAGTAGGGGAAATTTACATTGGACAGGCGCAGTGTATGCGGCACTTAGCTTGGAGCCTAAGGAGTTGGTTGTCTCCGAAGACACACAGACACTTGGGGCGCATTTGTGACCCTGGCCCAGAGGCCCGGCTGCGCCCGTGGGCTGCAAGTTGCCATGTTTGTGGTCGATGGCCCACAAGCGAGCCTGGCTTCGTAGAGCAAAAATCGACCTCTCCGCCTGGCTCTCTGGAAACGACCGAAACCCTCGTTTCTTCGGAGCCGAGCTCGTCTGTGACGCACGCGGGCGATTTTGGGCAGCAGCGGGGTGGCTCACGCGGGCTCTGGCGGGAAGGGGAAACGTCTTCGCGCGTGTCCCCGCTCTCCGCTCCCGCTCTGGTCGCCGCGCGCAAAGCGAAATGGCGATGATTTCACCGGCCTTTATATACGGGTTCCCACTCTCCACTCTCTCCTTCTTCCACTTGGTGCTTGCTCTTCCACCTCCCTCATGAGAGACCGACGGTGAGTTGTGGTGCATGGCGGCGGCGGCGACCTCCGGCTGGTTGTGGGTTAGGTCACCGGCGCCGAGGTTCTTCGCCGCGTCCCTGCTCCGGCTGCTGCTGGGACTCCGTGGCAGCGGTGTTCCTCTTCTTCTCCGTCTGCATCTGCTTCGTCTTCTTCTCGATCTGCATCCTCTACTTCCAGATCTGCCTCCTCTCCGTTGTTTGGACCCCGAGCCAAGGTGAAATCGACCCCAATCTTCTTTTTTGTGGTGCTTCTTGAAGTTCTTAGGGTTTCTTGTTCGTTGCTATTCATGATCTGTTAGGGTTTCATACTTGTTATAACTACTTCATGCTCCTATTAGGGTTACTTGTACCTTGCTGTTCTTGATCTGTTGGGATCATGATCTGTTAGGGTTGTTGATCTGTTTCAGATTAGTATTGTACCTTGATGTTCATAACTGTTTGATGCAGTTGTTAGTGTTACTTGTACCTTGTTGTTCTTGATCTATTAGGGATGTTGATCTGTTTCTGATTACTATTGCTCTGAGTTTTTTGTTCCATCATTGGTCGATGATGTTGTCCAAATATAGTACTAGGAGGCATCACATACAAGATGCAGCCGTGCTTTTGTTGGCATGCATTCATTTCACATTCATGTTGATGCCTAGCAGGGTACATTAAGTTGAAATCATGTTACATTTTTACATGCTTGTAGATAGATCTGTCTTTGAGCCGTGACATGCTGTGTAGGAAGGCAACTGCCTTGACTGTTGTATGGTTACCTTTGTATCCACTAGGCTAAAAAGGAAAACCCCTGAACCTGAAACCCCACTGCCTGATCCTATAGCACTGATCCTAATTAGGGATGAAAATGAACAGCACAGACAGAGAACACTGAGAATGATATGCAATTCCACTGATTCAGAGTGTATTTCTATGATTAGGATGAAGAGAGTTGCTTTTTTTAAGTTATTGAGAATTTTTAGAGAGAGGAGTCTTGTCACTGATAGGGAGGGGGTGTCAGTAGAAGAGTAGGTTGCCATATTTTTACATGTTGTAGGGCACAACCAAAGATTTAGGGTTGTCCACCAGTCCTTTAGGAGGTCCATCCAAACTATCCATAAGCACTTCCATCAGGTGTTGTATGCTGTGGGTGAGCTTAGGAATGAAATGATAAAGCCAGCTAGCACTACCACTCACCCAAAGATTCTTGGAAGCCATACATGGAATCCATATTTTAAGGTAATTGTATACCCTGGGTTTATTAGTTACATTAGACCTGTTGCAATGACTGGCCCATACTTTTTAGGATGTCATTGGCTTTATAGATGGCACTCATTTCCTAGCAAAGGTTCCTAGGCGCATGCAACAAGCTTTTAGGGGTACGAAAAAGGATCCCACCCAAAATGTGATGGTAGCTGTGAATTGTGATCTGAAATTCACTTATGTCCTGGCTGGCTAGGAGGGCTCTACCCATGATGCAACTGTTTTGGCAGATGCTGTAGCCAGGGAAGATGGCTTGAGTTTGCCAGAAGGTAATTGCACTACCTTGGCCACTGCAAGGTAGCAGTTTGATCTTGTCTTTGCCTTGACTACCTACATTTGCCTTTCTTAAACTACATTTTCCCAACTCTGCAGGACCATCCTAAAGATGCAGAGTTTCTTAACTGCCCTATTAGGTTCTACACTGAGATGGAGGCTATCTTTGCTAATGCCATGGCCACAGGCAAGTTTGCACTTGGGTCTGGTGAAGCCTTAGGGCAGAACTAGGCTGACAGTGTTGGTGCCAAGGCTGATGGTCCTCCTTTGACCCACACCATAGTTCCCAGTGAACAGGGAGGGGATAGCAAGGCCACTGAACTGCTTCCTACCTCCTCAGCTGCTGGCCCAAAGAGGAAGAGAGGGAACTTCTCTGAGGAGGAGATGCTCATGTTGACTAACATGTTAGATGCTGTGAACAATGTGGCCAATGCTCTTAGGGAGACTAGACCTGCCCATGTTGATGCCAATCTATACCTTACTATGATAGAGATGCCTGGCTTCAGTGAGGAGGCACTTATTGTTGCCTACACCTTCCTCCTGGACAACAAGGCCCAAGGCAGGGGCTTTGTGAACATGAGTGATGCCCACAGGGCCCTTTGGCTTAGGACCTTCCTGGCCAAAAACTACTATGTGTAGTTCCACTACACATGAAGGGCTAGAAGGCCAGGAGGGGGTTGACTGTAGAGATGTATAGTTCCTCCACCCCCCTCACCCACTCTCTCTTCTTTTGACAACAGGACCTTTTGTGCAGTCTACTTGTTCTTTTAACACCTGACCTTGATGGTGTAGTTTGCCTAGGAGGGTGGCTAACAATAGGCAAGGATTTGGGAACATTTGAGCCCTTGGCTGTTGGGCTGAACTTGGTATTGTAAGAAACTTATTTGTAGCCTCTGTTGGCTACTTTTTATTTGATAACTAGTTGCCTATTTGTGTTGTTTATGCCTCTGGTGGTAACTATGGGATTTAAAGGCCTATGATGCATAAAACAAACTTGAGGTGGCTACCTTATTCTTGTTTTGATGGTTTTGTTGTTGTGCTTTCTTCTTTATTTGCCTATCCTTCCATTCTACACTTATGCTCAGTTGTACTCCATAGCAACAATATCCTCTTGTGATGGCTGATGGCAGTGAGTGCAACTGATCAAAAGGTCTATATGGCAGTGAGTGCAACTGTTGTTTATTTGCCTCTTTATTTGGTTCTTACAATTCTTGGTAGCCACCAATGACTAAATAAGGAAAAAAAACCACCAAACTACTAAGCTAAGGCTAATTTTTTTATCAAGTAGCCGATGATGTTCACCATCATTCAAACTGAATGGTCGACTGAGGCATGTCATTCAGACCACTTACATGTTCTACATTTGGTTGGTTTCAGAGAATGCCTCCCTGCTATGTGGTCTTTGAATGGAAGAAACCTAGGATTTATTTTACATGGTATGAGTGTGCTAAGCAAGTGCTTAGGGAAGAAGGGGCTATCTATTAGAAGTACAACAACTATGATGATGCTCTTAGAGATTTTAATGCAATGGTACCTCAAGAACCCTTGCTGTTACCAATTCATGCCCCTTATGGGGATGCATCAGCATCCCATGAACTAGTGACAGCTCAAGGTTCTGAAATCTATCCTCATTCACCTAGGCTGCAAGGCTATTGCAAAAATGCTGTCATCTTAATCTTGTTTATGGTTGTAGTTGGTCTGTCACTCAAGCTATTCATGTGCCACAACTGTTGTTTTAATTAGGCCAATGATGACACAATAGGATGACTGCATTAGCTGGCTACATGCTTTCTGTTAACTTGTTGCCCTTCTCGGCTTGTCAAACTGTTAAATGTTGTATTTTGGCCAATGATGACACAATGGATCGATGCATTAGCTGGCTACATATCATTTTACTGTCTCTTATCTGTTTCTTTGAACTTTTTCATTTGTTGGCTTCAAAACTTGACTAGCGGATGCTGCTGTTCTTCTTTACTGACTTTGATTATCCCATGTAGCCAGTAATGCCATGAATTGTTAAACTAGCATGTCTGAGGCCAACTATTGCATGCTGAAACTTTGATTTGTTGTTGTAACGGTTATGGAAGAGCAACCTCATTCTCCTTTCATTCATGTCCATTTCTGTTTGTTTTTATGGGCCTGGCCAACCACAGCCAAATGACAAACACTATCTCGGTGTGGCAGTTGGTGGCGGTTAGCCTCTCAGCCCGGCTGCCTCTTCGATGACAAACATAGCCTCGCCTGAGCCGGGCTCACTAGGTACACAGGCGCAAACAAGAGCTCTTGCACCACTTGGGGTAGGCCTGCCCAGGCCTGGGTCAGTTGGGCTGGCCAGGCTGGCCAGGTACAGGGTCGCAAACACGCCCTTGATAATAAGATGATTCGTATGTGCATCCATAGTATCTTGTTCTATCGTTCCTTCTCGGAGAGAATCATGTGCTTTTCGACTCCGTTTCCGAGCATCAGGCTTTTGGAGAGCGTGTCTGGAGTCATCGGTGCATCCCTGTTCGTCATCGTTCACGCACTTCTATCTCCGTTCTCGAGCGCTGAGGCTGCCGGCGTGCCATTCAACAACATGTGAGCTGTTTGTATAGTTGCATGCCAGGGTGCGCTCGGTTGTATCCGTCAGGCTCTTGGAACTTGCCTCTTTAATGCTAGCTTATCTTCCCGGCCGGCTAAAAAATAGGGGTGCCGTACATGGATGTTGGTCGCCAAAAAACACAGCACTGTTACTTATGGGTTGGCTCTGGAACCATGGGTGCATACAAAGGCTTAGATGCGATGAATGCATGCAGCCGGTGCCTGATGAAAGTAACGACGACGCATCCATGCATGCATGCAGCTAAAAGCCTTGAATGTGATGAGCTCTGTGGTGATTTACTGCGCTGCCACATGCGAGCAAGAGGGCATACAGTTCAGAGGAAAAAATGAATGCATATAACAGCAGCTAGAAACTTGTATGACGAAACCCCAGTGACATGGATGGTGCGTCATTAGGATTACATACCCACCGTATGCATGCCCTGGGGCTCTACTCAGAACAACATACGGGTTGTCCTGTACATATACACATACATTACAGCTACGGTAGTAGAAGGAAACTAAATTAAGTTGGATAGTTTTATGCCTCTGGATGATTGCATGTACCCCTCCTCCTCGGACGGTGTTCATGGCTTAGTAGAATGGTGCGCGTGTCGGTCTCCCTTTATGAGGGCTCTTAGGCAACGCGGCCTCCTTATTGAGTGAGCATGTAGATGGGATAGCATCAGGTAGGCTCTTAGGCAGTGCAGCCTCCTTGTTGAGTGAGCACATAGATGGCGTAGCATCTTGCACCCTGGGTGAGCTAGAGACTACAACATTCCCCATCTTGAGGGAACACTTGGGTTCCACGAGTAGCTTCTTCTCCTTTCCAACTTGAGTAGCATGGTACATGTTGCACAAGGAACGGTACTTGCCGATACCTTCTGCATCTCCTGTGGGATCCGGGGTGCTACGTGCCTCCGTTTCTATCTGCGTGCAGGAAAAAAATAAGCCCGATCACGAGGTGTGCCACATTTTGGTGACCATGGAATGGCTTATTCTGCATTAAAAGGTAAAACGATGAATTCACCTTGCATTTGACTGAGCAAAACCAGGCCACACCGATTAGGCGCCGTTTGCATGACAGACATTCGTAGATTTTGCGCCCACGCTTGAATCCCACGAGACAGCGTCCATTGGTGGGCCACCTGGTCAGATGTACCACCTGACACTGGTTGATGGAATGCTGTTGTATTCTTGTTATGTCAACCAATCCCACGATATCTTGAATCCGTACCACTTCTTTGAATGATACTTTGCGCACCTAGGCGATGATTTACATGGTGTTACATACAATGATAGGAGTAAATAGAAGAGCGTGGTTATTTTATTAGATGTGGTAGCATTTGGAAACCTATAAAATCCGATGAGATTGATGATTTTCTCGGTAGAGGGAGCACAAAGCCTCTTGTTGTAGTTTCGAACAGTCTAGACAAAAGTAGCTGCACCGATTGTGCGCTACTGTTGACCTGTGCACGGGACAGGGGTGACCAAACTTGTTGCCAAGCAACGTTGCCATACGCTCAGTGCTTATGCCCATGGCAGCCAATACGGCCAGCACGCTGAGCGACGAACGGTTGCACTTGCCACCTGGTGTTTTTTTATTGGTGTTGTATTTTACCCTATCCGGCAGTATGTGCCAATGCACGTACCCGCTACTACACGACAGGTAGCATTGTTGTGGTTTAGTTCTTTGGATAGAAGACAAACTCAGGTGATATGAGGATTCACTTCTTTGGATAGGAGGCAGACTCGAGTAACATCGGTTTCAAGAATCTATGAGAAGATACATGGGAGCGGAGGTTCTGTGAAAATTCAGAATCCACACCTGTGCGTTAGGAGGTACCCAGGTGGCATGTAGGTGTTGGGACACATTTCATAAGTTGTCGACAGTGCAAGGCTGTAGTGGACGGAACAGGTCACAACTAATAATGGACAATTAGTCACAAGGAAAAACTAATAATGGACAATTGGAGTAATCATTACTAGCATGCCCATTTCGCACCTTGCTTTTCCTTCTAAAGACACGAGCAGGTTCGTGGGGTTATAGTAGGAGTGAGTATCTGCGCTAGGCTGCTACTTCCATGGGGCTGGAGAGCAATGGAAGGGCAAGGGGTGTCCTGGAAGGTATAGGGCTGGTCTATTTAAGGAACCTTTCGATGGCTAGCCGCTATAGGTTGCTCTACCAGCCTGATCGGCTGTGCTTATTTGGCTGTGGCTGCCGCTGTTATACTTCTTTCATCATAAGTAAAACAGTGCATCTTTTGCTCTTGGAATTAATCCAATAATCTTACATCATGATTATAGAGAACGATATCAATAATCATGTTGCAGGCAGGTTCTGTGCGAAATATGTTAGTATCTGGGTTACCTGCTACTCATCACTCGGTGCCCTGAATATTCTAAGGATCCTAAATGGACATACGTCTTGAATTGGTATATGGAACGATATGCATTTACCATCTCCGATATACATAAATACATACCGTCAGAAAAGCGTGTTTGGGTCAGCTTTTAGAAATGTGAATCTTTAATTACTAACCTTTTAGAATATTTGATTCCGGTAGGAAAATTACGGCCGTATGTTTAGCGCAAGGATGTTATCGTTACGTTACAGTCTTGTCAGAGTAGATAAGACTCGGCTTGGTGGTTGCATGCTGTAGGCTTCCGCCTAGACACTTGTTATCACGTTGTGGTACCAGCTGCTGCCTGGTGCGCTTGCAAGCTGCAAGTTTTGGAGCCTTTGGTTGCTACTGGCTGCTACTTGGTAGTAATTGGAAAAGACAAGGCTTGCTGCTGCTTTGGTGCTTCCGTGCCTGGACCAGCGCAGCGGCGGTGTGCAGCCGTGTGCATGCTAGGCTCAGGGCTGATGGGTACCATCTATAATTACTGCTCTCTTGGTGTGCCTGTGGCTATGACAACAGCAACAATGAAAGCACCTCTCCGCTCCCATGACCCATCCAAATGTACAGGTGTCATTATCCCCTACCCCTGTCTTGTGATGCAGTGGTAGACGCACATTTATTTTTTTGGCTAAGCAGGCTGCATTTATTTGTTTGGCGTCGTGAAACATGTTCTGTCTGGTCACATTTGTACAGCAGTGCCTGTCTCAGTCTCTCATGGATCAGATGAACTTGTCCCCTTACTACCTTCGTCCCATAGCAATTGTGTTTTTTTTTACTCCCAAAATCAAATATTTCTAGTTCTAACTAGGCATAGACAAGGGAGTAGTACTGATGTTTACGGTACCTAATAGTATGGAATTAAACAGATTAGCTTGCGATGCTCATAAATATAACATGTGTAGCGCCATTTCACAGGCGCTCATATATCACTCCACACAATATATACAGAGGTAGGAAGACAACGAAAGATTGTCCACGATCAGTTGTCACTCTTATGATTTTGTGGGCCTAATTTCGTACAAGATACCTGCTCACGATCATTAAAGCTGTGATGAGCATTACTCTCGCTATGGACTTGCTGCTATTACATCGTGTTGGAACATGCCATATGTGTAGCGTAAATTTTGCAAAGACTTGCTCCACGAGCCGCCGCCGCCACAACGCCCTGCTTGAGTTGTCGCCGGTACGTCGCCGGCCACTCCACGTGAGCCGCCGCTGGCACACCCTACACGAGTCGTTGCCGCCGGTCCACTGCGCGGGAGCCGCCGCCGAGGCTCCCTGTGCGAAACGCTTCTTGTCCGCAGCGCCGGTCCGTCTGACGCTAGCTGCTGCCAGGGCGTCGCGTGCGAGCCGCCGCTGGGCCGCCCCACTCTAGATGGCCTCGCGTTCTCCGTTACTGCGAACCTAGTGGTGATCTCTGTTCCTAGTCAGAAAACAAAAGAGCCCTTCTGCTTTCCTGCTTTGAGACAGACCCCCACATTTTCGCCGTTTGTTTTTTTCACAGTTGCGGCCCAAGTTGTCTATTGTTTTCACTCTTTCATACGGTTTGGTAATTACTTTTTGGTTATTATATTAGCATAAATAATGTTATGGTCCTGTGGATGAGAATGCACGTCATCTAATAGCGCCAAAGATGAAATCTTCAAGGCTGACGGTGAAGAGGAGGATGACATATTTTGTACTCCAAAATAACAGATAGCAACACACTGGTGCACAGAAAATAAAATTCACAACTAATAATGACTCAATTAGTAATTACAGACAATCTATCATATCATCTATCTATTTAGCTGTCTGTTTTCCGATTACAAGACTGTGGGCTGAACTGCCCTAGGCTTCCATCTTCTCCATCAGTGTTGGTTTCGTTTAGCTGCGTTCACCCCACTAGCAGACACACCCTTAGGGCCTGTTCGTTTGGTCCCAAAACCAACAGGATTGGGAGAGATTGAGGGAGATTAAATCCCCTATAAGTCAAAATCCTCCTCAACTCCCTCCAATCTCCTTCAATCCCTTTGGTTTTGGAAACAAACGAACAAGGCCTTACCAGGCTATTTGCAGTCCCCATAGCGGGCCATCTTCCTCTCTAGCTTTGATATTTTATCTTTCAACATAGCATTCTCTGCGAGTAACTTGCCTTGCTTACTTTGTAGTCGTGAACAGGTCTTTTCAAGGTCGTCCCTTTCTTCAACAACTTCCTTACATATTTTTGCGACGTCCATCACCCTCGCCTTCCATACATCCAGTTTCCTCCTACTAAAATCATTGATTTTAACAAGGCCAAATTTCTCTAGCATAGTGACAGCGTCACGAGCGGCCTTTCCAATGGCTCTTCTTGCAGAAATCGATGAGGTGGCTGTGAACTCTCGTGGACCACGGTATCCCATGGAGACCCAGTTAAGAAGGTCCACTTCTATGATAGCATAGAACTTCGTGTCCTCCCTCTGCTTGCATGTTATTCTTGGTTCATTCAGTCCAAGCTGACGCACAATCCATGCGAGGCTCCTCAAGTAGTTGATGGTTAGCTTTGCCATGTAGCTCATCTGGGATGGTAACTAAGGAAGAAATTACAGTATGTTAGGGAAAGTGGAGACGCAGCTGCAGAATATTTTGCTTAGCTTATACAAAAAGTGGGTATTAATAGGTGTTCCATCTAAATATCGTGCCAAGCACATATTATAGATCCTTTCCCAACACTGAACCAGCGCGATGCCTAATTATTCTTAGGCTTAGTGAATGAGAAGTAGGAATCGATAAACATATTTCTTGTCAGCCATACCTCGCCCCCTGTGGATTCCTTCTTGCACGTATAGGATGTCTATGATGGTATAGGCTGTGTGTCCCCTTTTATAGAGACTCCCAGAAACTATGGTTCGCACAAATGCAGATGAAAGCAAGGGGTCTAGGATAGCCCACCCCGTTTATTGTATGTCGTCTATTGGCCACCCCGTTTCACGTTTTGACCTCGCACCGATAGCCGAGTATGGGTGTTGATGTTGATAGATATAGGAACCAATTTTAAAATGGGTTCACGTGTACCTATTATTGCCACCCATATTAAAATTGGACTCATGCATGAATATCTACACTGTCCCTAAAATAAATACTCCTTCGATTCCAAAGGGAACAGAATTATCACTTTCCAATAAAATAAATGATTTTAGATTTGGCTAGATCTATACAAAATACTATTAACATTATGTGATACCAAATATGGGTTATTACACTATGGGGTGTATTTTATATAGCAAATTTATTTGTAGAGGCAATTGTTAATATTACTTGTGTTTTCTTGATCAAATTTTGTAAAAAAAATTGCTTATTCTAAATCTAGAATTAAATACTCTCTCCGTCAATTCTAGGCCCAACGCTGTGTCCATGAAAGCTTACAATTTTAGACCTATACTAACATGCAAGCAGAGGGAGAACTATTCATACTAACATCCTTTTAGAGTTCTCCATCTCTACCAGCATAGGCGCAACGATGGCCTGGCTTAGCGTTGAAATCCCTTCTAAAGATGGTACAAGAGGCACGGTGCTTGAGAACTTCCGAGGTGTTCCTTGCAGAACCGGTTATGAGGCAGAAGAAAATGTTTCTGAATTAGCAATTTTCCACCTCATGTCATGTTTAAATATATGGGTCAAGGATATAAGTTATGATCCACTCTTAGAAATAAGTAGGCACTTACACTATTATATGTACTGGTCACAATACCTTCAGACCACATATCGAGAATTGAGTGCGGAGAAGGATGCCTTATTCAGTGCCCATAAGGCTCTTTTGGAGCGTCTGAGCTCCATCTGTGCAAGATACAGTAACATCCTTCCCCTAGCGTCCAGTGCTGCAGTGACAAGCGTACAAAGTCAATCAGTTACGTACACAGGAGCAGAAGCACCAGAGATACGATATGGAGGTCTTGCTCGTGAGCTAATCAACATTTTGCAGGAGAACACCATTGGTGTTAGTCTGGCTAATGTTAAATGAGTGGTACGCGTGCTACCTAGCTATTTACTATCCAATTTTAGCTTCACGTTACATACCTCTCCTAATTTGGCAATCCATTTACATGTGTTTGTGTAATCTCTTGCAGGAATTCAATCAAATGATGATGCCACCATCCAGTTCAGTCCAGTGCGGATGAGGCCTTAGGCTACCCTAATAATCTCCTTCAATTATATTTGTCGCATCAATATCTATCACAGACCGTGTACCACCTAGCGAATCTACCTCGTACTAGCATGCATAATGCTCCCCCCCCCAACAGGGGGACATTTTAGTCCATCTGGAATGTTGTGTTAGGCAAATGGCACTATATATTATAGTATCCAGAATTGTCCATGCCCTAGAATCCAGAATTGTCCGTGCCCTAGAATGTAATTTTTATGTGTCTCAAGTGTGCACCTTCCAACCGTCTAGGTTGTATAATAAATCATAGTATGTGCTTTGACCCAATATTGGCTCAGTTAATATGTTACTATGAATACCTGTATTTTGCATGTGAAATTATATGCACGTATGAACGCGCACACACCCACGTGTATGTATGTGTGTCTCTATATGCTCCCCATAAATATTGTGCTAATGGGTATGGTGCTATTTGATGAGTAATTTCATCTCCCAAATAGGTTATAGATTAGCGTCTTTAGTCAGCTAGGTAAATCGCACCTATCCCAACTATCATTGGCAGTATGGACATAGTCCCTAATGTACCTGTCTGGCATCGTGTGCTTAACTACACAACCAACGAGTATAAATTAGCACATACATTATTGCTGCTTAGGATTTTTATATCCTTACACAATTCATCATAAAGAGGGTAGAACTTTAAGGGACATACAACCATACGATTCACTGTTGTTGCCCCATAGATTAGTACAAGGGTAGGTCAAATGTTTCCAGACAACATATAATTCTATAGGTCCGAGTCCCATGGAGGTGATTCAGGCAGCAGTCCACGCTTTGGCTACCAGAGGCCATCACCTAAATTACTTGATAATGAATTTCGAGGAGGAAGTGGCAAGCATATGCATCTTAGTTTGTGTGCACTGGTACTGACTCTGACAAACTCAATGCATCAAGTATGCAAAAAATCATTAATGGTGGCAAGAGCAGGGAGACTGACGTAGTGTTCCCATATTATGTCCTCTACAATTTGGCTTGATCCATTGAGACGTGCACACATGGCTTCTGTGGCATCTAGGGCACGAACAGGCCAACCCCAAACGCCAGCATTGTGGCAAATCTTTTTAGTTTGTGATCTGGCAAGGGCTTGTGTATTCACCTTCATCTCATCTATGCAGGTAGAAAGCCCCCTATGTCCAGTAAAATATTCCTTCAATTCTCGCACGCCAATTGCCCTGGCCAACCCATTGTGGCTATCGATCTTGCCAATGGACATAGTATCATAATACTCTTTGATTTCCTCAACTAGGCCATCATCAACCATATCATCAATACGGCGATTCAAATATTCATTGAGAGCCAACTCATCAACATGGAGCCACAAGAGGCAGCTCTTAAACCTCAAATTTGGCCGATACCTTGCATTTGCGAAGAGATCACCAATGTAGGGATCATATTGTTCAGCGAGAAACCCATGGATTAGTGAGTTTGACCCACCTACCAAAACTGGCACATGGCCACGCCTTGCAATAGACGCTGAAGTTGTAGTTGCAATAGATTGAAACTAAGGTATGGATAAATCATCACTAATTGCTAAAACCGTTCCGATAAGGTGATGACGAATACCGTGTTGGTTACTTAGATTGACCTTGTTGGTTGCGATGTTGAGGCCAGCATAGATTTGCATCTTGTCGGTGTTTATCGCTTCGCCACCAATCGCCTTGCACACATCGATTGATAGCTTCGTCTTTCCTATACCCGTGGCGCCTAGAATGACCACTGGCGATAGCATCTGGAGTCTATGGCAAGGGGAAGGAGTATGGGGGATGCAATCGGGGGAGGAGGGGAAAGTGTCACCGGTGGTACCAATCGTCGTTTGCCGCTGGTGTGTACTATATCAACGCATCTAATTTCTTCTACCATCACTATTTATGTGCACTTCCACATGGCAACCATATAGAGAAATACAATATCCTTAAGGATTTGATATGTGCTCCAACTAATTCGTTTTATAGGTGATCACATCTAGGTACTAAAGTAGGCTGCAAACACAAACTATATGGGTGCTCATTTTCCCTATGGTAGTCAACTATATTCAACTCATTCTTAGTTAGAGGATAAGTATTTGGTGCATTTTTTGAGTTTGTCTCTTCATGGGTGTCTTGTCTTGCATTGTTTCTCTACGAGGTAAATGTTACTAGGCCATTATTTCCTTCTTATGTGTAGACGTTGATCAGACCAGGCATCGCCTATTGGCAATAACGACACTGTCCATTACATCATTATCGTTGTGTACTTCCACATGTGAAGTGTGTATAGCGACATCCTAGCGCTTGTTTGGTTGACAAGCGAACAAATTTTCTTTCGAGTACGGTGCTTGAATGTAAACCGTGCGCCCAACTTGTAATCTTTGGAAAATTCATATTGACCTCATTTGTGTCCCCTAGCCATATAGTTGCAAAATGCCTACAACTTGCCACACCATTATTGTTTCTGTCATCATCCTGTCTCTATGCATTTTACATAAAGGCACTAATGCCCATGAATAATGGAGAAAGCCCCTAAGGCATCTGGTGACTACTGACACTTTGTCACTCGCCACTGACCATGCCACTACACAACTCCACCCGCATGTGATGACACAGTCGCTAACATTAAATAATATCATCGGGATGGCACATCATGCCCATGAGTAATGAACTATGTCCCTTAAGGACCCAACAGCTACTCCTATGTTGTCACATCACCACTGCCCATGCCACTAGATGACACTACCCGCGTGCGCTACCACAGTCTCTCGTATTAGAAAAGGTCCTTGGATTGCTCGACATGGCTCAGTTCATCTATAGGTTATGGCACCAAAAGATTCTTCCACCTTAGGAGATCTAGCATGCCATAACACAACAACCTTTCCATAAAGCATCGTACCTCCAATTCCTCTCTTTTTCTATTTTTTTATACGAATCGGGCTCCCTTCCTCTTCTCGCTGCCCCTAGCAAGGTGAGGAAATCATGAACATATTTATAGAAATCTTACCCTCTCATGTATGTTAAAAAATGACTTTCCTCCTTTTCCTCGTAGATGATAGATGCAGGGTGTCGAGATGGCAGAGCATGCCCATTAGTAATGGAGTGTGTCCCTTAAGCACCCAACATCTACTCCCACGTTGTCACATCACCACCGCCCATGTCACTACACAACACTACCCACGTGGGTTGTCACAGTCTTTCGCATTAAAGAAGGTCCTTGGATTGGTGGACACAGCTCCATCCTTTTATCTATAAGATGCGGCACCGAAGATCTTCTCCACATCATGAGATCTGGCATGCCCTAACACAACAACCTTTCCATCAAGCATCATACCTGCAGTTCCTCCCTTTTTCTACTCTCTTATACAAATCGTCCTGCGTTGCTCTTCTCGGTGCCCTTAGCAAGGTAAGTAAGTCATGAACGTATTTACATAAATCTTACCCTCTCCTATATGTTGAAATTGACTTCATTTTCCTCGCAGATGGCAGAAGAAGGGTGGACCACCAGCTATTGCCTGAACAAGGATGGCTTCCCCAAGCTCCTGTATGCCAGCATGGTCAGGATAGGTATTTTGGATCACCCGGAATATGTAGGAAGGGAGTATGAGGAGTATGGCACTCAGAGGTGTGAGGTGATCATCCATATTGGGGCAAGTAGGGATTTCCCTGACATAAATCCTTGGGTGGTGTCCACTGTAGGGTTTTAGTTCGAGGATAGTTACCAAGCTGTCGCTCGAAAAGCTTTGAGGTACCTATGCTAGATTTATGAGAAGCCAATATGTTGTACACCAATGAGATTCTTCCCCCCTTTTGTAAAGAATAGCCCTGTGTGGGTAGCCCGAATGAAGGCCCTCAAAGGCCCTGAGCTCCGTGAAGGTGATCCAACTATAGTTTTCATGACGGACTACTTGCTTTCCTTGGATAAGCAGTATGATAGGCAGGCTAAGTATTTGAGGAGGTGCATTCGTAGGGCAGAGGAGGCAGAGAAGCAGATTAGAGAGCTCCAGGTGCAGCTTGCAAATGCTAAGGTGTAGGCCACTGAGGCGGAGAGCCGTGAGGCAGTGGCAGTTGAAGCCTTCAAACAAGCTGAAGACCGGCACACTCAGCAACTGAAGGATATCTATCTTGTCACTAGGGCCAGGAGAAGGATTGTTGCCATGGAAGATAGAGAGTGCCCAATACTAGATGGAATCCCAATTGCAACCATGGAAGGGAAAATAGTGGACACACTGCCTGCACCTCCTCCAACCGAGGCCTCCCTTGAGATAGGGTCACCTGATGGCGAAGAGATTATCCCACTCGCTCAGCCACCGCCAGGAGATGGCACCTCTCCTCATGCCATCCTCTTAGAGGATTTCTCAAGCTCCGAAGCATGATCTAAGTGGCCACATGGCCCCCTCAGGGAATGAAGTTAATATGGTCCAAAGCTAGACCCTTAAAAGTGGTTTTATCGATGTGCCCTTACGCCTAAGGGGAGTGAATCCTAATTCACTTTTTTTGTAAACCCTCACGTGAGGAGATGTACCCTTATTATACAGTAGTGTTTGCTCTTTCCACCTACAATGTAATCCCCACCCAGTGTTATGCTTTGAATTAGTAGTTCTAGCTAGGTTCGCTTACGTCTAAGGGTAGTGAACCCTAATTCACTTCTTTGTAAACCCTCACGTGGGGTGATGTGCTTGTATTGCAGTGCTTGATTTTTCCACATATGGTGTAATGTAATCCTACCATGTGCTGTCCTTTCAATCTAATCACTCTAGCAAATGTTTCTTTATATCAGAA
Source organism: Miscanthus floridulus (assembly GCF_019320115.1). Lineage (NCBI taxonomy): Eukaryota > Viridiplantae > Streptophyta > Magnoliopsida > Poales > Poaceae > Miscanthus > Miscanthus floridulus. The sequence continues at coordinate 55,294,786 of NC_089586.1, read as the reverse complement.
AGCCATTGATTTTATTACAAATATTAGCTTTCTTTGATGTATTTTTCCAAGATTCAATGTATCAAGCAGACCCTTCCATATAACCCATAATGGAAAAGACATATTAGCCTTTACTAATTTTTTCAAGATTTGATATACCAAACAGACCACCCGCAGCGAAGCGTGGGCATCAGTTGCTGCGAATAAAAGTTGCTTGTAGGAATGGAGCCACGACGATATAAGACCGATGTGATAGAACTCCGCTGTCAGCTATAAGCAGGCCAATGGCCCAATACATGTAAGTATGAATTCTGTATTGTATGGTTTTTAATATCAGTCTTGTTCAACTATGCGTATCAGCTGCCGTCTCTATTAGGAATAAATTCCTTACCCTGTGCTCTTCCCTCTCATCCCAGTATACATAGAGTGGGCTATTAGTCCTTAGATAAATTTTGAAAACAAGATTCAGCTACACTCCACATCGTGCAACTCAGAAAGCACATAGCAGACCGTCTGCAAAAGCCACAAACATCGCGCACATAGCCCTGCGCACTCACACTCATTTCTCAAATGCTGGTGCTGTCCTCTCAGCGTCACGACGCTGTCCCCTCCTACACCGCCACCCACTACACGCCGCACCACCACGCACCATAATTGCCCCACGACGCCACTCGTGCTGTCACCTTCACCGCCCCCGATGCCGCTGCTGCCGTTCTACATGACCTCGATTCCCTCAGCCCCAATGCCGCTCGATGTCGCCAATGATGGTGAGCACCCACCCCCTTAACCCCGCCATCCATCATCTATAAAAGCGCCCCCGGCTGCCTCATTAATCACCTCAAAGCACTCCCACCATCAAAACTAATCATCCAAATTCAAGTGCCAACCCATTCCAACAATTCAAGAAAGAGCCAGAAATGAGTGCTACCATCTGAAGACTTTCAAAGCAAATATCAAGAAGGAGTATATCGTTGGAAGCAAGAAGTTGAAGCCCACAAAATGTGCCTAGATGAAGAAGAGCTCGCTATCACCATCTTTGCCTTTCTAATCCCTCCGTTAGTGGGATCAATAATCTTGTATATCCTTGTAATGCGCCCATTACCCTATGGAGAGCGCTAAGATATCAGCTGAAACAAGAAGGTGGAACAAAAACCCCCAAGAAATTTCATTTGGCGTCAGAGATATTTTTGAAATTTTTCCCTTCCAAGTCACCACTTTCCCTAGGATTTGCATGAACTCCCAATCCAACGAAGACCACCGACCGCATCGGCAAAGCACATCACCCGCAGCGAAGTGCGGGCAGCAGTGGCTAGTAAATATAAAGGATGACAATCGATTGAGGGATCCAACACCCAATCGTCAAAATACAAAAAATGTCCTCTTTTTCCTCTATCTTCCAACCCCTTGCTGTCCGGCGCATCTCTCGATGAGATATATTGGCATCCTATGTGGCCTTGCCGATCCTAAAACACGTGTGTCTCCCCAATGGGTCTGTTGACACCGTTTTTTGCACGTGTTAAAATGATCGGAGTGGACTAATCGGCAAGGGGAAAGTTACTGTATACTTTGATAGCCGATGAAAGCCAGCTTGTAAAGATGACTACCGATGAGACAGGGAGTATGCCGATGAAGGAAGACTTGAGGACTACTGCCAATGAAACAAGGAGTATGCCGATGAAGGAAGACTTGAGGACTACTGCCGATGAAACAAGGAGTATGCTAATGAGGGAACACTTGAAGACTATTGCCGATGAAACAGGGGGTATGCCGATGGGAAGGAGGACGGTGAGATTTCCATCGTAATTGAGGCGGACAGGGAAATAGATAGGAGTTGATTTCCTTTTCTATGTTTGTTAGAGTATGATTCATGTAAGAGTCACGTGTTTCCTTAGATATGGGCTTGGTGTCCTAGTTGTGTTTGGTTGTGTCTCTTTAGATTAGGGTATAAATATGGAGTGAGGGGCAATGTAATTAGATATATCAATCAATATCAAAACCAATTTTTACTCCCATTTGCATCTACTTACTTTTCAGCGACTTTGTCAATTTGCATTATTTTCTCTTTACAAGTTCTCATTGATTCGGCGAGCTGCATCGCTTCAGTGCGACCTTCGGCGATCCTCGAGTTCTGTGTGAGTACCTCTTGGCCGTGACTTCCGGGCGTATCGTTGTTGTCAGGACCAAAGTGCTCGTATCTTCATCCTTGTCGATTAACAGGTCAAATCGACTGGCACGCCTTGGATATCGATTTGGGTATTAGCCCTTTGTGTTTGCAGATCCACTTTTGCATCAACACATCTTTTGGCACGCCCGGTGGGACCAATCAATCCGATCAATATGTTCAATTCCGAGATCGATGCGGGGAACATTATCGCGGTATCAGAAGAAGATCTTAAGGAAGAACAGAGGCAGGCTATGGAAAAGGCCGTAGAAGAATACAGGCAGCTTTGTCTGAAATCGTTTAGCCTGAACAAGAGTGGACAAGTCATCCAGAAGCAAGATTTGCCGTTGCCTCGGTAGGTTACCTTTGACTCCAATCCTGGTAAACTTCAAGAGATGGTTAATTTTGCAGTAAATCATGCTTTGATTAATCATTCCAATGTGTTGTCTAATACTATTCATAATGCTGTGGTTCGAACTCTCAAGGAAGGACAAGCGTCACCGCATTATGTTGGGCCTGCCTATCACCAACCAGAGCCGACATCTGTCAATACTTCATCGGCTCCCTCGGCCATTGTGGGTATAGAAGTTACTTCTTCTCTAGTATCAGCAGGCTTACCTAATATTCAATCTACACTGATACGATCAGATCCGATACTACCAGGAGGACGAATTCAGCTTAGTACAGATCTATCGGCATCAGCTATGTCAGGCCCTGTGTCTCAGAATAGCCAGATTCCTACTAATTGGTGGGGATATAGTATGCCTCCTGCTTTCAATCCTGGATTACCTCAAGTGTTTGATGCAGTAGGAAAAGCTCCTATACCATCGGCTGTTTCGCCGATGGCCCAAGTGCCTCAATATGCCACAGCAACTACTGTGCAACCAACTCCAGGGGGTTTCCAGATGCCTTTGGTTCAAACGCCCAGTTCAAATCCATCGGCAAGCTTACTGCCGATGCAGCAGAAAGCCCCTGTTATGAGTCAAACTAGGGGTTCAGTTTATGCCTCAAGCTGGTTATAATTATCCAACAATGTCAGCAAATTACCAGCCATCGGTAAGTTTTGTACCGATGGGTTCTAATAATGGTTGGTCAAGGACAGTTACCTGTTCAACATACAGTTCAGCAAAATCAACAGATTGTAGGGATTCAACAAGGTTATATGCAAGCTGGTGTCCAGAATCAAGCATCGGTAGCTCAGCCGATGAATCCTTTCCAACAGGTTAATGGACCACAAGTAACGGCAAATATGCCGATTGCTGGAGATCGTGGGCCACAAAGATATGTGGAAGGATATCAGCAGGTACCTCCTGTAGAAATTCAGCCAGTTCGTCAGCAGGAAGCTGATGCTTTTTGGGCCGATAGGATAGCAGAAATTATGAAGGATCAGTTTGGGATAAAGCCCAAGGTCAATACTTATTCTTATCGGACTCCATATCCTCCTACATATGATTTAATTCCTCTCCCAAATCAGTACAAGGTACCAGATTTCACTAAATTCTCCGGGCAGGATGATACATCAACAATGGAACACGTCAATCGCTTCATTATTCAATGTGGAGAGGCAGCTAGCAGAGATGAATTAAGAGTTCGATTATTTTCATCATCTTTGTCTGGATCGGCGTTTACGTGGTTCATTTCATTACCACCAAATTCTATTATTACCTGGGCTGATCTAGAAAAACAATTTCATAAGTATTTCTTTGCTGGAATCCATGAAAAGAAGCTTACCGATTTAGTAAGATTGAGACAGCGCAATGATGAATCGGTAGAGAGCTTTGTGCAAAGACTACGAGATGTAAAAAATAAGTGCTACAGTCTGGTGCTGGATGATCGGCAGCTTGCCGATCTGGCTTTCCAAGGGTTATTGCCACATCTTAAAGACAGATATGCTTCTCAGGAGTTTGAAAGCCTCAGTCATCTTGTGCAAAGGATCTCTGATCAAGATACTAGGGTTTTTGAACCTAAAAAGAATTGGAGTAAAAAGGTATCATTTGTTGAAGAAGTAGGAGATTCTGATTCTGATGAAGAACCAGTTATCGGCTTAGCTGAGTGGGTTAAGAATAAAAAGCCGATATCTTGTCCCTTTGGTCAAAAAGAGCCAGAAAAGTTTACCTTTGATATCACCAAGGCTGACAAAATATTTGATCTTCTGCTTCAAGAGGGCCAAATTAAGCTGTCACCTAATCATGTGATCCCATCAGCAGAAGAGTTGAAGAAGATCTTGTACTGCAAATGGCACAATGCAACTTCACACAGTACAAATGAGTGCAAGGTGTTCAGGCAACAGTTACAATCGGCTATTGAATCTGGGAGAATTAAGTTTGGTACTTCCAATGCCCAAAGGCCGATGAAAATTGATCAACACCCTTTTCCAGCAAATACGTTGGAGGCCAAAGGGAAGACCAAGGTATTGACGTCCAAGGCTGCTGAGAAAAACGCATCAGTGGATCCCCAACATCGGATAACTACCGATGATGCAAAAAGTAAGGGTTTGCTGGGAGAAAGTAGTAGTTCCAAAAAACCTCCTCGACCTGGCATTGTGATTACTCATCGAAGGCAGCAGGAGGGTTGGCGTCAGCGTAATGATCGATATCGACAACAGCAAGAAGAAAGACGTCGGGAAGAGTGGCATCGGCATAAAGATCATTGGAGGTGCCCAGTTTTTTATCCATTGCTGGGAAGAAGGTATTAAATTGCCAACTGTTGAAAATTGCCCTGAGTGCAATGGTTATTATGGGGTCAATCGGTCAGAAAGAAGATTTCAACCTGGCAATCAGGGTTTATTTATCAATGAGCCGATCAGAAGCAGAGCATCAGTACATGATCGGCTGGGGGCAGACTTAGTGTACATGAAAGGCTTGGTAAATGCGCTGGATATTTTCTAAGGAATCAAGAGGAGCTTGAGGAAATGGCAAATGCAAGAGTTCCCGATGAGGAAATATTCTACAGGGACCCTAATATACGCCGTGTAGAATCGACTAGGACCTGTTATCAGCCGGTTTGGAAAACCAAGTTTCCTCGATGGTGCCCGGAGGGTCTAACAAAGACACAGAGAAGGAGGATGCAACGTGAGCGTCAGGAGGATTTATACCAAGAGGAAAATTCCTCCAATGAGAGGTCCGGTCATCAGCAGTGGCAGGTAAAACACAAAAATAAGGGTCCATCGGCAGATGTTAATATGGTATTCATGTTGCCGATGGAATTTTTGGCACTATCTGATAATGAGGAAGAAGTTGTTCTCTCTGATCAAGTAGCTCAGTTGACACTAGATCCAATGATGGCTGTTTTTGAGAAACCTACCGATGACGAGAGATAGCATCTTAAGGCTTTGTTTGTGAAGGGCAGAGTTGATGGGCAGCCTGTGTCTAAGGTACTTATTGATGGAGGGGCTGCGATTAATATTATGCCTTATGTGATGTATCGGAAACTTGGTAAGGGAGATCAAGACTTGACCAAAACCGATATGATGCTGAAAGATTTTGAAGGCAATGTGTCACCGGCTAAAGGGGCAGTATGCGTTGAATTGACCATCGGCAGCAAAACCTTGCCGACGACGTTCTTTGTTATTAACGGCAAGGGTGCATATAATCTGCTTCTAGGGAGGGATTGGATTCATGCTAATTGTTGTGTTCCTTCTACAATGCATCAATGCCTCGTACAGTGGATTGGGGATAAGATTGAGGTTGTCCCTGGTGATTCTTCTTATATCATCGCATCGGCAGAATCAGATACTTATGAGCGAACTAAATGCATATCAGGAGAAGCTTGGGAAAAAGAGTTCCTTAGAGTTGCTGATTATGAAATTCCACCGATCCAAGCAGTCGGTTCTGAAGAAGAATTTTAATGGATAGGTTTGCCGATGATGGAAAATTAGGTCAAGGGTTCACATCGGCAGATGATTTAGTAGAAGTAGATATCGGTGATGGCGATAGGCCAAGACCTACTTTTATTAGTGCTAAGTTAGATTCCAAGTGTAAGCAGCAAATAATTGATGTGTTAAAGGAGTATAAAGATTGTTTTGCTTGGGATTATACTGAGATGCCTGGATTAGACCGATCGGTAGTTGAACATCGGTTACCTATCAAATCTGGATTTCGGCCACATCAGCAGCCAGCGCGCCGATGCAACCCTAATATACTTCCTGATATTAAGGCCGAAATAACTAAATTAATTGAGGCAAAGTTTATTCGGCAGTGTCGATATGCAGAGTGGATCTCTAATGTGGTTCCTGTTTATAAGAAAAATGGAAAACTTCGTGTTTGTATTGATTTCAGGAATCTCAACAAAGCCACACCGATGGATGGCTATCCAATGCCGATTGCTGATTTATTGATTGATGCTGCAGCCGGACATCAAATTATCAGCTTTATGGATGGTAATGCAGGCTACAATCAAATATTCATGGCTGAAGAAGATATTCCCAAGACTGCTTTCAGATGTCCAGGTCATGTAGGGTTGTTTGAGTGGGTAGTCATGACGTTTGGCTTGAAAAATGCCGGTGCTACTTATCAGAGAGCTATGAACTTTATTTTTCATGAATACATCGGCACATTAGTGGAGATCTACATTGATGATGTGGTGATTAAGTCTGGAGATATCACAAAACATCTAGCCGATCTACGAAAGATACTGGAGTGTACAAGGAAGCATGGATTGAAGATGAATCCTAATAAATGTGCATTTGGTGTATCGGCAGGTCAATTCTTGGGTTTTATGGTGCATCAGCGGGGCATCGAAATCAGTAGGAAGTCTATTGATGCAATTAACAAGGTGGTTGCTCCTGCCAATAAGACTGAATTGCAATCTTTGATCGGTAAGATTAATTTCATTAGAAGATTCATATCTAATCTGTCGGGTAAGATCAAGGCTTTCAGTCCATTACTTAAATTGAAGGCCGATCAGGAATTTGTATGGGGAGCTGAGCAGCAGTTAGCCCTCGATGAAATTAAGAAATATTTAACAAATCCTCCAGTGCTAGTTCCACCTCAACACGGGAAGCCTTTCAGGTTGTATTTGTCAGCTGATGATACTGTTATTGGTTCAGCTCTTATTCAAGAATTTGAAGGGAAAGAACGTGTTATTTATTATCTGAGCAGAAGATTAGTGGATGCTGAGACAAGGTATTCGGCCGTCGAAAAATTATGTCTATGTTTATACTTTTCTTGTGTCAAATTGAGACATTATTTGTTATCTGCCGAATGTACGGTCATATGCAAAGACGACGTAGTCAAGTACATGCTGTCAATGCCGATATTAAGTGGTAGAATCGGCAAGTGGATTTTAGCATTATCAGAATTTGAACTACGTTACGAATCGACCAAGGCAGTTAAGGGGCAAGTTATGGCTGATTTCGTTACTCAGCATTGTAATACAGTGGACTCTCTGGAGATTGCCCCTTGGACACTTTTCTTCGATGGTTCCACATGCGGTGAAGGAGCAGGTATCGGCATTGTGTTGATTTCACCTCAAGGAAGGAAATATGAGTTTTCATTGCCGATTGTTGCTACATCGACAAACAATCAGGCTGAATACCAAGCCTTGATAAAAGGGTTAGAATTACTGAAGGAGATACGTGCCGATGCTGTTGAAATCTTTGGTGATTCTATGCTAGTTATAAATCAATTGGCTGGAATTTATGAATGCCGAAGTGAAGCTTTGATTTCGTATTATGAAAGATGTTTGCAATTGTTGAAAGGATTTAGAGATTTTCGTCTTGAACATATCTCTCGGTTGCATAATGAGGAAGCTAATCGACTAGCTCAGCATGCTTCAGGGTATCAGCCTATTCAGGAAGTGCTAACATCGGCAGTTGATACCGATGACTGGAGGAAGGAGGTTGTCGATTATTTAAAGGATCCATATAGAAAGGTTGAGAGACGTATAAGGTTCCAAGCTACTAAGTATGTGCTCCTCGATGATGAATTATATTATCGAACTATAGATGGAGTTTTACTCAGATGTGTTGGCAGTGATGAATCGAAAACTTTGATGGGTGAAATTCATGAAGGAGTGTGTGGTGCGCATCAATCGGCTTTCAAGATGAAGTGGATGATCAGAAGGAATGGATACTATTGGCCGACTATTCTTGAAGATTGTTTTAAATATTTTAAAGGATGTCAGGGATGTCAAAAGTTTGGTAATATTCAAAGAGCGCCTGCATCGGCTATGAACCCTATAATCAAACCGTGGCCGTTCCGGGGATGGGCTATTGATCTCATTGGTCAGATTTATCCGCTATCGAGTAAGGGACATAAATTTATTCTGGTTGCTACCGATTATTTCACAAAATGGGTTGAGGCAATTCCTTTGAAAAAGGTGACATCGGTTAATATGATTGATTTTGTGAAAGAGCATATTGTTTACCGATTTGGTATTCCTCAGACTATCACTACCGATCAGGGCACTATGTTTACATCAGGAGAATTTGATGAGTTTGCTGTAGGTATGGGAATTAAAGTTTTAAATTCTTCTCCATATTATGCTCAAGCTAATGGTCAAGCTGAGGCTTCTAACAAAGGGATCATCAAACTCATTAAGCGCAAAATTGAAGAAAATCCTAGGAGGTGGCATACAGTATTAAATGAAGCCTTGTGGTCATATCGGATGTCATGTCATGGTGCAACCAAAGTAACGCCTTATCAGTTAGTATATGGACACGATGCAGTATTGCCTTGGGAAATTAAAGTTGGCTCTAGGCGAATACGTTCTCAAGATCAGCTGACAGCCGATGATTATAATACTCTTATGAAGGATGAGTTGGAAGATGTGGCGGGTCATCGGTTAAGGGCTTTAGTTAGCATCGAAGAAAATAAGAAAAGAGTAGCCAGATGGTATGACAAGAAGGTGAAGATAAAGGAGTTTGCCGATGGAGATCTGGTCTGGAAATTGGTTTTACCGATTGGGACTAAAAGTTCAAAGTTTGGAAAGTGGTCTCCTAATTGGGAAGGTCCATATCGGATAAATCAGTCTGTTCCTGGTAACGCATATATTCTAGAAACCCTCGAAGGGGTTGTGTTTCCTAGAGCATTAAATGGAAAATATTTAAAGAAATATTACCCTAGTATCTGGATGGATGCATAAAAGTATAAGTGCCGATAACAGTCCTATCGGCTAGAATTATGCAAGGATGTCAATGTCTCATAAAGTGCCGATACAATAAACAAGATTACAAGTTCAACAAGGATTGGATAGCTAATATCGCACGCAGGCGAATCTGCTCGGCTTCCTCCATTTCTTTGATATCGTCATCGGCAGTACCCTCCACAGGCTTGAGTTTTTTCTTCATGGCCAAAGCTTTGCGAGCCTGGATATCTCTTTCTTGCTGAAGGGTTTTGATGGCATTGGGTAGCTGGCTTTCTTCTTGTTGAGCATGAGTTAAGGCTGCATCGATTTCCTTCAATTCAGCCAATAGAGCCATCTTCCTTGCTGATAAATCCAAGATTTTCTGCTTAAGTTCAGCACCCGAAGTCTGCAAGTTGCCGATGCCCTTGTGCTTCTCATCGGCAATTTGTTTCAGTTGTAGCATCTCTTCTTTGAGTTGAGCCTGAGCTGCTCTATCGGCAATACGTTGAGCAGCCCGTTGATATTGTAGTTGGCGACTCTCTAAATGGGCTGCTGGGAAGAGTACTTCTTCAACATCGGCAGGGACCTGGCCACGGATTGTTTTGAAAATTGCCTTTGCGGGGTCCGAGTCATCTACCAGTTGGGCGGTATCCTGCTGTAGCAAGTTCAGGAGAGCTTCCAACCTGGACTTAGTTTCTGCCGATATTGTTCCCAGTGCAAGGGAAGAACTTGTTTCCTCTCCATCATCGTCAGAGATGTCAATAGCGAAGGAGAATAGGCTGTTTGGGGAGTCTTGTTCCTGAGAGAAAGAAAAGGAGGTCGGTTAAGGATAAGTATGAATATTGTAAATCAGCTAGGTTAATCGGTTTACCTGTTTCAAGGCAATTTCCTGTGCTTGACTGGAAGAAACAACCTGGAGTGTGCCGTGTGAGGGATCGGCTGAGCTTGCCGATGGGATGTCCTCTGTGACTTCATCAGTGGTTGGCTCTTGAGGTATGATGACCGATGACATTGGGGCAGATGTAGGGATCGGCATGGACCTTTGTCGTTTTGGCTGTGCCTCGGCATCTGTTAAAGCTTTGCGCTTTGCTTGGGCATCGGCAACGATTGGCTGGGGGGCATCGGCACTTGTTGGTTGTGAAGCTTGGACGTCTGGTACGCTTGCCGATGTACCCAATTGTTGCTGCAAAACAAGTGTAAGGTATGATATTTAACGGATAAAATGAGAAGTCAAGAGAATACCTCTGAAGGTTTGTCAAAAGAAGTGGTGCTTGATATCGGAGGAATTGCCGATGACGATCCAGTGGCAGCTCTTACCCCCTGATGATTAATGTTAATACAGTTTGTAATCGGTATAAGTAGAAATAAACAAGGTTGTTACCTTGAATGCCTTGACCAAGGTTGTAGCAGCAGCCGATGGAGTGGCCCTAGCTGTAGCCAATTTGGACTTAGAGGTGATGGTCTTGGTACGGATCTTCTGGTGGGTCAAAGCAGTTAAGGTGGGGGCGTTGTAGCCGATCGGTGATATCGGGGAAACAGGCTGAAGATCGAAGGGTTTCCCACTTTTGCTCACCGATGGTGCTGGGTTGTTAACCTGTCATAAGAGAGTCAGTTACTGATATATGTAGGGAAAAAGCAAAAAGGAGTTAAAAGAAACTTACTGCGTCGTCAGGGATGGCATATTCAGGGTCGATCATGTGCCGATATGTGTGAGCAGAAGTTGCAAACAGTTGTTCCTTCCACTCTCGCCACCATTGCTTGTATGACTCGGTGATGAAGGATACTGGCGTCCAGGTGGATATATCAACATCTGTGGTATCGGCATCGGGGGAGAGTTGTACTACCTTGTTCCAATCTGTTCCACAGGTGATTGTTTCCCTGGGTTTGATCACATCGGCAAAGCAAAGTTTGATTGGCAGTTGCCCAAAAGCCAATTGACGGGATACTGCCGATGGGTTGTAAAATTCATATGAAATGTTGGTGTTTTTCCCGCTACCAAATGTATTTACTGGAATTGCCCTGGGAGTAATGATGGCCATCATGAGTTCCTTATCCTGATTCAGGGTGTCATCGGCAAAGTTGAAAAGAAGGGGAAATCTGTTTTCCTCGTCAATATAAGGTACCCAGGCCCTATGATCACGAGAAAGACCATTGTAGAAGTTTTGGAAGAATCTGCCGATCTGGTCTTCATTGGCCTCTGTTCCAGGAAGGACAATTATGGCTTCACCAAAATTGAGGGGTGAGCGTGTTGCCGATTCATCATCCCCAAGCACATGGTCTTCAGCAATTTCTCGTGGGAATTGTTGGGCAAAAAAGTCCCATTGCAAACGTTTGTGCATATGGGCATTCAGCCACATGTTGATAAACCACCACGGGCCTCCTAGGTTGCCGATGGGTTCGCCAAGCAGAAGTTTCTGAGACACTTGATGAAGAAGATGATAAGTGGAGCTCAGAAGGTATCGGCCAAGAGGAAACCTTACACCATTAGCCAAAAGTTCAGCTGCGGGGAGGAAGGCGTTGGTTGGTCCTACTGATCGACCACAGAAGATAAATTTTTCTAACCACATATTCAAGAATGTGGCATGTTCCCTCTGGTTAAGTGTCCCAGTCTTCTGGTATTCTTGAATGTATCCCGTCCAACCGCCGATGTTGCGGGTATTCACCCTATATTCAGATTTTCTACCATAAATGGAGCCTTCATCGGCAGTTGAAATATCCAAGCCAGTGAGCATGTGGACATCGGCAAGTGTAGGAGTAGCTGGGCCATGTCCAAACATAAAAGTGTTTGTTGTGTCTGACCAGAAGTAAGCAGCTGCAATCATCATCGATTCATTCTTCTGCATATCGGCAATAGATAACCTAATGCATTGGTCTAACTTCCGTTCTGCCCAGTATACTTGCATCGATCTATTAACCCTCAAGTACCAATCTTTCCACCCTTTGGTGGTTTTGGGCCAAGATCGGAATGTGTCTTTCCATAAATTCAGAGAGAAATTTTGGGCTCTAAAGGGGATTCTGTTAACCTCTGCATTAATCAGATCGGTTGGATCTGGGTTGCCCATTGGTCCTAGGCATTGGACATGCGGCTGATCGGTTGGAATAACTAATTTGTTGCGCAGTTCCTAAGTTTGAAGGATCCGGAGAACAAAAGAAAGGAAAAATCACCAACTGTATGGATTTGCAAAAACTAGGGGAATCAAAGTAAAGGTAATGGAAGTGGAGCGAACCGCGGGGACGTCGAAGTTGATTGCCATTATCTTGAGGAAGATGAGGGCACGAGCCGGAGACTTGAGGTAACGCTGGAGAAGGGTTCTTGTTGGTTGAGGTCGTGCAGTGGTTCGTCGGAGTCGCCGCCGGAAAGAGAAAATGTCAAAGATTGGAGTCTGAGGGTAGAAGACGAGTGTTCCGGAGGAATCTATTTATAAGCCGCTTGGAGTAGGGGTATTTTGGACTTATCTCTATGCCGCGCGCATGTAGGTCGAAGTGGTTCAGATGGATATGGTAACTGTTCGCACGATAATCAGGGGATTGTACAGATGGGTTGATGGCAAGTAATCATGACTTGGAAGAGATATCGGTACAGGATATTTTAATTCTGAAAATGACAGCATTATCATGTTAAGATCTTGCCGATGGGTTATTGTTTCGGTATCTTAACCATAATCAAGGCAAGAGTGGTTGGCGATTGTGCGATATTTACTGAAGTGCGTGAATCAGGATTAGATTTGATTGGATTTGATAACAGATCAGGTTTTGGCTTGGAGAATGAGTTACGGTAATCTGGAGTAAATTTCGGAGCATTAATGGTTTTATACTCCGAAATTGGGGGGCATGTGTTGACACCGTTTTTTGCACGTGTTAAAATGATCGGAGTGGACTAATCGGCAAGGGGAAAGTTACTGTATACTTTGATAGCCGATGAAAGCCAGCTTGTAAAGATGGTTGCCGATAGCTGGTGATGCCGATGAAGGGAGGCTTGAAGACTACTGCCGATGAAACAGGGAGTATGCCGATGAAGGAAGACTTGAGGACTACTGCCGATGAAACAAGGAGTATGCTGATGAGGGAAGACTTGAAGACTATTGCCGATGAAACAGGGGGTATGCCGATGGGAAGGAGGACGGTGAGATTTCCATCGTAATTGAGGCGGACAGGGAAATAGATAGGAGTTGATTTCCTTTTCTATATTTGTTAGAGTATGATTCATGTAAGAGTCACGTGTTTCCTTAGATATGGGCTTGGTGTCCTAGTTGTGTTTGGTTGTGTCTCTTTAGATCAGGGTATAAATATGGAGTGAGGGGCAATGTAATTAGATATATCAATCAATATCAAAATCAATTTTTACTCCCATTTGCATCTACTTACTTTTCGGCGACTTCGTCAATTTGCATTATTTTCTCTTTACGAGTTCTCATTGATTCGGCGAGCTGCATCGCTTCAGTGCGACCTTCGGCGATCCTCGAGTTCCGCGTGAGTACCTCTTGGCCGTGACTTCCGGGCGTATCGCTGTTGTCAGGACCAAAGTGCTCGTATCTTCATCCTTGTCGATTAACAGGTCAAATCGACTGGCACGCCTTGGATATCGATTCGGGTATTAGCCCTTTGTGTTTGCAGATCCACTTTTGCATCAACAGGGTCTTCTAGGGAGACATTCGTGGGTTTATCTGATGAAGAACGAGCATCGATTGGCCTCGTCGACCTGCTGGTCAGCCTCGCCGTGCTAGGCCGTGTGCGGCCTCTGGGTGATCTAGCCCCTACCGGTGTGTGACTCGAATCGGTGTTAACATATTTTTTGGCGACTTCACTGGAAAGACTATATTGTGGCCGAATTTAATCTGCCCTAGCTAATATCTTAATTAATTAATCTATTTATCTTGTGCTCGCCATGGTGCTCGTGGCTTCTTGCTTATGCCATCTTTTATTCTTTTATCTGTAATTTTGTACTATTTTATTTCTTTTGATCGGAATTTTGTATTATTTTAAGCAAACCAACACACACGTCAACACCTGGCCACGTCCTTTCCTAATGTTAAAATTAGCAAGTAGATTTAACCCCGACATGGTGCTCGTGGATTCATGCTACGAAGAAGATTTACATGGGCGGTCGGCGGCACCGGCGTTCACCTCGGTCGCTGTTGGAGCTCAGGCAGGGCACGCTGAGCTGACCAACGAGACGGGTATTGTCGAGCCCAATCCGTTGACGCTGACATTGTACTCGGACGCCACACATCGCGACATTATGGAGAACCCGATGGTTGAGGAGTTCGTAGCCTCGCTTATCGGCAGTCGGATTGTCGTGTGGCCTTGCCTTGAGCGGCTGATGTCACCTTCGGCGCCCCCAGCTACAGGATGAGGCCCCGGCGGTGGCGGCCCCTAGCTGGAGGATGAGGACCCAGCGGCGGAGGTCTCCCATGAGCTGCGGACACCACCCCCGCGCCCCATTCAGTGGGCAGTTGATGTTGACCCTCCCAATTCACCGCCGGTGGATACCCACCCGACTAAGGACATCGACAACTCCGCCAAACGCTGCCTCGACAGCTTCCTCAACGAAGGGACCCATAAGAGGGACTCTCCGCTGATTCGTGAACCTCCAAACCAGTCTCCTGCTAACCCGCTGATGTTGTAGCGGAGCAAACGGTTGGCGGCTAAGAGCCTCTCTCGAGTACCTGCCTCGTGAGGTGCTGATCATGCAGCGTATGGGCTACACCAAGGGTCCATCAGCGCCATCCACGTCGGAGCTGAAGGCCTTTAACAAGCTCTTCGATGGCAATCTGATTGCGTCCGAAGCCAAAGCGCTGGACGAGCTCTTCCCGGCCGTTCGAAAGGGTTCGTCCAGGCAGCCGCGAAGACGCAAGGCCACCTCCTAGATCGCACCGCTGCGTCGGTTTTAGTTGTTTCCTTTTATGTAATATCGAATTAAGAGGTCTTTTGTTAGGATTGTCCAGCTACGGCTGTGTTAGGTTGACCTCCTTTCACGCTCGTTAGAAGCACGTGGTATGTTTGTTTAAACTCTTCTACTTAATATAATGATACGTAAATCTTTTGCTTATTCAAGAAAGAAGAAGATTTACATATGCAGACAAACGAAATATGAGAGAAACGATTATCCATATATACTTGATAGAGACGACAATTTCGTACTAGTGGCTGGCAATTCCTCTTATCTTCTCAAATAACCACGTGAATGTTCCAATGCATAGCCAAGAAAATCAATCAACAAAAAAAAACATAAAACTGCTGCTTCCCACACATCCAGACGAGAATTCACCGGACAAAAAAAGTTAGATTCGAATTTTGACACGTTCTATTCAGTGGTCACCGCCTTCCTCCGTTTTATCGTCAAAAGAGGCGGCGTGACCAGTGTAAAAAGACAAAAAAAAAAAAAAAAAACACCCCGGCCCCCGGGTATCGAAGAAACCGTGTCACGCGAAACAAGAGACGGTCCCCGGGCATCTTGCCCTGTTCGCTTGGCTGAGCTGAAAGTATCGTTGTTGATTTATCGTGAAAAAAAAATGCTATTTATTAACTTTAAAAAATACTGTTTATAAGAAAAGCGAACGGGGCGAGATACGCGCAGCCAAGACGAAGAAGCTTTCCTCGGCGACGATGCAAGACGCCATGGCCACATCCAAGGTGCTCGGCGACGACGACCTGCTCGGTGAGATCCTAATTCGCCTTGACTCCCCCACCTCCCTCGTCCGCGCTGCTCTGGTGTCCAAGCGCTGGCTCCGCCACGCCTCCCACAGGGACTTCGTTCGCCGCTTCTGTGGGCTCCGCCCGCCCCGCCTGCTCGGCTTCTTTGTCACCGGCGACTGGGTACCACGCCCGGAGTTCGTTTCGATGCCGGCGCCGGAGCCCTAGGACCCGAAGTTCAGTGCTGCCCTCCGTCACGCCAGCTCAGTTTTCGACGCCTTCCCCGAGTTCTCGTCATACGTCTGGGACTGCCGGAACGGCCGCGTCCTCTTCGACTTCTCCGAGACCGTGTTTGGCATCAGGAGATTCGGGGTGAGCGACCCGCTGCGGTACCCTGATCGAGGCGTGACCGAGTTCCCGCCGCCGCCGCCCATGGGCCCCCACGCCATGCTCCTTCCAGACGACGAGCACGGTGACGCTTCATGCTACCGTGTGGACATCGACACACGGGGCCGCCGGAGGGTCTCCGCACCGGTATCTGTCCTGCGGTCCGGCGCCTGGACCGTCCTCTCGACCTGGACTAAGCTCGACAGGCCGCCGGACAGGATCCCCAAGTTAACTCTGCTCGCCGGCGGCAAGCTCTACATGGTGGCCGTGGCGGGGTACATCATCTGTATGGACCTGGCCGCTGCAAGCCTCTTCGTCGTCGAGTACCCGGAAGGCGTTGCGTACGAGTACTACGGCAACCTTGTCCTCTGCCGTGGAGACAATTCTGTGCTGTACCTCTTCCATGTGAAGGGAGATCGGCTCAGCGTCTGGCTCCGCAGGATGGATGAGCACGGCGCCGAGTGGGTACTCAGGGACGCCATCTCCGTGCGCGAGACTTGCGGCCATCTCGTAGCCACAGACGTCGAGCACGTCGATGTGGTCGGTTGTCCGAGTTCGTATTCTTGTAGCTGAATTGCAGTGCCGCCGTAGTGCACATGCATCTCCGGAGCCGAAGGGTGGAGAAGGTGTACCAGAGGGATCCGGACAATGATGAGATAATACAAGTGCATCCGCTCTTGATGGTCTGGCCTCCGGCCTTTCCAGCACTAGACCAAGGAGAAGAATTGCATCAAGGGTAGTCAAGTGCATGTTTAGTTTCCAAAATTTTGCAAAATTTTTCAAGATTTCCCGTCATATTAAACCTTTGGACGCATGCATGAAGTATTAAATATAAATAAAAAATAAAACTAATTACACAGTTTAGACGAAATTCACGAGACGAATCTTTTAAGCCTAATTAGACTATGATTGGACACTAATTGCCAAATAACAACGAAAGTGCTATAGTACCATTTTAAAAAAAAAAACGCCAACTAAACCAGGCCCAACTTGCAGAACATACAAGATCCGCCAATTGCCAGTCGTGCCACTTTTAATCTGATTGCTGATTTCTTCCTTTCAAAAGGTTCATGTACCTTTTAACAGAATGAGTTGCCTCAGATTATGGAAGATAGAAATTCAGTGATGGGCTTTGCGTGATGTTAGCTTGCTGTTCACAACCAAATCTGGCATCTATATACTACGTAATATATGATTTTTAGGTGTGGCTCTAGAGGTTATGTAGGGACGGTTTGTCCTGCTGCCTCTACCTAAGCGTCTCTATAAATCATGTATTTATAGGGGCGAATACCAGCCGCCCCTACAAATTGATTTATAGGGGGCAGCTGGATATTGAGCCGTCCCTACAAATTAATTTCCAGAAATCATGAAAAAAGAGGCAAAAAAACAGTAATTTTTTTAATCCAAGAAGGTTCCCACCAGCAGCCACACCACCCACTCTATTGTTGTAGCATTTTTTCATGATTTTTGCACACTTTGTATCGGGCGAGATTCAAACCCACAACCTCTCTCCCGTGCAAACTCCTCTACCACTGCACCCCACGATCACTTGTGTCTGCAATCTATTTCGGTTCCCCACATATTATACAAAATTGAGCTTAAATTGATTGTTTAAGGCCCTAAACTAATTCAAATGAAAAAGTTATCAACTACAAAGTTTTATAACTTTTCGAGATCTACAACTTTCATTTTGGTAGTTTCTCCATCCGATGTCACTTATAAAATTTAAATTCCAAATTTAAGAAATTCGAACGTACTTTTCTATGACAAGATGATTTCAAATGAGAAAGTTATCAACTATAAAGTTTCATAACTTTTAAGATCTACAACTTTCATTTTTACTGTTTGTCCATCCGAGGTCGTTTAAAAAATTCAAATTTCAATTTTTTGAAAATTCAAACGTAGTTTTCCTTGACAAGATGATTTTAAATTAAAAAGTTGTCAACTAAAAGGTTCCATAACTTTTCGAGATCTACAACTTTCATTTTGGTTGTTTCTCCATCCGAGGTCGTTTACAAAATTTAAATTTTAGTGCTTATTTTTTAATACTCGGCGTCTATTTGTAGGGGCGGTTTAATATTGAGCCACCCCTATAAATCTAATTTATAGGGGCGGCTGAATATAGAGCCGTCCCTACAAATGGCCCCTACAAATCGGGCTATTTGTAGGGGCGGCTGATAACACCAGCCGCTCCTACAAATCTATTTATAAGGGCTGCTCATTTGGCAACCATTTGTAGGGGCGGCTCAATATAGAGCCGCCCCTACAAAGAAAGGGAGGCATTGCCACAAATCGTTTTGGTAGTAGTGATAGTTTATATATGACCCTGATAGCATGTTTAGGCAATTTATTTAGCCGGATGAGTTAAATTTAAATTTATTTTGGCTCTTGCAACATGGTTTTAAATAGCTCGATGATATAGCGCCTTTATATCTTCTTTTGGCATACCGGTAAACTATTGACAATTGTTTCGGTATTGCAGCTACCAGCTAAGGACGTTGTAGGCCCCCGCTAAACACCACTATTTAACTTAGCCGCTAACTTTTTTAGCGCTGCAAACCCTGTTGAGGAAAATATTCATTCTTCATTTACGGACTGCAATCTATGATTCATTGTTTGTGATATCTGCTTCATAATTGACGTAAGAAACCATTCAGAATTTATTTAGTTCTTTATTTGTTGAATGTTGAATGAACATGAATATTGATTACAGCTATAAGTATCCTTAATTAATTGAATGATTGAATAGAGACGGACATATATTAAAGTATTTGTGTTCATAAATCATTCTTAGTTCCATGTTCGAGTGCATAGTTTGTTACAAATTTTAATATTTTTCGTAAAAACAGCTAAATCAAATTGCTATTGCCATATACTGCTATAGCTTTTGGTAGTTTTTTGAGAAGGCCGCCACTAAATAGCTTAGCCTGCTATTTAAAACCTTGTTTTGCAGTCAAATTTGGTATTATGACGATTAAATAAAGCATTCATGATTAAGAAAATGATTAATTGGTTAGCTAGGTGATAAAATACTAATGGCTAACTAATCTAATTATCATCTTAGTATATGGCCAACAAAAAAAGTCTACATGCATGTTTATTCTCAAGGCCTAGAAATTGCCACGTTAATTAAAAAAAGATAAAATTAAAGTGCCCTTGTACATGCTGATAAATTAATTGTCACTATGCAAAAAAATTGCAATTGTCTAAGTGGTTGAATCTTCATCTTGGAAAAAAATGATTCAAAGTTGCAATTCAAAATGTGTTTTGATATCACAAGTGTAATGGAAAAAATAAACATATTTCAATGCGAGTATGAAAAATAAACATAGAAATACTTTAAATGATAAGATCCGTTCAAGTAGGAAAGGTGTAAACGGTAGCTAAACCTAAAAGTTTAAATTATAATATTAAAACTCGCTTCCATGGTCAATCCTACAGAAAGAGGAAAATGGTCCTATGGTGATACGGGCATTTCGAATGTTGGAGACTATGAAAATGCTGGTTTTCACTAAGGATGGGTGATTGCCTTCTACTGGGCTTATTTCTTAGCTTACTTCTCTCCAATTTATTCATTTTTTCATTTGTGAGGTCTCTAAATCCAGCAAAAGGCTGAATAGTAATATTGAATTAGTTGAGTGCAAACCTCTTGCAGAGGTCGGGATGAAAATTTATTTTTCTAGAAAACTAAGAGTATTTGGCCAACAAAACAAGCCTCATGTCGACTCTCAAGGCCTAAAAACTACCACTTTATTTAGATAACAATAAAGTTGAAATACCATGTACATGTTATAAATTAC
Organism: Miscanthus floridulus; assembly: GCF_019320115.1. Classification (NCBI taxonomy): domain Eukaryota; kingdom Viridiplantae; phylum Streptophyta; class Magnoliopsida; order Poales; family Poaceae; genus Miscanthus; species Miscanthus floridulus. The sequence goes on along the minus strand of NC_089586.1, from coordinate 55,274,761 downwards.
CTACCACTATGCCATTATTAAATAAATGGCATCATTTATGTTACCGAATCTTTGTCTTTGGAATAAAAGAAGATTTGAAGATGTAAATCAGATAACAAAATGTAAAAGAAAAATAAAAATAATTCAATATGAGAGTATGAAAAATAAACATAGAATAGAAAAAGTATAAGAGTAAGAATCATTCATGTAGCTGCTAAGAAAGGAGTGATTCCGAAAGACTTGATTTCTTGGGATGAAAAGGTACATACTAAAAACAGACCTAGCAAAGGTTTAGTAATCTGGTGGTTGGTGTGAACGGTCCCGATCTTACATTAGGTAGAGATAACTATTGATCTGGTGTAGAATACGACATATCGATCCAGCTTCAGATCATAAAGACATGAACTCTACAACCTTAGCACCATGGCTTCTCTGTTTATCAAGTATCAACCGTATCAGAGTCCGATTGACCATACCGAGAGAAAGGCTAATCCCTGCCTGCAAACAGGCCTGACCCTGAGGGCGGGCGAGCAGGGCAGCCGCTCTATGCCTTGTAGTCATAGGGCCCCTCTCCAGGTATACTAGTATATGCATATTACAGGTTGTCACTGTAAAAATTGTCATGGGCACTCACATTGCTGCTCTCGTAAACATGGATAGCAGCAATGTGAGTCCTCATGAAATTTTTTTGCTAGTGTCACTTTGTCAATGAAAGACCTATGTTAATGTGTTTGGATATGAATATATTGCTTTCAGATGCACTTCAAAAATTTATTGATCCTATACATCAATGTTTTCAAGTCATCCGATTATCATGATTACTCGTCCTAATCGGTCCCTGGTGTTCGATTAGAAGGTCCGACTCGATTAGCTCGACCAGAAAGCTGGTCGTCCAATTAGTCGATGAGAAATCACGATTAGTCGTCCGACTAGGATAGGGACAACCAGTTTGGTTACTCTGTTTTTGGGCCTGTTTAACTAGGCGGACATGTGGGCTACTGGGCTTGCAGTTTGTCCTATTAGGGTTAGAATGTTTAGCAAAAAGGATTGTTAGCCTTTGTTGCGCTGCATCTGGATGCGAGCGTAGTTGGAGTGAATTTTCTGCTGTAAGTGCTAGTGTACTACTACTGAGTAATTAAGTATGGTAGTAATATTGATATGTGATTCTGCATTATATTTTGTGTAGGTCCATACAAAAAAGAGAAACTGATTAAAGCACCAAATGTTAAATAAGTTGGTATATGTCAGTTACAACCGCAAGATGAAAAATAGATTTAAAAAAATAGAGAGCTGGGTTCCAAAGGAAAGAGATGCAATCTACTCTTGATTGATGAATTTCATTGAGAAAATGAATGGGTCAATGAAAATTGTGAACCAGAACCAGTTCAGGAAGGTGGTGGCGATGCTATGACTTGGGTTGTTGTGGAAGAGGCTATTGGTGCAACTCAGGGTCTAGAGGGACGTAACTTGCCTAGGGCTACTGCTACTCATGCTGCTGTTGCTGCCCCTGTGAGGCGTACTTATGCTAGGAACAGGAAGCGTCCAAGGAACACAGTGACTCAAGATATTGATGAAGTTGATGATGAAGACCAAGATCAGCATGCAGCAATAGCAATGGAGGAGGATGAAGAATCTGCACCTGGAGATGGACCAACTGGAGATGGAGACGGAGGCTTCAATTTTAATGTTGATTTGCTTAATTAGATGGCTAGTTGCCTACTTTTGTTAGACTGTTAAATGCCAATGTTTGTGAATCTGTGTTGAACACTTTAGCTTATGTGTACTGAACTTATTTGGTTATGTAATATGCTGGCTGTGTGGCTGCTATGGTCTGCTATGTGCTAACTGCTAAATGCTAGTTATTTGCTACTGTTGAGCTGTGTCAAGATCAAGACTACATTAGTGTTGCTAATTATGGTCTTCTTTGGTATTTTAGACTTCCAGCAGCAAGTCAGCAAAGAAATGGAGTTTGGGACAGGAATATGGACCTCTAGACATGGCAGAAAAGAGAAGAAAACAACTCCTACAAGTAAGTCACCAGCTAAAGACTAATGTAGTCTTGATGCTTGCTTTATTGTGTATACTATATAGTATATATAGGTATATATATAGTAGGTATATATGTCCTGATATATAGGACGACCAGGGGTCGACTAGGCTCGACTAATCGGCCTAGTCGATGACTAATCGCGATTAGTCTCCTGGTCGGTCCCATGGCGACTAGGTTCGACTAGATGACTTGAAAACATTGCTATACATATTAAATATAATTTAAACTTTTATATAAAGGCCCCTAATTTTATTTTGGCTCTAGGACCTAGAATTCTTAGGACTGACCCTGCATGCGAATCAAAGAACATAAGCAAGAACAAGATAAAAAACGGAACTCAAGTAAAGTGATAATTGCAGATGAATGATTAAGCAACTGAATTTCAAGTTTAACAAACCAATGAACGACAATTGTTCAATGATAGATTAATCTAAGTAAAACCTAATTCCTAGCTTGGGTGACGGATACTGAATATACTCCCTCCGTCCCAAATTATAAATCATTTTGACTTTTTTGGTACATTCATTTTGCTATGCATCTAGACATATATTATATCTAGATACATAGCAAAATGGATGTACCAAAAATATCAAAGTGACTTATAATTTGGAACAGAGGAAGTATAGTCTAAGGGCGGCCAAGGACCCATATTCATGTCTCTAAGGAATCTTGACATGTTACAAGGTCCAATCGCTACTACACAAAACTTTACCGTGGCGGGCAAAAATGCTTAACCGAGGTGGTTTTTGCAACCGCCTCAGATGAAAGGTCACGATTAATCGTGGCCTTAACCGAGGCGTTTGCCCTACCCACCCCGGTTAATCGAATAAAAAAAATAAAACCCATGGATAAGCCTGGCGAGCCCATCCACGCGCCACCGTGGCCGTAACTCGCCGGATCTACGCGTCGTCGCAGCTGCTCACCGAATCCGGGCACCCTCTCGTAGGAGAAGGGATGGGGAGGGCGGATCTACCTCTGGGAGCTGCTGTAAGGCCCTCACCATAGGATCCACCACCGGGGAGCTAGTGCAGGGCCCTCATCGTCGATCTACGAGGGAGGGAGGGTGAGGACGGATGCACCCTGGACTGGATCTGAGAGGAGAGAGAGAGTGATGGGCATACCTCGTCATCGATCTGCACCGCCACTATCCGCTCATCAGAGGGAGAAGGAGCCCGTGCCCGTGCTCTAGCCGCCACCACCACGTGCCTGCGACCTAGCCACCACCACCGCACACCACCTGCGTGAGGCCGCACCTCCACCACCGCACGCCGCCCACGCGCGAAGCCACCTCCACCCTGTGTGCACCACCGGAGGCGGCGCTGGGAAGGGAAGGGGCACCGGGAGGGGAAGGGGCGCATCGGGTGTCAGTAGCGAGGAAGAGAGAGGGAGACTGGACAAATGAGAGAGGAGCATGTCAGACATCGGGAGCGAGGAGCGCGGCGCGTCGGCTAAGGAGGGAGGAGGGAGCTGAGGGTGAAAAACCTGAAGTCTGATATTATATATATATATGTGTGTGTGTGTGCGCGCGCTCAGAACTGGGCCTTTTGGGCTAGTGGGCTAGGCCTAGTTTACCGAGGCAGGCTTTATAATGTGACCGCCTCGGTTAATGTTTTAACCGAGGCGTTTGCGTTAGGAAAATTTCCTCCATTAATAAATATTAACCGAGGCGATCGTGTTACGTTGCCGACCTCGGTAAATTGATTTTGTGGGGCGGTTGACTGTGACCACCTCGGTTAATAAAAAATGACCGTTGTGTAGTAGTGAATGGCCCAAAAGATGACCAAGCAGCACCCTCACGGATCTAGACATCCACTTGTTTTGACATTTTATGTTGATCTCGAAAGAATTTTGATATGGGACTAGTGCCATTAAAAATCATATCTCCTTACCTTTTCATGCATAGGTAGAACGTTCAAAATAGAGTTTGTATCTGACATGGGTGCTCATTTTACTATAGACTACTCTTGAGTTCGAGATGAATTCAAACTTGATATGTCTTAGACCTCCAACTTCACTTGGACTCTCATGCTAGCCTTCTTAGGTGGTGACCAAAGGCCAGGATGTCCTTGGGCATCCTTCAAGTGTTCTCCACATGGTTGGGGCATGCTTCAACTTGGGCTAGGGTCCCAAGGTTGATTATAAGGCCAACAGAATGATGCACACCCAGGAGAAATAATAGCAACTCGTCCTGATGATTTGAAGGCTTTGTCATGATATTGAGGTGGGATTAGATCCATTTGAGAGCTTATCAAACAATATTTTCACCAAGTGCTCATGTACCTCAATCGCACTCTAGATGGATGAGTTATAGCCTTCCTAATGAAGTATTGTCGGAATGTTGGCGAACTGAATGTTTGGTTTCAATGAGCTTGCATCTCAAGATCAATCTTGTGCATGGTGTATCCATGCCACATCTATTGTAGAGACCATAGATAGAGTCTTCCCCATGTTTGCATCATCATCATTATTGTTTCTAAGCACATTGAATGTAATGATATTAGGTAACAATAAATTCTTACTTATATCGTTATGTAAACATAGGAACGAGCTCACCTTGTATTCAGTGGTCGTATCCCTTAGGTGTCATGCCCTCATCAACCTTCCTTCTTGAAAGCAAACTATCCTCGATTTGATCTTAGTTGGAGGACATGTTGTAGGTTGTAACTGTAACACCCTCGGTGTTTAGCCCTAAACAAACTACTAAATCATGTCATGAGCATCATGTTTATGTGATAATGCATATGATAGAGTGTATAGATGAATTTCTTGTAACCTAAAATGAATAATAAAAATGTTAAATGAAAATTGATTCAATAGCTCATGTTATGTCAAGTAGGGTTGAAAACCAATTTTTATTGAGCAAAAATATTATAGAACATGTGTGCAACATCTAAATAAAGTTTCAAGTATAAACTTTGTAGATGACAATGTAACTCTTGCTATAGAAAAATAACATTGCCAGCTAGTATTTCTAATAGCTTAGCAATGAAACTTGAAATTGAATCCAGCTCAAGACTTAGAAAATTCCTCAAGTCTAAAGACAGTTCGACAGCACCATGTTTGGGAATTAATCCTGTGAAATTGAATTGAGAGGTGGTGTCATGTTTTAGCTCTAGTTGGTAGCCTAATAGGCCCTCTTTAGCATAGTGAAGGCGGTTTAGTTTCAACTTCAATATGAAAGGATCAAGATACCCAAGAGGGGGGTGAATTGGGCTAATTCTAAATTTCTTTGCAATAATTAAGTCATACGGTTAGCCCAATTAACCCCTTGTGCCTAGAAAGTGTTTCTATTGATCTATCGCACAAAAGTTTAGCAACCTATGTTCCAATCCTACTCTAGCATGGCAATTCTATGAATGTAAATGACAAGAATTGAATTGCTCAAAGTAAAGAGTGAAGGAGGAATGCGGTGATGTTTTGCTGAGGTATCGGAGAGTCGCCACTCTCCACTAGTCCTCGTTTGAGCACCCGCGCAAGGGTGTAGCTCCCCCTTGATCCATGCAAGGATCAAGTGCTCTCTACAGGTTGATTCTTTAACACTCCGTCGCGGTGAATCACCGACAACCGCTCACAACTTGAGTTGGGTCATCCACAAGCTCTGTCGGATGATCACCAAGCTCCCAATCACCACCAAGCCGTCTAAGTGATGGCGATCACCAAGAGTAACAAGCACGAACTCTCACTTGACCACGACAAGCCTAATGAGAAGGGTGAATCCACACTTTGCTACTCTTGATCTCACTAATAAGGGCTCTCTTTGGGATTCTCACATCTCAATCACCTCACTAGGACCTTGCTCTTCTTGGCACTCTCAAAGGTATTTCTCAGCTGTTGGAATAAGCAAAAGTACCCCCTCACACGAATGGAGGAAGTATTTATAACCTTGGTTGAAAAACAAACCGTTATATGTCTCTGTGGGGTGACCGGACGCTCCGGTCATGTTGACCGGACGCTCCGATCAGTTCTCCCCAAACTCCAGTGTTTAAGTTGTGACAGGATGCTGGACAGCGTTCGGTCATGATTTTCCCTCTCTGGAACCTTACTGGAGTCGACCAAACGCTAGGACCCAGCGTCCGATCACTCACCTCTTCAGCGTCCTATCGCACCGGACGGAATCACCTTGGTCAAATGAACTAACCGGACTCTGCGACAACATCCGGTCACACCAGAACCAGCGTCCGGTCAGTATTTGACCCTCCATTCACTTCCAACTCTCGATCATACGTGAATGAAGTTTGCTCCAATGGATCTAGAGGCTTTTTAGGAGCTACCTAGCACTAGTTTTAGCAAGTGTGCACCACACCTAACCCACTAGACTCACCTAGGTCAAGCTACCTGTCCATACCCCCCTTTAATAGTACGACCAAAGGAAAAACAAAGTCCTAAACTACTCTAAGTGTCACTTCAACTCCAACGACACTTAGAACTAGTCCATCCTTAACCTTGTCGTCCATCCTTTGAAAAACGAAATGATTTCCATTGTAGGGGCATGACCACCATGATAGCCCAATCGATCTCCATTACCGTGACCTAACTTAATTGTCTCTGCAAAACACACATTAGTCATAGTAATCACGTATTGTCATTAATCACCGAAACCCAACTAGGGGCCTAGAAGCTTTCACAATAGTTTAGTTTTTATTGATGCTTTAAAATTCATGCACGAACACAATCTCAGGCTGGTTGACCGGGTGGGTACGGTCACCACACTCAAGACCTCGATGTCGCCATGCTTGGCTGCACGCGCGAGGCTACGCGTTGGCCGGCCAAGGCCATCCTTGGCCTAGTCGTGGCCCAGCTGTGGCCTGGCATTGCAGGCCGCTGCATTGCTGCCCTACCTCACCACCACGCTGTTCCAACTGTTGTTGCCGCCTTACCGAGTTGCTGGGGTGCAGCCACTACCGCCTTTGGCCGCTACCATGTGGTGCTGCTACCGCTGTGGCACCGTGCTGCACTGTTGTTGCTCGCCTCATCGTCGCACGCACGTGGGCTGCCCCTGCTGCCTTGCGTTGTTGCCTCGCCTTAATGGCGCTGCAGCCGCACATGCCGCGCTCCCCAACTGCCTCCGTGCACGCATGATGCTACGTCGCATTGTCTCGTAGCGAGCATGTAGGTGCTGCCTCGAGTCTAGCCTACCACTTGCACCAAGGCGAGGACGGCCAGAGCCCAGACCTACCCTTCTCCCTGATGCCTCTGTCGTCTGAGCCATGCCCACAAAATCAGCTAGAGAGAGATCACCTCAATCTGATTCAACACGTCTGTGGCCTCACCATTAAGCCACCTAGCTGCCCGACCACATCATGCCTTGAGTTGAGCCCAGCCAAGCCTCAATTTGGCCATTTCCCCGTCGTCGGGCCATTAAGGCCACGCCCAGCCGGTGAGGGTGGGAACTCACCAACAAAGCTATGAGAGGCCAGCCCAGCTATGCCATTAGCTTTGCCTCGACTCCCTCTTTGCCCTACGCTCGTCCACCGCTACCACTACCCTAGCTCCATTACCGCGGCCGTGTCAGCCGTAGTACATCACCGCACGGCTCAGTCACACGCGACTAGCCCTCCTCCACCATCCTCTACCCCAACCATCACTTCGATCGAGTCCATGGTAAGCTCCTGATGCTCACACGTTAGCTGGTTAGGCCTGTAGCTGCCCTAGTTCGCCGGAACAGTCGCGCCATCATCGTAGATGGCCACGCATTGCTATAGCCCTCACTAGTGAGCCTCGCCACTCCTCACCACCACCCAGCATGGTAGTCTAGGTTAGAGATGGCAATCGACCCGTTAGATGGGACCACGTAGGTCCCGCATGGCCGGCATAGATGCCCAGTGCCGCCATTCGTCGCGCCGCCATGCACAGGGTTGCCCAAGGGTGTGCATGGGGAAATTAGGGAAAACTCAGGGGGTTAAATGAATTCGTCAGAGAGAGGAAGAAATAGTGTTAGGACTTAGGTGTAATTCGAGAGAAGTTTGAGGGCTCTTTTGCAAAAGCGCCAGTGTGCGTGGGCTCCCCTGCTGTGGGCCATCTCGCGCGTGGGCCGCATATTTGTGGGCCGCGCGGTGGAATCCGTTTTTCTTTTTCTTAAGAAATTAGTAATAGCTTTCTATTTTAATTTGTGAGCTGATCTTTGGTAATTAATATAAAATCATATAGGTGTCCAAAAATTACGAAACAAATTTTGTTAGATTCCTAAAATCATTGTCTATCTGTTGGTATAGTTAGTTCATACATATCTATGTTGGAACTAAGGGCTATTAAATCATTTGAATGTGTTTAATATTTTTAGGGTAATTATTGTAGGAATTTTTGTGGTAAATTGGTGATAGCTTTGGTCCTGAAATTTTTACAGTACCTTCATTATATTATTATGTGCTTACTGTAATTTTTGCAGCCCTAAGATAGCTTGTTTGTTAGGGTAACTAAATATCCATTAAACCTTTAATATGAATAAGAGAAGAATATTGACTTATGAAATGAAGCATTTGTTAGGGTGAGCTTGACACTTGATTTGATAGATATGATGGTTAGCTTAATATTTTAGTCATTAGAGCTAGCTTGTTAGTATGGCATATGTATCCTTATTTTAAGAGTTGCTGTTGCCTAAATACTAAGTTATTGCATCATCGTCATCGCATGCATATAGAAAACGAGTCAGCGGAGATCATGACCACAGGCGATCACGAGTTCGAGGAGATCATCGAGGAGTATGAGGAGAAGATTCTCGTGAAGGAGGAGGTCCCAGAGCTACCACTAACTGACTAAGCTGACACCGCGCCTGCCCAAGGCAAGCCCCGGTGCATAACCTCTATTTTTCATATATATATATGTGGGGGGGGTGACCCCGAATACCCACGGTAGACCACATGGGCTGCGCCCCCAGGGGCGGCCCAGCCCACAAGACGAAGCCTTGCGGAGAGATATCCTGAAGATACTATGAGATCTGTTAGGATACGTATGACCCCATGATTCCTGTAATCTGTTATTACTTTTCGGTTATCTCTCAGATCTAACCGACCTGTAACCCTACCCCCGGACTATATAAGGTGGGCAGGGACCCCCTCCAAAATCATGGCATATCATACGATAGCTAATACAAACCAACAGACCACAGGAGTAAGGTATTACGTCATACTGACGGCCTAAACCTGTATAACTTGTGTCTCTCTGTTGCCTTCTTGTTCTTGATTACGCGCTCCTCTGCCGATCAATCTACCTTCATGGGATACCCCTCGGAGGACTGCCGACGATATTCTGTCGATAGTTGGCGTGCCAGGTAGGGGTGTGCATGCTGTTTCCTTGTCGAACAAGATGGCTTTTTCCGCAGGCTCTTCGTCCCTCCCGCAGCCCGGCCAGATCTTCACGGCTGGATCCATCTCGTGGGTCATCAATGCTGACGGAGTCAGAGAGCTCGTCGAGCCGGTGCAGATCCATTCTGTGCCAACCATCCCGCACCTACGACTACAGATCCGATCTTGGAATTACTTTCGAGGTCATCTTCATCAACGACTCGCCGTTCGCTTCCTCGTTACCAGAGGAGGCACATCAACAATGATGATCTGATCGATTCCATCGATCGGGTCGGTCTGAAGCTCGCCGATTGCCTCTCCATCGCCAAGTTGGCTCTAGACACTTTCATTCAGCGCCGATCACCCTCCGATCCAGATCTATCGGAAGCTACTCAGCAAACTCCGGAGGTTACAGCCCTACCCCTCGGGCTCACCAACACCGTCGCTACTTACCAAGACGCCCTAAGGGGCAAATTCACCGACCAGGTGGGGGATATCTATTCTCTCGCCGACCAAATCGCCAATCAGCTCCCGCTGATGGTCAACATGCTGCACGCTAGCCGAGGTCCCAGAGCATCCCTCCAAACCATCCTGGAGGAAAATCTAGACTCTGAATCCTAGGGCTCCACGGAAACCCTCGCTGAAACCTTCACCAAGCAACTCCCTCTCCCACCTTTCCGGGGGGCGCGATCTTCAACGTCAGCATTGACAGCCCCCCTCGAAAATCGATGAGGAACGCGCCGCTCGTGAAAATAGGAATGTCAACCACGCACAACGCCGCGATAACGAGCGTGCCCTTACGATGGTCGAGGCCGCTCGTGACAACCAATTTGACTCGCAAGGAAGGCAGCTCCATCGCAACCTCGATGAAGAGTTCCTCCACGTTGACGGCCATGATGTCTTCAAGACTCCAAGCGCCAATCTGGTGGTGGCCGCTAACGAGCTCGCCCGCCTGCCATAGACGCCCGAGCTCGCCAAGGTCGCCGCTATGCTTAAAGCGGCACACTGTCAAGTTAATGAGATCCGAGAGGATCAGAGACCTTCATGCTCCACGAGCATGATTCGCTGATCAGCTGTACCTAGATCCAATCGCTGCCCCAATCAAAGTCGGTTCGCCGACCAGTCACTACCTCTCCAGGGGGGAGCCGAGGGCCACCACGCCGAGCATCATCGCCAGCATGACCTAGAAGTCGAACAGGATGCTCAAGTGCACCTCAGTAACCTTCGGGATGCACGATGGCGTATCGAGCAATGTCTCTTCGATCGCCATGAAGAAGAAGTATGCCGCCGCTAGGAGTACGAGCAAGAGTATGGTAATTCGGACTCAGCTTTGGAGCCGATCGCCACTGGCGACGCTGCAGACAATGCCGCCGACAACCTGGAAGGGCCCCCTGCTTTCACCAGGGCGCTCCGAACACTCCAGTGGCCTCGTGGTTTTAAAATCACCGGGGTTGAGCCCTATGAAGGAAGGATGAATCCAACTCAGTGGCTGCAGGCTTACGCCACTGCCGTCCATGCCGCTGGAGGAGACACCAACATCATGGCAAATTATCTCCCCATCATGCTCACACCAGCCGCCATGAGCTGGTTCATAAGCCTTGCCCCGGAATCCATCAGATCTTGGGAAGAGCTGAAGAAAGTCTTCACTGACAACTACATGGCTACATGTACGCGGCCGGGCACCAAGCATGATCTCAACCGCATCACCCAAAAGCCGTCCAAGCTCCTCCACAGCTACATCAGACACTTTTCCGAGATGAGGAATTATATTCCCAACATCACAGAAGCTGAGGTCATCACCGCCTTCGTCCGAGGACTTCATCACCGCGAGCTCTGTTCCAAGTTCAATCGCAAGCCACCTACAGGCATCGGCGAGATGATCACGACTGCCAACCAGTACGCTGACATGGAGGAAGCTAAGGTGCGTTTCAACAAAGATACGGGCATGAATCGCCCGCCTCACCGCTACGACGACCACCTCGACAACCGACACCACAATGATCGCCGTTATGACGACCGCAGTTTCCACCGGGACAGCGGCCGTGATCGACCAAAAGGATCTAAGCCTAGCCAGAATCGCCACCGCCGGCCAAACCACTTTCTCGCTGCCATCAATGAGCTGTGCGCCAAGCGCAACTACGATGAGCAGTACAAGAAGATCCTCGACGGTCTGTGCCCCCTCCATAAGAACGCCAAACACAAGATGAAAGACTACCTCGGTTTGGTCAAGGAGTTCCAGGACAAAAAGCTAGACGACGACGCCAATGGCAGGAACGGAGGCCGCCGACCACCTGGGGGCAATAACAATGCCTTCCAGGACCACGACAAGGTGGTCACCACCATCTTCGGGGGCCTCACCTCCATCAAAAGCAGAAGAGAATGGAAGCTCGCCGCCCAACGAGTGCTTGCCATCACTTCAGAGGAAACCACCGCCAACCTCAGCTATCGTCCATGGTCCGAGGTCCCCATCACCTTCAGCAGGGCTAACCAGTGGGTGGACATACCCTACATAGGGTCTTTCCCTCTTGTTCTTGACGCAACCGTCCAGAAGGTGCTCTTTAGAAAAGTCCTCATCGATGATGGGAGCGCTTTGAATCTGCTCTTCGCCGGGGCCCTAAGAGAGCTAGGCCTTAGGATAACAAATCTCACTCCCTCGGACTCCTGCTTCTAGGGCGTGGTACCTAGCAGGGCATCCAGACCACTAGGAGAGATTACCCTACCAGTATAGTTCGGCATGGCAAGCAACTATCGCGTCAAGCATGTCAACTTCTACGTCGCCGACTTCGACACCGCCTACCAAGCCATACTTGGTCGGCCAGCTTTGGCCAAGTTCATGGCCGTGCCGCACTACGCATATCTGGTAATGAAGATGCCTTCGCCTGTAGAAGTCCTGTCTCTACGGGCCAACCTCTCCGTTGCCTACGCCTGTGAGACAAAGAGTCTCGCTCTCATCGAAGCCACCGACCTCTCCATCCAGATGGCTAGCATCATCGCCGAAGCCAAGATGGCGCCCGCCAATGACATGGATATCCTAGAGCTGGAGCCTCCGTGCACCTCTGCCAAGTCCAAGGAAGTCAAGGAGGTTGGCCTCGGCCTCGACAACCCCTCCAAGACCATGAAGATCGAGGCTCACCTTGACCCCAAATAGGAAAGCACGCTCATCTCCTTCCTATGTGCCAACACCAACGTGTTTGTGTGGAAACCCATAGACATGTCGGGGGTACCATGGGAGAAGATCGAGCACTCCTTGAATGTCTCGCCGACCACCAAACCGATCAAGCAGAAACTCTGCCAATTCATGCCAGACAAGGAGGCTGTTAGGGTAGAAATAAAATGGCTGTTAGCGGTCGGATTTATAAAAGAACTGTATCATCTAGATTGGTTAGCAAACCCTGTTCTCATTCGAAAAAAGAATAAAGAATGGAGAATGTGTATTGATTATACTAATCTTAACAAACACTGCCCTAAAGACCCCTTCGGTTTGCCTTGGATAGACGAGGTTGTAGACTCTACCGCCGGCTGCGAACTGCTCTCCTTCCTTGATTGTTACTCCGGCTATCATCAGATATCCCACAAGAAAGAAGACCAGATCAAGACGTCATTCATCACGCCCTTCGGGGCATACTATTACACGACTATGTCCTTCAGACTCAAAAATGTCGGGGCTACCTATCAAAGTGCCATCTAGATGTGCCTTGACCAATAGATCAGCCGCAATGTTGAAGCTTACATCGATGACGTGGTCGTCAAGACCAAGACCGCTGACAACCTTATCGCCGACCTCGAAGAAACTTTCGCCAACCTAAACAAGTACCGATGGAAGCTGAACCCTTCAAAGTGCATCTTTGGAGTTCCATCTGGTATACTGCTGGGCTACATCGTTAGTGCTCAAGGCATCAAACCTAACCCTAACAAGGTCTCCGCCATCACCAATATGAAACGGTCGACATGCGTCAAGGATATACAGAAGCTTACAGGCTGCATGGCTGCTTTAAGCCACTTCATATCGTGCCTCGGCGAAAAAGGGCTACCTTTCTTCAAGCTACTCAAAGCCTCTGAGCGTTTTTCCTAGTCAGAGGAGGCAGACATAGCTTTCGAGCAACTTAAATTGTTCTTAACAAGGCCTCCGATCATGACTGCGCCATGACCAGATGAAACTCTTCTGATCCACATCGCCGCTACTTCTCGCGTTGTCAGCACTACTATCGTCGTCGAATGCGAGGAAGCTGGGCATGCCTACAAGGTGCAATGTCCGGTTTATTTTATCAGCGAGGTACTTAATGAGCCCAAAACTCATTATCCTCAAGTACAAAAGCTATTATATGCAATTCTGATTACGTCACGCAAGCTTCGACACTACTTCAAATACTACAAGATCGCCGCGGTCACCGAGTTCCCTCTAGGGGACATTCTCCACAATAAAGAGGCCAATGGCTGTATCATCAAGTGGGCTATTGAGCTTGGCACTTACTCCATCAAATTCAGAAGCAGACCTACCATTAAGTCACAGGCGCTTGCTGATTTCATTGCTAAGTGGACCGAGATCCAAGAACCCATTGCCGCCACTTGCCCCGAGCACTAGGTGATGTACTTTGATGGTGCCCTTAACATCAACGGTGTGGGTGTGGGCATTCTATTCATTACGCTGACCAAAGATAAGCTCCGCTATGCCCTTTGGATACACTTTCTAGCCTCCAACAACACCGCGGAATATGAAGCATGACTCCACGGTCTCCGTATAGCAGGCGAGCTTGGCGTCAAATGCCTCATGGTGTACGGGGACTCCACACTGGTTATTAACCAGCTCAACAAAGACTGGTCCTATTCCAGTGAGAAGATGGACGCATACTGCGCCGAAATTAGGAAGCTTGAAGGGAAGTTCTACGGTATCGAATACCACCACATGGTATGAGATCAAAATCAGCTAGATGACCAGCTCTCAAAAATAGGTTCTTCTCGTGCCGTGGTTTCACCAGGGGTCTTCGTTCAAGATCTCTTGGCGCCATCCATTACAGAAGAAAAGGAAGTTGAGGAGGTTCCCCCTGCCGAGCAGTTGGTGCTTGCAGTGCCTTCGTCGGTCGCCGATTGGAGGGAGCAGTTCATCAAGTATCTCACCAATGCTGAAGTACCCGCCGACAAGACCGACACCGAACGCCTAATCCACCAAAGCAAGCACTACGTGCTGGTGGATGGTAACTTGATGAGGAAGAGTGCCAAGGAAGGGATATTGCAGAAATGCATCATTCAAGACGAAGGAGTGAGGCTACTTCACGAAATTCATTCTAGTTCCTGTGGCAATCACGCGGCCTTGAGAAACCTGGTCAGCAAAGCTTTCCGAGCTGGTTTTTACTGGCTCACGGCCATCTCCGATGCAGAAGACATCGTTCGACGTTGTGAAGGATGTTAGTTTTTCGCAAAGCAAATACATGTACCAGCGCAAGAACTGCAGACCATCCTAGCTTCCTGGCCTTTCGCCTGCTGGGGACCGGATATGATCGGGCCTTTCAAGCCAGCGCTGGGTGGTTTCTGGTACGTCTATGTCACCATCGACAAATTCTCCAAGTGGATCGAGTACAAACTGCTCATCTCAACTACCGCAAAGAAAGCAGTCGAGCTCTTCGAAGATATTATCCATAGATTCGGTCTTCCGAACAGCATCATCACCGACCTCGGAACCACATTTACTGACCATCACTTCTAGGACTTCTGCAAAGATCGGTGCATCTCCGTTAAATACGTCTTCGTTGCCCACCCGAGAGCCAATGGCCAGGTTGAGCGGGTGAACGGCATGATTCTTGATGCCCTCAAAAAGAGGCTATACCAGAAAGAAGAAAAGCATCTGGGCTGATGGCTCAAGGAGCTACCAGCTATGGTCTGGGGACTACGTACTCAAGCTAGTCGCAGCACCGGTGTGTCTCCATATTTTTTGGTCTACGGATCAGAGGCCATACTACCAGCAGATGTCGCCTTCCGAGCACCTAGGGTGGAGAATTATGACAAAGAACAAGCCATAGCTGTTCGGACAGAGGACGTCGACCGGGCCAAGGAAGAACGCCTGATCACCTACGTCCGCACAGCAAAATATCTAGAAGGCTTGCGGAGATACTATAACCGCAACATAAAAGGTCGTTCATTCACCGTCGGTGACCTTGTTCTCTATAGAAAACAAAAGACCGAAGGGTTGCACAAGCTCTCCTCCCCTTGGAAAGGGCCTTATGTCATCAAAGAGGCCACCCGATCAGGGTCTTATCGCCTATGTGACTTAGATGGGATTGATGTTCCCAATTCATGGCACATTGAGCACCTTATACGTTTCTATCCTTGAAACGCTCTAGATATGTACTCTCTACTTTGTGGTGAATAAATTTTTGGTCTCCATAACTTGTCTCCATGTTGTCTCCATTGTGGTTTAACACTCACCTATGGTCGTCGAGTTCTATGCCACCTCAGAGCAAACTCCAATACGAAATCGCCATAACCGTGCCGACCGTGTCTCTCCAAGACTCCAACGTTATCGCCGAACACGTTTTTTCTCCAAATCGCCGAACACGTATTCACCATAATCGCCGAACACGTTTGCTCCAAATCACCGAACATGTATTCACCATAATCGTCGAACACATTTTCTCCAAATCGCCGAACACGTATTCGCCATAATCACCGAACACGTTTTCGCCAAAATCGCCAAACACGTTTTATCCCAAAGCGCCGAATATTTTTCCTCCAACTCACCAACGTATTTCGCCGCACTTTTTCTCCAAAAATGCCAAACACTTTACTCCAAATCTACAAAGATGCGTGACCGATCCGTGAGAAGCATACTTTCTTTTCTGTTCTCTTCGGAAAAGACCTAGATTCTGATCTCTCCCTACACGTCCCATGGGCTCCGCGCTCTGCGTTATGGGTGGTCGGCTGCGGTTCCTTGGTTATGCCTGTTCTACCTACACGTCTACGGGCTCCGCGCTTGACGTTATGGACTACAGGCTAGCTAAGGCCGAGAGCTCAGCATATAATTAAATGCTCATATGCCGCTTATGCTGTCCATATCTCCAAGTTATTTCCATAATGCTACGCAAAGCACGTTCCGTCTTGTTTCTCTCTAGAGAAGACCCAGTTTTCAATCTCTCCCTACACGTGCTATGGGCTCCACGCTCTGCGTTATGGGTGGTTGGCTGTGGTTCCTTGGTTACGTCCGTACCTCTTACACGTGCACGGGCTCTTGCGCTCGACGCTATGGACTATGGGCTAGCTGAGGCCATAGGGGTCAGTGGTGACTTAACTGCTCGGCCTCTGCTTATGCTCCAAATAAGTACGCTACAGTCAAAATCACGAAGATTTTTTTTGCCGGCATATAAGCAAGCTGCACGTACATGCATCTTATAACATTTATAATATACATAAGTGTTTTCTACGCTATCGCGGTTTCTAACTACATTGTCTAGAAATTACAGATGATCTCCGCCAAGCAGATCATTGAGCTTCGCCGCTGCCGTCCATTTCGTCGAACAGATCTATATCGTCGGCTAGATTTTTTGCTGCGTCCTCCACTTCATCCTCTAGCTTCTGAGTCTCCGCATCGCTCAGTCCTTCAGCGAAACTGCCCCCTATCGACTAAATGTCGAGGGTTGGGTAGTGGGATTGAATCACCGCAAGAACATGAGTAGCGATAGTCACAATGGTGTCGTGGTTGAAGACCTTGAAGTTCTCCCACGCTGCCTTGCACCTTTGGATAATGGTGTCTGGATGTTGCCGCCTGCTGTTAGTCTGTGAAGCTGGTTCCAGGTTGACGCAGTCAAGCACCGGCTTAATTGCAGCGACTACAGCATCGAAGTTCTCCTTTTGGATCTTGGCCTCCTGAATCAGCACGTCAAACTGTGCTTTGGCTTTATGACGATAGCCTGCAAGCGTTACAATGCTCTATCATACAAGGAAACTACTTTAAAAGTAATTCCGACCAGGAGGAATTCACCTTTCAGCTCCTCAGCCAGTTTGTCTGCCCACTCTGTTTCCTTCGCCTTCTCCTGGCGAAGTTGGTCGATGGCCTGGCGTAGTTGGCAGAGTTCAACGTCTTGCTCTACAAGTGCAACGGTTTGTCACAAAAAAATATGGTAGTATAGCAATATGAAAGTACAGTCACCAATATATCGAACCTGCTTTCTGCTCAGATACACTTTTAAGCTGCTCGGTTTCCCTCTCCAGCTGCTCGGAGGGTACTCTTCAGTTGGCCGGAGACAATGGTCAGTTGCTTGGATTGGCTCCACGCCTGCTCGGACACCGTAGCTAGCTTTCCGATCAGGACCCCATTCTGGTATTCCAGGTCCCGCGCATTGGACTCTGCAAGGTCTCGTTCGCATTGGGCTCTCTGGATGTTTCTCTCTGAGAGGTTCATTGCCTCTTTGAGTTTTGTGTTCTCCTCGGTGAGGGGCTCCATCCTCTTTATCAGTTGGCGGCGCTGCTCAGCAATCCGAGTTATCTCCTGCAAATGCACAATAACAGTGTCGATATCCAATTCCAAATGACGACCGGGACCTCTAGGGTGCAGTACTACCCTTGATCTACCTCACCACCCCAGTAAGGGAGGTCTCTAGTCTCCTGAATTCCTTGGTGGTGTCTCCTCTTCGACAACTACCATATCATCGCCATGCTTTCAGAGGATCCAGACTGATTAGGGGCGAGGGTCTTCGCGCTCGATCTCTTCCACCTCGTCCTCTTCTGTTGCAGCTGGAGGCGCTGCCTAGGAACTCCGTGGCCGGATAGCAGGTCCAACCACACCTTCCAAAGCTTCGGGTGGTGCCATCATCGGCTCATTTGCCGTCATTGACAACCATTCGCTATCGCCAACTCCACCAGGGGTAGCGTTTGGCTCTCCCGCGTGCTGCCGAGCATTCAAGGACTCTTGAGTGGGGTCTACATGCATCGCCCTTGCTCCGGGGTCAGCTTCTGGCTGCTGTTTAGTCTGAATGAGCAGGGCTTGATCCGTCGTTCGCCTCACACTACATCAAAGCAGTTCGTCAGTTACCGCAGGAATTAAGAAACTATAGCAAAGTAATTCCATCACAAGGACGCTTATGATTTGGTCTGACGGTTCAATTTTTTGAACCGGCGATGCCTGCCTGAGCCTCTAGGCGCAGCTGCGGGGTCGACTCTCGTGCTCTGCTAGGGATTTCTCGACTCCTCCTCGGTCGACCTCTATTCCGCCTGCTGCTTTGGGACCTTTCCTGCCTGCTACTCTAGATTTACCTATACTTGTTGCTCGGGGACTTCCGTCGCTTGCCCTGTAGGACTTCCGTTGTCCGTTGCGCAGAAACTCCTCCGCCGAATGCTTGGAAGAGGCTTCTTCGTGCTCGGCAAAGGAGCCGATGGAACTCATCATCATCGGACCAATCGAACACCGCGGTCCTTCATGTTCGATTGGTCTGATCGTCGCCAAGTGAGATGCTACCTGGTTTGTGGGTAGCAGCAGCTGCTATTTTCCTCTTCTTTTGGGCCGGCTTGTCTTCCACCGGCCTCTTCCCCTAGATTTTCTCTGATACCGGGGAGGACTCTCCATCCGACCAACGTCCTTACCTCTAGATTCTAAAGAGACGCCAACGGAGCTTTCTTTAGGCTGCGTTGGTGGTCGTGCATCTACTGCTGGTGGCCAATCGCTTCTCGGTACGCCCAAGAAGTATACCGCCCTATCCTACGAATGGATCTTCACATGAGTGGATCAGTCTACTGCTCGGTAATGATGAAAGAAAAACTTCTCAGAAATATATAGTTGGGATATTCACCTGAGGAGGCAAGATTCTTGTAGTTAAAGGGTTTTGTGTACCCTGACAATCTGAATGAAGCAAGTGGAGCGAACAGCTCAGCAGTCCGCTCTTCAACAGCATTCCTAGATAGTATTTTCGATCTCTCTCGGGTACCGTCGGTCTCCCCTTTGAATTCGAAGCCTAGGTGCACCCTCTCTTTGCATGGCTGAATGCGGCGCACTATGAAACTCGCCGCCACCAATCCGCCATTGGTCCTCACACTCTTTATTAAGTCAGGAGTTCCTTTACTTGTTCCATATCATCATTGCTCGGCATCTCCAACCAACTCTTCTGGTTTTCTGGGATGTGGTCAGTGTCATAGCAGACTGCTGGGTGGTTTTGTTTCATATAGAACCACCTAGTGTTCCACCCCTTCAGTGATGTGTTCAGCGGCATAGTGAGGTATTCACTTGCCATCCCATCACACAGCTGAAGGTACACCCCGCCGACCACCCCTTGGCAACCAACGCCGCCTCTCTTCTTCAGCCAGAATAGGTGACGGAAGAGATTGAAGTGGGGTAGGATTCCGAGGTATGCCTCATAGAAATGGATAAAGATTGAGATGTGTAAAATGGTATTAGGGTGGAGGTTGCACAGACTAACTGCCCAGAGCTCCAATAGATCCCTTAGAAATGTGTGAACAGGAAATCCTAACCCATGCCAGAAATAATCCTCGAATACCACTGCTTCATCAGTATGAGGTGTTGGGAAGGACTCACCGAGGGCTGGCCGCCATCCGGCGGTAGCACGGTCAGGGAGAACGACAGCTTCCACCAATCTATTGAGTTTCGCCTCTCCCGTTCGCGATGGCACCCACTCCTTGTCGCGCTGGGCCATGGCATCCACCTTCTTGGGACTGGCCTTCTTCGATTTGCAGCTCCTTTCTTGGGCGCCATCTCCTAGATCTGGTTAGGGTTTGGCGTCGAAGGCAAATACGGTTGCGGATTCGGGGATGCGAGAGATGAGGAGGAAGATGAAGTGGAAAAGGTGGGAATGGGGGTATGCGGCGGCGCCGTTATAAAGTGTTTTCCCCACCCTTTCGCATTCAAGGGTTTTTGGGAAACTGTTCCCACGATCTGCGCTGCTCCGAATTCTACAACGCGGTTTAATGGGCCGCAAACTGGGCTTTCAAGCAACCGTAGCCCACGTCGCTCATTTATCGCCGCCGTCTGTTGTTACTCGCCGAATAATCATTGATTTCTTCGCCATTTATCGAGGCTAAGTAACAGTTACTGTACAACTGTTGCTCCAATTTTTTCTCCACGGTTTGATTTCTCCGATATCTTCGCTTGGAACCCGGGGACTGGCTGCCTGCTCGGCTAGTTTTCACAATTTTTTTCTAACCCTGGCACCACATGACTACGTCATCTACTATCAGGCTCGGGGACTAAGTGGGCACACTTCACCTCACGGTGAATGTGCTTTGTCTCATTTTGGGGCTACGCCCGGGGACTGGCTGCCTGCTCGGCTGGTTTTTCTATTATTTTTCTGCTTTGGATCCTGGCACCACATGACTGTGTCATCTACTGCCAGGCTCGGGGACTAAGTGGGCACACTTCACCTCGCGGTGAATATGTTTGTTTTTTCTGAGGTCGGACTCTAAGTGGGCACACTTGGTCCACTATGAAGAAATTTTTGATTCTGGACTGGAGCTCCTTACACCCTTATGGCAAGACGTACTTGGGATATGCTGCTCGGCTGTGGGTCATGCTGCTCGGTGATTATTGCACGCTGCTCGGCAACTGCTCACAACTGCTCGGCGACTCATCACGGTGATTGGACCATGAGTCTGATTGCTCAGCTTTTATTCGCACTTGCTCGGACAAGCTCAAGATGGCGTTGCACAACGGGTACAAGGCACTCGGGGACTAGCTGTGGGGGGTGCGACCCCGGATACCCACGACAAACCACATGGGCTATGCCCCCAGGGGCGGCCCAGCCCACAAGACGAAGCCTTGCGGGGCACGATTCTGCTCAGCGCCTCCCACAAGACTTGGGAGAGATATCCTGAAGATACTATGAGATCTATTAGGATACGTATGACCCCATGATTCCTGTAATCTGTTATTACTTTCTGGTTATCTCTCAGATCTAACCAACCTGTAATCCTGCCCCCAGACTATATAAGGCGGGCAGGGACCCCTCCAAAATCACGGCATATCATATGATAGCTAATACAAACCAACAGACCACAGGAGTAAGGTATTACGTCATACTGACGGCCTGAACCTATATAACTCGTGTGTCTCTGTTGCCTTCTTATTCTTGATCACGCGCTCCTCTGCCGATCAATCTACCTTCGTGGGATACCCCTCGGAGGACTGCCGACGATATTCTGTCGACAGTGTGTGTGTGTTGTGCATTTATATTGCAATTTTATGGAAACCACATGCATATATCTATCTATCCTAAGAGTCTTACTAGCGTAGATTCGAGTAGCTGCTATGCTTAGGCTTGTCAGTAGCATGAGTAACCTGTCGTTACTCACAAGTAGGGAATATTATTTTTATTCTCCTGATAAAATGATGGAAAGAAAATGGTGACCAGGCAGAGATAAGGAATGGGATATTGGTGGGTGTAACAAGTTGTGTCCTATGGTCAACAGGGCTTAGCTTGGTTACACTGTTTTCTTTGTCCATGTTGATTGAGGACCGTCCGTTACTGTGGATGGTAGTCAGGTCATAGACTTATTATCCTAAGTACATACTTGCTTATGGGAGCGAAAAAGCTCGTTATGCTCTTGTCGTGGGTTCCGGCTCTTTTTGGACCGACTGATTGGAGGCGGGGAAAGGTAGAGGTCTAAGCACCATACTAAGACCGGGTCTCAAGTGTGGGGGCTTGGAGTCTAAGTTTGGACGGGGACTTGAACCCCTCGACAGGAGTGAAATGGGTTGGTCTCGTTTGTACCTGGGGTACAAGCAAGGCGTGTGTTTCGGGGTACCCAGCTAGAATACATTGGTTCGCGAATCGCCATTTCCGTGAGACAGTACGACTTGGCTATGGTCTAGCACTATAGTAAGAACTGGAAGATGAAAGGTGGTAAAATGGTTCTGATTGCTCAACTCTTGCTTGAAGGTAGAATATGTGCTTACCTAGAATGGTTAGCTAATAAAGTAATCATGACTACTAATAAAACTTGACCTTAAGGCCGCACTATTAGTAATGCTTTTCGCAAACAAAAGAAAACATCATACCATATTGCCTATCATCCTTGAGAGTCGGGAAAATATTCCCTCTAGTCGGGTAAGTCTTGCGAGTACATTGTGTACTCAGGGTTTATTTTATCCTGTTGCAGGTGTAGCTTGAGGAGTTAGCTCTTGTGTGGAGGATTCTTTTGGTGGGCACAGATGGATCCATGTATTGTTTTCGCTAGATGATTATTACATTCCGTTGTTTAATTATCGCACTCTGAACTCTGGCATTGTAATAAATAATTTCCAAGACTCTATGTTGTATGAAATAGACTAAGTATTGTAAGCTCATACTCATTATTGGATCCTGAATGTAAACCGTGGATTGTTTCGAGTTCTCTCTTTGGGTGTGCTCGACGGAACTGCCAATTTTAGCCATTTTTTGGGGCGCTTAGTGTCTAGTGGAAGACGAACGCCTCCGAAAATGTGTTATTCTAAGTTGTTCTGCCACAGTAACTAGTAGTGCTCCCCCTCTTTCATTTTATTCTGTTTCCTTAAAACAAAACCAGTGAACTCGACAAGATAGCATTATTGCTAATGTAGCCCTTAGTTGATTATATTTTTGCACAATAAAATGAGATTTCATATTTAAATAAATGTAGACAGAATGCACCATATATTCTTCTGTACAATTATTTGCCAACAAAGTGACATGTATATCTAGACAGCCATTGGACTTCAACACATTTAGATTTCTTCTTCAAACTACTTCGGTTGCACAGAGTATCAAACTCAATATAACCCAAAGTATTTAAAGAAAAAATAATCTTAGTCCATTGTTTAGTAGCGATGGGAAGCAAATGTTTATTTTTAGTACAAGTATTTGGTTCCAAAACAAAAAAAAATCATTCTCACTCATTAGTTGTGGCACAAGGATAATGAAAGCACTATCACACAACTCCTCTTTATCACAAAGATTAGCAGAACAATTACTTCATGACAAGGGTAAATCATGTTTAGTGTCCACTAAATGTTGCTCTATTATAACATAAATGGTGGACAAACTTAGTATATTATCACCAATTTCAACAATATGACTCTGGAGTGGGTGTGACAGGTGGTGTTGAAGACACTGTTGTAGCGGTAGAAGCGGCCACTCGCCTGCTCACTGCGGTGTCCAAATTTGCTAATGCTTGCTCGATCACTTCTTTCAGCGCTTTCTAACCTTGCTAATATCTGGTCCATCATGTCCTACGGCTCAATCTTAAGAATAGGCACGTCGTCCGGTATGAGGAATCAAAATAAAGCCCTACCGGCTATTATATTGGTCGGTGTAAACATGCTCTCGCACATCTTACTGAGTTCTTACAAGGTTCATACCAACACGAAGAATATTAGAAGGTATTGGTTCGTAGTACATGTGAGGGCGTGACACAGAGATTTTAAAATTTAAAATTTTCAAACATTCTCGGATGTTGACATGGTCTATACCAAAGTTATAGTTGTTAGTACAATCTACAACTTTGTAGTTGAAAAGTTTTCTATTTAAAGCTATTTAGAGTCCCAAATATGTGGTTTAAGTTCATAGATTTTGAAATATAAAATTTAGAATTTTTAAATGACCTCTTAAATGTTCACATATTTAATACTAAAGTTTTAGCGGCATCTATACGTTTGTTGTTGATAAGTTTTTTATTTGAAATTTTTAGTGTCTCAAATATTTGTTTTAAATTCACATATTTTGATATCCAATTTTATTTAAATTTTTCGACCGATCTCCGATGCAGACACATCCTATACTAAAAGTGTGCTGCTTGACAAGATTTGAGACCCTTGCACGGTCGGTCCGCATGCATAAGCAGCCATTGTAGTCCGCGACATGGTGGATTGGTGGTGTACAGGGAGTCAAAGAGATCCACAGGGGCACACGGATATCCACCGTTGCGCTCTGCAATCGGAGACAGGGGAGCAGGGAGGGAAGCAGAAGTGTCCACGCATACAAATCTGTGCGAGAGGAATCCACATGTCGGCACGCCAAAATGATCAGAGAGGGAGTGCAGCATCACGAGCATGGGGCACACTGATAATGCTGTTAGGAGTAGAGATCTGTGTGGGAGTCAGACGATGTTGCCTGAAAAAAAAACTACACCTGAGTGGGATCACGGGAGGAGTGGGATCGTAGGAGAGGGAGGGCACGGACGGAGTGACTGATGAAGGGGGTGTAGACGTCACTTTTGGTTCTTCATCGTAGTAGATAGAGATATATTATATGAGATGTTCCTCTAAATATAATTATTGGTTTGGAAAAGTATAGCTGAAATAGCTGGAAAATTAATATAATAATTAAAAAAGGGAAGTCATTATGAATCCAAAAAATTACATCTGAAAACTAATACAACTAATGCAGTAGTACTCTACAAAAACTTCACTTGGAAACCCATCACGTCCATGAAAGCATGAAATTAGTAACCCCTAAAAATTAAGGCCATTTGAATGATTAGTAATTACTAATTACCAATTGTAAGGTTTGGTTTTCTGCTATATATATACGGGAGCAATGTGTAGATCAAACAAGCATATCATCAGTCTAGTCGGCATGTTTGCTGGTTGGTTTCTGGGCTGATAAGTCCGGCTGATGCTGGTTTGTTGTGAGAGAAAAACACTGTTGGCTGGCTGATAAGCCCTGGCTAAAACCAACAAACGAACATGCTATATATTCTACTAGCGCAGTCACTCGCCGACGAGGACCAATCATCGAATTGCACACCTACTCTTACATGGAGAAGTACACAAAGCACATGGCTGCACTATTGCTGCTATCACTCGGCCTGTTCGCTGGTTAGTTTCTGAGCTGATAAGCTTAGCTGGTTCTGATTTGTTGTGAGAGGAAAACACTGTTGACTGGCTGATAAGCCCTGACTGAAACCAACAAGCGAACAGACTGACGATTTCTTCTCAGCTATCTTGCAGATACTGTGGAATGTAAGTGAACTCAACTCCATTCCATGTATATATATATTACTGATCATGGACTCCTTTTAGCATGCAAAGGAATTATGGCGACAAATATTTTTCATCTTCAACAAACAGGCAGAGGCATGGATGAATCTGATGATACGACGCTCAGTCGTCTTCCACCTGCATTCTGCTACCATCCCCATTTCCCAGCGTGCATAGGAAATATAAGTGTTGGTGTTGTTTTAGGAAAGGTGGCAATACTCCTTGTTTTTCTACACAGGCTGAATGCAACAATGCCTGCGTGCCGCCTAATTAAATTTATTAGTTCTTGCAACGATGTAATAATAATGAGTGAAATTCTACGATGAACAATGGAACAAGAAACAAATGAAAATATTGTGATTTTCTTTCCAACGCCCTCCCCAAAACTATGTGATGAATGCTAACAATATACAACCAACCAACCTGCTTTTGTGCTTCTCAAAAACCAAAAGCCAACCAAAGAGATGGCAAGGCCAAAAACTGCTTGTCCTCGAGTACAAATCCCACAACAACTCTCCTGCTTTTACCTGCTATGGAGGTGGCAACTTAAAAAATTTATCCACCTGCCACTAGTTATGAAAAATACCATTTCGATTTTTTCCTTTAGCTACTGTTACTCTCCCATCCCATCGGACCTCTTCCGTGGGTGAGCACTAGGTGCCGCAGCTCGTGGGGACTGCTAGAGCCCAGACATCCGGACGGATGCCTGTGTCCAGACACCCGCGCCTGCACCCTATTTTTCGCGCCTGCTCCGTTTCGAGCGCTGAAGCGGGGGCCCGCGCCGCCTGAACGATTCACCCTGCCCATGTCGCCTGACCGCACGCAAGGACCGCTAGCGCCCCCCTCTGTTTCCCATGCGCATGCACACAGGGACCTTCTACACTCGCTCGGCGGTGCCCCAGCAGTTACAGCAGACGACTACGACGGGTGGGTCACATTACAACATGTGTAACACCAGATTTACTTTTGCAACATCCAGATGAAACACGTGCAACATACGTCTGAAACAGCTAAAACAGTTGCAAATACCTAGAAACACTTGTGTAGCCATTGCAAACATATATAACATCCATATCTACTTTTGCAATATCCATATGAAACGCTTGCAATATACGTATGAAAACACCTGAAACACTTGCAACATACGTATGAAATACTTGAAACATACGCTTGCAACATGCATGTATATGCAACATCTAGATGAAAACACTTAAAACATACGTCTAAAACACTCGAAACATACGCTTAAACCATGCGTATATAGCCATTGCAAATATATGCAGCATCCAGATAAAACACTTGAAAACATATGTCTGAAACACCTGAAGCACGGCATCACCAGCGGCCACGGCCTACCTGGTGGGGAACTGAGGTAGAAAGATAGGAAGGCAAGTGGCGGCGCTCGAGCACGGTGGATAGGAAGGATGGCGCCAGGCAAGCGGCCGGCGCGCGCCGCAACGGTCGCCGTGGACCACACCGGAATCCGCGGCGGTGTGGCCTCGGCGGCGAGTGGAGGTCGCGTCTCTGGAGTCGAGTAAAGCCAGAAGGCGATTGTTTTTTAAGTGGATTTTTTTATAAACTTCTGGAGTAGATTTGTTGAGGGCAAGACACAATGGGCCATTCAAGCCGTTGCGGTCCACGAGAGCACCCTAAGCAGAGCATTTCTGCAAATCAATTGGCGTGCCTAGTAATTATAGAGAAATCGCCAGCGACATCAGCTGACTGACGGCCAACTACCTCAGTCAAGGCTGGTCCCAATAGATCGATGGATTAAAGAATTTTTGGCGATCACGAATCGATCATCTCTGATACCATATGTTAGTGTAGGAGTTTAGAGAAGCATGGAAGAAGGGGCCGGGAGCAGGTAGTAGTAAGGACAACTTCAGAATTCAGATAGCAGGCCATTCAGAGTTTAATTTTTGCATGCCTCTCTTCCTCTCCAAGTTCAGTCTTTATACAATCTCGGTCAAACCGATGGGCGACACGTAGCGCAGCTACTCTTTCCTACCATTCAAGCCCACTGTGGATCCTCTGCATCGCCATCTTTAGTTGCGCCTTCAGGGTCTTCAGTAGTAGCCTTGACAGACAGTGCGGCGAGGGGCGGCGAGGGGCGGCGTGGCCGTGCGAGGACGCGCGAGTGTGGCACATTTGGCATTGGCGAGGCCTGGCGGGGCGGGCGGGGCCGCGGGGGTGGCACAGCACGGCGCGGCTATGTGAGCTAGGTATGGGTGACAGCGGTTGCCATATGGGACGCACAATGAGACGGGTGCTCGCGGCAGGAAGTACTACTCCTGCGCGGGTGGCGGCACTGGCAATGCAACTGTGAGCGACTGAGCGTGCGGCTAGCCTCTTGGCAAGCGCAGACGTCCAGCACTCCCGTGGGGCGGCCATAGAGTGTGCGCACGACGAGGTGAGGCGCGCGGCCAGGCGTGCGTCGCCAGGCGTGCGCGACATATATGGCTACTAGACTGCACCAGGCAGCCGCTGTTGAGGGCCGGCTAGCGTTTAGCACCACGGCTCGGAGGCGGGCGTGGCACTAGGCGCAAGGCGTTGCGCTCAGCGCGCAGGAGCAGGCGGCGCAACCCGCAGGATCGAGCACGGCGCTAGGCGCTTCTCAGGCGCTTAGCTACAGCACCCCACGGCCGCGGCGAAATCGGCAGGAGCATGCGGCTGGTACGGAGGGCCGGTGGCCGGTAGGCAGCCAGTGCAGCACGTGAGAGGGGCGGCGAGGGTCACGGACTCACGGTGCGGTGAGGCGAATGAACAAGTCCACAACGGCATGCGCGCGCCTTCCCTATCGCGTGCCGTCCAGAGCTGCTCCAAGATTCGTTCCAGTCAACTCTCCCTTTTCCCACCTCCCATTCCCTCTCCAGCTTCCCACCTTTCCCGTTCCTTTCCATTCCCGACTCTCTCTCTCTCTCTCCTTTTTCCTTCTCGTCTCTCCCCGGCGCTCCTGCCTGAGCAGCTCTCCGTAGTCATCGCCGCCGCCTCTCCTCTCTCCCCGGCGCTCCTGCCTAAGCAGCTCTCCGCCGCCCCTTCTGGCCTTCTCTCTCTCTCTCTCTCTCTCTCTCTCTCTCTCTCTCTCTCACACACACACACACACACACACACAGAGAGATCCAACATTCATCTCTCTCTCTCTCCCTCTCTCCCTCTTCCCCTCTGTCTCTGTTTTTTTTTTTTTTGCGATTTTTCCATATATCCATTATTATTTTCTTCTATAATCTAATCCGGCGCTGGTAAGCATTAGCACATCCCAGGGTCTACTCACTTTTCAGTAGCAATCTATTTCTTCTCAACTTCCCATGCTTTGTCATTTTGCATTCTTTTTATTCAACTGACTTGTCATTTTTATGTTATCTTTTTACATTGGGATCTATCAATTTTCGTCAGAAATCCGAATTCAAACAACATTATATTTCTGTTCAGTATATGAAAACCCTAATCTTCTCATTGTAATTATATGAAAACCCTAATCTTCTCATTGTAACTTTTCAAATTAGATTGCAGCGGTAAACGCAAAAAAAAAAAAAAAAAAAAAGAGAGATTGCAGCGAGAAAGGTAGGCAAAATCGATCCCACTAAACCATTATCATCAATTTTGATTACTTAATTATTGAGCACTATAGAAAATCATTTTTAGTTCTCTATCCTTATCCCAGTTTTTAGTTCTCTATCCTTATCCCAGTAAAACTACTTTTTGTTGCAATCCTGCTGTTCTCACTATAGTTCACATGTTTTGGCTTTCACTTAGTATTGCATTGAAAATCTCAAATGTTTAGAGTACAGTTCTTAATTTGACGTTCTAGCTGTTCTAATTCACCTACGGCTGTGGAGGTAAATAATTCATATAAACAATATTGTTTTTTGTACTGGTAGCAGGACTTCTAAGCTAATTATTTAGCTCCGATTTACAAAATGCTAACCCCACCTGTTTCTATTGTTCTATATTATTTATCTAGTCTATTAGTAGCTCAGATTGATGCTGTTGATTACCGTTTTTTAATCTAGCATGCAGCTAATTAACTGCACTGGTTTACCAGTTTATTATTCATACATCAACAATTCTTATAAAAAAAGGGCGTACCCAGTGTAGAGAGCTCCTGCTCTGTGCAGAGTTTGGAGAAATGTGTCAGTGGCAAGCCTTATCCTCGCTTGTGCAATGCGAGAAGACTGCGACTCCAACCCGGGACCTTCCGGTCATAGGCGGTAAGACTCTACTGCTTGCACCGGGCCCGCCCTTCTAAAAAAGAAGGGCAGACCCAGTGCCGGAGGCTCCCACATGAGTGGGGTCAGGGGAAGGAAAAAATCGAGGTAAGCCTTCCCCCGCAAAATTTATGGAGAGGCTGCTTCGAACCCGCGACCTGGTGACTCAGTGAGACAACTCTCACCACTACATCAACAATTCTTATGGCATTAAAATTTTTTATGTTCACTGGGAACACAGTTTGCTATTCAAACAAGATTAATACTTTGGCATTAAAAAAAAATTAGTTGGACTGAGTCTTTCCTAGTCTTGTATTGTTTTTTTACATAATTTGTACTTAATTATACCAAAACTTTGTATCATATGATCCCTTCATTTTGCATTTCTTTTATTTTTTGTTACAGTACCTGTGACCTCCCTTGATGAACAAGGAAATGCATCTTCTTCTCACATTGTTTCTTACACCTGTGATCCTACCGAGACCCCAGTTTTGGTATGTGGTTGCAATGGTCTCGTCGCTTTTATATAATTTATTTAGTCTTTTATATAATTTATTCTGTCTTTTATATGCATTAGTTCAGATTGTAGTGGTTGATTTCCGTTTGCAATTCAATCGCTCAGCTCCACAACTGCATTGGGAGTTTGGGACTGGTAGTATTGTCTCATGTATCATTCCTAGTTTCATTATTTCCTATAAATGGGTCTCAAGATTTTTAGTCCGAAGAATTGTTTAGTAGTCATACAATTTGCGATTTACCAGTGAAGATTTTGCTTTTACAATAGATCAACATACAGTCAGACTAATAGTTGTAGTGTACTAAGGTACATATTTAATATCAGTGACACTTTCAAATTTGTTGATAGCATAAATACTATAAGATGGTTGTCACTGAATTACTACTTTCAGTTAGACTTTTTCATATGGTATCAGCAGTACTCAGAAATTTATTGGTAAGGAGTATTCTCTAAGATATTGATATGGCATTTCCTAGTTTAATATTGAAACAACAGCAATCACCCTATTCGCTTCCGATCGTTTCTGTGGCTTATAAGTCGGCTGATGCTGTTTTGTTGTGAGAGAAAAACACTGTATTAGCTTTAGCATTCAAAAAATCAATCATTATGGCATTGTTAGTTAGTCTAAATGCTTGTTCTCTATTATTTTTGGCATATTTTGTACTCAATCATAACAGATCTTTGTGTCATATGTTCCCTTTCTTTGACCTACTCATTATTATGTTTTAGTACATGTGACCTCCGAAGATGGACAAGAAAATGCATCTTGTTGCCGATCTGTTTCTTTTCTGCGTACGGCCTCAACCCTCAAGGTAGGAAGCAAGGAGTCCGTGCAGTTTTTGGTTCCGTGTCCTCTGTTCCTGGGAGGAACTGAAGCCTCACTGGTGTGATCTGAGCTGCTTGTGGTACTGTATCTTTGTTTTAATTACCTATTTTTTTATTGGTTCTGGATGCTCTATTTTGATTAATTTTTTGATCTGTTCTATCCTTGTTTTAGTTCGATGTGATCGATGGAGGCACTGCCCTGCTGTTAGTGCATACATCTGATTCTTTATAGATAGGACCGACGGCTCTTATGGCCCTGCTGTTAGTGCATACATCTGTTTTTTTATAGATAAGGACCGACGGCTCTTATGTGTCCAACGTAGTTTTTGGTATTCTTGATAATTAGATTCTTAAAAGATATGCTTTTTTGTGGCCGTTCTTAGATGTCTTGTATCATGCTCCTAACTGTTAGTGCATACATCCTGGAGTGTGAACAACACTGACAGCCTATCTTAGTAGTGAAAATAATAAGAACAGCTACAACTCAACCGTTTCACTAATACAGAGTAACGATTCGAGAACTAAAAAGGAGGGAAGACATAATCTGCAGAAAAAGTAAAGCAGCGACTTTTGTAAGAAAGGAAACATCATCATTATGCAGAAATGTCATTGGGATATTATATACTACTAAGAAGTCAATCGCTGTCACTAGACAGAACACTCTATTATGTTGCAGAAAGAAAAAAATAACTGCAAATAACACCACCAGAATGAAACCTTTTTAGCATTGGCCCCAAACGATCACTATGTTACAATCTCAATTGGAAAAAGTGGGCACTCAGAGAGTAAATGTACTTATGAGAAAGATCTCACCTCAGATACAACAAATCCAGCCTTAATAGCTCATACACTATAAACAGCCTAATATATATATCCAGCCTACCTTGGCATTAAAATCTACGGCCTTCTGCTCCTAGAAACTTAACTGAATATATATATCCTTCAGTAATTTTCATTGCAAAAAAATAAGCAACCTTTGTTGGGGCACAATTTGTAGAATAGTGGCTATTCACACAACTAGAAGCCAGAGACTAATGAGAGATTTCATATAGATGGACTCAGTTGAGAGACTGTTCTTGCATCTTAGATAACAAACTTGCCTAAGAATTTCATTTTTGCGGGAGCCGAGAATTCAACTGACCTTGACCAATGAGATGAAAAATAGTTCAGCAATGATATCTTGTGAGAGTACAAAGTTTGTCACCTGAAAAATCAAATAACTATTCTATTTTGGAGGTACGTCAACAGAGTTTTGACATCTATCTTTACTGGGGTAAAGTAAGAGTAATTAATTGTCAAGATTATCTAGAAGATACTATGCACTATCAAGAGAACTACACCAGATAATACGTAAGTAGTTAATTCAATCCGTAGTCATTAAGTATAGCAAAGTAGGAAGTCTATAATTTTACAGATTGCTTAAGTATAGCATAGTTAATTCAACACTGTATGAGCACAAAGTAATGACTACAAGTTCTTCACATCACAAGTCTATAATCCAGATGTATGAGCACATATGAAATAAATATACTGCAAGGAAAAATTGTGAATTCCAAAGTACTAAAGAAACTAATATAATGTAAAGAAAGAAATAGAAGTGTACAATACAAGCTAACTGCTAACTCAAGGTGAAATTCAATGGCAGGTGAAATTCAATGTTAAAAATAAACCTTGAAACAGTATGTCTGAATGTGTTACAATTGGCTTCCAATCGGCAATGAACTAAAATGGCAGTAGAGAAATCAAATAATAATAATAATAATAATATAATGGTATCCATCTGGGGAGGTCACAGGTACCGTGACAGAAAATAAAAGAAAAGGTCAAATGAAGGGATCATATGATACAAAATTTTGGTATAATTAAGTACAAATTATGTAAAAAACAATACAAGACTAAGAAAGGTTCAGTCCAACTAAAATTTTTTTAAAGCCAAAGTATTAATCTTGTTTGAATAGTAAACTGCGTACCCAGTGAACATAAAACTTTTTAATGCCATAAGAATTATTGATGTACGAATAGTAAACTAGGAAACCAGTGCAGTTAATCAGCTGCATGCTAGATTTAAAACCGGTAATCAACAACTTCAATTTGAGGTACTAAACATAATAGACTTGATAAATAATATAGAATAGTAGAAACACATGGGGTTAGCATTTTCTAAATCAGAGCTAAATAATTAGCTTCTCAGTCCTGCTGCCAGTACATAAAACAATATTGTTTACAACAACAACAACAAAGCCATTAAGTTCCAAACAAGTTGGGGTAGGCTAGAGTTGAAACCCATCAGAAGCAATTAAGGTTCAGGCACGTGAATAGCTGTCTTCCAAGCACTCCTATCTAAGGCTAAGTCTTTGGGTATATTCCATCCTTTCAAGTCTCCTTTTATTGCCTCTACCCAAGTCAACTTCGGTCTTCCTCTGCCTCTCTTCACGTTACTATCCTGGCTTAGGATTCCACTACGCACCGGTGCCTCTGGAGGTCTCCGTTGCACATGTCCAAACCATCTCATAAAACAATATTGTTTATATGAATTATTTACCTTCACAGCCGTAGGTGAATTAGAACAGCTAGAACGTCAAATTAAGAACTGTACTCTAAACATTTGAGATTTTCAATGCAATTCTAAGTGAAAGGCAAAACATGTGAACTATAGATGAGAACAGCAGGATTGTAACAAAACTAGTTTTACTGGGATAAGGATAAAGGAGGCAACCAAGTTCAGAGATGACTCCTAGATATAACTGATGCTAGATAACTGAGTGCTATAACAAAATGTAAATCAGGAAAAAGGAGGCAATACAGTTCAGAGATGACTCCTAGAAGCCTACACAATACATATGAAAAAAAGGGAATGCACAAAGGGGATCTAGTAGCACATAAAAAAAATAAAATTCAGAAGCAATTGACAATCTCGTGCAAGGAACCGGCCCATTACAAAAATGGCAAACGCCACTTTAGGGCGGTGGAGAGAGAGATATAGAGAGAGAAGGGGCGGCGGAGAGCAGCTGCAGGCAGCAGCTCAGTGGAGAGAGGAGCGGCGGCGGGAGAGCGAGGGAGGAAGTAGCGGCAGGGCTGCAAGGATGGAGAGAGACGGATGGACGAAGGAGGGAGATGAGCGCCGGAGAGAGGAGCGGTGGCGGACAGGAGCTCACGCAGCTATGCCGTAGGGAGGAAGGGGAGGGAGGGAAAGAAAGAAGGAAGAGAGAAGAAAGCGGAACCATTGTAACGAATGGAATCGAATGGAGTGGAAATAGGAATGAGAAACAGAACAAAACGAAGGCAGGATAGGAATGGAGCCAGAATGAAGCAGTCTGGGACTCGAACCTTGGAAACGGAAGTACGCCGGATGCAGTTGACCAGCCCGAATCTCGAAGTCACGTAAGCCGCTGGATAAGGTAGGCGCGCACAAGGCCACAAGCCATTGTGGAAAAACCGGGTTGCACGGAGAGGCGACGCGACACACAAATGGCGAGGCTTGTTAGAGCGGCATACAGGTCCACGACGGGCGAGACGTACAGGCAGGCAAAGGCAGGTTGCCCGCGACCCAACACAGATATCACAGTTCCAGCCTGCCAGGTGCGTTGGAGAGCTTGAGGACTTCATTTCTGAGAAACGGTGCTTCGACTTTTCGTCTCTCTCCTTGTTAAACCTCCCGCCATGCACATTAGCATTTTGGTCACGTGTGAGGTCACATTTTAGTTCATGAAAACCACCAACCACGCCCTCTTTACTGCGTCGACACTCGAGAGTACCCTAACGAAGGAAGCTCTACGACAGGGCTCGAAAGAACGGAGAGGCGCAGCAAGAGGAGCTACAAATATGAAGTATAATAATCAATAACAATTTCAAGGCTTCTTCACCACCGTTACTTCTCCACTTTGTCATTAGTAAATAAATTAAAGATAATTAATATGTTATTTTGTTACTTAGTAATTATGATGGTAAGATTAATTTCAATAAGTGTGAATCTTTTGATTAATGCATGTTTTGTGTGTAGTTAGAGTAGTAGTGGTGCCAATTAACATATTTTATTTTGAATTAGTGATTATCCATGATAAAAATTAGTGTTGGTGCATATTTATTAGTGTCTATTTTGGTATTATTATTTTTAAATAATAGAATAATTACTCAACTTGTCTCATCTCATCCCATACCCTCTCACACATCCAACGGCAAAAAATAACTCATTTTTATCAATCCAACCAAATAGCCACTATGGATAACTCCATCTTAAAATCCATGCCATCAAACCAAACACACCCTCAAAGTTTCAAGCACACAGAGGACCTCAATACTCCATAGAACAACCGTTCCTTATTTTTTTCACCGGACAAAGTACAAGGTGAAAGCCCTAATTTGGTTTTGGCTAATTGATGAAACCTATTTGGACTAATCCTTGCATCTAAGTGTGTGACTAGACAGGATGGTCCAATCCAAGTGGTGGAGCAAGATGAAGTCCATGGTGTTGTTGGTGGACATGTAATGAAGGTGATCAAGCTCCGGACTTGGAAAAGAAGAAAGAGAAAAACAAAATAGGCTCAAAGCAAATGTGATATCTAAAGGGCCATTTTGTTTTCGGTGATCGAGATACTATAGAGAGTGTTATCACATTTAGGATATATGGTTATACTATTAAGAGGGGAGTTCTTATCGGACAACTCGATCATGTAGTGCCACTAGGTGTTGAAATACTTGCATTGCATTTTAGGCCTAGTGCACAATTGGTGAGAAGTGAATAACCTTTGAAAAATATTTGTGAAAATGCTAACACACTTGCATGAGATGGTGAAATACTTGAGTGTTAGCACATTTGTAAAGGTGGTGAAAAAAGGTGAAGAAAAGGAGGCGTAGCCGGGCTTGTGTTGCTACCCCGAGGGCACTGCCACCCCTGTGGCGGTGACCGGTAGAGGAGGCCGAGAGGGAGGTGCTCTAGGGGGGCACTGTAATGGAGATGGGGATCCTGATCTTCCGTCAGGTAGAGGATAACTATCGTTGTAGCGGAGAATGACACACCGATCGACTTCAGATCAAAAGATCGAACCCTGCAATCTTAGCACCATAGCTCCTCTGGTTATCAACCAAGGCACGGACCAAGTTGACCTCGCCAAAAAGGCTAATCCCTGCCTGCGCAACGAAGAACACAACCAAGAACAATAAAGAACGCAACCAAATTGCAGATGAATGCTTATCTCACGAAGTTGGGGTCTCACAAACCGATGAACGGCGAAACGGTTCTTGACAGAATAATCTAAGCAAAACCCAAAACCTAATGATGGTGACGGCATATGATTATAAAGGTCTTAGGGTCGTCGCCTACCCTGGACGCGCCCCGTAATGGGCCCAAACACGATACACGGTCCAATAGACCAAAAGAAGATATCGCAGGACCCTGGCAGATTCTGGACACTGACTTGTTTCGATGATTCCTGTTGATTCCGAAGAGCTTTTGATGTGAAACCACTTGGATTGGCTTCCTTATCAAATTATCTTTCCATCCATATGTGGATCATCGAAAACGGAGTCCGGATGCGTCCTGAGTGACCAGTTTAAGGCAGACTGGTCCTGAAGGCCGAGGCAGACTCGAACTTGAGTTGCTTTGGGCCTCCACCTCGGGGACTCGAACCGAATTAGCCTCGGGCCTCCTTCTTGACTTGGACGCCCTTGCTAGCCTCCTTCCCCTCCATCCCATGCACCAAACATGGTCATATGCATGGGTGTCATGTCCTCATCATCCTCCCCTTCTTGATGAAAAGCCATCCTCAGCGTCGATTGTGCTTGAAACTGATCCTGCACAACATAAAGAAGAATGGGGGTGTGAGGACAAAGAAAACTGAAATAATTGTGAGAAGGAACGTGACCATGTTTCCAAGTTTCTAGCATGTCATCTCGCATAAAAATTTCAGCAAGCATGTAGACTCCATGATTCGAATGCACATGATGTATATCAACACTATCCTGCACTGTGGTGCTAAGATTGCAGGGTTTTTGTACTGATCTGAAGAATTTATAGAGCTTGGAAGGCAAACAAAGAGTAATATGTATATCTGGCACATAAGTCAGTAACAGAAAGTAATGCTGAATTATAGTCCAAAGTACTTGTTCTCGTTGCTAGTCTAAAATGTTCTAAGTACCAGATGTATGATAAAAGTATGGTGGATAGCAAGGTGACAGGTGTATGAAAAACAAGTATGGTGGATGGAAACAACAACACAAACAAGGAAACAGACAACACACGCTAACACAACTCACTTTGGTCTTCTCTATGTGCTCCTCTAGATATTGTTCATCTTTTGCCCCTCTCTTTTTTTCTATTTTTTGGGCTGTCGTTGTTTTTTTTAAAAAATTTAACTTTTTTATTTTATTTTTTTTGATATTTTCCTTTACTTAGGAGCACAAAAGAAGTAACCACAGAAAATATGAGCTTAAATAAGTGTAAGCCGTGGTCTGTGGAATTTTCAGAAAACTTGCTCAAAATTGACAAAAACCTTGTGACCACGAAAAGAGGATCTTGTGACCACTTTTTGACCAATTTAAAATTTTCGAACCCCGATGTGTCGGGGGATGGACGGATCCAATTTTTTTTTTGATTGATTTTGATATATGGAACGTCGAAATCGGAGTTCGTATGCGAAAACTAGACCAGTTTTAAGAATTGGCTCCGAATTAGAGGACAAAACGAGAACAATGTGCGCAAAACTGGTCACAACAACAAAGATTTGATGGAAACGATGGGAGAAAACACACGAACTAGACTTTAACACGACCTAACCAGCAACAAGACCTCGACTAGGACACAAACTCAACACGACAGACTCTAAAACTAAAATATGCAAAGGCTATGGCGCGGAAGGTTCTAGGACAGGAAAAACGAGTATGGTACTGGACTATGGGACGAATGCAAAATACTCAAACTAGGGAATAAATATGAAGCTGACGGTATACCTTAGCTCTGATTACCATTTAATGGAGACGGGGATCCCGATCTTCCGTCAGGTGATGGTAACTATCGTTGTGGCGGAGAATGACACACCGATCCGGCTTCAGATCAAAAGATCGAACCCTGCAATCTTAGCACCATAGCTCCTCTGGTTATCAACCAAGTCATGGACCAGGTTGATCTTGCCAAGAAGGCTAATCCGTGCCTGCACAACGAAGAACACAAGCAAGAACAAGAAAGAACGCAACCAAATTGCAGATGAATGATTATCTCACGAAGTTGGGGTCTCATAAACCGATGAACGACAAAACTATTCTTGACAAAATAATCTAAGTAAAACCCAAAACCTAATGACGGTGGCAGCATATGATTATAAAGGTCTTAGAATTATCGCCTACCCTGGACGCGCCCCGTAATGGGCCCAAACACGATACACGGTCCAACGGACCAAAAGAAGGTGTCGCAGCACCCTGGCAGATTCTGGATGCTGACTTGTTTCAACGATTCCCGTTGATTATGAAGAGATTTTGATGTGAAACCACTTGGATTGGCTTCCTTATCAAATTATCTTTCCATACATATGTGGATCATCGGAAACGGAGTCCGAATGCGTCCTAGGTGACCAGTTTCAGGCAGACTGGTCCTGGAGGCCGAGGCAGACTCGAACTTGAGTTGCTTCGGGCCTCCACCTCGGGAACTCAAACCGAATTAGCCTCGGGCCTCCTTCTTGACTTGGACGCCCTTGATGGCCTCCTTCCCCTCCATCCCATGCGCCAAACATGGTCATATGCATGGGTGTCATGTCCTCATCACACCGTCACCCCTTGTCCGGTGGCACCACCACCCCTAGGGCGGTGCCCACCAAGACTCGACCGAGAGCGAGGTTGTGGAGGCTGGCACCGCATGTGGCGGTGTGCACCACCTCTAGTGCGATGGTGCACCATCGAGGACATCGTCACCTTGATTGGTGGCACCACCCCTTTTCAACAGAGAGCAGGGGAAACCGTGATGGGCACCGCCACCCCTAGGGCGGTGCACCGCCATTTTTATCTAGAGTAGGGGGTTTCTTGGGCAGTGGCAGGGTGGTCACTGCCACCCCATGGGCGGTGCCACCGATGACTGTTGGAGGGGCACTACCACCCCATGTCCAGTGCTGCACCGACATATCCAGTGACCCCACAGAAGCTGACTCAAAGGGGTAACGGCTCTATTTGCTTATGAGCTTATAAACAGAGCTAGTGGCCGGCCTTGGCCACTCTCTTGGTACTTCTAATAGCTGCATGCACCCTTTGAGAGCTGGGAACACCACTGCACTCACCTGCACACTTGATTTCATCATCTTGAGTGAGATCAGAGATCCTCTAGTGCATTGCTTAGTGTTCTAGCATCTTGTGGTACTAGTTGGGCGATTTGGGCTGGTGGAGTTCTTGTTACTCTTGGTGTTTGCTGACACCTAGACGACCCAGTGATTGGTGGATCATTGAGCGGAGGAAGGTGATTATCTTCGGATCCAATCATTGTGATTGTGAGGGGTTCTTGTGCCTTCCTCAGCGGAGCGCCAAAGGCAACTCTAGTGGATTGCGCATGACTTGTGGATCCTCATCTTGTGTTGGTTGTGCGGCACCCGGTTGTGGTTTTGGCGTGTGATGCCAATTAGCACGTGAACCTCCAAGTGAGTGAATCGCCACAATAGGGACTAGCTTGCTGGCAAGCAAGTGAACCTTAGAGGAAAAATCATTGTGTCTTGATTGTCTCCTTGGTATTCATTGATTGATCACTTGCCACAACAGTATACCTCTCTACCACTCTCTTGTATTATATTGTGCCTTTACTTGTGTAGAGCTTGTGGTAGTTGAAACTAGTTAGTGTAGCTCTTAGTTGTAGTTCTATTTCTAGCTTGCTCACCTAGGTGTAAATTAGTGACTTAGCCTTGTTGTGATATACTAGAGATCATAGATTTTAGAATTGGGTAGGTGGCTTGCAACACAAGTGTAGTGCTAGCGCAAAATTCACTTTGCCATCTTATTTACTAATCACTTGCCTTAGTGTTGTTGTAGAATTTTTTAATAGGTTATTCACCCCCTCTAGCCATTAGGACCTTTCAAGTGGTATCAGAATAGTGGTCACCTTGATTTGAAGCTTAACAACCTTCGGTGTCAAAATAGCTCAAATCAACAACAACAAGAAGCCACCCCAATTTGATGGCTCCAACTATCCCTATTGGAAGGCTAAGATGACAATATATATCAAGTCAATCAATAGAAAGGTTTGGAAGGTGGTGGAGACCAAGATTGAGATTGCCGATGAAGAGGCTCCCACTGCCACCGAAAGAGGTGCTACTCCAAAATAATGACATTGCTCTTAGTACCTGTCAACGAAATATGGTCGACAGTCTACCTAGGGGTATGCCCAAGGTAGTAGATTATCGGCAGACAGATGCGCAAGCTACAAACAAGATGGTGATGCAAGACAGACATGAGGTTTTATCTAGGTTCAGCCACCGTGAAGGCGTAATACCTACGTCCTGCGTCTGATTGTATTGCTGTATGTCAATCAGATGTTTTTTAGAGGGGTCCCCTGCCCGCCTTATATAGTCTGGGGGGCAGGGTTATAGATCTAGAAACTAATCCTAACCAATTACAATTGCCATAGGTGGCTGGATAAGGATTCCTATTCTAACCAACCAGGATCTTGCTTGATTTCTATGTCTACCTTGATTCCTTGCGCGGGACTCCGAGCAGATTGGCCGGGCCACGCGTCGTCTTCTAGTGGGCCAGACCCCCTGGTCCGGGCCGGCCCAAGCCTAGCCGTAAGGGTATAGGGGTTAATACCCCCATAGCTAGTCCTCGAGCACCATGTATTATGTTGCGACACGCCGTTCTATCTTCTTCAACTAATGCGATCTGTCTTCATGTCATCTCCGACTGGCTGAAACATTAGCCAAGCAAATGTGCCAGTATTCTGGTCAGCACAAAGAGCAGTAGACCACGATTATAGCCGAAGATTCTAGTTGTCCGAAGAATGCATGGTGCTCTAAAGAAAAAAGAAAAAGATTTCTTTCCTGATCAAGTGTGCCCACTTGTATTTCTGAAAAGAAATGTAAGTGACCCTTGTATAATAGTACTTATGGCCAACAGTCAGAGCGTAGGGGTCGATAAAATAAGCACATTCACCGCAAGGTGAAGTGTGCCCACTTAGTCCCCGAGCCTGGTAGTAGGTGACGCAGGCACGTGGTGCTAGGGTCTAAAAAGAATTCCCAATTAAGTTGAGAATCCAATCGCCGTACAAGCGATACGAGATGCACCGGCAGGTGCATCGTACCAATGTAATCCCTGAGCTTGCTGGAAGGCGAGGTATCAGCCTTGTAGCAAGGTCTAAGTGAGAAAAAAATAAATGCCTCTCAACTATATGTGAGTACAAATCATATGTAGCCGAGGAGAGCGGTCTCTGAGCAATGGTCGGAGAGTGGTCGGGGCAGTCCCCGAGCATGAGAGTGGTCGGAACAGTCCCCGAGCACGATGGTGGTCTAGACAGTTCCCGAACACGATGGTGGTCTGGACAGTCCCCGAGCACAAGGATAGTCACGACAGTCCCCGAACACGAGAAGTGTGGCAAAAAACCATATGCCATTTGTACTATTATTTTATGTATTTATTTACTTGCTCTGTCAAGTCCAATCTGACACGTCTGGTCAAAAAAGTAGACGGGTATAGCACATCATACTACCTTTTTGTCTTGTCAAGCAAACAGTTGTGTGGCACCTATCAGTGGTGCGTCAGCGTGGGCCCTACCACACTGGCAACGAAGAGGCGCATATACTGGTGTAGATCTCGAGGCTAAGTAATGCTGTAAATGTGAAAACAACCGTCTGCGGTGCGTGCGCACATCTCCCAAGAATCCTGGGCAGACAAAATGGCATAACTCTTGGGTTAAATACAATATAGGATAGGTAAGTTACTATTTACTAAACCCCATTGCCATTCGCAACCGCAGCTTTCTTCTTGATGAGGACATCGCCACGCTGGACACACCGACGCCATGGTCTTCCCCAAGTTCCAATTCGTTCCCAACTCAGCTGCCACGTCGCCCTCGGATTCAGCAGACACATCGTCACTGTTTCGGTCATAACTTCCTCATACGACATCGAAACGGGCCGTTCTTGGATGCGTTGGAAAGGGGACGACGACACCGTCATTTTGGATCTGGTCCCAACTCTAGAAGGTCCGTGAATCATTCTGTATGACCACGGCAAGGTGCTGCATCACCTATTTGGGCCAACTTGGCCATGTATCGTGTCGGGCCTTAAGCCCAAGTTGTGGGCGCCCAACCCCTAGCTGTTCCCAACCCTAGGTCGAGTCTTAAACTATAAACACAGCCGCCGCCGCTGCTACACAATTGGGTTTTATTTAGAGTTTAGTTTTCCATCGAGAAACTGAATCGTTCATTGTAACTGTGGTGACAAATCCTTTTACAGTGATCCAGGGCCCCCGTTCTTGATCTCCTCCACTGTGTTGATTAGTCCTTTGGAACCGAGTTCTTGAACCCTCTATTGATATTCACGTCATTCATATTTGCAATTTCAGATTGCGTGTTTTACCTTCTTGCTTGTGCTCTTCGATTCGCTTGCAGGAAAAGCCTTCTTGGCGAGGTCAATCAAGTTGTACTTGGTTGATAACCAATGGAGCAGTGGTGTAACGGTTGTAGGGTTCAAATCGCGTCTGATTTGAAGCCGGATCGCCAACGTCGAGATCTCCACAAAATCGAACTTACCGGCTACCTCTCGGAAGATCAGGCCTGTACTCATCAATTGGTATCAGATATTTCAGGTTTACCGTGAGGTATAATCTCGTTTGCCTTAGATTCATATTTGTTCATTACCTAGAGTCCATAAAAAGCCCAAAAATATTTCAATTTCCGCTGTCCTATCGCCCTTTGTGCCTTTGCAATTTCGTTTCAGATTCGTGTTGTTGAGTTTGTGTCCGTGGTTGAGTCTTGTTGCTGGTTTAGGATTGTGTTCGTGGACGTAGTTCAATCGCCCGTTGCTGTGATTTTGTTTTCCGCCACTATCCCATCCACCGTTCCCAAACAACAAGTCGAAGCCACCATATTACTCGACTTGCCCTGCTAGCCGCCTTGTGTAACTTCTCGCCGCCGCGTAAACCCTAGATAGGTTGCCAGCCACTCTTATTTTGCCTGCATCGTAGCCCTCCTTACATCATCAGGCAAATACCTACTGCTGTGATCGGTGTTAGAGTTTAGGGACACTTTGCCCTAACTGCCGCCGCCGTGTTGTGCCTCCCGGAAAACATACCTTGAGATACCTTCGGTAAAACAGGCATAACTTTTCGCTCGTTTATCAGAAAAATCTGAAATTTTTTCAGCAGCTTCTTGACACCATTTGGACCCGACCCAAACTCGGCTTTGCCTTGTTTGGTTTCATCAGATTTGCCAAAAAATTCGGGAAAATATAGGAAAAAAATTGTCAAAGTTTTTGCACGCTTTTCAGAGAACGTGCTGAATTTCTGTAGACCACATCCCACCTCAGTTGTAGGTGTCAATTTTTGTGGTTGCATCTTTTGTGATCCTTGTTCAGAGAAAAGTATAAAAAAAATAGTGAAAAAAAAGTTTGTTTCCTACTAGTGCCTTTTGGAAAAATCCGGGAAAATTCAGGAAAAAGGAGAAATCCGGGCTATTTGCTTGTTCTGTGAGTTCTTTCGATCGTCCTTTGTTTTCACCTTGTTGCGCTACGTCTCGACACGTCTTAGCCAGCACCTGTGATTTGTACTTTGGATCCGGATTGAACAATCGTTACTCTGCACTCGTTAATTGCTAATCCTTGCTGTCATATTGTGTGCCTACCCATAGCTCCACATATTCTTCTGTCAGCACAGGTTCATCTTGCAACTGTTACCCATGCTCAACAATAGATTGCTTCGCCACTTTGGTTTTGCTCCTGTTTGGTGTTGGTAAGAATACAGGCAAGACGGTGGTAAGCCGCTTGTGATTTTGCATTCCACTTTCACCACCATCACCACCACTTATTTCCTTTTAGTTGATAGGGATAATACTTTGGTGTTGTCTTTTTCTATCTTCTAACCATGGCAGGAACTCCGACGGACTTCAATGAGTGCATGTCCAAGGGTGAGCTTGCAACGTTCATGACTGAACAACGCAATCTTATGACCGAGCTGACGCACAACGTGAACAATCTGGTCACCCGCATTGAACAGCTTGAGCAACGCCCTCCACCTTATTGTGCTGATGATGAAGATGCGAATGCTTTTGGTGATGAAGATGCATATGCTAACGGTGGTGCCCGTCGCCGCCTCAACTTCAATCGTCGCGGTATGGCAGGTAATAATCATGGTAATAATGATCCTTTTGCTAAAATTAAATTTAGTCTACCTCCTTTTGCTGGTAATGTTGATCCAGAGG
The DNA here is from genome assembly GCF_019320115.1 of Miscanthus floridulus. Lineage (NCBI taxonomy): Eukaryota > Viridiplantae > Streptophyta > Magnoliopsida > Poales > Poaceae > Miscanthus > Miscanthus floridulus. The sequence continues at coordinate 55,230,605 of NC_089586.1, read as the reverse complement.
CATATTTAGATTGGGAGCTTGCTGTTCAACAAAAATTTGATTCTCATAATGTTCCTGCTGAGCATAGAGTTAGACTTGCTACTAGTGAGTTTACTAATTTTGCTTTGTTCTGGTGGAGTGATCTTTGCAATGCCAATAATGCTGCTACTGTGCCTCAAACTTGGAATGTTTTAAAACAACGTATGACATCTCGTTTTGTTCCTCCTTATTACCAACGTGATTTACGTTTGAAACTACAAACTTTAAAACAAGGTGATAAAGGAGTAGAAGCATACTATCAAGAATTGCTTATTGGTTTAGCACGTTGTGGTATAAATGAAGATGATCATGATGCTAGTGCTAGATTTTTTGGTGGTTTAAACCATGATATACAGAACATACTTGATTACAAAGAATGGCGCAATTTTTCCCAATTGTATCATCTTGCTATTAAGGCCGAACGAGAAGTATAGGGACGCAAACAACACCAGCCTTTCAGGTCTAACAATGGGAGGAATTTTCAGCAGCGTTCTGAGCTGGAGACGCCCAAGCTTCCTGTTGCACCACAGCCATCTACACCTCCATTTTCTTCCGGGGTAAGTAAATTGTCTAATGTGCAGTTTCCACAGCTGAAGAAAGGTGGCACTCCGGGTGCTTCTACTCGCTCCTCCTCGTCCAGCTCTAAAATCATTTGCCATCGATGCAAAGGCATGGGACATGTCATGAAGGAATTCCCCAGTCATCGCGCTTTCATTGCTACCGAGGATGGATATGTAAGTGCTAGTGATGTTGAAGATGATTTAGCCCTTGCTGCTAACATTGATGCAGATCCCACCGAGGGCGATCAAGACAAGGAGGCCATCACCATTGACTCTATGGCTACTGCCGTGGACTACCCTAGCCTTCTTGTGCAGCGTGTGTTGAGTACACGTGTGGGTCATGAAGAAGAGATGAAGATCCAACGCCACAATTTGTTCCACATGTATCTCATTGTGCAGGGTTGTCGTGTTCTCACTATCATTGATAGCAGGAGTTGCAACAACTTGGTGAGTTCAGATTTGGTTGACAAGCTTGGCTTGACCACATGACAACATTCGTATCCATATAAACTTCAATGGTTCAATAATAGTGGTAAGACTAAGGTAACTAAATCAACACGCATTAGCTTTTTCATAGGCTCTTATCATGATACTGCTGATTTTGATGTTGTCCCTATGCAAGCTTGTTCCATTTTGTTAGGTCGCCCATGGGAATTTGATAATGATGCTTTACACCATGGTAGAACTAATACATACACTATCATACATAAGGACAAGAAAATTACATTGCTGCCTTTGTCTCCTACGGATATTATTAAACATGCTAATGAGATCAAAAATAAACCTCCAACAGACATTGCTAAAAATAATGGGATTAAGTTAAAAGGAGGTGCTTTTCTTGCTACAACTCCTGCTACTGCTGAGTTATGTGATAATCCTGATGCACCATGTTATACTATGTTTTGTCAACCTTTTATGTCTGGTGCATTGCCTGCTGTCACTAACCTTTTGCAGGAGTTCGCTGATGATGGGATGAAGTCGAGGACGACTCCAATTCTATAAGGAGGGGATGATGAGGACATCGCCAAGATGGAGTCGAGGATGACTCCAATTCGAGAAGGGGAGGATGATGAGGACATCGCCACGCTGGACACACCGATGCCATGGTCTTCCCCAAGTTCCAATTCGTTCCCAACTCAGCTGCCACGTCGCCCTCGGATTCAGCAGACACGTCGTCACTGTTTCGGTCATAACTTCCTCATACGACATCAAAACGGGCCGTTCTTGGATGCGTTGGAAAGGGGACGATGACGCCGTCATTTTGGATATGGTCCCAGCTCTAGAAGGTCCGTGGATCATTCTGTGTGACCACGGCAAGGTGCTGCGTCACCTATTTGGGCCAACTTGGCCATGTATCGTGTCGGGCCTTAAGCCCAAGTTGTGGGCGCCCAACCCCTGGCCGTCCCCAACCCTAGGTTGAGTCTTAGACTATAAACACAGCCGCCACCGCTGCTACACAATTGGGTTTTGTTTAGAGTTTAGTTTTCCATCGAGAAACTGAATCATTCATTGTAACTATGGTGACAAATTCTTTTACAGTGATCCAGGGCCCCCGTTCTTGATCTCTCCACTGTGTCGATTAGTCCTTTGGAACCGAGTTCTTGAACCCTCTATTGATATTCGCGTCATTCATATTTGCAATTTCAGATTGCGTGTTTTACCTTCTTGCTTGTGCTCTTCGATTCGCTTGCAGGAAAAGCCTTCTTGGCGAGGTCAATCAAGTTGTGCTTGGTTGATAACCAACGGAGCAGTGGTGTAATGGTTGCAGGGTTCGAATCGCGTCTGATTTGAAGCCAGATTGCCAATGTCGAGATCTCCACAAAATCGAACTTATCGGCTACCTCTCGGAAGATCGGGCCTGTACTCATCACTTCTTCCTCTCGCCAACCCTAATACATCCAAAATCGCCACCAGTCAATCCACCGCCATTTCCCCATTCACCAGCAAGGCCAGAGTCATGGCGAAAAGTGATGCACAGAAGAAAGCAGGGGTCATGGCGAAGGAATGGTGGAAATCGAGAAGCAACGAGCAGACCATTGAAGACCTCATCACCATGGGGGTACTCCACAACAAGGAGCTCATAGGATGTACAACAAGGAGCTCCACAACAAGAAATCCACGAAATGGTTCTACATCCATGAAGAGCTGAACACGACCACGCTATGCGACGTGGGGTACATTTCGGAGAAGAGGACAAGCTGGTCAGAGAAGCCCAAGCACCTAGAACAGATTCTAGAAATATTTAGAATGATCCCATGGAAAAAACTAGATGGTCCGAGCGTGGTTGGGAGCTTCATCAGTCGATGGATCCAGCCCTACCAGAGGAGAGTACATCCTAGCTATGAGTATCAAGGTAGTGTAGACCCGACGAGGACGAGGCAGGAGGTGCTTGACAAAATTGAAGTCAAAGCCAGAATTGGAGAGCTATTTAACTTAGCTGATCCAAATTATGCCAGATTGAGCAACATCGAGCATGCTTTCAAGCTTGCCCGACCACCCCCAAAGGTAACTCGTCTTGCCTTGTACCCGTAGTCTTATATTGTGGTAGGATAAGTGGAAACTTACTATGTTCACTCCCTTTTGTTTCCTAGGTTAATGGTCGGGATAGAGCGACAGTGTTTGTGTCGCCACCCCCTGGAGTAGAGTGGCCACAAGGAGCTGATCCCACCACCCAGACTAGCATCGAGATCGAGGATGAGGACATCGACTAGGCGGTGCTCGGAGCGGCTGAGGAGGCAGCAGCCAAAACCTTTGGTAAACGGCTGGCTGCCCCCAAACAGTCGAAGAAGAGATCAGTAACCACCCTGCTCACCGGGGGGTGCGCTAAATATCAATGAGCCTGAGGGGGACCCGGAGGAGAACCCGGCCGGCAAGCGTCGGTAGGCGATTTTTGCCTGGCCGGACGATGGCGCAGAGGAGGGAGAAGATGCAGACACCTTTCAACTTGTCCCTTAAAAAAAGAGGAAGCAACTGGAGTCGATGGAGCAAGGAACGCGACCGGCGACGGGAGCGACAACTCGACCGAGCACACCACCGACCACTGCAGCACCAAGGACAAGCGGTGGAGGGGTCGAGCACCAAGGCCCAGCGAGAGTGCTAGATGTAGAGGGAGACCAGGAGTCACCCGCACAACACATGGAGCAAATACGGCCAAAGAGACGTGCCTTCTCCACATCATTCCGCGCTTCCAACATGTAAGTATTTGTAACCTTATTATAAGTTATCAATTTGCATTTAATACGATTGCTTTATGAACTTATCTCGGATGTACTAGTTCAGCGTCCATCGAAAGTCCAGACCAGCTAGCCGGAAGTGGCGTGGTGCCGCCAATAAGTGCGGAGCAGACTACCTAGGGGCCGACCATCGAGGAACCCATAGTAGAAGATCCGTCGGGGCCTCGACAAGCAAACAGTCAAACAACAGTCCCCGAGCAGGTGGTTGAGGGAAGAGCCGAGCCAGGCATGAGTGCTTCGAGCGCTAAACCTACTAAGGGAAACACCTTAGCATTGAGGGTAACAGAGCAGACCGAGGAGCAGTGGCCGAAGGTGAGAGCACAGACCACATTTATCAACGCTGTAGCCCGTGGGAAGGCTGTGGTGATCACAGATGCTACTGACGTCGGACCAGCACCAGGACCCGAAGAAGAGCCTGAAGAGGACGAAGTGGAGGAGGTCCTAGGCCATCCGCAAGACAAGCAACAACATGTGTATGTGTCGCATTGGTGGAACGACCAATGGGTTGTCCTTGAGGAAATCTCGGAGGTCGAAGAAACCAAGAAAGTTGAATGGGCGACAAAATGGCTTGTGACGGAGGTGCAGGTAAGCTTTACTTCACCCCCTGATTGTGCTGTCTAGTCATAGCTATCTTACTTAGCTGTCTGCACACAGGACTTAATGAAGACCGCAAGGTACCGCAAGAAATGCTTCAACCAGATCAAGGGGATCACTACAAGCAACAAGGAGCTGATAGCGGAGGTGGAACGCTTGCGCCAGCGACTTGAAGCCACCAATCATGAAAAGACATTGCAAGAGTCCTAGAACCAGAACCTGGTCATCTAGCTCAGTAATAAAGAGCGGGAAAGGACAAGTAAGTAGCCATTTTATCATACCTACTACTGACAAATGCTGCTGCGTTGTTGGTAGTAACAGCTGTAGTGCAGGCTTAGAAGCTGAAGTGACTATCTCCGAGAGGAGAACAGTCGTGTGGTCGGGGAGTGTGATCGCCTAAACAAGGACAACAGAAAACTGGCGCAAGACCAGTCGCAGCTTTGAGACCACACGACCAAGATGATAGAGGAGCTGAAAGGTAAGTTGTCCAACCACCTTTGCTCATTTTTGTTGCCTACCATAGTTTGGCGTAGTATAGCGTCTTAACAGCATATGCGGTTTGTAGTTATAAAAATCAATGCAAAGAAGCATCTAGAGGCCATGATGAAAGATCGTGACGGCTGGAAGGCACAATGCCAAGAGGTCACCAAAGACCATGACACCTAGAGAAGCCAGTGCTAGGAGGTGGCAAAGGGCATTTTGCCGGTTCTTAACCTCATCGATCCGGTGCTAGCAGAAGATGTGCCAAGAACGTCGTAGCTAGGATTGATCGAGAGATGCCAAGAGGCATGGGGATGGTTCCAAGAGTTCATGAAGGAGGCGGGAGAGTACGCAGGCGCACATGTGCTAGCATGGTACGTGCTCACTACCCCTTGATCGATCTCAAGCGCCTAGAGGCTGGATACCCAAAGGAGGTAGATCCAGACAAGGCCGAGGAGCTACGGATGACCCAGCTAGACTTGTCGGCGAAAATAATTGGTGATATTAACCTGTGTGGAGGTCTGACACCACCCGTACAAGGAACGCCGTCAACAAGTCAGCTAGGAGCACCGTCATTTTCAAGCCAACCGGTGAAGCCTGCGGTCTCGACCAGCCAGGCATCGGTGGGGCCATCTTCTTCAGCTCGATCAGTGCCAGAGTCCTTGAGACCCTTGCACGATGTTAGGCCCGGCGAGCAGCAGGTGCCGCATGCCCCGACCAGCCAATAGTATAGGCTATAGCTATAGAAGAAGATGTAGTTGTGTTATTGTAAACTTGGACCTTTTCAGGCAAGCTTGTAATAACATAACTGTATATCAACATAAGCTTGTTTGTTTTGTAGAAAACGTGTTTAAGCTCGGATATTGTGTTGATGTAACTAAGTTAGAACATGTTGGCGTTCTGTTTAGTTGTGCTAGTTTAGTCGACATGTCATCCTAAAAGGTTTGTATGGCCTTGGTTTGTCTTATGGTCGGAGTGTAAGGTGCGTAGCTTGTGCACACGTAGAAACACACAAGTCAAACCAGAGAGCACCTGCCGATCACCCGTAGCGTAGAGAGCGGATCCCGTGCACGCGTTAGGAGGAACCAGAGACAGGGCCTGCTCCGAGAACCCAAGAAGGAATGGTGGTCGGTTTTAACTGGTAGAGTTAGAATAACAAATGACTTTAAAGTGACACATTAGAGTGGTCGGAGAAATCATAATAGCTTTATTGAAATAAATCGAAAGTACAAGAGGGGTACATATCTTAGTAGTTAAGCATAGAAATGCCTAAGCTTGTCGATGTGCCATGAATTGGGTACATCTATACTGTCTAGGTGAGCTAACCTGTAAGATGTAGGGCGTGTAACCTCCTTGATCATGAAGGGCCCTTCCCATGGGGTTGCGAGTTTGTGGACGCCAGGCTGATTCATCTTCCACTTCAGGACTAGGTCCCCAACCACGAAGAAACGCTCCTTAACATTCTTGTTATAGTACCTACACAACACAACAAGGTATTTGGCTATACGTACACAAGAATCGAGCCGCTTCTCTTCTACACTATTCACTTCTAGCTCCCGTACTTCATTGGCCTTGTCTTCATCGAAGTTCTCTACCCGTGCTGATCTGAAGGCTATATCTGTTGGGAGCACTGCCTCAGCACCATAAACCATAAAGTATGGTGATACGTCAGTATTGCGACTGGGCTGGGTTCTAAGACCCTAGACCATGGCTGGTAACTCTTTGAGCCATCTTCCGGGAGCATTGTCATTCTCTCTGTACATCCTCTTCTTAAGTGCATCTAGGATCATACCATTTGCCCACTCGACCTATCCATTAGCTCTAGGGTGTGCCACCGAGACGTATTTTACTACTATGCTCCTTTCATCGCAGAAGTCCCAAAAAGCATTCTCGGTGAACAGAGTACCCAGATCAGTAATGATGTTGTTGGGTATGCTGAAATGGTGGATGACCTAGTTGAGGAATGCGATAGCCTTTTCTAAAGATACCTTGACCAGGGGCATGTACTCTATCCACTTGGAGAATTTGTCGATCAACACAAAGACGCATGTAAATTTCCTAGGGGCCGGTTTAAAAGGCCTGATCATATCCAGTCCCCAGCATGCGAAGGGCCAAGAGGCTAGTATAGTCTGAATCTCATGTGCTAGTATGTGGATTCTCTTAGCGAAGAACTGACAACCTTCACAATGGCGGACTAGCCTCTCTGCATCGGCTATGGCTGACGGCCAATAGAACCCTGCTCAGAAAGCCTTGCCCACCAGCGTTCTCGAGGCCATGTGATTACCGTAGGAGCCAGAGTGGATTTTGTCTAGGAGATGTTCACCATCCTCTTGGGTTATACACTTCATCAAGATTTCCTCCTTCGCATTCTTGTGCCACAATTTGCCATCAACGAGCAGATACTGCTTACTGCGACGCATCAGGCGTTCGTTTTCTGTCCGATCGGTGTAACCGCTGCCATCTGTTAGGTATTTGATGAAAGGTATTCTCCAGTCGGGCTCCTTAGTGGTCGGAGGCGATTTGGCGGTGTTTAACACTGGAACCGTAGCCACCAATAGCTGGTCTAGAGGCTTGTCGACCGTGGGATCCTCTTCTTTGATGGAGGGCGTGAGCAGGTCTTGAACAAATACACCATGTGGTACTTTGGCTCGAGATGATCCTAACTTTGACAGCGCATCTACTGCTTGGTTTTTGTCCTAGACCACATGTGTGTACTCGATGCCATAGAACTTGCCTTCTAGCTTTCTAATCGCTTTGCAGTATGCATCCATCTTTTCACTGGTCGTATCCCAGTCCTTGTTGAGTTGGTTGATGACTAGAGCCGAGTCTTTGTAGACATAGAGACGTTTGACACCGAGCTCGACCACAATGCGCAGACCGTGTAGGCATGCTTCGTACTCGGCGACGTTATTAGACGCCGGGAAATGAATCATGAGGACATATTGGAGCTACTCCTTGGATGGTGATACGAAAAGGACTCCTGCTCCTACGCCATCGATGTTAAGAGAGCCATTGAAGTACATCTTCCAATACTCAGTGGGCCCCTGAGAGGCAGGTGTGCTTAAGTCTATCCACTCGACAATGAAATTGACAAGTGCCTAAGACTTGATTGTAGTGCGGCTTGCAAATTCCAAGGAGAAAGGGCATAGCTCCATTGCCCATTTGATGATGCACCCGTTTGCATCCTTGTTGCGAATGATGTCTCCCAGAGGGTACTCAGTCATGACCACCACACGATGTCCATCGAAGTAGTGTTTTAACTTTCAAGATGTAATTAGTATGGCGTAGATCAGTTTCTGAATCTGTGGGTACATGGTCTTGGATTCATTAAGCACCTCACTGATGAAATAAATTGGCCACTGTACCTTATAAACATGATCAGGCTCGTCACGCTCGACCACTATGGTAGTGGAGACCACTCGATTAGTTGCCACAATGTAAAGCAGGAGGGTTTCATCTTCTCTAGGAGCAGTGAGGACCAGAGGTGATGTAAGGAATTGTTTTAGCTTGTAAAGGCAGCGTCTGCTTCCTCTGACCACTCAAACTTCTTGGATGCTTTGAGAAGGTTAAAAAATGGTAGTCCGTTTTTGCCTAATCTTGATATGAAATGACTGAGAGTAGCCATGCATCCAGTAAGCTTCTAAACATCCTTCACCTTTTTGGGCAGCTTCATGTCCAAGACAGCCTTTACCTTCTCTAGGTTAGGGCGTATGCCATCGTGATTGACGACGTTGCTAAGCAATATACCAGATGGAACACCAAAGATGCACTTCCTTGGGTTTAATTTCCATTGGAATGTGTTAAGGGCTGCAAAGGTACATTCCAAGTTGTCAACAAGGGTGTATGCTTCCTTAGTTTTAACAACTACATCGTCAACATAAGCCTCGACGAGGTCGTCTTTTATCTCATCTTTGAGACAGGCCTGTATGGCGCGTTGGTAGGTAGCCCCGGCATTCTTGAGCCAGAACGACATAGTCGTGTAGCAGTAGACGCCAAAGGGCGTGATGAAGGATGTCTTGATCTGGTCGTCCTTTTTGAGAGCGATCTGGTGATAACAAGAGTAGCAATCGAGAAAGGAAAGCAACTCACAATCGGCAATTGAATCTATGACCTCGTCTATGCAAGGTAAGCCGAAGGGGTCTTTAGGGCAGTGTTTGTTGAGATTAGTGTAATCAACGCACATTCTCCATTCATTATTCTTTTTGCGTACAAGAATCGGGTTGGCTAACCACTCTGGATGATACACTTCTTTGATAAATCTGGCTACCAAAAGCTGTGTAACTTCTACCCTAATAGCCTCCTTTCTGTCGCGAGCAAACCATCATAGCTTTTGCTTGATAGGTTTAGCCTTGCCATCGACATTTAAGGAGTGCTTGATCAAGTTCTGAGGTACACCAGGCATGTCAGTGGGTTTCCATGCGAACACACTCATGTTGCTCCTCAAGAACCTGACAAGCGCGTCTTCCTATTTAGGATCTAGGTTGGCCCTAATAAGGGCCGTTTTGCTAGGATCACCATCGATAGCTGGATCGCTTTGTGCTCTTTGGACTTGATGTTCTTGCATGGGGCCTCGAGCTCTAGGATCTCTAGGTGGTTGGCTGGGGTCTTCTTGGCGTTGAGCATGGTCTCAGCCATGCGAATAGAGAGGTATACTATTTTGAAGCTATCATCCTCATAGGTGTAAGCGGCATATATGTTGCCCCTGAGAGTTAGAACCCCCTTCTCAGTAGGCATCTTGAGCACCAAATACCTGTAGTGAGGTATGGCCATGAACTTGGTGAGCGCTGGTCGGCCAAGGATAGCATGATAGGTGCCTTCGAAGTCAGCGACCACAAAGTTGACATAGTCAGTGCAGAAGTGGTCTGGGGTACCAAATTGCACAGGTAACGAGATCTACCCAAGAGGTGTGGAGCTCTGTCTGGGGTGAACACCCCAGAACTGTGCCTCGTATGGCTTAAGATCTGCCTAGGTTATCTTCAGGGTTGGCAAACTATTCATGAATAGTATATCGATGGAACTGCTGCCGTCAATCAGCACTCTATCGAACTGAACCTTGTTGATACAAGGATCAAGAACTAGAGGAAAACACCCTGGCTCAAGTATTGCAGCCCATTGGTCCTTTCTGCTGAAGGAGATCTCATGGTGAGACCAAGGAGAGAGCCATGGATCGGTGATGAGGTTGTCGGCGTTGGCCACGTTTAAGCAAGCGTGGGCGAGCAGCTTGTGTTCTCGTTTGGTCTCAATGGACACTTTGCCCCCAATGATGGTGTGGACATGGTCTGTTGACTTGATGTACTTGTGATGGGGATCTATGTCTTCATCATCGTTGTCCTTGTTACACTGCTCCCCTACGTCGTTAGGCTTGTCGGATGTATTTGGAGCCTGTTAGCGCGTGTAGATAGATTTGAGAACACGACAATTCTCCATGGTATGGTTTGACTTGGGATGGAGCTGGCAGTGTCTTTTCAATGCTTTGGCGTAGTCTTCTTCATAGTTGCGATGTCCGCCACCTTTTTTCACGGTGTTGACTTTGCCGTCATCTTTTGGAGCATGCTTGCCCCTGTAATCGTCACGGTGATTACGCCGCTGATTACGCTAGTCACGATGGTCGCGGGAATCGTTGTGCTAGTTGTGGCGATCAAAATTGTCGTTCCGACCACAGTTGCCGTGGTAGTCGTCGTGGTGTGGGGGGTGGTCAGAGCATGAAACCCTTGCTGCTTCTTCAATGATTATCTTTTTAGCATCATCGGCAGCCACATATTTTTTAGCAGTGGTTAGGAGCGCTGTGATCGATTTAGGTCTTTTGTGGAGGAGCTTGTCCCTTAGGGCATCATGGAAGCGGAGACCTATGATGAAAGCTTCGATTGCCTCATTGTCGGAGATTGACAGGACCTTGATGCGCATCTCCGAGAAGCATCGGACGTACTCATGTAGTGGCTCGTCTTTGCGATCTCGAATCTGCTGTAGATCATATTTGTTGTCGGGTTGTTCGCAAGTAGCAATGAAGTTGTCGATGAATGCTTGCTTGAGCTCTTGCCAAGAATCAAAGTAGTTTGCTGGCAAGCTGACCAGCCATTGGTGGCCTACATGGCCGACGGCGACTGGGAAGTAATTAGACATGACGTGCTCGTCCGCCATAGCTGATCTGCATGTGGTTTCGTAGAGCATGACCCATAACTCGGGGTTCTCCTTGTCATCATACTTCTGGAGTTTTTTGAGTTTGAAGTTTTTGGGCCATATGACTTGGCGAAGGTGAGGAGTAAACTGCTTCAAACCCGGAGGGCCGTGGGTAGTATCATATTCCATACGGTGATAGCTTTCGTGGGATGCACGATCGTTGGCTCTTTGGTTAATGCAATCGTGCAGATCATGTTCTCCGAGGGAATGGCAGAGATCGTTATTGCCATCATGGCGATCCCGATTGCCATCCTGGTTGACCCTACGACCGTGGTTACCATGGCAATTGTCGCGGTTATCTCATCGATTATTGTCCTGGTTGTTGCGGCGGTTGTCATCCCGACCACCATCATGACCACCGTTTCTGCCTTGACGGTTGTCTGATGGGCCGTTGTTGCGCGAGCCACGTTGGTTGGGTGACTGTGGGCGACTTGAGTACTGGCGACTATGGCTTGATTCAACTGAGATGGATGGAGCCTGGGCTTGGTTTGCAATCTCTGTGGTCTAGGCCATAGTAGCCGTCAGGTAGGCTTGTACATCATCACGAATTGCCTGGGTTTTCATGGTATCGAGTAGTCGTTGCATTGTTGCCATAGCAACAGCTACGTTGGCACTTGGAGTCCTGAAGACCTGCTTTTCCCCTACCCTATCAAAGGCATTGTTGAGGTCACGTGGCTGGAACCTTATGCGTCATGCCTCCTCTTCTGCCTTGGCTTCGGCTTGTCTGTGATTAAATCGGTCAATATTGCGTGCTTCGCGTGCTAGCCTTTCTTGTTCTATTTCGCCAACTGTCGATGGTTCATCATTACTGACAACATTGATCAAGTCTCCTTGCCTTGGTGGGAAGGATGGGAATCATGGGAACCCCAGGGCGTGGTCTGGGATATCTAGATTGTATTCAACTCCTTCATTGTCATGATGCTAGAGCTCGGTGTGGACGGAGCCATTAGATGCGATGCTGAATGGGGAGCTTGAGCCGCCCTCTTGAATTATGTGGACCGATCCTTCTTGATACTCCTCAATTCGGACCATGTTGACAAAGTTGCATAGGCCATAGGGCTGAGCCTGGTAGTTCTCCATCGAGGCTTCGCACTCGGAGAGCCGGAGACCCATCGCGGGGGCTGGTCGGTGACGAACAGAGCGCCCTTCAAGAGTAGACGTGACCACGAGATCTGTACCGAGTCATGCAGGATGACTGGCCCGAGCTAGTTGGGTAGATCTGTTGTGGGTAGTGGTTACCTGCTCATTAGGCTGATTTTGAATCGAACTTACTAGAGCTAGGGTTTCAGCAAGCTTGGTGCCGACCCGATCGATGGAGTCGAGCAGGTCGGTGTTGTCGATCTGCCTCCCTTTGTAGCGAGGAAGCAGATGACGGGTTGTCGACATGGCTAAAGACAATGCTGGTGTGGATGGAGCTAGATCCATCGTGGTCGGAGCCGTAGCCGATGCAGATGAAGCAGTGGTCGACATAGATTGAATCCACACCTCCTCTGTGGTCATGGTGATGAAGTTGTCAGAGCTAGTGGTCCAGGTGATCTGGCCGATGGTGAACGTGAGGCCATTCGGCGTAGCCATGGAACCGGGGATGATGACCATCTTGTTTGTCTAGAGAGCAGTACGCACACCCCCTACCTAGCGTGCCACTGTCGACGAAATATGGTCGATAGTCTACCTAGGGGTATGCCCAAGGTAGTAGATTATCGGTAGACAGATGCGCAAGCTACAAACAAGATGGTGACGCAAGACAGACATGAGGTTTTATCCAGGTTCGGCCGCCATGAAGGCGTAATACCTACGTCCTACGTCTGATTATATTGCTGTATGTCAATGAGATGTTTTTTGAGAGGGGTTCCTTGCCCGCCTTATATAGTCTGGGGGGCAGGGTTACAGATCTGGAAACTAATCCTAACCAATTACAATTGCCATAGGTGGCCAGATAAGGATTCCTATTCTAACCGACTAGGATCTTGCTTGATTTCCAAGTCTGCCTTGATTCCTTGCACGGGACTCCGAGCAGATCGGCCAGGCCACGCGTCGTCTTCTAGTGGGCTAGACCCCCTAGTCCAGGCTGACCCAAGCCTAGCCGTAAGAGTATAGGGGTTAATACCCCCATAGTACCATTCATGATGCTTTGGATGAGAGAACATTTGAGCAAATCAAAGAACATTGAGAGAGCTCATAAGGCATGGAAGAAGTTGGAGGAGTCATTTGAGGGCACTCAAGGTGTGAATGGTGCTAAGGCATACATTGTCAAGGAAAAGTTTGCAAGCTTCAAGATGAAGGAGGATGAGAGTGTGCCAAAGATGTTTCATAGGCTTCAAGTTCTTGTCAATGATCTCAAAGCACTTGGAGAAGAGGTGAAGGATAAGGACTTCTCCCACAAGTTCTTGAGATGCTTACCTTTGAGAGTTGGCATATTGGTCACTATTCTAGTGAGGAGTGGTTTGGACACCATGACACTAAACCAAGTGTTGAGAGATGTGATGACCGATGATACATATAGAGATGATCGATGATGAGAAGGAAGAAAAGAAGAAGAAAGATGAGAAGAAGAAGAGTGTGTCATTCAAAGCCACATCATCTAAGGGCAAGGCAAAGCAAGAATCATCAAGTGAAGATGAAGACTTGAGTTTTGATGAGAAGATGGCTCTCTTTGTCAAGAGATTTGGCAAGTTCATGGTGAAGAAGGGCTACCATGCTAGAAGAAATAAGTCTTCATCCAAGAACAAGGAAGAGTCAAGGAGGTGCTTCAAATGTGGAAGCAAGGATCATCTTGTTGCTCAATGGCCATACAATAGCGACAATGATGATGATGACAAGAAGAGCAAGAAGAAGGACAAGAAGGACAAGAAGGACAAGATGACCTTCAAGAAGAAGAAGAAGGGTGGTTCATATGTGGTCACTTGAGATAGTGATGCTTCCTCAAGTGATGATGATGACAAGGCCACCAAGAAGAAGGCTCTTGCAAGCATTGCTATCAATGAGAAGCCTTCCCACTTCGACACTCCAACATGCTTCATGGCTAAGGCCACTAAGGTACAAACTTGTGATGATGGTTGTGATGAGGAACATGATAATGAAAGTGAAAGTGACAATGATGATGAACCCACTAAAGATGAACTAATTGACATGCTAGAAGATGCTAAAGAATATTTTGACATTAAGAGAAGGGAATGCAAAGACTTGCGCAAGGAACTAAAAGCCCTTAAGCAAGCCTTTGATGAGCTCAATGCATCTCATGAGAGGCTAGAAGAAGCCCATGAGAAGCTTGGTAAAGCTCACAAGAAGCCTGAAAAAGCTCATTCCTCTCTACTTAATGACCAAAATGAGATGGAGCATGTTGTAACATGTGACAAAGGCTTAACTTGTGATATAATTGATGAATCATTCTATAAGCCTATCATTGTTGCTCCCACTAACCCTTCTTATAGCACTTCCACTTCTACCTTATCTAGTAGTGATGGTTTCACTTGTGATGCCTCGCTAATGGTTAAGAATGAGAAACTCAAGAAGGAGGTAAAAGAGCTCAATCACACCTTGGCTAAGGCCTTTGGTGGTGAGGACCACTTGCTTATGTGCTTGGGTATTCAAATAGCTTCTATCTACAAAGAGGAATTGGGCTATACCCCCAAGAAAGACAAAGCAGCCTTTGCTCCTCATAAGACTAGTTTTGTGAAGAACAATGGTCGGCTTTGCACAAATTGCAAGCAAGTTGGTCATGTAGAGCAAAAGTGCATGAAAAAGAAGTATCAAGCTAATGTATCCTCAATTAAGCTTGATTCTTTCTATGCTTACCAAGGGTACTATGGTGTGAAGGCTAATTTCATTGGTGTACCATGGATGGGCTCAAAGAAGAAAGACATTTGGGTGCCAAAGAGCTTAGTCACTAACCTTTAAGGACCCAAGCAAGTTTGGGTACCTAAAAAGAATTGATCTTTTGTAGGCCAATTACGAAGCCAAAGGAAGGCATTGGGTTCTTAATAGTGGGTGCACTCAACACATGATTGGTGATGCAAGAATGTTCAACTTAATCAATACCAATGGCAATGATGGTTATGATAGTGTGGCAGAACCTCCTAAATTATAGGGCCCACATGCACCTGTCACTATCCAATGACCTCTGACAACTATGCATATATTCCCGGTAACTTAAGAAGACTATCGGGTGTCCTCGGAGAACCCTGAATCATCTATGATTTCCGAGCAGGATCCCATTATAGAGTCATTGTAGTATTACAACATTTATTCAAATATCTACATCAGAGTAAAATAGCGGAAGTCTTACGATAACTTAGTTTACAAACTAGTTGTTTCAAACCTTATAAACTAAGTTCGATAATTATTACAAACCATAGTAGTGGAGTGGCATTAGTAACATAATACAAACACACAATATAAGTACCCTGCCCAAGGGTCACACATTCACTTATCATCATCGATTTGAACAACAGTCATGCAGCACGGTCGAAAGCAGACCTGCTCATGAGGCTCACCTACAACAAGGGTCAACGAACCCTGAGTACAAAAGTACTCAGCAAGACTTAACTAAAATAACAATAGATAAGACTTAGGAATGCAGGCTCAGGGATTCAAGGTATGGCTTTAACAATAAATAAAGTTCTTTTGCGTAAAAGCTTTCTAACAAGATTCTTTTATTCAACATTTAAATCTTCATAAAAATCATATATAAGGCTAACATGATCCATATTGAGATCATGAAACCTTATATTAAACTCTTTCTCAAAACCTCCTCAAGTTTCAGTTATTAACTACGATGATGAACCGTGAGTTAAGTCTCCATAACCGAGGAGCAACGACGATTCAAACCGATTATAACCCAGCTGGGGATTCCCACCACACGACATATGCAGGTCCCTGACCTACATATACCAACCTGTCCTCAGATCCTCTAAAATAAGAACAGGTCCGCGCCACTCGAGAATACAGTAGTCCACCATTCCAACCTATTGCCACGTGGGTACACGCTAATCTCACCATCTCTCCACTCCCAGTGCGCAAGTAGCCATTCTCATAATAGAATAGCCAAGTTAAGGCTTACCGGAGTATGTGATAGGTACTACAAAGTCTCACCTCATGCAATTCAACAACGGACGTGTCTTAATCGACACAGGCGGAAAGAACCCGCTCACAAGACCTCCATGTCTTGTGGCTCCCATAAATCGAGTCCGCTCGGTCTAGATTTATTACTCCACATGCTCATATCTCATGATCCCATAATTAACCAGTCGTAACCAAGAAACCATTTATATCTCGCAGGTGACCAGTGATCACCCGACTTGTATCATTCTAAGCATGGCTAAGCATAAATAAGCATTCTCGGATAGAAATGGGTAACAAGGTTGATATTGAAAAACAAGGTTGGTAATGCACCAATAGGTTTCCACTCAACTCCTATCACTTAATGCAGTATATAAAAGCAAAAGCGATATAAAGTTGTAAAACACAAGGTAGGTTTAAATGCATCCGGGGCTTGCCTTGGTTGACGAAAAAGTTAGGTTCCGAAGACGTTCCACATTATCAAACCCGACCTCAACTGACGGATTAACTTCCTCCTCAACCTGATTCACTACCACGTTCTCGCTTTCATTCACTACACGTAGTAACAATACCATGTTTAATATGATGCACGATATGAAACATGATGCTTGACAATGGATGCAAAAATTAATAACTTGAATACAACTTTCCTTTGTGGTACAGTTGCAAACCAACAACTAATTAAACAATTTCATAAATTCAAACACTTACTTTAAATATCAAGAATTATTCTATACTAATGACCCAAGGTCATCACTCAATCAAAAATTCAAACAAAACCTAAGTCATTAAGGTTTACTATTTACTTTTATGAATTAATTATTTAATTAAAAGATATGAAATAAATCAACTTTCTCTAAATGAGCTCAAAATTTTTAAGAAGGCTTATCACATGATAACTAAGTGGCAAAACAATTTTCATAATTTTTGGATAAATAATAAAGCCTAGAAAAATCATAGAAGCTCATTTATTAATTAATTAGAGCAATTTTTATCACATTCAAAAATTACTAAAAATCAACATTTAATATTTTTCCTAAATATTTTACATCACAGAGAGGTCATACAAAAATTTGCATAATTTTTGGAGCTCTAATTAATTCTATACAAAAATAACAAATCACAACACTATTCATTCAATTCTACAAAAATAGAAAAATCCTTTTTCAAATAACAGTCACTGACAACGGGGTCCCACATGTCAGCGTTGTCCTCCCGCGTGCAGCAACAACGACCACGCTTTGACCGCCCGTAACTCGCCGCCGGTGAGGTCTCTGACCACGGCGAAGGTACCAACGTGATCACTACTATGAGGCACATCTATTGGTGGCACTAATTGCACCAATTACACCTCAAACCGAGCTCGACGCCGGCCATGGCGGACATGGCGGTGCGACTACGCTATGCCGGCGAAGGGAGACCAATAGCGGTTAAATAAAAGGCCCAAGAAGCATCATGAGCTCACCCCAAACACGCTTGAGCAGAAAAATGGACTAGAGGAGCAATGGAGAAGCTCGTCGTCAGTCACAGCAATCACGGCGGTGCGAACAACGTCGACGACGGTGCTCCGGTGGCTGCGGTGGACAAAATGGTCAAGCAACAAGGCACAAAGCATCATGGCAACATGGAGAAGATAGAGCAACACTTCGCAAGGGCAGAGGCTAACCGTAGAGCTACGACCACGGTGAAGCGGGATCACTGGTGACGCTGCCGGCCGCGAGGAAGAAAAGCAACGAGCGACACTTCTCGGTGAAGTCAAGCTACAAGGGTGGTTCGGCTGGGTTCACAACGAATAGGTAGAGCTGAGATAGGCTTTGCCGAGGCTAGTATGCGTTATGGCGATGGTGCGAGCTCGCCGGAGCAGCACGGTGGCGACGGGAAAAGCAGAGAAGAAAAGAGAAGAACAGCGACGGCACAAGCTTTAAAGAGCGGCCAGGAAGCAAGGAGAAGCCACGCCATGGCCTTCACACACCAGCGCGAAGCCAAACATGGCCACGAGTGTGCCTAGAACACCGAAGAAGGTCGCCGGTAGTGACAGCTGCCCGCTGGTACTATTCCAACTAATTACCAAAATGCCACTCGTCTAATTTATTCAAATTACTCCCAAATTTTTATGGTAACTCAAAAATCTCTAGAAATAAAAGTTGTTTCAAATTCAAAGTTCTACAACTTTGCTTTAATAACCATACTTTAATTCGGTCTACATTTTGAAATGCAAGTTTAAAATCAAAAGGGGACACTTTAAGTACATTTCGCCTTTTCAAATTACTTCAAATTTTATATAACAACTTTGAAAACTCCAAAAACCAACTTTGTACACCTTGACAAGCTCTACATTTTTGCTTTTAAGCTCAACCCCAAAATGTGTTTAGATTTTGAATTAGGTTTTCAGGGTAGAATTTAAATATTGGAAATTAGGGTTTTTGGAAATTCAATTCAAAACAAAGATTTTGAACTTGATTCAAACCATACAAGTCAACACATATAACATAAAGGTAAACTTGTTTTAGTGTATGCATATCAAAATTTTCACTAACACCAAAATGATGTGCAATGCATATGATGACATGGCAGGTTTTAGTATTTAAACACCCGAGGTGTTACAGATAGTATCACATTTGGTGATAATGGCAAAGGTAAGGTCAAAGGGCTTGGTAAGATTGGAATATCCAATGACATGAGCATATCTAATGTGTTGATAGTTGAGAGCTTGAACTTCAATTTGCTATCCATGGCTCAATTGTAGAGATCATAAGTGTAGATGGACCTAACTTGATCTTCAAAGGCTTTAGATATGAGAATCTATGTCGCAGAACCGACCAATTTATAAGAGCACAAGTACAATGGCTGCCCGCAAGCGGTCGCACTGTCATACTTGAGCCCATATAAACCTGATAGTCTATCGAGTACCACGACAGGTCTCGATAAATGATCCACAACAACCAAGATCGTACATGATTCAACATACATGTCACATATTACATAAAGTTCGCAGATACATTTCCATCATCAGAGTATAAAACAAAGTTATTACAAACCAAGTTTGATAGATAATAGCGGAAGCAATTTAAGTTGAAAGTAGTGTTTCCAACATAGTTAAATACAGTGCCAACATACGATCACAGTCCACAAAAGCATATAGAGGGATTAATAAAGAAGCCTGCCCAAGGCTTACTCCTCATCCACAGTGGGATAGAAGCAACTCTTGCAATAACCATGATATACTGTGCCATCTGCAACAATGGGAATAAAACCTTGAGTACGAGAAGGTACTCAGCTAGACTTATCCATCATAAACCAGAAATAAATTGACTCCAAGGGTTATGCAAGGTTGTATAAGTGGAGATAGCTTGACAATATTTTACATAAAAGCAATTAACTTGGTTATACAATTATGATTCCGTTATCAAGTTAATTATGACTATCCATCTCTAAATTAGCAACTATCCTATACTAAACATGTGGTATATCATTTTAAGAGCATACAATAGTAACCATAGTAGGTATAGTAATTCCATGTTTATCCAAACCATCATGTTCCATAATACAATTACTACGAGGTTGGAGCTAGCCAAGTTTCTCACTATCTAGGAGAGACAATGATTCGAATCGATTTCAACCAGCTGGGAATTCATTCCTAACACAAACCTAGGTCTACCAACCACGGTAGCCTTAGATCACCTTTGGTACAACTCAAGTACACATTTCATGGGTTCACCCAGCGCCGCACAATCAGGGACACCAAATGCTAGGACGTTCAGGCCCAGCCTAGCCTTGGGCTCAGTCTAGCTCTCCGCACATCCTTACTACCATCCAGAGTGTGCACTCTTATAGAGCGGGGCCTGACTTGAGTTGAGCTACTCGGCTTTATGGTTAGAACGAGTTATCCAGCCAGCTAAGTGATACGCATGCATTCAATCTTGTCAAAAGGTCCAACAACGGTACGGTCCTTAATCGGCATAGACAGAATCACATGAGTCAACCTACCATAGACTTCGCTCAACCTCGATTTACATTACCCCATGTTTCTTTTCCACGATAGCAAGTATAATCAACTGTGCTTCGGTATCTACCTATATCTCGCAGGTGATAGGAAATCACCCGACTTCTACCGATCTAAGCATGGCTAAGCATATATTCGATCCTGGACCTACATAGGGTTAAAGGAGTATTTCTGGGCAAGGAAATTATATGCATTGAGTGGTTCCATTCAACTCTTATAATCTAATGCATCAATCATAAAGGACTCGAGTAATATTTTGTAAAACACTAGGAGACTTAGAATGCTCCACGGCTTGCCTTTCAGAAAAGAAGTGGGGCGGTGGTCAGGACACTCTGGAAGCTCTTCTAGGGTCTGCTCCTCACCTTTGGGAGCTGTAGCTTGAGGAATCTCCTGGTCCCCTTCCTCTCCTTCGTTGAATTCCAGCAACATTATCTCCTTTGTCGATCCTAGATGCATGAATATGGCATAAGATATTGCGAATGCATATATGCTGACAAGTATAGTATGATGACACATGATGAATGCATTTGTGTAAGTATTCTTAACAGCATGGTGTTAACGTAATAACAAGTGCATCACATTTTACTGAGTATATGTATATCTCTTCTTGATTACTTAATCAAACACTTCAACAATTTCTTTACTATACCACAAAACAGCAGCTACTTGTTTTACTCATAACTGAAGTTCTACTTATCCAAATGCTATGATCTTAGACTTTCTGGAAAGCTTATAAAATTTTCTACAAATTTCTTTTAATACTCTTACTGTAATTCAAGAGTTATATAGGGCAAACAAATTGTTCAATAAAATCTGTCAAGAAAGCAAACATTTCAGACAACAAACTTGTAACAGCTAGAACTCAAAACCCTAAGCCCTAGGACTGTGAATTTAACACAAGGTAGATTAGTAAGTTATCGACAACTTTGTTATTAACAAGTTTTACAGCAAAGACCATTATCCATATGAAATCATCCACACAATCAAAACTATACACATGGTCTTGTATTAGAATTATAAAGTGATAATTAGTTATTTGCATACAATCAATGGCTTCTAAGCCTTACCATTGACATCAACAGTCACTATGCATCACAAGAACCATAGAAAGCATCATGCTTAATCACAATCTAATTATTTAAATACCTTTATTAATTTAATTAAATAATTAGGGTAAGTAATGAACATACACCAAATGTGCACAATAAATTCTCAGAAAATTACATTAGACTCCTAATGCCCACAATATGCTACTGTAAAAATTTCATACCATTTGCACATGTATAACATCCTATGCAAAAAATGACAATCTAGCAAGGGTTATTTTAGTGAAAATAGAAAATCCTATAGAAAAGTGTCAAGCAACAGATTATATATTTTTCCTAGCTAGAGCATGTCAATACAAAACCCACAACATTGGAATCCCATTTTTATCATTTTTCTAGCTCAAGATATCTAATTTACAAAATGGTAAACATACAAAAAGCACTCATTTAACTATTTTTAAATCACCATGAAAAATGCCAGAAAATGCACATTTCATATTTTTATAACAAACTACACTTCCTAAGGAATACAACAAAATTTGGTTCACCAGATTTGTATCTCTACAACTCCACTTATCATTTTTTTAAAGTTTGTATCAAAACTGAAAACAAATGAACTAGCTTTCTCCATCGAGTCACTGACAGCTGGGGCCCTCGGTTCAGTCGACCCCTCATGTTAGCTACAGCAAAACAGAGCGCGGCGCGGGACAACCGAAGTTCGCCGACGGCGACCCTCTCCGGCGACGGCACTGACCCAACCGTGATCCCCATGACCTCCCACACCTATTGAGCTGAGAAGCTAGACCTATTGTCGAAGCTAAGCATGGTGGCGGCGTCAATGGCGGCACGGCAGAGCAGGATGACGACGCTACACCAGCGGTGACCGCGATGACTCGATCTAATGAGCCTACGAGCTACTACACACGACAGTAGTTCTAGAGTACCAACCACTACGACGAAAGGCAGTCGGAGGCGGTGCGGCCACGATGACTTACTGGGCGCAGTTAGTAAGCAAATGTGGGCGCGGTGAGACTCTAGGATGATGGTGGAGTGGCTACGGTGCTCGGCGGAGGTGGCGCAGTGCTCGGCGGAGGTTGTGCGGTGCTCGGTGGAGGTGGCGCGGTGCTCGGCGAAGGTGGCGCGGTGCTCTACAAAGGTTGCAATGACACTACTGCGGTGAGGTTGCAACAGCACTGCTGTGGTGGCAGAGAAGTGATGTGACATGGTGCAAGATGAGCGGGGTGGCCGGTAATGGTGACTGCGGCGCTATCCGCTGCTACGGCTGCTGTGGGCAGGCAAAGGAAGAGGCAGAGAGCGAAATGAGAGCGTGGGGAAGGAGCGGGCGAGTGCTGGGGATGATAAAGGCGCACTGTGGCTCAACGTGCCTGGCTGCTCAGACCAGCGGTGATGTGCGGCTTCGCTTCCTCCACACGGCAGCCATGCTCTGTTGCCGGTCGGCCACTGAAGACCAAACGAGTTGGCCATTAGAGCCCCGAATCGAGCCTGATGACATGATTTGAAGCAATTAAATCTCCTAATCCATAGCTTGTTAGTGCAAACAACCTAAACAGAACTTGTAGCCCTAAGTACCAGCTACAAAACTCCTGTAGAAATCAAGGTCTAATTTGCAATGGATAGAGAGTAAAATCAACTCAAAGTAGTGACCGTCAAACTACAAGCACACAAGACTTAGAAAAATTTTCCTAGTGCTGAAATCAATGAAATGCTGATTCTTGTGAGCAATTTTTAAGCATGTTAGGAGCTAAACTAGTCTATGACCCAAAAATAAAATTTGTTCCTCTTATCAAATACTACAACTTTGCTTTAGTGCACACGTCCATGCAAAGTTTCTATCATATAGTTCAAACTTGGTCAAACTTATTTCATTCAAATGATAACTTATACTTGAACTATGACTTAGTGACCAAATTAGCCCTAGCCATGAATACCAAAGTTGCTCATAATGACACTCTAAACATGTTCAAGCTGTTTATAAGGTCACACAATCATTTCATACACTAGTTACACACAAAGCTTTCTAGATCACCTACATAGCATCACTTAAGTACTTGATCATGCAAAGTGATCTTCATGAACCATGTTCCATTAGTCATCCTAAGTGTAGCTAATATGTTTTAGTGACTCACATCAACCATCTACATGTATTCACTCATGATCATATGCATATATACAAGGAAACATAAAATAACAAGCATGTTTCATATGTTTCAATCACATGTTTCAATTATAAAAGCTTATTTATGAATGCTCGATGCTCATGCTCATGCAATGCAAGTCAAATTATGCAAGCTTAACACCTAGGGTGTTACAATCTATACTTGGTTGATTTCAATGCTAGTGAAGCTCAATTGTCAACATGCTTGTTCACTAAGTCTAGTATGGGTTGGTTATGGCATAGAAGGCTTGGTCATGTTAGAATGAAACAATTGAATAGATTGGTTAAGCATGACTTGGTTAGACGCTTGAAAGATGTTGTGTTTGAGAAAGATAAGCTTTGAAGCTCTTGTCAAGCCAGCAAACAAGTTAGAAATACCCATCCTAAGAAAAGCATGATGAGCACTAGTAAAGCATTTGAGTTGTTGCACATGGATTTGTTTGGGCCAACACAATACACTAGCATCGGTGGAAACAAATATGGCTTTGTCATAGTGGATGACTATACTAGATATACTTGGGTATTCTTTCTAGTGGACAAGAGTGATGTGTTTGCAACATTCAAATCATTTGTCAAGGGCATTCACAATGAGTTTGAAACAACCATCAAGAGAGTTAGAAGTGACAATGGTAGTGAGTTAAAAAATACTAAAATTGATGAGTTATGTGATTAATTTGGAATTAGACATCAATTCTTGGCCAAGTACACTCTACAATCAAATGGCCTTGTTGAGAGGAAGAATAGAACACTCACTGATATGGCAAGGTCTATTCTTAGTGAGTACAATGTGAGTCAATCCTTTTGGGCCGAAGCTATCAACATGGCTTGCTATTGTAGCAACCGCTTATATTGTCACCCATTGAAAGAGAAGACACCCTATGAGCTTTTGAATGGTAGAAAACCCAACATTGCATATTTTTGGGTCTTTGGTTGCAAATGCTATATCTTGAAGAAAGGCACTAGATTGGGCAAGTTTGAGAAGAAGTGTGATGAAGGATTCTTCTTGGATACTCAACCACTAGCAAAGCATATAGACTTTGTAATTTGGCAAGTGGTACTCTTGAGGAAGTACATGATGTTGAATTTGATGAAACCAAGGGTTCCCAAGATGAGAATAAGAACTTGGATGATGTTAGAGGCATTCAACTTTCAAATACCATAAAGAACATGGATGTTGGTAAATTGAGGCCTAGGCAAATGAATGATGATGAAGATGATCAAGTGCAAGTGCTCTCTAACTCAAATGTACAAATTGATACTAATCAAGCAAGTACAAGTGGCTCTCATGACAATGAACAAGATCAAGTGGCTAGTACATCATCTCAACCCAATGATCAAGCAAGTGCAAGCAATCAAGTTACAATACTCCAATCAACCAATATTGCAAGAGATCATTTATTGGACACTATAATTGGAGATATTTCTAGAGGTACAGCCAAGATCAAGATTAGCATCATTTTGTGAACACTTCTCATTTGTGTCATCCATTGAACCAAAGAAGACAGAAGAAACATTGAAGGATGTTGATTGGATAAATGCTATGCATGAAGAATTGAACAACTTCATAAGAAATCAAGTATGAGAGTTAGTGGAAAGACCAAAGAACCACAATGTGATTGGAACCAAATGGGTCTATAGAAACAAGCAAGATCAAGATGGGATAGTAGTAAGGAAGAAAGCAAGATTGATAGCACAAGGCTATACACAAGTTGAAGGTCTTGATTTTGGAGAAACATATGCCCTGGTTGCTAGATTAGAAGCAATTGGAATCTTGCTAGCCTATGCTTGTGCCCACAACATCGAGCTCCATCAAATGGTTGTCAAGAGTGCATTTCTCAATGGCTACATCATTGAAGACGTTTATGTTGAGCAACCTCCCAATTTTGAAGATGACAAGAAGCCCGACCATGTGTTCAAGTTGAAGAAGGCTTTGTATGGCTTGAAGCAAGCACCTAGAGCATGGTATGAGAGGTTGAGGGGTTTCCTACTCTCAAAGGGATTCATGATGGGCAAGATTTACACCACTCTTTTCACTAAGAAGATTGGCAAAGACTTGTTTGTGTTGCAAATCTATGTTGATGACATCATATTTGGATCAACCAATCAAGACTTTTGTGAAGAGTTTGGGAAGATGATGGCTAATGAGTTTAAGATTTCCATGATTGGAGAGTTGAGCTACTTCCTTGGTCTTCAAATCAAGTAATTAAAGAATGGTACATTTGTGAGTCAAGACAAGTACATCAAAGACATGCTCAAGAAGTTTGGTATTAATGAAGCAAAGGCCATAAGTACACCAATAGCATCGGAAGAAAAATTCACTTCATCATCTTATTTACTAATCACTTGCCTTAGTGTTGTTGTAGAATTTTTTAATAGGCTATTCGCCCCCTCTAGCCATTAGGACCTTTCAACAAGACTCATCGAAACTGTTATAGTTCTAAGCACACACGACATAAATTCTTCGCCACACTACCTCTCCACTCTATAGTCTATATGCAATATACATGGTTCAAGAAAGTTTCACAACAATGAGATTTGGTAGAAAGTTGTTCCTTATTTTCTTTTCACTGGTTAAAACTAGACATGCTGGAGTCATTGCCTCAGCTCTAGAAAGGGGGAATGATGGCAAGATCCAAGTTAGTGATAGGGGGAGATGCCCCCCCTGTCCAGTTGTCACTAAAACGATAATTGGTTGCTTGAACTGCTTTAAACGTGAGCAGAAGTAAACAAATATTGTAAAGACAGTGAGAGAGAGAACCAATTTATGAAGGCCGTTGCTATTGCAAACTCTAAACTTGCACAAGGTTTGTCTGAGCAAGTTTTCAGATCGATGTGCATCATATAGGTGATTCCTATAGCACCACATCCTCCTATGAATGCTATTACCCATGCGATCTGCAATCAAACAACTATAGTCACTAAAATAGAGTACATGAGATAAATAGAGAAGTGCACTTCTAGCCGCATCTCCAATCGCATCACTACTATAATCTTAATGTAATGGTTCCTTGCTTCCATTTTATGGAGTCCACCTTCCCAAACCTATTTGTCGATGCAGAAAGTGACCAACAAGTAAATATTTTTAGTTTTGCCGTACATTGTGATTGGAGGTGGCCTAGCACTCAATGACACAGGGTTTATACTGGTTCAGGCAACATGCCCTATGTCCAATTTGAGTTGGTTGGTGACTTTACTCCTGAGTCCAGGTGCTCAAAGTTTGCAGTTGGGTTAAAAACAAGAAGGAGAAAGATGGGGGGGTATAAGAGGTCCGGTCGGACTCTGGTCAGAAAGGCCGAGAGTGATGGGAGCCTCGCTATGAGCTAAGTGTTCAAGTGTGTGCTTGAGGTTCAAACCTAGCATTTCTGTGGTTGTGTACTAGTGAACTTGATCGATCTAATGAATCTAGAATGACTTGAATGAATCTGAATGTTGGGAGAGAGCGCATCCCCTTTTATAGATGAAGGGGATGGCCTTACAAGTGAGAGGGAGAGAGTACATATGCTACTGAGCCTTGTTGCCCACGACGGTGGGTACAGGATGATGGTAGGAGTCCACAATACTGTTTGAATGTTAGATGCACATGGGAGGTGGTGTTGTCTTCTTTGGGTATGGCAGACGTTGGCACCTGCCACACTCTTGATACCTGGAGGCATGCAAGGGGTTGTACCATGTTCATCTGGTATGGTAAAAGCCGATGCCCACAACACTATCGATGCCCAGAGGCATGTGGGGGCCCTCACCATATGGGAGTTAATGGCGCTCACAATACTATAAGGGAAAATGTCGGCGCCTACAACACTGTTTAGGCTCTATTGTGCTAGGGAGGTTGTAGAGTACTATTTCTATAGGTGTACAGGGTATGGTCCCTAGTATTGTGGTTTGACTTGTGCGCCCTGCCTTGCTTTCTCTATTCGTTCCCTGGTCCTTTCTGAGCGAGCATCCCCGGTCGGTTGGTTCCAGTCGGTTCTGATCGTGCCAGTCGAAGATGAGCCATGAGTAGGGTTTTGGTGCATCCTTTGTCGGAGACATGGGTCGGAGTTGGAAGTAGTGCTTTGGCCAGGTCTTCCAGTCGGAGAGGCTATCTAGAGGTGGGTTGGAGACCGAAGTGAGTGCTTTAGTCGGAGAGGTGGGCCAGAATCAGAAAGCGGGCGTTGTTCCTCCTCGGCTAGGCCTCTTGGTCGGAGATTCGATCGCCCCTTTGGCCTATCATTTAGGTACTTGGGCCAGCCCATGAGTTGTGTCTTATCTGCTTGGGCCGAGCCTTTGTTGGGAAGCCGGTCCATGAGGGACCCTGGGTTTATGAACCCGTCAGGAGCCCCTGAGCCCTCGGGAGATTTTGGTAGAATCATCTGGGGGATTTTTATCTTGATGGCGGGTGCGCGCGAGTGCACCGGTGGGGGTAGCCCCATCCCCCGGGCAATTCAAGCAAAATTGTCTAGGGGTGTTTATTAGCGGGAGTGTGTGTGTCTTTTAGTTGAGATGGAGTTGTCAACAAAGGCGTCTTTGCGTAGCCGAGGTGGTTTAGTTTTAGGATCGGGTGAGGTAGAACTCATGGATCTTGGCGTCAGTGCGTGCCGTGGGATCAGGCGAGATAGTTAGTTTTAGGGATTGGACAAGACGGAGCTCATGGGGCCTAGCATCGGTGCACGTCGTGGGATCGAGCGAGTCAGAGTCCTAGATCCTAGCCTCGGTGTAGCCTGTGCAACCAAGGTAGTTAGTTAGTTAGTTTAGGGATTGGGTGAGCCAGAGCTAGTGGATCCTAATGGGGTGAGTTTGGGGTCATAGACCTAGGCATTTCATGTGCAATCGAAGCATAGCTGAGTGGATGGGGTGAGTTCGGGGTCACAAACCCAGGCGTTTGGTGTGTAGTCGAAGCATAGCTAAGTGGATGGGGCGAGTTTGGGGTTGCAAACCTAGGTGTTTGGTGTGCCTTGAGCCCTTGAGCCCTGTTGGGCTTTTGGTAGGGGTTGATTAGTGCTGTGTGTGTTACCCCGTCCTTAGTTTCTCACAATCAGAGAGGCTAAGTTTTGTCCCTTGTCCCGATCACTCGGGCTCAAGTGACGCGCTCGGTGAGTTTGCTAACGGGTATGATCGAGTGGAATCTAGGTCTGTCGTTCGTGACGAGGTCGGCATAGCCCTCTTGTGACATTCCACTGCTCCTTTACCTATAACTCAATAGATGCTTGGGTCATTCTGGAGACCAACCTAGGTGGCCTGACGGCCTTCCCTCGATGGAGATTCTGTGGGCTTGGCAAAAGTTTAGGATCGAACTAGAAGGTTGAGATGACCCTGTCTGCTTTGGGGCAGACTGAGTGAGGTCCACATAGGGCTCATCTGTGTTTTCTCCCCTAGCTCTATTTGACGTGGGGCAGCCTCGAGCCCTTCATGTGCTAGCCTTCGAACCCCGGTCGGTCGTTTGCTCATGTCGAATGAGGCAACTGCCACATTATGACGCAACACTGTGCGTTGTGATGCATTTCGCTGCATGTGCGATGCTTAGTTCCTAAGCCCCTGGGCGGTCTAGGGCCTGAATCATCTGAGGGGCACGGGCATATGGAATGAATGCGTGTATCGATGAATGAAATGATTATAAAGAAATAGCGGGGGATCGGTAGTGTTACCTTGATGACTCGAGTGATGGGGTTTGAAGAGCTCTAGTCAGAAATGTCCGACTGGGACCCATGCTCATCGTTCATGATAGAGTTGGCATGGCCTATATGGGGCTTCCCTTTACTCCTTACCTGTCTCTCGGTATTTTTCCTGAGCCGTTCGATTGACTTTAGGAAGCCTGATGGTCTCTCCTAGCGGATATCCCATGTTTTTGGGTTTTTCTAAGTCCCACTTGGGGAAGTAGAGGGCCACCTGTGTGTGGTGGCACTTTGGTTCTTATGCCTGGCGTGCGATAGTGGTTGGCATGTGGTAGTTGTGGGCCATGCCCAGGCCATGTCCCGTCTAATCAGGTGCCGTTCCGTTGGCTAGGGCACATCTCATCGGTCAGGGTGTGTCCCATCTACATTAAATGGGAAAGAGAGGGGGTTTTTCGCTTCGCCATTTCAACTTTCCCAATCATCATGCCTTCCCCAACTGTTGTGCCCTTTTCCTTAAATAGGAGAAGGGAGAAGGTTTTCGCCCCGTTCTTTCACCTATTCCTAATCTGCCAACTCTTCTCATTTTTTTGCTTGCCGAGAGCATCTTCGAGAGCCGCGACAGTTCCTAGGAAAGAAAAGGGAGAGCGCTAGGGAGAGGGAAAAACTCACAAATCCTTTCCCAAACCTAGAGCGAGATGTCAGACTGGAGGTCATCCACTATGAGGGAGTCGGTGTTGAAGGCCTTTGCCATGAAGGGGTTTTTGCCGCCGAAGGAGGTGGAACACTGGAGGGCTCCCGGGAGGGAGGAGTTTCTACAACCTTGGCCCGGCAAGGTGGTTTCCTTTCTCACCTTCCATGAGCATGGGTTAGGATACCCCACGCACTGGTTCCTGCGTGGACTCCTCAATGAGTGGGGTCTAGAGCTGCAGCACCTTAATCCGATGGGGGTGCTGCTCATCGCTGACTTCATTACCGTCAGTGAGGCCTTCCTTGGGATGGAGCCACTTGCGGACTTCTTTCGACGGCTATTCTCTAGGTGAGCTTTGTCGGTGGGGAATCCGCCCGAGGTCATGCCGGTGGGGGGTTTCGCCCTGTAGAGGAAACCAAGCGTGGGAGGCTCATGTCCCACATACATACCCTGCGACTCCAACCGGGGGTGGCACGGGGAGTGGTTTTATATCAGGAATCTAATGGAGGCGCCGTTCTCGACGTTTACCAGTGGGAGGCTGGAGAAGCAGGATAGTTGGTCATGGGGTTGTTCCCATCGGGAGAAGAAGAAGGTGGACATCATCAAGGAGGAGCTTTGGAAGCTCATGTGGCATGGCCTTGATGGGGTGTAGGTGTTCCACACCCTCTACCACCATAGGGTTGCTCCATTGGCAGAGAGGTCACGACTGATGTGGAGGTACGGTGGCCCGTTGGACCCTGATTATGCGTCACTGGAGGAGCTGCCGGATGATGAGGTTTGGACTCGCCTCGACTGGGTGCTACAGCTGAAGCCCAAAGAGAAGGTTGATGGAAAGCCCATATGTCTCATTGCCTTGGTGGTGTCCAAACTGGTATGCTCCTCTTTCTTTACTTCGTGTTCTTTTCCCCCTTTGCTTTCTTGCTTTTTTGATCTTGAGTCGCTTGTTGCATAGGGGCTTGATGCTTATAGGTCCTGGCCGTACCATCCAAAGGGGCTAGAGGGCGTGGTGCGGTAGGCCGCCCAGAAGGAGGCGACAGATGCTAGGAAGAAGAAGAAAGCCGAGGTGGCTCAGCGGAAGTATTAGAAAGAGAAGGAGATTGCCTGACGCGTGAAGTCCGGGGAAAATAAGAGTGACGTTGAGTCTAAGCTTGAGTTAGGGGATCCCAAAGATGTGGATGACATGGTTTTCTCCGAGCAGGAGGAAAGCCGGGAGGTCATTGTGACCTCGGTGGAGCATCGTGACCCTACTGCGATGTCCACCGGTGATGAGCAGGAGGCAAAGAGGCGCGTGGTGGTTCCCATGCTGAGGAAGCGTGTGGTGAGCATGGACACTATCGGCGAACCAGAGGCGAAGCAAATGCGGTCACCGTGCCCCTCGGTGGCATTGTCGGTCACATCCCTTCCTGCCACGGACGTGGCCGTGCAAGCCAAGCGGTCCAAGGAGCGGGCTAGCACCCATGCATCATTGGGACTAATGCCAGCACGTGACTCATAGCCGGAGGTGCCCCACCTGCTGCTCTAGTCAGGGTGTCCTAAGCCAAGGGTTGCGGTGACCCACAGGTCAGGCAGGAGCCAGTTAGGACGACTCCACCCCTAGCTAAAGTGGGCATGGGTTGTAGCCTGGGAGTGGTCCTTGCCCTATAGGCCCATCTACATCAGGTCTTGGCTTCAAAGTCATGCCATTTACCTCCTGGTATGTTTTTCTTTGTTTCTTTTCGATCTTTTGCTGTTGAGTTTTTTTGGAGTATGACTTACCTGTACTTTTTTGTCAGCGGTTGGGTGATGATGGGGTTGAGCATCGCCCCAACTCCCCTGTGGGAGGTTTGGAGGCCCACCCTGTAGCGCGTCATGGTGAATGATTGAGGGAACAGGGTGGTGGCAGCAAACCCTTCCCTTTTGGGGGTGGTGCCCCCTAGGTTGGTTGCTAGTATGGTGGTAGCGGCGACATCGGCATTGGTGGCGATCCCGGTGCTGACGGCAGAGGTCGCGTTGGAGGTAACTCTCGTGGCCCCTCCTCCACCAACTGTGATGGAAGAGGAGAGGGAGACCAAGCTCCCTACCTCGCTGAGTGGAGGGCTACACTATTCACCCTCATGGTTAGAGCTAAAGGCATCGGGGGGAGACATGGCCGAGATGGAGTCAGAACGCCCAGCGGTGGCCGACGCAACCGTGGTGGTGGAGATCCCATCCGACGACGAGGCGAATGACATGGTGGAGCTACCGGTGTTGTTGTGGGAGCTAGCGATGGTTCAATCAGAGGCTGGGCCCTCTGGTGGGCTAACGGAGGGTGACCTGGAGTGGCCCTGCCTTGAGGACCCGACAAAGGTGCGGTTCATCCTTTGGGATTCCTAGGAGTGTCAGCTCTAGGACATCCTTGTGGGGAAAGGACTTGCCATGGAGTCCAAACACACCAACCTATCCATGAAGCTCGAGGACGCCTAGGAGCGGGTTAAGTCTGCCCAGCAGTTAGTCAAGGTCGACCTACAACTCGCCGTGGAGGTGAGTTTCCCATATTTGTTCTTGACCTCTAAATCTCTTGTTGGTTTCCTCAGCATGCTTGCTTTTCATAGGGTCTGAAGGAGATGTCATCCTACAAGTCCCGCTTCCTCCGGATGGAGCATGCTCGGGTGGCTGAGCTTGAGCATCAGCTAGAGTCCACCCACCGTGAGTCCCAGGACCTAGTGGCCAAGGTGACCATAGTGTGGGCAAAGGAGCAGCATGTAGTAGAGTGGGCGACCATCGCTGAGTGGGGGCTTGAGGTGGTGAAGGCCCGCTAGGCGGAGACCAAATGCCTAGAGAACACCGAGGCAGTGCTCCAAAAATCCCTAGAGACCCTTGAGTCAGAGCGGAGTGCCTTGGTGTTGGAGTGGAATGCCCTGGAGTTGGCGCGAAAGGCCCTGGAGTCGGAGCAAAAGGCCCAGTTAGAGGCAAACCAGGAAGTGCTCGTGCTTTGTGGCTGGGTGATGGGGACAGAGGAGGCGAGCGCCCAGCTGCGCGAGCGAGTGGCTCGGTAGGTGGAGGAATTCTCCACCCTTGAGAACTTCCACCTCGGTACATACCTTTTCTATTTTTCATTGCATTGGTTTCTTCCTTCAACATGTTTCTGAGCTTGTCGTCCTTCTTCCAGAGCTGGGTGGAAAGTTGAAGTCATTGGAGTGGGACCTAGAGACGGTCAAGGCGACTTTTGGCTAGAATGCAGAGAAGATATCTGATCGCTCGGGGAGAGCTTGCTACCGCACACAAGGTTGGTGGCAGAGCAAGTCTCTGCATAGTGGGTGATGGATGTCCATCATGAAGACATGGCTAGAAGTCTGCGTTGGGAGGACATCGCCTAGCCTATGGATGGCATGGAGACTAGGTCGGAAGTGGACGTCGTACCACCTTCAATCGAGCCGAATGTGGTCCCACCGGGGAGTGAGCAGCCCACACCTTCACTGGTCGTACCGACAGCAGATGCCACCGAGCCACCCCAATAGCTTGTAAAGTATAAGCAATTTAGTAGATGTAAAAAGTTTAAGTTAGTGGGGGAGCCCCCTTGTAAACGTTCTTGTGTACTCAATGACTACAATCGGTTTCCTTTTTTTGTGATGGAGTCACTCCGTTCGGGGAAGCTTGTCCCTTTTGTTCCTTAGTTTTCCCTTAGCATAATTTTGTTTTCTATTCTTTCTTTCTCATACTTGCCCATTCGTCCCATAGGCTGCAACCTTAGGAGCCTAGGGCATGGCCCACGAGGCTCAGCTGCTCGTAACCGTAGGTAAAGGTGGGGTGCGATCGGTCAGAATAATTTAAAGCAAAGCTACGTAAGGCAAATTAAAGGAACGAACTACCCTTTTGTTCGGGTAGGAAGGAGTTTCACCATATGATAGTAAACGAAAAAGAGAGGTAGTAGTGCACCCTCATGGAGCCCCCGAGCGACCTGGGCCAAAAAGTGTTTGGGTCAGCGTGCTCTTATAGGAGTAAACGCTAAGTAAACAATGGTAAGACTGGATTTTAGGGGAAGAAAAATGACATAGCTGGTCCAAGCATTTGGTGAGGATGTCGTCGTTATCATCCTTCAGTCGGTAGGCGTCTGGTCAGATCACTTCAACCTTCAGTCATCCGAAACCTTGTCCGCTACGCCCCTTTCTTGGCCACTGCTTCTATGCCTTTTTCTTCCTTTGGCCCGCCGGCCTATCATAGAAGGTGCTTAAGGAGCTTGTAGTCCTTATAGAGGTGTTTGATGGGGTAGGCGTGATTGGTGCACATGCTCTCCATGAGCTCGTGGAAGTGTCCTAGAAGGTCCTACTGGGGCTGTTTGCCCGTGTGATTAGTCGTGGTGACCAACGCAGAGTTGGTCGGTCGACGATGATCTTTTCTATTCTTTTCCCCCTCTGCATGGAGGGGCCCTCATCCTGATCCTAGCGCTTGGCCTTGCCTTTGCCTCAGCCTCCGTTAGAGCACGGTGGGAGCGGCACTCGCTGGAGGCATTGGACAAAGGTCCGTGGTCCTGGGCGGGCTAGGACTTCGGTCGCTGCTGTGTCCGTCTTGGTTTGGCCTAAGACGCTCGTGTATAGGTGGTCGATGCAGAGTGGTTGTCAAGTCAAGATGAGGCACAGGTGCAGCCTCTGGTGCCGTGCTTGGTGGTTGTAGCGGTGAGCGGGTGGAGCGACTCATCTACTGTGTCCCTATTCCCCTAGTGGGGAGAGAGGTCGCGAGTCGGTGTCACGATATGGAGCGCTTTGCCTATTGAACGATGGCGGTCTCCACTAGTGCTTAGAGGTTTTGGTGGATCACCTATTCCTAAGGGTTGTTTGGCTCAGGAAGGCCGCGTAGAAGCATTGCCACAGCAGCGATGTTCTGATTGGCCTAAGCGAACTGTGGGGGATCGTTCCCCCTATCCATGGTGTTGTGCTGGACCCGATAGGCACAAGCCCAGGTGCTTCTCTCTAGTTTATGCGCAAGGGGCACAGTGTGGTGCACCGAGCATGCTGGCACAGTTGGTGGCTGGTACATCCACTGTTGTCGTAGTTCCTCGCCATGCTCCCATGTGAGCTCGGGGGCCTCTGCACAAGGATTTGGAGGGGCATGAATCTGCAAGGAATCCATTACCACCGGTGGCTATCCCAGAGTGTCTGCCATAGCGCACTCCCAAGATGCACGGTGGCTAGGTGCCACATCGCCGATGCTAGAGCCATCACTCTCAACATCATCATCCATGAGGTTGAGGAAATATGTGGAAGCATAACTTGCCATCCCCACGAATTTGGATGTGAGAGGGGGCGGCACCAGCATCCTTCAGAGCCCCTGAGCGTATGTGTCCGTGGGAGATGCAAGGCCATAAGGGAACCGGTCGTATGGCAGTCACGGCGGGGACAACGGGGTCCCTCTGGATAATTGGCGGAAGATAGATAATAACAAGTAAATAACAATATGTACATTACTCACAGCAGGGTTTGAGCAGAGAGTTTGCTTGGAAGGAAGCGCAGATGCCTCATTGTTGAAGTCATCGTGCGTCCTAGAGCCGATGGAGGGCGCCCCTCCAATGGGCGCTAGAACGAGTGCCTCCTCATAGAGGTGTAGTACGCCGAGCTGGTCGGCGACAAAGTCTAGGCTTCCAAAGAGGATGGCCTAGGATGGCTTGGAGACGGGTGGAACCCACATCCCAACCGGTGGGAGTGCAGGAAACTCTAGTGAGCCGAAGCGAGTCATATTGCCTAAGCCCGCCATGGCGAAGGTGGTAGAAAAGTGGGCCATCTGATAACCAAAAAGTGTTGAACGTACAACGTCTTCCCCACGGATGGCGCCAACTATCAGTGCAGAAAGTGACCAATAATTAAATATTTGTAGTTTTGCTGTATGTTGTCATCGGAGGTGGCCTAGCACTCAATGACATAGGGTTTATACTGGTTCAGGCAACGTGCCCTATGTCCAGTTTGAGTCGGTCGATGACTTTATTCTTGAGCCCAGGTGCTTGAAGTTTGCAGTGGGGTTACAAACAAGAAGGAGAAAGATGGGGGGTACAAGAGGTCCGGTCGGAAAGGCCGAGAGTGACAGGAGGCCCATTATGAGCTTAGTGTTTAAGCATGTGCTTGAGGTTCAAACTTGATAGTTATGTGGTTATGTACTAGTGAACTTGATCGATCTAATGAATCTAGAATGACTTGAATGAATCTAAATGTTGGGAGAGAGCGCATCCCCTTTTATAGATAAAGGGGATGGCCTTACAAGTGAGAGGGAGAGAGTATGTATGCTACTGAGCCTTGTTGCCCATGCGAGCAGGTACATGTTGATGGTAGGCGCCCACAATACTGTTTAAATGTCAGATGCACGTGGGAGGTGGTGTTTTCTTCTCCGGGTATGGCAGACGTCGACGCCTACCACACTGTTGATACCTGGAGGCATGCAAGGGGTTTTACCATATTTGTCTAGTACGGTAAAAGCCAGCGCCCACAACACTGTCGATGCCCAGAGGCATGTGGGGGGCCTCATCGTATGGGAGTTAATGGTGCCCACAATACTATAGGGGAAAATGTCTATGCCTACAACACTGTTTGGGCTCTGTTGTGCTAAGGAGGTTGCAGAGTACTATTTCTGCAGGTGTACAGGGTATGGTCCCTGGTATCATGGTTTGACTTGTTCGCCCTACCATGCTTTCTTTGTTCATTCCCTAGTCCTTTCCGAGCAGGCGTCCCCGGTCGGTTGGTCCCAGTCGGTTCTGATCGCGCCAGTCGGAGACGAGCTATGAGCAGGGTTTTGGTGCATCCTCGATCGGAGACGTGGGTTGGAGTCAAAAGTAGTGCTTTGGCTAGGCCTTCTGGCCAGAGAGGCCATCGGGAGGCGAGCTAAAGACTAAAGCGAGTGCTCCAGTCAGAGAGGTGGGTCGGAATCGGAAAGCGGACGCTGTTCCTCCTCGGCCAGGCCTCCGAGTCGGAGATTTGATCGCCCCTTTGGCTGGTCATTTAGGTACTTGGGCCATCCCATGAGTTGCGTGTTGTCTGCTTGGGCCAAGCCTTTGTTGAGAAGCCAGTCCATGAGGGACCCTGGGTTTATGAACCCAACACTATTATTAATATCATCTCACCACATATACGTCATATGTTTCTGGCCGTCCAATCAGAGGGGGGACACAACCCCTTCCCCTTGAGGCATTAAAACCGCATCGCCCCTTGACCTCCATTGGATGGATAACTAGATGGCTCACAAGCATAGTCTCCTATTTGTATGGCAAATCAACTCAATTCACTACTAGAAATATCCACTTCTATGACGAAAATGCTAATGACGAATCCAAAATCATTATAGAAGATTGTTTTTTATGATGAATATTTTTGTTTTGTCATAGATCAATGGTTTTTTATGACAAATATTTTTGTTTTGTCATAGATTAGTGGTGACGATCCTGCAACCCTCCCTTTCTATGACAAAATCAGGCATCGTCACAAAAAATGTCATAGAAAAGTGTAGGGCTTCATCACAGATCACTCGCATGACTCATCTGTGATGATCTCATTTAAACCTATGATGAACAGGGCTTCATCATTGAACTAATTACACATATGTGATGGACAATATTTGATCTGTAATGAATGGCTTCATCATAGATCTCCACATTGTACTTTCTCCATCTAACATGTACGTATGGGACCTACGTTTACTCATTCGTGACACTTGCAATTCGTCATAAAAGTCTCCGCTCGATCATTTCTCCATACAACGTGTACCTATGGGACCCTTCTCCATTCGACGTGTACCCATGGGACCTGCAGTTACTCAATCATGATGCTTGCAATTTGTCATAGAAGTCTTCGCTCGGTCCTTTCTCCATCCGATGAGTACCGCAGGGACTGTTCAGCAACCGACCTAAGGGACCCGATGGCTTACGTGTCAAGTGTACCTATGGAACCATTCTCCATCTCCGATGGACCTATGGGACCTGATGGACTGCATGTCATGTGTACCTATGGAACTATTCTCTGTCTCCATTCGACCTGTGGGACCCGACGAACCTGTGGGACCCAACAACTTGTGTGTCACGTGTACCTATGGGACCATCTGACCTTTGGGACCCAATAGCCAGTGGGACCTTTCTCCATCTCCATCCAACCTATGGGACTCGATGGCTCGTGTGTCACTTGTTGCCGCCGGGGTTTAATAAATTCAAACTAAAAAAACCATGAGACCTAGGAGTCAAACCTAGGACCCAGATCAAGGAATAGATAGTCTTCACCATTGAGCTAGATGCCTAGTTGTGTTGACTTGTCTTTGGAGTCCTAGTAGTAGTATATGTTCTCTATGTGGATAGGTTGACTTATATATTGGATGTATCCCCTGCAAGTGGAGACAAATCTGTGCTTGTTGGACTTGCGGTGGAGGCAACGACAACGAAGGATCCCTAGTGTGTTGTGGTGGCTCAGCCATCCTTTTGGAGGCTAGGCGGCGGGTCTTCCTGGTGGAGTGTGGCGGCATTAGCATCCGTGTCCGTTGTGTGCCGCGGCAGAGGCGACAAATCCGATCTGTAGGTCTCCTTTCTCGCCTTTTCCTGCCTTCACTATTTTGGTCCTTACTTGAACCTGAGGTATACAAGAAATATTGTAGTGTTGTAGATCTAATAGGCCAATGCTAATGAAAAGAACTAGGTGGTGGCACTGGTTTTCTACTGGTGTCTTGGTTTTCTGCATATGTTCAGTGTTCTTATTGTAAATGCCTATGTGCAACTAGGCCTGTTAATTGTCAAGTGCTTGCTTGATTACACCTATCTATCTAGGCAAACATACACGCCCTTCGCAACTGCCTTAAACTATTTTTTCTGTCCAGTGCTTGCTTGATTCTACATTTATGTTTCGTATGTTCCAGTGCCACCGGTGAGTCCTTATGGTATTTTGAACTTGTAACATATCTGAGGCCACATTTCTATGCTAATGATGTCTACATGGATGTTGGATGTATTAGGATGCAGCTCATATGTTTGCTTTCTATGTCTTCTCCTTGTTGACAACCAAGTTATCCATTTGGTTCCAAACAAGAGGAAGGCATCGAAAGCAAATCAATGCTTTGTGTCCATCAATCACATCACTGAGGCCAATAATGTTTAATATGCACATGTTGCTACTGATGCCAATGATGATCACTACCACTTGATCACTGACATTCTACTTGTGAAAACTAAGGAAGCTCAATTAACTACTAAAATTGTAATGGTTACAGCTACATTAACTACTACTCTAGTTTGAGTCATATATATCTATGCCATGCTACTCTAAATTTACATGAGGTCGTACCATGAAAATTGTTAATAGTTGCATTTTGGTATGAGTTGTGGACTTCACTAATAGATCTTTGTTGGATTATTTTCCTCTTCATTGATCTCATTATTGAGGAAGCTCTCATCGTACTGCACACTGATGAAATGGTGGAGGCTCCCAACAAGAGGAACACACTGGCTAGCCTCACGGAGGATCTCATTTTTGAGATCCTCCTCCGCCTCCCCACCTGCTCCTTGTTCTACTACAAATGTGTCTATCGCTCCTAGAAAGACCTCATCTCAGACCCCAACAACCATAAGAAGCCGCCCCTAGACTATGGCTGGCTTCTTCTACGACAGTGAGAACGACATTCGAAACTTCAATAGTGTCATCCGTGGTGTATGCCCCCGCTCCTTAGAATTCTTGCCCTTCAACATTCACAATGTAGCTCTCTCAGATTGCTGCAACAACCTCATCCTATGATAGTACCTTGGGGCTGATGGATACCGCTATGTTGTCTACAATCCAATGACCTAGAAGTTTTAAATTCTGCCACCTAGCACCCATGATGTTGGCCATGTTGTTGGTTGGGCTCGCTTGTCGTTCAATTCGACAACCTCCTTGCACTTCCATGTGATTTAATATGTGGATGTCAACATTGTGTTCATAGGTGTGGAGATCTACTCATCTCAAACTGTAGCATGGATCTATAAGGAATCTAAATGGTGAGAGCATACTGATGTGACATTTTATAGACAAGCAAGTGTGTTTCTTAACGATTGTGTGCACATTATGGGGCACTCTAGGAGGTACTCTATGATATTTGCTATAGATATGGAGGGAAACACATGGAGGAAAATTGATAGGCTAGATGGTCTTCACCACTCCATGCATCAAGCTTAGGGTCACTTGTGTTTATGTACTATTGATGGTCCGAATGATTCCAAGCTTTCAATCTGGATCCTTGAAGACTATGGTACTGATAATTGGACATTGAAGCATTTGATCACCATGCCGATCCTGTTTGGAAGGATTAATATTAGATTTGGTTTCCTAGATTTTGATGATGAGGACATAGTGAAACGATCTCGATTTTCTCGAAGGGAAATCCTCAGTTTCGAAGTATAACGTGATAGTTCTAGGTGATCATCCCATCACATTATCAATTATTAGTCAATATCATAGTCATACATGGAACACCTATCTTAAAGAGAGTTCAAATAGCAAGGTTTACTCTTTATTACATTGCCACTTGGCGGAATCACTCTGAGCATGCAGCATCAAGTAGAAAGGCAGCGGGCATCGACTCCATTTTCTCAAACCAAACTTGAGTGTAGGAACAAGACCTCTAATCCTCCCAACCATCTCCCTAGTAGTCGTACTCAGGCTCAGAACCTACCAAACAATTATTAGTATGATATGTACTAGCCACTGGCTCCCACCCTATGCTTTGCGTTAGCTTTGTGGTAGTGGAATGCATGGGTAGAGCAAAAGACCTATTTGTGGCTATAGTTTCCTATGCAAGTATGTCAAGTTTTAACCCATCTCATCCACATGTTCTCCCATCCCATCACACACATCTCACCACTCTCACACTCTCTAGGCGACAAGGATGACTCCCTCTCATACCTTACCTCATCGGCCAAAGCCAGAAACCAGCACAAGAACCCAGGGGCAGAGAAGAAAGGACTTCACTCACTAATCAAGGTAACTATAGGTCATAGGAATATCCATATCTGAGGATGCGGCTATACATATAGATCAATCAGCTATGTGGAGCGTGTGCACATGGAACCACAAGATCACCATCATTGACAATGCCCTGCCTAGGCAGATACCGACTGCCTCCTAACCGGTATGGTGCCACCTTACCACTCAGCCTTGGGCCACCCTAGAGTCCACTGGCACACTAAGACTTTGAGACATAGTACGGGCCCCAAAAGGTCACTATGCTATCTTAGGAGGGTGTGGTCCACACGCCTGTATGTTCCTACACTATCCACTTCCAACCTAATAGTAATGGAACCATCCTAGTTGGTCAGGTAACCATCCCCCACCAATTTAGGAGCAAGTGGTGTGTACGTAGGGTCCTATGATCTAGTTCTCTTGACATACCAGTCCTTTGGGGGATCAAATAGGATACCTTCTCAATAGGGGATAACCAACACCCCATGCCTCGATGGCACATCCATCCTGGGGCTTCATCCTACAAAGACACTCCATAGGTACCTCTCGTAGGGGATGCCTAG
The DNA here is from genome assembly GCF_019320115.1 of Miscanthus floridulus. Classification (NCBI taxonomy): domain Eukaryota; kingdom Viridiplantae; phylum Streptophyta; class Magnoliopsida; order Poales; family Poaceae; genus Miscanthus; species Miscanthus floridulus. Next base: position 55,189,514 of record NC_089586.1, on the reverse strand, counting down.
GTCGCACCCCCCTGGCAAGACTCATCCAATGACTCATCGTAAGATCCTGCTCGATCAACTCAACCCTCACCACATGCCCATGATGCACACCAAGATCTCCCCGATTGTTACTACATTATCGGCACCAAGTGCCTTAGCCACTCACAAATAATCCTCCACCAAGCATCACATCATAAATATAATGCATAGTAGAAGCAGCAGCAAGTAAGTAAGCGAGCATCTAGCCTAACAGCGGGTGTGCATGGGTATAGGTTGTGACAAGGTAATGGCTCACAAGCAATTCTACCATGCAACCTATCACAATCCATCTGCATAAAAGTAAAGCACTAGCATCTGCATTATAGCATGTCTAATAGTATTCTATGAGGTTGGGTGGGACATGGCACCTAGCAGGTCATCTCTAAGCTCCTTAGTGTAGTCAGGGTCATGCTCCTCAGTCCATGGCTCATCCAGGTCTACCAAACGAGACACATAGCCATGATGAGTGACTCCTATAGATGATCACAAAGAAGCAACATAAATTCAAAAGATCCAAATGCACTCAAACATAAGCCTATGATGTAGAGCTCATTTTTAGGAAAATTTGGACTCTGGTTTCATATTTTCTAAAGTTGTATAAATTTTCTAAGTTTAAATCATATTTTGAAAAAGAAAAGGAACAAGAAAATCTAGGGCTTGACACATGGCGCGTTCTGATTGGACGTGAAGAATATGGTCATTGAGTGGTGGGGCCTGGTCAACAGTCAATGTTGACTAGGCTTGGACTAGGTTTAGTGGGCCGGGTAATGAGCCAGGTTGGGCCGGTCTAGGCTAGGCCGGGCCCATCACGTGTCACTCATCCAGAATAGCCATGTGGTGCTGGCGGGCTACTAATGGTCTCACGCCCACAGGCATGGCTCACTATGGACTACACCATATAGGTCCATGGACCGCAAGCATGGTCCATGGTGGACCACTTCCACCCTTTCTCCCTCCTTCCTTCAGTCTTTGGTGCACCGGGTGCACCGAGTGGTGGGGCACAACACTCTCTTTCTCCCTGCTCTCCCATGGTAGCGCTCTCACTGGCAGGTCGCTCGCTCACTCTCATGCTATGGTGGCCTGGCAAGGCTACTAGGCAACTCTACGACATTGAGAGGTCATGGGGAGCTCTCCATGGGACTAAAGGCGACAACTTGGGGTTCTAGGTGGCTGGTAGTGGCGTCGTGGTGGCTCGTAGTGGCACGGGGCCAGTGGCAAAGACGCTTGGGACCTTGGCTAGGCTCTGGTAGGGGACCTTTTGCTTCCTGGTGCTCTAGTGAGCATGGCTATGCCACTAGGTGAAGCTCCAAGGGCTCCCATGAGGCTGGCGATGACAACAGTGGCTTGGCGGGTGCGAGCTATGGTGATGTCGATACGGGACCCATAGGATACCCCGCAAGGGAGAGAGGAGATCTAGTTCAACTAGGATTCTTCCCATGTAAATCTTAGTAGTAGAACTATCAAGTAATCCTACTAGGAAATCTCATTATAAACCGACTAGGACTCTGACCTCCTGACTATATAAAGGAGGGCAATGCTCTTATCGAAAAGAGAGAGTAGATCATAATCAATCTAATGCAAAGGCTAAGGCCAACTGGACGTAAGGTTATTACTCGATCTACGACCGAGGGCCTGAACCAGGATAAATCGGCTGTCTCTTGCGTAAACCATCGAGTTTGGCATACGCTGAAGCCCGAACATACTGCCCTGGGTACCCCCATGGCAGGCTATCGGTGGTAAAACATCGACAGCTGGCGCACCAGGTAGGGGCTTTTGGTGACTTTGCTTCCGAGAGCTCGATGGACCTCAACAACATAATTTTCCCGATGGGATCAACTTTCATCTTCGGCTCATGGATCTGCGAGGCAGACAACAACAGCAAGCTTCAAAGCCATCCCCTCGAAGATCCAAATCATCTAAAAGAAGTTCCTATTTCAACAACTGCAATGGATCAGCTCACTAGAAGATTCGCGCAGCTCATAGTATCCGAGTCAAATCGGATTTCACGACCACTCGTATCCGATTCAAATTCAAGCTCCAAGGCAAAGTTTTATCTGAGTGCTTTCAAGAGACCGAGTTCTTTTTTGGCAAGATTCCAGAGTGCAACCCAAAACAACTCGGATTACCCCCAGAATTCTCTCAAGAAGTCGAGTTCTTTTCCATTTGGGCTCGACAACATGGTGAAATCCTATCAGGGACAGGTCGAAAGATTTTTCAATCCAAGATTTGAGATACCACTGACAGGAGCTCAGGAGGGTCTCGTGCTAACGATAACATCACAGGACTGTATCATTCATTGGCCGGATTCCGTTCCTGAGGGTAGCGGAACCCAACTAGTCGGCACAACAACAACAACTATTTTACCTTACCAAGAAGGAGACTCGATCTACGACACCGAGGCATCCACTAAAGTTATCAGCAACTTCGACAGCATGAAAACTAACGCCGATAATAGAACAACTCATGCGCGAGAAGTGCTCATGGTTCGACGACCGCGGTCACCATTAAATCCCCCAGAAGCACCCAATGTCAGATCATCAGATGAATCAGAATCCAACATATCACCCTTTGCCCAGGCTACGACAGAGAAACAAATAGTCAGAAACAAGCTAGAGAAAGAAAAAACAAGTTGAAGCAAGGGCGCCAACACCATGCTAGGCAGCGCAAGGAAGCTTGGATCAGATACGAGTCAGAATTGGCTGAGTACGACAAAAGAAAATTGCAACAAGAAGTTGAAGGAAGACGCACGGTGAATACGCCTTACGATAAGATTCGAGAAGCATTAGAAGAACTCGGAGCGACTTCGCATCCTGGTGGGAAGTATGAACAGCTCCAGGACTTGCTCCGATCAACAATCCCGAGAACGCATGAAGAGAAAGCTCGATCAAGACTACCCGCCAGATCAACAACCCACCGGCAAGAAGATCAAAATCAAAGGAAATCCGCTTTCGAAAGACTTGGGCCGGGTGGAAGCCATGACAGAGGAAGTAGGAAGGAACATAATCAAGGCCACCGATTTGAACAACTAAGGAAGACTAGGAGCAGGGTACCTACCCAGACAACCTCACAAGATTGTTCCCATCAGAACAATAGTTGGCCAGAGGAAGGCGCCGAATCTGAATTCAAAGAAACCAAGGCACACGATAGGTTCCCCTGCTTTGCAAATAGGCTCGCATTGGTGTGATTACCTCACAAATTCAAACCGTCTAATCACTCCAAGTATGATGGCAAAACTGAACCAAAGCAATGGCTCAGAATATACTCACAATCAATTGAACTAGCCGGAGGAGACGACGATATCAAAACCCTTTTCTTCCCCATGGCACTAGAGGCCATGCCCCTCCAATGGTTCGATAAACTAAATCTAGGATCTATCAGAAATTGGGAGGATTTGCAAAGAGCTTTTTGTGAGAATTTCGCAGGAATCATTACACACCCAATCACTCATGCAGAACTAAAAGGACTCAAGCAAAAGGGAGGTGAAAGTCTTAGAAACTACTATCGACGATTCGGCGAACTACGAGCTCAAGTGCATGACATAACCGAACGAGAAGTAATTGAAGCTTTCTCTCACGGAATCATGGCTAGATGGCAATTTCAAGACTTTTGCAAAGAAAATCTGAGAAACAATGAAGAATTTAGACGTACAATAGAAAAGATGATTACTGCAGAATAAAAAACACGAGAGAGGTTCCCGGACAGAAGCAACCAAGACAACCCGGACAAGCAGAATCACCGAAATAGCACACATCAAGAAAGAAAACATAGACCAGACAATACTGTGGCAATGGCCGACAAATCAAAGAAGTTTCCCAAACCCAGAAGATATGATGACATTGAAAACATACGTTGCCCATTGCACCCTAGTGGGAGGCACACCATCGGAAATTGCTACACTTTCAATGATCAATACACAAGAAAAGATAGTAAGGAAAACACCAAAGAGGACAATCAGAAAAGAGGAGAAGACAACCACGAGGACAAAGGATTCCAAAAACCCAGGGGAACGGTAGCAGTGATTTTCTCAGGGGCTCCAGATTGCAGAAGCAAACATCAAGAAAAACTAGCACTACGGACCATTATGACAGCAGAACCGGCTACACCAAGATACCTCAATTGGTCACAGTATCCTATCCAATTTACCAGAGAAGACCAATGGACTAGCGTGGGAAACACAGGCCATTATCCACTGGTTCTAGATCCGACTATTACCGGTATGACCGTCACCAAAGTACTAATCGATGGAGGAGCTGGACTTAACATCATCTTTTCAGAAACTCTAAGGAAAATGGGACTACAACTCACCGGGATGATTACGCCAACAAGCACACCTTTTTACGGAATAGTACCCGGCAAAGCAGCCATGCCACTCGGACAAATTACTTTACCTATTACCTTTGGAACTCCTTCAAACTACCGAACAGAGTTTATCAAATTTGAAGTCGCCGACTTCGATTCATCATATCATGCAATCCTCGGACGTCCAGCACTGGCCAAATTCATGGCAATACCACATTATCCGTACTTACTGCTTAAGATGCCAGGACCCAACGGTATCCTTTCTCTTCGAAGCAATTTAAAGCGCGCTTTTGACTGTGATGTTTAGGCGATCCAAATTGCAGCTAAAGCGCAAGCCGACAATGGAAGAAAAGAAATAGCCGCAATCGCTGCAGAAACAAGCCAAGAAGAATTAGAAATACAGGCTAAAAAGCCCAGCATCATCGCACCACCAAAAGAAGCCAACGTCAAGCAAATCGACTTAGGCACAGGTGATACCTCCAAGACAGCAACTATCAGTGCTCACCTCTCGGCAAAATAGGAACTCGCGCTCACCAACTTTCTTCGGGACAACAAAGATATCTTTGCTTGGAAGCCGGCCGACATGCCAGGAGTCCCAAGGGAGTTGGCTGAGCACAGAATTGATGTTAACAAAAGCTCTAAACCTGTAAAACAATGGCTACGATGATTCTCACCCGACAAGAAGGCAGCAATTAAAAAGGAAATAACAAAACTGATGGCAGCCGGATTCATCAAGGAGATCCTTCATCCAGATTGGCTAGCAAACCCGGTCCTTGTACAGAAGAAAAACACAGACGAGTGGCGTATGTGCGTCGATTACACAGATCTCAACAAACATTGCCCAAAAGATCCATTCGGGCTACCACGCATTGACCAGATAGTTGACTCAACAGCAGGATCTGCGCTATTATCTTTTCTCGATTACTATTCAGGATATCACTAGATCACACTAAAAGAAGAAGACCAGAGCAAGACATCTTTCATCACCCCATTTGGTGCCTACTGCTACAAGACCATGTCGTTTGGACTAAAGAACGCTAGCGCCACGTACCAAAGAGCTATCCAGACTTGCCTTGGGAATCAAATCGGTGAAAATGTGGAGGCATACGTGGACGATGTGGTGGTAAAAACAAAGAACCCAGACACTCTAATTGAAGACTTAAAGCAAACCTTCGAAAACTTGAAGAAATGGAGATGGAAATTGAACCCAAATAAATGTGTATTTGGAGTTCCCTCAGGACAACTACTCGGATTTTTGGTCAGTCAGCACGGGATCGAAGCCAGCACCAAGCAAATTCGAGCTATAACAGAAATGGGCCCACCTAGAAGTGTCAAAGATGTGTAGAAACTAACAGGATGCATGGCGGCCCTCAACCATTTCATATCAAGACTCGGCGAAAAGGGGTTACCTTTCTTTAAACTACTAAAGAAGACAGACAAGTTCGAGTGGACAATAGAGGCCGACGAAGCTTTCAAAAAACTTAAAGAATACCTCACTTCATCGCCTATCCTAACACCTCCAAAGAAAGATGAAGATATGATGCTATATATCGCGGCAACTCCTACCGTAATCAGCACAGCAATAGTCATAGAAAGAGAAGAACAAGGGCGCATGTATAAAGTGCAACGTCTCGTATACTACATCAGCGAAGTACTGTCAGAATCCAAAATCCGATACCCGCATGTACAAAAACTACTCTACGCTCTACTCATTACCTCACGGAAGCTTCGCCACTATTTCAAAAGCCACAAGATTACCATGGTGACGGATTTTCCACTCGGAGACATCCTACACAATAAAGATGCCATGGGGCGCATATCCAAGTGGGCAGTTGAAATTGGAGCTCTTGACATCAATTTCACCCCACAGAAAGCAATCAAATCTCAAGCCCTCGCCGATTTCGTGGCCGAATGGACAGAGATTCAACAGCCTTTATCAGATGCAATCCTTGACCACTGGAAGATGTACTTTGACGGATCACTCAAACTAGGCGGGGCCGGTGCAGGCGTTCTCCTCATTTCTCCAGAAAGAAAGCAACTCAAGTACGTCCTTTAGATATTATGGCAAGCTACAAATAACGAAGCAGAATATGAAGCCCTCATCCACGGGCTACGAGTGGCGATTACCCTTGGAATAAAAAGATTACTCGTATACGGCGATTCAGCAGTGGTCATCAACCAAGTCAACAAAGATTGGGATTGCACCAAAGAAAACATGGGTGCTTATTGTGCTGAAATACGGAAACTTGAAAAACATTTCCAAGGATTAGAAATTTTACACGTCCTACACGATTCCAACATTGCAGCAGATGTCCTTGCCAAGCTTGGATCAGACAGAGCAAAAGTTCCACCCGGCGTATTCATAGAAGAGCTATCAGTTCCCTCTATCAAACAACCCAGTGAAACAACACATGAAATTCAGGCTAAAGGTGTTCAGATCTTGATAATCAACACTTCATGGACCCAAGTTTTCATTGACTATATCAAAGAAAATAAACTGCCAGCAGATAAAGCAGAGGCCACACAAGTTGTTCGCAGAAGCAAAAACTACGTTTTAGTAGGGGATAAACTCTACAGAAGAGCAGCATCATCAGGAGTACTACTAAAATGTGTCTCATTTAAAGAAGGCAAAGAAATCCTAGATGAAATACACTCAGGTTGCTGTGGAAATCATGCCGCTTCAAGGACACTGGTTGGCAAAGCATTTCGCACCAGATTCTACTGGCCAACTGCTTTGAAAGACGCAGAAGAGCTTGTCAAAAAATGCAAAGGTTGCCAAATGTTTGCAAGACAAGCCCACGTACCAGCTCACAATCTTATCTGCATCCCACCTGCTTGGCCTTTTTCCTACTGGGGGCTAGATCAAGTAGGACCCCTGAAAAAAGCAAAAGGCGGCTTCGAGTACATCTTTGTAGCAATCGACAAATTCACCAAGTGGATTGAATACAAACCACTCGCGAAGTACAGCGCAACCAAAGCAGTCAAGTTCATCCAAGACATTATGCACCGCTTCGGCATGCCCAATCGAATCATCACAGATCTAGGCTCCCTTTTCACAGCTATAGAATTCAAGGGCTGGGCACAAGACTGTGGTTTCAGTATAGACTATGCGTCTGTTGCACATCCAGAGGCCAACGGACAAGTAGAAAGGGCTAATGGACTCATACTAGCCGGATTAAAGCCAAGATTATACAAAGAACTAGTGGACTATGGGTCCAAATGGATTGAAGAATTACCGAAAGTAGTATGGGGACTACGAACTCAAATAAGCAGAGCAACAGGCTACTCACCTTTCTTCCTAGTTTACGGGTCAGAGGCCGTACTGCCCGCTGACTTGATCTGGATATCCCCAAAGATAGAGCAATACGATGAAGGAGAAGCAGAACACACAAGAAGATTAGAACTCGATAGCTCAGAAGAAATCAGAGTAAACGCTACCCTCCAATCAGCCAGATACCTACAAGGTTTAAGACGGCATTACAACAAGAGTACCCAACCTCGATCACTACAAGTCGGAGACTTAGTACTAAGAAGGATACAGAAGACTGACAGACGACATAAGCTACTCAGTCCATGGGAAGGTCCCTTCATTGTCACAAAAGTCACCGGACCAGGCACATACAAGTTAATAACCGAAGATGGAAAAGAAGTCAGCAATACATGGCACATCAGCCAGCTAAGAAGATTCTACGCGTAGAAACAACTCAAGAAAAAACAGATATGCAAGCCACAAGGGACCAACGTTCACAATCGACAAAAAACAACACTCTTCAACAACATATGTAGTAGTTTATACTCATGATCAATAAAGATGGCATTCATCCACAGCATGTCTTGTCATGACCTTCAACGAGTTGTTTTCACGAAACAAAAAGCAAAATGGCTGAAAACATGCCTGAGCATCCCGGCCGAGAGCAAAATAGCTGAAAAAACGCTTGAGCCCGCCGATGAGGGTAGCTAAAAGCTAACACCCGAAACAAAAAAGCAAAATGGCTGAAAACACGCCTGAGCATCCCGACCGAGAGCAAAATAGCTGAAAAAACGCTTGAGCCCGCCGATGAGGGTAGCTAAAAGCTAACACCCAAAACAAAAAAGCAAAATGGCTAAAAACATGCCTGAGCATCCCGGCCGAGAGCAAAGTAGCTGAAAAAATGCTTGAGCTCACTGATGAGGGTAGCTAAAAGCTAACACCCGAAACAAAAAGCAAAATGGCTGAGTCGACCAAAATTTAACTTCATAAGACCCTCCAGCACTTCGTTCCGAAAAGCAAGAGGCTTACTTTTTCCTCAGAAAAGCACAAGCGCCACTCAAAAAAGCACTCGGATGCCGAAGTTTGTCGAGGCAACATTCTATACCAAGTCGTTTTACATAGTGCAGGCGAAAGGTTGTTAACGCAAAGATCTACATCTAACAAGTCATAGCACGGACAAAGCACTCGACGGATCACAAAGGAGGAAGAAAAGAAAAGTACTCGACAAATCGAGGGGTCTCGTCAGAATAACGCACAGAGTTGCGGAGCTGAAACGGGAACAGGACAAAGTACTCAGCAAGTCAAGTAACTTCAACCACACCCAGGCAAAGAATACATCAAATAAAGAATCATCATTTAAAAAGGAGTGTAATATTACAAGGGGATGCTCAATCAAGTCAGGCGTTGTCATCAGAAAGGGAAATGTCAATATTTAGACTGTCTACAACCCTACTAGCTAGACCTTCGACCTCAGACTCCATCCTCTCAACGGCGTCAAGATATTCTTGGCTTTCAGCTTCTTTTGCTATCTTGGAGAGAGGCACCTCTGGAGCGAGGACCCGGACCTGGGCCAGCACATTCTTGGTACATACTTGGGCACACCTCTTCGCGAACTCTTGGAAACGAGTCGAAATCTAGGGAATGAACTGCGCCCAAGATTGCCCGTCGTCCGCTGGAGTCCGGAGGACATCGGCCACTGAACGAAAATATTTCCACAAAACATTCCAATTCTCAGTAGCCGCCGCCAGCTTCCCGGACAAGCCTTCAATAGTTTTTTGGGCCTGCACAAGATCTCTGTCAGCTCCGCGCCTAATCAGCTTAGCAAGGGCGAGTTCTTCCTCAGCATGAGTAATTACCTCCTCAGCTCTATTATGACTAGAACGGACAAGGGCCCTCATTTCATCAATACTCTCCGAGAGCTTCTGCTTCTCAACTCGGAGAGCTAGACAGGACACCCAAGAACAAGTCAGCGGAAAAAGAAGTCAAAATACAAGAAGAAATAGGCAGAACCCGCGGCACTTTTGCATTCATTCTTCGCAGACTCCACCGCAGCATCTCTCTATTTTTCCATCTCCACTACCCGGGCGCGAAGGGCTTTCTCCTCCTTTTGGTGCATTTGGCGCTTCGTCTCCAACTCAGCCCAGAGGAGGTCAAGATCGGCTTTCAGAGCGTCCATCTCCGAAGACAACTTCCTCTCATTTTCAGATGAGAAAAAGAAGCCAGAATGATCACGAGAGAAAGACTGAGCAAAAAGAGGCAAAGAGAAACAAGGCGTAAGGATAGAAGAAAAACAAGCATGCAAAAGAGGACTGACAGTAAAACCTACCTGGAGCTTTTCACCAAAAGAAGTCGCGAGTGTCGACAAGCTTCCCCAAGCTGCGGTCAACTCCGATAACCGATGAGCGGCATCAAACTGTTGCACCACGTCACCGGAAAAGGAGGGGCCGCCAGAAGCAAGAGAAGGGGAAGGAGAGGCTGGCTGGGGCAGAGGAGGAACAACCAAAGCAACCTCCAGGGAAGCCGGAGCCAAACCCTCAGAAGGACCCGGCGCGACGGCCACAGTTACCTCCAGAGCGACCAAGTCCGCAACTCCGCCAGGTAGCTCTGAAGCCCCCGCGGCGACTTCATCAACAGAATGTTGTGAGTCTCGAGGCTCAGAACTCGTTGGCACGGCGGGAGGCAGAGAAGAAGTCGATGAAGAAATTAGAGAAGATGAAACACTGAAAAGTGATAAAAGGAAGCACCAATAAGAACCAGAGGAAGGAAGATAAAAGCCAAAAAGATAAAGCTAGAATCTACTCACCCGACTACTTTTTTCTTCGCGAAGCCAAGAGAAAGCCTCGCAGGGGGAACCACGACGGCGAAGACGTCCCCGCCACCCGACGACGGGAGTGGGACAGCCGACAATGGAGCCGCAGAAGAAGCCAGGGCTGGAGCCGTGGAAGAAGCCAGGGCTGGAGCCATGGAAGAACTCCGCACCGGAGGAGCGGTATAGCTTGGGACAGAGGCAACCAAAGAACTCGACACCGGAGCTTCAGAAGAAGTCGGCGCGGGAGCCTCGGAAGAACTCACACCCGACCTCCGATTACTTCAAAAAGTTCAAGACTAAAATTCAAAACAAAGAGGAGAAATTCAATGCAACAAGAATATGAAAAACAACTCACCGCCGCATGATGAGGGGGACTTCATCATCCTCTTCTTCCTCAGCCAACGAAACCAGAGCACCTGCTGAAAAGGAGATGAAAAGTACTCGGTTCAAGAGAGAAACATGAAAATAAAAGAACAAAGAGTATTAAATGTGCTCACCTAAGAGCATGCTAGCAACAACTGGAGTACCTAAGGGAGTACTTGGTTTGCGAGGCTTCTTGGAGATAGGCAAGCCAGATGAAGACCCATCCATTCGCCCCCTCTTCGGGACACTGCGAGGACCGCGAGGGACTAGATGAGGAACATATTCTTCATATACATCAACAAATCTGAAAGAAACCCCAGGAAGGACTATAAAGGTTTGAGACTTACTAATTGCAGAAGTACCAGCTAGATGATCCCCAGTCTCCGCCACGGCAGGGAGAACATCAAGGGGAATTGAATCGACAAAGTTCCACCCAAGCTCCTACGAAAAAAAGATAAAACACCGAGACAAGGAAAAGCTAAGCGATAACGGATGCAGCAAGAGTACATAAAGAACTCAAACAAAAAGATAGACAACTCACAGCTGGGGGTGGGTTGATGGCCGAGAACTCAGAGATGGCAGGAGGAATAACGCTCACTCCTTTCAGCATCTTCTGGAGACGCTCGAGTACCTCCTCTCCGGTCAGCTCGAGAGCTGGGACCATGCGTGAAGGGTCCTCGGCCCCAGAATACTCAAAGCCGAGATGTTCCCGCTCTTTCAAAGGCTGAACCCGGCGATGAAGGAAGCTTGAAACAATACCAAAGCCGGTCAAACCCTGTTGTTTCAGCATGCTAATCCTATCAAGGAGTGGCTGGATCGCTTGAATCTCAGTAGGTGACTCAAGCTTCTTGTCCCATCGGTCATTCACCATAGGACCAGATCCGGAGTGAACGACAAGAGAAGGGATCAAATTGGCAGCGTAGAACCACTCGGCACGCCAATCTTTGACAGAATCGACTAGGTCATAATCAAAAAAACTTAATTTTGAGACCCTAGCGAAACTGAATCCCGCAACCGTCGAGGGCGCTGGTTTCTTCATGGCGGGGTTGAGGTTTTAGATGAAAGAAAAAGCGAAAAAGAGATAGAGAAGGAGGGATCCCAAGGAAGGCTTCACAAAGGTGAACAAAAACAGAAAGATGGAGAACGGCATTGGGGGTTAGATGGTTCAGACTAACCCCGAAATAACCAAGAAACTGATGAAGGAAGGCGAAAGCAGGAAGATAAAGTCTAGCACGGACAAAGGAAACAAAAAGGACAATCTCACCAGGACCCGGAGCCGGAACCCGATGCTCGCCCGGAACTCTCCATTCAGCGATGACTTTGCTTTGGATCAAGCCGTCGCTAACAAGCTCGCGCAGCTGGTCTTCGCTTGTTGTTGGAGCCGGCCAAACCTTCTGAGCTGCCCTCATGGCCACGAACTCCTAGTTTTCAATCAAAGACAGGGAGGACTCCTCATCCACGAAGGTCGCCTGAGACTTGCTTGCGGTTCTCTTCTTTCCCATGAACTGGCAGAAGCAAAAAAAGGCACTAAGGAAGATGAAGCTAGGATGATGGTGCTCGGGTGATGGCGACAATGACGGCGGCAGATTTCTGAGGGCTAGGGTTTAAAGGCAAGAGCTGGGCGACAAGGGAAAGGAAGATAAAAGGTCTTTAAATAGATTTTTCGGTGATACAAACGGCCCACAAGGCCCGTTAAAACACAATGTGGGAACGCAACGGTCCATTTACCGACGCAGCTAAAACGATGGAGGGCACGAATCCTCACAACGGTACAAACCAACGGGCAGATTTCAGACTTATCCATCCAACACCACGGCAGGGTTATCAAATTGATACAAGAACAACCCGTCAAACCAAGAAGAAAGAAAGAAGAAAGAAAGGGCTACCTCACGAGGAATAAAAGAACCCGGTTATGTAAGAAAGAACTCGGTAGTCTCACGAACGACAGGGATCACAACAGAAAAGTCAAAGACAACTCAGAAGACAAGATTCGTTACATTACAAGCGACTTCAAAAATAGAAGATTACAAATCTTACAAGACCCAATGAACTCGGCACCACGAAAAGCAAAGTAGCAAAGAGGAACACGGACACGACTAGGCTCTGGAATGACTACGTGTCCCAAATTGCTACTCGGAAGGACAAACCGCCATCAGTTACACTATTTTCTTCAAAGGACGGACGTAGTGCACCCAAGGCGGAAATCGACAGCACGGCAGGGGCAACATGGAGCATAGAAGGCCGGTAGGCATCTGTCTACCCAAGACCGATGTGATGCTGGATATGGTGTTGATCTGCACCGGATGGTCTCAAGACAGGCGACGAGGATCAACCCAGAACTGCCGGATGAAGGAACGAAGCCCACATCACAAGACTTCCTCCAACTACCACCACGTACATCCTGGCACAATGCTATCACGGGATTAGCCTACCTCTAATCCCTATCATAAGACTTCCTCCAGCTACGACAAGACACACAGGAACTACAAAACATGCCCGGGGGCTGCTCTACTTCACAAACTACCATGTTCATGACCACCAAGGTTTCAACAGAATATCCAATGAATGAAAACAAGCACTCCGAGACAGTATTTATAGACCAAAGGATCGGCGCACATGGACTAGGAGTACCAATGAAATAAGCCTAACAAAGGACACAGTGAAAAGATAGGACTCAATAATAGATGACTCAGGTGAGAGGAAGCAATACTCGAAGACGGGCATATTCGGAAGAATATACCAGCACAGTACAACCCGTGAACAAAAGGCATTTATACTCAACCACCACCATACAACTACATCTGGCAACAGCAGACCATCAAAGAATACGCCAGGACCTCGCATCTGATTTCTTCCTGAACAAAACAACACGGATATACGCTCGGAGGCTCGACCAGCACCATAGCCTAATCAACACTAAGCTAGGGAACCCGGTTTTCATTTCAACTACTTCTGGAGGCTCGGAACCAAAGACAAAGGACCAAGAATACAAGAAACTCAAGACTACAACGACGACGATACATCAAGACTCTTCATCCGACTTCTTTTCTAAAGAGAAGAACTCAGAGAAAGCGCGGAGCTGCGGGATAAACCCAAAAGCACGAGGCTCGTACACTCAGTGAGTGCAATTTCACCAAAAAGGAACCCGGACATAAGCTCGGAGGCTGCATGCCGCAAAACTACTCGGATGATGGTTTAATCCAAGACCAAAAGGCCGCTTCAAAAGGACTACTCGGACGATGGTTTAATCCAAGTCTTGGGGACTACTTCAGAACATAAATTTTCAAACAACATAAAGGATCAAGACCCTCCAACTTTTTGTTCCAAATAGCAAGAGGCTCAGGGGCTACACTCAGTGAGTGCACTTTTTCTTCGAAAAAGCGCACATCACCAAAAGACTTCCTCAACACAGACCATTTCAAGACATTACGACAAAAAGAACCCGGAACGAGCCATATTCGAGTTCTTTTTGATAAAACTTCAACGAACAATCGGAACAACTTCAAGACAAGATCCTCCAGCTCCTTGTTCCAAATAGCAAGAGGCTCGGGGGCTACAACCAGATGGATGTATTTTTTCTTCAGAAAAGCACTCACCACTCAAAGATCCTAAGAAGCGCTACAAGGTTTCACTCCAGAAAGCACTCGGATGACATCTTATTCCTACTCAACAAGACTTGAAGGGGCAGAGCGAGACTTTCAGAGCTCAACCATAAAGTGCTTGGGGCTTGTCGATACGAGACCCACAGGATACCCCACAAGGGAGAGAGGAGATCTAGTTCAACTAGGATTCTTCCCATGTAAATCTTAGTACTAGAACTATCAAGTAATCCTACTAGGAAATCTCATTATAAACCGACTAGGACTCTGGCCTCCTGACTATATAAAGGAGGGCAATGCTCCTGTCGAAAAGAGAGAGCAGATCATAATCAATCCAACGCAAAGGCTAAGGCCAACTGGACGTAAGGTTATTACTCAATCTACGACCGAGGGCCTGAACTAGGATAAATCGGCTGTCTCTTGCGTAAACCATCGAGTTCGGCATACGTCGAAGCCCGAACATACTGCCCCGGGTACCCCCGTGGCAGGCTATCGGTGGTAAAACATCGACAGGTGAGGTAGCCATGGCCTTAGTTGTAGCCAAAGGTGGCTCCTTTCTTTCAATTGGGGTGACGGGTGAGCCAAACTACTCGACTACGGTGACCAAAAAGCACGAGGCAGTCCGTACCGCGACAAGGCATGCAGTGGAGCTTTGGCAAGCTCATGGGCATGGCGAAGTAGGGCAAGGTGAGGGGTTTGCACTCAACCATCTATACAGCGAGGTGCACGGGGTCATGGCAAAGCTCGAAGGCTAGGTCTCGTCTCATGAGGTGGCTGAAGTCAGTCGAGAAGGCCACGGCACGGTGGTAGCATGAGCGCGTGGCTGCACCGACATCGTAAGGCGACTAGCGCCTCTAGGGCATCCTAAGCTAGCATGGCTAGGCTATGCGTGTCCTGTGGTGAGATGAAGCTTGTCACGGTGGTGGCCTTATCGCTACTATCTCGGATCCACTAGAATGGAGTCTCACCTCAATGGGGTATGGCCGCAGCGAGCACGTGTGCGTTCAGTGCGCCGGTGCAGGTGTTCCTAAAGCCAAAGTGGCTCGGTGTCCCTATGTTGTGGCTGTTGTGTGTGTGCATGGATACATGGTGTGGAGTGATGGCAAAAAGGTGGCTCCTTTGCCTTCCTAAGCGGGAAGAACATGGTGGCGCAACCATGGCATGTCCACGGCGGTGAGCACGAGAGAGCGGCATCGGTGCTCATCGTGGGGGTGGGGTATGTAGGATGGTGGTGCAATGGTGAGTCGAGGCTATGGTGAGAGGTAGTAGTGCAATGCTGAACTGCTATGGTGAGGAAGACGATTGGGGCGCCGTCTTCTTCTCCGGTGAGCTCGAGCGACTCTAGCGGGCTTGGCTGCTTTCCTCCTTTATTTTCCTCCCTCCTCCTCCTATAGAGCATTGTAGTGGTTCATGGGTTTCAATAGAGTGGTAGTGGGGCATGGGAAGGGCGCTTGGGCACCGAGGGTACCCTCTTATCGGGAGGTCGTGGCCATGGCAAGCGACAGATGTTGGAAAGCGATGGAGGGGGTATGTGTACGATGATTGGGGCTCCAAGCTAGGGTTTTTGGGAGCATGGGGTGGTTGCACGCCCACTGGGGCTCTCAATTTCTAACTCCAGTGGTCAAGGCAAGGATAGGTGGTGTTTGGGGGGTGTGGGTCCATGGCAACATCACGCATGTTTTAACGCTGGCTAGGAAGGCGAGGCGCGCTAGGGCTACGGACGTGGAGTGCATCCGCGCATTGGAGCACAACGGCTAGGGGCACGAATGACTAGGGCATACAGTGGACCATGAGATTCCCTCGATCGCCAGTGCTCTGCTTTTTGAAAAGCAGAGGAAGGGCAGGGGTTGGGGATGATAGGCGGGTCTCTGCTGTCAGCAGTAGGAGGGAAACGACGACGGCATGTCATGACATGGGTGGGCACGGTGTGGGCCGCTGCTGGGCCATTTTGGCCTCATGCGAGCATGGGTACGGGTGAGCTCAGAGCTGGGCCGTGAGTTGGGGCAGCTCGGGCGGCTTGGGCTGCTTTGGGTTTTTGCATTTCTTTCTCCTTTCTAAATCCTTTTCTATTTCTACTTCCCATTTCTATTTACACCTTGGGCACCTATGCATGCATACATGTGTTGCCCAGCATGTACATGTACTTATGGGGTCCACTAGGTGTCAACTAGGGTATTAGGGTCAATGCCAAGGGTTGGCAACACACACACACAACAATTTTATTAAAAGCTTGGGATATATTTGTGCAACTACATGGGTGGTTTCCAAGCATGCACACTCACCATGCATGGGTTTTGTTAGAAAAATTTTAAGTTTAGATTTTTGGTTATTCGAAAACCTGGGTTGTTATAGTCCTCCCCCCTCATAGGAATCTCATCCCGAGATTTAAGGTGTGACATACCTTTCAAAGAGGTAGGGTAAAGCATCTAAAGTTCTGATTCTTTCTCCCAAGTGGCTTCTTGTTTAGTATGGTTGCTCCACTAAACCTTGCACATGGGTATGACCATGCTTCTAGTTTCCTTCTTGGCTCTATCAAGTATCCGGATAAGGTGCTCCCGATACTCCAAAGTGTCCTATATATTGAGTGCCTCTGTAGGTACTTACTCATTTGGTAGCTTCAAGCACTTGCATAGTTGAGATACATGGAACACTGGGTGCACTTCGATCAATTCCTCAAGCAGTTCCAACTTGTAGGCTAGCTTGCCAACTCTCTGACAAATCTGGTAAGATCCTACATACCTGGGCACCAACTTCCCTTTCACATGGAACCTGATGGTGCCTCGAAGTGGGGAGACTTTGAGGTAAACATAGTCCTCAACTTTGAACTCAAGGTCTCTTCATCTTTTATCTATGTAACTCTTCTATCGGCTTTGAGCAATTCTTAAATTCTCTCACACTTGGGTGACTCCTTTTTCGGCATCCTTGATCTTTGTGGGGCTAAAGAATGATCTCTCCTCTACTTCTAACCACATCAGAGCGGTCCTACACTTCCTCCCATACAAGGCCTCAAATGGTGACATCTTGAGACTAGCTTGGTAACTGTTGTTGTAAGAGAACTCTGCGTGTGGCAAATTCTTCTCCCAATCAAACCCATATTTTAGAACACAATCTTGGGGCATATCCCCCAAGATCTGGTTCACTCTCTCTGTCTATCCATCTGTCTGAGAGTGGTAAGCAGTGCTATAATCCAGTCGAGTCCCGATTGCCTTATGAAGACTCTTCCAAAACTTGGACATATATTATGTCCCTCAATCAGACACAATGCTCGCATGGGCTTTGTGAAGCCTAAGAATGTTATCCACATATAGATCTATGAGCTTTTTAGTTCTGTAGTCATTCCTCATAGCTATGAAGTGAGCTACCTTGGTCAATCTATCAACAATTACCTAGATCAAGTCATGGCCTTTCGAGGTTCGAGGTAAACCCACTATAAAGTCCATGGATATGCTTTCCCACTTCCACATTGGAACATCTAAGGGCTTCAATAGTCCTATCAGTCTTTGGTGCTCAGCCTTGATCCTATTGCAGATGTCGCATCACGCGACATGCCCTACAATATCAACTTTTATATTCTTCCACCAAAAAAGCTTCTTCAAGTCAGCATACATCTTCGTACTTCCTAGGTGGATACAATACTTGGAGTCATGACCCTCGTCTAAGATCTCCTATTGCAAGGATACATCAGAGGGCACATAGATTCTATCCTTGTACTAGTACACTCCCTGTTCATCTTACCTGAAATCAGGGCACTTGCCTAGCTCCATGAGCTCTTGGATTTCCTAGATTTTAGGGCATTCCTACTGGGCTTTGTGAATTTGATCTTCAAGGTTGTACTACACTTGAAGCTCATCCAGCATTCCCTTCAGTAGGATCTCGAGTCAGAGGTCCTCCATCTCTTGATTCAGCTCTAGTGGTATGGCTTCTGCCATCAGACTATGACAATGGCTCTTAAGCTCAGGGCATCTATGACTATATTGGTTTTCCCTGGGTGATAGTGTATCTCTAGGTTGTAGTCCTTAATCAGCTCTAGCCATTGGCACTATCTCATGTTTAGATCCTCCTGAGTGAAAAGTACTTTAGGCTCTTGTGATTGGTGTAGATGTCGTATTTGTTCCTGATCAGGTAGTGCCTCTAGATCTTCAGGGCGTGCACAACAGCTGCAAGCTCAAGGTCATGGGTTGGGTAGCATTGCTCATGGTCTTTCAACTGGCAGGAAGCATAAGCTATAACTCTCCCATTCTACATCAGAACATAGCTGAGTCCCTATCTGGATGCATCACAATAGACCACAAAGTCTTGCTGAATGTCAGGCAATGCTAGCATAGGGGTGGTGGTAAGCTTCTGTTTCAAGGTCTAGAAGCTTTGCTCACACTCTGGTGTCCACTCGAACTCATTGGTCTTCTTTAGAATTGAAAGGACCTAGGAAGCCGCCTAGAGGGGGGTGAATAGGCATTTTTGAAAATTAACACCTTTAAATGCGGAAACAATTAGTAAAGAGAGTTTCCAAAATGGAAACTCCAAATTAAGTGTAGTACCACCCCTCACAAGTTTGCCATAGAGTAAACAAGGTATAAAGAATATATATAGAAGTTACAACCCTACAATACAAAGTTAGAATAGAGAATGAATATATTCAGCACAAGCAGGAAATACCAGACGTGTCCGGTAGGTATACCAGATGTGTCCAGTATGCATGTGTTCTACAGAACAACCTATCACAGTGATCAATACCGGACGTGTCCGATATCTATATCGGACATGTCCGGTATACATGGTTGCAGTGGAACAACCCTAAACTTGCTTCTTTCAATTTCTAACTTCAAATCAAATTGTAGGTACCTACAAGATATGACAATATACACAGATAACCTGCATAAGAGCAAGAGCAACACAAATATCGAATGAAATGCGAATTGAGAAACAATATTTGTTTTACTAAAGTTCGGACTCATTCGAGTCCTACTCTCCATTGAGGGGGCTACGGGTGACCCAGTGAAGGTCAGCCCTAGAGGATACCACAAAGGTCACTCTAGCCAGAGTCTTTTCCAACTCCTTTTCCTCCTTCCACTAGTTGATTCTGAGGCGGCAGAATCGACCATTACAAACTTTTTGAGGCACACCACAATGTCTCGGGTGCTCTCCGGTGATGCCTAACCGTCTAGGACCGAAGAGTCCAAGAGTAACAAATGCGAATCACGAAATAAACAATATGCACAAGTGTTCAAGTGGTGGCTTGCTCTCTTTTTCAAATTCTCTCTTAACCCACAAATAGATTTTGCTATTTGGATCACACACTCACTAAGAGAGGGTTTGGGAGAGTTGACAAGGCTAAAAAACATGTATAAAAACTAGCAGAATCAGCAGCCTCCAAAGGTGGAGGCTTGGGGGTATTTATAACCCCCTTGGAAAAACTAGCCGTTTTATAGCAGTTGCCACCATATCGGACACGTCCGATATGACTTACACTGCGCCAACGGTAACTAAGTTACAGTGTCAATGTGAGGCATCGGAACTCCCGATGAATGCTAGAACTCCCGATAGTCGGAACTCCTGATAGTCGGAACTCCTGACTCACATCAGAACTCCTGACCCTCAGCATATTTGAAAACTAAGTAACTGAGTTGAAGTTTGTCAGTTGTCAGAACTCCCGACTCATGCCGAAACTTTCGACCGTCGAAACTCCCGACTCTCAAGGCATTTGAAAACTAGCCATTGGCCTCTAGTCATCCATACCAGACACGTCTGGTATGACCACAGTGAACTCTCCAAGTCAGTTAAAGCGCGAG
The DNA here is from genome assembly GCF_019320115.1 of Miscanthus floridulus. Taxonomy (NCBI): domain Eukaryota; kingdom Viridiplantae; phylum Streptophyta; class Magnoliopsida; order Poales; family Poaceae; genus Miscanthus; species Miscanthus floridulus. The sequence continues at coordinate 55,169,390 of NC_089586.1, read as the reverse complement.
ATGTCAGAACTCCCAACCATCGGAACTCCTGACTTATGTCGGAACTCCCGACGAACCAACCCGAGAACAACAATTTTACCATTGCTGGGCAAATACCAGACACGTCCGGTATGAATACCGAACAAGTCTAGTATTGCCAGACCAGCAAGAAATCAGTTAGCTCTTTTGTCTCTCAAATACTCAATACTCACATGGGTTGGCTTGAGCACTTATGAAACATTATCTATCAACATGATGCATCCCTCTTAATAGTACAACATACCTATTAAACTCAAGATCAAAGGAAAAACGAATTTATACCGCTTGAGTTGACCTCTTTTGAATTAATGCCGCCTCTTTCAATCTTCATCAAGTAAGGGTGCCAACATGTTGATATTGATCTTGTCACTTGAGCATAGCCATCTTGAGCATATGACTTGATTCCATTCATCAAATATGAATAACTCCAAATGCATCAAGTCACTTCAAACACTTCGTCCAATATAGATTTGATCCTCCACATCAATATGACCATCGTAGCTTGATTTGTACCTAAACTAAATGCGAGTACTCCCTTCTTCACCCTAGCTAGGTTCTTTGGCCACCAAGCCATCGCTTGCCCTTCACCCTTGCTTAGTACCTTGAAGCCTTTCCTTGCTATCTTCACCATCTCAAGCCATCAAGTCACATCTTGTGTTGGTTCAACCATTCATTTGTATTGTTATCTTTTTCATTTCAATTTAGCAAGCTTCAAATATGAGACCATTCCATATGCAAACCCTCATGTCTCATTAATTAATTCTTATGAGCTTGCTTTCACATAGTACATGGAAATCCCACAATAAATAAGCCTTTGCATGAATTCTATTTGCATTGTTGTCTTGTGCTTGAACTAGATTATTTTAAATAACAACGCATCATTTTGTCTTTCATTAAGTACCTATGAGATATCCTATTACCTGTCCACACTTAGCAAACGCGTTAGACCTTTAATCACGTTGTCATTCAACCATCCAAAACCCACTAAAGGGCTAGATGCACTTTCAATCTCTCCCTTTTTGGTGATTGATGACAACTTGATTAAAGCTTATAAAAGAATATAAACATTTAAACTTTTGGGTTCAATGATTTATGAGAGGCTCCCCCTTAATATGTGCTTGTGATTAGAATTCATGAAATGACCTCAAATGTCAGTTGCACATACTAAAACATATAGGAGACTCCCCCTAAATCATTGCATCTGTGGAGTGCATGTGTGTGTGACAAAGTAAAACCGTGATGCATATGTCAAGATATATCACACAAGAATAAATATAAAGATATCACATCAAATATTTTCATTCTAGCATGCATAGTCCTTATGAAAATAAATATAACACATGTATGTCACACATAACACTCATTACACATTTTATCAAGTCCACAAGCCACTAATATAATATAAATAAAGATCATGTCTCAAGAGATACAAAGATAAAACATAAGTCTTATCTCTCACATGATACAATCTATTTTAAACTCAAGATATACATCAATGAACCTGACAAACTACAACCTGCAGTACATATCTTTAGGTGCAAAGAAAAGCCAAAAAAGACAAATATCATGAAGCTTTAATCAGTCTCTCTCCCCTTTTGTCATCTATCACCATAAAGGTCCAACAATGATATACTAAGGACAAAGGGGCTGCAAGCTGCCTCTGACAGCTATCATCACTCATCATAATCTTCATCTCTACCAGCATCCTCATCATCTGAGCATGTGGCACTGGCTAGATGAGAACCACCCGCACCAGACAGGTCATAGAAACTACCCATGAGGTCACTCCACCAGTCTGAAGCATACTCATCTACAGCACTAGGATGTGGCTGAGAGTGAGTAGGCACCCAAGCCTGTAGTGGTAAAGTGTCAGGGTGCTCTAGAGCCTACTGCTGCTGCTAGTGTCACTGAAGGAACTCAGCAAACTCTATGTCGTACCTACCCTACTGCTACTCCTCAGTCTTAGGCTCACTAGCTGCCTCATCTGATAGTGGAGACCTAGGAGGATCAAGCTCAAGTCTAGAAGCAATCTGCTTCAAAGTTCAAGTATCCTTCCTCCTAGCCTCCCTCTCCTTCTGTTGATAGGTCCGTATGTCCTTGCACATCCCAAAGATAGCACTGAACATCTTGCGAATAGGAGAAGGAGGATAGTGGTGACGTGAAGAAGAATGTGAAGGAGCATGTGGTAGAGGAGAAGCTCATCCTGCTGCACCACCACCTATAGGTGCATCTGCCTCTAGTGCTGCTGTTGCTCCTCCTAGTCCTACTAGAGGTACCCCAACCTCAGTCAAATCTGCAACAATCTTTAGGGCCATATGTACCTTGTCATACTCAAAGGTATGCCCTATGACCAGCAAAACCATAGCCCTTGAGGGGCCTCTCACTGACACTCCTAATCTCACACCATATGAAATCAAAGATGCTAAAAGGTCATGCATCAGGTGCCATCCCGTGGAGCAGGTTCCTAGAGTAATCTGCAATGTTTCCCTTATCTCCACCCTTGCAATCAATGGTCTTCCTAAACATCTAGTCTAGGTATCTATAAGTAGGGTGAAGACCTAGAACCTTCCCCACTACTCCTCTCTCACCCCCTGGTGGGTACATGTAGGCAAGCTACTATGGAGGCAACACTTGCTCTATGTGGATCCTATCTTTCTAAAGATCATCACCTGAGAAGCCAAGTAGAGCTACAAAAGCATCATAATCAACACTGTACCACTGGCCCTCAAGCATCCAGTGCATACACCTCTCATCCTCCTCAACATACAGGGTGGCGTAGAACTAAGCTACCACCTCTGTGTTCTAGTCATGCTGGAACTCCATAATCTCATAAACCCCTGTATGCTCACAAATGGCAATAGCATGATCAATGGAGGCCTTCTGCAAATCTCTGATGTACTGCCAGTCATTCCACTAAGACTTGGCAATCACTAGGTTCCTAGCGAGGATCACACTAGTGTAGAAGTCCATATGAAAGGCTATTTGAAATCGATGATCAAACTGAATCCTAGACAAGCCCCTTAGATCAATTCTTCTTTCATCTCTGGCCCTTCTGGTCATGCCTTTCCCTCGATAGTCAACTCTAGCGACATAAGAGGGTACACTAGGTGGATGTGGCTCAAGTAAACCATAGGGCATACCTTGACCTAGCTAGTGTTGAGCTGGAGGTACAACCTGCTCCTCCTCAATCTCTTGCTCATCATTTGAGCTGCCACCAACTGAATCTCTGTCAATGCTCTTCCTCTTTCTTGTACTATGGAGCACCTCTATATCTGTGTCAGAGGAAGAACTGTTGTCTCCCTCTTTGTATTGTGGAGCACCTCTAGTAGGCCTGGAGAGTCCTCTGCTGCTCCCCTACTCCTGCTGACTATATCTAGGATGCATTTCCTATCTTGCCTTCTTGTATTTCTCCAAAGCTGGATCATGCCTATGCTTGGACCTAGGCTCCTATCTTCCACTCATAGTTGCTGTCCTATATCCAAATATTTGCAAGAAATTTTAGATACATGCCCAAATGATAGCTTATTGTAGTTGATATATAGAAATAAGAATAATTGTCCCATGCTTTGTAATCACCTCAACCAAACTAGGTCAAAAGGTTCACAAAACACAATAGATAATTAAACTTAGTCCTAAGAATCAACCAATGAGAAGATTGAAACAAGGGAGCAAAATTTGCTCTGCTGTCCCATACCAGACACGTCCGATATGCATACCGAACACGTCTGGTATGAGCGGACAGCAACCCTAACTAAGGTCCTTGGCTCAATCTTCAACCAATTCAATCCAAACTCTAGGTATTGCTTCTAGACAGGTAATGTAGCATCTCTACCAAAGGGATTTCAAAATCATGCCCTAATGGCTTAGATCAGGTGAGGTCTAGGATTAGGGTACCTTGTGAGAGTGAATGAAGATATGATTGGAAATCCAAGTCCCGGAGTCTTCGATCTTGATGCAAATCTCCTCCGATCCAATCTCCCTCTCTTCCTTTTCATGGTGGAAACTTGAAATCGCCAATGAAGGTCGAGGAGAGGCGGCTGGGTTGGCTAGAAGATGAATAACCTAACTTGGCCGAAGGGGTACCGGCTATTTTTATAATCCCGCTCATACCAGACACGTCTGGTATTTGCGGGCTGGCGTTTCTTTTTCCATTCACTTAATTCCAATCCCCTTCTCTATCATTTCTTGATCTAAAAACATGTATGTCCTTGATCCAAATAAGGTGTAATTACTTTTCTTATCCAAATGCCATGAGTATCACTTCTCTTTTCCAAATATTTGGCATATATAGATTTTGATTACTTGAGAGAGATATTGTGAGACATAGTAGATTGTGGACTTAAGAAAGTCATGTCATGTGTAATTATCCAATCAAACAATCAAGGGGGGCTATAATTATCACATGACAAGGCTAGGTCACAAAGACCAAGATTCAAATAGTTTTTCAAATTCACACCACCTACACATGCTAGTTATGGGTTTTGAAAAACATCTCTCCTATGTCACACAAATGCACATTCTAACATATAAAGGGCCTTAGATGCACTTACAATGCATGTATGTAAAGACATACCTTTGCCTTGAGCCCACAAGAATACTAGTAAGAAGATACATAGCATGATAATCTTTATGTTGACTTTAATTGCTAAATAATCATGCTAGATACATTTTCCTTCAAAGGACTACAAAGAATGCTAGATAAATTTGTTAGTCCATAAAGGTGCAAAATAGAAACTGAGCTCCCCTTACATAAGTGCTTTAAGTAATTTGAATGACTTTCAACTAGCACTTTATTCTATTAAGAATATGGGAGTCAATTTTCTATTTTGAACCATAACTAAATAATTTGCCATATTTAAATTTGAGTTCAAGAGATGCTCATAATCCACTTAGATTTGATAAACCACAAGCTTCTGAGTAAATTGAGGATATATGAAAATATATGGATCAAAGACTCAGTTGTAATCCTATTAGTGTTCTGGTTCCTGCAATACTGGACATGTCCGGTAGCTATACCAGATATGTCCGGAATACGCAAAATAGAAACACTTGCTTTCTGTCCCTGTCCATACCGGACATGTTCGATAGTAATACCGGACACGTCCAATAGGTGTAGGACAAAAATAATTAATTCACTGCTTGTGATTCTTCATTTTAGCTCTATTATTTATTGTATACTTGCAACTCAACAAATGAATTGCTCTACTAGAGAGCTATTAAAAGCATCATATGGCAAACATGATAATTATTAAGTAAAACTAATTAGCCACTTTCATTTTTTCACAAATATGCCTATTTGTGAGTTATTGAGCACAAAACAAATAAAGTGGCTATCCTATAAGGTTTAGGTACTTGTTACCAATGGTGAAGATGAAGTAAATGATATATTCATTAAATTATCTTCAGGGTCAACCATATAAGAGATTATGATAAGAATTGGTTGATAGATTGAGTGAATATTATCAAATTGCTTGCTCAACCACCCCAAAGCCTTCATCTCATCACCAAGTACCTACATCATTAACCTAAGCACACTTTGGTACCCAACTCTTGTTGGGTCCTTTTGGGTTAGTCAACAAGTGCTTAGGCACCCAAATGGCTTTAGCACTAGTTTATGGTGAACACATCACCTTGCTAGTGCTAACTCTATTTGTGGTCTTCCTAAGCTTATCATTATAAACAAATGTGTTCGGCTTAGGAGCGTTACCATTTGGGCATTCATAGCTTAGATGCCCCTTTCTTCTACAAGCATAGCATATGCGGTCTTTGTTTGCTCTATGCTTGTTTTACTTGTATGGACATCTATCAACCTTTGTGGCCCATCTCATTGCATCCATAGCATCTTCTTGTTGCAACTTGGGCTTCCTTTCTTGCCTCTTTGTACATTGGGCATTTCTTGGTAGGATGCCCCAATTTCTTGCTCATGAGACAAGCGCTTTGTCCATCACTTTTCTTTTGGTTGGCCAACTTGTTTGAGGCCTTTTGTTCGGCCACTTCACACTTGTCGGACCAACTCTTATGTGGACACATTGCCCACTCATGTCCATATAATCCACAACCATAGCATAACCTTTTTCCATGTTTCTTGCTCTTGGTTGTGTTGGCCTTACTTGAAATGTGATTCTTTTGTTGGGCTTTGGAGGAAGCAAGGTTCGAACCCTTCTCAAGCTTCTTCACCATGTTATCACGGTTATCTTGAGAAGGTTATGCTTTCTCCCTACCCTTCAACCAAGTCACATCTTTCTTTAACCTTTTCACCTCTTCTTTGAGCTCTATGTTTTCTATAAGATTTAGCTCAATCGAAGATTGGCTTGCTTGAGGAGCACACTCATTAATACAAGAAATATTTAATTGAGATGGTGTACTAGTGAGTGAATGTGTGAGAGGTTGAGAAAATTTTACCGATGTGATTCAACCTCATGAGCTACCTCAAGCATGATGCTTGATTCTACTACTTCATCATGAGAGCACTTTAGATGAACATAGTTTGCTTGTAGCACATTATACTTGCTTGATAGTTCATCTAGCCTTGCCTTGAGCTCAAAGTTTTCCTTCTCTAGTTGTGAAACACTAGAAGAGGAGTTAGTAACTAAAGCATGCTCAATTGACAATTTTTCATACCTTTCACTTAGAGCCTTTAGTTCTTCCATCTTAGGAGATGAGAAACAATTCTTGCTTTTGAAGTGATTGCTCTTGCTTCTCAATCTCTTCTTCAAGCTCATCATTCTTTTCAACTATCTTCATGATGATGAACTTGTCTTTGCGGTTGAGATGATCAAGGTTGTAGTTGTCTTCAACTTCAACATCACTCTCATCTTGATCATCTACTTGTGCTTTCTCCTTTTCTTGATCTTTCTTGTTACTCTTTTTCTTGCTTTTTTGGCCATGAGACACAAGTGATGAGTATCATGAGATACTGAGGTTGACTCATCACTTGGTCGCCACCAGGCTTGAGCATCGTTGCAAACAGCTGCTTGCTATTCTGCTGCCTCGGTCATACCGAACACGTTCGGTAGGCATACCGAACATGTCTGGTATGTGTAGGCAGATAGCAAGTCATGCGCTGCTTGCACTTCTTGCTCTGGCTCGGTGCTCTTGAGGTCTTATGAGGCTTCTTCGCTGCATGAAGACACAATGGACATACTTTCCATTGACTCGATCTCAAATGCATCATCATATATGGATTTTCCATATAAATCAAAAAGTCTAGTCCAAATGAGATGAGCACTCTCTGGAGGTGGTTGTCCATTGAAGATTGCCTCATCTTGAACCTCTACACTTAATGTACTCAAAATGACATTAATAGCTTGAGCATTGAGTTGCACACATATCTCTTCCTCTTTTGACAAATTTTTGTAGTTGCTCCAATCAACTATAGGAAGAGTTATGCTTGCATCCACAATATGCTCAACAAGAGGACTAATATCCCTAAAAGCATTGAGTATATGAATTGACCAAGGTAGAAAGTTTGAACCATCATTTTGGAGAAGCACTGGCTCCAAATCGATAGGCGTCGACATCCTTTTCTCACGGCAGTGAAGCTTTAGGTGAGAACCTTGCTCTAATACCAATTGAAAGGACCTAGGAAACCACCTAGAGGGGGGGGTGAATAGGTGTTTTTGAAAATTAACACCTTTAAATGTGGAAATGATTAGTAAAGAGTGTTTCCAAAATGGAAACTCCAAATTAAGTGTAGTACCACCCCTCACAAGTTTGCCACAGAGTAAACAAGGTATAAAGAATATATATAGAAGTTACAACCCTGCAATACAAAATTAGAACAGAGAATGAATCTATTCAGCACAGGCAGGAAATACTAGATGTGGCCGGTAGGTATACTGGACATGTCCAGTATGCACGTGTTCTGCAGAATAGCCTGTCATAGTGATCAATACCGGACGTGTCCGGTAGCTATACACGGTTTTCAGTGGAACAGCCCTAAACTTGCTTCTTTCAATTTCTAACTTCAAATCAAATTGCAGGTACCTACTAGATATGACAATAGTACATAGATAACCTACACAAAGAGCAAGAGCAACACAAATATCGAATGAAATGTGAATTGAGACACGATATTTGTTTTATCCGAAGTTCGGACTCGTTCGAGTCCTACTCTTCGTTGAGGGGGCTACGGGCTACCCAGCAAGGTCAGCCCTAGAGGATACCATGAAGGTCACTCTAGCCAGAGTCTTTTCCAACTCCTTTTCCTCCTTCCACTAGTTGATTCTGAGGCGGAATCGACCGTTACAACTTCTGATGCACACACAATCTCTCGGGTGCTCTCTGGCGACTGCCTAACCGTCTAGGACCGAAGAGTACAAGAGTAACAAATGCGAATCATGAAATAGACAATATGCACAAGTGCTCAAGTGGTGGCTTGCTCTCTTTTTCAAATTCTCTCTTAACCCACAAATGGATTTTGCTATTTGGATCATACACTCACTAAGAGAGGGTTTGGGAGAGTTGGCAAGGCTCAAAACGTGTATGTGTATCAGCAGAATCAGCAGCCTCCAAAGATGAAGGCTTGGGGGTATTTATAACCCCCTTGGAAAAACTAGCCGTTTTATAGCCGTTGCCATACCGGACACGTCCAGTATGACTTACACTGCACCAACGGTAACTAAGTTACAGTGTCAATGTGAGGCGTCGGAACTCTCGATGAGTGCCGAAACTCCTAATAGTCAGAACTCCCGACTCACATCGAAACTCCTGACCTCGGCATATTTGAAAACTAAGTAACTGAGTTGAAGTTTATGAGTTGTTGGAACTCCCGACTCATGCTGGAACTTTTGACCATCGGAACTCTCGACTCTCAAGGCATTTGAAAACTAGCCTTTGGCCTCTGGTCGTCCATACCAGACACGTCCGGTATGAATACCATAGTGAACTCTCCAAGTCAGTTAAAGCGCGAGACGTCGGAACTCCCAACCATTGCCGGAACTCCCGACCATCGAAACTCCCAACTTATGTTGGAACTCCTGATGAACCAACCTGAGAACAACAATTTTACCATTGCTGGGCAAATACCCAACACGTCCGGTATGAATACCGAACACGTCCGGTATTGCCAGACCAGCAAGAAATTAGTTAGCTCTTTTGTCTCTCAAATACTCAAAACTCACATGGGTTGGCTTGAGCACTGATGAAACATTATCTATCAACATGATGCATCCCTCTTAGTAGTACGACATACCTATTAAACTCAAGATCAAAGGAAAAATGAATTTATACCTCTTGAGTTGACCTCTTTTGAATTAATGCCATCTCTTTCAATCTTCAACAAGTAAGGGTGCCAACATGTTGATATTGATCTTGTCACTTGAGCATAGCCATCTTGAGCAGATGACTTGACTCCATTCATCAAATATGAATAACTCCAAATACATCAAGTCACTTCAAACACTTTGTCCAATATAGATTTGATCCTCCACATCAATATGACCATTGTAGCTTGATTAGTACCTCAACTAAATGCAAGTACTCCCTTCTTCACCCTGGCTAGGTTCTTCGGCCGCCAAGCCATCGCTTGCCCTTCACCCTTGCTTAGTACCTCGAAGCCTTTACTTGCTATCTTCACCATCTCAAGCCATCAAGTCACATCTTGTGTTGAATCAACCATTCATTTGTATTATTATCTTTTTCATTTCAATTTAGCAAGCTTCAAATATGAGACCATTCCATATGCAAACCCTCATGTCTCATTAATTAATTCTTACGAGCTTGCTTTCATATAGTACATGGAAATCCCACAATAAATAAGCCTTTGCATGAATTCCATTTGCATTGTTGTCTTGTGCTTAAACTAGATTATTTTATATAACAACGCATCATTTTGGCTTTCATTAAGTACCTGTGAGATATCCTATTACCTGTCCACACTTAGCAAATAGGTTAAACCTTTAATCACATTGCCATTCAACCATCCAAACCCACTAAAGGGCTAGATGCACTTTCAAGAATGTTGGTCATCAGCTTGGCTCTCTTGGAAAAGTTCTCAATGAAGCAGTGGTAGTATCCTGCCAACCCAAGAAAACTCTGGGTATCAGTGACATTGTGGGGTTGCTCCCACTCTTTCATAGCTTCAATCTTGGCCAAATCAATAGCTACTTCCTCAGTAGTGAGAATGTGACCTAGGAAGGTGACTTCTTCAAGCCAGAACTCGCACTTACTGAACTTGGCATACAGTGGATTCTGTCTTAGCCTCCCTAGTACTATTTTTAGATGCTGCTCATGTTCTTCTGTAGTGGCCAAATAGACAAGAATGTCATCAATGAATACCACCATGAACTTATCCAGCTCCTCCATGAACACCTTGTTCATCATATTCATGAAGTAGGCCAGGGCATTTGTGAGTCCAAAGGACACCACGGTGAACTCATACTGCCCATACCTAGTGACAAAGGCTGTCTTGGGAATGTCCTCAGGCCTAATCTTCATCTGATGGTACCTAGATTGGAGATCAATCTTGGAAAAGAATTTGGCATTCCTCAGCTGGTCTAGCAGGTCATCTATCCTAGGCAATGGGTACTTGTTCTTGACAGTCACTGCATTCAAGTTCTAGTAGTCAATGTACATCTTCATGGAACCATCCTTCTTCTTTAGAAACAAGATAGGGGAACCCCTGGGCCTAATGTGCCCCTTGTTAGACAACTCCCTAAGCTATTTCTTGAGTTCCTCTAGCTTGTCAACCAACATGCGGTAGGGCCTCTTAGCAATAGGTCCCGTACTAGGTAGAAGGTCGATCATAAACTCCACATCCTGATCAGGTGGCATACCTGGCAGCTCTTTGGGGAACACATTAGGGTACTCACATACTACGGGCACCTCCTCAACTAACTTGCCTTCGAAGGCACACAACATGGAAACCGTCCTCTCAAGGTTTGGCTCACATAGGATTATGTGACCACTCATATGTGTTATCTCCATATACCATGGTGAGCAAGATAATACTCCCTTGTGTTGAGTCAACCAATCCATCCCCAATATGACATCTAGTCCATCATAGGGAAGCAAGGTAAGATCGGCTAGAAAAGGGTGACCTTCAATGATGATGCTCACTCCCTGACATCTCTTTATGCATATAATGCGACCCAAGTGTGATCTAGTGTCTATAGGCTCCTTCGTGGAGTCACTGGTATGCTATGCTCTCATGCAAACTTGGAGGATATGTAAGAATTGGTAGCACCTAAGACAAACAATACTGAAGTTGTAGCTCCATGCACAATGAACATACCGTACACCATGTGGGGGGCATTCTAGGTGTCCTCCATGGTTAGATGGGTGAGACGACCATGGGTGCCTCTATCAATGTTCTTGTGTGGCGTACCCTAAATAGAAGCCTATCTTGCTAAGGTCGGAGCAGGTGGCTTAGTGTTCTTCATAGGGTAGTCAGCGACCTTATGGCCCTGCTAACCATAGCCGAAGCTAGTGAAGGGCACACTACCCATGGTGATGGGCGTAGTGGTCTTCCATGTGCTAGGGCTTTGAGTAGGGTGGCTCTAAGTGGGGTAGTGGTGGTTGGCGGTGTGGGTACCACCTCCATGGCTCAAAGCATGTGCAGCTCCTTGGACGGCACGAGGGTGAGGTAGCAAGGGCACATGCGCACGTGGCCTGTGAGATGCCAGGGCATGAGAGGTGCTCTTGGACCGGTGCTTCTTCTCCTTGTAGAAGGCATCGGCGTCTAGACAATCCCTCTCCATCACCAAAACATTATTGATCATCTCCCGGAGGGTGTAATAGGTATGACCCAAGAGGGCCACCTTGGGGCATGGGTTCAGACCCTTCTTGACAAAGTACATCTTCTTATTCTCAGAGTCTGTCTCACCAGGAGCGTTCCTCATCATGCAAGTGAAGCAGTTGGTGTACTCCTAAATCTTCTAGGACCCCTATGAAATGTTGTAGAACTCTTCCACCTTGACATCCATTGTTCCCTTAGGCACATGGTGCTCGCGGAAGGCTTCAGCAAACTCCTCCCATGAGATGTGCACAGGGTCAATGTTGGTGTCACAGTAGCTGTCCCACCACGCACGTGTGGTGGCAGTGAGCAGGTGGGTTGCGACTCCAATACACTCGTCAGAGCAAGTGGTTAGGTCTAGCTTCTTCTACATCTCACGCAGCAAGTCCTCGATGACGATAGGGTCATCGTTAGAGTTATTGAAGGTAGGGGGCCTTAGCTTGATGAAACCCTCCAGCTTCCTCTAGAAGTCGATGGGTGGACCTCCATTGTGGCATAGTAGCCCCTTAGCCAGTGTCTCCATGAGACACATCTAGCGGTCCATCACCTCAGACAAAAGTGGTGGTGGTGGTAGAGCATTGTCACCCCTAGGTGGGGCATCCTCATCCCCAGGCTAGTCTACAGCTGGCTCCTCTAGTATGGGCTCCTCCTTGTGCTGCTCTCGAACAGGCAGTACCTCCTCATCAAGATTGAGGGCAGTGTGGGCGGCAACACATCCTCCTCCATGGCCATGGCCATGACCATGACCACGGCCAGTGGGGATGGGGGATGAGGAGCGATAGTTTAGATGTTCTGAGCAGTGACATGACATCTTTGCTACAAACATTAGGTCACAGGTTCTTATCAAGTGGTTAGGTGATTCATTAGCATTTTAATTAGTAATTTAATTCTAGCCATACACTCAAACAAAGAAGCAAGAACAACCATAAGAAGCATTAGGATCCAAGCATTTATTACATGAGTTTATTACATGGCAATGTCTCCAGTAGCTACACTAGAAGACTCATGGGAAATCGCACTACACGCAGGTAGGCTGTAAAAGAGGGACATTCTACTCTACTCTTGAAGGTGAGTCATGTCTCATAGCCATCCAAGGCTCATCATCAACACTATGACTACTACATTATTAGAGCATCACTAGGAAACTAACTCTGACTAGGTGGTGGAGTAGTGCTAGCATCCATCTCCTAGAGCTCTGCATTGGTATGGTGCATCCTCGAGATGTACTCTAGGGCCTCCTCCAATTGCTTAGTCTTTGGGGCCTCGGGGTAGTCCTCGCATAGGCATGCCTTTAGATTGAGCTTAGTGGGCTCAACCCGGAAGGACTCCTTGCGTGGCCTCTTGCGTGACTCAAGTGGTAGGAACTTTTGCATCTCCTTAAACTCCTTGACTTTCCTGATGTCGGCATCAACCCATGCCTGGCTTATCCTGTCTACCCTGTTGTTCTAGAACTCCATGTACTTCATGTACTCAATAAGGTAACACTAGTTGTGAGCGGTGTTAATGCTCAACTAAACTAGCTCCCTCTCCAATAATGGGAACGGGGATCCCAATCTTCCATCAGGTAGTGATAACTATCGTTGTGGCAGAGAATAACACACCGATCCAACTTCAGATCGAAAGATCGAACCCTACAATTTTAGCACCACAACTCCTTTGGTTATCAACCAAGACATAGTTTCAGTTGACCTCACCAAGAAGGCTAATCACTGCCTATGCAATGAAGAACACAAGCAAGAACAAGAAAGAAAGCAACCAAATTGTAGATGAATGATTAATCTCACGAAGTTGGGGTCTCACAAACCGATGAATGGTGAAACTGTTCTTGACAGATTAATCTAAGCAAAACCCAAAACCTAATAGCAATGGCGGCATATGATTATAAAGGTCTTACGGTCGTCGCCTACCCTGGATGTGCCCCCTAATGGGCCCAAACATGATACACGGTCCAATGGACCAAAAGACAGTGTCATAGCACCCTGGCAGATTCTAGATGCTGACTTGTTTCAATGATTCCTGTTGATTATGAAGGGCTTTTGACGTGAGACCACTTGGATTAGCTTCCTTATCAAATTAGCTTTCCAACCATATGTGGATCGTCGAAAACGGAGTCTAGATGCGTCCTGAGTGACCAGTTTAAGGCAGACTGGTCCTAGAGGCCGAGACAGACTTGAAATCATGTTGGATTGGGCCTCCAGTTTCTGTTGGACGTCCTTGCTGGTCATCATTGCCTCCACCACGTCCTCTATGTCCCTCATGACCCTCTCCATTGTTCCTAAGCAAGATAACATCATTAGATAGTAGTCTATTCTCAAAAGTATGAAAAGGATCGCTTGAGAACGAGCTCACCTCTAAATTGAGTTGACGCATTCGAGCCTGGGTCATTGGACCTTGCATGACGGTTGGAGGATCAGTGGGTACATCCAAAGGAGTGATGTACTCATCATCCAACATGTTGCAATGGCTCTCCAGCATCATCTTCCTGAAGCCATACCTCTTCTCCTTCTCCATGTGATCCCTCAGGCACCTCTTCTTATGCTCGAGGGCATCCTCAAGCTCGTACACCTTGCAGTCTAAGTAGTCATTGTGGAGCCCAAAGTCTCCAGCCTTGTCTCTTAGATCTGCAATCTCCTCCTTCAGCTTGCTCTCACATGCATTGTAGTCAGCCTCTATATGGTCGTAGCCCTCATGCTCCACATGGATGGTCTCCTTGAGTACCTCCTTCTTCTTCTCTTCCTCTAGGAAGGCATCGTTGGCCTAGAACAGCATGTCTCAGTACCGATGGTTCTGTGACTCGACCTCCATAATGTACCTATCCTAGCAGAGGATGTACTATCTAGACACCTAAAAGCAAGGTCCCTCCTCGGTGTAGATAGTCTGCTTAGCGGCCAAGACCTACCTCCTACTACTCTTGGTGAGGTCTAGGGCTTGGGGAAGCAAGCGATACAATCCTCTCCTAAGGTGCTCATGGGCATCATGCATCAGGTGGCAAAGGGCTAGATGTGAAATGGACTGGACACAAGCTACGACGGAGGTCTCCACCTATAGATCCTAGAAGGCGTGCAGCTCTGGTAGGGTCTCACTCGTAGGAATCCTAAGGTGGATGATGATGTGGCCCTACAATCTATCAAGTCTAGGCTCACCACGATAGATGTACTCGACTTGCTCAGTGGGGACACCAAGCTCCTCGAGGATGTCATAGAGCATTTGAGCAAAACCCTTGTAGCTCAGACCGTCGATAGGAAGCTCAACTGTTGGTGCCATCTGCAAATCAGTCCATAAAAGGGGATCAACAAGCTAGAAAAAGAGATAAGCCATGCATAAAAAGATGCAAGGTCGGTACATATAACCAAAAAAGAAAAGTTCCACTCCAAATTTTATCGTTCAATCCTAACGGTCTCGTCCTAGGGTCAAGTATGGTTCTGATACCAACTGAAACGATCCTAATTTCCTTGAAGGGAAATCCACATATTCGATGTATAACGTGGTAGTCCCAGGTGATCATCCCATCATATTATCAATTATCAGTCAATATCATAGTCAAACATCGAATACCTATCTTAAAGAGAGTACAAATAGCAAGATTTACTCTTTATTACATCGCCACTTGGTGGAATCACTCTGAGCATGCAGCATCTAGAACAACATCAAGTAGAAAGGCAGCAGGCATTGACTCCATCTTCTCAAACCAAACTTGAGCGCAAGAACAAGACCTCTAATCCTCCCAACTGTCTCCCTAGTAGTCGTACTCAGGCTCAGAACCTACCAAACAATTATTAGTATGATTTGTACTAGCCACTAGCTTCCACCCTATGCTTTGCATTTGCTTTGTGGTAGTGGAATGCAAGGGTAGAGCAAAAGACCTATTTGTGGCTGTAGTTTCCTATGCGAGTATGCCAAGTTTTAATAATAATCCACACATTCTACCATCCCATCACACACATCTCACCACTCTCACACTCTCTAGGCAACAAGAATGACTCCCTCTTGTACCTTGCCTCATCAGCCAAAGCCAGAAACCAACACAAGAACCCAGGGGGAGAGAAGAAAGGACTCCACTCACTAATTAAGGGAAGCGTAGGTCATAGGAATGTGTATATCCGAGGACGTGGCTATACGTATAGATCGATCAACACTGCAGAGCATGTAGACCTAGAACAACAAGATCACCATAATCGGTGGTGCCCCACCTAGGCTGATATCGACTGCCTCCCAATTGGTATGGTGCCACCCTACCATTCAGCCCTAGGCCACCTCGGAGTCCACCAGAATGCTAAGACTGTGAGACATAGTACTGGGCCCCCAAAGGTCATTATGTTGTCTTAGGAGGGTGTGGGCCATAGGCCCATACCTCCCTACACTATCCACTCCCAACCTAGCAGTAATGCCACCATCCTAGTTGGTTAGGTAACCATCCCCTGCCCATTCAGGAGCGAGTGGTGTGTATGTAAGGTCCTATGATCTGGTTCTCTCGACATACCTATCTTTAGGGGGACCAGACAGGTTATTTTCTCAATAGGGGAAATCCAACACCTTGTGCCTTGACGGCACCTCCATCCTGGGGCTTTATCCCACAAAGACACTCCACCCCAAGATCTTCACATGTCACATGCACCCGCCATAAGTACCTCTCATAGGGGATGCCTAGGTCACACCCCTAGCAAGACTCGTCCAATGACTCATCATAAGATCCTACCCGATCGACTCAACCCTCACCACACACCCAAGATGCACGCCAAGATCTCCTCGGTTGTTACCACATTATCAGCACCAAGTGCCTTAGCCACTCACAAACAATCCTCCACCAAGCATCACATCACAGATATAATGCATAGTAGAAGTAGTAGCAAGTAAGTAAGTGAGCATCCAGCCTAACAGTGGGTGTGTAGGGGTGTATGTTGCGACAAGGTAATGGCTCACAAGCAATTCTACCATGCAACTTATCATATATCATTTTCATAAAAGTAAATCACTAGCATCTACATTATAGCATGTCTAATAGGATTCTATGAGGTTGGGTGGGAAGTGGCACCTGGTAGGTCATCTCCAAGCTCCTCAGTGTAGTCGAGGTCATGCTCCTTAGCCAATGGCTCCTCCAGGTCTGCCAAACGAGACATATAGCCGTGATAAGCAACTCCTATAGATGACACAGATAAGGAACAAAAATTCAAAAGATCCAAATGCACTCAAACATAATCCTTTGATGTAGAGCTCATTTTTAGGAAAATTTGGACTCTGGTTTCATATTTTTCTTAAGTCGTATGAATTTTCTATGAATTTTCTAGGTTTAAATCATATTTTGAAAAAGAAAAAGAATAGGAAAATCCAGGGCTTGACATGTGGCGCGTTCTGATTGGACACGGAGAATGCGGTCACTGAGGTTAATGGTTAGCGTTGACTTGTCTTGGACTGGGTTTAGTGGGCCGGCTAACGAGTCGGGTTGGGGCGGTCTGGGCCAGGCTAGGCCCATCACATGTCACTCATCTAGGCTTGCCATGTGGCGCTAGCGGGCTACTAATAGGCTCATGCCTATGGGCACAGCTCATGGTGGACTATGCCATGTGGGTCCATGGACTATAGGCATGGTCCATGGTGGACCACGTCCACCCTTTCTCCCTCCTTCCTTCAGTCTATGGCGCACCAGGTGCACCGAATGGTGGGACATTGCTCTCTCTTTCACCCTCCTCTCCCATGGAGGCGCTCTTATCGGTGGCGAGCTTGCCTGCTCTCATGCTATGGTGGCCTAGCGAGGCTGCTAGGGAACTCTACGACATCACAGAGTCATGCGGAGCTCTCCATGGGACTAAAGGCAGTGGCTTGGGGTTCTAGGTGGCATGGTGGTGCCTCACGGTGGCATGGGGCTAGCAGCGAAGACGCTTGGGACCTCGGCTATGCTCCAGTGGGGATTCTTTCACTTCCTGGTGCCCTAGTGAGCACGGCTAGGGCACTAGGTGAAGCTCTAAGGGCTTCAGCAAGGATGGCCATGGCAGTTGTGACTTAGTGGTGGTGATGGGCTGCGGCGAGGTGGCCACAACCTTAGTTGGAACCAAAGGTGGCTCCTTTCCCTCAATTGGGGTGACAGGCGAGCCAAACGACTTAGTGGCGGTGACCAAAAAGCATGGCAGAGTCTGCACCATGGCAAGGCGTGCAATAGAGCTCTAGTGAGCTCATGGCCATAATGAACTATGGTAAGGCGAGGGCTTTGTGCTCAACCATATACACGGTGAGGTGTGCGGGGTCAAGGTGAAGCTCGATGGCTAGGCCTCATATTCCAAGGTGGCCAAAGTCAGTCAGGAAGGCCATGACATGGCAGCGGCATGAGCGCGTGGTCACACCAGCGTCGCAAGGCGACTAGTGCTTCTAGATCATCCTAAGCTAGCGTGGCTAGGTTATGCGTGTCTTGCGATGAGGCAAAGCTTCTCACAGTGGTGGCCTTACCGCTACCATCCTGGATCCACTAGATTAGAGTCTCACCATGGCGGGGTATGGCCACAGTGAGCGCATGTGTGTTCGGTGTGCCATCGCAAGCGTTCCCAAGCCAAGGTGCCTCAGCGTCATTTGCGTTGTGGCCATTGTGTGTGTGCATGGATGTGTTGTGTGGAGTGATGGCAAAAAGGTTGCACCTTGGCCTTCCCAAGGGAGAAGAACATGGTGGCGTAGCCATGGCATGTCCATGGTGGCAAGCATGGGAGAGCGGCAGTAGGGGCTCACTGTGGTGGTGGGGTAGGTAGGATGGTGGTGCGGTGGTGAGTCGAGGTTGTGGCGATAGGTAGCAGTGTAGTGCCAAACTGCTAAGGCCAGGAAGATGATCGGGGCACAGTCTTCTTCTCTAGCAAGCTCAGGTGACTCCAGCAGGCTCAGCTCCTTCCTTTCTTCCTTCTCCTCCCTTCTTCTCCTCCTATAGTGCATTGTGGTGGTTTGTGGGTTGCCACAGAGTGGCGACGAGGCATGGGAAGGGCACTAGGACACCGGGGGTACCTGTTATAGGAAGGCCATGACCATGGCGAGTGGTGAACAGTGGAAAGGGATGAAGGGGTATGTGTACAACAATTGGGGCTCCAAGCTAGGGTTTTTGGGAGCACGGGGTGGTTGCTCGCCCGCTGGCGCTCCCAATTTCAAATGCCGATGGTCAAGGCAAGGACGGGCATTGTGAGGAGGGGTGCGGGTCCACGATGACATCACACACATCGTGATGTTGGCTGGGGAGGCGAGGCATGCTAGGGCTACGGACATGGCATGTATCCTCGTGTTGGAGCACAATGGCCTGGGGCACGGATGGCTAGGGCATACAGGGGACCATGAGATTCCCCTAGTCGCTGGTGCTCTACTTTTGGAAAAGCAATGGAAGGGTGGGGGTTGGGGATGATAGGCGGGGCCCGGCTGTTAGCGGTAGGAGGGAAACGATGATGGCGCGTCACGACATAGGTAGGCATGGTGTGGGCTATAACACCCTAGGTGTTAGGCTTGCACTTTTGCACTTGCATTGCATGAGCATAAGCATCATTCATTCATATATGAGCATAAACATATGAAACATTCATATGAAACATATGAGACATACCTTTGTTATTCTTTGTTGCAACGTGTGTATGCTTTATGGTCATGCTTGTAAAGGCAAGTCATTGATATTGATCACTAAAACACCTAAGACACACTTGGGATGGTACATGGAACAAGTTTGGTATTCATGACATGGATCAAAACAACCCCCAAGTCATAGTTATTCTAGAAACTCTAATTTTCATGATCCTACTTTGACCAAAGTTGAACTATAGCAGTGTTTGCATGGCAATGCACCCTTAATAAGAGTTGTAGCTTATCTTGTGTGGAACAAACTTTATTTAAGGGTCATGAGCTAATTCAGTGCCTAACATAGTCCAAAATAGCTCCAAAGTAGCAAAGAAATACTGTTTTTGGACTTGGAGAATTTGCTAAGTGCTAAAGCCATTTACAGTTTCAATGTGCCTCACCTTGGAGCATTGTCACTGGCCCACTGGTCAAGCCAAAGGGGAGTGAAAAGGGAGGCGATGTCACTGCTCCCTCCATTTCTTGCTCTCTCGCCCTTGCTCTGCCTCTCTCTCGGCCGCCAAGCAAAGCCGAGCGCAGTGCCATCACCGTCGTGCCTTCACTGAGCTCACGTGCCACCGCTGCTGCGCCATTGTTGAATAGCTCACGCACACTATGTCGCCATGACCCACTCTACATCCTCAACCCATTAGCACCTTAGTTTGAGCCCAAGGTAAAGGCCTATAGCCATTTCCACCACCGCGACATCACCAGAGCATCATCATGCTCTCGGCTCGCCGTGGCCAGGCCGCTCCACTACATATCTCGCCTTCCTATCATCTGGTCCATAGTTTCCTTAGGTCACTGCTGCTTAGGCTAGAGCTAGTATAGATGCTACCATACCATCACGTGGCCCACTGGTCAGGCCAAAGGGGAGTGAAGAGGGAGGCGATGTCACTGCTCCCTCCATTTCTCACTCTCTTGCCCTCGCTCTGCCTCTCTCTCGGCCACCAGGCAAAGTCGAGCATGGCGCCATCATTATCGTTCCTTCACCGAGCTCGCACGCCACCGCCGCTACACCATTGTTCAATAGCTCACGCACACTACATCGATGAGACCCACTCTACACCCTCGACCCATTAGCGCCTTAGTTTGAGCCCAAGGTAAAGGCCTATGACCATTTCCACCACCACGACATCACCAGAGCACTGTCGTGCTCTTGGCTCGCCGTGGCCAGGCCGCTCCACTACATATCCTGCCTTCCTATCGTCTGGTCCGTAGTTTCCTTAGGTCACTGCTACTCAGGCCAGAGCTAGGAAAGATGCTACCGTACTGTCACGTGGGAATGCACTGCAGCTCCTGCCGTGCCTGCCATGGCCGCGAGCTTGAGTTAGTCATGACTAGTAGCCCCTAGGTCTCATCATCCCCCACTCAAAGATGTTTATGCATAGCCACAAA
The DNA here is from genome assembly GCF_019320115.1 of Miscanthus floridulus. NCBI lineage: Eukaryota > Viridiplantae > Streptophyta > Magnoliopsida > Poales > Poaceae > Miscanthus > Miscanthus floridulus. Next base: position 55,148,674 of record NC_089586.1, on the reverse strand, counting down.
TGCTAGCTCCTATTGCAAAGACAGAGACCCACCTCTCGCTGCTAGTTAGCTAGAATGGAGAGCCCTACCATGTGTGCTGGGTGCCACCGTGCCACCATGCATGCGGTTAGGCTCCCCCACTGCTCCACCGTGCCTAGATCTTGCTCTAGAACTATGTTAGGTCACCGTAGAGGTAGGACCGTCCTCGCCGGAGATGGTCGGCGCACCATCACACGACCACTGCCATCCTTCATGCTTGTCGGTGAGCTTGCTTTGGTGAGCCACCAACCCTACCAGGGGTACCCCTAGGTGCGGGTTGACCAGAGGAACACGATGGTGCCTAGGGTTTTGTCGGAGACCTCACCGTCGGTGAGCTTTTCACCGGTCAGCGCCGTCCTCTGCTCTTGTGTTGCTAACAGGTGGGATCGTTGACCTGCGAGCCCTCGCTATCAGTCATAGTGGGTGCACTCGACCGGGTGCACCTAGCAGCTGAGCTCGATTTGAAATTCAATTTTCTTTATTTATTATTCCAGATTTTGTAGCCAACTTCAAAAGTTCGTATCTAGAGCTAGGAGTGTCCAAATTGAGTGAACCAATTTTTTTGGATTCATAATGAAGTTTAATATTTGATGAAAATATGAAACCTACTGTTTGAGATATTTTTCAAGGAGAATTAAATTGAGCTAGATAAGTGCTTTTAAAGTAGTTTATATCTTGTAAAATGCATAACTTAAGCTAGGAAAGTGATAAAATTGTGATTCCAATTTTATTGATCTTATGTTGACATGCTCTAGCTAACAAAAATTCTAAACCTACAGTAAGAAAAATTGAAATATAATCTTCCTATTTAATCTTTATTAACTGCTAAATTCTTGTGAAATTAAATAGGGTAAAAATACATAACTAATGATCATGCAAATTTTTACACAATGTTATTGTGCTAGGATGAAAGTAACAAAAATATGAAATCTATTGTTTAACACTTTTCACTAGGCTAAACTATTTTTGCTAAAATAAGCCTATGCAACTTGTCAGTTTTGTAGGGATAGCTATACTTATCCAAATGGCATGAAATTTGTACAACAGACTTTTGGGTAATATGTAGGCTACTAAAATTTTCTCTGAATTTACTATACACTTTTGATATATGTTTCTTATTTCACCTTAGTGTCCAAATAAATTAATAAAGGTATTTAAATAATTTATTTGGGCTTGACCATTATGTTTTCTAAAGTGTATATGATGTCTATGAATTGTTGGTACCATTGGTTATGCTCAAATTTGATTGATTGTATGTAGTGAAATATTAATTGCTCTATAATTTAATTTTAGTGACTGTTTTGGATAGTTTCTGTTGTTAAGTAAATTGCATGGGTAAAATGATGTTTGTTGTGAATCTTGTCAATAATAAAGTTGTAGATAGCTTACTTATCTTGCTTGTGTCAAATTTGCATTTAAATAGGCTAAATGGTTTAAGAGTTATAGCTATTGGAAGTTGGTCTCCAGAAATGCTTATTCTCTGGAATTTTTGGATAGATCTGAGAAATTACTTTGTTTGACCTTCATAGCCATTAAATCATCTTGAGATGACTATAAGAAAGTTGTAGGCAGTTTTATAATATTTCCATAAAGTTCAAGATCATAATATTTGGTTGAGTTGAACTTCAGATATGGCCAAAATAAGTAGCTATTGTTTAGAGTCTAGGAAATGACTAAGTCAAATTGCAATTGTTTGTCTTATATGATGCTTGTGTAGATGCTTAGGCCAATTGAGATTAGTTGTTAGCTACATGTTATAAGCCTCTTACTGATGATGAATAACTTTACCTTAGGTTACTAGAACTTGGTGAGTGTATGTTTCTTGTACAATAGAAGAGATATGTGCCTACTCAGTAAAGATCAACTAGAAGAAAGTTATACATCTACTTAGTCAACAAATGTTAAACTTATCATACATCTTGCAGATAATCATGCTCATGCGTATACAATTTATCATGTCATCTCATCTCTTATGCATTCATGATACTCATTTGTGCATATGCATGCAATAGGTTCCTCGGAAGGAGGGATGCTACTCAAGTTTGAACTCGAGCGTAAGGACGAGCAGCAGGCAGCCCAGAAGCAGGAGGTTCAGGCGGAAGGAGGAGTCAATGTGGAAGATCTTCTTGAGTGTCCTAACCACTAACCTTCCTCATTTCTGAAAGGCAAGCCCCAGAGCATTCTAAGCCTCCTATGTTTTCTAAATACCAACTTGAGTCCTTTTATGTTGATGCATTAAGTACTAAGGGTTGATTGGAACCACTTGCTGCATATACTTTCCTTGTCCACTCAAATATATCTTGAAACCTATGTAGGTCTAGGATTGAATATATACTTAGCCATGCTTAGTCCGGTAGAAGTCGGGTGATTTCCTATCACTGCGAGATATAGGTAGATATCTTGTCATGGTTGGCTATAATTGCTATCATGGAAATAACCATGTGTTGATGAATAAAAAGGAGACCGAGCAGGATTGTGATAGAGAAGCAATAAGGCATGGACATCTTGGTGCCTATTTATCCCCGTCTGTGTCGGTTAAGGATCGATTTGTTATACGTCCTCATGTCATGTTGAACGCATGCCTAGCACTTAGTTGGCCGGATAAGTCATTCCGACCATGAAGCTGAGTAGCTCAACTCAGGGTGGGACCTTGTAAGTGAAAGTGCACACACTAGAGGAAGTAAGGATGTGTGGGGAGCTAATGGTGTGAGTCCAAGGGTAGGCCGAGCCTGAACTTCCTGGTAGACTGGTAGTATCCCTGAGGGTGTGGCATTGCTCGGACCCACGACTGTACCTGAATTGTACCAAAGGTGACCCGACACGACCCCAACAGGGGAAGTATGGGTTTGTGTTAGGAATAACTCCCCAGCATGTTGGAATTGATTCAAGTCGTCGTCTCTCTCAGATAGTAAGAACTTGACTGAGCAGCAGTAACGTAGCATTAATTGATGGAACTTGATGGTTATGATGATGCTTAAATGAATACACCAAATATGGTTACTAATGCTTGTTAGCTTAATGAAATAGGTGCTAATCTGGAGATGCTCTAGTATAGGTGCTAATCTAGAGATGCTTAATAAAAAAGGTATTCAAGTGATTGCTCTAGTACAGGTGCTAATATAGAGATGCTTAATTAAATAGGTATTCAATTTGATGTTAAAGATATTAATTCTCCAAGTTATGCCACTTAAGCTTTTTATGCAAAATATTGTCAAGCTAACTCCACTAATAAAGCCTTACATACTCCTTGGTGTCATATTATTTCTGGTTTATGACGGGTAAGTCTAGTTGAGTACATTCTTGTACTCAGGGTTTATTCCTTCTTGTTGCAGATGATATGATGTATCATGGGTACTTTAAGAACTACCTTCATCCTGCCATGGATGAGGACTAAACCATGGGGTATGGTACTCCTAAGATATCCTCTCTATTCTGCTTTTGTATGAAATGACCATAGTACTAGCATGTATTTGAACTAAGTGTGATGTTGATGTCAAACTACTTTGCTTCCGCTATTTGAACTTGGTTTGTAATAACTATGTGAACTCCGATGTATGTGAGACACTTGTGAACTAGTTGTGAACTATGAGGTAACATGTGACTTGTTATGTTGAATCATGTACGATCTTGGTTTGTATGTTAGTTGGTTTTAGATCCTTTGTGATTTCATCGAACTACCGTGTTTATATGGGCTCAAGTATGATAGTTTGATCGCTTCAGTGATTACTATTATACTTGTGCTCTTATAAATTGGATGGTTCTATTACAACTGGCATTGGAGCAAGGTTCAACACTAAACTTGTCATATGGGTATTTAAAACAAAGGTTTTGTTTTATAAAATCAGTTTGATAACTTATAGCTATATATATAGGTGTGTTAAAATCTGAATTTTAAACTTAGAGTGTGTTAGTGGTTATATCCTTTATGCCCAGTTAAGGACTATCAAGTGGCTAAATAAGTACTAACATGGGGGTTTTTACTTTCGTCATCCATATGGCGTGCTATTGTATGGATGCCATTCACTTGAGTGGTAATATATAGATCAATTGCTTCTACACCCAAGGTAAGAGTGGCAAGACCGCAAGGGTGAACGTGCCGTCTAAGGGGAGAGGTAGCTTTGGTACTGTGGTATATATATGTCCCATATATATATACTAAGGTATTTAATTGTGGGTTAGCTTTGATATAGCCATAGATGCATATTTATATGTATGTATGGCATGTATTTACTTTCGGGTAGCTTTGATACGGAAGTATATGTATGGGAATATATATATGGAAGTATTTAGTTGCAACCTAGAATCTAGATTTACATTTTGGCATATATAATTGTTGGGTTGGGCTAAAATGAAATTCTTGTGCAGGTACACTAACAACAAAACGTGTAGTTTGATTAGTTATGTATATTGAGAGAACGTATGTACGCCACCGTATATGTCGTTAGAATTTTAATTTTTTCCTAAGATTCATGAGGACATATGGAATGTGCATGCACCATGTTCACTCATGCATTTACATTTTTGCATTCCACCCTCCCTTATAATTTCTTACCCCATTCATTAAATTTCTTCTCACGTATAATATCCTCTCACAAGAGTTGCATGCTTTGTTACAGATGGTAGCACTAAGAGGCCCACCTCACAGTGACATGTTCCTAGCTATGTTTGGCACTCTTACCTTACTGTGGAGGGTGCTAAACTTAGTTGGGTATGCTGAGCCACCCTGCTACTTCTAGAGGGAAGTGGTAGCTGAGGGGTAGCCATGGTATGATGTGCGGGTGACCATTCTAGCCCATGTGGACAATCCATAGTGCCAAGGTTGGAGTATTGAGTCAGATGGGTAGTCTCCTTGGGAAGGTGCCCAAGTGGTAGCCTTGGAGGCACTTAGTGAGATATGTTAGGAGTTTGGTGATGAGCTTGTCAATGGTCCAGCCAAAACCTTTCCCTAGGTGGATCCATCGGTGACCGCTTGGATGCAGTCGGGCGACAATGCACTGGTGAGAGACCGTGATGGGCAAACAGAGAGCTCTAGTGCTGCTATGAGCACTATGTTTGCCATCCTAAAGATGTTCTACTCCTGCTAAGAGAGCTACGTCAGTTGCATGCTAGAGCTCCAACGAGCACAGGCCACTCAACGCCAACTATGAGGGTATGTGCATAGGCATCGAAGGGCAGCTAGAGAGGCTCAGCAAGAAATCGATAATACTATTATAGCTTTGGAAGCTCGCTAGGTTCAGTTGGTGAATGTTGTTGTAGAAAGAGATGTAGCTAGGGCAGAGATATAGGACGTCTGTGCTGAGAGGGACGAGGTCATTTGCCTTGCTGAGGCTAGGGAGACAGCTAGAATCTAGACTATGTTTTAGGCTGCTAGGTAGGCAATGGAGTTTGATCATAGAGAGAAGGAACTCATATGCCAAATTGAGGAGCTTTAGCTGGATGTTCATCATCTCAACAACATGGTGAACCCAATTCTTCCTCTAGCTCTAGTGGTGGAACAAGATCACAATGTGTTGACTATTGAGGACGATGGCATGGAGGTGGATGCCGAGGCTGAGCCTGAGGAGGAGGTCGAGCCTTTTGAGGACAACAACGGTGATGATGTGTCCGACATCGACAGCGACCACTCTAAGGAGTAGCTTAGCTATAGTACCTAGCTATTTAGGTTTAGATCTCATGGTGTACTCCTTTGATGTAATCTTGGAACCTTGCATGTTTAATCTATGTTGTTGTTGAACCTTAATAAATGTCCAGTTTGTGTGCTGGCAAGTAATTGGCATGTATGGGAATGCATTACGTGATTGCTAAGTAATATAATTGGTGATGTTGTGTTGTGGAAATGAATTATTATGCCTCTATTTTACTGTATGAATGTAAATTCTCTTTAGTAAATTTAGTTTGGCATAATTATAGAATTCCTCTATAATTTTTCTAACATCATCAATAATTACTTGTGGTTGCAATTCTATAGATGTCGAGGACCTATAGAGGAGCTGGTGGAGATGATGCGGGTGGTAGTGGTTCTCTTGGCAATGACAATGAGGACCTCCCACCACCACCGCATCCCACACCAGCGGAGATGATGACCCAGCTCATGGAAACCCAATGTTCCATGGGAGAAGTGTTGCGTGGTCTTGCGTAGAATGATGGCCATGGACAAGGAAGGGGCCAACACCAAGAGCCTAAACCTAACCAATTTAGCGATTTTAAGGACTTTCTTGACACCAAACCTCCTATCTTTAAGGAAGCAGAGGAGCCATTACAGGGAGATGAATGGTTGAATATAATTGAACAGTAGTTCCATCTCTTAAGGGTCATAGAGCACATGAAGGCAGAGTATGCATCAATCCAGCTACAGGGGCCTGCAGGCATGTGGTGGAGTCATCATCTATCCACTTTGCCTGAGAATGCTCAAATTACCTAGAACCAGTTTAAGGCTGCATTTAGGGGACATTATATTCCCCTAAGACTTATGAGCATGAAGCATACAGAATTCATGAAGCTGACATAGGGTACCAAGAGCCTAACTGAGTATCTACATGCCTTTAATAATCTGTCAAGGTATGCCACAGAGTTTGTTGACACTGATGCAAAGAAGATTGCTAGTTTCAAGAGGGGGCTTAGTCCGAAGCTAATGAAGACTCTAGCTAACAGCAAGTGTGCCACTTTTAATGAGTTTGTTAGTGATGCATTAACTCAAGAGAATCAAAACAACATATATTCAGTATCTAAGAGTCGTAAGAGAGCTTATGAAGTAGGTGCACCTCAGTCAAAAGCTCCTATAGCTGCGAGACCTTAGTTTTGCCCACCTGATCCAAAGTATAGACCACCTTAGAAGAATATACAAACTAGTTAGACCTAGAAAGTATATCGCAAGGCCTTTTCTATAGCTCTACCAAGGGTAGCATAGGACAAGGAAGCTCCAACATTCCACCTAGCAACATGCCATGATGGGAACTACAACAAGCCTGGCCATTAGGCAAGAAATTGCCCCAATCCCAAGAAGAACAACAACCAGAAGCAGGGTAGTCCAAATACATGATAGGGACACATGCACTATACCACCTTAGAAGAGATCCCTTTAGGTGAAGTTGTAACTGTGGCTACGTTTCTTGTGAACCAACATCCCACAGTTGTTTTATTTGATTCTAGAGCTTCACATTCATTTATGAGTCAAATATTTACATCCAAGCATGATCAAAGGGTAGTTACTATAGATAAGGGTGGTTATTGCATAAGTGTAGCCAAAAATAATATCCCTATCAACCAGATAGTCAAAGATGTGCGCATCTCAATAAGCAATCGAGAGTATACCTTAGATCTTGTAGTATTGCCAGGGTTGGGGATAGATGTAATCTTAGGTATGAAATGGATGAGTGGCTATGGAGTTCTCATTGACACTTTGACTAGAACCATCATGTTGAGGGAACCCTAGAGTAACAATGCTTTCCTAATGCCACTTCCTAGAAGTTTTGATCTCCAAAACTTAGCCTGTGCTATTTAGACCATGACCCTCCTTGATTATTATGGTGGTATGTGAGTTTTTGGATGTGTTTCTAGATAAATTGTCTGGGTTGCCACCCAATAGGGATGTAGAGTTTAAGATTGAGTTATTACTAGGTACAACACCCATCTCTCGGAGGCCATATAGAATGCCACCAAATGAGCTAGCCGAGCTTAAGGTTCAATTGTAAGAGCTTTTAGAGAAAGGTCTCATTCGACCTAGTTCATCTCTGTGGGGTTGTCCTACCTTATTTGTGAAGAAGAAAGACAAATCCTTGCGAATGTGTGTGGACTACCGACCACTTAATACCGTAATGGTCAAGAACAAGTATCCTTTGCTTCAAATTGATATCTTGTTTGATCAGTTGTCAAGGGCTAAGGTGTTCGCCAAGATCGATTTGAGATCTGGGTTACCATCAGATTAAGATTAGGCCGAAAGATATACCTAAGACTACTTTCTCTACTAGGTATGGCATGTATGAGTATTTGGTCATGTCCTTTGGGCTGACAAATGCTCCTTCATATTTCATGATATGATAAATTTGATGTTCATGCCCGAGCTAGATAAGTTCAAGGTTGTGTTCATCGATGACATTTTGATCTATTTAGAAAATGAGGAGGATCACGCAGAGCACCTAAGAGTTGTTCTAACTAGTCTAAGAGAACATAAGTTGTATGCTAAGTTTAGTAAGTGTGAGTTTTGGCTTTGGAAGGTACCTTTTCTAGGGCACGTGCTGTCGGAGAATGGCATCTCTGTAGACCCCTCTAAGGTGCAAGAAGTTATGGATTGGAAGGCCCTGACTTTAGTTCATGAAGTTTAAAGTTTTCTTGGTTTAGCAGGTTACTACCATCGGTTCATTCTGGACTTCTCCAAAATTGCCAAGACAATGACAAGATTGCTTCCAAAAGATGAGAAGTTTGTATGGACTCTAGAGTGTGAAGCTGCTTTTCAAAATTTACGGGCTTTGTTGACTTCAACTCCTATTTTGGCACAACCTGATATTGAGAAACCTTTTGATGTGTTTTGTGATGCATTAGGTACCGGTTTGGGATGTGTTCTTATGCAGAAAGGCTGAGTCATTGCTTATGCCTCATGTTAGGTAAAGAAGCATGAAGTCAATTACCCAACCCATGACTTAGAATTAGCAGTGGTTGTCCATGCATTGAAGATTTGGATACACTATTTGCTTGGCAATGTGTGTTATATTTACATAGATCATAAGAGTGTTAAGTATATCTTCACTCAACCCGAATTGAATATGAGACATAGAAGATGGCTAGAATTGATCAAAGATTACAATTTAGAAGTACATTATCATCCTAGCAAAGCGAATGTTGTTGCAGACACTTTGAGCAAAAAGTCTCATTGTAATTCTCTATTAGAAGATGGCTTCAATTTGTTACATCCTACGGTGCTGCACAATATTATGATCAGTTGTTCTCTTGAGAGCAAGATCATTGAGCATCAGAAGACTGATCCGGGTGTGTTCCACATCAAAAGAAAGATGAAAGAGCACGAGACTAAGCATTTTAGGATAGATGAGAATGGTGTTCTATAGTTTGAAGATAGACTGGTAGTGCCAAAGGATAAGGAACTTAGAAACCAGATCTTAGGTGAGGCTCACTCTTCTAAACTATCCATTCATCTAGGTAGTAGTAAAATATATCAGGACTTGGAGACCTATTTTTGGTGGACCAAAATGAAGAAGGAAATTGCAGCTTATGTTTCTAGATGTGATAATTGTTGTCGAGTCAAGGCTGTTCATTCGAAACATGCTGGACTACTCCAACCACTGTCTATTCCTGGTTGGAAGTGGGAAGAAGTTAGCATGGATTTTATTGTTGGACTTCCACCTACTCATAAGAATTTTGATTCCATATGGGTGATTGTGGATTGCCTAACCAAGTCTACACATTTCATTCTAGTCAGAACCGACTACTAACCGCATGAGTATGCCGAGTTGTATTTCTCCCACATAGTACGTCTACATGGTGTGCCAAGAACCATTATGTCTAATAGAGGGCCTTAGTTCACTACTCATTTTTGGAAACATTTGCACAAGATGTTAGGCACCAACTTAGTTAGAAGTTCTGCCTATCATCCTTAGACCTCCGGGCAAACGGAACGTGTAAATCAAATATTAGAAGACATGTTGAGAGCTTGTGTCATCTCTTCAAAGGGTTCATGGAAAAAGTGGCTACCTTTAGCTAAGTTTTCCTACAATAGTAGTTATCAAGAGAGTATTAAGATGGCTCCTTTTGAAGCTTTGTATGGCCATAAATGAAGAACTCCTTTGAATTGGGTTGAACCCAGAGAAAGAAGATACTATGGTATTGATTTTGTCAAAGAGGATGAAGAGTAGATGCATATCATTCAATAATATATAGAAGCCGCTCAATCAAGGTAGAAGAGTTATGTGGACAAGAGAAGAAGACCCATTGAATTTGAAGTAGGTGATTATGTATACCTGAAAGTGTCACCAATGAAAAAGGTACAATAGTTTGGGGTAAAAAGATAGCTTGCACCTAGATATGTAGGTCCATATCCAATCATTGAGAAAAGTAGAAGAGTAGGCTACAAGATCTAGTTACCTCTAGAAATGAGAGCTATCTTCAATGTTTTTCATGTATCCCAATTAAAGAAATGCTTACGTGTTCTAGAAGAAAGAGTGGAAGTTAGAGATATCAAGTTAAAATCGGATCTAGCCTATGAAGAGAAGTTGGTGCAAATCATAGATAGCAAGGATAGAGTAACTCAAAACCATGTGATTAAGTTTCACAAAGTGATGTGGAATAATCATAGTGAGCAAGATGCTATGTGGGAACATGAAGATTATTTATGTGAGGTTTATCCAACTTTCTATGAAAAATGGTAGGTCTTTCGAATTTTGGGATGAGATTTCTATAAGGGGGAGGGGCTGTAACACCCTAGGTGTTAGGCTTGCACTTTTGCACTTGCATTGCATGAGCATAAGCATCATTCATTCATATATGAGCATAAACATATGAAACATTCATATGAAACATACCTTTGTTATTCTATGTTGCAACATGTGTATGCTTTATGGTCATGCTTGTTAAGGCAAGTGGTTGATGTTGATCACTAAAACACCTTAGACACACTTGGGATGGTACATGGAACAAATTTGGTATTCATGACATGGACCAAAACAACCCCCAACTCATAGTTATTCTAGAAAGTCTAATTTTCATGATCCTACTTTGACCAAAGTTGAACTATAGCATAGAGTGTTTGCATGGTAGTGCACCCTTAATAAGAGTTGTAGCTTATCTTATGTGGAACAAACTTTACTTAAGGGTCATGTGCTAATTTAGTGCCTAACATAGTCCCAAACAGCTCCAAAGTAGCAAAGAAATACTATTTTTGGACTTGGAGAATTTGCTAAGTCCAAAAGCCATTTATAGTTTCAATGTGCCTCACTTGGGAGCATTGTCACTGGCTAACCATGATGGGTTCTTAAAGCAAAGTTGGAGATCTCACATAACTCTACAACTTCACTAATAACATTTTTGCTAACTCGAACTGGATTAGGAGATGTCGAGTCATGAAGTAGCGCTGTCAGTCGTCTGAATAAGACTTAGCCGATTTCGACACCGGCCATCGTGGCCGACCGTGTGCAGGCCGCGGCCACCACCTAGTGGCCTCATGCTAGCGCTGAGCCCACTGGTCAGGTCAAAGGAGAGTGAAGAGGGAGGTGACATCGTTGCTCCCTCCATTTCTCCCTTTCTCTCTCTCTCTCGCTCGCCAAGCGAAGCCGAGCGTAGTGCCATCGCCGCTGTGCCTTTGACAAGCTCGCGCGCCACCGCCGCAATGCCATTGCTCAATAGCTCATGCACACTACATCATCATGACCTACTCTACATCCTTGACCCATTAGCACCTTAGCTCGAGCCCAAGGTAAAGGCCTATGACCATTTCTGCCACCGTGACATCACCGGAGCGCCACCGCGCTCTTGGCTCACCGTGGCCAAGTCGCTCCACTGCACATCTTGCCTTCCTATCATCTGGTCTATAGTTGCCTTAGGTCACTGTTGCTCATGCCAGATCTAGGATAGATGCTACTGTAGCATCACACAAGAATGTACCGCCACTCCTGCCATGCCCGCCATGGCCGTGAGCTCGAGCTCATCACGGCCAGCAGCCCCTAGGTCTTGTCATCCCCCACTCAAAATGTTTATGCATAGCCACGAACGCTAGCTCCTATCGCAAAGATGGAGACCCACCTCTTGCCACTGGTTAGCCAGAATAGAGAACTCTGTCGTGTATGTTGGGAACCACCATGCCACCATGCACGCTGTTAGGCTCCCCTACTACTCCACCATGGGCAGATCTTGCTCTAGAACTGTGCTAGGTCACCGTAGAGGTAGGACCATCCTTGCCAGAGCCTGCCATGTTTGGAGACAACTGATGTGCCACTGTGTGACCACCATCGTCCACCACGCTCACCGGTGAGCTTGCTCTGGTGAGCCACTGACCCAACCTGGGGTACCCCTAGGTGTGGGTTGATGAGAGGAACACGATGGTGCCCGCAGTTTCACCGGAGACCTCACTGTCGCCGAGGTTTTTGTCGGTCAACGCCGTCCTCTGCTCCTATGTTGCTAATGGGTGGGACCATTGACCTACAGGCCCCCGTTGTTAGTCACAGTGGCTACACTAGACCGGGTGCACCGAGCAGCTGAGCTCGATTTGAAATTCGATTTTCCTTATTTATTATTCAAGATTTTGTAGCCAACTTCAAAAATTCATATCTAGAGCTAGGAGTGTCAAAATTGAGTGAACCAAATTTTGTTGGATTCATCATGAAGTGTACTATTTGATAAAAATATGAAACCAAATATTTGGCATATTTTTCTTCAAGAATTAAATTGATCTAGATAAGTGCTTTTAAAGTAGTTTATATCTTGTAAAATGCATAACTTGAGCTAGGAAAGTGATAAAATTGTGATTCCAATTTTGTTGATCTTGTGTTTACATGCTCTAGCTAACAAAAATACTAAACCTATAGTAAGAAAACTTGAAATATGGTCTTCCTATTTAATCTTTATTAATTGCTAAATTTTGATGAAATTAAATAGGGTGAAAATACATAACTAATGATCATGCAAATTTTTACATAGTGTTATTGTGCTTGGATGAAAGTAACAAAAATATGAAATCTGTTGTTTAACACTGTTCACTAGGCTAAACTATTTTTGCTAAAATAAGCCTATGTAATTTGTTAGTTTTGTAGGGATAGCTATACTTATCCAAATGACATGAAATTTGTACAGTAGTCTTTTGGGGAATATGTAGGCTACTATAGTTTTCTCTGAATTTACTATACACTTTTGATATATGTTCCTTATTTAACCTTGGTGTCCAAATAAATTAATAAAGGTATTTAAATAATTTATTTGGGCTTGACCATTATGTTTTCTAAAGTGTATATGATGTCTATGAACTGTTGGTACCATTGGTTATGCCCAAATTTGATTGATTGTATGAAGTGAAATATTAATTGCTCTATAATTTAATTTTAGTGACTGTTTTGGACAGTTTCTGTTGTTAAGTAAATTGCATGGGTAAAATGATGTTTGTTGTGAATCTTGTCAATAATAAAGTTGTAGATAACTTACTTATCTTGCTTGTGTCAAAATTTGCATTTAAATAGGCTAAATGGTTTAAGAGTTATAGTTGTTGGAAGTTGGTCTCCAGAAATGCTTATTCTTTGGAATTTCTGGATAGATCTGAGAAATTGCTTTGTTTAACCTTCATAGCCGTTGAATCATCTTCAGATGACTATAAGAAAGTTGTAGGCGATTTTATAATCTTTCCATAAAGTCCAAGATCATAGTATTTGGTTGAGTTGAACTTCAGATATGGCCAAAATAAGTAGCTGCTGTTTAGAGTCTAGGAAATGACTAAGTCAAATTGTAATTGTTTGTCTTATATGATGCTTGTGTAGATGCTTAGGCTAATTGAGATTAGTTGTTAGCTGTAGGTTCTAAGCCTCTTACTAATAATGAACAACTTTACCTTATGTTTCTAGAACTTGGTGAGTGTATGTATCTTGTACTATAGAAGAGATATGCGCCTACTCAGTAAAGATCAACTAGAAGAAAGTTATACATCTACTTGGTCAACGAATGTTAAACTTATCATACATCTTGCATATAACCATGCTCATGCGTATACAATTTATCATGTCATCTCATCTCTTATGCATTCATGATACTCATTTATGCATATGCATGCAATAGGTTCCCCGAAAGGGGTGACGCTACTCGAGTTCGAACTCGAGTGTAAGGAGGAGCAGTAGGCAGCCTAGAAGCAGGAGGTTGAGGTAGAAGGAGGAGTCAACATGGAAGGTCTTCCTGAGTGTCCTAACCACTAACCTTCCTCATTTCTAAAAGGCGAGCCCTAGAGCCTTCTAAGCCTCCTATGTTTTCTAAATACCAACTTGAGTCCTTTTATGTTGATGCATTATGTACTAAGGGTTGATTGGAACCACTTGCTGCATATACTTTCCTTGTCCACTCAAATATATCTTGAATCCTATGTAGGTCTAGGATTGAATATATACTTAGCCATGCATAGTCCGGTAGAAGTTGGGTGATTTCCTATCACCTACGAGATATAGGTAGATATCTTGTCACGGTTGGCTATAATTGCTATCGTGGAAATAACCATGTGTTGATGAATAAAAATGAGACAAGGTGAGATTGTGATAGATAAGCAATAAGGCATGGAGGTCTTGGTGCCTATTTATCCCTGTCTATGTCGATTAAGGACCGATTCACTGTACGTCCTCATGTCATGTTGAACGCATGCCTAGCACTTAGTTCGTTGGATAAGTCATTCCAACCATGAAGCCGAGTAGCTCAACTCAGGGCGAGACCTAGTAAGTGAAAGTGTGCACACTAGAGGAAGTAAGGATGTGCGAGGAGCTAATGGTGTGAGTCTAAGGGCAGGATGAGCCTGAACTTCCTGGCAGACTGGTAGTATTAGTGAGGGTGCGGCGCTGCTCGGACCCATGACTGTACCTGAACTGTACCAAAGGTGACCCAACATGACCCCAATGGGGGAAGTATGGGTTTGTGTTAGGAATAACTCCCCAATAGGTTAGAATTGATTCGAGTCGCCGTCTCTCTCGGATAGTGAGAACTTGACTGAGCAGCGGTAACGTAGCATTAATTGATGGAACTTGATGGTTATGATGATGCTCAAATTAATACATCAGATATGGTTACTAATGCTTGTTAGCTTAATCAAGTGATTGCTCTAGTATAGGTGCTAATCTAGAGATGCTTAATTGAATGAGAGAATTCCTTATTTGACACTGGGAAAATGAGTCGTTCCTTTCTTGGCCCTGAAATTTTCTTCGTTCTCTATTTGACACTCACTTCAACTTTCATTCCTAATTTGACACTACCGTCAAATCTGTTAGCTAACGGTGTTAACTGGCCATTAAAAAGACGTTTTTGCCCCTAGAAAAAAAAGCGGTGAAGCAAATTTGAGAGAAAAAAAACTTGATGAATGTCTTAGAACCTACAGCTGATGGGCTCTGTTTGTAGAGTTCATTTCCAATCATGATGAATGTCTTGGCGCATCAAGCGACCCATCACGCTTCAGTACTTTTAGGTGGGAGAACCTTCTCGAGAAGGTAGGCGAGCAGCATCGCTCGCCAGTCAGCTTGATTGAGTGCTAGCACGGTGACATCGATGGGCGACATCATCATGGAGGCACTGGGGTCGGAACCCCTAAGCACCGAGTCTAGATTGGACCTTCTAGGATGCGACCAGATGGTTCATGAAGGTCGTTGATGAAGACCCCATCTAGAGATGGAACCCACCTAGCCGCTAATTTTGCGAGAAAATCGGCAGCATCGTTGTCCTTTTGGGGGACATGGTGTAGCTCAATCCCCTGGAATTTGTCCTTGAGCTTGCGCACCTCCTGGCAGTATGCTGCCATGAGGGGGCTTTTGCAGGAGGACTCCTTCATGACTTGGTCGACGACCAACTCTAAGTCGCCACGAATGTAGAGTCACGTAGCGCTGAGCTCAATGGCGATGCGTAGTCTATTGATGAGGGCCTCATATTCCATGGCATTGTTTGAGGCCAAAAAGTGGATGTGGATTGCGTTGCAGAGCCTACTCCCGTCCAGGGAGATTAGAACCACTCCAGCCCCCGAGCCGGGTGCCATTATAGACCCATCGAAGTACATCGTCCAGTACTCGTGGGTGATGTTTGGGGTCAGAAGCTAGATCTCCGTCCATTCGGCGACAAAGTCCACGAGAGCCTAAGATTTAATAGCAGTACAGGGAATGTACCTGATGTCATGGCCCATGAGTTTGAGTGCTCGCTTGGAGATTTGTCCTACGGCATCACAGTTGCGGATGATGTCTCTGAGCGGGTATGAAGTGATGACCGTGACTTCATGGTCATTGAAGTAGTGCAGGAGCTTCTGGGTCGCCATCAGCATGGCGTATAGGAGTTTTTGCACCTAGGGGTACCGGACCTTGGGGTCGGTGAGTACCTCCCCGATGAAGTATACAGGTCGCTGGACCTTAAGGTGATGCCCTGACTCCTGCTTGTTGACGACCAGGGCGGTGCTTACCACGTGGTTGCTTGCCATGACATAGAGGAGGAGGGGTTCTCCTCGTTTGGGAGCGACGAGGATTGGGGCCAACATTAGAGACACTTTGAGGCCCTCCAAAGCCTGTTGTGCTTCTTCGGTCTAGACAAAAGTGTCCATCTTTTGGAGAAGCTTGTAGAGTGGCATCCCCTATTCGTCGAGCCAGGAGATGAATCGGCTCAGGGCGGCCAAACAGCTGGTGAGCCTTTGTACGCCCTTGATGTTGTGTATGGGGCCCATGTTGGAGATGGCCGTAATTTTATTGGGGTTGGCTTTGATGCCATGTTCGGACATGATGTATCCAAGAAGCTTCCCCTTCGAAACCCTGAAAATACATTTTTTAGGATTCAATTTGATGTTGAACCTTCAAAGGTTGGTGAACGTTGTGTCTAAGTTTGCGATCAGGTCACAAGCTTGAGCTGTTTTGACCACTATGTCATCAACATAGATGGTGATCATTGGTTTTGGCCGCTCGACTTGGTCAGGCTAATCAAGTAGGTCAATTTGATCGGTGAAGCATTGCTGCATGCATTGTTGGTAGGTGGCGCCAGCGTTCTTCAGACCGAAAGGCATGGTTATGTAGCAGTACAAACCATACAGGGTGATGAACAAAGTCACGAGCTGGTCGGACTCTTTCATCATGATCTGGTGATAGCTAGAGTAGGCATCTAGAAAGGAGAGGATTTCACATCCTGAGGTGGAGTCGACTATTTGGTCTATGCGCGATAAAGGAAAGTGGTCCTTCGGACATGCCTTGTTGAGGGCAGTATAATCAACACACATCCTCCATTTCCCAGTCTTCTTTTTAATGAGAATGGGATTGGCAAGCCAGTCGGAGTGGTATACCTCTCTGATGAAGCCAGCTGCCAAGAGTTTGGTGATCTCCTCACCTATGGCCCTGGGGCTCTCGTCGTCGAAGCGATGCATGTGTTGCTTGGTAGGCTTTGAGCCCAGGATGAGGCGTAGTGCGTGCTCGGCGACCTCCCATGGTATGCCTAGCATGTCAAAAGGTTTCCATGCAAAGACATCATGGTTGGCACATAGAAAGTCGATGGGCCCACATTCCTATTTGGCCGAGAGCTAGATCCCAATCCGCACCATCCTAGTTGGGTCGGTGGGGTCGATCCCCACTACTTTGGTCTCCTCGAGTGGGTGGAAGGCAGTCAAGGAGGTTGGCTTGTTGTAGTCTGGGACTGCTGGGGTCAACAACTCCCCGAGCCACAGGAGCTCAGAAGAGTTGGTGATGGTAGTGTCAAGCTCAAAATGCTCATGGTCGCACGTGTAGGCGTGTGAGAAGGTGCTACCCACAGTGATGACACCATTCGGTCCCAGCATCTTCCACTTCAGGTAGGTGTAGTTGGGGACCGCCATGAACTTGGCATAGCATGGCTGCCCCAAGATGGCATGGTAAGACCCTAGGAAGTCCACCACCTCGAAGGTAAGTGCCTTCAAGTGGAAGTTGGCTCAGTTGCCGAATGAGATGGGTAGGTCAATCTGCTCGAGCAGGTACACCTACGTTCCTAGGATCATGCCGTGGAAAGGAGAGCTCACTTGGAGGAGTTCTGACCAGGGGATGCGCATGGCATCGAGGGTGTCGACGTAGAGGATGTTGAGGCCACTGCCTTCATCCTTCAGCACCTTGGTGAGGTGCTTCTTGCGGACGATGGGGTCGACGATGAGTGGGTAGTGGCCTGGTCTAGCGATGTGAGAAGGGTGGTCCCTCTAATCAAAGGTGATTGGAGATTTTGACCAATGAAGGAAGGTGGGGACGACCATCTCGGCGACACATGCCTCTCTATAGTGCACTTTGTGCTAGCGCTTGGTGTGGATGGCATCGGATCCCTCGAAGATCATGATGCATTCCTCAGGGTTAGGAAAGTCATTCCCATCTTTGCCCGCCGTGCCTCATTGCTTGGCTACTGCCTCCTTGCCCTTTCCTTCTTTTGGCCTGCTGGCCTATCGCAGGAAGCGCTTGAGGAGCTCATAGTCCTTGTAGAGGTGCTTGACAGGGTAGGCATAGTTGGTGCATGGACTATCCATGAGCTTGTCAAAGTGGCCAAGCTGGCTCGGTTGGGGCTACTTGCCTATGCAATCGGCCATGATGACCAACGTGGAGTTGGCTAGTTGGCATCAATCCTTCTTGTTCTTTTTGCCCCTCTATGTGGAGGGACCCTCATCATGATCCTCGCGCTTGGCCTTTCCCTTGTCCTAGCCTCCATTGAAGACCACTCCAACCATTTCCTCACTAGAGGCATGGTTTCTGGCGACGTCGAGTAGGTCGTGGGTGGTACAGGGCTTTAGGCAGCCAAGCTTAAGGATCAGGGACTCGTAGGTTGTCCTAGAGAGGAATGTGCTGATGATGTCCATGTCGATGACATCAGGAAGGGAGTTGCACCGCTTCAAGAACCTATGGATGTAATCCCATAGGGACTCATTGGGTTCCTATTGGTAGCTCTTGAGGTCCTAGGAGTTCCCAGGGTGGACATATGTCCCCTAGAAGTTCCTAATGAAGACCCTCTTGAGGTCTGCCTAGTCGTGGAAGCTATCATGTGGGAGGAATTCGAGCCATGCTCAAACATGTTCCCCCACGTAGATGGGGAGGTACTAAATGATGATGTGATCATCATCCACTCCGCTGGCTCGACAAGCGAGCCGGAAGTCTTTGAGCCATACACCATGGTTCGTCTCCCCGATATACTTAGTGATGTTGGTAGGCGGTCAGAAGCACTATGGGAACGACGCTCTCTAGATGCGTCGGACAAAGGCCTATGGTCCTAGACCATCCGGGCTAGGACTCCGATCGTCTGGTTAGCGACCACACCTAGGGTGCATCTTGCTGGACCCCTCGATGGTTCGGTTGGAGCCTATGCTACCTACTCTCACCGCCGCCTGATGGACGTCATTGTCATGCCGGTCCTAACACCGATTGTTGATGACACTGCGAGTGTCTTGATTTGGCCTAAGATGTTCGCGCATAGGTGGCTGGTGTGGAGTAGGCATCGGGTCAGGTTGTGGCACAGCTGTAGCCTCCTATTCTACGCCTAGTGGCTATAGCGGTGAGCGGATGGAGTGATGGGTCTGGTGCATCCTGCGCCCCCCTGGTGGGGAGAGAGCCTGTGAGTCAGTGTCACAACATGAAGCTCTTCGCCTATTGAATGGTGGCAGTCTCCACTAGCACCCGGAGGTTTCCATGGACCGCCTACGCCTGTGGGTTGATAGGCTCGGGAAGGCCACGTAGAAGCATCATCGCCGCGATGATGTTCTAACCAGCCCAAGCAAACTATGGGGAATCATTCCCCCATCGAGGATGTTGCACTGAACCTGGTGGGCATGACCCTAGGCACCGCTCACCAGGTTATGCGCATGGGGTGCTTCGTGGTGTGCTAAGCACACCGGCATAGGTGGCGACTGGTTCTGCCGCCTTTGTCGTAGCTCCTCATCGTGCGCCTAGGCACATGCGATGCATCCGCACGAGGGTCCAGAGGGGTGTGGGTCTAAAGAGACTCCACCACCACTAGTGGCTATCTCAGAGCATCTACCATAGCGCACTCGTGGGACAGAGGGTGGCAAGGTGCCACAATGTCACCGATGCTGGAGCCGTCACTCTCAACATCATCATCCATGAGGTCATGAAAAGAGGCGGGAGCGTAGTCCTCCATGACCACGAATTCGGATGTGAGAGGGGGTGGCGCCAGCATCTTTTAGAGCCCCCATGCATACATGTCCATGAGGGATGTGAGGCCATAGGGGAACTAGTCGCATGATGGTCATAGCAGGGACAACAGGGTCCCTCTAGAGAATCAGTGGAAAATAGTGAAAAGCTAGTAAATATCAGTATGTACATTACTCAAAGTGGGGTTTGAGCCTAGCATTGGCTTGGAGTGAAGCATAGGCGCCTCATCATTGAGGTCGCCAGGAGTTCTGAAGCCGATGGAGGGCATCCCTCCGATGGGCGCTGGGACGAGTGCCTCCTTGCAGAGGTGAAGCATGTCGAGCCAGTCGGTGACAAAGTCAGGCTTCCAAAGATGAAGGCCTGGCATGGCTCAAAGATGGGTGGAACCCACATCCCGATAGGTGGGAGCATGGGAAACTCTAGTGAGACGAAGCGAGTCGTATCGCTCGAGCCCACCATGGCAAAGGTGGCAGAAAGGTTGGCCATCCGATGACCAAAAGCATGAACGTACAACGTCTTCCCCATAGATGGCACCAACTGTGGGTGAAGAAAGTGACCAACACGTAAATATTTGTAGTTTTGCCTTACGTTGTGATAGGATGTGGCCTAGCTCTAAATGACACAGGGTTTATACTGGTTCAGGCAACGTGCCCTACGTCCAGTCTAAGTCGGTTGGAGACTTTATTCTAGAGCCTAGGTGCTCAAAGTTTGTTGTAGGGTTACAAACGAGATGGAGTAAGATGGGGGTGCAAGAGGTTTGGTCAGACTCAAGACCAAAGGACCAAGAGAGACAGGAGCTCATATGTGCACTAGGTGTTTGAGCGTGTGCTCTGTTGGAATCATTTGAATCATAGGTTGTTTGAATGGTCTATGAATCCTTTGACCATCGAAGCATTGTTTTATTGGGAGGGAGGCCATCCCCTTTTATGGATGAAGGGGACGGCCTTACAAGTGAGAGAGGGAGAGTTTACGTATGATACTAAGTCTTGTTGTTGACGCTATTGGGTACAATGTTGATTGTAGGTGCCCACAACAATGTTGATGTCTGGACACATGTGATAGGCTCCATCGTGATCTTCTAGTATGGCTGATGTCGACGCCTACCATACTATAGGATAAATGTTGGTGCCCATAACATTGTTGGTGTTCTGGCATGTCTGGAAGGATATAAAGTACCCTTATGACATGACCTAACAGTACTGTCCTACAGGTATGCAGGGTATGGTCCCTGATGTTGCGGATGACTAGAGCGCCCTGCTTACTTGCTCTGTCCATTCCCAGGTCTTCACCGAGCGGGCATCCCCAGTCGGTCGTCTCTTAGTCGGCTCTGACCTCTTGGTCAGAGAAGATCTATAAGCAGAGGTTCGATGTACTTCCGGTCAAAGAAGCGAGCTAGAGTCATAGGCGAGCGTTGTTCCTTCTCGGCCAGGCCTTCTGGTCGGAGAGGTGAGCTAGCCAGGCCTTCCGGTCGGAGAGGCAGGCTAGAGTCAGAAGTGAGCATTGTTCCTCCTTGGCTAGGCCTTTCGGACAAAGAGGTAGGCTAGAGTCAGAAGCGAGCGTCGGTCCTCTTCTTGGCCAGGCCTTCCGATCAGAGATCGCCCTTCTAGCCTATCATTTATGTTTTTGGGCCGCCCCAGGAGTTGCGTGTCATTCACAACGTCATCTGCTGGGCTAAGCTTTTGTTAGGGAGTAGGTCCATGAGGGACCCTAGGTTTATGAACCCGACACACCATTAAAAAAGAGTTCATCTACAGACCATACTATCTTCCTTATGTTCCCTTATTCTTGGATTTATTAGTAAAGTAGTAAATAAAGCTACATTTGATGTATCTAGCTATCATGTATTTTAAATGGACCAATGCTGTTTGCTTGTCTATGGACATGTTAATTTCCTCAATGATGGATGTTGCAAATCTTTGTTTTGTTTGCAAATTGAATTATTTGTTTGGTGCGCACATGTATTACGGTGGTGTTACAGCTCCCGCCTCCATAGTACAATACTTATTGATTTCTAATGTCATGGGTACATGGGGTATGTTGATGAGGGCACTCCAAAATACACAAAAATGGCACATCAAAAGCACTACAATGCACCCACCATATTGTACTACTAGGCTACGCTACTATTAAGTTAGTCAAACTTAAAATCATAAACGACATAGTAACAAGCATCATAGGAAGACAAGGAAAACTACGGAGGATACTGTCAGACATGTTCAAATGTACAGAGGTCAAACTTTCTTACGTGCGCAATAACATTTCAACACCAATGGCTCCTCTGCTCTGCATTAGACTAAGGCAAGACTTATGGTTGGACTTTCTTACATGTGCAATAACATTTCAACACCTATGGCTCCTCTACTCTGCATTACACTGAGGCAAACTCTCGATCAGATTGGTGATGTCATCATCCATTAAACGCGGTGGAAAACCTTGCTCCACCACTCCTAGGTTCACCACTGTGCCAATCTAAAGCTAAGTAGCAACCAATGCTATGGTAGCCCCCTAACAAACGGCTTCGGTCACCATAGCTTGAATTCAGGATGATAGGGCTTGGAGGTTCTCCTCTGTGGCTAGCAGATTATCCACTCTTCCAATGGGGAAGGCCATGTTATAGGTGGCTAGCACGGACATATATAGGGTGTCAACCAACATGCTCAGTACCACAACAAGGTTCATCATGTGTGCGGCCTATTGTTGGGCGATCTCCAAGTCAGCTCATGCCTGGGAGGCCTAATTCTTGGAAGCTTGAAGTGCATCACACATGGTGTCCAGCTCATCACACAGTGTCTTGGCGTTCAGCCTGGTCAATGACAAATCTGCTTGGACCTCTCGATAATCCTTCAATAATTGATGGTACTCTATGTAATATGAGGATTCACGCTCTTCTAACGATTCTCCCACTTTAGAACCAGAGGGCTATGCAGGGACAGATAGGGTCGGTGGTGGCAAGCGATGATGAGATGACTCTCCAGCACCACCAGGGGAAAGCCCCACGACCTAGGATGGCACTGCCATGGAGGAAACACTACACAATGCAAGCCAACTTCAAGCCCATATAGGATAAGGGGGAGAGCAATCTGATTGAGAAGGCAAATGACTTTTATCGAACTGACTGACGTAGCATGACTCATAGGGTAGCTTTCCAAGCATGACCACAAACAAAGAACTAGGCATCAGGGCGAACAAGGCTCAGGATGCCATCATGCCCATGAACACCTATTGAGATAGTAGGCAAATTCCAAATACTAGTTAAATTAAACAGCATGAACACAAATACTAGTGTGAGCATTGCTCGCATACTCTAGTTAAATGAAGATAAACAACATGAAGAGCAGTGATGATCCACCTTGAAAGGGGGAAATAGTGGGTTAGAGAGCAGTCCGATGAGAGATCCGTCTATCGGTGGAGGATTGCCAGCATTGAAGGCCTTCGGGGACTCCACATTGATAGACAACCTCATCCGCTCCACCATGGTCCTAGTAGGAGGCATCGGCGGTGCAATAGGGTGGAAGGCAAAAGGTTTGGGATGGCATCAGGAGCTCTAGAGAGAGAAGGCAGTAGGTATAACCTACTCTCTCGCCCCTTGTCTCCGCTATTATAGTTTGGGGGCCATCGATCACCCCACGACTGAGATGTTTGCGTGGGTGGGCAATAGGGCTTCGCCCTGTCACATCAATGTGATGGGCCAAGCGACGACATCCCCTGCTGCAACAGGCTACTGATGCCACCCACGCATGTGCGCCTGTGTGGGAATGCAGGAGATTTTAGATAGCCGGACCTTTGTGTGATCCTATAAAGTATAAAGTTTCTAAATAAAAATAATCCTTGATGCATGGTTCTTGCAAGTTCAATAAATGCTATCAAATACACGAAAATAAGACGAGTTGGGTTTAACACAAATCAAAGACACTCATGACTGCAACTACTACTAATACAAATGTTGTGACCGAGAGTAGTCCATAGGCAATAGTTTTACTCATAGCTCTGTACTATATAGTGTCCGATGAGATCAAATGTGCCATATTCGGACTTTCTTGCAAGCGAAGTAAAATATGAGAGTGAAGTGAATGCGTCAAGAAAGCTGGACATAAGAAGTGATTCAGGAAAAGGAGCTTTTGACATGCTTAAGACTTGAATGCCTGGTGTGGTTGTGATAGGTCTTTTTTGTACTTATTTGATTCCAATCCAAGCAGTCACAATAGTCGAGGGGCAGACTGAAGGCATGTCTGGCTCGATCAGATTTACAATGCTCGGACCATCATAGGGACTCCAGGGCAAGGCAAGATAAAGATTTTTTTCCAACTGATGTGCTTCGCCTCGGGTGCTATCACACTCCCTCGAGAACCTCAACCAGTCATACCGTAGAAGGCACTAGTTTTTACTACATCTGAGCTCCTCCACTGATGCCCTAATAGTGTGTGCACTCCTTGTGTTTGTGACAACACTAGAAACACAGAAAAAGAAAACCCCCCACCACCACCACGAGAGGAAAATGAGAACAGAGATGTACCGACAAGGATTCCTCAAGACTATCAAGTTCCAAAGTTGGCACGGCGGGGTTGCAAGAAGACATGGTAGGACCGAGCCAGAGTAACCTAGAGTGCATGAAGATCCTTCTTCCTAGATTGCATGCAAAAACATTGGTAGGTGCCTATTTTCTGTGTGCTAAATCGGATCTGCTAGTGTTTTCCTTCGGGAATGAACTTGCCCCTTGATTTGTCTATGTTGATCATTGTGCATGTAGAAACAGTTGGCTACAATGGCCTAGGCCATCGGACATCACCGAAAACTCAAGCTTTGTCTAGATGATGAGCAGAGCCTAGCCTAGTGGAAGGTGGAGGTGTTCCCTGATGGTGGTCACTTGTACCTTAATTGGGGATGGAAGCACTTTGCCCACTCCCTTGACCTCCAAGACAGGTTCTCACTTGTATTGTGGTATGATGGTCGATCACAGATTAACGTCAAGGTATTCAACCTTACCACCTTCCGCAAGTAGTACCCGCATAACTTTGAGGCCGGCGGTAGTCAGCTCTCCCTACCCATCATGGAGCCAAGGAGTTTTGTTGTGATCCTAAAGAAGTACCACCTCAAAGCAAAGTATCTTATGAGCACTCGCACGAGATGCAAAACGTACCGATGATATCGCAAGTTACCATTATCCTCTTTGTCATCAGTATTTTTTTGTGCGAGGCGAAGAACATGCTAGTGGAGTTTGAGTGAGCGCATGACTACAAGCAATGGCGCATGCTTGAGCTACAGATGGCTGGGCAGTCCTGGTTCATGGGCTTGGAGAGGACTGCCACGAACAAAGTCTTGCAAGTGTCATTCAAGTACGGGTGGGGCTCCTTCTATGCTAACAACAACCTCAACGTTGGTGACACTAGCTTCTTCAATGTGATCCGTGATGTCACCTATAGCAAAGACAATGATGAGGAACGAGAGGAGGAGCTAGAGAATGATGAAGCTAAGCTCATGGTGGAGGTGCGCAAGACAAACGGCAGATGGAGGCGGTGAACTCAGCGCAAGAGTTGACACGATCTGCATTTTGGTGTTTCATCAATACTATTTTCTGGCATGTCATGATTTCTAAGTATCGGACTGTCTTAGGCCATGTTTGGATGAACTGCGACTAGTTAGCCATGGCTAAAAATTAGCCAATTAGTTGTTTTATTAGTCCATATTTGTTTGTATTATGAACTAATTGTTGGGTTCTATAGACTAGGTGGATGGCCCCTGATAGTTGCCATCACTATATTTCATTGTTCGTTGACACAGTGATTCGGATCGTCTATATTTCCAAGGGTTGCACTGTCTTGGGCTCTAGAAAATTTCAACATCTATATGCCCACGTCCTCCCATCAGAAAGGGCAAACACCGTTAGTATACTATAGATCAGAAAGAGTACAAGAAAGAGAACTGCATGCAAAAGCAACCAACAGGGCCTAGATAGAGTTTAACCCACCTAATACAAAGTTCAACAAAAGTTAACATAGACATAGCGATTGCATGGGTTAAACTCTGATGAGTGTGGTGTAGATCAGGTCCTTTGGTCATTTGGTAGCCATTTTCTAGCCCTTGTTGGTTGGTTTTGCCTACTAGTTTCTTTCTGGTTCTCTTTCTCATATGTAGTATGGTAAATATATATAACAGAATTCATCCAATTGTCTCCTATCGATCTAATGCCTAACGGAGGAGCTATATAGCTATTTGAAGTTTACTGCACACATAAGAAAGTCCAAGCATTGTAAATCTGACTGGGCTAGACATGTCTCATGTTATATAAGAAAACCTATTTCATACTAGTACTTTCATTGAATCCCTAAGGCCTTGTTTGGATACGCATGTATTCATCTGAATCAACTATATTTGAGGACAAATTTCAAATGCTAGAATACACTACATTTGAAAAGAGTGAATTACTAGTTTCTTATTCCAATTTCCCATTCAAAAAGTGGATTTCTTAGCAAAGCCTACAGTCCTCGCTACAATGCAGAGCCCTTCTCTCCCATCTGTTTGCATAGCCATAGACGCTACCTACGCATGGAAGATCACCACGCACCTATGACAGCAGTGGCGGCAACAACTTGCAACACATCATTCGGAGGACCACCTTGGTGGCCGGGAGGTAGCACAACACACACCCCTTGTTGCTTGGCCACCTACTCGTTGGTCCACCACCTCCACCCACTATCTCCAGCCACAATACTTCCTTGCCCTCAACCCATCTTATGTATAGCCTCATAGTGTCATCGTCACTAGCATCGCCATTGTGCCTATAAAGCAATAGGGCAACCAGATAGGCCGCTAGATTGTGCCCACCATTAGCGATGCAGGTGAGATCATCGAGGAATGGCTAGGTCTATGCTTTTCCATGAATACGGTTTGTATCCTAGTGAGGAACCAAGCCTAAGGGTTGCCGACTTGGGTTAGGCTAGAAAGGAGGGCTTCGTAGTCGATGGGGTCGTCCCACGTCCTTCTGCATCTGAACTATAACACCCTATGTATTAGGCTTACACTTTTGCACTTGCATTCCATGAGCCTAAGCATCATTCATTCATATATGAGCATAAGCATATGAAGTTCATCTCAATCACCATACTTTTGTACATGTGATGATAGCTATATGAATGTATATGCTTGTCATTATGTGTGACCAATGTATGAAATGCTTGTGGGACCCTAGGAGCACCTTTAACATGTCTAAAATGTCACATGAAACAACTTTGGTATTCATGACTTGGACCAAATTAGCCTCTAAGTCATGGTTATAGTGTAATCTACCATTTTCATGTTGCATGTTTGACCTGAGGTGAACTATACCCTAGAGACTTTGCATGGTTGTGCACCCTTAAGCAAAGTTGTAGTACTTGACTAGAGTAACAACTTTTATTTTTGGGTCAAGAGCTAATTCAGTGCCTAACATAGTCAAATAGGGATCACAAGAATCAATAAAAAACTATTTTCAACTTAGAAAAATTTACTGTCATGAAATGATTTTTAGTTTCAATGTACCCTACTTTGAAGCTTTGCAATTTGAAAACCATGGCAAATTAGAGAAAACTTTCTAAATCAAAGTTGTAGATCTCGTGTAGCTCTACAATTCTTGTTAATGAAGTTTTTGCAAATAACGAATGGATTAGGAGATAGCTGTAGCTGAACTTGCGCTGTCAGTCACTAATTACGGGGCTGATGGCCACTGACGCCACACCATTTGTGGCCAACAGGGGGCAGGCTAGGCGCGCTATGTGGTGGCCATATGCCAACATCAGCCCAGCCAGTTAGGCTAGTGTAGGGAGAAGAGGCGTGCGCCTCTGCTACTCACCACATTTCGCTCTCGCACCCCGCTCTCTCTCGCCCACGCCAGAGAAAAAGCGGAGCACCGTGCCACCATGCCATCGTCGTCACTTTGCCATGCCCGCTCACCACCATCGCCACTCCATCACTCAATTCCTCATGCCAACAACTCTGCCACCTCCACCTCTACCTTTCCAAACCACTACTACCTCACGTCATGCCTTGGTAAGGCCCCATTTTGCCTCACCACCGCCGCGCCATCACTGGAGTGCCACCGCGCTCTCGGCTCGCCATGACCAGCTTACATAGAAGCACCTCTGCTCTCTCTCTCCAATCTCATCTTTCCCTCTAACCCTAGTAACTCACACCAATGACTGATTAGCTTCTACCACCGTGTGTTCACTAGAACACAGCAGCACACCACCGTGCCATTACTGCCGTCGAGACCTTCATGCGGTCGGAGTTGACCACTGCCTCGTCGGAACACTAACCCATCCTAGCTAGCTTCGTTAGGTTACCATGAAGCCGTGATGCGCCTTGACAGAGTACACCACGACCAGAGAACACCGGTGTACCGCCACGCTGCCTCCGTCGTCTGCCATCGCCACCGGCGAGGGTGTTCCAGTGCACCGCCGGTCCAATGAGGGGTACCACTAGGTGCGGGGGATCACGGGGAATGCAACGGTGAAGATGCTACCACTGGAGACCTCGTCGTTGGTGAGTTCTCACTGGTCAGCGCCGTCCCCTATCCTAGTCTCGCTGACGGGTGGGTCCCGTTGACCGCGGGCCCCATCTGTCAGTATGTGTGTTTGCTTTGATTTTCTTATTTTTTCATAGATTTGAATACCAACTTCAAAAATTCATATCTAGAGCTAGGAGCTTCCAAATTGAGTGAAACAAATTTTGTTGGATTCCTCATGAAGTGTAGTATTTGATAAAAATATGAAATGCTCTTGTTGGTGAAGAAAGTGACCAACAAGTAAATATTTGTAGTTTTGTCATACGTTGTGATCGGAGGTGGCCTAGCACTCAATGACATAGGGTTCATACTAGTTTAGGCAACGTGCCCTACGTCTAGTTTGAGTCAGTCAGTGACTTTATTCCTGAGCCCAGGTGCTCGAAGTTTGTAGTGGGGTTACAAACAAAAAGGAGAAAGATGGGGGGTACAAGAGGTCCAGTCGGACTCTAGTCGGAAGGGCCAATAGTGACGGGAGCCCTGCTATGAGCTAAGTGTTCAAGCATGTGTGTGTGGTTTGAACCTAGTGGTTCTGTGGTTGTGTACTGGGGAACTTGATCGATCTGATCAATTTGGAATGACTTGAATGAATCTGAATGTTGGGGGAGAGCGCATCCCCTTTTATAGATGAAGGGATGGCCTTACAAGTGAGAGGGAAAGAGTACGTATGCTTCTATGCCTTGTTGCCCATGCCAGCGGGTATAGGATGATGGTAGGTGCCCACAACACTGTTGGATGTCAAATGCACATGGGAGGTTGTGTCGCCTTGTTTGGGTATGGCAGATGTGGGTACCTGCTATACTGTTGATGCCTAGAGGCATGTGAGGAGTTTCACCTTGTTCACCTAGTATGGTAAATGCCAACGCCCACAACACTATTGTTTCCCAGAGGCATGTGGGGGAGCCTTACCGTATGGGAGTTTACGATGCCCACAATACTATAGGGGAAAATGTCAGCGCGTACAACACTATTTGGGTTCTATCATGCCAGGGAGGTCACAGAGCACTGTTCCTATAGGTGTATAGGGTACGGTCCCTAGTATTGTGGTTTGACTTGTGCACCCTGCCTTACTTTCTCTATCCATTCCCTGGTCCTTTCTGAGTAGGCGTCCCTGGTTGGTTGGTCCCAATCGGTTCTGATTGTGCTAAATGGAGAAGAGCCATGAGCAGGGGTTTGGCACATCCTCAGTCAGAGTTGGAAGTAGTGCTTTGGCAAGGCCTTTTAGTCAGAGAGGTCGTCCGAAGGTGGACTGGAGATCAAAGCGAGTGCTTCGGTCAGAGAGGCGGGCCAGAGTCGAAAAGCGAGCGTTGTTCCACCTCGGCTAGGCCTCTCGGTCGGAGATTTGATCGCCCCTTTGGCCTGTCATTTAGGTATTTGGGCCATCTCATGAGTTGTGCGTTTGTCTGCTTGGGCCGAGCCTTTGTAGGGAGGCCAGTCCATGAGGGACCCTAGGTTTATGAACCCAACAGGAGCCTCCGAGCCCACGGGTGATTTAGGTAGAATCATCTGGGGGATTTTTGTCTTAACAGCGGGTGCGCGCGAGCGCACCCACGGGTGTAGCCCCCGAGCCCCTAGGTGATTTGGGCAAAATTGTTTGGGGGGTTTCATGTTACTAGCGGGGGAAGTTTTGTTTTGTTGGTGGGTGCGCGTGAGCGCACCCACGGGTGTAGCCCCTGGGTGATTTGGGCAGAATCATCTGGGGGTTTTTTCAGCGGACGTGCATGCATGTTTTTTAGTCAAGACAGAGTTATCAACCAAGGCATCATTGCATAGACGAGGCATTTTTAGTTTTGGGATTGGGTGAGGTAGGGCTCGTGGATCCTAGCATCGGTGCGCACCGTGGGATCGGGCGAGATAGTTAGTTAGTTAGTTAGTTTAGGGATCGGGCGAGCCAGAGCTCATGGATCCTGATGGGGCAAGTTTGGGGTCATAGACCTAGGCGTTTGGTGTGTAGTTGAAGCATAGCCAAGGGATGGGGTGAGTTTGGGGTCATAGACCCATGCGTTTGGTGTGAAGTCGAAGCATAGCCGAGTGGATGGGGCAAGTTTAGGGTCGTAGATCTAGGCGTTTTGGTGTGCAATCGAAGCGTAGCTGAGGGATGGGGTGAGTTCAAGGTCACAAACCTAGGTTTTTGGTGTGCCTTGAGCCCTGAGCCCTATTGGGCTTTTGGTGGGGGTCAGTTTGAGTTGTGTGTGTTACCCCATCCTCGGTTTCTCACAACCGGAGGGGCTAAGTTTTGTCCATTTTCCCAATCGCTCGGGCTCGAGTGACACGCTCGGTGAGTTCACTAACGGGTATGATCGAGTGGAATCTGGGTCCGTCGTTCATGATGGGGGTTGGCATAGCCCTCTTCTGACATTCCACTTCTCCTTTACCTGTAACACCTCGGGTGTTTAAATGTTAAAATCTGACATGTCATCATATGCATTGCAAAGCATTTGGCATTTGGTGAAAACTTTGATGTGCATTTACTAAAACAAGTTTACATTTGTGTAATGAGTGTTGAATTGTATTGTTTGACTCAAGTTCAAAGTTTGACTGGGTTTTGAATTTTTCGAGAAAACCCCACGTTTCAACATGTAAACCCTACCCTGAAAATCCATTTCAAAATCTAAGCATATTTTGGGGTTGGGCCCAAAAGCAAAAGTGTAGAGCTTGGCAAGTTATACAAAGTTTGTTTTTGGAGTTTTTCAAGTTGTTTAGAAAATTTTTGAGTAAATCAAAAAGGCGTAATTCGGTAAATTTCCCTATTCAAATTCAAAAGTTCATTTCAAAATCTAGACCAAATTAGGAGATGGTTATAAAATAAAAGTTGTAGAACTTTTGATTTTGAACAACTTTTATTTTTGGAGATTTTTGAGTTGTTATGAAAATTTGAGAGTAATTTGTGAAATTTGGCGAATGGCAAACTTGTAATTTCTGTGAACAGTACTCACCGCTCAGGCTACACCGGCGGCGATCTTCGGCTTGCTTCCAGTCGCGCGCGTGGCCGTCTGGGCGTCGTGTTGGCGCGCTGAAGGCTGCGTCGTGGCTTCCTTGCGCTTCCTTGGCTGCCCTATAAAGCTCTGGAGCCGCCGTCATTCTTCTTTCTTCGCTCTCTGTTTTTCCCGTCGCCGCTGCTCCATCTCCGGCGAGCCCGTGCCGTCGTTGTCGTGCTCCACCGTCGCTGTTAAGCTAGTCCCAGCTCCGCCTGAACCTTGCGCGTCCATCTGACCCACCAATTTGGCTTGTCTTCACCGGGAACTCGAGTTTCATCGCCTTCTTCCTCGCGGCCGGTAACCTCACCGTCGCATGCGCATCTTCGTGGCCAGAGTCCATCGGTGAGCCGTTGCCCTTGATTGATGTCCCTTTAGCTTCGTCTCGATGCCGTAGTGCTCATTTCACTATTGTTTGGCCGTTTTATCCACTGCAGTCACCGGCACACCGTCACCGACGATCCTTGCTCCGCCGCCGCTGCTGTTCACGTCGACCCGTGTCTACGTTACTTCTCCGGCCTTAATTCTTTCTTGAACGTGTTCGTGGTGAGCTACTGGACCTTCCCATGCCCTCTGTTTCCCCGTTTTCGGCTTCATTTCGCCGGCGTAACGTCGCCGAGCCACCGCATCCGCCATGGCCGACGCCAAGCTCGTAACTCGTAGTAATTCGTCTAGCTAGTGCCTTCAGTCGATACGCCGTGATGATGTGGTCATTTTGGTACCTTGACCGTCGCCTTTGGGCTCACCGTCGGTGAGTTTGCGCCGGTCAGCGCCGTCGTCGTCGTAGTCAACACGCGGGAGGTAGAAGATGACAGGTGGGGTCCGATGTCAGTGACTCAGCGTTCAAATGGATTTTTCTATTTTCAGATTTGAATGAATAGTGTATGTTTTTGTTATTTTTGTGTAGATTTATTTAGAGCTCCAAAAATTATGAAAATTTTTGTGTGACTTCTCTGAGATGTATAGTATTTAAGAAAAATATGAAATAATGTTTTTCAGTAAGTTTTAAATGTGATAAAAATTGCTCAATTTATTCATAAATGGATTTCCAGGATTTTTCTAGGCTTATTTATTTATCCAAAAATTATGAAATTTGTTTTGCCACTTAGTTAACATGTAATGAACATGTACTAAAATTTTGGGCTCAATTAGAATAAGTTGATTTATTTCATAATTTTGAATTAAATAATTAATTCATAAAAGCAAATAGTAACCATTACTGATTTAGGTTTTGTTTGAAATTTTGGATTGAGTGATGACCTTGGGTCATTTGTTGTTAATGATCCTTGGCAGTTGATGTATGTGTTTACGAAAAAGAATTAGTTTGTTTGACTTGCAACTGTACCGCGAAGGAAAGTTGTATTCAAATTATTAATTTTTCATCCCTCATCGAGCATCATGTTTTGAATTCTGCATCATATTAAACATGGCATTGTTATTACGTATAGTGAACGAAGGTGAAAACGTGGTAGTTAATCAAGCTGTTGAAGAGGTTAATCCGTCTATTGAGGTCGGGTCAAATACTTGTGTAACATCGCAGGAATCGGACTTTTCCGTCAACGAAGGCAAGCCCCGGATGCATACAACCCTACCTTGTGTTTTATAAATTAATTTCGCTTTTGCTTTCCATTACTGCATTAAGTGATTAGGAGTTAAGTAAAAGCCTAATTGTTGCATTACCACCCTTGTTATTCCATATTTACCATATTACCAGTTTTAAACTCGTATATGCCTAGTTTTGCTTAGCCATGCGTAGAACGATGAAGGTCGGGTAACTACCTGCCACCTGCAAGTTACAAATGGAACACTGGTTAACTATGTTAACATGTGATATGGGAATGTGGAGTAATAAATCTAGACCGGGCGGACTCGGTGAGTGTGAGCCACAAGACATGGAGGTCTTGTGAGCGGGTTCTTTCCGCCTGTGTCGATTAAGGCACGTCCGTTGTTGAATTGCATGAGGTGAGAATTTGTAGTACTAACCACATACTCTGGTAAGCCTGAACTTGGCAATTCTATTACGAGAATGGCTACTCGCGCACTGGGAGTGGAGAGATGGCGGGAATAGCATGTACCCACGTGGCCATGGGCTAGAATGGTGGAGTACTGTGTTCTCGGGTGGCGCGGACCCGTTCTTGTTTTAGAGGATCCGAGGGTAGGTTGGTATATGTAGGTCGGGGACCTGCATATGTCGTGTGGTCTGGAATCCCCAGCTGGGTTTTAATCGGTTCGAATCGTCGTTGCTCCTCGGTTATGGAGACTCAACTCATTGTTCATCATCGTAGAATTAATAACCAGAACTTAAATAAGGCTTGTGAAGATGTTGGATATGAAGTTTCATGATCTCAGTGCGGATCGTGTCAGCTTTGTATATAATTCTAGAGAAGTTTTCTATATAAAGAATGTTGTTAAAAGAGCTTTTACGCAAAAGAACTTTGATCATTGTTAAAGCTATACCTTGAATTCTTGAGCCTGCATTACTGAGTTTATCAGTTAAGATTTCGGATAAGTCTTGTTGAGTACCTTTGTACTCAGGGTTCGTTGACCCCTTGTTGCAGGTGAGCCTCATGAGCAGATCTGTTTTGGATCGTGCTGCATGACTATCGTTCGTTCTGACGATGAGAATTAAATGTGTGATCCTTGGGCAGGATGTTTATTTTGTGTGTTAAGTATATGTTAGTTATGCCACTCTACTACTACTATGGTTTGTAATAATTATGGAACTTAGTTTGTAAGGTTTGAAACAACTGTTTGTAAACTATGTTATTGTAAGACTTCCGCTATTTTTACTCTGGTTTTGATATTTGAATAAATGTTGTAATACTGCATTGACTCTGTAACGTGATCCTGCTCAGAAATCGTGGATGATTCGAGGTTCCCCGAGGACACCCGACAGTCTTTTTAAGTTATTGGAAACATATGCATAAATGTCAAAGGTCGTCGGACAGTGACAGGTGCATGTGGGCCCTATAACTTAAGAGGTTCTGCCACAGAATGGTATCAGAGCGTTCGTTACAAGGTTTTGCTGTATTGTTTTATGAAAACTTCAAAATGAATTGGGATGACTAAATTTAACTTGATAATTTGGTCCAAATTGCTTCTGACTTATCTTAATTCTTTCTCACCATTCCCTATTTGATTAAAATATTTTGTGTGGTGGAGTAGTAATTATGCTATGCCCTATATAAAAATAAATGTTGTTTATGTGCATTATAAACTTTGATGTTTTTGTTCGTAAGAACGATTCATGCATCATGAATAATTCACTCGTTACTTCCTTCACCTCTTAGTCTGGAGTTAAGTAGTGAGACTGGTTTGAGGAATGTAATCCATCTTAGCTACTCTTTGGATTTTGATCAAATGGTCTTACTTGGATTAAATTGGTTTCCTACAGTATGGCTCATGCCAAGATGACGCCCCGTAAGTCCACCGGACCCAAAGGAGTTCCTCGTCACCAACTTGCCCCTAGAAATGATGGTGCTAGCAGTAGCAGTACTAGGCCTGATCCTTAGGCAGAGATATAGAGGATTTCCACAGAGTTAGCACAATCTACTAGAGATATGGCTTTGGATGTTATACAAATAGGTGAATTACAGGGTCAATTGAGGTAGCTCACCACCGCGCATAGGAACTGCGAAAGTATGTTAGTTCGTACGGTGGAGGGAAGAAATGAAGCTTGGCACAGGGAAAATGTAGCTAGAGCTAGAACTCATGAGCTAGAATTCTATGTAGAAGATTTAGAAGAACATAATACCTATCTACATGAGGAAGTTCATAGGCTTAGCAATCTACTGAATCCAAATCATGAGCCTCAAGCTGATGCCATGGACCCCGGTGTCATCCTTGCCGATGATGATGAATCGGGAGAGGAAGAAGAAGAAGATCAGTGAGTAAGATTTGTGCAATTATTGTCAAAGAGATTAGAGATATTCCGGTAGTGTGTGGATTTCTAGATGTGTTTCCTGAAGATTTACCCGGTCTACCACCTGATAGAGATGTACAGTTCAATATAGAGTTACAACCTGGAACAGCTCCGATTTCTCGGAGAGCTTATAGGATGCCACCTAAGGAATTGGCTGAGTTGAAAACTCAGTTACAAGAATTGATTAAGAAAGGGTTTATCCAACCTAGTTCTTCACCTTGGGGATGTCCGGCAATTTTTGTGAAAAAGAAAGATGAGACCCTGAGGTTATGTGTTGACTATCGTTCATTGAATGAAGTGACCATCAAGAATAAGTATCCATTATCTCGGATAGATCTGCTTTTTGATCAACTGGCCGGAGCCAAAGTTTTCTCCAAGATAGATTTGAGATCAGGATATCACCAAATCAAGATAAAGCCTGAGGATATTCCCAAAACGGCATTTACCACAAGATATGGGTTATATGAATACTTGGTAATGTCTTTTGGTTTGACAAATGCTCCAGCTCATTTTATGTATCTTATGAACTCAGTATTCATGCCGGAGCTAGACAAGTTTGTAGTGGTGTTTATTGATGACATTTTAGTATATTCCAAGAATAAGAAAGAACATGCAGAACATCTCAGAATTGTTCTGACCCGCTTGAGAGAACATCAACTATATGCCAAGTTCAGCAAGTGTGATTTTTGGCTTAAGGAAGTGCAATTTCTTGGACATGTCTTGTCAGCCGAAGGAGTTGCAGTTGATCCCAGCAAAGTGAAGGATGTGCTTGATTGGAAACCGCCAACCACAGTTCATCAAGTTCGGAGTTTTCTGGGTTTGGCGGGATATTACCGTCGGTTTATTCCAGACTTCTCAAAGATATCAAAGTCCATAACTGAATTGTTGAAGAACCAAGTTAAGTTTGTCTGGTCATCAGATTGTGAAGAGGCTTTCCAGACTTTGAAGAGACTGTTGACTACGGCGCCAGTGTTAGCCCAACCTGACATCGAGAAGCCGTTTGATGTTTATTGTGATGCTTCAGGTATTGGTATTGGATGTGTGTTGATGCAAGAAGGCCGAGTCATTGCCTATGCATCCAGGCAACTTAAGCAACATGAAGAACATTATCCGACTCATGACTTGGAGTTAGCGGCTGTGGTTCATGCTCTAAAGATTTGGCGGCATTACCTGCTTGGTAATACGTGTCATATGTATACAGACCACAAAAGCTTAAAGTATATCTTTACTCAGTCAGAGTTGAACATGCGACAAAGAAGATGGTTAGAACTGATTAAGGATTATGATTTGGAAGTACATTATCACCCTGGTAAAGCAAATGTGGTTGCAGATGCTCTCAGTCGCAAAAGTTATTGCAATTGTTTGACAGTGAGAACAATGGGTTTGAATTTATGTCAAGAAATGGAAAAGTTGAATGTAGAAGTAATTCAACAAGGAAGTTTGACCAACATAATTGTTGAAGTCACTATTCGAGATCAAGTTATTGTTGCTCAGAAGGAAAACAAGGGTATAGCCCATATCAAGGAAAGAGTCAAGAAGGGAAAAGCGGAGTGCTTTAGTATTGATAATGAAGATGT
Source organism: Miscanthus floridulus (assembly GCF_019320115.1). Lineage (NCBI taxonomy): Eukaryota > Viridiplantae > Streptophyta > Magnoliopsida > Poales > Poaceae > Miscanthus > Miscanthus floridulus. Next base: position 55,111,841 of record NC_089586.1, on the reverse strand, counting down.
GTTGTGGTTCAAGGATCGCCTGGTGGTACCAAAAGTTCCTGAGTTGCGGCAGTCAATTCTAGATGAAGCACATGCTACTAGGTTATCCATTCATCCGGGAAGTAACAAGATGTACCATGATTTGAAGCAAAGATTTTGGTGGACTAAAATGAAAATAGAGATTGCCAGATACATAGCAAAGTGTGATACTTGCCAAAAGGTGAAAGCTATACATTTGAGGTCTGCTGGTGAATTACAACCATTACCTATTCCATCTTGGAAGTGGGAGGACATAAGCATGGACTTTATTGTTGGTCTACCCAAGACATCAAAGGGATTTGACTCAGTATGGGTTATTGTAGATCGACTCACTAAGTCAGCGCATTTTCTTCTAGTCAAGACAATATATCCTACGATCCAATATGCCAAAATGTACTTAGCAAGAATCATGAGTCTCCATGGAATACCCAAAACTATTGTGTCAGATAGGGGTACATAGTTTGTCTCCAACTTTTGGAAACAATTGCATTCTTTGTTGGGTACTAAACTTTTGTATAGTACAGCTTATCATCCGCAGACTGATGGACAGACTGAAAGAGTCAATCAAGTACTTGAAGATATGTTAAGGTGTTGTGTCCTTAACTATTCCAAAAAGTGGGATGAATGCTTACCTTTAGCCGAGTTCTCATACAACAATAGTTATCAGGAAAGCATTAGAATGGCTCCATTTGAAGCACTCTATGGTCGTAAATGCAGAACATCATTGAGTTGGTCTGAGCCTGGAGAAAGAAGATTCTTTGGAGTTGATCTTGTGAAAGAAACAGAAGACAAGGTTAGGCAAATACAGAGTAATTTGAAGATAGCTCAGTCCCGCCAAAAGAGTTATGCGGATAGACGACGGAGACCATTGGTATTTAACAAAGGAGATTTTGTATATCTGAAAGTATCACCAATGAAGGGAGTTAACCGTTTTGGTGTTAAAGGAAAGTTGGCACCCCGATATATTGGACCCTATCAAATTTTAGAAAGGTATGGAAAAGTAGCATATCGTTTGAAATTACCTGAACATCTTGCAGCTGTACATGATGTGTTCCATGTTTCTCAATTGAAGAAGTGTCTCCGAGTGCCTGAACAAAATGTTGAAGTTGAAGGAGTGGAACTAGAACCGGATTTAACTTATTCCGAATATCCTATCCGAGTGTTAGATCAGAAAGATCGTGTTACTCGAAGACGAACAATCAAGTTCTATAAAATACAATGGAATCAACATTCAGAAGAGGAAGCTACTTGGGAATCAGAAGATTACTTGTTAGAAAAGTTTCCCGAATTTTTAGCGTCAATATAGCATCGAGTAATGTTAGTTGAGCTCGGTGGTACATATTGTGTTTTGTAAAAGTAACCTTAGCTGTTTTATGGACAGAGTTTGTATGTGTTCTTGCGACACATTTCCTTTTCCATTACATACCCTATGGCTTTGAATCTCGGGGCGAGATTTCTTTTAGGGGGAAGGATTGTAACACCTCGGGTGTTTAAATGTTAAAATCTGACATGTCATCATATGCATTGCAAAGCATTTGGCATTTGGTGAAAACTTTGATGTGCATTTACTAAAACAAGTTTACATTTGTGTAATGAGTGTTGAATTGTATTGTTTGACTCAAGTTCAAAGTTTGACTGGGTTTTGAATTTTTCGAGAAAACCCCGCGTTTCAACATGTAAACCCTACCCTGAAAATCCATTTCAAAATCTAAGCATATTTTGGGGTTGGGCCCAAAAGCAAAAGTGTAGAGCTTGGCAAGTTATACAAAGTTTGTTTTTGGAGTTTTTCAAGTTGTTTAGAAAATTTTTGAGTAAATCAAAAAGGCGTAATTCGGTAAATTTCCCTATTCAAATTCAAAAGTTCATTTCAAAATCTAGACCGAATTAGGAGATGGTTATAAAAGCAAAGTTGTAGAACTTTTGATTTTGAACAACTTTTATTTTTGGAGATTTTTGAGTTGTTATGAAAATTTGAGAGTAATTTGTGAAATTTGGCGAATGGCAAACTTGTAATTTCTGTGAACAGTACTCACCGCTCAGGCTACACCGGCGGCGATCTTCGGCTTGCTTCCAGTCGCGCGCGTGGCCGTCTGGGCGTCGCGTTGGCGCGCTGAAGGCTGCGTCGTGGCTTCCTTGCGCTTCCTTGACTGCCCTATAAAGCTCTGGAGCCGCCGTCGTTCTTCTTTCTTCGCTCTCTGTTTTTCCCGTCGCCGCTGCTCCATCTCCGGCGAGCCCGTGCCGTCGTTGTCGTGCTCCACCGTCGCTGTTAAGCTAGTCCCAGCTCCGCCTGAACCTTGCGCGTCCATCTGACCCACCAATTTGGCTTGTCTTCACCGGGAACTCGAGTTTCATCGCCTTCTTCCTCGTGGCCGGTAACCTCACCGTCGCATGCGCATCTTCATGGCCAGAGTCCATCGGTGAGCCGTTGCCCTTGATTGATGTCCCTTTAGCTTCGTCTCGATGCTGTAGTGCTCATTTCACTATTGTTTGGCCGTTTTATCCACTGCAGTCGCCGGCACACCGTCACCGACGATCCTTGCTCCGCCACCGCTGCTGTTCACGTCGACCCGTGTCTACGTTACTTCTCCGGCCTTAATTCTTTCTTGAACGTGTTCGTGGTGAGCTACTGGACCTTCCCATGCCCTCTGTTTCCCCGTTTTCGGCTTCATTTCGCCGGCGTAACGTCGCCGAGCCACCGCATCCGCCATGGCCGACGCCAAGCTCGTAACTCGTAGTAATTCGTCTAGCTAGTGCCTTCAGTCGATGCGCCGTGATGATGTGGTCATTTTGGTACCTTGACCATCGCCTTTGGGCTCACCGTCGGTGAGTTTGCGCCGGTCAGCGCCGTCGTCGTCGTAGTCAACACGCGGGAGGTAGAAGATGACAGGTGGGGTCCGATGTCAGTGACTCAGCATTCAAATGGATTTTTCTATTTTCAGATTTGAATGAATAGTGTATGTTTTTGTTATTTTTGTGTAGATTTATTTAGAGCTCCAAAAATTATGAAAATTTTTGTGTGACTTCTCTGAGATGTATAGTATTTAAGAAAAATATGAAATAATGTTTTTCAGTAAGTTTTAAATGTGATAAAAATTGCTCAATTTATTCATAAATGGATTTCCAGGATTTTTCTAGGCTTATTTATTTATCCAAAAATTATGAAATTTGTTTTGCCACTTAGTTAACATGTAATGAACATGTACTAAAATTTTGGGCTCAATTAGAATAAGTTGATTTATTTCATAATTTTGAATTAAATAATTAATTCATAAAAGCAAATAGTAACCTTTAGTGATTTAGGTTTTGTTTGAAATTTTGGATTGAGTGATGACCTTGGGTCATTTGTTGTTAATGATCCTTGGCAGTTGATGTATGTGTTTACGAAAAAGAATTAGTTTGTTTGACTTGCAACTGTACCGCGAAGGAAAGTTGTATTCAAATTATTAATTTTTCATCCCTCATCGAGCATCATGTTTCGAATTCTGCATCATATTAAACATGGCATTGTTATTACGTATAGTGAATGAAGGTGAAAACGTGGTAGTTAATCAAGCTGTTGAAGAGGTTAATCCGTCTGTTGAGGTCGGGTCAAATACTTGTGTAACGTCGCAGGAATCGGACTTTTCCGTCAACGAAGGCAAGCCCCGGATGCATACAACCCTACCTTGTGTTTTATAAAATAATTTCGCTTTTGCTTTCCGTTACTGCATTAAGTGATTAGGAGTTAAGTAAAAGCCTAATTATTGCATTACCACCCTTGTTATTCCATATTTACCATATTACCAGTTTTAAACTCGTATATGCCTAGTTTTGCTTAGCCATGCGTAGAACGATGAAGGTCGGGTAACTACCTGCCACCTGCAAGTTACAAATGGAACACTGGTTAACTATGTTAACATGTGATATGGGAATGTGGAGTAATAAATCTAGACCGGGCGGACTCGGTGAGTGTGAGCCACAAGACATGGAGGTCTTGTGAGCAGGTTCTTTCCGCCTGTGTCGATTAAGGCACGTCCGTTGTTGAATTGCATGAGGTGAGAATTTGTAGTACTAACCACATACTCCGGTAAGCCTAAACTTGGCAATTCTATTACGAGAATGGCTACTCGCGCACTGGGAGTGGAGAGATGGCGGGAATAGCGTGTACCCACGTGGCCATGGGCTGGAATGGTGGAGTACTGTGTTCTCGGGTGGCACGGACCCGTTCTTGTTTTAGAGGATCCGAGGGTAGGTTGGTATATGTAGGTCGGGGACCTGCATATGTCGTGTGGTCTGGAATCCCCAGCTGGGTTTTAATCGGTTCGAATCGTCGTTGCTCCTCGGTTATGGAGACTCAACTCACTGTTCATCATCGTAGAATTAATAACCAGAACTTAAATAAGGCTTGTGAAGATGTTGGATATGAAGTTTCATGATCTCAGTGTGGATCGTGTCAGCTTTGTATATAATTCTAGAGAAGTTTTCTATATAAAGAATGTTGTTAAAAGAGCTTTTACGCAAAAGAACTTTGATCATTGTTAAAGCTATACCTTGAATTCTTGAGCCTGCATTACTGAGTTTATCAGTTAAGATTTCGGATAAGTCTTGTTGAGTACCTTTGTACTCAGGGTTCGTTGACCCCTTGTTGTAGGTGAGCCTCATGAGCAGATCTGTTTTGGATCGTGCTGCATGACTATCGTTCGTTCTGACGATGAGAATTAAATGTGTGATCCTTGGGCAGGATGTTTATTTTGTGTGTTAAGTATATGTTAGTTATGCCACTCTACTACTACTATGGTTTGTAATAATTATGGAACTTAGTTTGTAAGGTTTGAAACAACTGTTTGTAAACTATGTTATTGTAAGACTTCCGCTGTTTTTACTCTGGTTTTGATATTTGAATAAATGTTGTAATACTGCATTGACTCTGTAACGTGATCCTGCTCGGAAATCGTGGATGATTCGGGGTTCCCTGAGGACACCCGATAGTCTTTTTAAGTTATTGGAAACATGTGCATAAATGTCAAAGGTCGTCGGACAGTGACAGGTGCATGTGGGCCCTATAACTTAAGAGGTTCTGCCACATTACCTGTAGCCCGACAGATGCCTGGGTCATTCCGAAGACCGACCTGGGTAGCCTGATGGCCTCCCCTCAATGGAGATTTTGTAGGCTTGGCAGAGGTTTAGGATCGAATGAGAAAGTTGAGATGACCATGTCTGCTTTGGGGTAGACTGGGCGAGGGCCGCACGGGACTCATCTGCATTTTCTCCTCTAGCTCTGTTTGATGTGGGGTGGCCTCAAGCCCTTCGTGGGCTAGCCTTTGAACCCTGGTCGGTCGTTGCTCTTGTCAAATGAGGCAACTACCGCTTCATGACGCAACGTGGAACGTTGTGATGCATTTCGCTGCATGTGCGATGCTTAGTTCCTGAGCCCCCAGGCAGTTTAGGGCCTAAATCGTCCAAGGGGCACAGGCATATGGAATGAATGTGTAACACCTCAGGTGTTTGGCTTCCACATTTGCACTTGCATTTCATAAACATGAGCATCATTCATCCATTCATGAGTTTGTAATTTGTCTGGAACATGCTTTTGAAATATTGCAACATATTGTTACATTCTATGTGTGATTGTTTTAGGAAATGCATAGTGTGTAACACTCAAGTGCAAAATGTGCAACACACTTTAGTGAAACATGGTTAGCTAGTACAATGCCACAAACTCATGAAACACATGAAACATGGTTTTGAAACAGAGGTCACAAAGTCACTGGTTTGTCCTTGTTTCAGTACATGTGATGCTTGATTTTGGTGTGACCAATGTGTGGTGTGGCTAATTATCCTCTTAGGTAACTTAGTTATACTTAGAATGTCATTAGGAACAATGTTCATGTTGATCATTTTTGCCTAATTAGGTTTCCAAGTCATGGTTTGACTATTATGGACCCCTAGAGCTCCTGAGTTTGACTATTTAAAAAGTGTAGATTAGAGTGTTTTCATGTCTGAGCAACCTAAAGCAAAGTTGTAGAAAATTTTATAAGGAACAAACTTTGTTTTGGAGCCAAGTCATGAAAATGTGCAGAACATGTTCAAATTGGGCCCACAAGCCAGAAATCAGTGATGTTTCAACACTTAGAAATTTTCTAAGTGTTGGAGCTGTTTTCCAGTTTCATGAAGACGACTTTGGAGCCTTGTAGATTGAAATCCATGGTGAATTAGCTTGAGCTCATGTTGAGTCAATTGGAGTACTCACTTAGCTCTATCATGTAGTTCAACTAGATAAGCTTTTGGCTGAGCTGATTAGGAGTTATGCATCGTCAAAGATCGCCTGTCAGTCGGCATGATTGGTAACTAAATCGGATTTTCAGACTTGCTACAGTGATCGACCGGCAGCAGATTCCGACCGCCACGTGGCCGCCACACACCATGGCTGCCCTGACACCGTTGCCCGGTGTCCTCCGCTTGAAGCCATGTCCTCTTGCCTCTCTGCTCACTCTCATTCACCCTCCTTCACCTTCTCCGCTCACAGCAGCAGCAGCTGCGATAGCACGTCGACTCCGCCATCGACGCCGAGCAAGCGCTGATGCCTAGCTCACTTGCCACCATGTAATTGACGTCTCCAATTAGCCCTCAGCTCCTCCGTCACCTCACCTAGCGCGTCCCACATGCCGTTGGGCCGGTAAACCGAGGTAGTGGCCGCATTTCGCTTTCTGTCGCCGTCCGGAACTCGTCGGAGTGGCGCTCGCCGTGGCCTGCACTGCACGGCTCTCCTTTCCCTCCCCTAGTTTTTGTCTTATCTTCTCCATCACTCACTGATGCTCGTGTGATGATGTAACCATCTCTGCCTATCCGGTCAGGCCGGAACATGGCCGCGCGCCGCCATGCGCCATGGCCGAGCCACCGAGCTCCGTGGCTGGAGTGCTTAGGGGTCGGTAGCGAGTGAGGTTAGGGTACCAATCGACGCGGGAGGTCGAGGTGGTCACGTTGGTGCCGTCGTCGTCACCAGAGACACCGCCGTCGGCGAGCTCCACTGGTCCCGCGCCGTCCCAAGCCGCCTCCTCTGTTTCGTTTCACTGACACTTAGGTCCCACTGACCGAAGGGCCCCAGCTGTCAGCGTCTATTGAGTGAAAGGATAGCTCAATTATTCCAGATTTGATGCTGTTTTGCAAAAATTGTATCTCCTGTTTTATAAATCCAAATCAGGTGGTTCTAATTTTTTTAGGATCATAGTGAAGTGTAGTATTTAGGAAAAATATAACATGAACACTTGTAGTGGAATTTGTGGATGAATTAAATAAGAACTTGAAATGTGTTTTCAAATGCATGCAAACTTGTTTAAATTATATCTTGAGTTCCTGTGCTCCAAAAATTATGAAATTTTGTTGGTGAGCTACTCTTGCTTAGTAGAAGCTCTGGTAAAAATTTGAGGGTCATTGCATGTATGGTTTTTGAGTTATAGATTTTCCTTTTATCATTGAATGATCCTTGTGTGAATTTTCGTAATTTATCTATGAATCCAATGACCATGAAATTTTGTGGGGAATGTCCTAGTACCTTATGGATGCTAGGAAAAATATAAAATCTATTGCTTAACACTTTTCACTAGGGTTTCCTAATTATGTCATTTTTAGCCTTTATGCCTTGTCATTTTTGTATTGGATGTCATACTTTCTCAAATGATGTGAAATTTTTATAGTAGTCTACTTGGAGCATGTGGTACCTACTGTAATTTTTGTGGATTAAATGGTGTAGTTTTCATATATGTTTACCATTTCCCCTAATTAATTAAATAAATTAAGAAAGGCATTAAAAGAAATGAATTGGTGGTGAATACTTTACTTTCTGGTGTTCTTGTGACATTTGTGATAAGTGAGTAGAGTTGGTTTTGTCCAATTATTTGTTTGCAACGTAAGTTAATAAATATTTCCTAGCATTATGTCTTTCTAGACAATTCTCGGGACTTTACAAAGTTACCCATGATATTTTGGTTTGCTAGGAATGTGGTGAATACAAAAGTTGTAGATAACTTATGTATCTAGCTCCTGTAAAAATTTGGTGGCAATTGGCCTAGTAGTTTAGGAGCTACAGCTGTTCAAAATTAGATCATAGTTTTGCTTGCTCTATGTCTTGTTGGACCTGATTATGTGGTTCTGTAAATTCGACCTGGTAAAGTTTGGAATCATGCCTTGAGGTCTGAAAATGAATTGTAGAAAATTTCATAAGCTTTCCAAATTGTCTTTTGTCCTATCATTTCGATTTGTAGATCTCCAGTTTTGGTCAGTTTACTATACCACTATATAAGTTCCTGTTTTGCTGAAATACGAATGATTGTGTGTGCTCAGTTGTAATGTTCTTGTTGGTTGTTTAGGTGTTAGCCTAACTTGAGAACATGCTTAGGTGTAGGTGCTAGGTCCTTAACTGAAGATGAGCAATTGTACATTAGATTGTATAAACTTGGTAAGTTAAAGTGATTTGAATAGAGCTTAAGTCGAAAAATGCGGACTGCAGTAAGCATGTGCATTCCCCGAGCATTTCTAACTTCGTTCATGTGCATCCATGATATTTATCGTGCGTATACATGCAATAGGTGTTCCAGAGGGAGTGACGCTTCTGGAGTTCAAGGGAGCGAACCAGGAGCAGGAGCCCGAGGTGCAAGAAATCGATGAAGCAGCCGCCGAGGTAGAGTTGCCCAAGTGCCCTGACCACCAACCATCCTCTTTCCTGAAAGGCAAGCCTCAGAGCATATTAAGTCTCTCATGTTTTTACAAATATATTGAATATCTTCTATTCATTGATGATGCATTAAGTATAGGAATTGGTTGGAACTAATTGTTGCATTATATATCCATCCTTGTCTAGGTATCGCACTTGAATCCTATTTAAGTTCAGGAATAGGTTAAATGCTTAGCCATGCGTAGTGCAGTAGAAGTCAGGTGATTTCCTGTCACCTATGAGCTTTAGGATGAGGTGGATCATGGTTGTCTATATTTGCTATCGTGGAAAAGAACCATGTTAATAATGAATTAAGACCGAGCGGAGTCTTGTGCAGGGTTGGACATAGTGACTCCGTCTATGTCGTTTAAGGACCGATACGCTGTACGTCCTCATGTCATGTTGAACGCAGCCTAACACTTAGCTAGCCGGATAACTCGTTCTGACCGCGAAGCATAGTAGCTCGACTCAAGCCGAGAACACGAGCAGTGCATGCATTCTGGAGGTAGTAAGGATGTGTGGAGAGCTATTGGCATAAGTCCAAGGCGGGTTAGAGTCCCGAGCAACCTTGGCAGAGTGGTTCTTTGAGAATGTCGATCTATTTGGACTCGCGACTCCTGAATTATGCCAAAGGTGACTTGTTTGCGACCCTGACGGGGGAAGCAGGGTTTGTGTTTAGAAAAATACCTCTCTAGCTGGATAGGAATCGATTCGAATCGCCGTCTCTCCCGGATAGTGAGAACTTGACTGAGCAGCGGCAACGTAGATTCAATTAATTTAATGATATGGTTAAATGGATGATGATGTTGCCATGGTTTATACCTGCTATGGTTATTAATGTTTGCATCTTAATCAAATGATTGCTTAGTACAGGTGCTAATATAGATGATAGGTTAATGGCTAAAAGTCACTGCTAGTTCAGGTTAAGAGTTGATCATTATTACTTATGCTTTTCTGCAAAGACAAAGTGTCAGCCAGATCCACTAAATTAAGCTATGCATGATCCTTGGTGTCGTTTGTTTTGGTTTCTGACGGGTAAGTCTATCTGAGTACATTCTCATACTCAGGGTTTATTCCCTCTTGTTGTAGATGACCTTCTATATCAGGGCTTCTATAAGTATTGTCTCCACCCGGCAGGTGATGAAGACTAGATCATGGGCATGATCTCTGTTTCTCTTATCTGAATGCTTTTGCGGGTTGTGATCAGCAAACTGGTATTTGTATTTGAAATCGGGTGTGTAAGTTAAACTATTTGCTTCCACATACTTTACAACACTTGTTTGTAATAACGATGACTCTGAGGTGATGTAATCTATTTGCAAACCGTCTATGAAATATTGTAACATACGATATGTTATATTGAATTACTGTGATCTTGGTTGTATGCAAGTTGGTTTGAAATCCTTCATGGTTTCAGTTGACTACCAGGTTTATATGGGCTCAAGTGCAAGAATTTGATCATTTCGGTGATTGTTTTTGTACTTGTGCTCTTATAAATTGGTTGGTTCTGTGATAGCTGGCATCAGAGCTAGATTCAACACTAAACATGTCATATGGGTATTTAAAACAAAAGCTTTTGTTGTGAAAATGGTTTTCCAACTTATAGTTATATATAAGTGTTCAAAAATCAAAAATTTTATAGTGTACTAGTGATCACATCCCTTGTAGCCCACTTCAGGACTTCTAGGTGGCTTATATATAATTACTAACTTGGGGGAAATTGATTGTTTCTATTTCGTCGTCCATGTGGCGTGCTATTGCATGGGTGCCATTCGCTTGAATGGTAATGTATGGATCAATTGCCTCTATGCTAAGGTAAGTGTGAGTTGTGAGAGCATGACCATCCAACTATCGGTCTAGGGGAGAGTTAGTTGTGGTTACTGAAGTATTTACATGTTGCATACATGTATATATGAAGGTACTTAATTGTGGGTACATCTGTCGGGTAGTTTGGATACCAAAGTATATATATCTGGGGATGTATATATGGAGAGTATCTTAGTTACTACTTTCATTATTAGCTTTATATCTTGTTGGGTTGGGCTGCAATGAAGTTTTCTATAGGTACGCTAACAACGCACCATATAGATCGACTAGTTACCGCTAATTGAGAGAACGTATGTATGCCACCGTATATTCCGCTAAAACTTAACTTTTTTTAGGTTTGTGAGGACGTACGGAACGAGCATGCATCATATTCACTCATGTCATTCATATTGCATTACTCCCTCCCTTATAATTGCTTATCCCAAATATTAAGTTCAATATCTCAACAAAATAATCCTCTCACGTGAGTTGCATCCCTTTTTTATACAGATGGCCACGCCCGTGTTTCCTACTAGTAGCAGCACCTTTTTGGACTAGTTCGGTACGCCCACCTTGCTCTAGAGGGTGCTCAGTTTAGTTGGGTACCCGGAGGCACCCTGCTACACGTGGAGGCAGGCGGTGCCATTAGGGGATGTACCATGGTACGTTGTGACCTTTATAGTGCCGCAGAACCCCACGAGACCGTTGTGGCATGGGTGGAGCATTGAGACTGATGGGCAAAGCCCATGGGAAGCCACTCAAGTTGCTGCCCTTGATGTGCTTATGGATATAGCACAGAGCTTTGGGGATGAGTTAGTGGGTGGACCAGCTTCATCCATTCCCCAAGTGGCTCCTACTGAGGCTGAGTGGACTCAAGAAGTTGGCCAGGCCTTGGTTCGAGGCCGTGGTGAACGTGTTTAGAGCGATAATGCTGGAATGAGTGCTATGATGGCTGTCTTGAAGCTTTGTCGAGTCAGATAGGACACCCTTTCTAGTGTGTTAGAAGAAGCCAGCAAGGCAATGGCAGCCCAGCACAAGTTTAGGTTACGTGCCCTCAAGTATCGCCGTAAGGCGGATGCATGTGGGTGAGCTCAGCAAGAAGTAGATGAGATTTAGGGTATTGCAAATTATCGGCTATAGCAGTGGGGTCAAACAGCATGCGAGAGAGACAAGCTTCATAACCAACTTATGAACCTCACCATAGAGAGAGATGAGGCAGCACAGGAGTTGGATTGGGTGACCCATCATAGAGATGCAGCATTAGAGTTCACAGAAGAAAGAGGTCAGGGCTAGATCATGGCTAACCACAATGCTTTCCAAAGGGAGCATGAGCTCCAAGAGTAGCTTGAAGAGCTTCAGGTTGAGCACCATCAACTGAACAATCGTCTGTTTCCTATTCCTCACCCCATACCAAGGTATCCTAATGTGGGTGGACCTCAAGTGATTGAGGCCGATGAAGAAGAAGAGGACATGCAGATGGATGTCAATGTAGCTGAACCTACAGATGAAGAAGAAGAGGAAGATCTTGAAGAAGTCTAGGGCATCTCTGATGTGGACAGCGATCACTTTGATGAGTAGTTAGTTAGCAAGTATCACTAGTTTAAGCTTTTATAGTCAGTGATGTAATGGACTTAGTGCCATGACTGATGTGGGATGTACCTTTTAATTCGAACTTGGCATGTAATGTACTTTAATCTGCTCCCTTTGGGATGCGTACCTTGTTGGTTAAGTTTAAAACTTGTCATGTTGGAATGCACTACGTGTGGCGCTAGTAATCTAATTGATGATGTGGTGATTAGAGAATGAATTATTGCCTCTGTTTATTGTATGAATTTTTCATTCTCTCTAGTAAATTCAGTTTGGCATAATTACATTATTCCTCTCCAATGTGCTAACATCACCAATAATTGCTGGTTGCGCATTGTTGCAGATGCCTCGCACTCGTTCCACTAGTGTGGCTGGTGATGATGATGATCTTCCACCGCCACCACCACCCACACCAATGGAATTGATGGCAATTCTTGCTGAAGGATAATGCACTATGGCTGAGGCTCTCCACATGATTGCAAATCGTGATGATCGTGGTGAACGCCAAGGACCATAACCAAATCAGTAAAGCGACTTCAAAGATTTCCTTAACACTAAACCACTGATCTTCAAGGAGGCTAAAGAGCCCCTCTAAGCTGATGAGTGGTTGAATACTCTCGAGCAGAAATTCCGTCTGCTTTGCTTGACTAAGGTGCTGAAGACTGAGTATGCATCTCACCAACTACATCGGCCAGCTAGTATTTAGTGGAGTCATCATCGGTCCACTATGCCCGCTAATGCCCAAATCACTTGGGATCAGTTCAAGTCTGCTTTCAGGGGAAATTATATTCCTCCTGGTCTCATGGCAATCAAGCATACAGAGTTCATGAAGCTAACCTAGGGGAACAAAAGCTTGAATGAATACCTACAGGCTTTCAATAACCTTACAAGGTATGCTACTGAGTTTGTTGACACTAATGCCAAAAAAGATCGCTAGTTTCAAGCGGAGACTTAGCCCTAAATTGATGAAGACCATGGGAAATTGCAAGTGTGCTCATTTTAATGAGTTTGTGAGTGATGCTTTATCTCAAGAGAACAACAATGTTGTATATGCTGCTTCAAAGAATCATAAGAGGGCCTATGAGGCGGGTGCCTCACAATCCAAGGCTCCAGTCACACAAAGGGCTCCATTCCGCCCTCCAGCATCAGCTGCTAAGTTCCACCCACCGTAGAAGAAGAATCTAGGCAGGACTAGATTTCACAAGGCCTTTATAGTTGCTCTTCCCAAGGGCACTACCAGTCAAGGCAGTTCCAAGGCTCCTCTAAGCAACATGCCATGCTGGAACTGCAACAAGATAGGTCAATGGGCAAGGGAGTGCCCTTACCCTAAGAAGAATAACTACCAAGGTGGCCATCAGGGGCAGGTGAACCACACTAATATTGCTAATATTCTGTCGAGAGAGGTAGTAATGGCTGGTAAGTTTCTGGTGGATCAACACCCTGTAGTTGTACTATTTGATTCGGGTGCTTCGCATTCTTTTATTAGTCCTGCATTTGCATCCAAGTTTATGCAGAAAACCTACACTATTGAGGGTGAGGGTTATTGTATTAGGGCTGCTAGTGGTACTATCCCAACCAAGCTTGTAGTCAGGGACATACAATTTGAGATAGAGGGGCAAAGTTATCAGGTTGATCTGGTAGTTTTACTGGGGCTGGGTATCGACATGATATTGGGAATGAACTAGATGAGCAGTCATGGAGTGCTTATTGATACATCGACTAGAGTAGTCATGCTCAGAGATCCTTATAATCAGGAAGGTTTTCTAGTATAGCTGCCTAGGGACATCAATCTTTCTTGTGTGGCTAATGCGGTGCAAGCAAAGGCTATGGCAGACATCCCTGTCGTGTGTGATTTTCTGAATGTTTTTCCCAATGATTTGCTCGGATTGCCCCTGTATCAGGACGTGGAGTTCAAGATAGAGTTGCTACCTGGTACAGCGCCCATCTCTAGAAGGCCTTATAGAAGGCCTCCCAACGAACTAGCCAAACTTAAGACCGAATGAACTTCTAAAGAAAGGCCTTATCCATCCTAGTTCATCTCCGTGGGGGTGCCCAGCTATCTTTGTGAAGAAGAAGGATCAATCCCTACACATGTGTGTAGATTATAGGCCTTTGAATGCAGTCACAATCAAGAATAAGTACCCTCTACCACGCATAGATATCTTATTTGATCAGTTGTCTAAAGCAAAAGTCTTTTCAAAGATTGATTTGAGATCTGGTTATCATCAAATCAAAATTAGGCCTGAGGATGTTCCAAAAACTGCATTCTCTACAAGATACGGTCTGTATGAGTATCTTGTTATGTCTTTTGGATTGACCAATGCCCTCGCACACTTCATGTATTTGATGAATTCGGTGTTTATGCCCGAGTTGGATAAATTTGTGGTGGTATTTATAGATGATACCCTGGTCTATTCTGAGAATGAAGAAGATCATGTTGAACATTTGCGAGTGGTTCTCACTAGATTGTGGGAACACTAGCTTTATGCAAAGTTCAGCAAGTGTGAATTCTAGCTTCGTGAGGTACCTTTTCTCGAACACGTGTTGTCCGATGGTGGAATTATGGTGGATCCCACCAAAGTGCAAGAAGTGTTGGACTGGAAGGCTCCCATCTTAGTGCACAAGGTTTGGAGTTTTCTAGGATTGGCTGGCTATTATCATCGCTTCATTTGGATTTCTCTAAAATAACCAAGCCTATGACTCGGTTGCTGCAAAAAGACATGAGGTTTGTCTGGACTTCCGAGTGTGATGTGACTTTTCACACCCTACGAACTCTTCTAACTTTGGCTCTGGTTTTGGGGCAACCGGATATCAAGAAACCTTTTGATGTGTTCTACAATGCATCAGGTATAGGTTTAGGAGGTGTTCTTATGTAGGAGGGTAGAGTCATTGCTTATACCTCTCGCCAACTTCGGAAGCATGAGGTGAACTATCCTACGCATGACTTGGAACTCACTGCAGTTGTTCATGCTTTGAAGGCCTGGAGACATTATTTGCTCAGCAATGTGTGCAACATCTACATTGATCATAAAAGTCTTAAGTATATCTTCACTCAACCTAGGTTGAATATGCGTCAGAGAAGATGGCTCGAGTTGATCAAGGATTATAACCTCCAAGTGCACTATCACCCTAGCAAGGCAAACGTCGTTGCGGATGCCTTATGCAGGAAATCTCATTGCCAATCTTTGATTGAAAGTGACTTCCATTTGTCAAAACTCCTACATCCTATAGTCCTTCACAACATCACTGTTAGTTATACTCTACAAAGTCAAATTATCGAGCTATAGAAGACAAATTCAGGTGTGTTCCACATCAAGCGCAAGATGAAAGAGCAAGAAACCAAGCATTTTCGAGTAGATGAGAATGACATGTTATGGTTTAAGGATAGGTTAGTGGTCCCGAAGGATAGAGAGCTTAGAAATCAAATCATATCCAAAGCACATTCCTTGAAATTGTCTATTCATCCTGGTAGTAGCAAAATGTATCATGATTTGAAGCCTCGCTTTTGGTGGACCAAAATGAAGAAAGAGATAGCCGCTTATGTGGCTAGGTGTGACACTTGTTGTTGAGTCAAAGCGGTGCACATGAAAGCTGGATTACTTCAGCCACTCTCTATTCTAGGTTGGAAATGGGAGGAGATAAGTATGGATTTTATTGTTGGACTCCCTACTACTCAGAGGAATTTTAACTCCATTTGGGTGATTATAGACCATCTGACCAAGTCTGCACACTTCATTCCTGTCTGCATAGATTTTCATCCAACTGACTATGTGGAGTTATACTTTAATCAGATAGTCTGACTTTATGGGATACCTCACACTATTGTCTCTGATAGAGGACCATAGTTCACTGCTCGCTTTTAGGACCACTTACATGGATTATTAGGAACTAAGTTAGTAAGAAGCTCTGCCTATGATCCACAAACCAATGGGCAAACTGAACGAGTGAATCAAATCTTAGAAGATATGTTGAGAGCATGTGTCATCTCAGCTAAGGGTTCATGGGAAAAGTGGTTGCCCCTAGCTGAATTCTCTTACAATAATAGTTATCAAGAGAGTATCAAGATGGCACTGTTTGAGGCTTTGTACGGCCGGAAGTGTAGAACCCTGATGAATTGGGTTGAAGCCAGTGAAAGGAGATATTATGGAATTGATTTTGTTCAAGAAGCTGAAGAACAAGTCCATACTATCCAAACCCATATGGCTGCAGCTCAAGCTAAGCAGAAAAGTTATGCTGATCGTCGTAGAAAACCTATTGAGTTTGAAGTTGGAGACTTCGTTTATCTGAAAGTCTCACCCATAAAGAGTGTCCAACGCTTTGGTGTGAAGCAAAAGATTGCGCCAAGATATGTTGGTCCATTTGAAATCATCAGACAAAGTGGTAAGGTAGCATACAAGATCCAATTACCTCCTGAGATGAGTGCTATCTTCAATGTCTTTCATGTATCCCAATTGAAGAAATGTCTTCGTGTCCCTGAAGAGAGAGTTCCACTGGGGGATATCGAGTTAAAATCTGATTTGACTTTTGAAGAAAAACTGGTCCGAGTAATCAACACTCGGGAGCGAGTGACTTGGAGTCGGGTGGTCAAGTTTTACCAGGTCATGTGGAGTAATCAGGGTAGTGAACGCGATGCAACGTGGGAAAGAGAAGATTATTTAAAGGACGGTTATAAAGAATTCTATCAACAATGGTACGCTTATCAAATCTCAGGACAAGATTTTTATAAGGGGGGAAGGCTTTAACACCTTAGGTGTTTGGCTTCCACATTTGCACTTGCATTTCATAAACACGAGCATCATTCATCCATTCATGAGTTTGGAATTTGTCTGGAACATGCTTTTGAAATATTGCAACATATTGTTACATTCTATGTGTGATTGTTTTAGGAAATGCATAGTGTGTAACACTCAAGTGCAAAATGTGCAACACACTTTAGTGAAACATGGTTAGCTAGTACAATGCCACAAACTCATGAAACACATGAAACATGGTTTTGAAACAGAGGTCACAAAGTCACTGGTTTGTCCTTGTTTTAGTATGTGTGATGCTTGATTTTTGTGTGACCAATGTGTGGTGTGGCTAATTATCCTCTTAGGCAACTTAGTTATACTTACAATGTCATTAGGAATAATGTTCATGTTGATCATTTTGCCTAATTAGGTTTTCAAGTCATGGTTTGACTATTATGGACCCCTAGAGCTCCTGAGTTTGACTATTTAAAAAGTATAGCTTAGAATGTTTGCATGTCTGAGCAACCTAAAGCAAAGTTATAGAAAATTTTATAAGGAACAAACTTTGTTTAGGAGCCAAGTCATGAAAATGTGCAGAACATGTTCAAATTGGGCCCACAAGCCAGAAATCAGTGTTGTTTCAACACTTAGAAATTTTCTAAGTGTTGGAGCTGTTTTCCAGTTTCATGAAGACGACTTTGGAGCCTTGTACATTGAAATCCATGGCGAATTAGCTCAAGCTCATGTTGAGTCAATTGGAGTACTCACTTAGCTCTTTCATATAGTTCAACTAGATTAGCTTTTGGTCAAGCTGATTAGGAGTTATGCATCGTCAAAGATTGCCTGTCAGTCGGCATGATTGGTAACTTAATCGGATTTTTAGACTTGCTACAGTGACCGACCGGCAGTAGAGCTCTACTGCCGTGTGGCCGCCACGCACCATGGTCAGCCTAACGCCTTTGCCTAGTGTCCTCTGCTTGAAGCTACGTCCTCCTGCCTCTCTGTTCACTCTCATTCACCCTCCTTTGCCTTCTCCGCTCACAGCAGCAGCAGCAGCAGCGACAGCGCACCGGCTCTGCCATCGACGCCAAGCAAGCGCCAACACCTAGCTCGCTCGCCACTGCATAATCAACATCTCCAGTTAGCCCTCAGCAATGCCATCACCTCACCTAGCTTGTCCCGCACACCGTTGGGCCGGTAAACCGAGGTAGTGGCCGCATTTCGCTTTCCACCGGTGTCCAGACCTCGTCGAAGTGGCGCTCGCCATGGCCAGCACTGCACGGCTTTCCTTTCCCTCCCCTAGTTTTTGTCTTATCTTCTCCATCACTCACTGATGCTCGTGTGATGATGTAACCATCTCCGCCTGTCCGATCAGGCCAGAATGTGGCCGCGCACCGCCGTGCGCCATGGCCGAGCCGCCGAGCTTCGTGGCCGGAGTGCTTAGGGGTCGGTAGCGAGTGAGGTTAGGGTACCAATCGACGCGGGAGGTCGAGGCAGTCACGTTGGTGCCGTCGTCGTCGCCGGAGACACCCCCATCGGCGAGCCCCGCCGTTCCCACGCTGTCACAAGCCCCCTCCTCTGTTTCATTTCACTGACACTTGGGTCCCACTGACCGAAGGGCCCCAGCTGTCAGCGTCTATTGAGTGAAAGGATAGCTCAATTATTCTAGATTTGATGCTGTTTTGTAAAAATTATATCTCTAGTTTTATAAATCCAAATTAGGTGGTTCTAATTTTGTTAGGATCATAGTGAAGTGTAGTGTTTAGGAAAAATATAACATGAACACTTGTAGTGGAATTTTTGGATGAATTAAATAGGAACTTGAAATGTGTTTTTAAATGCATGCAAACTTGTTTAAATTATATCTTGAGTTCCTGTGCTCCAAAAATTATGAAATTTTGTTGGTGAGCTACTCCTTCTTAGTAGAAGCTCTGGTAAAAATTTAAGAGTCATTGCATGTATGGTTTTTGAGTTATAGATTTTCCTTTTATCATTGAATGATCCTTGTGTGAATTTTTGTAATTTATCTATGAATCCAATGACCATGAAATTTTGTGGGGAATGTCCTAGTACCTTATGGATGCTAGGAAAAATATAAAATCTATTGCTTGACACTTTTCACTAGGGTTTCCTAATTATGTCATTTTTAGCCTTTATGCCTTGTCATTTTTGTATTGGATGTTATACTTGCTCAAATGATTTGAAATTTTTATAGTAGTCTACTTGGAGCATGTGGTACCTACTGTAAGTTTTTGTAGATTAAATGGTGTAGTGTTCATATATGTTTACCATTTCCCCTAATTAATTAAATAAATTAAGAAAGGCATTAAAAGAAATGAATTGGTGGTGAACACTTTACTTTCTGGTGTTCTTGTGACATGTGTGATAAGTGAGTAGAGTTGGTTTTGTCCAATTATTTGTTTGCAATGTAAGTTAATAAATATTTCCTAGCATTATGTCTTTTTGGACAGTTCTCAGGACTTTACAAAGTTCCCCATGATATTTTGGTTTGCTGGGAATGTGGTGAATACAAAAGTTGTAGATAACTTATGTATATAGCTCCTGTAAAAATTTGGTGGCAATTGGCCCAGTAGTTTAGGAGCTACAGCTGTTCAAAGTTAGATCACAGTTTTCCTTGCTCTCTATCTTGTTGGACCTAATTATGTGGTTCTATAAATTTGACCTGGTAAAGTTTGGAATCATGCCTTGAGGTCTAAAAATGAATTGTAGGCAATTTTATAAGCTTTCCAAATTGTCTTGTGGCCTGTCATTTTGATTTGTAGATCTCCAGTTTTGGTCAGTTTACTATACCGCTATATAAGTTACTATTTTGCTAAAATACGAATGATTGTGTGTGCTCAGTTGTAATGTTCTTGTTGGTTGTTTAGGTGTTAGCCTAACTTGAGAACATGTTTAGGTGTAGGTGCTAGGTCCTTAACTAAAGATGAGCAATTGTACATTATATTATATAAACTTGGTAAGTTAAAGTGATTTGAATAGAGCTTAAGTCAGAAAATGTGGACTGCAGTAAGCATGTGTATTCCCCGAGCATTTCTAACTTCATTCATGTGCATCCATGATATTTATCATGCACATACATGCAATAGGTGTGCCGGAGGGAGTGATGTTTCTAGAGTTCAAGGGAGTGAACCAGGAGGAGGAGCCCAAGGTGCAGGAAATCGATGAAGCAGCCGTCGAGGCGGAGTTGCCCGAGTGCCCTGACCACCAACCATTCTCTTTCCTAAAAGGCAAGCCCTGGAGCATATTAAGTCTCCTATGTTTTTACAAATATCTTGAGTATCTTTTATTCATTGATGATGCATTAAGTATAGGAATTGGTTGGAACCAATTGTTGCATTATATATCCATCCTTGTCCAGCTATCGCACTTGAATCCTATTTAAGTTCAGGAACGGGTTAAATGCTTAGCCATGCGTAGTGCGGTAGAAGTCAGGTGATTTCCTGTTACCTATGAGCTTTAGGATGAGGTGGATCACGGTTGGCTATATTTGCTATCGTGGAAAAGAACCATGTTAATAATGAATTAAGACTAGGCAGAGTCTTGTGTAGGGTTGGACATAGTGACTCTATCTGTGTCATTTAAGGACTGATACGCTATACATCCTCATGTCATGTTGAACGTAGCCTAACACTTAGCTGGCCGGATAACTCATTCCGACCATGAAGCCTAGTAGCTCGACTCAGGCCGGGAACGCGAGCAGTGGCGTGCATTCTGGAGATAGTAAGGATGTGTGGAGAGCCATTGGCATAAGTCCAAGGCGGGTTAGAGTCCCGAGCAACCTTGGTAGAGTGGTTCTCTAAGAATGTCAATCTATTCGGACTCACGACTCCTGAATTATGCCAAAGGTGACTTGTTTGCGACCCTGATGGGGGAAGCAGGGTTTGTGTTTAGAAATACCCCTCCAGGTAGATAGGAATCGATTCAAATCGCTGTCTCTCCTGGATAGTGAGGACTTGACTAAGCAGCGGCAACGTAGATTCAATTAATTTAATGATATGGTTAAATGGATGATGATGATGATGTTGCCACGGTTTATACCTACTATGGTTATTAATGTTTGCATCTTAATCAAATGATTTCTTAGTATAGGTGCTAATATAGATGACAGGTTAATGGCTAAAAGTCACTGCTAGTTCAGGTTAAGAGTTGATCATTATTACTTATGCTTTTCTACAAAGAGAAAGTGTCAGCCAGATCCACTAAATTAAGCTATGCATGATCCTTGGTGTCATTTGTTTTGGTTTCCAATGGGTAAGTCTAGCTGAGTACATTCTCGTACTCAGGGTTTATTCCCTCTTATTGCAGATGACCTTCTATATTAGGGCTTCTGTAAGTATTGTCTCCACCCGGCGGGTGATGAAGACTAGATCATGGGCATGATCTCTGTTTCTCTTATCTAAATGCTTTTGCGGGTTGTGATCAGCAAACTGCTATTTGTATTTCAAATCGAGTGTGTAAGTTAAACTATTTGCTTACGCATACTTTACAACACTTGTTTTGTAATATCGATGACTCTGAGGTGATGTAATCTATTTGCAAACCATCTGTGAAATGTTGTAACATACTATATGTTATGTTGAATTACTGTGATCTTGGTTGTATGCAAGTTGGTTTGAAATCCTTCGTGGTTTCAGTTGACTACCGGGTTTATATGGGCTCAAGTGCGAGAATTTGATCGTTTCGGTGATTGTTTTTGTACTTGTGCTCTTATAAATTGGTCGGTTCTATGATAGAATGCGTGTATGGATGTATGAAATGATTATAAAGAAATAGTGGGGGTCGATAGTATTACCTTGATGACTCAGTGACAGGGTTTGAAGAGCTCTAGTCGGAAATGTTCGACTGGGACCTGTGCTCGTCATTCGTGACAGAGTCGGCATGGCCTACATAGGGTGTCCCTTTGCTCCTTACCTGTCTCTTGGTGTTATCCTGAGTCATTCAATTGACTTAGGAAGCCTGTTGGTCTCCCTGGTAGAGATCCCATTTTGGGTTTTTCCAAGTCTTGCCTAGGGATGCAGAGAGCTACCCATGTGCGATGGCGCTTTGGTTCTTGTTCCCAGTGTGCGGTAGTGGTTGGCATACAGTAATGGTGGGCCATGCCCAAGCCACATCCCGTCTGATCAAGCATCATTCCGTCGGGCAGGGCTCGTCTCATCAGTCAGGGTGCATCCCATCTACATTAAATGGGAAAGAGAGAGGGTTTTTCGCTCTGCCATTTCGACTTTCCTGATCGGCATGCCTTCCCCAACTATTGCGCCCTTTTCCTTAAGTAGGAGAAGGGAGAAGGTTTTTCGCCCCATTCTTTTGCCTATTCCCCATCTGCCACCTCCTCTCATTTTCCTTCTTGCCGAGAGCGCCTTTGAGAACCATGGCGGTTCCTGGAGCGATATGTCAGACTAGAGGTCATCCACTATGAGGGAGTCGGTGTTGAAGGTCTTCGCTATGAAGGGATTTCTGCCACTGAAGAAGGTGGCACACTAGAGGGCTCTTGGGAGGGAGGAGTTTTCGCAACCTTGGCCCGACGAGGTGGTTTCCTTTCTCAGCTTCCATGAGTGCGGGTTAGGATACCTCGCACACTAGTTCCTATGTAGACTCCTCAATGAGTGGGATCTAGAGCTACAACACCTCAATCGGATGGGGGTGCTGCACATCGCCGGCTTTGTTACCATCTGCGAGGCCTTCCTTGGGATGGAGCCACACATGGACTTCTTCCGGTGGCTGTTCTCTGGGTGAACATTGCTGGTGGGGAATCCACCCGAGGTCACGCTAGTGGGGGGTTTCGCCCTATAGAGGAAACCGAGCATGGGAGGCTTGTATCCCGCGTGCATCCCCTATGACTCCAACCAGGGGTGGCACAGGGAGTGGTTTTATATCAAGAATCTAGCGAAGGCGCCATTCCCGGTGTTCACTAGCGGGAGGCCAGAGAAGCAGGATAGTTGGTCATGGGGCTATTCCCATCAGGAGAAGAAGAAGGTGGAGGTCATCAAGGGGGAGCTTTGGAAGCTCGTGCAGCATGGCCTTGATGGGGGTGTGGGTGCTCCACACCCTCTACCACTGCCAGGTTGCTCTATTGGCAGAGAGGGCATGACCAATGTGGAGGTACGATGGCCCATCGCACCCTAATCGTGCGTCGCCAGAGGAGCTACCGGATGATGAGGTCTGGAGTCGCCTCGACTGGGTGCTACAACTGAAGCCCAAAGAGAAGGTCAATGGAAAGCCCATACCTCTCAATGCCTCGGTGGTGTACAAACTGGTATGCTCCTCTTTCTTTACTTCTTGTTCTTTTACCCTTTGCTCTCCTGCTTTTTTTATTTTTGATTTGCCTATTTCGTAGGGACTTGATGCTTATAGGTCTCAGATGCACCTTTTGAAGGGGCCAGAGGGCATGGCTTGGCAGGCCACCTAGAAAGAGGTGGCAGATGCCAGGAAGAAAAAGAAAGCCAAGGTGGCTCAGCAGAAGTATAAGAAGCAGAAGGAGATTGCCTAGGGCTTGAAGGCCAGGGAAAATAATTGTGACGTCGAGTCCGAGCTCGAGTCCAAGGATCACATAGATGTGGATGACATGGTTTTCTCCGAGGAGGAGGAAAGTCAGGATGTCATTTTGACCTCGGCGGAGCATTATGACCCTACACTGATGTCCGCTGGTGATGAGCAGGAGGCAGAGAGGTGCACCAAGGTTCCCATGTCAAGGAAGCATGCTGCGAGTGTGGATGTTGTCAGTGAACGAGAGGCGAAGCAGATGCAGTCACCACACCCCTCGGTGGCATCACTGGTCTCGTCCCCACCCGCTATGGGTGCGGTTGAGCAATCTAGGTAGTCCAAGGAGCGGGCTTACACCCACTCATCACTGAGACTAGTGCCAGCACATGACTCATAGCGGGAGGATATCCCACCTGCTGCTTCGGTCGGTATGTCCTAAGCCAAAGGTTGTGGCGACCCGTAGGCTGGGCAGGAGCCGGTTAGGATGACTCCATCCCTGGCTGAAGTGAGGGGATGTAGGTTGCAACCTAGGAGCGGTCCTTGCCCTATGGGCCCATCGATGTTGGGTCTTGGCTTTAGAGTCATGCCGCCTACCTCCTGGTATGTTTTTTCTTTGTTTCTTTTCGACCTTGTGGTTGAATCTTTTTTAGAGTACGACTGATGTGTACTTTTTGTCAGTGGCCGGGCAATGATGGGGTTGAGTATTACCCCAACTCCTATCTAGGAGGTCTGGTGAGTGGTGGGGGAATAGGATGGTGGCGGTGAACCATTCCCTTCCTAGGGTGGTGCTCCCCGGGTTAGTTGCTAGCATGGCGACAGCGGCAATGACGGTGCTGGCGGTGATCCTGGTGGTGACAGCAGAGGCTTCATCGGTGGTGTCCCTTGCAGGCCCTCCTCCTCGGTGGTGATAGTGGAGAAGGAGACTGAGACCCCTGCCATGCTGGGCGGAGGGCTGCACGGCTCACCCTCACCATTGGAGCTAAAGGTGCCAGAGGGAGACATGGCCGAGATGGAGTCGGAACGCCCGTCGGTGGCCCGCACAACCGAGGTAGTGGAGATCCCATCCAATGACGAAGCAAATGACATGGTGGAGCTACTGGTGCCATTATGGGAGCTAGCGATGGTTTGGTCAGAGGCTGGGCCCTCCAACGGGCTGCCAGAGGGTGATCTAGAGTGGCCCTGCCCCAAGGACCCATCAAAGGTGCGGTTCATCCTTTGAGATTCCCAAGAGTGTCCGCTCTAGGACATCCTTGGGGGGGGGGAAAGGACTTACCATGGAGTCCAAACTTGACAACCTGTCGGTGAAGCTCGAGGATGCTTGGAAGCGGGTTAAGTCCGCCCAGCAGTTAGTTAAGGTCGACCTGTAGCTCACCATGGAGGTGAGTTTCTTGTATTTGTCATTGACCTCTGAGTCTCTTGTTGGTTGCCTCAGCATGCCTGCTTTTCATTTTTGTAGGGTCTAAAGGAGATATCATCCCACAAGTCTCGCTTCCTCCGGATGGAGCATGCTCGAGTGGCTAAGCTTGAGCATCAGCTAGAGTCTGCCCACCGCGAGTCCTAGGACCAGGCAGCTGAGGTGACCATGGTGTGGGTGGAGGAGCAACGTGCAGCAGAGTAGGTGACCACCACCGAGCGGGGGTTTCAGGCGACGAAGGCTTGCCTGGCAAAGACTGAGGTGGGGTCATAGAAATCCCTACCGAACACCGAGGCGGCGCTCCAAAAATCCCTAGAGACCCTCAAGTTGGAGCGAGGTGCCTTGGTGCTAGAGCAGAATGCCCTAGAGTCGGCGCGAAAGGCCCTAGAGTTAGAGCGAAAGGCTTGGTCAGAGGAAGACCAGGAAGTGCTCATGCTTCAGGGCCGGGTGATGGGGACGGAGGAGGTGAGCGCCTGGCTACATGAGCAGGTGGCCCGGCAAGCGAAGGAATTCTCCACCCTTGAGAACTTCTGCATCGGTATGTACCTTTTTTGTTTTTCGTCGCATTGGTTTCTTCCTTCAGCCTATTTCTGAGCTTGTCGCCCTTCTTCTAGAGCTGGGCAGAAAGGTGAAGTCATTGGAGCAGGACCTGGAGACGGCCAAGGTGACTTTTGGCTGGAATGCAGAGGAGCTACCCAAGTCCCTTGAAGAGCAACGTGCTCTCAAGGGTGAACTTGACTAGATCCACAATGTTGCCTAGCTTGTTGTTTGTGAGGTCTTTGGGTCAGCGCCAAGTACTAGTGTGCCTGCCGTCCAGCTGGCGAAGGTCCTAGATGAGGTCCGGGCCCTTATCACAAGCAGGCTATTCTACGGAGCGTTGGGGATGTTGACTTCGGTGGGAACATACCACCTAAACCTAGACTTCACCACTATCTATAGCGGGTATGCCGACGGCTTGAGCATGGAGGATATCCAATTGCTTGGGAAGAGCTTGCTACCGCATCCAAGGTTGGTGGCAGAGCAAGTCTCTGTGCAGTGAGTGATGGATGTCCACCATGAAGACATGGCTAGAAGCGTGCATCGGGAGGACGTCGCCCAGCCTACGGATGGCATAGAGCCTGGGTCAGAAGTGGATGTCGTCTCGCCTTCAGCCGAGCCGAATGTGGTCCCATCGAGGGGAGTGAGCAGCCTGCGCCTTCGTCGGTCGTACCTATAGCAGATGCCACCGAGCCGCCCCAATAGTTTGTAAAGTATAAGTAGTTTAGTAGATGTAAAAAGTTTAAGTTCATGGGGGAGCCCTCATGTAAACGTTCTCGTGTACTCAATGACTACAATCGGTTTTGTTTTTTGTGATGGAGTCACTCCGTTCGAGGAAGCTTGTCCATTTTGTTCCTTAGTTTTCCCTTAGCATAATTTTTTATTCTTTCTTTCTCGTACTTGCCTGTTCATCCCATAGGGTGCAACCTTAGGAGCCCAAGGCATGGCCCGCGAGGCTTAGCTGCTCGTAACCATAGGTAAAGGCGGGGTGTGATCGGTCAGAATATTTTAAAGCAAAGCTACGTAAGGCAAATTAAAGGAACAAACTACCCTTTTATTTGGGTAGGAAGGAGTTTCACCATATGATAGTAAATGAAAAAGAGAGGTAGTAGTGCACCCTCGTGGAGCCCCTGAGCGACCTAGGGCGAAAAGTGTTCGGGTCGGGGTGCTCTTATAGGAGCAAACTCTAAGTAAACAATGGTAAGACTAAATTTTTAGGGGAAGAAACGACATAGCTATTCCAAGCATTTGGTGAGAATGCCGTTGTCGTCATCCTTCAGTCGATTGGTGTCCGGTCAGATCACTTTAACCTTCAGTCATCCAGATCCTTGTCTGCTACGCCCCCTTTCTTGGTCGCTGCTTCTTTGCCTTTTTCTGCCTTTGGCCCGCTGGCCAATCGTAGAAGGAGCTTGAGGAGCTCGCAGTCCTCGTAGAGGTGATTGATGGGGAAGGTGTGGTTGGTGCATGGGCTATCCATGAGCTCATGGAAGTTGCCTAGAAGGTCCTACTAGGGTTGCTTGCCCGTGTGATCAGCCGGTGACCAACACGGAGTTGGTCAGTCGACGGCGATCTTTTCTATTCTTTTTTCCCCTCTACATGAAGGGGGCCTCATCCTGATCCTAGCGCTTGGCCTTGCCTTTGCCTCAGCCTCTGTTGGAGCACTATGGGAGCGGCGCTCGCTAGATGCATTGGTCAAAGGCCTATGGTCCTAGGCCATCCAAGCTAGAACTCTAGTCGCTGCTGCGAGCGTCTTGGTTTGGCCTGAGCTGCTTGTGTATAGGCGATCGGTGTGAAGTGGTCGCCAAGTCAAGACGAGGTGCAGATGCGGCCTCTTATGCCACGCTTGGCGACTGTAGCAGTGAGCTAGTGGAGCGATTCACCTAGTGCATCCCCACTCCTCTAGTGGGGAGGGAGGGCATGAGTCGGTGTCACGATGTGAAGCTCTCCGCCTGTTGAACAACGGCAGTCTCCACTAGTGCCCAGAGGTTCCTATGGATCACCTATTCCTAGGGATCATTTGGCTTGGGAAGGCCAAGCAGAAGCATTGCCGCAATGGTGATGTTCTGATTGGCCTGAGCGAACTATGGGGGATCATTCCTCCTATCCATGGTGTCACGCTGGTCCTGATGGGCGAGGCACCGCTCACCGGTTTATGCACATGGGGTGCAGTGTGGTGCGCCGAGCGTACTGGCATAGTTGGCGGCTAGATCAGCCATTGTTGTCATAGCTCATTGCTGTGCTCCCATGTGAGCTCAGGGGTCTCCACACGAGGGTCCCGAGGGGTGTGAGTCTGCAAGGACTCCGTTACCACCGGCGGCTGTCCTAGAGCGTCCGCCATAGCACACTCCTAGGATGGACTGTGGCTAGGCACCACATCACCGATGCTGGATCCATCACTCTCAACATCATCATCCATGAGGTCGATGAAATAGGTGGGAGCATAGCACGCCGTCCCCATGAATTCGGACATGAGAGGGGGCAACGATGGCATCCTTCAGAGCCCCTAGGCATACGCATCCGTGGGAGATGTGAGGCCATAGGGGAACCGGTCATATGGTGGTTGTGGCGAGGACAATGGGGTCCCTCCAGGAAATCGGCGGAAGATAGATAATAGCAAGTAAATAATAGCATGTACATTACTCATAGTGGGGTTTGAGCAGAGAGTTTGCTCAGAATGAAGCGTAGATGCCTCGTTGTTGAAGTCATCGTGCGTCCTAGAGTCGATGGAGGGCGCCCCTCCGACAGGCGCCGGACCAAGTGCCTCCTCGCAGAGGCGTAGTACACCAAGCCAGTTGGCGATGAAGTCCAGGATTCAAAAGAGGAAAGCCTAGGATGGCTCAAAGATGGGTGGAACCCACATCCCAATAGGTGGGAGTGCGGGAAACTCTAGTGAGCCGAAGCGAGTCATATTGCCTGAGTCCACCATGGTGAAGGTGGCGGAAAAGTGGGCCATCTGATGACCAAAAAGTGTTGAACATACAACGTCTTCCCCATGGACGATGCCAATTGTCGGTGCATAAAGTGACCAACAAGTAAGTATTTGTAGTTTTGCTATACATTGTGATCGGAGGTGGCCTAGCACTCAATGACATAGGGTTTATACTGGTTCAGGCAATGTGCCCTACATCCAGTTTGAGTTGGTCAGTGACTTTATTCCTAAGCCCAGGTGCTCAAAGTTTGCAGTGGGGTTACAAACGATAAGGAGAAAGATGGGGGGTACAAGATGTCTGGACGGAAGGGCCGAGAGTGATGGGAGCCCTGCTATGAGCTAAGTGTTCGAGCGTGTGCTTGTGGTTCGAACCTGGCGGTTCTGTGGTTGTGTACTAGGGAACTTGATCAATCTGATCAATCTAGAATGACTTGAATGAATCTAAATGTTGAGGGAGAGCGCATCCCCTTTTATAGATGAAGGGGATGGCCTTACAAGTGAGAAGGAGAGAGTATGTATGCTTCTAAGCCTTATTGCCCACGCCGGTGGGTAAAGGATGATGGTAGGCACCCACAACACTGTTGGATGTTAGATGCACATGGGAGGTTACGTCGTCTCATTTGGGTATGGTAGATGTTTGTACCTGCTATACTATTGATGCCCAGAGGCATGTGAGGAGTTTCACCATGTTCACCTGGTATGGTAAATACCGGCGCCCACAACACTATCGATGCCTAGAGGCATGTGGGGGGAGCCTTACCGTATGGGAGTTAACGGCGCCACAATATTGTAGGGGAAAATGTCGACACCTACAACACTGCTTGGGCTCTATCGTGCCAGGGAATTCATAGAGCACTGTTCCTACAGGTGTACAGGGTATGGTCCCTGGTATTGCAGTTTGACTTGTGCGCCCTACCTTACTTTCTCTGTTTGTTCCCTGGTCCTTTTTGAACGGGCATCCCTGGTTGGTTGGTCTCAGTCGGTTCTGATTGCGCTAGTCAGAGAAGAGCCGTGAGCAGGGGTTTGGCACATCCCTGGTCGGAGACATGGGTCAGATTCGGAAGTAGTGCTTTGGCCAGGCCTTTTGATCGGAGAGGCCATCCAAAGGCAGACTGGAGACCAAAGCAAGTGCTCTAGTCAGAGAGGCGAGCCAGAGTCAAAAAGTGGGCGCTGTTCCTCCTCGGCCAGGCCTCTCGATCGGAGATTCGATCGCCCCTTTGGCCTGTCATTTAGGTATTTGGGCCGGCCCATGAGTTGTGCGTTTGTCTACTTGGGCTGAACCTTTGTAGGGTGGCCGGTCCATGATGGACCCCGGGTTTATGAACCCGACAGCACTGTTTCTGGTATTTTTCTGGGAGAATAAAATAGAGCTAGATAAATGTTTTTTAAATGTTTTCAATCTTGTAAAATGCATAACTTGAGCTAGGTAAGTGATAAAAATGTGATTCCAATTTTGCTGATCTTATGTTGACATGCTCTAGCTAATAAAAATACTAAAACTACTATAAGAATACTTGGAATATGGTCTTCCTATTTAATCTTTAATAATTGCTAGTTTCTAGTGAAAATAAATAAGGTAAAAATACATAACTAATGATCATGCACATTTTTACACAGTGTTATGGTACAAGGATGCATGTAAGAAAAATATGAAATATGTTGTTTGACACTTTTTCACTAGGCTAAACTATTTTTTTATAAAATGAGCCTATATGACTTGTCATTTTTGTAGAGATGGCTATGCTTATTGAAATGGCATGAAAGTTGTACAGTAGACTTTTGGAGACATAAGGAAGCTACTGTAATTTTCTCAGAATTTATGGTGCACTTTTGATATATTATTTGAGCTTGACCATCATGTTTTCTAGAGTGGGTATGATTCCTATGAACTGCTGGTACCATTAGTTGTGCCCAAATTTGATTGCTTGTATGCAGTGAAATATTAATTGCTCTATAATCCAATTTTAGTGACTGTTGGGACAGTTTTGGTGGTTAAGTAAATTGCATGGGTAAGATTATGTTTTCTTTAAATATTTTCAATAACAAAGTTGTAGATAACTTACTTATATTGATTGTGTAAAATTTTCATGGCAATAGGCTAACTGATTTGAGAGTTATAGCTGTTAGAAGTGGGTCTACAGAAAGGCTTGTTCTCTAGAATTTCTGGACAGATATAGGAAATCACTTTGTTTGACCTTAATAACCATTGAATCATCTTGAGATGACTATAAGAAAGTTGTAGGAAGTTTTATAAGCTTTCCAAAAAGTCTAAGATCATAGTATTTGGTTGAGAATAACTCCAGATATAACCAAAATAATAGCTGTTATTTACAGTAGGAAATGACTAAATCAATTGTAGTTGTTTGTCTTATATGATGCTTGTGTAGATGCTTAGGCTAATTGAGATTAGTTGTTAGCTATAGGTTCTAGGCCTCTTACTGATGATGAACAACTTTACCTTAGGTTGCTAGAACTTGGTACTCAGTAAAAATCAACTAGAAGAAAGTTATACATCTACTTGGTCAACGAGCGTTAAACTTATCATACACCTTGCGGATAACCATGCTCGTGCATACACAATTTTATCATATCATCTCATCTCTTATGCATTCATGGTACTCATTTGTGCATATGCATGCAATAGGTTCCCCGGAAGGAGTGACGCTTCTCGAGTTCGAACCCGAGCATCAGGAGGAGGAGCAGGAAGTTCAGGTGGAAGGAGGAGTCAACATAGAAGATCTCCCTGAGTGCCCTGACTACCAACCTTCCTCGTTCTTGAAAGGCAAGCCCCAGAGCATTATAAGCCTCCTATGTTTTTACAAATATCACGTGCGTCCCTTATGTTTGATGCATTATGTTATAAGTGTTGATTGGAACCACTTGATGCATAGAACTACCTTATCCAGATAAATATATATATCTTGAATCATTTGTAGGTCCAAGATCGAATATAGGCTTAGCCTTGGTTAGTTCGGTAGAAGTCGGGTGATTTCCTTTCACCTGCAAGATATAGGTAGATTATCTGATCACAGTTGGCTATAATTGTTATCATGGGAATAACCTTGTGTTGATGAATGAAAAGGAGACTGGACGGGATTGTGATAGAGAAGCACAAGGCATGGAGGTCTTGGTGCCTATTTATCCCCGTCGGTGTCGGTTAAGGACTGATTCACGGTACGTCCTCATATCATGTTGAATGCATACCTAACACTTAGTTGGCCAGATAAGTCATTCCGACCATGAAGCCAAGTAGCTCAATTTAGGCTAGGCCTCAGAAAGTGAAAGTGCGCACACTGGAGGCAGTAAGGATGTGCAGAGAGCTAATGGCATGAGTCCAAGGGCAGGTTCGAGTCTCGATCCTCCTAGCAGATTTGTAGAATCTCTAAAGGTGCGGCGCTGATCGAACCTGCGAAGTTGGTTCCTGAGTTGTACCAAAGGTGACCCGAGGGACCCCGATGGGGGAAGTATGGGTTTGTGTTAGGAATAATTCCCCAGCTAGGTAGGAATCGATTCGAATCGTCATCTCTCCTAGATAGTGAGAACATGACTGAGCAGCGGCAATGTAGAGTAACTTAATGGAAACTTGATGGTTATGATGATGCTCAAATTATTATTATAGCTAGATATGGTTACTAATGCTTGTTAGTTTAATCAAGTGATTGCTTTAGTATAGGTGCTAATCTAGAGATGCTTAATTGAATAGGTATTCAAATTGATGCTAGAGATATTAAATTTCTAAGTTATGTTACTTAAGCTTTTATGCCAAATGTTGTCAAGCTAACTCCACCAATAAAGCCTTGCATACTCCTTGGTGTCATATTATTTCTGGTTTATGATGGGTAAGTCTAGCTAAGTACATTTTCGTACTCAGGGTTTATTCCCTCTTGTTGCAGATGACGTGATATATCATGGGTACTATAAGAATTGCCTTCATCCTATCGTGGATGAGGACTAAACCATGGGGCATGGTACTCTTGAGTTATCTCCTCTATTCTGCTTTTACTAGTACTAGCATGTATTTGAACTAAGTGTGATGTTGATGTTAAACTACTTAGTTTCCACTATTTGAACTTGGTTTGTAATAACTATGTGAACTCCGATGTATGTAAGATATTGGTGAACTATTTGTGAACTGTGATGTAACATGTGACTGGTTGTGTTGAATCATGTACGATCTTGGTTTGTATGTTGGTTTGTTTGAGGTCCTTCGTGATTTCATCGGACTACCGGGTTTATATGGGCTCAAGTATGACGGTTTGATCGCTTTAGTGATTGTTATTGTATTTGTGCCCTTATAAATTGGATGGTTCTATTACATGGACTGATCTAGTGCTAGACACCGATCGATGGCGGGGTCACTGCAGATGCGGCGCATGGATGAGTAGGTCACCCATAGGCTGCGGAGGTCATCCATGAGCCACTTTGAGATCACAGCGAGGTGGCCCATGATCACAATTTACACCTTGGTAGGGAGCGCCATCAATGACAAGATTACCACATGGATCGAGCTATGACGTGTGGACGGCGGTGAGCTAGAGGGCTGGAGAGGCGAAGTGGCGCGACATACATTGATTGAGGAGGAGGTAGGGGAGGCCGCCGAGCGGGGGCAACAGTAAGAGTCAAACAATGGGAGTGAGGCTAGGCTTTGTACACATATGGATGATAGGGATAGAATAGGCTTCTGACATGAGCGCACCACGTTCATCATTACTAGCATTCAAGTAATGAATATTTTAGTTAGGTCGAACCTTCTATCATTTGGTGAACTATATAGTGTAGTCCTATCCAAGCAGTTGTAGGCTCACAGTAGCTGAGGGGCAGCAGCTAGCTAGAGATGGCCACATTACATGGTTTCATAGGTTTTGATGGTCTGCACTCCTTGGCTGTGTTTGAAGCTGTCACTTCAGGATTCATGCTTACAGCCACAGACAGTGCAGCTCTTGTTTGTAGTGCAGCCGATCAGGCAAAAGTTCTACTCATAGCTGTACAAGAGTTACATGTCTGTCCCATTCAAATTTACGCTGCTCGAACAATCAAGCGAGCATACAGTTTACAAGAAATAGGTAAACATCATTTCATCTAATATACTAAAGGGACATGGTCGGGGAAAAGTTGTGGTCGATAGTTGTAGAGTACACATCCCTAGTATGGTAACTAGTTGCCATCTATAAGTATGTTTTTGGTTAGAATAAATGTCAATCGACATCCTCAAACCAACATAGAACACAATAATAAGTTCATACAAATAGTATGGTTTGATATGAAGCACATTACCTTAATCCAGATCCTAAAACCAGCATGGAACGCGGTTGGGAAAATGTAAACGGGTGAGGGAAGGGGGAGCCAAAAGGTAGGCGATTGATGCAATGCGTGCTATCGGATGAGGGAAGGGGGGATGCTCCTTTCATATATACCTTGTATGGCTAACAAGAGTGAAGCGAATGCGGCAGGAAAGCTAGACACAAGAAGTAAATCGAGAAAAAGAGCTTTTGACCACCATGACATGATTGACACTTGAATTCCTAGTGCAATTGTGATAGGTCTTTTCTATACTTATTTCACTACAATCCAAGCACTCATAGCAGTCGAGAGGCAGACTGATTGCTATGACACTTTATATTGTCCTATGAGATCAAATACACAGCGGGCGGACTTTCTTGCATTCACAGTAAAAGTCAATAGCTATGACTCATCTGTTCTGCATTAGATCGAGGCATGACTTGTTTAGATGAACTCCTCGCTGCATGGTGTTGACACCTGTGGAGACATATAGAGATAATCCGTAAGCGCACGGGTATCGAAGTAATTTTCACCCGGAGTATTATCGAGTATCGTATCTATAGGGAAATGTGTGTGTGTGTTATATCGAACAACTAGTTTATCCAGGGATAACAATCAAGGTTTAAGATATGAGTAGAGAGGAATCCTATTGTTATAACCCTATACAAAGCAAGGCTTATGATTCTATTGTTCACTTCGAGGTGCCGCTTAGACGGTAAAGTACCGCAAATAGATAACTCTACCGACATGACTACGGGCCTACAAATTTAAGAACCTGCTCAATTCGGCATGAACTACAAAGCATAGACGGGGCTGTCACCTCCCGCTGCTACCATACAACCAAGAAGCAGAGAGCAAACACAGGTAGCCGATAGCCTAAGCTCCATGCTTATGTTAACGATTACTACTCTAATCCAGAGGCCTAACAAGGACTAGAGCACTCAAAAGAACTGTGAACCCATGAACAAAAGAGCACAAAACTTACTTTAAACAAAAATCAATTACCAGAGGTATCTCAGATGTAGACTTGAAGAAGCCTAGATCTGCCAAAGTATAAGCCATAGAGGTAGCACCGATAGGCCGGCACTCCCTCCAAACTCTTCCCTTACTCTCTCTATTTGTGTACAAAGAATAGATCATAACTAGAGGACTAATCTCTCTTGAATGCAATGCCCTGATCCTAAGATGAGGATATAAATTAGGGTTTCAAGATGGCTACAAGGAGGGGGTAGGGGCTGCTATATATGGGGGTGCTTGGCACCCACCTCCTCTTAGTCAGCCTCATTGGTACTAAACTTTGCACCATATCTCATTGAAATGCACATGGCCATTATGGGCCAAATTCTGAATTGGGCCCAATTAATCCCACAGCTCATGATGTGGAGTTTTTCTTTTATTTGTGAAATTTATATCTTTTTATTCCATGCTCCAAATATAGCAAATAATATATCCATTTCGATCAGCTCGACGAGCTCTTCATAATGGTGTACTCCAGTTCACCATTTGAGATAATTTTGTTCTATGAAAAATAAATATCCTGCTAGATAAGTGAGAGCACCAAAACTCATGGAACTTGTTAGAATCAAACCCTATAACTATGTTTGGTGATGGAATTAAGTATATATGCAGTTTATGTTGATTGTTTATAATTGGTGTTAACGACCATCAACAAGCTCCCCCAAGCTTAACCTTTGCTAGTCCCTGAGCAAAAGTTAAACTCAGCAATGGATCAGGAGTTGCTACAATGCTTTCACTCCTCAAAAGTATATATGCGTTCAATCATTAATTCTCCTCCAGATTAGAATAAACTGACCTAACTTCCAAACTTACCCATATTACCTTCAACCATGGGGCTTCTTAGCCTTCACTTGAGTCTTGAACAATTGAAACATAGAACGATCGAGTCAAGCACTATGTCTCAAGTTCTTTGTTGCACCATTGTTCTAGAGTTTTTATAAGTTTTCAAAATAAAACTTAGGGAGAAAGCTCTCAATATGACACTCTCAAGTCTCTCAATATATGTGGTATTTATGGATCCTCACTAAGGCAATAATGATGTTATGCCTTTCTCTTCCTATCACTAAGGCTTTATTTGGAGTTCATAGGTAGGGAGAAAGCTAGAGCATACATGCAATGCATATACTATAAAGTCAAACAACAGATCAAAAGAGAGTTGAGTCATATAATCAAATCAAGATGTGTATGTATGTGGATATATGAGGTGGGTATATGTGGTGGCTAACCTAATTCTACTTTGCTACTTGAAAACATATCTTTCTCTTCAAACTTGGAAATATTTTTATGAGAGAACAAGGACTATCTTATTCATCTCTTCTTTTTTTAGGCAGGCATTTGAGTACCCATTGTTTTCAATATCTCAGACACTTGTCTATTTTTTCTCAATTCTCTTTTTTTCATTTCTTCTGCATAGCCCCATGTCTCTTTTTTGCAATAGAACTTTGAGAGAGATATCAACAAGAACTTGGAGTATTTATTTGATGGATGGAAAACCTAACAAGCATGTTTCTGTTGTTCACCCCCAGTGTAGGAGTAAAACATTTTTGGGGGGATCTAAATGGGAAGCATGTTTTTGCGCCTACCCCTAGTGTAGGAGTAGTGCATATTTGGGTGGTGTGTACGTGATCTTGATTTTAGGAGCATGACAAATCTCTCATAAGGGTCAACAAAGCTTGACAAAACTCAATGCAACTACAAGTGGCATATATGTGGAAGTTTTCTGAGCCTAAATAACATGTATGGCTCTGGTGGTAATTCATGCTTTGTCGTACAAGAACTCATCATGTAGCATTTTTATGTTTTTCAAAAGATAAATCTCCAGAACTTTAGTGTCACTTGAAATAAGATAAACAGCAACACAGACCTTCTCATTTCATATCCATCAATTACCTAGACTTAGATCAAGCATATGCTACCCACGGGTTTCAAGTTCAGAGTAAATCCTTATATCAAAACAATTTTATCCAAAACTCGAGAGAATTCAAGGCTGATAACTAGGTACTTGAAAGGAATTATAACAGAGCAACTATTCAACATTTCCATTTTAAGAGATTGTCCTCAGAGTCTTTATTATTTATTTGGCTCTTAAAATAATTTAAAGTAAACTAGTCACACTCTACACATTATTACTATAAATAACTATAACTATTTATTTTGTTTTCAGTTTTTTTAACATATATAAAAAGTAAACTTTAAAATAATAAAACAAATAGGGAAGAGATACTTACCGGGATACACAGGAGATGCTTTGTCCCCCACACTGGTTGTTGTGTGGTTGCTTGAACGATGTCGTGCTTTGCTTGGGAGGTTTGCCTCCGCCACACTTAAATTCTATTACCTTGCATAAACAACATGTGGAGACAAGCACCAACAAAAGACTAGGGAGATCCTGGCAATACTTTAGTAGGTAAACATGGTTTTTAAGGGTTTTTTCACAGAGTGAAGAAGAAGAGCTAAATTGAAAATGTTATTTAAATTTTATGAAGTTAATTATATCCAATTCTTCTTCTGGCAATTGTGTCATGGAAAACTTTTAAACGCTGACCATTTACCTTAAAAAGCGTACCTTCATCATTTTGAAGTGTGACTGCTCCATGAGATGATGTGCTAATTACCTTGTAAGGTCCTTCCCATTTGCTTTGTAGTTTCCCATGTCCGAACAACTTCACTCTAGAGTTGAAAAGCAACACCTTGTCGCCTGGTTTAAATTTCTTCTTTTTCAATCTTTTGTCATGCCACCTCTTTGTCCTCTCTTTGTAGAGTTTGGCATTATGATATGCCTTTTCTCACCATTCCTCTAGCTAAGAGAGTTGCATCTTTCTCTTCTTCCTAGCTGCTTCAATGTCCATGTTCCACCTTTTTATGGCCCAATGAGCTTTGAATTCCAACTTGACAGGTAGGTGACATGTCTTCCCATAGACAAGTTGGTATGGTGACTTTCCAAGAGGTGCTTTGTAAGCTATTCGTAAGCCATTGTGCTCCATGTAACTTATCCTTCCATGTTGTCCCCATCTCATTAAAGGTCTTCTATAGAAAGTTCTTGATTTGCTTGTTTGATGTTTTTGCTTGTCTGCTTGTTTACGAATGATAAGGTGTCGCTATGTTACGATGGACCCCATGATCGGATAAGAAGCATTAGAACTTTCTATCAATGAAGTGAGGACCTCCATCGCTTATTACCATGTGTGGAACTCCAAAGCATGAAAAGATGGTCTTAGAAAACATCCTCTTAGCGTTATTGGAATCTGTAGCTCGACATGGTGTTGGTATAAATTAAAGCACACAGAATAATCCATAAGTGCACGGATGTTATACCAATGTAGCACTTCACCGGGAGTACCCAGTTTTATATCAAACTTGAGGAAACATGTATGATAATAACCAAATCTAACTTCTACCAACTTCACAATCATGGCTAAATAATAGGAGCATAGAGGAGACTGCTAAGGTCTTTTAGTTCTAACTTCAGTAAGCTTTGTCTTCTATTGTTTAATTCTGGGGATATTACTAGAGAAAACACAGGCAGAGTATGTTTCCTATAGCAACAATGTCCTGCTAGGCCTACTAACGGGAGGTGAACTATAGAGGATTTAACAAGGCCATAAGAGTCACCCTCGCGAGCTACCACTGATCTAGAAAATTGGGTACATCCATAATTAACCGAGTCTAAGCACCATGCTTACACTATGAATACTACTTTAACCCAGGAGCTACAAGGATTAAAGTACTCAAAAGAGAGTCTCAAACCTGAAGAACAATATGAACAAGATGCTTACTTGAATTAGAAGTCGATTACCAGAGAAATCTCAGAAGCAAGCTCAAGAAGAACTTGATTGTTTCAGGGTACAAGCCATAGAGAGAGCACCGATAGGCCAGGACTCCTCCAAAATGCTTCTCTCTCACTATATCTCACTATCTCTAATACAAGACTAGATCCTATTGAGGACAAATCTTCTCTTGATTCCTAGCCCTGATCCTAGTGGATATATGAATTAGGGTTTCTGGCTTCTCAGCTCTCAAGATCAAATGAGGCATCTACCTTGGAGTGGGGTGTAGGCAGGTATATATAGCCTGGAGCATCAATCTTGAGCCCTTAGATCAAAATGACTTGAGTAAACAGTGGACATGCAATCCTTAAGGAGGTGGAGAACCAACATAGCAATGGGAGGCTAACATGGGGGCCCATAGGTTGGGCAGCCTCTAGGTGGGGTCGGCTGACACCACATGTTAGGGGCATGGGCTCCACTTTGGTGATTCAGCTTTTGGAGTTTTCTAGAGTCTTCCCACATCAATTACATGGTGGAATTCCAAGATTTCCTTTGACAAATAGGTCCTCCATGGCGGTTTTCTGATTAAATCCTGCTGGAAACACAGATTCACCAAAACTCATGGAATTTGTTAGTTTAAACCCCTAAGTCTACATTGGTGATCCATTTTAGCCATTTGTACAAGTTATATTGATGGTTTATGATGAATGTTAACTACCATCAATAAGCTCCCACATACTTAGGCTTTTACTCATCCTCAATAAAAGGATGGATTACTTAAGACATAACTTTAGGACAAGACATCAACATAAAACTATTCATAGTCATGCATGCACTATAGAATTCAAAGTGTCTACCATGAAACTTTGTGTGGTTGAAGAACGGAACAGCTTGAAACAGATCACCATCTTCCTTTCAATCAAGTCAATTGGAGAAAACATTTTAAGATTTTTTAAAACAAAACATAGCTTACCTTCTCCTTTTGTAGTACTCTCAAATCACTCTATATATGTGGTATTTTTGGATCCTCACCAAGGCATTGATGACTTTGCTTTTTTCACCTACTTCTAAAAGCTTATGTGGACCTCAGGTAGGGATGAATATGAAAACATACTTGCATTGCATATATTGTAAAGTCAAAACAAGGATCCAAGGAAAAAGATATCATACTCTTAGATCAAGATGTGCATGTGTGTGGATATGTATATGGTGGCTAACCTAATTCTACTATGCTCCTTGAAACATATCTCTCTTGATTGAAGCTTGGAAAACTTTTGCAAGAAAACATGGGCTATCTTATTCATCTCTCGTCTTCTCTTCTTCTTTTTTTTGGGCGGGCATCTAAGTACTCATTGTTTTTAATATCTTGGACACTTGTCCATTTTTTCAATACTCTTTTTATGAATAACTTTTGCATAACCCATGCCTCTCTTTCTACAATTGAAACTTTTCAAGAGAGACATTCATAAGAACTTGGGGCATTTATCCTAACAATCATATTTTTGTGTCTATTCCTAGTATAGGAGTAGAACATTTTTGGGTGGATGAAAAACATGCTGTTGTGTACTCCCAATGTAGGAGCAGTAGATATATGCGGAGTGTACATGATCTTGATCTTGAGAGCATGATAAGTTTCTCAACAAGGGTCACAAGGTTTGACCAAACTCAACACAATGACAAGTAGTATATGTAGAAGGTTTCTCTAGTCTATATTTGGCTCTGGTAGGACATTGCTTACCACTAAGGAGAGGTGTAGCTATTCTTTTAACTTTATGAAATACCATTCTCCAATAACAAGACATCAAGAATCAAGTTCTCATTATTCTACTATATCTCATTCCACAACAACTTAAGTAACATGGGGTCCCAAATAATAAGTTCCCAATAGTGGCAAGACTTCCAGGAAAAGTATTATGTGAGTCTATCCTTAAGTCATGACTGAAATAATCCTTCCTCGTGTTTTAAAGTTGTTTTATCAAATGATTCTCAACTCAGTTCGAAATGGAAAGCGAAACATATAAAAATAGTGGGCTCGAACCTGACCATGGACGAAGCGTGAGGTGAGGTGGTGTTGTGATGGGTCGGTCGGCCCATGTAAGAGACTGGGTGGCCCACTCTTAGGCCCATTTTGACCCAACTTTGGCGAGCATGGTTCTTGGTCCATTGTTTTCTGAATTTCATGATTTTTGTGATTGAATTCCATCATGTTGTCGCGGTGTGCTTCCCCCATACTTGTTTTCATGTATACCTTTGTACACAACATGTGGAGACAAAACACATACCCAAAAGAAATAGAGAGCAGATAATAATAAGACTCCATTAAAATATAAGGCACTTTATTACACAAGCACAAACTAAACACAAACTTTTGATGAACTTCTAATGATCTGAGCTAAGCGAGTATCCTAAACATACTATCTTTAAACACTTGACCTAACCACTCATGCCTTATTATTGATTACCTAATTCTCACTTCTTCATCTTAGCAACAAAATGATTTAAAGCATTTAGGTTATGTTGCAGACTCTTATGATAGACATGTTCTTCGTCGATCCTTTGCTCTAGGGTATAAATAACATCGGAGAGGTCTTCAATCTTCTTTTCTAAGAGGGCAATAGTCATCCTTGGACGCTTCTTAGCCTCTGGGATAGGTGGTGATGGTGCCTTCCTCTTCTTCTCCTTTGGGGGAACAACCTTGATCTGATCTAGCATAGTGTGAACTCCATCGATGATGGTACAAGGGGTGACCGACTTGTATTTTGCACATGTAACGTCTCCAAATTTGTTGGTCTTCAGTCCAGTCAGCACCTCATGTCCCTTCAAAGGAAGGAGATTGATCTCCTTCGTCACCTTGATCAGCTTTTGGACATCTAGACATGGCTCTTGTTGGTGTGGCTTGTCTTCAAGAAGTGCACGTGGCGGCGGCAGAACAAGGACCGGACAATGGATGGCATGGGTGAAGTAGGATTGGCTTGAGCAAATCGGAGTAACTTCTGGAGGAGCGATGGTCAATGCCAGCACATTGGGCTTCTTGCTAGGATCAAAACCATAGGGGACGATCTCTTTGTTGGCCATGAGAAGTAGAGAGGGGGAGAGCTTTGCTACTATTGGAGAGAGAAGGCTTTGATGGAATGGCGATGGAGGAGGTAGAGGCTCTCTTATATAGGAGGGAACAACTTGCAGCAGGGGTTAAGATCTATCCATATGGGGTCTCGTAACGAGGAAAACCGAATACGTCGAAAAACTATGGGATTTTAACAAGGAAGGATCTAGAAGATACAAGAGAGTTGATCGGGTGTGAGAGAGGCTGATAGTGGGTCGGGTGGCCTCTAGGTGGGTCCGGCTACCCCCACATGTTGGGGTCTCAGGATCATCTTCTGTGCTACGACTTCTATCGCTTATCCAATCCTAAAAAGTAT
Organism: Miscanthus floridulus; assembly: GCF_019320115.1. Lineage (NCBI taxonomy): Eukaryota > Viridiplantae > Streptophyta > Magnoliopsida > Poales > Poaceae > Miscanthus > Miscanthus floridulus. The sequence goes on along the minus strand of NC_089586.1, from coordinate 55,070,147 downwards.
ATTTTCGCATTACGAAATAGAAGGGGGTGGTAGATGTGTAAATCTATGTTAAAATTTGGAAGTCTACCTCATCCAAATCCTCAGGTGGTTTTTTAGGTTTTAGAATGATCTTAAGACGGTGGCCGTTTACCTTGAATAACGTACCGTTGTCATTTTGAAGTGTTACCGCTCCATGTGATGAAGTGCTTATCGCCTTGAATGGTCCTTCCCATTTGCTCCAAAGTTTTCCATGCTCGAATAATTTAACCCATGAATTAAAAAGTAATACCTTATCTCCTAGGATGAACTCCTTGTAAATCTTGGCATGATGATATGCTTTTTCAGGCCATTCATCAAGTTCAGAGAGCTGCATCTTCCTCTTAGTTCCTGTGGCGTCGAAGTCCAAGTTCCATCACTTGATCGCCTAGTGAGCCTTGAATTCTAGCTCAACAAGTAGATGATAGGTCTTCTTGTTGACTAGTTGATATGGTGATGTCATTCCAGTGGTGTTTTATAGGTCGTTCTATAAGCCTATAGTGCATCAGGTAGCCAATCTTTCTATGCAGTCCCCATCTCATTGACTGTCTTTTGTAGAATGTTCTTGATTTGTTTATTCGATGTTTCTGCTTGGCCACTTGTCTAAGGGTGGTATGGAGTAGCAACATTATGATGAATTCCATGCTTTGACAAGTAATTATGAAAATTCTTGTTGGTGAAGTGAGTGCCTCCATCACTAATGACCATCCTTGGAACTCCGAATCATGGAAATATTGTCTCTTCAAACATCTTGGAGTTCCTTACATCAATAGCTTTGCATGGCATGGCTTCAACCCACTTGGAGACATAGTCAACTACAACCAAGATGTATTCATAGTTCTTTGACTTTGGAAAAGGTCTCATGTAATCAATTTCCTAGACATCGAAGAGCTCAATCTGGAGGTTGTTGGTGAGTGGCATGGCATCTCTTGAATTGATATTCTTGTGCCTCTAACATGCTTCACACCTTCAAATGAAGTCCTTCGTGTCTTCATACATGGTTGGCCAAAAGAATCCACATTGCTAGATCTTTGAATGAGTTCGAAATGCACCATAATGTCCTCCATATGGTGATGAGTGGCATTGTTTGATAATCTTGATGCCTTCTTCCACTGGTACACACCTTCTGAGTAGGCCATTAGAGCAGACTCTAAAGAGGTACGATTCATCCCATATGTGGAGACGACTTTAGTAGATAAGCTTCCTTTTATTCTCCCCTGGTGGCACATAACCTGCAACCATAAAGTTAACAATATTTGCGTACCAGGGGTCGGATTTTGTGACCTTGAAGAGCATGTTGTCCTATAGCGAATCATTGATGGGGAGTTCCTATGAATTCTCCAACTGCATTCTAGACAAGTGATTGGCAACAGAATTTTCTACTCCCTTTTTATCTTTTATTTCTAAATCAAATTGTTGGAGTAACAAAATCCATCTTATTAATCTTGGTTTAGCATCTTTCTTAGTGAGTAAGTATTTTAAAGTAGCATGATCAGTATAAACAATCTCTTTAACTCCTACTAAGTAAGATCTAAACTTATCAAAAGCAAAAACAATAGTCAGGAGTTCTTTTTCAGTTGTTGCATAATTAAGTTGAGGTCATGTCAGAGTTTTGCTAGCATAAGCAATTGCATGATGCTTTTTATCTTTTGTTGGTCCCAAACACTGCCCCCACAGCATAATTACTAGCATCACACATAATTTCAAAAGATAGCGACCAATCAGGGGGTTGAATGATTGGTGTAGAGATGAGTGCTTTCTTAAGAAGGTTAAAAGATTTCAAGCATGCATCATCAAATTCAAAGAGAACATCCTTAGCCAAAAGATTTGTAAGCGGTCTGGCAATATGAGAAAAATCTTTAATAAAGCGGTGGTAAAACCCTGCATGACCAAGAAAACTATGAATCCCTCTGATATTTATAGGAGGAGGTAACTATTCAATTACTTCAATTTTAGCTCTATCTACCTCAAACCCTCTTTTAGATTCCAAGTGTCCAAGCACTATTCCTTCTCTAACCATGAAATGATATTTTTCCCAATTAAGGACTAAGTGCTTTTCTTCACATCTTTGCAAAATCCGGTCTAAATTTTTAAGAATATCATCAAAAGTTTTCTATAAACAAAAAAGTCATCCATGAAAACTTCCATGATTTCTTCAATCATATTAGAAAATATAGACATCATGCATCTTTGCAAAAAACCTAGAGCATTACATAATCCGAAAGACATTCTACGGTAAGCATAAGTTCCATATGGACATGTAAAGGTGATTTTCCTTTGGTCATCTAGATGGATTGGTATCTGATGATAACCTGAATACCCATCAAGGAAACAGAAGAAAGTGTGATTCGCCAATCGCTCCAACATTTCATCAATGAAGGGCAATGGAAAGTGATCTTTCTTTGTTGGCTTATTAAGTTTTCTGTAATCTATGCACATCTGTTACCTAGTGACAGTTCTTTGGGGGATTAATTCATTCTTTTCATTTTTAACAATAGCCATGCCTTCTTTTTTAGGCACAACTTGAATAGGGCTAACCCACTCACTATGCAGCATAGGATAGATGATCCTGATGTGCAAGAGTTTTAAAACCTCTTTCTTAATAACCTCTCTCATTGGATTATTAAGCCTACGCTGAGGATCCCTAGAAGGTATAGAGTTAGGATCTGTAGGGATGCAATGGGTGCAAAGAGCAGGGCTGATACCCTTGAGGTCTTGGAGCAAGTAGCCAAAGGCAGAACAATGCTTTTCTAAGACAGTTACCAAGCGTAGAGATTCTTCCTGAGAGAGTTTATCACTTATGATCACAGGAGAATCCTGATCATTATTGAGAAAACCATATCTAAGACCAGAAGGCAGTGGTTTAAGTTCAATGATGGGCTTAGGTGGTTCTAGCAATTCATCAAGAGGTTCAGACTTCGTAGGATTTTCCTCCTCTTCTTCGATGAAGAACTTAGCATTATCTTCAAGGTTGGGTTCAATCAATTTATCAAGAGATGCAACCTTAACCTCTTCCATTAGGTCCTCCTCGAGAATTGACTCTCTCTTAGCATTTAGAGAATGAGTAATAGGTATAGAAAGTCTAAAGTTTTTCTCAAGCCATATATTCAACTTCCCCATTTGTCCTTCTTAGATAAGTCTCTCAATTGGTTGTCCTATCAATAGGTCAAACTCCATAATATCAAAGATATAGAAGCTCAAATGAACTTTGGTTCCTTTTATCTAGATAGGGAGGACATATAGAATTCCCAAACTCTAGAGAATGTTCCTAAAAGACTTTTCAACAACTTTGTTGTTGGGGTCAATGGCATGAGTTTCAATAAATCATGAGCAAAAGATGCAGACATGATATTAACACCCTCAACTAGATTGTAAAGAGCATCAAAATGAGCTTTATTAATTTGGCAACAAATGGATATAGAAGGTGAATTTATGTGAATTGCATCAAAGGAAAGCTCTGATTCATCTAACCATTCATTGCTTATAATAGACACTAGCTCTTTCATAGTCTTTTTAAGGAAAACTTCCTCAAAAGGGTCTCAAGGTTCTTCATGCAATGATTTCCTAGACTTCTGGGGTCTCCTCATGGTATGGTAATTCGATGTATTTCCATATTCATCAAAAGTTCATCCTTGAATTCAAGCATAAAGTCCAAAATCGAAGTTTGCTCCTTTTCTAGGGGTTTAGGATTTGGGATAGCTGAAGTTGGTGATGGGACTGGTAAAGGTTTGGGTTCAGTTATCTAGGATTCTTCCTCTAATGGCTTCTCTTCTACTTCTTTGGGGATGTTCTCTAAGATTTTTGTAAGAATGCTTCTCTCTGCATTGGTGGAGACATGCAAGAATGAGCCTCCTAAGGCCATATTAAGAAGCTTCGAGGTTTTCCTATCAAGACCCATATAGAAGTGTTGAAGAAGAATAGGTTCTTGAATGGCAAGGTCAGGGCCAGTATTAACAAGAGTATTAAAGTGTTCCCATGCCATGCCTAGAGACTCTTTTTTTCTTTTGTTTCAAAGATAGAACCTCTGAACAAAGTCTAACTACCCTAGAGATGGGAAAGAATTGTAAGCAAAAGCTAGAACATAGGGCTTCCCAATCTCCTTGTCTACTCCCTATGGTGAGATTGTACCAACGTTTAGCTTTTCCTGTCAAAGAGAAAGGAAAAAGCTTCCATCATAAGGTTTCATCTAACATGCTCGCAATGCGTCGGTATGCACTGGTCTGCTCAAACTCATTTAGGTTGGAATAGGGGTTTCATCATCTTCACCCAAAAAGGGTTGATTCTAAACCATGTTGATTAAACACGGGTGCAGCTCATTGCTAGGTGTTAGGATAGGCTTTGAAGACTCTTTTGGCTATAGGCTTGTGCTCGTGGGTGCACCATATTGGTAGATAGGGGTCGATTCTAGATCCATGGTAAAATGAAAAGAAAAAATAAAAGAATAAAAGATTAATGATAAAGGATAAGCTAGGTTCAAAGTTAACTCAGCAACTATTTTTCTGGCCACGGCGCCAGAAATACTTGTTGCTATAAATTAATGCACACAGAATAATCCACAAGCGCACTGATGTTATACTGATGTAGCACTTCACCAGAAGAACCTAGTTTTATATCAAACTCGAGGAAACATGTGTGAGAAAACCAAATCTAACTTATCCCAACTTCACAATCAAGGCTAGATAATAGGAGCATAGAGGAGACTACTAAGGTCTTCTAGTTCTAACTTCGGTAAGCTTTGTCTTCTATTGTTCAATTCTAGGGATATTACTAGAGAAAACACAGGTAGAGTATGTTTCCTATAGCAACAATGTCCTGCTAGGCCTACTAACGGGAGGTGGACTATAGAGAATTCAACGAGGCTATAAGAGTCACCCTTGTGAGCTACCACTGATCTAGAAAATAGGGTACATCCACAAATAACCAAGTCTAGGCACCACGCTTACACTATGAATACTGCTTTAACCTAGGAGCTACAAGGATTAAAGTACTCAAAAGAGAGTCACAGACCAAATGAACAATATGAGCAAGATGCTTGCTTGAATTAGAAGTCGGTTACTAGAGAAATCTCAGAAGCAAGCCCAAGAAGAACTTGATTCCGCTAGGGTACAAGCCATAGAGAGAGCACTGATAGGCCGAGACTCCTCCAAAATGCTTCCCTCCTACTCTATCTCACTATCTCTAATACAAGACTAGATCCTATTGAGAACTAATCTTCTCTTGATTGCTAGCCCTGATCCTGGAGAACATATGAATTAGGATTTCTAGCTTCTTAGCTCTTAGGATCAAATGAGGCATCTACCCTAGAGGGGGGTGCCGGCTAGTATATATAGCCCAAAGCATCAATCATGAGCCATTGGATCAAACAGACTTGAATAAACAGTGGAGATGCAATCCTTAAGGCGGTGGAGAACCGACATAGCAACGGAAGGCTAACATGGGGGCCCATAGGTTGGGCAGCCTCTAGGTGCGGCTATCTAGCCCCACATGTCAGGGGCATGGGCTTCACTTTGGTGATTCGCCTTCTAGAGTCTTCCCACATTGATTACGTGGTGGAATTCCGTGATTTCCTTTGATGAATAGGTCCTCCTTGGCAGTTTTCTGATTAAATCCTGCTAGAGACACAGATTCACCTAAACTCATGGAATTTGTCAGTTTAAACCCCTAAGTCTATATTAGTGATCCATTTTAGCTATTTATACAAGTTATATTGATGGTTTATGATGAATGATAACTACCGTCAACACATGGTAAAGTTTCAACCCATTTTGAGATATAGTCGACTACCACTAGGATATATTCACACTGCTAGGATTTTGGAAATGGTCCCATATAGTCAATTCCCTAGACATCAAAGAGTTCTAACTAGAGTTTGGTGGTGAGTGGCATGGCATCTCTTTCATTGATATTCCCATGTTTTTCACACAAGATGCACCTCCGTATGAATTCCTTGGTGTCATCATACATGGTTGGCCAAAAGAATCCACTTTGCTAGACCTTAGCATTAGTGTGGAATGCCCCATAATGTCCTCCATATGGTGATGAGTGGCATCTTTCAATGATCTTGGTTGCTTCCTTAGCTAGAACACACCTCCTGAGCAGTCCTTCGGAGCAAACTCAGAAGAGGTACGGCTCATCCCGTAGGTGGAGGCGACATTCATGGATGAGCTTCCGCTTATTCTCCCCTAGAGGTACATAACCTACAACCATAAAATTAACAATATTTGTATACCAGGGTCAAAGCCTATGACCTTGAGGAGCATGTCATCCCACAGAAAATCATTGATGGGCAACTCCTGTGGATTCTCAAACTGCATTCTTAACAAGTGATCGGCTATAGAATTTTCTATTCATTTTTATCTTTAATTTCTAAATCAAATTCTTGAAGCAAAAAAGATCCACCTTATAAGTCGAGACTTAGCATCTTTCTTAGTAAGGAGATATTTAAGAGCAGCATGATCAGTGTAAACAATAACTTTGGCTCCTACTAAGTAAGATCTAAACTTGTCAATAGTAAAAACAATAGCCATGAGCTCTTTTTTAGTTGTTGCATAATTAAGTTGAGGTCTTGATAGAGTTTTACTAGCAAAAGAAATTAAATGATGCTTTCTATGTTTTGTTTGACCCAAAACTACCCCCATAGCATAATCACTAGCATCACACATAATTTCAAAAGGCAGAGACCAACCAGGGGATTGAATGATTGGTGTAGAGATGAGTGCTTTCTTTAGGATTTGAAAAGCATTTAAACACTCATCATCAAACTCAAAGGGAGCATCCTTGGCTAATCAAACTTGTAAGGGGTCTAGCAATATGAGAAAAATCTTTTATAAAACGATGATAGTACCCTGCATGGCCAAGAAAACTTCATACCCCTTTGACATTCATAGGAGGTAGTTGTTCTATTACTTCTATCTTAGCTCGGTCTACCTCAATCGCATGTTCGAACACCAAGTGTCCAAGCACTATGTCTTCTCTAACCATGAAATAACATTTTTCCCAATTAAGGACTAAGTGCTTTTCTACACATGTTTGCAAAACTTTGTCTAAATTCCCTAAGCAATCATGAAAGTTTTTCCATAAACAAAAAAATCATCCATAAGCACTTCCATGATTTCTTCTATCATATTAGAAAAAATAGACATCATGCACCTTTGGAATGATGCTGGAGCATTCCATAATCCAAAACACATTCTACGATAAGCATATGTTCCATAGGGACAAGTAAAAGTAGTTTTGCTTTGGTCATCAGGATGAATCGGGATCTGATGATAGCCAGAATACCCATCAAGGCAACAAAAGAAAGAATGCTTTGTAAGCCGTTCCAACATCTCATCAATGAAGGGTAACGAGAAGTGATCTTTCTTTCTTGCCTTGTTAAGTTTTCTATAATCAATACACATCTGCCATCCTGTGACTATTCATTATGGGATTAATTCATCTTTTTCATTTTTTACCACAGTCATGCCCCCTTTCTTCGGTACAACTTGTATCGGGCTTACCCACTCACTATATAGCATGGGATAGACTATCCTTGCATGCAAAAGTTTTAAAACCTCTTTCTTAACAACTTCTCTCATCACATTGTTAAGCCTACGTTGGGGCTCCCTAGAAGGTGGATAGCTAGATCTATGGGAATACTATGGGTGCAATGGGCAGGACTAATCCCCTTGAGGTCTTCGAGCGAGTAGCCAAAAGTAGAGTGATGCTTTTCTAAAATAGTAAGGAGCTAGAGGGTCGCATCCTCAGAGAGTTTATCGCTAATAATCATAGGGGACTCCCTATCGTTATTTAGGAAAGCATATTTCAAACCTGAAGGAAGGGGTTTGAGCACAATGGGGGCTTTTGGTGGCTCTTGAGTTTCATCCAAAGGACAAGGATCTTTTGGTCTTTTGGTCTTGGATGAAATCCTAGATGTCTTCTTCGAGATCTTTGTCGGAAGCTTCCAGAAGAGATGCTGCCATAATCTCCACCATTGGATCTTGCTCAGGACTCAATTCTGTCTTAACATGTATTGAGCGAGTGATGGGAATAGAAAGGTTTATGTTTTTCCTAAGACTTACATTTATACTCCCCTTTCTTACTTCATGTAGGAGTCTCTATTGGATGCCCTATCAAAAGATTGAACTCCCAAATATTGAAAACATAAAAACTAAGATACACCTTGGTCTCGTCTACTTTGATAGGGATGAGGTGGAAAATTCATTCACTAGGAAGGTTTTGCCCTGAGAGACTTTTTAAGAGTTTGGTTGTTGGAGTTAAGTGCATATTTCCAAGAAGGGTATGTGGAAAGATTTAGACATAAGATTTACTCCTACAACCGGATTATAAAAGGCATCAAAGGAGGTTTTACAAATCTGACAATGAATGGAGCTAGAGGGAGAATCTAAACAAATGACTTTAGGAGAAAGCTTGGATTCTCCCAACCACTCATTGTTTACGATTGTTGTCAACTCCTTCATTGTCTTTTTAAGGAACTTCTCTTCGGTTGGGTTAGGAAGATGCTAGTTAGGTGCTGACAGTGCTGAAGATTTCCTTACATAATAATTCGAGGTGTTTCCAAAATCAGAGAAGAGCTCATCCTTGAATTCAAACATATTTTCCAAAGGTAGAATTTCTTCCTTCTTCGGTGGTTCGGGAATTTGAAGGATAGTTGAGGCTTCAAGTGGAGTAGCTAAAGGTTTGGGCTCAACTATCATAGGTTCTTTCTCAAGAGTTTCCTCAACTATGTCTTCTAGGCCATCATCATGAACGTTGTTGTAGGGGGTGTTTTCTAGGATTTTTCTCCCTTCACTAGCAGAGCAATGTAAGAAGACACCTCTAGAAGATGTATTAAGAAACTATGCGGTCTCCCCACTAAGACCCATATAAAAGTGTTGTAAAAGTATATGGTCCTAAATGGCAAGGTCGGGGCCAGTGTTGACTAGGTCATTAAAACATGCCCATATCACACCAAGAGATTATTTTTCTTTCTATTTGAAAGATAGAACCTCTCTTTGAAGGCTAACCACTCTAGAGATGGAAAAGAACGATAAGCAAAAGCTGCATAAGGCTTTCCAATCTCCTTGTACACTCCCTATGGTTTGGGTATACCAGTGCTTAGCTCTTCTCATCAAAGAGAACGGAAATAGCTTCCACTTTAAGGTTTCATGTGACATGCCCGCGATATGCAAGCATGCACAAGTTTGCTCAAACTCTCGTAGGAGTTTTCATCACCTTCTCCTGAGAATGATTGTTCCTAGACCATACTTATTAAACTCGGACATAACTCATAGCCAGGTGCAAGGATGGGTTTTGATGATTCTGGTGGCTCGAGTTGTGCGCCCGTGGGAGCAGCAAATTGATTGATAGGCATGATATTATTGTTGGTATTTATTAACTTTTCACTTGTTTTAAGTAGCCACCTATTATATGCTTACATCTCTTAGCATTACCTAGACTAGGTTGTCATCCCTAATGATAGTGCAAGAGATGCTCATTGGTACTACCTAGAATTACTACTAGAATAATACTAAGTAGTGCTTTATCATTTTGTGACTAGAACGAATAATATATATAAATGAAAAGGATCTACAAGTGCATAGATAATTATACCATTGTAGTACTTCACCCAAGAGTATTCTAGGTATCGTTATTTATATTTTACCTCAGGGGCATGGACATGTATTGATAACTTATACTATTGGTGGAGAATTAAACCATAACCAATATTCTACTCACAATAGGGGTAAGTCATAGGATAAAATATGTATATGATAATCATTGATAAATGATAAATCACACAGAATACTCCTTTCTATGGTATTAGCATGGTTAAGACAAATATTAGAAGAATAATTCCTAAGTCATTCTTAATTACAAGTCAAAGCATATATTGATTAGTGCAATTACACCTAGTAGTCATGGCTAAGATCGTCTTTATATCTACACATAAGGGATATTACTAAGGAAGATTAAGAACATAGCTTGTTCTTCCTTCGTAACCGGATCCTATGTGTGCCTATATTTGGGGAGTGGACTACAAAGGACTCAACAGGAGTGTCACATCCATGATCTACCACATGACCTAGAATATAGGGTGTATCCACAGGTAAACAACATATAAGCACCACGCTTACACAATGTCAACCACCCACCCCATGCACAGTGGAGCGAGCACTATACAAACTTATGCATGGACATAATGATAAACAAGATATACTAAGTATATAATCAAAGTAGACAATGAACATTATAATGAAGAACATGAATAAGACGAATACTAATATTGTCATAACAATTGTAGCAAGCATATAAAAGTAATGAACATACAAAAGAGAGGGGGTACAAAGATTATACCAAACCATGCTCTTGACAAGATCAGGAATCCAAGCGAAGCCTGCTTTCCTCCCTCTAGACCTAGCCTAACTAGCTATGCCCTAGAATATGGTGGAGCTTCGAGGATGATTAGGGTTTTTGTCTTCTCAAATGACTTATTGCCTTAGGGGTGGCATGGGTTGGTATATATAGTACGAAGGGTCCATCATGAGCCCTTAGATCAAACTGACTTAAAGGATGGCATAGATGTAACCTAGGAGGTGGTGGAGAACTAACATTGCAACGGGGACTGACATGTGGGCCCTAGGGTTCGGGTGGCCTACAATTGGGGCCAACTGGCTAGCCCCACCTAGCAGCCACTCGGGCTCTGCCTCGGTGTGGAGTCCTCTCGAGTATTTTGGAACCTTTTGGTGTCTGTTTCGCTATGGATAAGCACAATTAATTTTGACATGTAGGTCCACCTTGATGGTTTTCTAAATAAACCCTGCAGAAAATATAGATTCACCAAAACTCATGGAATTTGTTAGTTTAAACCCCAAGACCTTTGTTGGTGATCATATTTCTGCCCTTATACATGTTTTATTGACGGTTTATAGTGGTTGTTAACTACCATCAATAAGCTTCCCCAAGCTTAACCTTTGCTAGTCCCTTAGCAAAACTAAACTCAGCAAATGGATTAGGAGTTGCATCAATGTTTTCACTACTCAAAAGTACACATGCGTTCAAACAAGAATTCTCCTCCAAATTAGAATAAACCGATCTGACTTTCAAACTTACCCATATTACCTTCAACCATGGGGCTTTAGCCTTCACTTGGGTCTTGAGCAATTGAAAGGCAGAATGATCAAGTCAAGCACTATGTCTCATGTTCTTTGTTCAACCATTATTCTGGAGCTTTTGTAAGTTTTCAAAATAAAACTTAGAGCCTCCATTGTATGACACTCTCAAATCTCTCAATATATGTGGTATTTGTGGATGCTCACCAAGGCAAAAGTGATGTTATGCCTTTCTCTTCCTACAACTAAGGCTTATGTGCAGCTCATAGGAGTGGAGAAAGCATCAAAGAGCATACTTGCAATACATATATTGTAAAGTCAAACCTCTGATCCAAAGAGAGTTAAGTCATACAATCAAATCAAGATGTGCATGTGTGTGGATGTATGGTGGATATATATGGTGGCTAACCTAATTCTACTAGGCTCCTTGAAAACATATCTCTCTTTTGAAACTTGGAAAATAACTTTGCAACAAAACATGCGCTATCTTATTCATTTGTTTTCTCTTTTTTCAGGCGGGCATCTGAGTACCCATTGTGTTAAATATCTCAGACACTTGTCCATTTTTTTCAACTCTCTTTTTTTATGAATAACTTTTGCATAGCCACATGCTTCTTTTCTGCAACAAAACTTTGAGAGATAGCAACAAGAACTTTAGAGCAATTATTTGATGGATATCCTATAGGGCATATATTTTTGGTGTTCACTTCCAGTGTAGGAGTAAAACATTTTTGGGTGGATCTAGATGGAATGGCATGTTTTTGCGCCTAACCCCAGTGTAGGAGTAGTGCATATGTGGGTGGTGTGTACATGATCTTGATGTTAAGAGCATGAGAAACCTCTCATAAGGTATCAACAAAGCTTGACTAAACTCAATGCAAAGCAAGCAGCATATATGTGGAAGTTTTCCTAGTCTAAATATCATATATGGCTCTGGTAGGAATTCAAGCTTTGTCATACAAGGAACTCATCATGAAGCATTTTTTAAGTTTTTCAAAAGGTAAATCTTTGGAACTCTAGTATCACTTGGAATAAGATAAACAGCAGCTCATACCATCTCATATCATATCTGTCAATTACCTAGACTTAGATCAAGCATGTGCTACCCATGAGTTTCAAGCTCAAAGTAAATTCTTATATCAAACAGTCATATCCAAAACTTAGGAGAATTAAAGGCTGCAAACTAGGTACTTGAAAGAAATTACAACAGAACAACTATTCATCATTTCCATTTAAGAGATTATCTTTAGAGTCCTTTCATTTTATTCAGCTCTTAAAAATCAAAACTTAAAGAAAACTAAACACACCTTTTTATTTTGTTTTCAAGTTGTTTATGCATCTTTTTATTTCTTTAGCAAATATATAACAAACTCAAAAATAGTAAAACCAAATGGGAAAGAAATACTTAGCTAGATACAAGAGGGATGATCTTCCCCCAAGTTGGATGTTGTCATTGTTCAATGTTCAAGTTGAGTGATCCTTCTTAGAGCGGGTTTGCTAGAGGATGTCCTTCTCATCCATCTGGAAGTTGACTTCCCCAAATGGTTTGGGAGGATGTACTTCGGGTGGATTAAAGACAACCGGGTGAACTTGCTCTTGATCTTATGTATCATCTTGCAAAATACCAACAAGAACACCAAAACTCATGGCACGGATTAGGATAAGGGGTTAGCGGTCAGACATTTAGAGATTAGCTATTCTTGTGGGTTATAGATAGATTTTCTAATTGATAAAGTTCTAGTAGGATGTCTTTCTCATCTCTTTTTTTATTTTTCATATGCAGGAAAGGAAATACGTAAGCATGGTATTTTTATTTTTATGCCACCATGGTGAAATTACCGCAGATGTTTATACACCATAGATTTATTCACCTAGGGCTTAGAATTTATGATGCAAAATTTTTATTCTCTTTTCTAAATGCTATGCTAATGTAGAAAAGTAAATATGATAAAGTGAAAAATAATTTATGCAATGCTAGAAAGTAAATATGGATAACTACCGATGTTACCTCACGACAAGGGTTCAGGGTTTTATGTTCTCCGGACAGGACTTGACTAGAGACAAGTCCTTCATTCTTTGGGTGCATCATCCAGTCTCAGAGATGGAGACCTTAATGGTTGCACCTCTTGTGATGGTGGCTCTGATGATGTCACCTTCTCTTTCCTTACCTGCTTGGTCTGTGGACTTGACTTAGGCGGAGTAGGCTCATCTTTCACGGGTTCTTTAGGTTCCTCATCTTCCTCCCATCCATTCCTTTTCTCTAGGGAATTAGAAATGGACTTGTCTAGATCTAACATAGATGACCGTGTTTGTGGTGTTGAGGAAAGGTCTTCCCAAGATGATAGGTGTATCTTCTTTGTCTTCTCCCATGTCTAGAACCATGAAATCAGTAGGGACAAGGTGATCTTGTATCTTGACAATGACGTCCTTTGCTATTCCCTCAGAAAATCATGTTGTTTTGTCCGCCATCTACAGTTGCGTATATATAGGGAACAAAGTACTCATATGTTGCCTTGGACATTATGTGGATGCATGATCCAATGTCGTAGAAGGTGTTGTGGAAGATTCTTTGCCTAATGGTACACTCAATCATTGGCACACTAGGGTTGTCTTTGTCAGCAATGAATGGTGAAGCAAGGAGGTGGTCATACTCTAATCGGAGTGTATTGATCATGTTAGTTGTTTCTTCCTGTGGCTGCCTGGTCTTGTTCTTCCTCCTTCTTTGGTTCTTCTTCTTGGTCACTATTATCTCTTTGGGCAAGTACAGTGTCTGTGGATGTGCAGGAGATTGCAAGATGCGGTTCTTGAAAGAGAACTTCTCCTTTTTATCCTTAATTGTGAAACAAATCTTGGCACTGTCCATATAGATTATGGCCTTCATGGTGCTCAAGAAAGGTCAGCCTAGGATGATGGGTGCCCTTTCAACTCTACCTATTTCTAGAACCACAAAGTGTTGACACAAAAATGTGGCGATGTGATCAACACACAGCAAGCCAGAAAATCTGAGTGGAATGAGACTAGAGATCTGCTTGGCTTCTACATAGAACCAGCCAATTCTAAAAACCCAATGATATGTCAGTCAATTTGACCTGCAATTGACAAGGAGGGAAAATATTATCAGTAATTTAAGGTAGAACATGTTAGTGTTGCACTGTCAATGAAATCTAGTTGGCAGTCTATCGAGGGGTATACCCATGGTAGTAGATGATCAGTGGAGGTGTGCGTAATAGGAACCAGATGGTGACACAGGCGTAGAGACAATAGTTTAGACAGGTTCAGACCATCTGATCGACGTAATACCCTACATCCTGTGTCTTTGGTTGATTGTATTGATTATGTATCAGATTTGATATATCATATAGGGGACCCCTGCCTCTCCTTATATACTATAGAGGGGTAGGGTTACAAGGAAAATATCCAATTTGGTATTATATAACAAATCACACCTTCATGTAGTCTTGTGGTGCACTCCTTAATCTTGTGGGCTGGGCCACCTTTGAGGCGTGGCCCATGTCTTGTCTTGTGGGTACCGAGGGCCATACCCCCATAGCTAGTCCCCGAGTGCCTTATATTCTTTGACCAATGTTGTCTTGAATAAGTCCGAGCAGTTTGACGTAAAGCCGATCAGTTTAACCGGTGATCTAAGTGGTGGAAGTCAAAGCCGACCAATTTAACTGGTGAACTGAGCGATGAAAGTCAAAGCCGACCAGTTTAACTGGTGCGCAGATCTTAGACTTAGCCAAGTAAGGCTTGCCAAAAGGATGTAAGGGGCTCAAGATAAAAATTTGAAAATTCTTCACCTTAGACGAAGTGTAGCCACTTTGACTCCGTTTGCGAAGAATCATCCATGATTTAGTCAATAAGGAGGGTAAATCAAGAAAAGAGAACTACATTCACTGCTAGGTAAAGTGTAGCCACTTAGTCCTCAAGCCTGCTAGAAGATGAAGAAATAAATCTTGTAGCAGGGTCAAAGAAAATAAGCCTAAAAGCTTGCCAATGTCACCTATCATGTGTGTATCAAGGCCCCGGACATGCTACCCAAGATCAGCACCCGGATGCGAACAGCATGAAGCAAGTTGATAGCACACTGATGAGACATGGCAAGATCTAATCACCAAGGGCTAGGGACTCTTGCATGAAGAATTCAAATGCTGAGGAGTCCCCAGCTTAGCTAGAAACTCTTGCATAAAGAATCCAAACACCAAGGAGTCCCTAACTTAGCTGGCAACACTTGCATAAAGAATTTGAACGTTGAGGAGTCCCTAGCTTAGCTGGTGAGCCCCTAGCATGGCTGATGATGAAACGACGGACAATCTGACCAGTTGGTTGGCGAAAAATCGAGCACCGACTAGCCCAACCAACTAGTAAGCGATGAAGTGAGTGCCGAGTAGAAGTGAATGCCAAAAGGTCCGACCAACTGGTCGGTGACAAAGTTATGAACCTAGTGGTCCGACCAGTTGATCAGTGGAGAAATCTGAAGGCCAGATGGTGCCAACACCTAGACAATGATCCTGCAATACAAATATGTAGGACGGGTAGTACATGATATAAAAATATATAAACAACATATGCAACATTATGTTCATTTTTTTGTATAAAGTGTTCAAATTTAAAATATAAACGAGTCTGACTAGTTGGTTTTTATTGAGTCAGCAGCCCTAGCTAACCCATACCCTATGGCATAGAGCACTACTGTCCATGCATGCTTAAGGGTATAGGCATCGCTGAGGAGCTACTGCTGACCACCCATGATGTAAAGCGCTACTGTCCATGCACGTTTAGGGAGAAATTGGGAACAAGGCCATCTCTGGATAACACAAGTGAGAATGTGGTTGGTCGGTGAGTTTACGGACAATATGTTCAAGATATTTCATTATGCAGCATCTTAAACACAGAGATATTAAACATGGAGATATTAAATTATGGAGAATAACTAGAGAAATCATAATTAGAGAAGCATGGCGAAAACTCAAAGAAAATAATTGGAGAAAGTTGTATTAAATGCAGATATAGGTGAGGTACTTATATTTAGTCATAATGTCTAATCAGTGGCGTATGATGTTATCTGGTCGGTGTTGATCAAATTGCCTAACCCTCAAGCTTTCTAGCCTGTCATCATGGCAGCGGTTGCAGTCATCATAGTGTCATTCTATGTGGTGATCATTGCAATGTAGCAGGCAATTGGAATGAGTAGTCTGCGCGACATCATCATTATGCCAATGGTCAGCCTTAGGTAGATCAAATATGGAGAGATTATTGTCATAGACACATTCAATCTGGTCAGAGAAGTGATGCTGCATGGTGGGCTTAGACTACTTCATGCAGTCGGATGAACACGCGGAGCCATACGTGTAGTCATAGTCGAACGGGTGTAGTAGCTACAGTTGGACATGGTTTGCATTAATTGTTCATGCATGCACATACACATATACACCTTGGCCTTGCTTGCTTGGTAATGTAGATCATGTTTGACTCAGGAGCTTATCGACAGTGTGCTAGATTAGCCATTGTTGATGACGAGGAGCATAGTCAACGGGTGTCATGGAATGCTAACGACAAGCCGACGATGAGGTCCATGCTATCGATGACTAGAGTCACCGATGAGCAGGCGATGTCGGCAAGCAGTTGATGTGGCCTAAGGACTGAATGATGAGTACCGCTGACAAGGGACGATGACAAGAGCCGTGACTTTCTGACAAAGGGCCACCGTGAGATGACAACGGGATCCACATTGTCGGCGAGGGACGTAGTTAGGTTCCTGCCAATAATTGCCATGCAAACAAATAGAGATGTATAGGGGGTATACATGTGTCGTACATTTAATTGAAACAAAAATATAGCTTAGCTTGTTTAATGGGCAGTTGAACATGCTGATCTCAAGCTAGGGTCAGACCTTGAAAGTGCTAATGAGCATCAGATCATTGCATGTGTCTTTGTAGATGTACGCCCTCCTTTAGATCATGTCCGATGACGTGGTCGATGAGCCAATGATGTTGATAGCGAGATGCAGCGACGAAGGATGCCACAGGACTGGTGAATCGATGATGATGAGTCGATGGTGTGAGCTGCATTAGTAGGTGCCGACTGCATCTCATGTCAACATGAGATCGAGCCGATGATGATATTGTTGGCATGGAGGGGGCATCGGCATGAGATCGAGCCGATGATGATATTGTCAGCGTGGAGGGGGCATCAGCATACGAACTCAATGACATCCACCACCGCTAATACATCGATGCAAGGGGCGTTGCTCATTGCCATCGAGGCATGGAGACATAGAGACATAGTTCTTCTAGGCATCACGTTGCCGATCGGTACATCGAGCGTCATCGCCGGCAGATGCCGGTTTGTCATGGATTATGTTGACCTTGAGGTACGCTATCTGGTTTGCCATTTTATCATCACACACAACCCCTACCTGGCGCGCCACTATCGACAAAATCTAGTCTACCGAGGGGTATACCCATGGTAGTATATGATCGGTGGAGGTGCACGTAATAGGAACCAGATGGTGACATGGGCGCAGAGATAGCAGTTTAGACAGGTTCAAGCCATCTGATCGACGTAATACCCTATATCCTATTTCTTTGGTTGATTGTATTGATTGTGTATCAGATTCAAGATATCATCTAGGGGACCCCTACCTCTCCTTATATACTCTGGAGGGGTAGGGTTATAAGAAAAATATCCTATTTGGTATTATATAATAAATCACATCTTCATGCAGTCTTCTGGTGCACACCTTGATCTTTTGGGCTAGTCCACCTTTGGGTTGTGGCCCATGTCTTGTCTTGTGGGTACCAGGGGCCATACCCCCACATGCACCAAACCATTCCATATGTACGGCTAGATAGCCAATTCAATAAGGCTATCGACTAAATTGTCGATATCCGGCATTTCCATGAAATAAAGATCTTTAAATCAAGGATTATCGGCTAATATTAAATGATAATGATATGAATCAAAATAACCGATGCTCATAGGTCATAGCAGATTTATGATGACTGATTAATCTTAAACAAAAACAAGTATAATACACCCAAATACAAAATAAGAACATCTTTCCTTAAAATTCCAATATATATGACCAAATGGTCGATTGATGTCATCGATCGATTAGAGAATTGATAATCGGTAAATGGAACAAGATCAATATAAAGTGCTGAGTCGATAAGTTTGATGAAAAGAGTATAGCATACGAACAAATCGAATGTCTAATATAAATAAATCTACAAACAGTTTGAATCTAATCTATTATCATCAACAATGAGGTTCGATCGGATCGATGCTGCTATGATAATGATAACAAATTAAAGCCAAAGAATCTATAAAACCATCTATGTGTTAACAGATTCATGAAAACATGCTATATGCGTGAGAGTATAGGCAAATCGGCTAAAATAGCCGATGCAGTAATAGCAAACAAACAAATTATATATCTTGATCATGAACAAGACCACTAATCAGTAATTTCTAATCTAAAGTCTTACCAGTGAGCTTCAACTGGATCGATGCAGCTATGGCAGTGTCATTAGATTAGATCTCATTAACTAGTGAGTTTATTCAAGATTGAAACATGGTTTTGGATGCATACTATGTTTGATTAGAATAGAGATAAAACAGCCGATCTAGCAGAATTAAGCTATCAATTATAAGATTTAAAGCGTGACCAGATCAAAATATGGACAATTAAGATGATATGATGTCGATCTATGTCTATCTCAATCAGGTGATTTATTATAATTAATAAAACATTAATTATAACAAGATCGGTAACTGGTGAATCAACCAAAAACAGCAAGGAAAACCTTACTAATCATACAGATTCGATAACTGGTGATATTGTATTAAACAAGTTATTTAACACAAGATTGATAACTTTGATCTATATTATGATTCATAAGAGATCAATCAGCTGATGCAGCCTTACAAACTATGATACAGATCGATAACTAACTTATATTATGACTCATAAAAGATCAATTAGTTGATGCAGCTTTACAAGCACAATACAAGTCATGATGGTACTCACAAGAAAGCTAGAGGTCAATCAGTCGATGTAGCTCTATTTGCTAAAGAACTCGCTGAGATCTATAGTACTCCTACTCCTAATGCGATGGCGAAAGTCAAAAAGATTGTATTGATTGAGTGTTCATTTTTTATAATGGACAGGGTCTAATATTTATACCCAAATATGAATCCTACTCAAATACGACACATTACAATTCTTGGAATAAAAGAAAACTTCCTAACTTCATAATAACTTGGACCCTAATTTTCCTTTTTTGTAGAGTCCAACACATCTTCCTGGTGCCATTCAAGCATAGCCCATTGATGCCATCTACTGACATCATCTATAAAATAGCTGATTCTGACATCGCATCCAAATTAGCTGATACCGATTCACATCTACTCGATTCCTTGATGACACAATCCTAGAAGCTTCGAGTTCCCACATTCTTCTTCCCAAATTTTGGTGTAAACACAAAGTCTATGGGAACATATGATTGTCCCACTCGTATGATGGCATCTTCAAGACCTCCCTTGGGGTAGCAGAGTGACTGATTTGTAGGCTACAAATGCATATTTGTGTACAACAAAGGATCTAAAATTTTTCTCATAAATTACCTTAGGCATGATGTTTACACTTGCTCTGAAGTCATAGACAGCTTCCTAGAAAATGTGGCATCCAATGGCGATGGGGATGACAGGTCTCCTAGGGTCACTCTTCTTGTTGGGTAGGGAATAATCTATCTGCCTTCCCTCTGATGGTTCCCTATAGTAGTAAGCTGCATTATGAATATCGACAAGATTTGTAGTTTCAAAATCTTCCAACTGGCTCGGAATCTTAACTTTGTCGGATGGAGGAACAACAGCCACCAGCTGAGCTATTTGTGATTCTATCATTTTGTTAAAGCTACGCTGATTCTTAATGACAGAAGCAAAGCTATCCATTCTATTATTTTTGTTCTCTAGAATTTTATCACTGGTAGCTAACTTTTTAGATAATCCCTCTATAAGTTTGGATTGGCTAGCAATTAATTTTCTCAAGGGTGGTTGATTGAAGTTATTATAATTGTTACCTTGATAATTACCTTGGTAGTTTGGCCTCTATTGCTGGTTCCATCCTTGATTTTGTTGAGGATGATAGTTGTTGTTGACAAAGTTCACATGCTTTTGGGTTTTAGGACAGTTGTTCCCTGAATGCCCAGTGTTGTCACACACTTTACATGTCATGCAGAAATCATGATGTGCATGTCTTATTGCTTCTCATTGGCTTGGTCTTCAAGCTTCTTCATTAGCAGGTCTATCTTGGCAGACATCATGTCTACCTTCTTGAGTTGATGCATACCTCCACCTCTCTTGCAAGGTTGAACACGTTCTTTATTCCAGCTTTGGCTGGAGGCCATCTTCTCCACAAGAGTTGTTGCAGCTAGGATTGTGAGTTATAGGAAAGCACCTCCAGCAGCAGCATCCATAGTCTCATGGGTACTATAGGTTAACTCATGATAGAAAGTCTGCATGAGTAGCCAATTCTCCATCCCATGATGAGGACATTCTGCTATGTAGTCTTGAAAGCGTTCCCATGCCTCAGGGACAGATTCATCATGTTGCTACTAAAAACACAGAGCATTGGTCTTGCCTGTGGGAAAGAACTTGGCTAGGAAGGCAGTGGAGCAGTTATCCCATGTTGTATTTCTATCTTTGTTGGCGTAGAACCACGGCTTCGCCTTATATGGTTGTCCTCTGACTCTAAAGCTAAAACTTTCTTGAGTTTAGCCTTAGTCCTCTTGAGTAATGCTTCTAGATCATCAACGTAGTTTGTAAGAAGGTCAAAACTGGTCATAAATTACCCTGCATAAGATACAACAGTAGACAAAACAAGGGTAATCTTACTTGAGCAGAGGTCAATGGTTATCCCGATCACATCAATAAGTATAAGTTTATCAATGCTTCCTTTGCCAGGAATACTTGTTGGTATTTATTAACTTGACACTTATTTTAAGTAGCCACCTATTATATGCTAACATCTCTTAGCATTACTTGGACTAGGTTGTCATCCCTAATGATAGTGCAAGAGATGCTCATTGGTACTACCTAGCATTACTACTAGAATAATACTAAGTAGTGCTTTATCATTTTATGTGACTAGAAAGAATAATATATGAATAAAAAGGATCTGCAAGCGCATAGATAATTATACCATTGTAGCCCTTCACCCAAGAGTATTCTGGGTATTGTTATTTATATTTTACCACAGGGAAGGTCTGGCATGGACATGTATTGATAACTTATACTATTGATGGAGAATTAAACCATAACCAATATTCTACTCACAACAGGGGTAAGTCATAGGATAAAATATGTATATGATAAGCATTGATCAATGATAAATCACTCAGAGTACTCCTTCCTATGGCATTAGCTTGGTTAAGTAGAATATTAGAGGAATAATTCCTAAGTCATTCTTAATTACAAGTCAAAGCATACATTGATTAGTGCAATTACACCTAGTAGTCATGGCTAAGATCATCTTTATATCTACCCATAAGGGATATTACTAAGCAAGATTAAGAACAAAGCTTGTTCTTCCTTCTTAACCGAACCCTACGTGTGCCTATATTCAGGGAGTGGACTACAAAGGACTCAATGAGAGTGTCACATCCGCGATCTACCACATGACCCAGAATATAGGGTGTATTCGTAGGAAAACAATGTATAAGCACCACGCTTACACAATGTCGACCACTCACCCCATGCGTAGTGGAGCGAGCGCTATACGAACTTATGCATGGACATAATGATTAACTAGTTATACTAAGTATATAATCAAAGTAGATGATGAACATTATAATAAAGAATATGAATAAGATGAATACTAATATAGTCATAACAATTATAGCAAGCATATAAAAGTAATGGAGATACAAAAGAGAGGGTGTACAAAGATTATACCAAACCACGCTCTTGACAAGATCGGGAATCCAAACGAAGCCTACTTGCCTCCCTGTAGACCTAGCCTAACTAGCTATGACCAAGAATATGGTGGAGCTCTAAGGATGATTTGGGTTTCTATCTTCTCAAATGACTTATTGCCTCAGGGGGTGGCAGGGGTTGGTATATATAGACCAGAGCATCCATCATGAGCCCTTGGATCAAACCAACTTAAAGGATGGCGTAGATGCAACCTAGGAGGCGGTGGAGAACCGACATTGCGATGGGGACTAACATGTGGGGCCTCGGGGGCTAGGCAGCCTAGAGGTTTGTTGATGATCATATTTATACCCTTATACATGTATTATTGATGGTTTATAGTGGTTATTAACTAGCATCAACAATTATCCATACTTAGAAAGAAGTAAAAAAAGATTTAAGGACAAACCTAGTTCGATGAAATCACAGCAACTATTTCCCTGGCAACGGTGCCAAAAAACTTGTTAACACCTATGGAGGCACATAGAGACAAAATCCACAAATGCACGGGTATCGAAGTAATTTTCACCTTGAGTATTATGGAGTATCGTATCCATAGGGAAACATGTGTGTGTTATCGAACAACTAGTTTGTCTAGGGATAGCAATCAAGGTTTAAGATATGAGTAGAGAGGATTCCTATGGTTATGGCCCTATGCAAAGCAAAGCTTATGATTCTATTGTTCACTTCGGGATGCTGCTTAGATGGTAAAGCGCCGCTAATAGATAACTCTACTGATGCAACTACTGTCCTACTAATTTAAGGACCTGCTCAATTCAGTGTGGACAACAATGGATAGATGGGGCTGTCACCTCCCACTACTCCCACACAACCAAGAAGCAAGGAGCAAACATAGGTAGCTGATAGCCTAAGCTCCACGCTCATGCTAAGGATTACTACTCTAATCTAGAAGCCTAACAAGGACTAGAGCACTCAAAAGAACTGTGAACCCATGAACAAAAGAGCACAAAACTTACTTTAAACATAAATCAATTACTAGAGATATCTCATATGTAGACTTGAAGAAGCCTAGAACCGCCAAAGTACAAGCCGTAGAGGTAGCACCGACATTCCGGCACTCCCTCCAAACTCTTCCCTTACTCTCTCTCTCTCTCTCTCTCTCTCTCTCTCTCTCTCTCTCTCTCTCTCTCTCTCTCTCTCTCTCTCTCTCTCTCTCTCTATTTGTATACAAAGAATAGATCCTAACTAGAGGATTAATCTCTCTTGAATGCAATGCCCTGATCCTGAGATGAGGATATGAATTAGGATTTCAAGATGGCTACAAGGAGGAGGGTAGGGGCTGCTATATATGAGAGCGCCTGGCACCCTCCCACTCTTAGTTAGCCTCATTGGTACTAAACTTTCCTCCATATCTCATTAAAATGCATATGACCTTTATGAGCCAAATTCTAAATTGGGCCCAATTAATCCCGCAACTCATGATGTGGAGTTTTTCTTTTATTTGCAAAATTTATATCTTTTCATTCTGAGCTCCAAATATAGCAAATAATATATCCATTTTAGCTCGACAAGCTCTTCGCAATGGTGCACTCCAATTCACCATTTGAGATAATTTTGTTCTATGAAAAAATAAATATCCTGCGAGACAAGTGAGAGCACCAAAACTCATGGAACTTGTTAGAATCAAACCCTATAACTATGTTTGGTGATGGAATTAAGTATATATGTAGGTTATGTTGACAATTTATAATTGGTGTTAACGACCGTCAACACATGGTTCTTTCAAGTTCAATAAATTTTATCAACAAAAATTTCAATATCTATACACCCACGTCCTCTGACCAAAAAGGACAAACACCATTAGTATATTAGGGCATCCCAGTGATAGCAAAGAAATCACTAGCAATGCAACCTCCAAAAATATTTAAAAAATGGATGTCAGAACGTGAAGCCAGACAGGCTATGAGAGAGACTTTTTGAAACATGTGCGAGACTAGCTACTAAATTCTTGCTAACACTATGCTCTATTTCTTTCACAGCCAATAGAATTAGGACTACGCTGGCGATTTGGTTCCCGTTGGGAACGCCCTTACAGATCAGAAAGAGAACCCAAAAGAAATCTATAGGCAAAAGCAACCAATAGGGGCTAGAAACAAGTTACCAAATACCCAAAGGAATTGAGCTACACCATGCTCAACAGAGTTTAATAGACCTAATATGAAGTTCAACAAAAGTTAACATAGACATGCATGCAAATAATTAAGACTTTAGATACAGTCGTCCAATAGACCCAACCTAGCCATGACTTGTACTACTAATATTTCCCACAGATCAATGGTTGAGGCAGTAGTGCAGGATCTCATCCATGTTCACCTTCGCTAAGATGGCGTTGGTGGCCGGCTCGATGCGCTTGAATAGATCATCAATATAATCTTTGTCTTCCGCTGCTAGTGGAAAAGCCTGTTGTACCACCCGAACTTTCACCACTGCGCCAAACTCAAGCTGGGCAACGACCAACACCATGGTAGCCCCTTGATGGATGGCTTTGGACACCATGGCCCGAATGTAGGCTAGCAAGGATCGGAGGCACTCCTCTAGTGTAGTGATCGGATCATCCACTGTCTGCACCATGAAGGCGGTGTCACAAGTGGTAGTAGCATCGACAATCAGGTTCTAGACCTCCACCTCAGTGGTTGCCTTCTCATCTCGTGCCTGGGTAGCTTCTTGTTGGGCGATGCCAAGTGTGGCACACGCGACCTTCAGCTCATCACACAGCTTGTCGGCATCTAGAAGTTTGTGACCTTGAGGTAAGCCTCATTTAATTTAAAGGTTTCTTCATGGTATGACAATGCATCACCAGAAGACTATCCATGGTTAGATGAGACTTCATGGTCTGACTATGCATCACCAAAAGACTATCCAAGGTCAAACGGGATCGGTGATGGCATGCGGTGATGGGACGTCTCTCTACACAATGCAAGCCAAGTTCAAGCCCACAGGATAAGAGGGAGAGTGATCTGATTGAGAAGGCAAATGACTCACTAGACTGTCTAGAGTAGCATGGGACAAAATCATCGCTGGTGGTTGCCCACACTGGGGGATGGTTCCTAGGGCCACTTTCTGAGCACGACCATGGATAAAGAATCTGGCTCCCAGGCCAACAATCCTCGAGATGTAGTAGAACCAGCCAATTTATAAGAGCACAAGTACAATAGTAGCCCACAATTGGTCACACTGTCATACTTGAGCCCATATAAACCCGGTAGTCCATCGAGTACTGCGAAGGGTCTCGATTCAACCAACATACAACCAAGATCATACATGATTCAATATACATGTCACACGTTACATAAAGTTCACAAATACAGTTCCATACATCAGAGTATGAATTAAGGTTATTGCAAACCATGTTCAGGTAAGATAGTAGCGAAAGCAAATTAAAAGTTTGAAACCAACATCTGCAAAATTGTTTAAATATAGTGCCAGCTCACAATCACACTTCCATTAAAGCACAAGAGAGGGGTTAATAAGAGATGCCTACCTAGGGCTTACTCCTCATCCATGGTGGGATAGAAGCAATTCTTGGAATAGCCATGATAAACTGTACCATCTACAACAATGGGAATAAAACCCTAAGTACGAGAAGGTATTCAACTAGACTTACACATCATAAACCAAAAATAAAGTGACTCTAAGGATTATACAAGGCTTTATAAGTGGAGTTAGCTTGACAACATTTTGCATAGAAAGCCACTAATTTAGCTATACATTTTATAATTTGGTCACCAAGTTATTTATAGCTATTCATCTCTAGATTAGCAACTAACCTGTGCCAAACATGTAGTATATCATTTAGTAGCATAACAATAGTAACCATAGCTGGTATAATAATTCCATGTTCATCATAACCATCATTCCATAATACAATTACTACGATGTTTGTACTAGTCAAGTTTCTCACTATCCAGGAGAGACGGCGATTCGAATCGATTTTAACCAGCTGAGTGCGCATCCTTAATTGGCTTCGCATCCTTAATCGATTTCAACGTGTAGCCCGATTCAAATTGATTTCACATCCTTACTATCATCTAGAGTGCACACTTTTATAGAACAAGGCCTGGCCTGAGTTGAGCTACTCAGCTTTATGGTCAGGATGATTTATCCGGCTAGCTAAGTGAGAGGCGTGCGTTTAATCTTGTTAGAAATGCCCAACAATAGTATGGCCCTTATTCAGCACAAATGGATTCACATGAGTCAACCTACACATAGACTCTGCCTGGCCTCCATTTACATTACCCCATGGTTCTTTTCCATGATAGCAAATATAGCCAACTATGCTTTTGTATCCACCTATACCTCGCAGGTGATAGGACATCACACGACTTCTACCGGTCTAAGCATGGCTAAGCATGTATTTCATCCTAGACCTACACAGGGTTAAAGGTGTATATATCTAGACAAGGTAGTTCTATGCATCAAGTGGTTTCAATTCAACTCTTGTCACCTAATGTATCAAACAGAAAAGGACTCAAGTGAAGTTTTGTAAAACATAGGAGACATAGAATGCTCTGGGGCTTACCTTTGAGGAAAGAGGTTGGCCTATGAACAGAGCACTCAGAGAGGTCCTCAAGAGTTTGCTCCTCTCCTTCTAGAGCTACGGCCTGAGGTGTCTCCTGTTGTTCCTCCTCTTCTTCTTCGTTGAACTCCAAAAGAGTTATTCCCTCGGGTGATTCTATATGCATGATCATGGAATAAGATATCATGGATGCATATATAACGACATGTATGATATGGTGGGGTTTTATGAAATGCATTCTCATAGGTGTTTTCAATAGCATTATATTAAGGTGATAACAAGTTACATCTTATTTTACTGAGTAGGTGTATATCTCTTCTTTAGTAACTAAACAAATTCTCATCTAAGCATTTTGTTGGACTACAAGACAGCAGCCACTTGTTTTGACCATAACTGGAGTTATACATATATAAATAATATGATTGTGGACATTCTGGAAAGCTTATGAATGTTTCTACAACTTTATTTTAATCATCTTAATGTGACTCAGCAGTTATATAGGTCAAACAATTCAATCTTTCAGATCTATCCAGAGAGCAAGCATTTCTGATAGCAGAATTCTAACAACTATAATTCTTAAACCATAAGTCCTATGACTATGAAAATTTAACACAAGTTAGATAAGTAAGTTATCTACAACATTGTTATTAACAAGTTTCATAGAAAAGGTTATTATCATCATGAAATTGTTACCACAACGGAAACTACATATGCAGCCATCTAAGTGAATTATAAAACAATAATTAGCTAGTTGTCTACAACCAATCATTCCTAAGCCTATCTGATAACATCAACAGGCTATATGCATCACAAACACCACAGAAAATATCATGGTTAAGTCGAACTAATTTATTTATTTTCATTTATTAATTTCTTTATATATCAAGGTGATTTAAAGGATAAATATTTCCAATGCACAATAAATTCTGAGAATATTATAGTAGCCTACATATGAGCCTAATAGTCTACTGTATAAATTTTAGGCCATTTGGATAAGTATAGCCATCTCTACTAAAATGATAAGTTACATAGGCTTATTTTAGCAAAAAATAGTTTAGCCTAATGAAAAGTGTCAAGCAATAGATTTAATATTTTTCTTACTTTCCTCCTAGCACAAGAATATTGTGGAACAATTTGCATGATCATATGTTATGTATTCTTACACCAATTAATTTCAATAGAAACTAGCATTTAATTAAGATTAAATAGAAAGACCATATTTAAAATATACTTACTGTAGGTTTAATATTTTTCCTAGCTAGAGAATATCAACACAAGACCAGCAAAATTGGAATTGCAATTTTATCACCTTCCTAGCTCAAGTTATGCAATTTACAAGATAGAAACTAATTTAAAGCACTTATCTTGCTCAATTGAATTCTACCAGAAAAATACCCTAAGGAGTAGATTTCATATTTGTATCAAATAGTACACTTCATGATGAATCTAACAAAATTTGGTTCACCTCATTTGGACACTCCAAGCTCCAGATATGAATTTTTGAAGTTTGTATTCAAATCTTTGAAAATAATTCAAAAACAACTAAGCCCTAAATGCTAGGTGCACCTGGCGTATACACCATAGACGCGTAGATGATTAGGCCTGTGGGTCAACTGACCCCACATGTTAGAGAGACAGAGGCAGGGGCTAGCTTTTACCGATGAGAACTCACCGACGGCGAGGTCACTAGTGACGAGGTCGGCACCAACGTGTTCCCCATCCTATTCCACGTCTACAGTTACCCTAGGTTTGCTCAGAGGATCACCGAAGCTAGCTCACCGGCGAGCATGGCGGCTCAGCGATGGTGCGCGATGGTGCTCCAACCATCCCCGGCGATGGCATGGCCAGGCAAGCATGGCTACGGCATCTACAAACCCTAGCGAAGCTCTACGGCATGGATTAGGTTAGGGTGGAGCGGTGATGAAGCTTGGCCACGTGCATGGCTACATGGCAGCGCGAGCATGGCGGGGCATAGTGGCGTTCCAGCGTCGGTGTGCTAGCATTGGCTCAATGGCCAGTGGCGTGACCTAACCCTAACCCTAGACTATCCCTAACAAGCGAAACGCATGAGCAAGATGGCTCAGTGGAGCATGGCCATAGCGACCGCAAGCTCGGTGGTGCTCTAGTGAGGGTGCGGCGATGGCGGACTTGCCCTTGGGCGTTTACCTTGGCTTGGGCTATGACAATGGGTGTTCGATGAGGTGGAGGAGGAAATGGCCAAGCAGTGTGCATGAGCTATTGGGGAATGGTGCTATGATGGTGGCGCGTGAGCTCAGTGGAGCTCGACGATGATGGCACAGTGCACGGCGGCTTTGCTCTGACACGGCAAGAGAGAGGCGAAGTGAGGCAGAGGAGCGCGAATGCGAGCGAGCGAGGGAGGGCAGCGGTGTCGCGTGGTTTGTTGCCCACGTCAGCCTGACCGGTGGGGCCAGCGTCAGCGTACGGCCACCACGTGGCACACGTGGCCTACGCCGATCGGCCACGAGGCACGTGCGGCACCGATTCAGACGCCGTTGAACCCAACTGACAGCGTGACTTCATGACTCTATAACTCCTAATCTATGGTGAATTTTTGAAAACTTCCTTAATCAAATTTGTAGAGCTAAGTGAGTACTACAAAAAATGCTTAAAAGAGATTGGCCTAATTCCCAATGGTTTTCAAACTACAAAGCTCCAAAGTAGAGTACTTTGAAAATGTAGTTAGCACATGACTTAGCAAAATTTTCTAAGTTTCAAAATAGCATTTTGTTGATTTGTGTGAGCCCTATTTGATAATGTTAGACACTGATTAAGCTCATGACCCTTAAATAAAGTTTGTTACCCTTGATGTGAACTACAACTTTTATTTAGGTCACACAGTCATGCAAAAACTCTAGGTACTATTCAACTTTGGTCAAACTAGCATCATGAAAATGACATTTCAAAGTACACCAACACTTAGAAGCAAAATTGGTCCATGTCATGAATACAAAAGTTGTTCCATTCACCATTCTACATGTGTCTAAGGTATATTGGTGCCCTTAAAACCATTTCAGACATTGGTCATACATGATTACAAGCATAAGCATATATATAAAATCAACATTTCATGTGATAAGGTATAAGAATGAGATGAAATTTCATATGCTCATGCTCATTAATGCTTGGATGATGCTTGAGCTCATGAAATGCAGGTGCCAAATGCAAAGCTTAACACTAGGGTGTTACAGCCCCACCCCCTTATAGGAATCTTGTCCCGAGATTTGAAAGGCCTACCATTTCTCATAAAAGATGCGATAAACCTCACGTAATTAATCCTCCCGTTCCCACGTGATGTCTTATTCACTATGGTTATTCCACACCACCTTGTAGAACTTAATGCCCTTGCTCCATGTTTCTCTATCCATTTCTTCTAGCACTCGTATTGGTTTCTCTTCATAAGTTAAACCCGTTTGGAGCTTAATGTTGGTGGGTGCAATGGCTTCCTCAGGTATGTGAAAACATCTTTTCAACTAAGAAACATGGAAGACATCGAATATCGCACTCATCTCAGGAGGAAGTTGTAACTTGTAGGCAACCTCTCCCTTCTATTCAATAATCTAGTACGGCCCTACATATCTAGGCGCAAGCTTCCTTTTCACTCCAAATCTCTACACTCCCTTCATGGGCGAAACTTTTAAGTACACATAGTCTCCCACTTCAAAAGTTAGTGGTCTTCTTCTTTTATCAGCATAACTCTTTTGTCTAGACTGAGCTGCTTTCATATGTTGTTGAATGATACATACTTGCTCTTTAGCTTCGGTGACAAAGTCAATGCCAAAATATCTTCTTTCATCGGGCTCAATCCAATTCAAGGGAGTTCTATATTTTTGGCCATACAAGGCCTCAAAAAGAGCCATCTTGATGCTCGCTTGATAACTATTGTTGTAGGAGAACTCAGCTAAAGGTAGCCATTTCTCCCAAGAAACCTTGGAACATATTATACAAGCTCTCAATATGTCTTCTAAGATTTGATTCACTTGCTCGGTCTATCTAGATGTTTGTGGGTGATATGTTGAACTTCTGATTAGTTCAGTTCCCAAGGCTCGGTGCAAGTGTTCCCAAAAATAAGCAATAAACTATGGTCCCCGATCTGAGATTATGGTCCTTGGTACTCCATGTAGCCTCATGATCTGGGAAACATATAGTTCGGCGTACTTCCCAGCTAGATATTTTGTGTTAACTGGTACAAAATGTGTGGACTTGGTAAGGCGATCTACAATGACCCATATGGAATCATGACCATGTTGTGTTAGCGGGAGGCCTATAATAAAGTCCATACTTATTTCCTCCCATTTCTAGCTTGGAATAGGCAACGGCTGAAGTAATCCAACATATTTCAAATGAATGGCCTTGACTCTACTGCAATTATCACACCAAGCAACATAGGCAGCGATTTCCTTCTTCATCTTGGTCCACCAAAAATGGCTCTTCAATTCTTGATACATTTTGCTACTACCTGGGTGGATAGATAACTTGGATGATTGAGCTTCATCTAAAATTTGATTTCTAAGCTCACAGTCCTTTGGTACAACTAGTCGGTCCTCAAACCATAGCACACCTCTTTCATCCAACCTAAAATGTTAGGTTTCCTGTTCTTTCATCCTTCTCTTAATGTAAAATATACCTACATCCGTCTTCTATAGTTCTATGATTTTGCTCTCAAGTGAGCAACTGACAGTGATATTATGTAGCACAACAGGATGTAGCAAATTAAATCCATCTTCCAACAAGGCTTCTAAAGTGTTGCAATGAGATTTTCGACTAAGTGCATCTACTACAACATTGGCTTTTCTAGGATGGTAGTGCACTTCTAAATTATAGTCCTTTATCAGCTCTAACCATCTTCGCTGCCTCATGTTCACCTTAGGTTGAGTGAAGATATATTTGAGACTTTTGTGGTTAGTATATATGTGACATACGTTTCCCAACAAGTAATGTCTCCATACCTTCAATGCATGAACAACTGCTGTGAGCTCTAAATCATGTGTAGGATAGTTGACTTCATGCTTTCTCAACTGTCGAGAAGCATAGGCAATAACTTGACCTTCTTACATGAGTACACACCCCAAACCGATACCCGATGCATCACATAACACATCAAAAGGCTTTTCAATGTCGAGTTGTGCTAAAATAGGAGCTGTAGTTAGCAATGTCCATCGGGTGTGAAAAGTGGCTTCACACTCTAGCGTCCAACTAAACTTTTCATCCTTCTGAAGTAGTCTAGTCATGGGCTTAGCTATCTTGGAGAAATTTGGAATGAAATAACAATAGTAGCCTGCTAGCCCTAGAAAACTCCAAACTTCATGAACCAAAGTCAGGGCTTTCCAATCCATGACTTCCTATACTTTATATGGGTCTACAGATATTCCATCTTTAGATAAGATGTGACCCAAGAAAGGTACTTTGCTCAACCAGAATTCACACTTGCTGAATTTGGCATATAACTTATATTCCCTCAATCTAGATAGAACAACTCTCAGATGCTCTGCATGATCTGCTTCATTCTCTGAGTAAATCAAGATATCATCGATAAACACAACCATAAACTTGTCTAGCTTGGTAATGAATACTGAATTCATCAAATACATGAAGTACGTAGGAGCATTTGTTAGTCCAAATGACATGACCAAATACTCATATAGGTCGTACCTAGTGGAGAAAGATGTTTTAGGTACATCCCCTAGCCTAATCTTAATCTGATGATAGCCTGATCTCAAGTCAATCTTGGAGAATACCCTTACTTTTGCCAACTGATTGAATAAGATATCGATACATGGCAAAGGATACTTGTTCTTGATGGTGACTGCTTTGAGCGGCCTATAATCCACACACATTCTCATGGATTTGTCCTTCTTGTTTACAAATAAAGTTGGACATCCCCATGGAGATGAACTAGGTAGAATGCCACCTTTGTCCAACAGTTCTTGTAACTAATTTTAAGTTTAGCTAACTTATTTAGTGGCATCCGATAGGGTCTTCTTGAGATAGGTGTCGTACCTAGCACTAACTCGATCTTAAATTCCACATCCCTATCAGGTGGTAGACCCAGCAACTCATCTAGAAATACATCAGGAAACTCACAAACCACTAGAATATGACAAAGGGTAGTGGCTTGGATAGCACAAGACAAGTTTTGGAGATCAAAACTTTGGGGAAGTGGTACTAGAAAAGCATTACCTCCCTTTGGTTCTCCCAACATAATTGTTCTAGTGCTAGTGTCAATGAGAACCCCATGATCGCTCATCCATTTCATGCCTAAGATCACATCTATGGCTAATTTGGGAAATACTATCAGATCCACTATGTACTCCCTCTCTTGTATAGAGATGAGCACATCTCTGACTATTTGATTTGTAGAGATAGTAGCCCTAGCTAAACTTATACTATAACCACCCTTGTTGATCTCAATTATTTTCTGATCACACTTAGATGCAAATGATTAGCTCATAAATGAATAAGAAGCTCTAGAATCAAATAAAACAATGGCGGGATGTTTGTTAACAAGAAACATACCGGCGGTGACAACTTCTCCTGCAGGGATTTCTTCAACAGCTATGTAATGCATGTATCTAGGACATGCCTTTGGATTTGCCTATTTCTGATTACCTTAGTTTTGATTGCCACCCTTCTTGGGATGGGGGCATTCCTTAGCCCAATGGCCCAACTGGTTATAGTTGATGCATAGCTAATTGTTCCTTGGTCCTGCTGAGCTTTGTTGCCCTCTGTTTCCCTTGGGTAGGGCAACGGTGAACGCCTTGTGGAATGTCTTCTAGGGGTGATTGACCTAAGCTTTTGGAAGAGGAGGCCAAAACTTTGGTGTTGGTGGATGAAACTATGGCCTGGCCACCACTGGAGCTCTGGACTAGGAAGATCCTAAGGCGCTTGCTTCAGCTACACTTTTGCGGCCCTTCGCTACTGCATGCAAATTGTTCTAGTTCTCCTGGGTCAAGGCATCACTGAAGAACTCATTATATGTGGTACACCTTGAGTTGGCCATAGTCTTCATTAGCTTGGTACCAAGGCCTCTCTTGAAGCTCTCTATTTTCTTCTCTTCTATGTTGACAAACTCTGGGCATATCAGGAAAGATTGTTAAATGCGTGCATATACTCAGTGAGGGTCTTAGTCCCTTGAGTAAGTCACA
Organism: Miscanthus floridulus; assembly: GCF_019320115.1. Taxonomy (NCBI): domain Eukaryota; kingdom Viridiplantae; phylum Streptophyta; class Magnoliopsida; order Poales; family Poaceae; genus Miscanthus; species Miscanthus floridulus. Next base: position 55,036,368 of record NC_089586.1, on the reverse strand, counting down.
TGAACTCGGTGGCTTTCATGCGCATTAGCCCCGAGGGAATGTGATGTTCCCTAAAGTCTAACTTGAACTGCTCCCATGTGACCCATGCATTGTAGGTAAAGAGGATAGGAAATGGGTCCACCATATCTCGGCCGGTCCCTACAGTTGATGGGACACATATTCAGCCTTCAGATGCTCAGTAACCCTCAATAGATGAAACTTCTGCTCTATCATGTTAAGCCATTCATTTGCCTAGAGCAATTCTTTGGCCTCTTTAAAGATAGGAGGCTTGGTGTCTTGAAAATCCTTGAAACTGTATTGATTTGGCTTAGGCCCTTGATGTTGCTGATGGGCGTGAGTAATGTTCTACACAATGAGGCATAGTGTATCCTCCATTCCTACCAGAAGGGTGCTTGGTTACGAGCTGGTATGGTCAGTTGTACTTTATACCATGGTTGTCCCTCTAGGTATACTTCATTCCAGTAATAAAGGGGTGGTTCATAATACCCCGCATAATGCAAGACTCTCCAAAGTAGGGTAGGGGTACCAAACATCAACAGGAAAGTCTCACTTATAGCTGATGCTGCCATCTATACCAACAACATGGTGCAACTCCCATGAGACAACATCATAATGGATAAGAGTTACATAACCGAGTAAGAAATCCAAAAGGGGAGGAACAATGCAAGTGTAATAATAGTGATTTATCATGATGCATGCATGTTCCGTACATCCTCACAAACTTAGGAAAATTTAAAACTTCTAACGACATACACGATGGCATACAAGCGTTCTCTCATATATAACGTAACTAGTTAGGCTACATGTTTCGTTGTTAGTGTACCTGCACAAGAATTTTATTTCAGCCCAACCCCATAATTATATATACAGAATGTAAATATGGGCTCTAGGTTGCAAGCTAAATACTTCCATATATATATACTCATATATATATATATATATATATAGCAAAGCTACCCAAGAGTAAATATGTCCTATATATACATGCATATATAGCCATATCAAAGCTAACCCACAATTAAATACTTCCATATATATGAGGCATATATACACTTTAGTATCAAAGCTAACTCTCCCCATAGACCACACGCTCAAATCTTGTAGTCATGCCACTGTGATGATGAGTGACATCTTACCTTGGGCGCAGAGGCATTTGATCCATACATTACCACTCAAGTGAATGGAATTCATATAATAGCACGCCATATGGACGATGAAATTGAAAACCCCCAAGTTAGTACTTAATTAGCCACCTAAAATCCTTAACTAGACATAAAGGAAAGTGATCACTAGCACACTTTAGATTCAAACTCTAGGTTTTAAACACCTATATATATAGCTATAAGTTGCTATAAACTGGTTTTGGAAAATAAAAACATTTGTTTTAAATACACATGTGGCAATTAATGTTGAATCTTGCTCTGATGCCAGCTATAGCAAAACCAAGCAATTTATAAGAGCACAAGTAAATGGCAGCCCACAAGCGGTCGCACTGTCATACTTGAGCCCATATAAACTCGGTAGTCCGTCGAGTACCGCGAAGGGTCTCGATTCAACCAACATACAACCAAGATCGTACATGATTCAACATACATGTCACACGTTACATAAAGTTCATAAATTTAGTTCATCCGTTACAATATGAATTAAGGTTATTACAAACCACGTTCAGGTAAGATAGTAGCGAAAGCAAATTAAAGTTTGAAACCAGCAATAGAAGCAGTTCTTGCAATAGCCATGATAAACTGTACCATCTGCAACAATGGGAATAAAACCCTGAGTACGAGAACGTACTCAGCTAGACTTACCCATCATAAACCAAAAATAAAGTGACTCCAAGGATTATGCAAGGCTTTATAAGTGGAGCTAGCTTGACAACATTTTGCATAAAAAGCCACTAATTCAGCTATACATTTTATAATTTGGTCATCAAGTTAAGTATAGCTATTCATCTCTAGATTAGTAACTAACATGAGCCAAACATGTGGTATATCATTTAGTAGCATAACAATAGTAACCATAGCCGATATAATAATTCCAAGTTCATCATAAGCATCATTCCATAATACAGTTACTACGATGTTGGTACTAGCCAAGTTTCTCACTGTCCAGTTAGAGACGATGATTCAAATCAATTTCAACCAGCTGGGAATTTATTCCTAACACAAACCCAGGTAGACCAAATCAATGGTCACCTTAGGTCATGTTTGGTACAACTCAGGTCCACATTTCGTGGGTTCACCCAGCGCCGCACAATCAGGGACAACCAGCTACCGGACATTCAAACCTGGCCTGCCCTTGGGTTCACGTCTGGCACCCCACACATCCTTACTACCATCCAGAGTGCGCACTTTTATAGAACGGGGCCTGGCCTGAGTTGAGCTACTTGGCTTCGTGGTCAGAATGAGTTATCTGGCCAGCTAAGTGAGAGGCATGCGTTCAATCTTTTCAGAAGCGCCCAACATCGGAACGGTCCTTAATCGACACAGACGGATTCATATGAGTCAACCTACACATAGAGTCCACCTAGCCTCCATTTACATTACCCCATGGTTCTTTTCCATGATAGCAAATATAGCCAACCGTGCTTCGGTAACCACCTATATCTCGCTGGTGATAGGAAATCAACCGACTTCTACCAGTCGAAGCATGGCTAAGCATGTATTCGATCCTAGACCTACACAGGGTTAAAGATGTATATATCTAGACAAGGTAGTTCTATGCATCAAGTGGTTTCAATTCAACTCTTATCACCTAATGCATCAAACAGAAAAGGACTCAAGTGAAGTTTTGTAAAACATAGGAGACTTAGAATGCTCCGGGGCTTGCCTTTGAGGAAAGAGGTTGGCCTATGATTCAGGCACTCAAGGAGGTCCTCAAGAGTTTGCTCCTCTCCTTTTAGAGCTATGGCCTAAGGTGTCTCCTCCTATTCCTCCTCTTCTTCTTTGTTGAACTCCAAAAGAGTTATCCCCTCAGACGATCCTATATGCATGATCATGGAATAAGATATCGTGGATGCATATATAACGACATGTATGATAGGGTGGGGTATGATTAAATGCATTATCATAGGTGTTTTCAATAGCATTGTATTAAGGTGATAACAAGTTACATCTTATTTTACTGAGTAGGTGCATATCTCTTCTCTAGTAACTAAACAATTTCTCATCTAAGCAATTTTCTAGACTCCAAGACAGCAGCCACATGATTTGACCATATATAGAGTTATACACATCTAAATAATATGGTTGTGGACATTCTAGAAATCCTATGAAATTGCCTACAACTTTATTTTAATCATCTTAATGTGATTCAATAGTTATCTAGGTCAAATAATTCAATCTTTTAGATTTGTCTAGAGAGCAAGTATTTCTGACACAAGACTTATAACTGCTATAATTCTTAGACCATAAGGCCTATGACTATGAAACTTTAACACAAGTTAGATAAGTAAGTTATCTACAACTTTGTTATTAACAAGTTTCATAGAAAAGGTAACTATCATCATAAAAATATTACCACAACAGAAACTATATTTGCAGCCATCTAAGTGAATTATAAAACAATAATTAGCTAGTTGTCTATAACCAATCATTCCTAAGCCTATTTGATAACATCAATAGGCTATATGCATCACAAACACCATAGAAAATATCATGGTTAAGTCGAACTAATTTATTTATTTTCATTTATAAATTTCTTTATATATCAAGGTGATTTAAAGGATAAATATTTCCAATGCACAATAAATTCTGAGAACATTATAGTAGCCTACATATGAGCCTAATAGTCTACTATATAAATTTTATGCCATTTGGATAAGTATAGTCATCTCTACTAAAATGACAAGTTATATAGGCTTATTTGAGCAAAAAATAGTTTAGCCTAATGAAAAGTATCAAGAAACAGATTTAATATTTTCTTACTTTCCTCCTATCATAAGAATACTATGTAAAATTTGCATGATCATCTGTTATGTATTATTACCATAATTAATATCACTAGAAACTAGCAATTAATTAAGATTAAATAAGAAAACCAAATTTGAAATATACTTACTATAGGTTTAATATTTTTACTAGCTAGAGCATGTCAATACAAGACCAGCAAAATTGGAATCATAATTTTATCACCTTCCTAGCTCAAGTTATGCAATTTACAAGATACAAACTAATTTAAAAGCACTTATCTTGCTCAATTTAATTCTACCAGAAAAATACCCTAAGAAGTAGATTTCATATTTTTATCAAATATTACACTTCATGATGAATCTAACAAAATTTGGTTCACCTCATTTGGACACCCCTAGCTCTACATATGAATTTTTGAACTTTGTATTCAAATCTGTGAAAATTATTCAACAACAACTAAGCCCTAAATGCTAGGTGCACCTGGCATATCCACCACAGAGGCACTGACGACAGGGCCCTGTGGGTCAACTGACCCCCACACAACAGAGAGATAGAGGCAGGGGCCGGCTTTGATCGACGAGAACTATAGGGGACCTAATACTGGGGTACCCCAGGAGGTGGAACCAATAACCATCGAACGTTAAAAACTTCTGGACGGACAAGGGCGCCGCTACGTTCATTGCCCGAATGATGGAAGTTTGGTTCTATCTCGCTCGACACCTTTAGGCTATCCCCGCCTCGCTCGAGGGCTAACGGCTAGTCTCCGCCTCACCCAACGTCTTTGGGCCAGCCTCACCACGCCTGAGGGCTAAGGGCTGACCTCCGTTCTGCCCGACGCCTTTGGGACAGCTCCGCCTTGCACGAGGGCTAAAGGCTAGTCTCCGCCTCACCCGATGCCTTCGGGACAGCTCCGTCTTGCCTGAGGGTTGAGGGATAGACTCCGCCTCGCTCGACCCCTGGGGGGTAGGCTCGATCACGCCCAAGGGATAAGGACTGGACTTTGTCTTGCCCAATGACCAAGGACGAACCTCGCCCCGTTCGATGTCCAGAGACTAGTTTCATCTTATCTGATAACTTCTCCCCTGTTCCAAGGGAGCGGCGCTCGCTTCCTGACCCCTCAGGTCCACCAAATCAGAAGACCTTGCCTACGGTGCTACTCTGGACCCCGACCCCGCGTCCCTCTGACAGAGACTCATAGGAACCAGAAGGCGTGCGGAGCAAGGCTAGGGGAGGCTCATAAGTCAAAACCACTGTACTACGGCCCGTACCCTACGTAGGGCAGCATTCTATAATTAACCTAAAGTTCTATAGAGGCATCGACAATATTGTAGGCGCTTATCATCCTTTCACACCCATTAGAATGGGTAACCAAGCTGGGTAGACGTGAGCCACAAGGCTAGGTAGAGCACGCATCCTAAGCCCTCACCCTTGTAAAGCTGTCCCCTTCATCTATAAAAGGGGATGCACTTCCTCGAACAAAAGAGAGATCGAACGACACCACACACACACACAGTCAAGTTGCTGCCAAGCTCTTGACCTCCTTTCGACCCTTCCATCAGAGACTTGGGACCTGTCCCTCTCTTGATTGTTTATATCCCCTACTATGAACCATTCATGGTGCTAATAACACAAGCGGCAACAAACTGGACGTAGGGATATTTAGCCCGAACCAGTATAAATCTTGTGTCCTTTAGCGCACCATCCGAGCCTAACGTGCATTACTATAAATTTACTTGCCGGTGCTTGTACGAAACACCGACAGTTGGTGCGCCAGGTAGGGGCCTTGTGCATTCCAAATCAGGCCTCGGATGGCCACCCACGCAATCAGCTGGGCCCTAGGCGCACACGTGTGTTTCGGTGACCTAGATTTCATCGTCACACTAGGAGGAGAACTAGCCCTAACCCACACGGCCACACAGTCTCTCCCTTCCATCAACCTTAGTCGTCTGAGGCTTGAGGGCCTGTTAGGCAACTCCCTTGGACCCCAGTTATCCAGGGAGGCCTCACGCAACATCATCCTATTTCTAAAAGGCCCCATACGGTGGAGTCTACGGTCATCATGCCGCACCAAGGACCTTGGTTGGGAATGCATTCCGATAAGGCTTCTACTGGCCCACCGCAGTAGCTGATGCCGAGCAAATTGTATGCACCTGCGAAGGGTGTCAGTACTATGCTCAGCAAACTCACCTCCTGGCCCAGGCACTCCAGATGATCCCAACACATGGCCCTTCATGGTCTGGGGGCTCGACCTGGTTGGGCCACTCAAAAAGGCACCTGGGGGCTTCACCCACCTACTTGTCACCATAGACAAGTTTACAAAATGGATTGAAGCTCGACCAATATCCATGATCAAATCCAAGCAAGCTATGCTATTCTTCCTCGACATCATCCATCGCTTTGGAGTACCGAACTCCATCACCACAGACAACGGTACGCAGTTCACCGATAGGAAATTCATTCGATTCTATGATGAACAACACATCTAAATCGATTGGGCAGCCATCGCGCACCCTTAGATGAATGGGTAGGTCGAGCACGCAAACAGCATGCTCCTGCAAGGCCTTGAGCCAAGAATTTTCAACTGATTGAACAAGTTTGGCACGCACTAGCTCGCTGAGCTTCCAGCCGTACTCTAGAGCTTGAGGACAACTCCTAGCCGAGCCATTGGCTACACACCCTTCTTCATGGTCTATGGTTCTGAGGCCGTTCTCCCAACGGACCTTGACTATGGAGCACCAAGAATCAGAGCATATGACGAATAAGGGGCCGAGGCATCTCACCAAGATGCCATGGACCAGCTAGACGAAGCCTATGACATCGCCCTCCTCTGTTCGGCTAAGTATTAGCAGGCGTTGCGATGGTACCATAGCCAACGGGTGCGGGGTCGATCCTTCAATGTCGGGGACCTCGTCCTCCGCCTTGTCCAGAGCAACAAGGGTCACCACAAACTCTCCCTACCTTAGGAAGGGCCCTATGTCATTGCGGAAGTACTTCGTCCAGGCGCCTACAGGTTGAAAACCATCAACGGCAAGGTCTTCACCAATGCCTGGAACATTGAGCAGCTACGTCATTTTTTCCCTTAAATAAACGCATTTTTCTTCCTTATCAGTTTTTGTCATTACGAAACCTCGATCCTTAGTGACATCCGACCCCTGCAAATTGTGAGGGGTCAGACCTCACTCGGGGGCTGACATGAATAATACAAGTACGCTTGTAAAAACTTCCTGTGTTGTATTTGCAAACATTCTCTAAGTTTTCTGTTCTTCTCATAAAAAAGTCCTAAGGACTAAGATTTCGTGAACAAATTCTGAATATAACAGGTAGGACTACGGGAGATCCATGCCCTAGAGGCTGCGACCTCTTTGCTCACCAGCGCGATTAGAATTAATTCACCTGCACTCCTAGTTTCTTACAACTTAAACCATGGGAAGGGTCGGAGGACACGAAAACCTTTTTTACACAAAGAGGAAAGGCCGTTTGCCGTAACAAAAGATGAAAATTTGTTCATTTTTGCACAAATTCGCCACTTACAAAGTGATTTCATTACAAAAAGGACTAATATACTTGTAAATTCAGAGGACTATTTACTTGGGGGGCTCCCCCACAAATTTATTCAATTACAGTCTCTGCCTAGCTTTACAACAAGTACTGCTGCGGTCGCCGTGCCACGCTCTCCATCAGCAACGCCCGGGGCATGTACACGAGCCAGTTCATCTACTACGGCCGCCGCGCCGAAGCTCTCCATCGGCAACATCCGGGCATGTACACAAGCCAGTGCGTCTACTGCGGCTGCCGCACCACGCTCTCCATCGGTGGCGTCCTACCACTTCGTGGGTTCCTCGAAGATGCCGTCACCTATAGTGTCGAGCTCCACGCAGGCAAATGCAGCGCCTCCACCGGGGCATCCAGGGACTATGACATCATTGTCAGCCGCAACCCCGACAGTGACGCCTCCGCCGGGGCGTCCAAGGACTATGACATCATCATCAGCCGCAACCCCAATAGTGACGCCTTCGCCGGGGCATCCAAGGACTACGACATCGTCGTCAGCCACAACCCCGATAGCGATGCCTCCACCAGGGCATCTAGGGACTATGCCATTGTCATCAGCCGCGACCCTGACAACAGTGTCAGGGCAGGAAACGCCTCTCGCCAAAGGAGGGACACAGTGAACGACGGCAAAGTCGACGACGTACAGCGCCCTCCAGCGCTCCTTCTCCTTCGACAGTAGCGACTCCTCAGCAAGGGCGGCTCACACCATCTCATCTACATTGGATGACCTCCAGCTCGACATCATGCTCCAGATTCATGAGCGGATCCATGAGTTCTCTCTCCCCCTGGCATCACCCTCTCTTACTTAGGAATCGAGGCATTCGGTAGAAAGGAACGAGGAAAAGGGGTGGCGGCTCAGAGGTTGGCAAGGAGGTGGGACAAAAATTCTTTCCCCCCTATTTAAAGAGGGGGCTTGGCAGCTAAGGAAAGGCGAAAGGTTCGGACAAAAAAATCTTTGCCTTCCCACAGGACGCCAGAAACGACGGGACCACCTCGACAGCCCTCATCTGCCTTCTGCTAAAGGGCCATGGCCCTACTCTTGGCCTTCCGCCTGAGATCCCACTCCATCTCTAGCTCCTTTAGGACCTCAACAGCCCACTTACTAGCCTAGGCATCCTTCTCGAGCAGCTCATCCTGCTCCTTCAGAATCCTAGCGGCCTCTTCCTCTTCTAGCTTCACCCTCATTGACAGGTCTGCGAACATCCCATGGATCTCCTCCGCGTCCCGACACATCTCGGCCTCCCACTCCTAGGTGGCAGCAAGCTGTGTGGCCATATCTACTCACAGCCGGGCCTTCTTAGAAAGGCGATCCCACTCCACCTTCTGCTCACAGAGGAATCGGGATTTATTCCGACTACGAGCAACGAGAATCTAAAGAAGAAGAAGACCGGTATCAGAAATACGAAAACACAAAAACATGTGAAGAAAGAAGAAAACCAAGTGAATACCTAGGTAGTAGGGATAATGATCTCATGTAGGGCTCCTCTAGCCTAGTCCAGGGCATCCAGCATGGTCGAGATCCTGATGTCAAGACCCTCCCACTCCATGCTCTCGGCATGATCTTCAAGCGAGAAAAGAGCCGACGTCGGATCCTGGGTGGCCATCCACTGGAGCGGTGGCTCCCCCTGTATGGGGGAGCGGCTGCCTCCCAACAAAGGGGCCGGGGGCGGCTCCCTCCTGATCCTATGCGGCACCACCGCCATGCCCAACGACCCTCTGGCCATGTCCGCCTCCATTTGGCCCACCTCGTCCGCCATGGCCTGGGCCGCTGATGGCATCGGTTGCGCCACCCCCTCAGATGCCATCACGGCAACATCCAGCCCCACCGGGCTTGGTACGGTCGCGGCCACTTCCACCTGGGTCTTCGGCAGCATGGACTACACTGCGCCCTTAGGCACCACCTCCGTCAGCGATACTAGACCCTCGGCCGGCTGTACCACGCCTGCCACAGAAGATGCTGCCTGCTCAGCAACCACCGAGGGCGCGGGTGCCACCACAGGCGTCGTCAGATCGGTCAACATGGCTCCAACATTGGCACCACTCCTACCCAAAACAGGGGCGACGCCGGGTAGCACCATCTGTCCCACCTGAATGGTGAGGCTCTTCTTGGGCACCAGCCCCAAGGAGTGGCCCATCCATAAGAACCTACACAAAGGTAAAAGCCATTAGATCAAAATAGAAAGGGAAAAAGGATGAAAATAGGGGAACCTGCGGCTTACGCTGACGCCTTCAGCCAGCGGAAGCATTTTGGGGATAGATCCCTAGATCCCTGCCTCGACTCATCTGGGCGGGACCGTTTTGAGCCTGCCCCCTACTCTGTGGTAGGGGGACTCATCTCCCTTACCTCATGGGGCGCGGCACTAGAGCCACTCCCCTCCACCTTCTCATGGGGCGTGGCACTAGAGCTACTTCCCTCCACCATCACCTTGGGGTCGGCGGCGGTAGGCCTGCCTTCCCCCATCCACCGATCCTTGGCCGGCACACCGTGCGAAGCGACGGACTCTTCGGCCTCCACCGACCTCACCGACTCGCTTCCCTCTATGTGGAACGAGAAGGGTCCCTGCACGGATGGGTGGGCACTTGTCAGCGTGTCCCCATCCTCTAGGACACCCCAATCCATGTCGATGGCTACCTTGTCATCATCATCACTGCTCATGTCCTCTCCCTGATCCTATGCTTCCTACTTCAGTCGTCTCTTCTTCTTCATCTGCTCCCTTGCATTCTTGTCCCGCTTGGCCATGAGGCGATTTGCCACCACCAGGGCCTTGTTCTTTGGTAGTGGAACTGGACTGTCTTTGAAGACTAGCCCCCCCCCCCCCCGACTGGTCCCAATGTCGCAAAAGCGAGTATCAAAAAAATGGAGATTCAGGAAAAAGAAAGAGCGCGGGAGAAGAAGGCTTACGAATTCGAAGAACCTAGGTTCTGACCACATTGGGGGATGTCCAAGCACCGGATACACAATGTTGAGGACACCGCCTGTGGAATCCTTCGTCGGCTCCATCACCTCCTTAATGCACTACGCCACTTTTGAGAAAGGGAGTGCCTCATCAACAAGCACCGTCCCCTCGAACGACATCTTGGGCATCATCCGATGTAGGGGAAGCACGCGCGCCATCAGCGGCGCCACCCTCTCTGCATGATAGGCGTCGATAATCCCTGCCCCCTTTATGCCCCATTCCTTTAGGACTTGGAGGGCGGAAAGAAGGTCGGAAAGGTGCTTCTTGTCTTTGAACTGGACACCCCAAGCCCACGACTTCGGAGCCTCTTCAATAAGGCGCCCGGTGTACCTTAGTAGGGTGGCACTCACATCATTCCTGACATAAAACCACTGCGAGTGCCATCCCTTGTTAGAGGTTGCTAGACGCATGAATGGGTAACCCCTCGACCGGGTATGGCGCAGATGAACGCTGGCACATCCCATCGGCACAGTCACCTCCTTCCCCTCGATCCACCTCTTCGACAAACTAATAGTAAAGAAATACCGCCATAGATCAAAATGGGGATCGATCCCTAGGAAACCCTCGCATAGGGCAACAAACACTGCCATATGTTGAACCCCATTAGGAGTTAGATGCTGCAGCTCCACCTCATAATAATCCAGCAGCCACCGAAGGAATCTATGCATGGGTATCGCAAATCCCCACTCATGGAAGATGGCAAAAGACACGACATACCCTTCAGGCGGCGTCGGCTCACCCTTGTCACTAGGTAGCAGCCACTCTTGGATGGCAGACAGTGGACGGAGAAGGCCATGGTGGATGAGGCCCTCCAAACGCCGAGAGGTGATGCTAGATCTGCCCCCACAACTCCATTAAAGCGATTGGGGAGAAAAGTGGGCGCGAGCTCGATGGCGGCTACAAGGCAGGCGCAAGCTTGACGGTGGCTACAACACAGATGCAAGCCAGTCGATGGTGGCGGTGCGGGCGTAGGAGGCTGGGGTGATTAGCGGCGGATGTTTTAGACGCAAAGACAAGGGAGCAAAATATGGAACCTTGGGGGTGAACCCCGTGGTTTTATAGGGGCGATGGACGCGAGAAGGGCAACTGTTCGCCTCGATCTCTAGGCCTGCCACGCGCACCGCCGCGTCACATCACATGACACGTGCCCGCAGTCCCTATCCTCTCCCACCAAAAATCACAGTGGACGGTTCGCCTTCCCCAGGCGAATCCGAACTCTCTACCCACCTAGGAAACGCAGGTCATGAAGACTTTTTTCTCTTCGGCCCACCTAGGGTCTAGAAGCTCGGTGGTTGGCCCAACTGAGGATGGGTCCACAAACGATCCGAAATCAAGGGTGCAAGTATTATTGGGATCTCGGTCCATGGTCAAGCCCCAGTTAGGTCAGCCCTAAATGAGATCCCCACGAACGGGATACCACGACCCCCTTGAAAAAATATCCAGTTGACGAAAAACTAAGTCCTTCAGCCTTACCCGCAAAGGGTCCGATACAACCCCTTGGGTGACCCTACTCGAATCACCCGGGGGCTCGGGGGCTACACCCATCGGGTGCCCTTGCGCACACCCTCTGGCAAAGTAACTCCAACGAAATCAAAAACACCCTCTAGGCGGTTCTATCCGAATCACCTAGAGGCTCAGGGGCTACTATCGGGGACCTAATACTGGGGCACCCCAGGAGGTGGAACCAATAACCATCAAACATTAAAAACTTTTGGATAGACAAGGGCGCCGCTATGTTCCTTGCCCGAATGACGGAAGTTTGGTTCCGTCTCGCCCGACACCTTTGGGCCAGCCCCGCCTCGCCCAAGGGCTAAGGGCTAGTCTCCACCTCACCCAACATCTTTGGGCCAACCTCACCTCGCCCAAGGGCTAAGGGCTAGCCTCCGTTCCGCCCGACGCCTTCGGGACAGCTCTGCCTCGCCTAAGGGCTGAAGGCTAGTCTCCGCCTCACCCGACGCCTTCGGGACAGCTCCGCCTCACTCGAGGGTTGAGGGATAGACTCTGCCTCGCCCGACCCTTGGGGGGTGGGCTCGGTCATGCCCAAGGGATAAGGACTAGACTCTGTCTCGCCCGACAACTGAGGATGAACCTCACCCCATTCGATGTCCAGAGACTAGTTTCATCTTATCTGATAACTTCTCCCCCGTTCCCTCATGATGATGGGTATAGAGCAAGACAAGATGTTCGGGTCAACCATGGCTTCAAGGACCATACCCTACGCCCCGGCAGGAAAGGTACTACCAGGGAGCAACTGGACGGGTGCTTTAGACCCTTTCGGGCGTCGCAGAGACCAAAAGGTATTGCAGGCATGTGCTTCTCGCCCTGTAGAGTTGTAGGCGCCGCCTTTAGCTCTAGGACACAAAACCCGATGAAGATATACGACAACCACTACGCTCCAGAAAAGGATTTGCTATCTCCACGAATGATGGATATTCCATCACCACGCTATGGACCCAAGGGAGCGGCGCCCGCTTCCCGACCCCTCAGGTCCACCAAATCAGAAGACCTTGCCCACGGCGCTACTCCGGACCCTGACCCCACATCCCTTCGACAGAGACTCATAGGAACCAGAAGGCGTGCGGAGCAAGGCTGGGGGAGGCTCATAAGTCAAAACCATTGTACTATAGCCCATACCCTATGTAGGGCAGCATTCTATAACCGACCTGACATTCTACAGAGGCATAGACAGTATTGTAGACGCTTATCATCCTTTCACACCCATCAGAATGGGTAACCGAGCTAGGCAGATGTGAGCCACAAGGCTAGGTAGAGCATGCATCCTAAGCCCTCACCCTTGTAAAGCCGTCCCCTTCATCTATAAAAGGGAATGCGCTTCCTCGAATAAAAGAGAGACCAAACGACACCACACACACACACAGTCAAGCTGCTACCAAGCTCTTGGCCTCCTTTCAACCCTTTCCATCAGAGACTTGAGACCTGTCCCTCTCTCGATCGTTTGTATCCCCTACTATGAACCATTCACGGTGCTAATAACACGAGCAACAACAAACTAGACGTAGGGATATTCAGCCTGAACCAGTATAAATCTTGTGTCCTTTAGCGCACCATCTGAGCCTAACGCGCATTACTATAAATTTACTTGCCGGTGCTTGTATGAAACACTGACAAGAACTCACCGATGGCAAGGTCATCGGCGATGAGATCGGCACCAATGTGTTCTCCATCCTATTCTACATCTATAGGTACCCTAGGTTTGCTCGGAGGTTCACCAGAGCTATCTCGCCAGTGAGCATGGCAGCTCGGTAGCGGTGCGTGGTGGTGCTTCGGCCATCCCTAGCAACGGCATGGCTAGGCGAGCATGGCTATGGCATCTATAAACCCTAACAAAGCTCTATGGCGTGGATTAGGTCAGGGTGGACCAGCCGCAAAGCTTGGCTGCATGCACGGCGGCATGGTGGCATGACCATGGTAGTCCGTAGTGGTGTTCCAGCGCCGGTGTGCCGACATTGGCTCAATGGCTTGCGGCATGACCTAACCCTCACCCTAGACTATCCCTAACAAGCGGAACGCATGAGCAAGATGGCTTGATGGAGCATGGCCATAGCGAGCGCAAGCTCGGTGGTGCTTCGGCAAGGGTGTGGTGATGGCGCACTTGCCCTTAGGCGTTTACCTTGACTTGGGCTACGGCGATGGGTGGTCGGTGAGGTTGAGGGGGATATGGCCAAGCAGTGTGCATGAGTTATTGGGGAATGGTGCTATGATGGTGGCATGCGAGCTTAGCAAAGCTCAGCGGTGATGGCGTGGTGCGCGGTGGCTTTGCTATAGCACAGCGAGAGAGAGGCGAAGTGAGGCAGAGGAGCACGAATGCGGGCGAGCGAGGGAGGGCAGTGGTGTTGCATGGCTTTATTGCCCATGTCGGCCTGACCGATGGGTCTGGCGCCAGCGTATGGCCACCACACGGTGCGCGTGGCCTATGCCGGTCGGCCACGAAGCGAGCGTGATGCCAATTCAGACGTCGTTGAACCTGACTAATAGCGTGACTTTGTGACTCTATAACTCCTAATCCATAGTGAATTTTTGAAAACTTCATTAATCAAATTGTAGAGCTAAGTGAGTACTACAAAAATGCTTGAAGGAGTTTGGCCTAATTCCCAACGGTTTTCAAACTGCAAAGCTCCAAAGTAGAGTACATTGAAACTATAGTCAGCACATGACTTAGCAACATTTTCTAAGTTTCAAAACAGCATTTTGTTGATTTTTGTGAGCCCTATTTGACTAAGTTAGACACTAATTTAGCTCATGACCCTTAAATAAAGTTTGTTACCATTGATGTGAACTACAACTTTTATTTAGGTCACACAGCCATGCAAAAACTCTAAGGTACTGTTCAACTTTGGTCAAACTAGCATCATGAAAATGACATTTCAAAGTACACCAACACTTAGAAGCAAAATTGGACCATGTCATGAATATAAAAGTTGTTCCATTCACCATTCTAGATGTGTCTAAGGTATATTGGTGCCCTTACAACCATTTCATACATTGGTCATACATGATTGCAAGCATAAGCATATATACAAAATCAATATTTCATGTGATAAGGTATAAGAATGAGATGAAATTTCATATGCTCATGTTCATGAATGCTTGGATGATGCTTGCGCTCTTGAAATGTAGGTGTCAAATGCAAAGCTTAACACTAGGGTGTTACATAGGACACCATCACGCCCACGTCCACCTATTGAGAAAGTAGGCAATTTCCAAATACTAGTTAAACTAAGCAGCATGAACACAAATACTAGCATGAGCATTGCATGCAGACTCTAGTTAATTTAATGAAGAGAAACAACATGAACAGCTGTACACAAAAAAAATCACCTCGTCAGGAGGAACTAGTAGCGGGTGTGAGACCACGCCGACGAGAGGTTCATCTGTCGGTGGAGGATGGCCAGTGCTGAAGGCCACTAGGGACTCCCCTCTGCCAGGATCCATCGTGTACTCTCCCATAACCTTCATAACCTGTTGGTCTAGGTCATCCTCATGGATGGTGACCCTTGACTTGATCATAGGGTCCATTGGGCCTCAGAACTCCCACTAGGGTGGTGCCTCAACTTCAAGGGGAGGACCCAACGGCCAATGAAGGTATGGATCACCCTCATTCCCATCAGGCCCTGATCCTTTAGGTCCTTCATTGTATCCAACAAGTTGGGCACATGGTGCCTATAGGCCTCCAAGGGTGGTAGTTCCTCCCATGACTCTAAGAGGTCACCACGCAGCCGGTCAGGAGAATAAGACAGCAGTGATGGGCTCTCATTGGGGACGTAGAGCCATGACTTTTGCCACACCAAATCCATGGAAGGGTAGCCATCATGGCTCAGGTACCTGTCCTCTAATCCAAGATGAAGTTGGATCAAGGCGTCCCTCATCCGAGGAAGATGGACCCCCTGGGCACTGAGCGAACCACCTGGAATAAAGACCACCATAGCTCATAGTGGGCAGGGACTCCCAAGAAGCCCTCGCATACCATGATGAAGACAGAGAGGTGGAGGATCCTCTTTGGGGTCAAGTCATGGAGGTAGAGCCCATAGTAGTACAGCAACCACCAGATTAAGGGGTGCGCTAGCACCCCGAACCCAAAAGAGTGGAAATGGATGAAAGAGATGACCTCATTCTCCTTCGACCTTGGCTCCACTTCGGTTCTCGGTGGGACCGTCCACCCGATT
This sequence comes from Miscanthus floridulus, assembly GCF_019320115.1. Lineage (NCBI taxonomy): Eukaryota > Viridiplantae > Streptophyta > Magnoliopsida > Poales > Poaceae > Miscanthus > Miscanthus floridulus. The sequence continues at coordinate 55,020,264 of NC_089586.1, read as the reverse complement.
GCGTTGATGGCCTCCGAGATCTCCGCATTCAATCATAGCTTATCGAACGCCTTGCAATCGATGGATGACTTTGTCCACTGTGTGGTCATGGTCCTCATAGGAGGCATCGATGGTGCAAAGGGTGCAGTAGGTGGAGGGCAAAAGCTTTGGGATGGAAGGAGGAGATCTGGGGAGGAAAGGTACATGATCACAAAAGGCAGCAGAAAACATTCCCTCTTGCGCCCCTATGTCTTCTATAGTTTGGGGCTTATGGAACCACCCTACGCCCCACGACCACTGACACGTTTGCGTAGGCGGGTAGTTCAACTTCGCCCCATCAAATCAATGCGATCAGCCATGAGGCGACATCCAAACTAGAACTACCTGCTGAGGCCACCCATGTGCATGAGCCTGCATGGGAATCTAGGAGCCTACAAGATGAAAACAGACGCAACACATCATTCATCAATACTATCTGGGTAGTCATGATTTTAAACTACCGGTCCTTCTATGATAAACCTTATCACTCCACTAGTGTCCGGCTAGTGAAAATTTTAAAGGATCATTCTATCTATAGGGTGCAAAAACATTTCAATAGCTATGCATCCATCCTTTGATGGTTGCGATCAACCCAAATCTAAATTCAACTACTCTCTCCATCCCAAATCGATGAGTCAGATTGTCAAATTTGACAAATAAAAAAATTCAATGTAAAACGAATCAACCGAAGTATATGAAGTATGAAAGAAATAAAGGAAGATAAATATAGTTGGACCAACATAAAAACTTCATTCCATTATAGGGAAAAGTACATTACGTAGTTTTTCTCTAATCTCTAATGTCTAAAATAACTCATCTTACCAAGGGGGCGGTTGACAAATTTCATTTAGTCGATCAACATGAGTGAAGATGACAGTGTCTCCTCCCATAAACACAGTAACACTACCAAGTCTTTTCGTTTGCTCAAAATTCCTAACATGGACAAAAATCTCACCACTATCATAGTCTTCAACAATTGTAACAAAACAATCTTTACCAAGCATACAATGAACTATAGCTTCAACAATGATCTATCAGGGCTGTTGATGAACATGACATCCCCAAGCAACAAGCACCCCTTGTACGATACCTAGCGACACCCCTAGCTGCCAAAGCGCAAGCTTGTTGATGGAGTAAACATGGGTGTTGTGGTACGACAACATCTCTCTGTATACATACAGAACAAAAAACCACAAGGATAAATCATTAGAAAAAACCACATATGAAACACAACACTTGAACAAGCAAGAACAAGCACAAAGCAACAAAATATTGCCTAGCCCATATCTTAGTCTCGATTGAGATCTTTACTAGAATAAAATGATAAAGAAACTAAAACTCACCTCAACAAGGACGATCACTGTTGTTCTATGGGCAACAGCTGCTAACAAAGTTGTAACACTACCTCCTTTCCTTAGCTAGCAACTTGCAAGTGATAAGTAAAAGAGATCAGGAAGGATATTTATACTCAACTCAGACGCTAACAAACATTAGAAGACATGAGTCCCCATAGCGTTACTAATTACAAATAAAATAGATTCAGAATACGAGCAGTTAGAGTAGTAGTTGAGGGGTAGGCATGTTTTCTTGCTCTAATTACGAGAAAGTCTAGTACGTTAAATACACAGAGCCATGGACTTTCTCATTATCAGAGCACGAACACGTGTCAACCCCTCGACTACTACACTGGCGATTCGAGTAGTAACGGCAACGAGCAATGGGAACGTACTTGAGCGATGGCATGTACAGCACCGACTGTGACTCCAGCGAGGAGGAGGATGATCCAAAGTACTATGACTCATCCAGCGATGAGTCTAGCGAGTCAACGAATCACTAGAGCACTAGCGAGGAGGAGGATGCTTTTTTCTCTTTCTCTAGAAACTCAACTCCCCTTAGAATCCATGACTTTTTCTAGGTTAGGAAATCCAATAATCCATTTAGTTATTTATGGAGGGTTTTCCATCTCTAGTCCTACCTTCCCCTTGCTTCTAAATTATAGGTCTTAGTTCAAACAGCCGTAGATGCAGTCACACACATAAAAAATGGCAGATGCAGCACAATAAGCTACAACGAGTAGGTTTTTTGGTAATTTTTAGTTGTCAAATTCATGTATCTTTAAATTATTTATTTATTATCATCCTCTTTTAGTTTTATGTTTATTTATATTATTATGAAAAAACCAAAAAGGCAATAACTAACTCATCAGATATATAAATAGGTGCATAGGAAAAAAGACAGATATTAGGTAAGTAACACCTTATCGTAAACATTTTCTATTAAAACACGGAAAAAATTCTGGTCTCTATTGAGCACCGCACCGAGCACTCCCACCAACATGCCCCAAAAATTTGATTTCTAACCACGCTAAGTAACCCCGCCAACACGCACTAAAAATTAGATGTTTCTTTTTTGCCCTCCACATAAAAAATAGGTTTACCACGCCATCAATTTCAGATAAGAGCATTTATGGTAATGTGATGGCCACATAAAAGTGCAAAGAGTCACCGTCTCCACCTCCATCTCTATTATCCACCCACATCGTCTCTCCTCCATGTGGCAGAACCACCCAAAATAACACTATTTCGGAGGCGCTCGTCTTCCCCTAGACACTAAGCACCTCAAAAGTGAGCTACCTCGGACTGTTCCGTCGAGCACACCCCAAGGGAGAACTCAAAACAATCCATGTTTTACATCTAGAATCCAATAATGAGTATGAGCTTACAATACTTAGTCCATTTCATACAACAAGAGTTCTTAGAAATTATTTATTACAATACCAGAGTTCAGAGTGCGATAATTAAATAGCGGAATGAAAATAAGCATCTAGCGGAAATGATACAAGAATCCATCTATGCCCACCAGAAGAATCCTTCACACAAGAGCTAATCCTCAAGCTGCACCTACAATAGGGGTCAAATAAACCCTGAGTACACAATGTACTCACAAGGCTTACCCGACTAGTGGAAATATTTTCCCGACTCTCAAGGATATGATAGGCAATATGGGTTTGCTATTTTATTTTTGTTTACAAAAAGCATTACTAATAGTTAATCCTTATAGTCAAGTTTTATTAGCAGTCATAATTACTTCATTAGCTAACCATTCTAGGTAAGCACCTGTTCTACTTTCAGGCAAGGGTTGAGCAATCAGAACCATTTCATCATCATTCATCTTCTAGTTCTTACTACGGTGCTAGACCATAGCCAAATCATACCATCTCATGGAAATGATGATTCGTAAACCAATGTATCCTAGCTGGGTACCCCAAAACAAATGCCCTGCTTATACCCTAGGCACAAACAAGACCAACCCATTCCACTCCTATCACAGGGTCCAGATCCCCGCCCAAACTTGGACTCCAAGTCCCCACACTTGAGACCCAGTCTCAGTATGGTGCTTACCTCTACCTTTCCCCGCCTCCAATTAGTTGACCTTGAAAGAGCCAGAACCCACGATAAGAGCGTAACAAGCCTTCCTGCTCTCATAAGCAAGTATGTGCTCAGGATACTAAGTCTGTGACCTGACTACCATCCACAGCAACGGATGGTCCTTAATCGACATGAACAGGGAAAATAGTGTAACCAAGCTAAGCCCTATTGGCCATGGCACACAACTTGTTACACCCACCAAAAACCACACCATGTCCCTGCCCTGTCTCCATTTTTCCTTTCATCATTTTATCATGAGAGTAATTATAATAATCATCTATTATGAGTAACGGCAGGTTACTCACGCTACAAAAACCTAAGCATAGCAGCTACAGGAACCTATACTAGTAGGACTAATAGGATAGTTACATCTATGCATGTGGTTTTCATAAAATTCCTATAATGTAAATGCACATCACATATATATATTCAGTGATTATAAAAAATAAGGGTTATGCACCGGGGCTTGCCTTGGGCAGGCTCAGTGTTAGCTGAGTCAGTCAGTGGTAGCCCTAGGACCTCCTCCTACATGAGAATATCCTCCTCATACTCCTCGATGATCTCCTCGAACTCATGATCACCGATTGTCATGATCTCTGCCAACTCGTTATCTACATGCATGTGATGATGATGCAACACTTAGCATTTATGCAATAGCAACTCTTAAAATAAGAATACGCATACTAAGCTACTAAGCTAGCTCTAATGACTAAGATACTAAGCTAACTATCATCTATACCAAGCAAAGTGTTGGGTTCAACTAACAAACACCTAGCTTTACAAATGGACGATATATCTTCATTTCTACTAATGATTTAATGTATATTGAAACAAAGAGCTTTAAACTACCATAATGCTTAGTCTATTCTAAAGCTACAAAAGTTATAGTGAGCACATAATAATACAATGAAGCTACCATAAAAATTTCAGGACTAAAGCTATCACCAATTTACCACAAAAATTCCTACAATATTTAACCTAGTAATATTAAGCACTCTCAAATGATTTAATAGCTCCTGGTATCAATATGTACATATATGAACTAAATACACTAACAGATAGAGTATAATTTTAGGAACCTAACAAAATTTGTTTCACAATTTTTGGACACCTACATCATTTTTTATGATTTACAAAAGATCAGCTCAAAAATTAAATTAAAAAACTATTTCTAATTCCTTATGGAAAAGAAAAATAAATTCTCCCACGTGGCCCATAGAACACTGCGCGTGCACGCGAGGGCACGACGGTCCACGCTGGGGAATCCCGCACGCGTCGATGACTTTGCAAAAGAGACCTCGCACTTCTCCCAAATTGCAACTAAGTCCTAACGCTATTTTCCCCTCTCTCAGAACCTCTCACTTAACCCCCTGGCCTTTCGCTAATTCACCCATGCGCACCCCCGGTGACCCAACGCACGATAGCGTGGCGAGCGGTGTCACTGAGCACCTACACCGGTCACCTGGGACATGCATAGGCCCACCTAACAGAGCTACCCCGGTGATCTAGAACACCTAAGAACCTAAATGGCTAGCGAGGGAGCATCGGTAGACTACCATGGACCTAGCTGAGGTGACAGTTGGGGCAGAGGATGATGGAGGATGGTCACATCAGCGACGAAGGGGAGGCGATAGCGGTTTGGCAAAGGCGCGTAGGGTGAAAAGGGAGGTGAGGCGAAGCTAATGGTGCAAGTGAATTAGCTTGGGAGGGACAGTGGGAGAACTACCCACATCCATGGCCAGACGCGGCCTTATCAGCCCGGTAGTGGAACAAACTCCAAATTGAAGCTTGGTCATGCTCACTTCAAAGCTAGGTGGGGTCAGGCAGCGAGAGGATGTGATGGTGAAGACATGAATGCACTAAATTGAATGGAGATGATCGCTCATAGGGTAATTGATGGCGCGGCATGGCAACAGCAGTGCAGGAAGGAAAAGAGAAAGAGAGAGAGACGAGGTGTGGCAGGTGGGCTTGGCTCGTCTATGCCTTAGTGGGATGCGATCGGCGAGATCGTGAAGGCCCACACATGGCTGCAGTGTCTTAAATAACAAGGTGATGGCAAGCTCGGCCACGTGCGCGTGGTAGAGGCAGCAACGCACTTGGCCAGCAATAGCACAGAGATGCAGCGAACAGGCGTAGACGCGATGATGATGCGATGGTAGTGGCAGCGTCGTGGCATGAGGCAATTTAGTAGCATTACGAGGTAGCAGTGGGTAGACACGATGGCGAGGTGATAGCACCATAGTGGCTTCGTCATGGTGTGAGCGTGCAACAGCAGCTCTACATGGTGGGGCCAGCGATAGCCGAGCCATGGTCGGCCGCTCATGGTAGAACGCACGTGTGACCAACACGATGACGTCGAGCCCCCGAGTGTGGTGATCATGCCCACGTGTCCAACCAGCCCAAAACTATGTCGTGCATGAATTTTACAGCGCCCATAAAAACTAAACATTTGCTTCTAGACCTAAACCATCTTCACCATGCTCAAGATGGCACATGAGACTACCAAATCGAGCTATAACACTACACCACCCCTTAACCTAATCTCTCAAAATAAATTGCTAAACATAGCAATGTCTAGCAGTTGACAAACTTAGAAATTTTCTAAGTTTTGAGCTGAATTTGATTTCAATTTGTGATTTCTAAGCTAGTGGAAATAGTAGCTAGTAATATCATTTTTCGACAGCAAGTATTTCACTGTCATCTACAAAGTTTGTACTTCAAACTTTATTTAAGTATCACACACATGTTCTATAGTATTTTTGGTTAACAAAAATTGGTTTTAAACCCTACTTGATATACATGAACTATTGAATCAACTTTTGTTTAACATTTTTATTGATCATTTTAAGTTACAAGAAATATATCTACACATTCTATCACATGCATTAACACATAAACATGATGCTCATGACATGTTTTAGTAAATGATTTAGGGTGTAACACTGAGGGTGTTACACTCCTGCTCCAAATCCTAGTCCCATGGCCTCCCTCTCCACTCTCTAGCTGCCCCCTCTGCCACCCTGCTCTAGATCCTATGCACCATTGGCACAATAGCTTGACTCACTCTTGACTCTCTAGCCACACCCTCCCTCAAACATTTTTGAACCCTAGCCTTGATGATGGTACAAGCCAAATCTAGATCCCCTACCTTGGCACCTGCCACGACCGATCAGATCTGAACCCTAGCCGGAGCTAGATTTGTTAACCCTACGTCAATGCCAGCCACACCAGCTCTGTGACCAAGATGACAAGATCGGATCTAAACATGGATATGGAGGAAGAGGTACCTAAATTCCTTTTATGATGTGTGATCTACTATAGAGGCTAGACCAAGGATACGTAGATAGCGATGGGGTTACATATTTTCTATAGTTTAGTGTAGCTGACATGTGCTGGCGCTTATTTGCATACTCTTGCTCTGTTGTATTGACATTCCGTAGAAGCTTTACTTAATAAATGCCTTTGTAATCTAGAAAGATGGAAGAACTTGGAATACATGTGGGCCCAAAACCTATGTCTCCAAAGGCAAAAAAGTAAAGTACAAAGGGTAGACACGGTGAAGATTTAGAATATAACCATGAACCAGGGGAGGTAGTTGAGGGATTTGATGTTATAGATGAAACAGATTCAGATTTAGAAGATGAGCCAGTACCCCTAGCAATTGAGGTGCTTGTTCTATCTTGTATTTAGTTTGGAGGGGGGTATGTAGCAACGCAATGCTTTACTGTTTGGATAGTAATGCAATTTGTGCATGCTTGTTGCTTAAGTTTGTATCTCCAATTTTAGTGTTCGGGTCGAAGGAGACATAGAGGAGGCTCTACTAGCAGGACAAAAGGTAGTGCTACCATGAGTCCTTGGGGAAGGCAGTCCAAGCAAGTGAATTCAACATGGAGAGTTTGCTCATGGAGTTCGTACATGGAGGGTTGTCGCTGGCAAAAGGGTTGAGGTATTAGCAGTAGGTGAACATAATTCTCCATCACCACGAACACCTGTACCCAGGGATCAATTCAAACTTCATGAATTGACTAGAGACATTTGTCAAGATGGCTCCCTACCTAGCCCTATGAGAGAGTGCCCACAACCAGATGATGATAGCCATGCCAAATAGGAGCCCTCTGAGCTACCTAGCCCTATGAGAGACTGTCCATGGCTAGATGATAGCCATACCAAAGAGGAGCCCTCTAAGCTACCTAGCCATGTGAGAGACTGCCCATGGCCAGATGATGATAGCCATTCTGAAAAGGAGCCCTCTAAGCAAACTTCCGTCTCCACCCACCCATAGAATAATGAAAGTTGCCTAGGTTGGTATTACCTTACAGATGTCTATCAATCAATTCATACTAGCTATTTGATATCCATGATACTTTTCTAATAGTCTGAATGTATGAAAACTTAGTAGTACCATTGCCGAGAAGTACAAGGAAGCTGAGGCCTCGAACTCGTGGAATTTTGCTTGACAAAATGAGCAAATCAATGGGAGGATTGAGGATGCCCATCTCTGTTGCCGAGGGAAACAGAAGGCTACATGATCTAGTGCAAGCTGCCAAGTTTGCCTCAGAGGCAGGTGTAGTAGTTAGGCATCAAATACCAATTTTGACACATTGGAAACATTACAAGAAGCCCTCCGGTGTCATCCTCTCTTGACATTCAACTCTGCTTTGAGCAACTTTAACGGATTTACTTTACATTCACACTACTATGTGCAGTCAAGGATGGACATTGACAAGGCTCACCCACCAACACAAGAAGCTTGCTAGAATGTATAACTATTAGAGAATAGATTTTTGGTTTTTGGCTTTAGTCCTGGCCAAAATTTGGCTCGGGAGTATTAGGAGATTTAGTCCCAGTTGGAACCAGCAATCGGGACTAGAATCCCCTGCCTAACGGATAGTGCAGCAGGCTTTTGCAGCGGGGACCTTTAGTCCCGGTCTATGGTTCAAACTAGGACTAAAGGTTGCCTTTCAATCCCGGTTGGAACCACCAACTGGGACCAAAGGTCCCGCTGGCCTTTTATCCCAGGTTTTGGCTCCAACTGGGACTATAGGTTGATCCTTTAGTCCCGGTAGGCTCCACCAACCGGGACTAAAGGTCCCCACCTATATATACCCACTTCCACTATCCCCCCAGCCCAAGACATAGGTCAAATCTTTGGTCTTTGCTTGTTCATCCGTGTTCTTGCTTGGGGAAGGAAGTTCTTGCTCTCGGCCACCGGCTTCATCTTCAATCTTCTAAAGGTTAGCAACTTCATTTTCAAATCTTTCATTACTAATAATGTAGATCGTTTCATGCTTTAGTAATAAGCATAAAAATATTCAAATATGTGATTTTTTAGATTAGGAATAATAATGGTGGATTTTATTTTTATTTATATATCATTTCTACATAACCTTAAACATTTATGGTTTTCTATATCTTTGTTAGCAACATTATTTCTTGATGAGAGTTAATAATCATTAAAAATTATGTGCAAAATGTTTAAGTTTACTTGGCATGCATATATATATATATATTGATGATTTATTTTTTATATGTTTCTCTAATATATAATGTTGCATGGTATATTTATATGGGGCTTTGATGCAAAGAACTATAAAAGAAAAGAAAAGAAAAGAAAAAAGAGACATTCAGTCCTAGTTGGTATAACCAACTGGGACTAGAGGTGTAATACATGGCAGCGCCTGGGGCCTAGGCTGGAGACACCTTTACACTCGGTTGGTATTACCAACCAGGACTAGAAGTCCCAAATCAATCCCGGTTGAGGGGACTAGGACTAAAGCTAGGCCTTTAGTCCTGGATTGGCAAATTGGGACTAGAGGAGGTTTTCTAACCAGGACTGAAACCCACTCCTACACTAGTGTATTGTAGTGTGGGGTATGGCAGACATGCTACAGGTTGAAGCAAACCAACTTCAATGGCATCCATGCTAATTAGATCCATATGACCTCTCCTGTCCCATGCATGAGTGATGCACAGTGGTGTGAACTTGTCGAGACTTGGTTGGTGCTAAGAACAAGGTGTGTGTGAACCCATTGATTTCCTATCTAGCCTTGCTATGGTCTACTTGTGTTGTAGTCTAACACAAATGAAGCTATAGGAAACATCTGAGATGAACAAGTGAAACTATGTAAAAGTGAAGTACCACTAGTCTACAGGATCTCGCTCCTATGTTGTCCAGCTACAAACAATTGTAAGTGATGGTTGTGTTTTATTGTTACTCTTGCCTTTGTATATATATAAATAGAAACTCATGTGCAATGTGAACAGAAGGAGAACAAGAGGAAGGCCACAGAACATGATCAAGGACTTGATGAACAACATGATGATCTAGGACTTGAATAACATGGTCGACCTAATGAAGATGTTAATGCTATGGAAGTCTTCAAGGACTTCCATACCAGTACAAAAAAGGGCCTGAGCAATGCTACAAGAGTAGCAGTTGTAAGTACCTTCATTTGCTTTCCTTGAAATCTACTAAACCCATCGCCACTGTTGGCGCAAAAAAAATGTGTCAATGCGCTGGGCACACAGCAAGCCGGTCCATATTATTATGATGATACTCATCTCGAGCATTGATAAACCGGTAGTTCACTTGAGATTGCCTAAACTCTCAATATTGCTCGTTGCACTTTGGGCAGTTATTTCTGGTAGGCAATTTCAAACCTTCATTCCAACAATGTCTAAAGAAAGGACAATTCTAATGTGATTCAGCTTGCTTCCTTTCATACCTCTCTTTCTCTTGTTGATGCTGGTATTCTTTCTCTTCTAGCCAGCGCTGATAATCCTTCTCCTTCTGCCGTTGCCATTTGTTCAAAAAAATTCAAGATGTGACATGCAGCCTTATTGCCTTGTCCCTCAACATCTCTCCCTGTTCATATCGGCTCTTTTGTTGGTCACGACGCCATCTAATCTCTCTATATCCATCAACCGATATTTACATCTTAGGATCGACTGTTCCAGTTTCTTTCGCTTGGGTTGATGTCAGGACCTTAGTCTTTCCTTTGAGCAGCCTAGCATCGATTATGTTCTGATCTCTTGGGAAAGGATTATCATCAACTTTTATCTTTTGAGGTGTATCAAATTTGAGTCTTCCTTGCTGAATAGCCCTCAGTATATGTTGCTGGAAAACTCTGCACTCATTAGTAGAATAAGAAGTAGCGTTGTGAAATTTGCATAACTTTTTATTCTTCAATTGATCAGCAGGCAACATAACATGATTATTGGCAACTTAATCTGTCCCTTCTCAAGCAAGAAATTAAAGAGCTTGTCCGATTTTGTGATGTTGAAATCATAGCTCTCTTCGACTCCTCTTCCCCAAGGATTCATCACCATTACTGTCTTCTTACCCCAAATCCATTCAGCCGTGGCAACCCCTTCTTCTTCATCGTCTTCATAGCCATCATCAACTGAATATAGATTATATGTTTCAGCAATTGCAGCACTCTTCTAGAATTGGGTATCTCTATGCATATTCTGAAATTGACTATTGAGCGCTGCCACTTGTTGAGCCAACTGACCTAAATTGTCAAACTCTTGCCCTAGCAGCTTCTCTCTCAATGTTGGCAATATTCCTTGAACGACCAAAGCAGCTAGCTGATCATCAGTTAGGTTCAATGAGAAGCATAAATTTCTAGTCTCTCAAAACCTCTAAAGAAACTTGGTGCCCGATTCATTAGTTCTCTGCCTTATAGTCGTCAAATTAGTAATTTTCTTTTCTCCTATCCCAATGCAAAAATATGTATGAAACTTCTTCTCTAGGTTAGCCCAATTAGAAATGGAGTTAACTAGCAAAGATGAAAACCAAGTGAAGGCTAGTCCTGATAGGGACAAGGAGAAGAAACAAACTCAATGGGCCTCTTCCATGGATGCTTCGCCCAACAGTGTAAGATACTGACTGACATGTTCTATTGTGCTTATGCTATCTTGGTTAGTGAACTTAGCAAACTTTGGGAGCCTATAATTTGTAGGAAGAGCGACCAAATCATACCACTCTGGATATGGGTGTTTGTATGAGAAGGTCTGCCCTTTTGGCTTCAAACTGAACTCATTCTTCATCATCTCAGTCACTCTAAGCAACAACTCATCTGCATTTGAATTTGGATTTCTCTACAATTGCTAACCTATCTGTGGATTAAAATTTTGGGCACCTTGATACCTCAGATTTGGAATTATGTGAAGGGTATTGTAATATGTGCCATAATGATATCCTTGTGGAATCTCTATCTACTAGGTCCTTTACCGGTTTGCTACTTGAAGTCTCTGGTTGTAGATGCTAGGATCTATATCTCTACGAATCCTTTGGACTGATGGCGCTATTTTTTGAGCCAACATTAGTATTTTGCCTGACGTGCCAAAATTGACCATTTGATTCTAAATTTGCCCCGTTGGCTATTGCATATGCTGCACTAACGATTCAAGATTATGTTGTATCTGATTAGTAGTAGCACCCTGAACTTGCTCAGATGAGCTCTGAACTGCCTGGACATCATCATTACCAGCTAGTGCTGCTTCTTGATGGCTACTACCGGCTTGATTTGTCCCCTAAGTCAATGGATGTGGAATAATGTAGTAAACCGGTCCAACCTGATCAATTGGATATCTATGAAACGTCTCTTTCATGGTGTTGTGGAATGTGTTCAAGAAAACTAAACTATGGTTCAATATGGCATCATGAATAGATTTGTTTACAGCCTCCATGAAGAAACGCCTATCCTCAGCTTTGTTTGTATCTGACTGTCCATGCAACAAAACTCTTGGTAGTGGATATTTCTGAACAACTTTATTGTCATGTGTCTTGGTGTAGGACAACAAACACTTGTTCTAAAATTCTTCTATAGCTTTGCTGATGACATCTTTATCTTCATTAGGTAGGTCTCTCTAAGGCACCATAAGGATGTTACTATTATTGTGAGTTGCCATGATGATTTTGGGGTCCCATCGAGCGTGCCAGAACATGTGTTGGCACCAAAAAACATGTCGATGCGTCGGGCACATAGCAAGCCAGAAGAATCTGCTTGATGGAGCAAAGCTGGAGATTTGCTTGGCTTCAACGTAGCGTTAGCCAATCCTGCAAATTCCTCCCGAGGTGTGCCAGTCAATTTGACCTGCAATTGACAAGGATAGAAAGTTTATCAGTAATTTAAGGTGGAACATGCCCTATGCCGCTTTAGGAGCAGCCAAACGGGAAAATCGACTAAATGGCCGATACGCGAAGAAATCGGCCGTTACGGACTATAAAGCTCATGGGTTGTGATTGATTTTATGTTGACAAGCATAATGCATGCAGATATAAGTAATATCATTAGCTAGGTGGGTATTACCAATGTAAAGCATTGAGCCGATGAATCTAACGTGAAAGGATATAACATGCAAACAAATCGACTGTTTAGTACAAATGGATCTAGAAACGCTCTGAATCTAATCTATTACCATCAACAGTGAGGTTCGACCGGATCGATGGCAGCTATGATGATAATAACAAACTAAAACTAAAGAATCCGTAAAACCATCCATACATAGACAGGCTTTCCAAAAGACATGCTATATGTGTGAAACCTCGAGCAAATCGGCTGAAATAGCCGATTTAGGTGAAAAGGGACTACAGCATGTGAACAATCAACTATTTAACATGGACATATCTATGAACTCATCAGACTTGACATGTTATCTCTAATAGTGGAGTTCGACTAGATCGATGGCAGCCGTGATAAAGACAACAAATCAAACATTTAAAGTAAACAGATCTATTCACATTTAACATAATCTTGGAGACACACTGTAGGTGTTAAAGCATAGGCGGTTGGCTATTTAGCTGATGTAGGCATAGCAAACAGCCAAGGTCATGTCTGATCGAAAATAATTCTACCAACTAGCATCCTCTGATCTAAACTGCCATTAGTGGGGATCGACCGGATCTTTACAACCATAATAGCAAACTATAGACCAGATTTAACTAGCCAGCAAACCTCCTCAAGATCAGACATGCCTTAATTGCGTACTATGCATGATCAAGATCAAAGTAGAACAGTCGATGAAACATAACACGTCGCTCAAAGTAAGAAACAACGTGTTGTAACAAGGCAAACGATGGACTAAAAGGATATAAGGCTGATCTAGATCAATCTTGACTGGGCAGGTTGATGTTGCTGAAAATTAATAACAATAAGAACATCAGTAATATCGGTAACTTAATGAATCTACCCAAAGGATGCCACCCTTAGACAGAGCCGCTAACTTGACCTTAATCTAATTCGAGCAGTGGAGGTCGAACTTAACCGATGTAGCTATACTTGAACTAGATAAGAGTCGATAACTAGCTTATACTAAAGTTCACAGTGGAGGTCGAACTCAACCAATGTAGCTGTACAAACAAAAGTATAAGCCATGATGGTACTTACAGACAAGCCGGAGGTTGGCCGGATCGATGTAGCCCTACTTGTTAAAGAACTCGTCGAGATCTATACTACTCCTACTCCTAAGGGTTGGTGTAAAGCCGAAAAAGTAACTTGCATTGATTGATTGGATGTCTTTTACAATAGCCGAGGTCCAATATTTATACTTGGAGCCTAAGCATGAATCCTACTCAAGTACAACTCATTACAACATTTGGTATAAAAGAAAACATTCCTAACTTAAGATAACTTGGACCATAATTTTTCCCTTTTTGTAGAGTCCGACATGTATTTCTCAAGTCCAATCGTAGCTCATTGTCATTATCTGCTGACGTCATTCGAAGAGAGCTGATTCAAGTGTCATATCTGAATCAGTTGATATCAATCCTTATGCAATTGATTCCTTGATTGACACGATCTTGGAAGCTTCGAGTTCCTGCGTTCTTCTTCCCAAATTTTGGTGTATATAGCCATAAAAGAAGAAAATGCAGCAGGAGCCTAATGTGACAACATAATTTAATTTTGTAGTTATAATTTTACACCATTCAATATGGTACCTGTATATTGTGCTTATGTAATCTCTATCGGCAGTAGGATGCAAAAGACCTATGCATTGTGCTTATGTAATCTCTATCAGCAGTCGTATGAGGAAGTCCTATGCATTACTTGTTATGAATTAATCTCTTGGGTTTTCAGTTAAAGTCCTCTTCCACTATTTGTAACCTAATGTTTTACTGATTGAATTTCATAGAAAGCTATGGAAGCTATGCAAGCAGACCTATTGTAGATGGACAGCAACCAATGACTAGTGCTGATGTTGTTTCCAACGTTCTCTGTCTCTACTAGGGCAAGCGCCTCTCCTAGGCAAGCAGCAAAAACCTTTTTTGAAGAATGCTGGTATCCTGAGAAGCTCCACCAAAATAGAGACATTGGCGGAGATGACACTTCGGGAGCAGCTTGCTGGTGAACAGAAAAGTACATCTGAGCTCATCGAACTAGTGGATGAACTAAAGGTGAGGACAGAAAAGGTTAAAAGGGAGCTTGAGGAATTCAAGCAACAGCAACAGGAGGAGTACAATAGGCTCAGTGAACTAGTCTTGCACTTAAGCTCTCCTGATAATTAACTCTCTATCTTCAACTCCTGCGGCTTGATGCAGTGAACATTTGTGGTCTGTTGTGTGGTTGTATGTGATGGTTTGATGTTGTGATACTCTATCAGTAGTTCGCTGTTGACGTGTGAAATGTTAATTGTGGTTATTTGATTGCCAGGCTGAATTGTAATGTATTCAATCTATGTAGTAGCGACAATTTTCAATTACTTCTATGACAAATTGATTGTACTCCATGCAGCAGAACCAGAACAGGCCATGTGATCAAATAAAAATGCGACACGTGGAGGAACCAGTGCATGACACGTGAAATAGCCAGAGCACGACACATGGGCTATTAAAAATCTAACATGTAGAAGGATGTCATCAAGCCACATGGCCAAATAAAAATGCAAAATGTAGATGGACAGTGCCGTGCACGTGGTCGAATAAGAAATGGCCACGTGGACCAATAAAAATACGCCACATGGTCCAATGACAAAGTGACACGTGATCCAACCGCAACACGACACGTGTGCCCATAGAAAACTAACATGTGGAATAATAGGAACATGACACGTGGTCCATTAAGAATCTGAAACATGCAAGAATCAGAGATGGCCACGTTGTGTAATAACAAGGTGACACGTACCCGGACCATCTTCAATGCAACCAGCTATAGCATGTACGCGTGAAAAGCATCTCTAATGCAAGCACATACCAGCGTGGCAGTCCCCTGTCACGCATGCCAAAATAGTTCTATGACGTTCTGTTTTTGTCATAGATCAAACCACTTGTATGATGTTTTGTGAAAATCGTTATATAATTTCAAGTGTGACGCGACTTCTATGACTAACCCATTTTTGTCATAAATTCATCATAAAACTGAAATTATGACGAATTTGGCTTATTCAGTGATGAAAGTTGATCGTCATAAAAGTGGATATTCCTACTAGTGATTGTTTTGTAGTGTTGCACATACGATGTGATGAGAAGGGGTGAGGCGAGGCGATGAAGCAAGCGGCCATGCAATGCAATGGCGCCTGTGGCTAATGACTAGTATTAGTATTACTATGGGGTTTTCCCCTCTAGTCCTCTTGCCCCTCTTAGCTCAGTCGTCTCACAATTTGGTCAATCCTTGCTCGATAGCTGGCCGAGGATTCCGCTCCTTCATCACACAACTTTACTAAAAGCACGTGGTGAATGGTTTTAGCAAATTAGAAAATTCATGGCACTAGTTACCCACAGCCACCGCCACTCGTCCATAGTGCTAGTGCCAGGAACGGCAAACATACATTCGGCAAAGTAGACACTCGCCAAACAACACTAGACAGCATGAGGTTTGGGAAAAATCTATGTTTCAGCAATTCTAAAAAATATGTATGATGCACATGTGCATGTGTCAAACATTCTAAAAAATGTGTATGTGTCAAACATCTTGTGATACTCACCTTTTCATATTCTATTCCTACAAATGTTCCTAGTAGTGAAAATCAAACAATTGAATTGGTAGCATGCGGATGTGCTATGTGAAACCTTTGGACACTTAGTTAATATGATAGCTAGGTTGAGTTGAGCGACAACATCCCTGGTATTTTTGTGATGACAAAAGTACTAGCTAGGCAAACGATTTTATTCTTAGAATTTTAGTATAGCGGCCAACAATAGGTCCAGTTCTAAGATAAAAAAAATAGTGTAGCTCCAGTTCCATGAACCGCCATATTGTTAGGCGGTTACAGCCATATCTCTTGTCATCCAACCGAGCACGTATGTGCGTTGCATATCGAAAAACCTGCATAGGAGCGGCAACAAAAAGGTATGGATAGGGATACACATCTACTCTTATCAAAGCAGTTTGGTTTGGCCGATGCTCAGGCCATCCACAGTAGCAAAAATATTTTGGTCGATCTGATCACAGTTTGGATGTCCAGATCTGTTAGTAGCCCCTATTCACTAACCCATACAAAAATATATGCCATCTCCAAGGGTCTCCTCATCTACTCCGTCTCCTCTCCCCTTTCTCCCTCGCTACCTCCCTCCATCTCTGTCGTGCGACGGCACGCCGGCGCAGGCGGACCTTGGCCGCCCCCTCCCTTCTCCCCACCTCCCTACGCGGGTAGGCCCCCATGACATGGCGCGCCGTGGGTAGCGTGGACCTCATAACCAGGCTGTCCATGGTAGCAAAGTTATTTTGGTCTGCCTGATCGCAACTTGGACATCCAGATCTGTTAGTAGCCCTAGTTCACTGACCCAGACAAAAATATTTGCCTTCTCCGAGCGTCTCCTCGTCCACTCCATCTCCTTTCCCCTTTCTCCCTCGCTCCCTCCCTCCATCTCTGCTGTGCGACGGCACACCAGTGCGGGCAGACCTCGGCCGCCCCCTCCATTCCCCCCACCTCCCCATGCGGGAAGGACCCCGCCGCATGGCGCGCCATGGGTGGTGTGGGCCTCACACGGTGGCGCAGCGCGCGTAGCCACCATCGCTGGCCAAAGCCACTCCCCTCCGCGTGAGCTCCTGTAGATAGTCGATGCAGGTCTACTCTTCCTCGAAACGTCTATGGCCCCGATAGCTCTGGTGTTCCTTGCCTCATCCTCTCCTCGGTTTGGTCCCTCCTCCCCCTCTCTTCGTACCTCTCCCTGCGAGATCTTCCTCTCCCAGCGCTCACAGAGGCTCGCTCCCCTTCGCTGTGGACGCCGATCTACGTGCGAGTCACCTGTTGGCCTCTAATGGAGGAAACCCTAGCTTACTACTACTTTTGTTTTGTGTTCTATAGGGTGTGGCCTCCTCGGTTCTATTAGATCTTCACAGCACGCATTGTTGTGCCATACAGCTGAGCACGTGGCCATGTCAATGATATTTGTTTGGTTTCTTTGTGTGCATCCCTGATGATTTTGGGTCTGTTGTTTGCATCTTGGTCACCTGCAATGATGACTAATTTTTTTCTTGTTACAGTTTAGTTTGAGGGAATGGGCTACTGTTGTGATGATTGCATCGTAATCCATGTTTAATGTCTGATTTGTAGTGATCGTAGGCTATCGTTACATAGTTTACATCTCTTTCTTTCTCCCTAGTAACTCAGGCAATGTTCAGTAGCTATGATGATTCTTCCTTTACATATACCTACTATGTTGATAACTGAGGCAATGATCATGAGCTGTGTTGATTTTGCTTTTTCATCTCTTTTCTGCCTATTAAGCGATAACTGAGGTGGCTGCCTGATGTGGATGTCGTCGCCTTGACGGAACCCCCGCTGAAATGCACAGCTTGTGATGTCATTGCCTCTGATGCTTTCTCCTTTTGTCTAATGTAATCATTGCCTTTGGTTTTGTGTTCATGCTTGCTTATGATCATTGTCTGTGATGTCAAAACACATATGGATGCCCAATCTGAGCTCCTATTTATTGTCTGGGAAGTCAGAGATGTTCCTCTTCATTGTATGCATGTGATCATTGTCTGTGAACATCGCTTGTCTCCACATATTATACACTATTGATTCTGAGCACATGCCCTATTCCTAGAGATTACATTGTCACATGCTTTGGTTGTCGGTGATCACTTTTTGGTTCTCCTGTTTCTTTTTGTTCTGACTACACTTTGGTTTGTGCTTCACTAAAACTATTACATTAAAATTTTGGTTCTGCTTATACATAAATTTCTCACACATGTGCGTAGAAGATTGTATGGTGATAAAAAGGCCTTCCAATTATGTACCATTGATGCCCTTTTGTTTTGATGAAAAATTTATGAGGTACCTATTTTAGAAGATTGTTTAGTTGTGCCTATTGCGAATATGCATACCAGATATTTGATTAGTATCCTAACATTTTGGTGACTATATTCAGTTTTTCGGTCTGCTGTTTATTTCCTTCTTTGTTTGATTTATTTTCACCTCTTGTTCTTATGGACCTAATGGTTGACCTTCAGCTCTTCCATTTCCTTTGTTTTTGCTTTGCATTTGTTGTCAAAAAAATGTGCAGAGCCATCCTTTCCATCGCCGCTGCTATTTTTGCCCTGCATTTTTCTAGCAAGTTGCCATGTACAGAGGCATCATCCTTTCCATCGTTGTTTTCATTTCTGTCGCTGTTGTTTCCCAACAGGCTGCCATGTCAGGGATACCAGGTATCTTATACTGTCTAATCTTGTAATCTTTTTCTCCATTCATAGAAATTTTTTCTTGAATAGTCTTGTTTGACCATATATCTTCTTTTTGGTGAGATTGTGTTTACAAGCTACCAATAATTCATTTTGGTGTGCGAGAGAAAGATGAGTACCTCACCTGAGACCATTTGCGGCATGTTTCCTCAACTGCTCAACTAGTTTGTAGACTGCTATCAGCATGAAATTTGAAGAAGAACCAAATTATTACACGTTGATTCCTTTGTTTGGTACTTTAGTTTGACCAAACTCTTCCATCGGACCATTCTATACTCATGGAGCCCAAAAGGTTCGTTTCAGGCATCACATACTTCATTGGTGAATTCAAGCCAAATCAACCTTTACAATATACATACACCTAGCTTATGTAGTCATGTTTGTGAACGCATTGACCCTGCAGGTAGGGCAGAAGCATGCAAGGTTGACCATGTAAAAAAGAAGATTCAGCACATTGTCGTATCGTAAATTGCTAGGGACCAAAAAGGTTTGTTCTTGCTGCGCATATATGGATTGCATTCTTTTCCCTATAGTTGTAGTATGTTTGTGACTATCCTATATTTTTTAGCTTATATTGTACCGCATGAATGGGCCTCTAGACTAGACCACAATATAAAATGGAAAAAAATACACAGTCTTCATAGGCCTAGCCATCTCATTAGTTGTCTGATCTTGACAGCGGAAACGGTGTCTGCTCATACAACCTTGATATACAAATGTCATCTAAGTTACAAGTCAATTGCTTGGTCCTTTTCCTTTCGGAATAAATTTACTCCTACGTAACTCTCTACGGTGGCTTCAGACACGGTTTTGCCTATGTAGTATAAAATAGTCTTGAAGCTTTTCTTTTCGGTTTTGATAAGAAACTTGAAGGTCCATTCACCTGCTTCTTACTCTTCAATGAAACTATTACCTCCTGTTACCTATTATGTTTTTTATCTTTAGTTTATCATCACATATATGTTAACATATTTCCCTAAATAACGTTTTGGAAATAATTTAGTCTGTCCATTTTCAAATCTGTATTATTTTGGTTATAATAGTGATTTCAGGTACGGTAGGATAAGGTGGCGAAGCCATTCTAACTAATCTAGACGTAATGCACACCATGTAAGAACACCTACATTGAAGAAACAACCACTATACCCTGATGAAATGTCAGTTCACCACACCTCTACACAGCCATCTTAACTCATAGGTCAGTCTTAACCATTTCGATCAAGTTAAATCATTTTAGGTTATTTTTAGTAAGCGCCTCATAAACAGAGATGCTTTTGCCTACGCGCTTACTAAACATAACCTAAAATGATTTGAGATGGCTGGTCACTAAAAATGACCTAAAAAAGTTAGTACATCTATGTTTGCACTCATAGAAAAAAAATCTAAAAAAGTTTATGCTAAGCGCGCGTATAACATTGTAGGTTGGTTAATATAGTGTATGTATCTATATGGAGTTACTTTACATAACGATTCTATTTCAATGATACAGGAAAAAAGAAAATGGTTGACAAACATACACAGACAAGATCATCGAACCAACCAAAAAGAACAACAGCCATTCCCCATCAGAATCCCCAGCAAAGAGGTGATTTCCTAGAGCACTATAGTACATAGCTACATATTATAGCACCCAGAACAGAACAGCAGAAAACATCAATTTTATTGTAAGACTTCGGCGTGCACTATGAACATTGGTTCATTAAATTTAGAGGTGCAATGTCATATTAATGTATACTATATCTACTACTGTTCCAAGGTTATGCTAGTTAGATACTATTCCATGCTCATGCTATTTGTGTATTTCCCCATGCCTATGATAATCACAAATGCCACATAATTCAGCTCAAATTGTTTCCTTGTAGTCAATCTTATTCTCTATTGTTGGCAGAAATGACCTATGTGTACCTTGATGTGGATTACAGGGTTCACACAGATAATGCTCGCAGCCTTCTTATCTAATAATCTACAACATTATCTATTTGGCATCTTCCAAATTTGAAATACTTCGATGCTTCTTTATGATTCAGACCAATCAGGGTTAGCACTATAATAATAGTGACATTTATGTACGAACAGCTTCTACCCACCATTTCATGTTTTTAAACATTTTAGTTTATTGTAGTTGCCCATGCACGCATCGTGTATTCTTAGGTATATACATATCCTGGATATAGGAACTGAATTAAAATTTCTTCTATGTATGTCTCTAAACTTTCTTTTGGCACCTGCAACAGCCCATTTAGTCACATAATATTATAGATTTAACCTATATGTACGGCCTCAGTTGAGCATTTTTTTATGCTTTAGGAATGGAAATGTCGTTTTTGTTCCAACAATAGGACATCTACCTTCTCAAGTTAATTAGCCTGTGTGGTTATTTTGTGGTCCATAATTTTTACACCATTCATTGCTCTTTTTATAGTGATGCCACTTCACACTTCATAGAAAGGGTTAGCAGATACAGTTCATCCTGAGACAGATAGCTCAAGCGCCTATGAAGGCGCCGCTTCTTAGGCCCTTAGGTGCCTGCAGACTATATACGGTTTTGCCATACTAGATTATATAGCTTTCAGGGATTTGTTTTGTATAGACAGCTTGCACAACATATTTTTCCGCTTGCTAGCAAATCAAATCAATAGAGCAGATATGAAAAGCTAGTTTTACCAGCAAAATTAAGACATCCATAAAACCAAAGCAAATAGTTGCGCCTTTACACAGATCGATTCAATATACTAAAAGGGTGTACCCAGTGCAGAGAGCTCCCGCTCTGTTCGGGGTCTGGGAAAGGGTGTCAGTGGCAAGCCTTACCCTCCTCTGTGCAATATGAGGAGACCGCGACTCGATTCAATATACTAAAACTGAAAATTTAAATTTTGCAGTGAAACCTATACATCGGTATGTGCAATGATATTGAGTTACCCTTGTCCTTTTCCCACTACTTTATTCTCAGCTGCATGACCCTTTTATTTTTCCCATGTCAGTACAAAGAACATGGTATTCGTTCCTTTAATCATAGCCTTCCAATGCATCTTATTGGTCCATAAAGTCTCTGGATCTATTTCAAAAATACAGGACAAAGAAAGCGATGAAGAGAACATAGACAAAACTAATGAAACAGATAAAAAAGGTGGCTCCTTCAGCGTCAAAGAACTAGGCAAGGAGGTAATTTCCTGCAGCCTTAAAATACATGGCTCCATGCTATAATGCGTGGGAGAATATAGCATAGACCATTGGTCTTGCTAACAGACCTCAACATGCATTACATAAAGCACACTAATAGGAACACAAAAGCTAGGTTTGCTTTCCTATAAGAGTTGCATGTATGATTTATAGGGCCACAACGGAAGACCACATGCGGAAAGAAAAGGGCAACAGCAGCGCAGGTTCATCTCATAAACAGCGGAGGTAGCTACTGCACGCTCATACTACCTATCTATTCAGCAGTTGTAATTCCATTTTCTTCGACCTTAAAATACATTGCCCAACCACTGATGTATTTATTTCTATCTATCCCCCTCTAGTTTCTTGAAAATCCACTGTGAAAGAGCTTCTAATGAACCACTGATTCTAGGAAGGCAAGCGATAGAGTTTATGGTTGATTCTAGGAAGCAAGAGCTTTTTCTGACTACAAAGGTGTTTGTGCCCACCTGCTGAACTTTATGTTTAGATTTAGCCTCAATGGTTATAGGCCACATTATTTTCCATTCTGATAAGTTAAAATTCAACTTTGTTGATTACTATTTCCTTTGGTCAGTTTGCATGCTTCGTAGAATTTCTTTGGCTGGTTGCTAAAAAACCTCTAATTCTAGATAAAAAATAATTATTGTTGTATCACTAACTTTTGTATTTTGGGGCTAAAGCAGAATCGGGTTCCAACTTTTACAAACAAGATGGTGGTCGAGGGTTTCCCAACAGCAGAGTAAAAATCTGGAAATGAAAGGTGTGTTCTTCTCTCATCACTCCATTAACTGCGTTTAGATTCTGGTTCTAAAATTAATTCGGGCCTACTTATCTGAAGATTTTAGATCATTTTAGGTAAATCCTGTTTGAAAAGTTGCTTATAAGCAGCAGATGACGACTGGTGTTTTTATGCAGAGCTTTTTGTGTTGCACGCTGACCTTATCAGCTCATTATTTATCGATTGGATTAGTTTAGTTCAACGTTCACAATAAAATCTATTTTTTATACTTGATTTCTCTCGTACCATGAAGAAAGTCGTTCTGTCTGATGGTATGGTCATAACAGTGAAGGGTGGCAGACCTGTGAGCCTGCGGTTGCCGCTTGAACGACCGGGTTATTGCCTAATTCCGTTTATTACTATCAGTTTCTATGGCAACTTGTTGCATTACTATGACAAGTTGTTGCATTGCCAATGACCATATGTTGCTGCTTTTTTTTGCTCTAAAAATATAGATGAAGGAACTTCATATTGGGCAGTTTGTCTTATTACATGTTTTTGTTTTGTTAGCGATTCCCCTTCTCTGTCCAAGTAGAACAATACTACTTATCTATTTTCACCTATAGATGGAGAATAGCAATTACAATTCGCTGTATTGTTACTTTTCTTAATTCTACAGGTCGTCCCTAATTCTATATCTTGTCATAGGCATAGAGGGATGAACTCTCAAGTTTAGTTCAGGATCTACTGAATCCTCTACCTCGATATCACGGCGTGTCCGCGTATGTTACATGTCCTACTTTACCAAAGGTCATTGCTCTATCCAAAACAATACAAATTCTCGTGTCTTCTGTGTAGGTATATCTTTGTTCTTTCCATACTACAATAGGAATCAATTGTAAGCTTGTTTCCTCATCTTTCAATAATTTGTGCCTTCTTGCTACCTATTGTTTTTCCTTATATGCTAGCTAATCTAACATAGAGTGGAACAACTATGACAGACAAGATTTATGATAAATTGTGGATGAGCTTCCAAATGTACATCCAAAACCATCGATGAAAAAAAGTATTCATTTGTTTGGAGCAATGTTGCCTTGCTAATTAAATCGCGGTTAGTAGTGCAACATTTTTACATGCTATACCAGCAATGAAATGTTCCTGCAATGTTTCTCTGATGACTTCCTGTTGTCTGTAAGTTGGCTTCCATTAGGGTGGTCACAATGCTGGATTCCTAAATGTTCAATTGGAACTATATATGCCATGCTTTGTCCTTATCACTCTACCTACATTATTCTGCATTTGGTTTCAGCACACTGCATTTCACTGTTTAACATGGTGAAATTGTGTGGCCTTGTGGTAACTATATCTGCCATAGTGTGCTCTTTGTTGCTTGCCAGCCTGTACTTTTGATGTCTCTGTCTTATGTCCTAATGTGCTTATTACCAGCTTAGACTAGCCTAGTGTTCACATATTGTCCCTTAGTTTGCTCATAACCTTTCTTGTCCTATGCTTAGACCAGCCTGTACTTTTGTACCCAACTTATTGTTTCTGTATATACTTCTTTTCTAGATTCTTATTTAGCAGTTTTTTATCTCCTTTTCCAAGGTGGCATGCCTACGATTTCTTATATGTCATACCTGTGATACATGATTCCTATTGGCTTAAATATTGACCTCGCTTTATGTCACAGATTACTCTGATGCACCAAACTTGGAATTGATGAGAAACAGCCTCTGATACGAACTAAAGTACTAGAAAGGCAACGCGATCCCATATTTATATATATCGAGCCATGCATTAATATCAACTATGTTAGACTCATCAACTATGTTTGGCTTGAACTAATGCTATATGCCTGTATAATATCCCTCCACCTTCATGATCTCCCGAATGAATTAGATATGCATCTTTCATAATACCGTTATTTCCTTTTCCTTGCGAATTTATTCATATTAACCATCAAATTGAATGGCAAATTGTCCGACGTGCGCAAAGCCACGCGTAATGTACTTATCGTGTGTATTACTATGCAAAGTATTTATTGTGTGTATGCTAATATCTTGAAAAAAAAATATGCGAACATGTTCATAACCATGATTCTGTTTCCGACTAACCATCGATGCGCGCGAGGGCGCGCGTGATGGACTAGTGCATGCATAAAGCTCTAGGAAGGTTGCGTACTTGTAGGAATTGGATGATACTAAATCCGTTCTAAATTATAATTCGTTTAACTTTTTATCCCAAGTTTGACCACTTGTCGTATTCAAAAATTTGTGCAAAACATCACTTCTTTTACTGTGGCTTTCTTTATTAACAAAAGTTCTTCAAGAATGACTTAAATTTGACTAGGTTTATATAAATTTTTTGAATAAGACGAGTGGTCAAACTTGAGGTCAAAAAGTCAAACGAATTATAATTTGAAACGGAGGGAGTACATAGCAGTAGGCATTACCTATTTCGGGTGTGTTTCACAGACAAAGAGATCTAATCTAAGTTTAAGATTAATTAGGTATCTTAATTAAACCTAGAGATCCTCTGTTAAGCTCCTAACCCTGAGTAAATTTTGAAAAAATAATGTCTCTCTTGCACGCGAGATTAAGCCCCCACTTTTAACTGAAAATGCAAGCATGATTTTGGCCCCATTCGCTTCGCTGGAAAAAAAAAGAAATATTGTTCCGGCTGATTTGTTGTGAGAAAAAAACACTATTTTAACTAAAAAATAAGTTAAAAAGTACGACTTGTCTTTATCAATCGATACAGATCCGACCGTACTACCTGCCGGAGGTATGATGGATTTTAGCTACTAAGACATCCTTTGTCTTAAGCTAAGCCTCGTCTTTTGTTTCCTAGCTAGGAGGAGTATAATTTTTGTGTAGACTCCAAGCCAAGCCAAGCTAAACGCGCATTGGCGGCTCAAGATCACCAGCATGCTCGCGCCGTCCCACTCAGTAAGCCCGGAGCAGCATTGACTAGATTTTTTTTCACTTGAACTGGCATCAGTCCACCTCCACTCCACCTGCATGTGAGCTCTTCCCCTGCAGCCTGTAGTCCTATACTGCGCCTACAAGTACTCTCTCCGTTTCAAAATATGAGTCGCTACGGGATACGTGTTGGTTAAATTTTTTTAACTTTGACTAGATTTATAAATAATACTTGTAATATTTATATCTCCAAATAAGTTTATTATCAAATTATATTCAACGATCTATCTAACGGTATTAATTATATATTATAAATATTAATATTTATATATATATATATGATCAAAATTAAAAGTGTTTGACTTCTCGAAAAATGAAAATAATATTTATTTTGGGACGGAGTAAGCACATGCCAACCCAAATAGGGATGGACGGGGAATTCTACTGCTACTTTAGTGCCAGGTCGCCTTTTGTCTGGTGAACGTTTCTACACTTTCATTCACTATACTGTGCTCCTACACCCTGTACTGGTCCGCGAATTCGACAACATTTTCCATATGGAAACCTTGCGGCCGTCAAATTTGTCGCAAACTCTAGTGATTTCTAAGCTATTGTTACTATGTTAACTAACAAGGAAAGAAATTTTTGTAATTGCGCAGTTAGAGTTGGAAGAGTTCAAAGATAAAGAGAACTCAGTTCCAAGGATAAAATAGACGGTAAAACTGTAGCTGCGACACGAGTACACAACGACAGGAAAAGCTGGTATAGCACCCAACCCAACTCCTTTAATTGTCAAAAAAAAAAACTTCTCCGTCCTTTCACCTGTGATACGGGGCCCACAAGCAGAGAGCACTACTACTATACCACCGCCGGCCCCACAAGCAGAGCACGCGCGGGTGGGCGTTAAATTGGCGCCATCGCGTCGCCTCCATTTACTGCCTCCTCCTTCCTCGCCTCTCCGGCCCACTTCCAGATTGGCAGATTTTAGCAGCTCGTCGCCAGGCCAGCCGGGCCAGCGCCCGTCGCGCGGGCAGGCAGGCATGGGAAAGAAGCACGCGGCAGGTGGCGGCGGCGGCTGGTTCGCCGCCATCAGGAAGGTGTTCCGGCCGTCGGCCTCCTCCTCCTCCTCTGCCACTACCTCGTCCAAGGACAAGGACAAGGATGCCTTGCAGCGCGGGAAACAGGTAGGCGCCCCGCACACGCCAATGCGATTACCGTTCTGACATCCATGTACAATTCTTGACGAGCTAGCTAGTATTTGGATCGGCTGGCAAGCCATGCCATGCCATGGTGCTGCGAGCGATCGTCATACATGGCGATGGTGAGCGAGTCGTGCCGCCGTGCCTTGCGTGATGCATTTTGCATGCTGTGCGTGCGTGTCAGGACGGCGCCGGCGAGGAGGAGGCCGCCGAGGAGCCGGAGGTGCTTCTGCTGGAGCACTTCCCGGCGTCCGAGACGTCGGCGGATGCGAGCAACGACAACGAGGGCGGCGACGCGGAGGTGGCGGCACTGGCAGCAGGAGTGCGGAAGAATGGTCGTCGTCAGGAGGACGAGGAAGAAGAGGAGGAACTGCTGCTGGCCGACGACATGGAGCGCGCGAGGGCACTGGCGGCCGCGGCCGAGGCCGCCGTGGCCGCGGCAGAGGCGGCGGCCAGAGTGGTGCGGCTGGCGACGCTCCGGCGCTTGACCCGGGAGGAGCGCGCCGCCGTGCGCATCCAGGCCTACTACCGCGGATACCTGGTACGTACGTGCCCACAACCACAAGCTAAACAGGTAGCCGTAGATTACAGCATACGTATACAACTTCAGTTTCCCTTCCCATCCGGCCGTATTATACATACACATTGTTCAAAATTTCAATGCATCATTGTGTGTACGAGCTAATCTGGATCATATGATATATCCCTTCTGGATGGGAGAGTAAACATTGGCATCCTAATCAAGGACTTGCAATTAGGGTCGTCCTTGCACACTACGTACTGGCTAAGGGCCAGTCAGTTTGACAGCTGCAGAAAAAATATATATTCAGGAAAAGAAGAGGGTGTGGACGATGGCGAGAAGAAGCATAAAAGGTGACTGGTCAGTGAGTAGTAGCCTAGTAGGTGGGGAGCCCTTGTTTAATTTTTGACACCATACTACTAATGATGGGGGAAGCAAGGTAAGATCGGGCGTTAAAATCAGGTGATGACTTTTTAAGGTGGCAGGTCTATGGAGGCAGCTGCCAAAGGGAATGATCAAGAAGCAGATCGCTTGCTTACGGCACAAGTAGGGAGGGAGATTTGGCGAGAATGACAAGGGAGAGGGTGACTTGGTGTGGAATCATCATGCATCAATTCCACCGGTGGCGATTAGGTTAGCGTGTACTAGTAGCAGCAGTAGTGCCTGCATCTGCATGCCTGATGACCTGTTGTGGGTTGTGGCAACGGGCGATGGCACCCACCTACCAGACCAGCCCTACCGAGCTGAGTAATTTGCGCTTTTATGGGTCGCACGGCACGGCCGGTTCCGTTGCATCTTTGGGTAGATGGGCGCTCCCGTTAACATTCACACACAGAATGTGTCCACCGTACGTAGGTGCACCACCCAATCCACCGCAACTTTTGCTCGACTTCACATGCTCTCCGCTACTGTGTTTAATTTGGCCTCTTTTAACTGGCTCCTAACTGAAGTCGATCTAGAGTAATAATTCTACGTAGTGGTACAATTTTGTCTGCTAAGATTTGTCTTGTTGCACTACTACTGCAAAGCGATTAGTAGCAGTACCTTTCTTCTGAAAGAGCCATTTAACCTTTCACAAACTCTAACAAATTAAATAGGACCAAACGTACGCCAGTATATATATGCCTACTGTTTCACACATGAAGCCAGTATATATTCCCTCTGTCTCTGAAAAGAGAGTCGCTATGGAAATTGTGCTGGTCAAATTTTTTCAACTTTAACTAAGTTTATAGAAAATACGTGCAACATTTATATCTCCAAATAAGTTTATTATAAAAGTATATTCGACAATCTCAATAATGATAGTACTAATTATGTACCATAAATATTAATATTTTGTTAAATATATTTAGTCAAAGTTAAAAGTTATTGACTTTTTAGAAGCGAGAATCACTCTTTTTTAAGACAGATGGAGTATATGCTAGTGCGGTGGTCGGGCATGTTTGGTTCAAGAGACTAGAGGCTCAAGGAGGGTCCACTACCCTGTTTGGTTTAAGGGATTAAAATGGACTAAAGACCATTAAAGCTGCTGGACAATAGCCAAGATACCCCTATTCAATGCTTTTGGGATGAGTGGGAGGGCAATAATTAAGGGGCATATGCTGTCCTTTTGGCTATAAGTCCCAAATAGCTTCTCTCAAAGACTACTGGACTAGAGACTATTAATTCCTCATAAGTCCCTCCTGTTTGGCAAACTAGGGACTAAAATAAGCTCACGGTCTCTAGTCCTCCTAACCAAACAGACCTCGCTCTCAGACTTTATTTTGTAAAGACACGATTGAGTTATGCTAATGAGTGGTCAAGCTGGTGCAGTGTTCATGTCTCCTCAATTATAATAAAATAAATTGCCCAATGCAACTATAGCTGCTTCCATATCCATCCTCTAGAAGAAAGAGTAGAGGAGATTTTGTACATGTTATATCTCTCCAATCAAGTTTTGATTTGTTTTAGGCCCGGCGAGCCCTGCGCGCACTACGTGGCCTGGTGCGCCTGCAGGCGCTGGTGCGCGGTCACCAGGTGCGGCGGCAGGTGCACCTCACCATGCGCTGCATGCAGGCCCTGGTCCGAGCCCAGGCCCGCGTCCGCGCGCGCCGCGTCACCGAACACCCGCTCCTTATCCTCCCGCCGCCGACACCGCCAGCCAGCCGCTCCACCGTGCTAGGAGCAGCGGGGCGTCCACCATGCGTCGAGCTGGCATTACAGGGCGACCACGACTTCAGTGACGACGACGAGGTGACAGACCTGCTGCTGCGGCAGAGAAGCAGAAGCAGAGGCAGGTTCGGAAGAGGCGAGGATAACGGCGGCGGGAGGAGCCCTTCCGGCGCCTGGGACAGCAGTAGCCGCACCCTGGAAGACGCCAGGGCCGAGGGCGCGCGCCGGCACGACGCCGCCGCACGCCGGGAGCGGGCGCTCGCCTACGCCTACGCCTACCAGCAGGTGCGCCGTGCGCGTGTGTCTGCTACCAGCTACTACCGTACCTGGTGCCGGTGATTATTAATAAGCCTGCATTTACTTCGATTCGATCTGACAAATGTTTGGCGTCCATGACATGAGCAGCGGCAGTGCCAGCGGCAGGAGGACGAGAAAGCCGGCCTGGGCTTCCACTGGTTGGAGCGCTGGATGGCCGCGACGCAGGCGCAGCAGCCGGAGCACGCGCCCGACCACGCCAAGACTACGCACAAGAGCACCACCGCCAGGACGACGTCCTACGTCACGGCGGCCGCTGCTTTCCCGAACGGCATGTCGGAGAAGACGGTGGAGATGGAGACGACGTCCCGGAGCCCACTGAACCATGCCGCCACGGTTGCGCACGGGCGGCCGCCAGCGATCCCAGGCTACATGGCCGCGACAAGGTCGGCTCGAGCCAAGGAGCGTCCCGTGCCGCCGTCGTCCACACCGACGCACGCCAGGAGCCGGTCCGGCGGCAGGCTCGCCGGGGACACGTCGAGCTCGGGCCAGAACGGCAGTGCAATCGCCGGGTACAGCCCGGACTCGAGCGGCACAGGAGACTGGACCCCGCCGCGGCTTGGTGTCAGCACGCGCACCAGCAGGGTGGCCTATACATGAGCTTGACTTGAGCATGGCATTCAAGACAAAATCCAATGCGTCGTACGTCGTGAGTGTGCTTGAGAGTTGAGACGTGTTCGCGACTCATTTTTGAATGTTCTTGTTGTTCACAATGTATGTATGTATAGCTTGCTATGTCAGATGCCACGGCGCCTGATGCCTATGTAAACGATCTGAATACTCAAAACGATTGCGAATAAACACTCGAGAATTCTAGATGTGTTATTATGGCTCAGCTGAGATCGAAGCTTTTTAATCATTTCTCTAAAGAAACAAAAACAAATTTCATCCTTTGTATGCTAGTCTGTTTTCTCGTTAAGTCCAATCAGATTTTGCAACGCTTGAATTTGTTCGAAATTTATGTGATATATGCTTTGAATCTTTTCTTTGAGCTGTTTTTTGGCTTATATATGATGACAAACGGAAAGCATTCCGATGAGAAAGATAAGTACTTCATTTTAGTGGTACTACAAATCTACTGTACAATGCAACACACATCATCAAAACAGTTGGTTGGAGGACGACCGCCTGTAATGCTCACTTGCCCAGCTTCTGCAACAACATTTTTGCCGGAAGTACTAGGGACTGTATCTCTTTATAAATTCACAGTTTCCCGAAGCAAGGAGAACTTAGACTGCAATAGTAGACTTGCTAATTACTCTGCAAGATAAATTTCTTGTCAATTCCCAGTCTACCAATGCTAATATAGCAACTTAAAGTGACTGAATAAGGAATGTGTCAAACAGTGTTTACCTATAAGGTGGAAGCAGACACCCTGACAGGCTTCAAAATTCTTACAACTCTCCTCACGTGTTCAACAATAACATAGAACACTCCAAAGATGAAGAGAAAAATAAGTTGGAGCTTCCCGAGTAGATTGTATGTAAAGACGAGGTAATTCACTCTGTCATCGTCTGTTTTGGTCAGACAACTTGCTGATCCAGATAGAAGAAGACCATCAGACTTCTTTGGAAGGTTTGACCACTCCTCTAGGTCTTTATTTGATTTTGATGCCTTTATCATCTCCATGAGGGACATATTAACCTCAGCTGGTCTTTCATGGCTCACAAGGTGGCCTCCATGGAGCTCAACCAACTTAGCAGCAGGCTGGAGCTTTTCTGCAAGCCTCCTTGCATGGTACAACTGAGCAACCACATCATCCCTGATGAAATGTAAAGAGTGTATCGCTGATCAATATTGTGTGGATCAATGGACAATGATGGATGGATTATGCGAGTTTTCAGTTACCTGCCATGAATAATTAGAACAAGGAAACCTGCGAAGCGAATCCTGTCTAATTCTGTCGGAGAGAGCTTGTGTGTCCAGCAAGCATTCATTTGCCCCTCAAATCCATATCTGGATTGCATGCCACCGGATGACAGACCTTTAACATATTCCTGCAAAGAAAAAATATATATATTATACATAAGTCTGATAGTCACATACTTAATCAGATACTGGGTACATGACAAATAACGTTCTATGGGTTGTTTTGCATCTTTGACTTCTATAGGCGTTCTTGTCCAGGTATAAAAACTGTTGTCCTATTTGTTGTAACCAAGTCTGGTTTTCTAGGACAGGTCAATAATCCCATGTTCTTGTTTACTAAGAGATTTATCATGTTAATTATTAACAGATATATGGGCTAACACTTAAAGAGTTCACTTCCTTCACTGTTCTTCTAACTTCTTACCTGATAAAGCATTTGTCTTCTGGTACTTGTTCCAATAACTTCCTCAAGGTATTCCTGCAGTATGATATGATTTTTAAATCAGTATATCCTTCAACAAATTTTGCATGGGCATACGCAAATCGTACTTTCGAGAGAGAAAAAAAAAGAGAAGTGGTCACCAACCCTCGTGTAGTGGACTTCAAGATCGAGAATGGCTCTTTGCTCCGGCGTTCTTGCTCTTAGAAAACGACATGCAAGAGATATCGTGTGCCAATCAATCTGGAATTGAAAATGTCATTGGCATTAGGACGAGCTTAATTACTCCTAAAAACCGGGTCAGCACAAGTGCAATGACAGCAGCAAAAGAAAATAGTTATTCACCAACACCCAAGTTGAGAACAGTGGCTAACCAATGCATTGAAGAGGTAAATGCAAACTATTGTCAGTAACATGAGTGGATTAATTTTTAATTAGTTATAAAACACGAAACATCGATACTTCAAATAACTATTTTTTAAAAAAGAAACCATGATTTGCGGAAATGCCGAAAAGGGCCAAAGTTGTGTTGAAGTATGTAGTGTTCTAAGTTGTTACCAGTGGAAGGAAGAGGAACCCAACAAATTGTTCTAACGCAGATATATGTCTATCCAAGGAGCATCATCCATTTGGCACAAAATGGCCCAAAACTTAAAATCACTGTAGCTTTCCCAAATTTAACGTAGATAAGGAGGTCGCGATCACGGCCCAAAAAGATCCTCCTATACTTCCAACAAATATCAGCAGCTAGAAATCAAAAGGTAAATTTACTCATTTTTTTTTTAAGAAAATGAAAAGGTAAAATAATTTCCCCTTTTTCTGAAACGAAACTAGAACTCATTTTTGTTTTCTGTGTACTAGACATGTCCACATTGTACCACTGAATTTAAAGCTACAAACTAGAAGCTTCACCCATGTCTTCTGTCTCCCCCTTCCGTGTGAGTGTGACAAAGTCATTACCAACTGTTGATTCTAGCGAATATAATGTTGACTCTTCCTCTCTGTCGATGTCAGATTTTGAATTCACCTTTGAATGTATCATGTTTGTTTTGGTCAATTTCTGTGGCCCAATAATAGGCCACCCGTAAGCCGGAGAATCAATCAATTGCCAAAGGGAACGGTCGACACACCACACAACAAAACAACAACAAAAAAACAGAAATATCCTCCAAGTGAGACTGTGATTCAACTCAAACAAATGGAGCTTTTTCTGAACGTGTCAAAGAGAAGTGCTAAAAAGTGACATGATTTGCAGTATCTGTATTGCTGGGCGAGAGTGGGCGGCCACACCTACCTTTGGGATGCACTGGTAGCCTCCTCCGGTGGTGTTGAGCAACGCCAGCGACGCGACCCGGTCCGGCGCCATTGCGGCCAGTTTCGAAGCTATCATGGAACCTGTTCCAGAATCCAGATACAGTTTGTGTCAAGTTTATTTACAGTTTGTGTCAGAGTCATCAGTCATCACATCAGGAAGACCGATAACCACTCAGACTCAGTCACCAGTGGAGGGAAGAAATTGTCTTACCCATGGAGTGGCCGAAGACATGCGCTCTTCGCCATCCCAGGTGATCCATGAGCGCTAGCGCGTCCTTGGCCATGATCACGGTCCTGCGATGCCAAGAATTGAGCAAGAGCGAGCGATATCGTTAGAACCAGAACCATCCAGCATGCAAGAATCTCCGTCGCTGTCGCGCCAAGGCGAATGGGAAACGAGTGGAGAAGAGCAAAAGAGGTAGGGAAACGTGATCCACGCACGCACGTGTACTGCGACTTTTGCGCCGGGACGGAGCTTCGCCCCATGCCGCGGTTGTCGAAGCAGCAGACCTCGACGCCGGAGCCGTCGTCGTCGTCGGCCGGAGCCTCCTCGTCGACGGGCTCCATGGCGCCCGTCAGGCCCTTCACCTGCGGGGCCCACGACTCGTACGTCCCCGCGAACCCTGCGATCCGATTGGGAAATATATTACAATTTACATCCCTTGGTGTTAGGGAGAACGGTGTCACCAAATTGAACGCGAGGATTCAATTCAAAACGAAAGGAAAACAACAGAGAGAGAGAAGAATGTACTACCGATGATGAGGAGGACCTTGGTGGCACCGTGGCCGTACCGCTGGTAGAAGATACGCACCTCCCCCTTTTCGCTGGCGGCGACGGCCGCCGCGGTCACCACGCAGTACGGCATGCTGCCTTCCTCCTGCCTCTCGACAGCAGCAAGTAACTACAAGAACAGCAGCCGGGACTCTCGCCTCCTCTCCTCGATCACTTCGCCGAGATCAGCGTCAACCAAAACTCCAAATCAGGCAGAGAGGGGACAAAACAAGATGATTCGTGGCGCGCGACGCTATGATACCCGCTCGGCCGCCTCGGCTTATAGGTACACGGAGAGCGGGACCGAGGCGGACGGCGGGCTGCCCGTTGCCCTTCACGACGCGGACACGCAGACGGGGGACAAGATTGGCGGGAGCTTTGTCTTTATAGTCCATCCGTCCAAGTCCAAGCTCCAAGGAATAGGATGGAGAGGCAAACGAGTACACGACGACGTTGGCTACCGCGGTATCCGACTCCGAAATGAAATGAAAAAAAAAGTGCTTCTTCTTTCTGAATGTAAAAAACCAAAATTTTATATAAAAGAAAAGAATATAAAGGATGCCAGAGTCAAACCATAGTTTGACCACGTGCGAGGGGAGGCGCAGTGGGTCCAGGCTCAAGGACGATCCACTCTCCTGCAGAGTGGGCTCTGTACCAGGGGCCAGGGCTGCTGCCCGCGAGGGCCAGCGGGAGAGAATTTTTTTTAATTTTAATATTTTTTAAAAACTAATTTTAAATCTAACACTGTCTGTTTTTTTTTAACTAACACTTTTGGCCACGCCTATTATCCTAGCGTGGCCAAATGCCTGTGCCACGCCATGCATGGTGACGCGGCAGAGGGCTGACGTGGCGGCGACCGGAATCGCTGACTGATGGCGTGGCAGGGTCTGCCGCGCCAAGGTCGACGGCGAGGCAGTGCCGCGCCCTAATCCGTGGTGCGGCAACGCCGAATGAAACCCCGCAGCCAGTCCCGCCTACCTGAGCAGCAAGCCCGCCTAGCCACCGCGCCCGCCGCCCGCCCGACCGTACCTGGACGGTTTAATGGAACGTGTCGCGCCGACAGTGGGAGTTACTCTAAGTATTGCTTGACGTAAAATCAATAGTAGATTTGTTTCTGTCTTTTGTCGAATTTTTTTCATGGCCGAATAGAGAATTTGATAAGCCAATGATATTTTTTACGTCTTTCATAACACGGTTAACCACCCTATTAACTAATCGATTACGAAAAATTGGATCGAATTGAAACGAATATTTTTAAGGGTACTTATTTATTTGCCTTTTTGCCTCCATATTGTAGGATCGGCAGCGACGCGACCATGGACCCCGGCTTTCTTGACCTCTCACGCAAGACGTCGGCCACCGGTGTCGAGATACCCCAGAACTGTCGGTTTTCGAACTAGTTGCTACTTAATCTTACATGCAGTGATGCCGCGACGCATTGAAACGAAGATGAAGCAAATAAATGAAGTCTGTGCGCAAGTTGACAAGCTGTCATATAACATTTTCATTGGTTTGACATAAGTTCAACATAAGGTCGACATAACATAACTAACTAAGCCTGCAAGTTGTGGACGTCAATAATAGTTCAACCTAACAAACTAAGATCCAGGAGTGTAAGGATCCCTCGGACGTCTATGTCTCTTCAGATTTGTTGACAACACATTGGGAGTGTAGCCAACGTCGGTGTGGTTGCGTCACCGGTGCGTACGGCTCGTACCCTGCAAGTATATGATATGCACGATTACTTAGTATTCTTTATGATCGTTAGTTCATATAGCCTACGTATTTAAAGAAATCACCTTTGTTAATACCTGTGAGGCTCCTTGGATACCAAACGGGGCACCACCTAGCTGAGACATGTCGATCTCGTCCTGCGGCCAATCGTCCCACTGGTCGTGCTGTCTGTGGAAGTCTGGGGGGTCATCGTCGTCGTCCTCAGTTGCAGGGTCCTTCCTAGCGCTATGATGTGGTGGTGTACGTACCACGGAAGTGGCACCTATCACCGGCTGAGAAGAGCCGGCTGGTGTCCTCAAAGAGGCTGAAGACGTGCCACCCGACAGCGCCGAGAGTGCGCGGTTCCTCATAAGAAGTGTCCATGCAGCTCAGCTTTTGAGCTAGCTTTCTGCAGCCCTTCTTCACCTTCTGCATAAATAGACGTTAAAGTTAGTGCATTTCCCAAACGCATATACACTAAAGAAATAATTTCAGAACGGACTAGTTTATGTTTACCTCCACAAAAGCCTCGAGAACGCCTGGCCCCTGCCGTCTAGACTCGTGAAGCCAGAACGCTGCTTCGTTGGACAGCCTCGACAATTGTGTCGCCTGGGTACAGAAACGCGATTGAACAGTTTTAGTATACATACTTAATACCAAATGGATAATAAATTATACCATTCAGGTATCTTACCACGTATCTTTGTAGCGGGGCTCTCTGTAGCTGTGTGTCCTCTCTAGTGGCAACATCGTACACATCTTCGATCACATCTTCCTCCGAGTCCTCGCCAATCGCCTTCTCAGTGTATGGGGGCTTGATATGTGTCCTTGTAGACCTGTGAAACCAGCGTAGGTACTCGTCGAAGGTGTGCTAGTCGTGTGGAGGACCCGCATGGATCGGCTACCGTTCTCTGGTCTCCCACAAGTGGATGTGCACGTTGTGTGTCACGCACCAATCCTTGGTCTTGTACCTCTTCCTGCGGTCATACCTGTAACAAAACGATGTTAGTTGTACCATACACACATCTGAATTGTAGCTTTGTTATTAATCGATAATGCACCCGTGCAATCCTTGGTTGGTGGAGTAAAGCGGTGGTGGGTAGCCTGTCATTCTTCTAAACTGTCTGCAGACCCTAACGTGCAAGTGAATCTCGACCACGTGGAAGAAAATAAGAGGGACGTTGCAGCGATACTCCTCTAACTTGTCCCTAGTGATAGGACTGAGATAGTACTGGAGCTCCAGAGCATCCCAAGGACACTAATGCACCTGAATATTTTGTAATTGAGTTACACTGTGATATAGTGTAGATCGAACAAGACACAGGTATGATAGTAAAGAGAGCGTAACCTGGTGTTGTGTCAGGACGTTGAGACCGTTCATGTACTCCCTATACTTGCGCCTCGCATTCCCTCTAACTAACTCTGATTCCGTCCAGATAAACAGAGTTGTAGGGAGTGTATCCTGTCTGTTCCATTGCTGCATTTAACACAATAATGAATTAGCCATTAATAAACTCATCATATGTAACCATATCAAAAAATATAATGAACCGGAGTACTTACTGGTAAACCAGTACTAAAAGGCCTCCCAATGGGCCATCGTTCCCAACACCAAACCTGGAGTATATATGAGCAACCTCCAAGGTTCGCATACCATGAGGTGCAACGGCAGGCAACGCATAGCTATCGATACGTCCATACCAGGACTGTGTTGCCCCAGCTGTACGCCGCTATGTTCTCCCACGGCTGGCATAGTATGTCAAGGAAGATCCAGCTGATGGTGTTGCTCGAGGCGTCTAGGAAGAGGAAAGCACCAAGAAAGTGCTAGAGCCACACTCGAGCGAACCTATCGATCTGAGCCTTCTCAGCCTGTGGGTCCAAGTAATCAAAGCGCTCCGTGATCCAGGACGACGAAACACCGAAAGTTTTTCTGAAATTTACCAAAGAAAATAAGACTCGATGGCTGCAGAAAAGCAATGCAAGTATTAAATAGGCTTTAATTTCTCACTTATTTTTCTTGAAAGCCTCGTCGTCCGGTGGAAGAAAGCCAGTAAACTGAGCCAACAGCTCCCTCCAGTGATCGTTGTCAACTATCTCTGTCATTAGAAGTTCCCCCAACCGAAGGCCAAAAATAGCCTTCATGTCCTGCATGGTCAAGGTCATCTCGCCACAAGGTAGGTGGAACGTGTGGGTCTCAGGCCTCCACCTGTTATAAGAATAGAACGACTGTTAGCTGCCTCAAATTTGTTACAAAAAAATTACGTACAAAGAATACACTCGCACCTGTCTACAACTACAGTAAGTAGTGCTGGGTCAAGGGGCGGAAGACCGTGATTGACAATACGGACAAGCTCGAGGAAGCCGGCACGTCGTATGTACGACGCATAACGCTCGTCCCACTGGTGTGCCCTGGTGTGCGTGCGGATCCTCAAAGTAGGAAAGGTCATCTCTGCATCGTTGTCACTCAAGGTGTGTACTCGATGCTGGTCGTCGTACTCTACCTCAAGAATAGGGTACGACAGGTGCTGCGTGGGAGGGGTCATCCTGTTACAAATTGATAAACTAAGCATTACAATATTCAAATTAACAAAATTCAAATTAACATTATGTAGCATTGCAAAATTTAAACTACTTGTTATGTAATACAAACACAATATGAAAACACAAGTATATATTCAAAGTAACATTAACAAACATATCATGCACTAGTAACATAAACAATTTCACTAGAAATATAAGCATTTGACGAAACTTCATGAAGTCATCAAAATCGACGTATCACGCACTAGTAAGTACCGATATTTGTAAACTAGTATCTATACCCAAAATCCCTAACTAAATAACTAACTATAAACTAAATAATAAATACCTAATCAATCCCTAAACCCAAAATCCTAACTATACTCGAACACACAACCTCAAACCTAAAAACTACCTATGTAAATCACAAACAAATTCACTAACCTAACTATCCTAAATCACTAACTATCCTAAATTTGACAAACTATCATAAGTCAATAACAATCATAAAACCCTAACTATCCTAAATTACTAACTATCCTAAATCACTAATTATCCTAAAATAATAATAATCAAAATAATATGAAATCGAGAGGGAGATACCTTAGGAGCGGGCGGCCTTGACGCGCCGGCGTTCGTGGGCCAGCGCGGGCGCTGCGCGGCGGGAGTGGCCGGGCGCGGCGTGGGCGGGCGGGCGCGGCGTGGGCGAGCGCGGGCGCTGGCGGCGAGTGCGGGCGGACGGGCTCGCTCGCGATATTTATTTGGCCCTACCACGCCATGCTCCATGGCGCGGCAGAGCCCTGCCACGTCACCGGTCGCGATTTCGGTCGTCGCCACGTTAGCCCGCTGCCGCGCCACCATACATGGCGTGGCACCGTCATTTGACCGTGCCAGGGCAATAGGCGCGGCCAAAAATGTTAGTTTAAAAAAACAGACAGTGTTAGATTTAAAATTAGTTTTCAAAAAGTGTTAAAATAAAAAAAAATCATAGGAGACTAGTTCAAGCTTCCACTTATGAGTGCTTGGTTTTAAAAATCAACTCATTTTAGGATAGAGTGATGCATCTTGAATCTAGCAACGGAATGCGCTCGCGTTCGGACGCTTGCGCCAACTACGTCTGCCCACGTGACCGCCCGCACACCTGCGCTAGCTCTACGTGGGGCCCACGTCGCTCCATTTCCCGTGCATACGTCTGTCCACACGGGCCCGCGTCTCGATCTGCACCCGCTCTTGTTTCCCGCATCTGCCGCTCGTGTCCCTCTACTCCCACACGCATACACGCAGGCCTAGCAAGTGCAAAAGCAGGTGGTTGTGGCAGGTGAGTCTAACTACAATATTCAAACACCAGATCTATTTTTACAACATCTAAACCTTTACAATATACGTCCAAAACATATGAAACATTTATGACATATAGTTAAAACACCATTGCAACACGTGCAACATCCCGACCTACTTTTGAAATATCTAGATACAACGCTTGCAATAGATGAAACACTTGAGACATGTGTCTAAAACACTTGCAATATACGTATACAAAAAACACAGATGAAATATTGGGGATAGACGCTTGCAACATACGTGTATAGCCATTACAACATATGCAACATTCGGATCTACTTTTGCAACATCTATAGGAAACAATTGAAACATACATCTGAAATAACTGAAACACTTGAAACATAGGCTTGCAACATATCGAAAAAACGTCTAGAAACACTTGAAACACAGCATCCATGACTGGTGAACTACGGTAGATCGGCGAGGAGGACAGGGAGCGGATGAAGGCTGCCCTGGCGAAGGCACTATGGTGGTGAACCGCGAGGCCTAGCCGAGCAGGGAGGCGAGGAGGGCCGTCGCCCAGGCCATCCCCGATGTCGTGGGATGCTCTAGCACCCTCGCCACCACCGACGGCACGTACCAATCGGCTGGCCACACGGGCTACGACGGGGTGAGGGTGACGGACGTGGTAGTGTGTGTGGGTGGGAGGGGGAGGAGATGAGACGCGCGGCGCGGTGCAGAGCGGAGCACGGCCTGGGAATGGGGAGCCAGCGTCGCGGGCGGGTGTGCGTCGTGGGAGGGAGCGAGTGGTAGGGAAATATGGTGGCAGTGAGGCGGAGTGCGGACACGGCGGCGATTCAAGAATGGGTGCGATCACGGCAACAATTCGAGAGGAAGTGAGTGGAGATTTTTTATTATTATTTTAGCAACGCGAGCGACCATGCCATCGATAATAGGTCATTCGGACGAGCAAGGCCCACCAATGTGGACGTCCGGATGATCGGACGTACTACCCACAACATTACCGATCTAGCAAGAGGGAGTAATTAATCACTAGGCATAGATGGTATCCGGTGTACTCCTGGGTCAAATCTCATTTTTTTGAGAAGTCAGTCAATTTAAAGTTTTAAATCTATATCTAAGGAGCGAACGAAGTGAAAATAGCAGTAAAATCTTACGCGTAAGATCTTACACCGTCTCTCTTACGCGCCGCACTTCGTTGCATTGTTTTTCACCGAGCGACTGCTCACCCGCCCGCTGTACCCACGACGGTTACATTCTCATGAATCACGCTTCCTTCCCACACGGCTGTTTCTTCTCCGTGTCCGCCAACCCACTCGCGCTCCCGGCCTCCGTCGCAGACCCCATCTCCCACCACCCCGCACCTGCGCCCGCCCTCCTCTTCTCGCCCCCGCGCGCCGCCGCGGCCTCGCGACCCCCGGCCGACGACGTTCCCGACGGGAACTCCTGGCACCTCCTTGCCGTCCCTGTCCCCATGGACCCCGCCGCCGCCGAAGACGCCCCTGTTGCCGAGCGTGTGAACCCTGGCCTCTGCTCCCCCTCCCGCTGCCCGCCACATACTGATTCGGGTTTGCCGTCGCGGTAGGGGAAGAGGAAAGGAAGATGGCGGCCGCGAGCATGGGGGTGGTGTGGGAGGTCATGTGCCCCGACGTCGTCAAGGAGGTGGACCTGCCCATCCTCTACTACATCTCCAATCACCAACGTCCTCGCCAACGAGGACTTCAACTTCGGGGCCCGTAAGGGCACGGCATCTTTGAAGCGCTCGGGGAGCTCCTCATCGACTCTGGAGGCGTCTCTGACCAGGAAACTGCCTTCAGGTACCCCTACCGCGTTGCCCTTCATCGACCACCGCCCGCCCTGTTCTCCGATCTGACTAATCCCATTCACACTAGAGGAGAGGCAAAGAGAGGTAATCTATTTTGCAGACGACTTCTCTTAGATCGACACATGATGCAATTGTTGGTAGCATACATATGTTGTTCAACATCTTCCCCACTATGCTCTTCTTCTATGTACTGTCCTGCTTGTTGCTATAGGTTCAATATCAAATGCATGTCGCGGCCCTCATTCAAATTGTTGTTTCTTTGGCCGGCTTCCAATGGGAGGAATCAGCAAAAGAGAGGGACGAAGTACTGTATGTTTTGGTGGCAAGATGAAGAGTATCTGTGTAACTCATTTGCTAGTGAATCTTTAGTATTTTTTATTTCCTTTTGTTTCCATTTTGCAGGAGCAGACCTACCTAAAAGTTCTGCTGTTATAGCCTTGGTACTGCGTTTGGAGATTTAGGGTTCACATCACCTTTATATTTATTCTAGGGCACTCTGTTTATAACATAATTGTACTATGTCTCTATCACTGTGTATGAATTTTGATACTTCCATATTTTTGCAAGAACCATCATTGAGTTGCTATTATAAAAAGAAAAACATATGCTCTGTTTATTTTGCAGATGCATGCTTAACACGATGTAGCTTCATTGAAATGGATCTTCATTCTGCCCTTACCGGCGGGGTGCGGGCACAAGCAACTAAACAAGCCGATAGATGGATCTGTGGTATGTACACCAGTCTTAGTTAAGTTGTTTTATCATTTCTTCAATTATCATGCTAGTTGTTTATTGTGTTCCGCCTCTACTGAAGATTTCTCTACTACGTGAGGGTTTGGGTATTATGACCAACAACGCTGCTAAATATTGTGCATAGATCCTGGGGCTAAATTATGCTTCCAAGAAGGAATTCAAGTATATTCGCTATCAAGGTGATTCTAAGCTTGTCTGTAACCAGATGAGTTCTTATTTCTTTTTCTATTTCTCGGCTTTTGTATTTGAATTAAACCTTCAATAGATAATGAGTGCTGCAGTTCATTCTAACTCTTCAAATTCCACTAAAACATGGAGGGCTGGCAATTTTAAATGTTTTTTCATGACTGTCATATTCTACAGTTTTTCTTCACCAAAGGAATATTTTTAATCCAATCACTTAAAATGCATGGCCCCAAGTAGATGTCACAATGATAGAGTCAGGTCTCGTTTGTAATTTTGTATTAACGAGCCTTCATTTCTACAGCATATGGCTGTCTTGTGCGATATAGCCAAGGAACTAAAGGAAATGTTTGTTACATTTCAAATCAACCATGTTTTGAGGGTAGGTCTTTCATTTTCCATTGTCATTTGTCCCTGTTCACATTTATCTTCCATCTACTAGATTTGTGGTGTAACATGTGTTCTCTGCAACTATTACTCTGTAGCTTAGGTACCATAACGTGAGGTTGAAAACATCTAGGTTGACAGCTCTATAGATTTGTAAGACTTTTGAGCTGCGACAAAACATTTTACATACCGATATATTCCATGAAACGAGTAGACTTGCATCTCTTTTTTCTGAAAGGACCTCATGATATATTAGTACTATTTAATTGTTACTGAGCATTATTGAAGTGTAACTGTTCTGAGTCATTCTTTTCAAAATGGTGTACTTCATTAGTCAAACTTGATTCTAAATGAGCAATACATTATAGTGACTACATTTACATAAATTTAATTGCACAAGGGAGGTGGAGAAGAACGAGAAGATCACAAGCTCTGGAGTGGTTTGATGTGAGAGACGGAGATATTACCTCATAACCGATAAATGTTCTTGTATAGCAACTTGGTAGTTGATTCTAAATCAAGGTATTGTCCTATTGTTTTACAATAATCTTAGTTGTATAGATGAATGTAGTTGTCAATTTGGCAGCTGTAACTGAATAATGGAATTTTCCACTTCAACAAAAGCTAGGATGTTATTGCCAGCTATGAATGAGTTTTTTTAATCCACGTGCGTGCCGCACGTGCATGTTCACTAATATATAAAAAAAGTATTAAATATAAATAAATATCTTTAGAGTAATTATAAAATAAATTTTGTAATAAAACTCTTCAAAAATACAAATGCTAATAATATTTTCTATAAATCTAGTTAAACTTGGCATCAATGACTCCTTGAAAACCAAGATTTACACTTTTTTAGCATGGTGAGGGCAGAATCAAACTTAGCCTTTACTCTGAAATAATGGTACACGGTAGATGGTCTTTATCCATATTACCTCCGATGAGTACTCCTTCTGTCCATAAAAGAATGTAATTCTCGTCTTTCGAGAAGTCAAGCCCTTTAAACTTTGACTGAATTTATATAGAAGGGTACTAACATTCATGATACAAAATAAGTACCG
Source organism: Miscanthus floridulus (assembly GCF_019320115.1). Classification (NCBI taxonomy): domain Eukaryota; kingdom Viridiplantae; phylum Streptophyta; class Magnoliopsida; order Poales; family Poaceae; genus Miscanthus; species Miscanthus floridulus. The sequence goes on along the minus strand of NC_089586.1, from coordinate 54,976,047 downwards.
TTAGAATAGATATGAAATATATTTTTATAATAAATTTATTTGGAGACACAAATATTAATACTATTTACTATAAACTTGGTCAAAGTTATACTAATTTGACCAGCACACTTTTCTATAATTGCATTCTTTTACGGATGGAGGGAGTAATTGGGAATGAAAATGTTTATATAAATTTAGTTAGGAAAGTAGGAAATAATTAGATCTAACTTCTATAATTCTATGATATAGCAAATATGCTCGTGTATTGTTATGGGGGAGAAAAGCTATCTAACGTTCATGAAAATGAGGACGAGGATGGTATATATCTATGTTTTACCTTATCTATAAAATTTAAAAGCTATAATTTATTTTATAATGATATGATATTCATAATATAAGTAAATACTGACAATAATATGGCAATGACCAATTAAGCCTGTATTATTTTTTTTAAAAAAAAACTTTGTATCGAATTAAAATACAACTGTCGGGGACCTAATACCAGGGTACCCCAGGGGATGGAACCGATAACCACCAAATGTAAAAAACTTCTGGACGCATAAGGGCGCCATGTCATCCCTTGTTCGAATGACAGGAGTTCGGTTCCACCTCGCCCGACACCTTTGGGACGGGCTCGGTCTCGCCCGAGGGCCGAGGTATAAACTCCGTCTCGCCCGACGCCTTGAGGACGGGCTCGGTCTCGCCCGAGGGCTGAGGGATGAGTTCCGTCTCGCCCGATCCCGGAGGGGTGGGGTCAGCCTCACCCGACGCCTTTGTGGGATAACCCTGCCTCGCCCCAAAGGCTCAAGGCTAATCTCCATCTCGCCCGACGCCTATAGGGCGGGCTCGGTCTCGCCCGAAGGCTAAGGGATAGATTCCGCCTCGCCCGATCCCGGAGGGATAGGGTTAGTCTCGCCCAAGAGATAGGGACTGGCCTCCGTCTCACCCGACGGCCCAGAACAAGCCTCGCCCTGATCGATATCTATCCCTCATAATGATGGGTACAGGACGAGACAAGACATTCGGGTCAACCATGGCTCCAACGACCATACCCTGCGCCCTGGCAGGAAAAGGACTGCCAGGGAACGACAGGACTGATGCTTTAGACCCTTCCGGGCGCCGCAGAGCCCAAAAGGTATTACAGGTGTGCACGCCTCACCCTGTAGAGTTGTAGGCGCCGCCTTCAGCTCTGGGACACGGAACCCAACAAAGATATACGGCAACCGCTACGCTCCAAGAACGGATTTGCTATCTCCACGGACGACGGGTATTCCGTCACCACGCTGTGGACCCGAGGGAGCGGCGTCTGGGCGCTCTTCCCGACCCCTCAGGTCCTCCCAGTCGGAAAGCCTTGCCACGGTGCCACACCGGACCCCGACCCCGAACTCTCCCAACAAGGAATCATGGGAACCAGAAGGCGCACGGAGCGGGGCTGGGAGAGGCTCATAAGTCAAAACCACCGTACTACAGCCCATACCCTGCGCAGGGCAGCGTTCTGTGACTAGCCTGACATCCTACAGAGACATCGACAATATCGTAAGCACTTATCTTCCTTCGCACTCATCAGGATGGAGGACCTGATCGGATAGATGTAAGCCACAGGACTAAGTAGAATACGCATCCTGGAGTCTTCACCCTTGTAAAGCCAGCCCCTTCATCTATAAAAGGGGATGCGCATCCTTCATCAATGGAGGAGGAGAACAATAGGACGGAAAAAATAGGACCGAACAATAGAACACATTCACACACATTCAAGCAGCTACGAAGCTCTTGACCACCTTTCAATCCTTCGATCAGAGACTTGGGACCAGTCCCTCTCTCGGCAGTTTGTATCCCTTACTACAGATTGTTTACGGTGCTAATAACACAAGCAGCAACAAACTGGACGTAGGGACGTTCCGCCCGAACCAGTATAAATCCTGTGTCCTTTAGCGCACCATCCGAGCCTAACGCGCATTACTATAAATTTACTTGCCGGTGCTTGTACGAAACACCGACAGTTGGCGCGCCAGGTAGGGGCTCTGCGCGTTCCAAATCAGGTCTCGGATGGCCACCCACGCAATCACCTGGGCCCCGGGCGCACACGTGCGTTTCGGCGACCTGGATTTCATCATCACACTAGGAGGAGAGCTGGCGCTGACTCACTCAGCCGCCCCATCTCTCCCTTCGATCAACTTCAGCCGTCTCAGGCTTAAGGGCCCACCGAGCAACTCCCGGGGAATCTCGTCACCCAAGGAGACCTCTCACAACACCACCATGTGTTCGGAAGGGTCCGGATGGAGCGCCCCGACAGCATTTCCGTTCGGTCTCCGCAACGTTGCGGCGACCGCTGGCCGCCTTCTGGCGCTGCGTGTGGTTCAACCACCCACGGACATCGAGTTCGTGGGGGCGATTGAGCGGGATACGGAGACCCTCTACGAGCTCCTCAACGAGGAGCCTGTATCGCTCTCCAGCTCAGATTCAGTAGGGGGAGCCACCACCCTTCCCGGGAATGCTACATGACGCAGACCCCCGAGGGTCACGTCGAAAGCGCCTCCAGGGAAGAGGCCACCCCTACAAACAATCCTGACGGCAGATCCGGGGAGGATGGGACAGCCCCATCTCACCTGAGGATGGAGCAGCTAAGGGCTCGTCAGCAAGAGATCAATGAGGCCGGGCAAGGGCTCGCACGGGAATACGCGGACATCAATCGCGAGATTGAACGCCGCAAAGACGGGGGGCGCGCGCGCGCCACAGCCCGCACCGTACATCAAAGGATCCTCACCGACGATGGGGCCTTTCCTCACTTCACTCGAGCCAGCCAGAACATCGCCGCAGCAACCGCCTTGCTGCATGGCCTCCCGGAGGCCGCGACGTCCGAGGATCGACGCGCTTATCGGGAGATTCGCACGTTGCTCGAGCGTGCAGCCGCGCAGCAGGCGGAAAGTTCGTTGTCTCGACGACGCGAACCCGACACCAGTCAGCGCGCACCCTCAGTGCGTCCCACCAAGGACGCATCCGTACACCAAACACCGCCAGCCGGCGGGCAGCCCTCCGTCGTCCCTGTACATCAGCGCCTCGGCCGTGGCCGCGACGTACGCAACATCATCGACGCCCGGAGGCGTGCCCACGGCGACGAGGGAGAAGCAGCGCGCCGCGGCTATCATCCCCGACGTGGCGGGCGCTACGACAGCAACGAGGACCGAAGCCCTAGCCCCGTCCTGCTAGGCCCTCAGGCCTTTGGTCGGCATATCCTCAACGCTGCGTTCCCTCTAAGGTATCGACCGCCTACGAACATTCCCAAATATTCTGGCGAGACAAATCCCGGGCTTTGGCTCGAAGACTATCGGCTTGCATGTCAGGCCGGTGGTGCGAGTGATGATAACTTCATTATTCGCAATCTCCCGCTGTTCTTGGCCGACTCGGCACGAGCATGGCTGGAGCACCTACCGTCCAATGCTATTCAGAGTTGGGCGGATTTGACTGAGATCTTCGTGGGTAATTTCCAGGGCATGTACAAACGCCCTGGAAACCCATGGGACCTCAAGAACTGCCGTCAGAAGGCCGATGAAACCCTCCGCGGGTACATCCGGCGCTTCTCCCGACAGTGCAATGAGCTCCCGAACGTCGCCGACGCCGACGTGATAGGAGCCTTTCTGTCCGGAACGACCTGCGAATCCCTGGTCCACAAGCTGGGACGCAGGGGCCCGCGAACTACCAAGGAACTTCTGGACATCGCCACCAGTCACGCCTCTGGAGAGGAGGCGGTCGGAGCCATCTTTGATCGCTCCGACGGAAAGACAAGGCGGGACGAGGACGCTAGCGAAGGCGCCTCCAACCGTCCCGCCAAAGGGAAAAATAAGAAGCAACGGCGCGACAGCTCACTCGCGGCCGCTGCCGACCGCAAAGGTGGCCGGAAGCCCGCGGAGGGCACCCCGAACCACTTCGAGAAAATGCTCGAGGGGCCATGCCCAAATCACGCCTTCCCGGCCAAGCACCTATACAAGGAATGCGGCCTTATGCGCAAATACTTGGTCGGGGGTCTGAACAAGGAGGAGCAGGGGAAGGAGCCTGTTCCCACCACTAACGACACGGAGGAGAAGGACGACACCTTCCCAACACCGACCGGTGCCCTCATGATCTTCGGAGGATCAACGGCCTACGACTCCAGGCGCCGCCAGAAGGTCGCACGTCGAGAGGTCTATACCGCAGGACCGGCTATGCCAGCATATCTCCGGTGGTCGGAATCCGCCATAACCTTCGACCGGACCGATCATCCGGATGCCATCCCACACCCGGGAAGGTATCCGCTTGTCGTCGACCCGATCGTCGGTCCAAAGCGGCTCACCAAGGTACTGATGGATGGGGGCAGCGGCCTCAACATCATGTACGCCGAGACGCTCGACGAGATGGGCGTCGACCGAACGCGCCTCCACCCCGTCCAAGCACCTTTCCATGGCGTCGTGCCAGGAAGGCAAGCTGTGCCACTAGGGCAGATTGACCTGCCCGTCACTTTTGGGGATCGATCCAATTACCGGACTGAGACCCTCACCTTCGATGTAGTGGGATTCCCGGGGACTTTCCACGCCATTCTGGGGCGACCATGTTACGCGAAGTTCATGGCCGTACCCAATTACACATACCTGAAGCTGAAGATGCCGGGCCCCCCGTGGGGTCATCACCATCGGCACCTCCTTCCAGCATGCTTACGAGTGCGAGGTCGAATGCTGCAGACACGCATCCGCGGTCATCGCATCCGAAGAGCTCGCCACCCTCAGGGAGGAGGTCATTGAAGGGACACCCGACGCAAAGAAGTCGTCCGGATCGTTCGAATCGGCAGAGGGCTCCAGGGACGTGCTTTTGGATCCCAGTAGCTCCGAGGGCAAAAAAGTCCGAATCGGGACCGCGCTCTCCTCCGCATAGGAAAGCGCGCTCGTCGACTTCCTCCGCGCCAACAAGGACATCTTTGCGTGGAAACCCTCGGATATGCCGGGCATCCCGAGGGAGGTTGCCGAGCATACTCTCCAAATCCTCCCGGGCTCCAAGCCGGTGAAACAACGCCTGCGCCGCTTCGACGAGGAGAAACGCAGGGCCATCGGCGAGGAGATAGCCAAACTACTGGCCGTAGGATTCATTAAGGAAGTATACCACCCAGAGTGGTTAGCAAATCCTGTTCTTGTTCGGAAAAAGAGCGGGAAATGGAGAATGTGTGTTGATTATACTGGCCTCAACAAAGCGTGTCCAAAGGATCCATTTCCTTTACCACGAATAGACCAAATAGTCGATTCCACCTCGGGGTGCGAAACCCTCTGTTTCCTGGACGCATACTCAGGCTACCATCAGATCGCGATGAAAGAGTCCGACCAGCTCGCGACATCTTTTATCATGCCCTTCGGATCATTTTGCTACGTTTCGATGCCGTTTGGTTTGAAAAACGCTGGGGCAACGTACCAGCGCTGTATGCTTAGTTGCTTCGGAGATCTCATCGGGCGAACCGTTGAGGCCTATGTCGACGACATCGTAGTCAAATCCAAGCGGGCTGACCACCTTGTCGCCGACCTTAAACGTACCTTTGTGAAACTCCAGGCGAACGGCATCAAGCTCAATCCCGAAAAATGTGTTTTCGGGGTCCCGAGGGGCATGCTGCTCGGCTTTATCGTCTCCGAGCGTGGCATCGAAGCCAACCCAGAGAAGATATCAGCCATCACGAGGATGGGCCCGATCCAAAACATAAAGGGGGTTCAGCGGATCACCGGGTGCCTTGCCGCTCTCAGTCGATTCATTTCACGCCTCGGCGAACGAGGACTCCCCCTTTATCGACTCCTGAAGAAAACTGACCGCTTCGAGTGGACAGCCGAGGCTCAGGAAGCACTTGACATGGTTAAACGATTTTTAACTAAGCCGCCGGTCCTAGTTCCTCCATGCGATGGAGAATCTCTCCTACTATATATATCGGCCACCACCCAAGTGGTTAGCTCCGCCTTAATAGTAGAGCGAGAAGAAGAGGGGCATGCCTTCAAGGTGCAACGCTCTGTATATTTCATCAGCGAGGTGTTATCCGACTCCAAAACCCGCTACTCCCAGATCCAGAAACTCCTCTACACTGTCCTCATCACCAAGAGGAAGCTACGCCACTACTTCGAGTCACACCCCGTGACAGTAGTGACGTCGTTCCCCCTCGGCGAGGTCGTTCGTAGCCATGACGCTACAGGAAGAACCGCAAAGTGGGCACTCGAGCTGATGGATCAGGGCATTTCTTATGTCCCCCGAACGGCGATCAAATCTCAGGCACTGGCTGATTTCATCGCGGAGTGGACCGAGGTCCAGATGCCACCAGCAGCCATCGATCAAGAGTACTGGATAATGTACTTCGACGGATCGCTGATGAAGAAGGGCGCCGGAGCAGGACTAGTCTTTGTATCCCCCCTCGGGGTCCACATGAGGTACATGGTTCGGCTTCATTTTCCCTCATCAAACAATACTGCAGAATACGAAGCGCTCATCAACGGCCTACGAATCGCCATCGAGCTGGGCATCCGACGCCTTGACGTCAGGGGCGACTCTCAGCTGGTCGTCAACCAGGTCATGAAAGAGTCGGGCTGCCACGATACCAAGATGGAGGCATATTGTCAAGAGGTCCGACGTCTGGAGGACAAATTCGACGGCCTCGAACTCAACCATATCCCCAGGCGCCTCAACGAAGCGGTCGATACACTCGCAAAAGCAGCATCCAGCCGAGAGCCAGTTCCAACAGGCGTCTTCGCCAGTGACCAACACAAACCCTCGGTACGCTACGCGGGGTCGGAACAAGCCGACGGTGGCCCTTCTAGTCCGACCCCCAAGGCCGATCCGCCAACTGTTCCTCCCGACCCCGAGGTCATGGAGCTTGAAGAAGACCCGGCAATGGAGTCCGATCCTCCCAATGACTGGAGAACGCTTTACATCGACTACCTCCTCCACGACGTATTACCAACCGACAAGACAGAAGCCCGACGGCTCGCGCGACGCGCCAAATCCTTCGTTCTTGTAGAGGGCGAACTCTACAAACGAAGTCACATCGGAATTCTTCAGCTTTGCATCCCTGGCGAACAGGGAAAACTCCTACTGAGCGACATCCACGGAGGGGCATGCGGACACCATGCCGCACCAAGAACCTTGGTTGGGAAGGCATTCCGACAGGGTTTCTATTGGCCCACCGCAGTAGCCGATGCCGAGCAAATTGTACGCACCTGCGAAGGGTGCCAATACTACGCTCGGCAAACACACCTCCCGACCCAGGCTCTCCAGATGATCCCCATCACGTGGCCCTTCGCAGTCTGGGGGCTTGATCTGGTTGGGCCACTTAAAAAAGCGCCCGGAGGCTTTACCCACCTGCTTGTCACCATAGACAAGTTCACAAAATGGATTGAAGCTCGGCCAATATCCACAATCAAATCCGAGCAAGCTGTGCTGTTCTTTCTCGACATCATCCATCGCTTTGGAGTACCGAACTCCATCATCATAGACAACGGCACGCAGTTCACCGGAAGGAAATTTGTTTGTTTCTGTGACGAACAACACATCCGAATCGATTGGGCAGCCATCGCGCACCCCCGGACGAACGGGCAGGTCGAGCGCGCAAACGGCATGCTCCTTCAAGGCCTCAAACCCAGAATTTTCAACCGGTTGAACAAGTTCGGCGCGCGTTGGCTCGCTGAGCTCCCGGCTGTACTCTGGAGCCTAAGGACGACTCCTAGCCGGGCCACCGGCTACACACCCTTTTTCATGATCTACGGCTCCGAGGCCGTTCTCCCGACAGACCTCGACTATGGAGCACCAAGAATCAGAGCATATGACGAACAGGGAGCCGAGGCATCTCACCAAGACGCCATGGACCAGCTGGATGAGGCCCGCGATATCGCCCTCCTCCGTTCAGCCAAGTACCAGCAAGCGTTACGGCGGTACCACAGCCGACGGGTGCGGGGTCGAGCCTTCAACGTCGGAGACCTCGTCCTCCGCCTTGTGCAGAGCAACAAGGATCGCCACAAACTCTCCCCGCCCTGGGAAGGGCCCTACATCGTCGCGGAAATACTTCGCCCAGGCGCCTACCGGTTGAAAACCATCAAAGGCGAGGTCTTCACCAACGCCTGGAACATTGAGCAGCTACGTCGTTTCTATCCTTAAAATAAGCTTACACTTTTCCTTATAAGTTTTTGTCTTGACAGAACCCCGATCCTTAGTGACTACCGACCCCTGCAAATCGCGAGGGGTCAGACCTCACTCGGGGGCTGGCATGTGATCGTAACATATGTCATGTGTAATACAAGTATTACGCTTGTAAAAAATTCCTCTGTTATACTCGCAAACATTTTCTAAGTTTTCCATTCGCCTCGTAAACGAGTCTCGAGGGCTAAGATCTTGGGAACCAATTCTGAATACAACTGGTAGGACTGCGAGACACCCACTCCCCAGCGGCTGCAACCTCTTTGCTCACCAGTTCAATCAAAATTAGTTCGCCCACGTTCCTAGCTTCCTATGACTTAGACCATGAGAAGAGTTGGAAAGCGTTAAAATGACTTGCCATAAGCAAAGGATGTAATTTTGTTCATTACAAAAAAGTTTTGCACGAATTCACCACTTACAAAGCGATGTCATTACAAAAAAGGAACAATATACCCTGAAGACTGTTTACTCGGGGGCTTCCCCACAACATTATTTCATTACAGTCTCGGCTCAGCTCTACCACAAGTGCTACTACGATCGCCGCGCCACGCTCTCCATCGGCGACATCGAGGGCATGTACACGGGCCAGTTCGTCCACTGCGGCCGCCGTGCCACGCTCTCCATCGGCGACGACGAGGGCATGTACACGGGCCAGCTCGTCTACTACGGGCACCGTGCCACGCTCTCCATCGGCGACATCTTCGCCGGATCCTCGAAGGCGCCACCATCTATGACGCCTCCGCCGGAGCGTCCGGGGACTACGCCATCGTCGTCAGCCGTAACCCCGGCAGCAACGCCACCGTCATGACGTCGGGGGACTACGCCATCATCCCCAGCCATAACCCTGACAACGGCGTATGGGCAGGAAATGCCTCCCGCCAAGGGAGAAGCGCAGCGAACGACGGCGCAGTCAACGACGTACGACGCCCACCGACGCCTTTTCTCCCTCAGCAGCAGCGACTCCTCACCAAGGGCCGCGCGCACCATCTCATCTACGTTGGATAACCTCCGGCTCGACATCACGCACCAGACTCACGAGCAAGGTTGTAAGTTCTCTGTCTCCCTCTGGCATTACTCTTCCTCACTCAGGAACCACCGCGACGCATGGACGCGTTTGGCGGAAAGGAAGAAGGAGAGATAGCGGCTCGGAGGCAGAAGGGGAGGTGGGATGAGAGCTCCTCTCCCCCTCCCTATTTAAAGAGGAAGCGCTGTAACTGAGGAAAGGCGAAAGGTCGGACGAAAAACCCTCTCCCTTCCCTCTTTTTTAATATGCAATCAATGCTGATTGATATCTGAGGAGACGCGCCAGAAATGACGGGACGAACCCCGGTCTGCGAGGCATCCCTCTTCGGTCAAACTAAACACTGCCAGGGTATGGCCCGCCACTGACCCGCTCCGGACGCGGCGATTAAGGCACCCCCATAGGCAGACAACTTTTTCGCCTTCCCATGCAGGACCACGGACGACCCGATGACGGGACCCTTCAGTTCTCCTGGGTCGACCGTTCGGCCCAGAAGACACGACGAACGAACGACCAAAGAAAGACGTCAGGACCCGAACCCATCTGGGAGGAGCTTTTCCGCCACTCATATCACCAAGGTAACGTTACCGACCCCGCTTTTATTTTCAATTAAATGTTACATTCAAAACATTTCATATGCAAAAAATTGCATCCAAACGGTTCGTGTCACACCATGAAACGGCTGTCGCCTCATTCGATATAGGCAGCCATAGGCTGAGGTTCGAAGGTCGGCCCGCAAAGGGCTCGAGGCCGCCTCACGCCGAACAGGGCCAGGGAGAGATAACCAAGACGAGCCCCAGCGGCCCTGCCTGATCCCGCTCAGAAGCAAACCGGGACGTCTCAACCTTCTCTCGTTCGATTCTAACCTCGAGCCAAACCCATAGAATCTCCATCGAGGAGAGGCCATCGGGCCCCCTGAGCTTATCGAACGACTCAGGCATCTGCCGGGAGGCGGGTTAAGAAGTTGTGGAGTGCCACCAGAGGGCTCTGCCGACCCCATCAGCAAATGATGGACCCGGATTCCACACGAACGTACCCGTTAGCGAGCTCGTTGAGCGCGGTACTCAAGCCATCGAGGCAAGTGTCGTTCACTCAGCCCCTCCGATTGCGAAAACCGAGGACGGGGTAACACGCAAATAACGGCCGACCCCTATCAGACCCTAACAAGGCTCGGGGGCTCGGGCCAAACAATGCAGGGACAAAGGCCCCACCTTGCCGAGCCCATAGAGTCCCCAGTTGGGATTTCTGTTGGAAGACAGGGCGGGGATTATCGCGATGACATCCATTGTCACCAAAACCACGATTCCGGTCTCCAGTAACACCCGACCCCAGGCAGGTGCGGGGGTCGGACCTTACTCGGGGGCTGTTAAGGTACGGCTACCTCCTCAATCTCCTCGCATTATAATCAGCGGCATAATTCAAGGGAACATATTGGTAAGACCGTAAAAAATCAAATCGCAAAAAATCAAACAAAAACGAAATTAAGACGCAAAAGCACGAAAGACGTCCAGACTCAAAAAAAAATACCAACACTTGTCCACATATTACATATAAGCTGTTCTCAAAATTTTTCGATTAATTACTCCCGCGAAGGGAGAACCATCTCTTTCAGGCTGTCTGCTAGGTTCTTCGCAAGGGGAGCGACCATCTGCTCCATTTCCTCCAGCTCTTCATCCTCGTAGGTGGACGGAAAGCCTTCGCTCATCACCTTCAGGTTTATTTCCTTCTCATAGTGGGCGTGGGCGACGGTGAAGGCCTGGGTAATCCCGGCGTGAAAGGCACTCTCCTCAAGTTGGCCCACCCGAGCCGTGATACCTCCGACACGAGCCGCGAGCGGGCTAGTCTCCACTGGCTCCGTCACATTCAGGGCGTTAAGGACCACCCCGACCGCAGCTTGTAGAAGATCATGCTCATCGCTCTCCGCCTAAAGGGCCCTGCGCGTATAGGCAGCCTCTTTCTCCAGCTTGGTGGCGACGTTCTCGGCACTCAACCTTCCTTTCACCGCGTCATCAAGCTCCGCCCGAAGAGAGCGGACCACCTCGACGTCCTCGTCCACCTTCTGCTGGAGGGCTATGGCCCTACTCTCGGCCTTCTGCCGGAGGTCCCGCTCCATCTCCAGCTCCTTCAGGACTTCGCCGGCCTTCTCATTGGCCGCGGCATTCCTCTTCAGCAGCTCGTCTCGCTTTTTTTGGAGTCTGGCAATCTCCTCTCCATCCAGCTTGGACCTCGCCGACAGGTCCTCGAACATCCTATGCGCCTCCTCCGCATCCTGACGCGCCTGGGCCTCCCGCTCCTGGACGATGGCAAGCTGGGCGGCCATGTTTGCTCACAGCCGGGCCTCCTCGGAGAGGCGATCCCGCTCCGCCTTCTGCTCGCGGAGGAATTGGGATTTTTTCCGGCTACGAGCAACAAGAATCTGAAGAAGAAGAAGACTGATATCAGAAATGCGAGAACCCACAAACACACGAAGAAAGAAAAAAGAAAGTCCAGAAAATACCTGAGAGGTAGGGATAACGATCTCACGGAGGGCTCCTCTGGCCTGGTCCAGGGCGTTCAGCATGGTCGAAATCCCGATGTCAAGACCCTCTCGCTCCATACTCTCGGAATGATCATCGAGCGAGAAAAGAGCCGACGTCGGGTCCTGAGCAGCCATCCACTGGAGCGGCGGCTCCCCCCGCGCAGGGGAGCGGCTTCCTCCCGACAAAGGGGCCGGTGGCGGCTCCCTCCTGACCCTGTGCGGCACCACCGCTGCACTCAAGGACCCTCCGGCTGGACCCTCCTCCGTCTGGACCGCTTCGGGCGCCACAGGCGGATCCACATGGGCACCTGGCGGCGCGGATTGCACCACGCCCTCGGGTGCCACCACGACCGCGCCTGGCTGATCTTGGCTCGGCGCAGTCACGATCACCGGCGGCATACGGTCCTCGGCCGGCTCTTCCACGCCCGCCACGGAAGAAGCCGCTCGCTCAGTAGCCTCCGCAGGCGTGGGAACCACCATGGACGCCGTCGGTTCGGCCAACGCAGCCCCAACGTCGGCACCACCCCTGCCCGAAACAGGGGTAACTCCAGGCGACGCCGTCTGTCCCGCTTGAAGGGCGAGACTCTTCTTGGGCGCCAGCCCCAGGGGGTGACCCGTCCGCAAGAACCTACACAAAGGTAATAACCGTTAAGTCAAAATAAAAATAGAAGAAAACAGAGGAGTCAAGAGCTTACGTTGACGTCCTCGGCCGACGGAAGCATTTTGGGGACGGATCCCCAGACCCCTGCCCTGACTCGTCCGGGCAGGACCGTTTCATGCCTGCCCCCTGCTCCAGGGCAAGGGGGTTCGTCTCGTCGGGCGCGGCACCGGAGTCGCTCCCTCCCATCGTCTTGTCGGGCGCGGCACCGGAGCCGTCCCCCTCCCTCGTCTCACGGGGTGCAGCACCGGAACTGCTCCCCTCCATCACCTCACAAGGCGCGGCACCAAAGCCGGGCGCGGCTCCAGTACCACCCCCCTCCACGATCGCCTTAGGATCGATGGCAGCAAGCCCGGTGGCCCCCATCCACCGATCCTCGGCCGGCACGCCGTGCGAAGCGACGGACTTGCCGGCCTCCACCGACCTCATTGATTCACTTCCCTCTGCGTGAAAAGCAAAGGGCCCCTGCACGGGTGGGTGGCCACTTGTCAGCGTTTCCTCATCCTCCAGGACGCCCCAATCCACGTCGACGGCTACCTCGTCGTCGCCGTCGTCATCATCATCATCGTCGTCATCCTCACTGCTCACGTCCTCTACCCGATCCCGTGCCTCCTGCTTCAGTCGTTTTGCCTTCTTCATCTCCTCCTTTGCCTTCTTGTCCCGCTCGGCCGCGAGTCGATTCGCCGCCGCCACAGCCCTGTCCTTCGGCAGTGGAGCCGGACTATCCTTGAAGACTAGCCCCCTCGGCTAGCCCCAACATCACAAAAGCAAGTTTTAAAAAGGGAGATTCAGGAGAAAGAAAAGAGTGCAGGGGAAGAGGGCTTACGAATTCGAAGAACCCAGGCTCCGGCCGCATTGAAGGATGCCCGGGCACCGGATACACGATGTCGAGGACCATGCCGGCAGAATCCTTCGTCGGCTCCGTCGCCTCCTTGACACGCTGCGCCACTTCCGAATAAGGGAGCGCCTCGTCAACGAGCACCGTTCCCTCGAACGACATCCCTGGCATCATCCGATGCAGGGGAAGCACGCGCGCCATCAGTGGCGCCACCCTCCTCGCGTGGTAAGCACCGATAATCCCCGACCCCTTTACACCCCGACCCTTCAGGGCATGGAGGGCGGAGAGAAGGTCGGAGATGTGCTTCTTGTCTTTAGTCTGGACGCCCCAGCCCCACGACGCCGGAGCATCCACGATAAGACGTCCGGTGTACTTCGGTAGGGTGGCACTCACATCATCCCTAACATAAAACCACTGCGAATGCCATCCCTTGTTGGACGTAGCCAGACGCATGTACGGGTAACCCTTCGACCGGGTGTGGCGCAGGTGAATGCTGGCACACCCCATCGGCGCATCTACTTCTTTCCCCCCAATCTTCCTCTTCGACAGACTAACGCTAAAGAAATACCGCCACAGATCAAAATGGGGATCGATCCCCAAGAAACCCTCGCACAGGGCAACAAACGCTGCCATATGCTGTATCCCATTGGGAGTTAGATGCTGCAGCTCTACCTCATAGTAATCTAATAGCCCCCGAAGGAATCTATGCGCGGGTACCCCGAATCCCCGCTCATGGAAGAGGGCAAAAGAGACGACATACCCTTCAGGCGGCACCGGCTCACCCTCGTCGCCAGGAAGCAACCACTCCTGAACGGCGGATTGTGGGCGGAGAAGGCCACGGCGAACGAGGCCCTCCAGACGCCGGGAAGAGATGCTTGATCTGCCCCACAACTCCATTGAGGCAGTAGGGGGGAAAGGCAGGCGCGAGCTTAACGGCGGCTGGAACACGAACGCAGGCCGGTCGACGGTGGCGATGCGGGCGTGAGGAGCTGGGAAGATTGGCGGCGGATGTCTCAGAACGCAAAGGAAGGGGAGCGAAATACGGGACCCTGGGGGCGAACCCCGCGGTTTTATAGGGGGCGACGGACACGAGAAGGGCAACCGTCCGCCTCGATCTCCGGGCCTGCCACACGCGCCCCCGCGTCATGTCGCGGGACACGCGCCCGCAGTCCCTATCTTCTCATCCCAAAAATCTCGACGGACGGTTCGCCTTCCCCAAGTGAATCCGGACTCTCTACCCACCGGGGAAGCGCAAGCCACAAAGGCCTGTTTCTTTTCTCTTTGGCCCACCTAGGGCCCAGCAACTCGCCGGCCGGCCCAACTAAGAAGGAATCCACGAACGATCCGCCATCAGGGGCAAAAGCACCAGTTAGGACAGCCCCGAGTCAGTCCCTAGCGAACGGGACGCCACGACCCACTCGGAAAAACACCCAGTTGATGTAAAACTAAGTCCTTCAGCCTTACCCACGAAGGGGCCGGTACAAACCCCCGGGCAACTCAACTCGAGTCACCCGGGGGCTCGGGGGCTACACCCATCGGGTGCGCTCGCGCGCACCCTCCGGCAAATTAGCTTCAACGAAATCAAAAAACACCCTCCAGGCGGTTCTACCCGAATCACCTAGAGTCTCGGGGGCTACTGTCGGGGACCTAATACCAGGGTACCCCAGGGGATGGAACCAATAACCACCAAATGTAAAAAACTTCTGGACGCATAAGGGCGCCATGTCATCCCTTGTTCGAATGACAGGAGTTCGGTTCCGCCTCGCCCGACACCTTTGGGACGGGCTCGGTCTCGCCCGAGGGCCGAGGTATAAACTCCGTCTCGCCCGACGCCTTGAGGACGGGCTCGGTCTCGCCCGAGGGCTGAGGGATGAGTTCCGTCTCGCCCGATCCCGGAGGGGTGGGGTCAGCCTCACCCGACGCCTTTGTGGGATAACCCTGCCTCGCCCCAAAGGCTCAAGGCTAATCTCCGTCTCGCCCGACGCCTATAGGGCGGGCTCGGTCTCGCCCGAAGGCTAAGGGATAGATTCCGCCTCGTCCGATCCCGGAGGGATAGGGTTAGTCTCGCCCAAGAGATAGGGACTGGCCTCCGTCTCACCCGACGGCCCAGAACAAGCCTCGCCCTAATCGATATCTATCCCTCATAATGATGGGTACAGGACGAGACAAGACATTCGGGTCAACCATGGCTCCAACGACCATACCCTGCGCCCTGGCAGGAAAAGGACTGCCAGGGAACGACAGGACTGATGCTTTAGACCCTTCCGGGCGCCGCAGAGCCCAAAAGGTATTACAGGTGTGCACGCCTCACCCTGTAGAGTTGTAGGCGCCACCTTCAGCTCTGGGACATGGAACCCAACAAAGATATACGACAACCGCTACGCTCCAAGAACGGATTTGCTATCTCCACGGACGACGGGTATTCCGTCACCACGCTGTGGACCCGAGGGAGCGGCGTCTGCTTCCCGACCCCTCAGGTCCTCCCAGTCGGAAAGCCTTGGCCACGGTGCCACACCGGACCCCGACCCCGAACTCTCCCAACAAGGAATCATGGGAACCAGAAGGCGCACGGAGCGGGGCTGGGAGAGGCTCATAAGTCAAAACCACCATACTACAGCCCATACCCTACGCAGGGCAGCGTTCTATGACTAGCCTGACATCCTACAGAGACATCGACAATATCGTAAGCACTTATCTTCCTTCGCACTCATCAGGATGGAGGACCTGATCGGATAGACGTAAGCCACAGGACTAAGTAGAATACGCATCCTGGAGTCTTCACCCTTGTAAAGCCAGCCCCTTCATCTATAAAAGGGGATGCGCATCCTTCATCAATGGAGGAGGAGAACAATAGGACGGAAAAAATAGGACCGAACAATAGAACACATTCACACACATTCAAGCAGCTACGAAGCTCTTGACCACCTTTCAATCCTTCGATCAGAGACTTGGGACCAGTCCCTCTCTCGGCAGTTTGTATCCCTTACTACAGATTGTTTACGGTGCTAATAACACAAGCAGCAACAAACTGGACGTAGGGACGTTCCGCCCGAACCAGTATAAATCCTGTGTCCTTTAGCGCACCATCCGAGCCTAACGCGCATTACTATAAATTTACTTGCCGATGCTTGTACGAAACACCGACAACAACCTTTATAGATCTTTTTCTCATGTTGCAAAGCATAGAAATATTCACTCATAAATGTATCATAAATTTATTTTTCACATTATCCATGTGTTGGAACAACTAAATATGATGTTTGGTGACTTCCTTTAATGAACCACAAAAAATTGTAATTCTAATCTCTCTAATTAAATTCAACAAGTTGATGACATGCTAAGGACTAGTCTATCCGCTGACGATCATGACAGGATTGCACTGGTACATGCGTACAACTTGGAGGCATATTTTTCAGTCTAGATTAAAAAATAAAATGCTCAACATTTCAATTTATGGTTTGAATAGTTGGACCATTGGCTGATTGAGGTACTGAAAGGATCTAAGCAATGCCTAGAGGGGGGTGTAAAAAAATTCTACATAAAACTCAAAGTCACTTGTTAGCAACTGTCGGAAGTCCCGACAGTTTGGGTCGGAACTCCAGACGTCGTTAGAAGTTCCGGCGCAAACTGTCAGAAGTTCCGACGCCTACGGAAAATGTACTACAAGTGCTAAAATGAAAGGTTGCTAGTGGCAAGGTAACGCATTGGGGTTGCTCCTTTGATGCCGAAAGGTTACCACTCCATAGATCGAGTCCAAACCCTAAAAAAATCTTTGGGGAGGAAGAGAGACACAAGAACAAAAGTGATAGCACAAGTCTCAACAACAACAAGCACGTGGGACACAAGGATTTATCCCGAGGTTCGACAACCCCACAAAGGAGCTCATACGTCCTCGTTGTTGAGGTGACCACAAAGGTCAGAGTCTCTTTCACCTCTTTGCCTCTCTCAAAGCAACCACAAAGGTCACTTGAGGTTTCCACTGAGAAATCGAGGGTAATACAAATTTCTCAAGTCTCTTCCACAAAATGAAAGATTTTGGGCGACGCCTAGCCGGCTAGGGGCAAAGCCCCAAGAGTAATAGACGCAAATTCAACCGGCTTGACGAAGAAATCGAGTGCTCAAGCTTGCCAAAGTGATGCTCTCACTCAATCCACTATTCTTTCACTCAAAACCCTAGGGGAATCAAAGATTGGAGCAAAGATGAGAGAAGAGGGGAGTCTGTTGTGGACGAAGGTTGATAAACAGAGTGAGACACGGTTAGAAAAGAGAAGAGGGTTATTTATACTCATAGTAGAAATCTAACCGTTCAGACTTACGTCGAGACTTTCGACGCAGATCACGGGACTTCCGACCTTTGAAGAAAACACTGTTTATACAATGTCAAAGTCATTACGAACACGTCAACGTTGAAACAACTTTTGACGCGCGCGGTCTACAGAGCAGCTAGTTGTCTAGGTGTCGAGACTCCCGACTTGGGTCGTGACTTCTGACTGTCGAGAGTTCCGACTTACATCGGGACTTCCGACACCAACAGTCATCGAAAACTATTCTACGTGCTCATGAAGTGCTAGAGTGTCTCTCTTTTGATTTTATTTTTATACTTGAACACTCTATCTTCCTCAGACTAACTAAGTTTACATCCCCTCTTTATAGTACGGCATACCTAAACTCAAAAGCATAAAATATAAACTTGAAGATCTACTTTGAGTTCGATGCCTATTACCACTTCAAGAATTGAGGGATACCATTTCATCTTTATCAACTCTTTGAATCTTTCATGAGACTAATAGCTTACGACATATCTCATTAAGATCACATTAGTCCATAACTTGGATGTTATCAATACACCAAAACTCATATAGGGGGCAAATGCACTTTCAGGTACTAATGAAAATAAGTTGTTCTAGCTAAAACTAATCAACAATTTGGTGGTAGGAATCCTTGTTTTCTAAGAAGGGTCTTCAAATATACATAATTTTGCATCATTATTATTTTTAACGTTTATATGAGATAAAAAAAGCCAAAGAAACTTTGTTAATTAAAAAAAAAGTTCAAAGGACCTAGTGCACGACGGACCCAGTAAAAAAACAAACGGCAATAGGGATGACGAAAAAAAACTTTTGCAGAAAAAAGAATCAGGACCAAGGAAAAATAACCGGTGGAAACAAAAAAGCCGGTGGAAAAAGGAAAAAAAAAAAAAACAGGACCAAGCGGACGGGCAACCCAGAAAAAAAAAAAACAGACTCAGGACCAAGCGGACGGCGCACCAGCTAGCTATAAACGAACCCAGCAAAAAAACTTAAAAACTAGATGGTGGACCAAGGTTTCTCTTTGGAAAACTAGAAAAATATCGCAAGCTTGACTCTCTACTCTTTTCCTTTTCTTTTCATAACAAGCTTCAGTTCATCAGTTGTTGAACAAGTTGATGAACTTGTGAAGGCATTTGGTTCGTTTAATAACTTGTACGGTACCACCCACATCGGTGCGATGTCCTCTGGTCCTCTCTCAAAATTGAGGCCCACATGTCCATTTAGACTACCTTCCTACAGCATGAAATGAAGGCACGAAGCCATCTAAAATTCAAAGTAAAAACATAGGAAGAAATAAATCACTAGGCTAGCCTCGAGATTCTTCGTGAAGGCCAAAAAATGAACAAATCCACCTTTAGCAACTCCAATAAAATTCACAATCAGGTCACCAGATAAAGTTTCTCGCCATAGGGTGAATGCTACTTTGTCATTCCAAACGCATTTCAAAAGCTTCAGGCCGACTAAACACAGTAAATAAATCAAAAGCTTGCTACAATGCTTCTTATACATCAAAGAATAAAATGAAATAGGTTGCCTGAATATCCAAGCCACATTTGTTAGCATGCTGACAATACAATAAAACAACATAACATGATGGTGCTCAATAGTCAAAATGCATAACATATCAGTACAATAATACACCACAGCTACAATATTACAAGCATGTGACATCTCAAAGAATCGGGCTGTAAATGCAAAATTCAGATGCTTCTGTTCTGAAATGTAATAAAACAGCTATTAAGGAGCGTGCAATTTGTTACATGCTTATGCGAGAAGCAAGTAATGGAAAAAGGCCACTAGGTTCTTGCTATCTACAATGGAGTAACCGTCAGCAAAGAAGGCCATATAAATCTTCTAATCTCACCAAAACAAAATTGATATACCCATCACAGAGCACCCAATGGCTACCCAGGGGCTAAGGCGTTCACCTGAGGAAGAAATGCCGAATCATTATTATGTGATCAGAAGCATATTGATACATATTAAAATTATCATGTGAGAAAATACATAAAAAATACAATTGTGCCTCCTTAAAACAAAAATGGCAGTGTCCAAAAACAAGCGCAAGAAAATTTGAACCCCCCATAAAACACAATAATCTAAACTGCTGCCTCAGTTCAGGATTAGTAGACAACAGAATTCACAACAAATTTCATATACAGGAGAAAATCACTGCAACAAGAACGATACCAAGAGTTTCACTAACAAACTCATAACCAACAAGCCTGACTTCTGCATATGCTGCATCATAGTTACTAGTTACTACATACTATTCTGTGCATCTTGTGGCTATTCTAATTCTTCTTACTGCCATCAAGTTATTAAGCATTATTGGAAACTGCTATTATATATGTGTGAGATCTGTCAAGGAGCATAGAAAAGTTAACATGATATTCAGAAGCCTTCAAATGACAACTACAGGTAACTGATATCCTATGTAAGCCGAAATAGTCCTTATCATCAACCATAAAGTCAGACTAGGAAAACCATTTAAATACCACATGATCCATTGGACATGCCGATCTGATGTATCCCATTCAAATGATATCCAAGAATCAGCATATGTCAGCATTTTTTTTACAATCTTTTCGTCTTAGTTTTCAGCTACAGTTGAGAATTTCCACAAGCACAAATTTTGTTTTTGTAAGGGTTCGAAGATTCTTTCACAAAACAATCTGTCATATGAGAATTCAAATATGCCTTTTTTCATCATAAAATCTTGCAGATTGTCCATTGTACACATTTCAGTTCACTTGAATACCATATGACATGGTAAATATAATATAATAATTTCTAGTAGTACCAGTTCTTCATCTACCTTTATTTGCTTCTAGAATTGTGATTTCTAACATGTTGTGTGACTGTAGTTTTTTTTTTCAATCTTCACTTCTAGCTTTAGGCACATAGGACAGGGAGGAATTAATTCAGTACCTTTTATTAAAAAAAAAATCCTCTATAAGTGATGATCATTGCCACCAGTTCACCACTAGGAATGCACAATTTAATAGGAAATTTTGACTGAAATCGTTTCCTTGAAGATCAAATGGACATATGTTTGCAAATCCAAACCAACTTATAACACCATCCAATTTAGAGCTGGAGATAGTAATGTAACAGTGCAATCCTTAAAAAACATACTGAAGGCACACAGAGGGCTAATGCATCAGTTGCAAAATGTACATGCTAATGAAGCACTGGATACAACTGTATGTAAATGAAATGACAAGATATTGAGCAAAATAGGTAGAGGTTACCTATCCTAGCAGCCTTCCAAAAGAAGCCACGGAACCTGCAAATTGACATGTAGGTAAGATGATGAGCTAAATGTATGTCTTATAGAGTAAGAGTACAAAGTATAAGTGAAGCTCAAACCAACAAATAAAACAATAGTCAGCGAAGTTTTGGAATGTGGGAAATGGAAACTATGTTTGAAAACTAAAGACAAACACAAATAGTGGATATTAGTATCCAACATTAGAAGGTCGGTGATGAGCTCCCCATATGACTACATAAAATAATTAGCATATCTCCTCAGTGCAGTTGCCTTTGTTTTCACTTGTTTACTACTCCTGGCCACAATATGGTTGCCCCTTATAATTAATTCTGAAATGGCGAGCAACTTAGAAGTTAGAAGAGCAGCTTCACAAACTCAGTAGCAATAGATTATGCGCCCATGAACAACTATGTTACACGGATACGTCCAGGAAGCCGCGTATCGCGTATCCGATACACCCAGGACACGTATCGTCCGAGTTTTTGTTATTTTCGCGAATATTGGTTCCTGGGCTGATACGTATCGGCCTTGTGGATATGGCCCAGCCCAGTAAGACAACCCTTATCCCTCTGCCCCCGACACCCTCTGCCCCGACGCCCGCACTCACGCACGCCCATGCCTCACGCCGCATCCCCGCCTTGTGACGCCGCAACCCTGCTAGCCGGCCGCCGGCCACCGGCGACGAGCCTCCGCCTCCGCTAGCTGGCCGCCAGCGACGAGTTTGCGCCCCTTGCAACGTGGATCTAGGATCCCACGAACTCCCGTGAGTTAATCCCCTTCCTTGTTCTCGATCTCCTCTTCTTCTTCAGTTCGTGGCCGCTTGTTGCTTGATTTCTTTGCTCCCCATTCTCGATCTATTCTATTTCTGCAGTGCAGTTAGTGAGTTGCTGAGTTCTTGTTGCTTGATTGCTTGTATGCAGTAGATGGCGTGTCCAAATATGAGCAGTGCTAGTGCAAGTGCTAGAGACTTTTGGTTTGGATGCTCCGCAGGTTGATGTTGCGGATGACAATGAGACAAATGAGGAATAGGAACTTGCTGCTGCATGAATTGCAAGCCTGAATGCCTTTTATTAATTTCCTAAATTTGAGACTACTGAGTTGAGACCTGTTGTTCTGTAATAATAGTACACTTAAGTAGTTAATTGCGACGTTTTATTGTTATCAGTTTTAAATTCAGACCTGCATTATTATTATTATTATTTTATTTTTAAATAGTAAACGTATCCGCGTATCGGGGTTTTTTTGGGAAATTGCTGTATCCGCGTATCCGTATCCTTCCGATACCGATACACGTACCCGTATCCATGCAACTTAGATGAACAAGATCCATTTATCGCCATGCAAACTGTACGATCTCGAATTCTTAATGCAAATGCCATTTCAGTTACACTGTTTAACTAGGTAAATCACAGCATGATACAATTATGCTTTAGAGAATTGCTAAGAATCTGGTACCTAAACTGTAATGAAGTCTCATGCGCCTCTTGCCTTCACTAGAACATAGTGGAGACTATCTAAGTTTCTGCTGATGTGTTTGCAATTAACTGTGTGTATAGTTGATTTGCAACATAAATTTTTTTCTAGCTTTGCATGCAAGATTACAATTGAGTCATCATAGATCAATTATCAATGATTTACAGTACAACTTGATAGAGATTCATGGTAACTTCACAGTGACAAATTTATCATTTAGGAATCAGGATTTAGGGACAATCCCTAACATACAATAAGTTAATTTTTCTCTTTCTTTCCAAAATCTGTCTACTAAAAGATTTCCCTACTTTTGAGATTTCAGACTCTAACATGAATGATGTAGCACTCCATTCATTCTCTTTGCACAAAGCAACTACCCTGTTTTCTTCATGAAATATAAAAGAATTGCTGAATAGATATTGGCAGTGCTGAAAGTAGGGTTTGCTCTTATGATGAGATCTGGAAAAGGATACCAATCAGAGGAAGGATCATTTGTCGTTTGGCAAATTTTAACATATTGAAGGGCATCTATAGACCAGGACAGTTGCTATGGAAATTTTTAGAACTTCAACTAAACCCTAGGAGTAGGACTGTAGGATAAAAAAAACAAAGAGGCGAAACGCACAGCGTCGCTAAACTAGAGAACAAACTGAAAAAATTGGGCATAAGCCGCGCATCACACAGGTTGCACATTATTATTCCCACATCCCGAAATCGGACCATACCCAGTATACCGCAACAATGTTCGTTGAGACTTTAAAAAAAAACGAGTATGAAGGCGCACCCTGTCCGGCGGATGAGGAGGGAGGGGAAGTGCATCTTGAGGTAGGAACAGGTGCAGATCAGCAGCAGCACCACCGTCACGAACGAGTGGAAGTTGAAAAGCGCAGACTGTATCCCCCAAGAACGCCGCCATCGAACAAAAACAAAAGTAAGATCAGGACCGAGAAATCCAAGCACGAGTAGGGCTCAGATCAAGCCGTGGTGGTGTAACCATGGAGCACGAGGAGGAGGAGGACGCGGACGCAGGACGCCGAGAAGGGAGGCGGGAAAGAGGGCGGCGACCGGACGTGGCGGACGACGCGGTTGCGGCGGATCGGCGGAGGCACGGAAAGGGGGGGGGGGGGGGGGAGCCGAGCGCCGATTTGCGGATTCTTTTCTTCTTTCTTTTGTGCGTGTTTTTTTTTCTCTCACTTTGATTGACTGATGATCTATTGCTACATAAGAGTAGGCCCTGTTAGATCGTGAAAAGTTGGAAATTGGCTACTGTAGCACTTTCGTTTTTATTTACAATTAGTGTTAATCATCTGTTTTTATTTTACAATTAGTGTTTAATCATGACTATTCAATTGGCTGCACAACGTTCGTCTCGCAATTTCCAACCAAACTGTGCAATTAGTTTTGTTTTTCGTTACATTTAATACTCCGATTGCACGTATCGCTAAGATTCGATGTGTGTATAAACTGTAGCACTTTTTGGAAAACTTTCGGTGAACTAACAAGGTCGGGCTAGATCCGAGATCGGACGGTCTGAACCACCGTCGTTGCGTTGGCAGCGTTGCGCTCACACTGTGTTGCCTTCCGCTACGAGTCCGAAAGTTGGTAGGCGCCGTCACTTTTTCTTTAAAACCTTAAAAAAAAACGAGTCGACCTAAAATGTCTTCTTCTTTTTTTGGTTTCACCTTCGACTTTAGTAAGAGATCTTCAATTATCGGTTTGGCTTCTATTTTGGTTTCATGATTCAAACGACTCCACCGAACCGATTGACTCGAGAAACTAACCCCCCTGAACAACGCCTCGCCAAGCCTCTACCTACCAAAAAACATGTGTATTTCACTCGGCTGACCTATTCTCTCGACCACTCTTTTCCTACTCCCCACTCATCACTCCTCATACCCAGATAACAGCGGTAGCGGCTATAGGGATTTGCATCATACG
The DNA here is from genome assembly GCF_019320115.1 of Miscanthus floridulus. NCBI lineage: Eukaryota > Viridiplantae > Streptophyta > Magnoliopsida > Poales > Poaceae > Miscanthus > Miscanthus floridulus. Next base: position 54,951,857 of record NC_089586.1, on the reverse strand, counting down.
TGGCTCCTCAGTGACGGGGATGCGCCCACGCAGGGCAGCACAACTCCTCTACTGCAGCACCTGGGAGGTAGCTAGTAGCACGCTCCTCTACGCTCTACAATGGCAAGGCTACGCGCTCATGGTCGGCAGCATATATGCGAGCAAGGGAGCTAACAACATTGATTTGTTCAATGCAATAAAAAACCAACACTGAACTTTGTTGGTTTCTTGTTTTACGAAAAACGCATTAGCTACCGGATTTTGGAAATTGAAGTTTCTGTAAGCCAAAGAAACTGAACCAAAGTGTGGTTAAAATCGATTTTCCAATCCTAACTACAAGTAACTGATGGAACGGGGGCCAATTATGAACATTCCTGTATATAATATACCTCTTAAGAGCATCTTTAATAGTGACCTCTAAACTAGAGTCTCTAATTTCTTAGCAGAGGCTTCCTGTCGGTGCAGAAAGTGACCAACTAGTAAATATTTGTAGTTTTGACTGTACGTTGTGATCGGAGGTGGCCTAGCACTCAATGACACATGATTTATACTGGTTCAGGCAACAGTGCCCTACGTCCAGTCGGGGTCGGTCGGCGACTTTATTCCTGAGCCTAGGTGCTCAAAGTCTATAGTGGGGGTACCAACGAGAAGGAGGAAGAAGGGGGTGTACAAGAGGTTCGGTCGGCTCCGACCGGAAGGGTCGCGGTCGGAACTTGGCGGTCCTGTGGTTGGGAAGTGTTGATGTCGATCTAGTGAGTCTAGGCTTGAAGAAGTCGATCTCCCCTGGTTGGAGGGAGCGCATCCCCTTTTATAGATGAAGGGGATGACTTTACAGGTGAGAGGGGGAGAGTACAGATATTTCTAAGTCTTGCTGCCTACTGGTGATGAAAACTGGATAATGGTTGAAGCCTCCCCAATACTGTCGATGTCGCTAGTAGGATGTCGGATATGCACGGGAGGTCGAGCTATCTTCTTCAGGAAGGATGACGCCGGTACCTACAAGATACTTCTCGATGCCTAGTGGCATGTGAGGAGCCGTGCTATGTTCACCCGGTATGGCAAATCCTGGAGCCCATACCGTGATCGATGTCCAGAGACACACGGGGGGCTTACCATATGGGAGTTTCTAGCGGCCCCTACAATACTTTGTGTCAGGGTGGCTGCAGAGCACTGCTTCAGTGCAGGGTATGGTCCCTAGTACAGTGGTGTTGACTTGTGAGCCATGCCTTGCCTTTCTCCGCACGCCTTCTGGTTCTTTTCGAGCGGGCAGTCCCCGGTCGGATGGTCCCCAGGTCGGTTCTGGCGCGCCTAGTCAGGAGAATAATGATGGCGGTGTTTTTCTATGAATCCTGGTCGGAGACGCGGGGTCGGAGTCGGAGGCGGTCCTCGGGTCAGGCTTTCCGAGTGGAGGCCGTGTAGGAGGCAGCCGAGGGCCTGATGCATTAGCGCTCCGATCGGAGAGGCCAGTTTGGAGCTGGCCTAAGCCTGAGCTAGTGCTCCGATCGGAGAGATGGGCCTGAAGGCAGCCTGGGCCTGAAGCGAGTGCTCCGGTCTATTGGTTTTAGACTTTCGGGCCGGTCCAGAAGAAAGAAAGGTCGTTTTCCTAGGGCCGAGCCCTAGGCGTGGAAGCCGGTCCCCGAGGGACCCCAGGTTTATGAACCCGACAGGAGCCCCCGAGCCCTCGGGCGATTCGGGCAGAATCGTCCGGGGGATTTTTGTCTTGCCGGCGGGTGCGCGCGAGCGCACCTGCAGGTGTAGCCCTCGAGCCCCAGGCGGTTCAGGGCCGAACCGGTTGGGGGTGTTGTCTCAGCAGGCGTGTATGCATGTTTTTTAGTTTGAGATGGAATTTTAGTTTAACCATGGCGTCGTTGTGCAGCCGAGGTGTTTTTAAGCGCGGGGATTAGGATTGAGACAGAACTTAATGATCCCGGCAGTCGGTGCAGCGTCGGGGATCGGACGAGGAAGTTTTTAGTTTTTGAAACAAGCCCTGGCGTCGGTGCGCTGCCGTGAACGGAAATAACTTAGTTTCGGATGCAACAGAGTTCGATCTTTGGCGTCGGTGCGCGCTGTGGGATCGGGTAAGGTGGAGTCGCGAGTAGACCCAGGCGTCGGTGCTCGCCGTGGATCGAAAGAGTTAGTTTTAGTTAGTGAAGCCGTTTGAAGCTGTTACACGAGTTAAGGAGTCACGGTCCCAAGCCGTAGCCGGATGTCGCCTATCCTGTCGACGCGAATTAAGGAGTCGTGGACCCAAGCCGTAGCCGGATGTCGCCTATCCCGTCGACGCGAGTTAAGGAGTCACTATCCCAAGCCGTAGCCGGATGTCGCCTATCCCGTCGACACGAATTAAGGAGTCACGGTCCCAAGCTGTAGCCGGATGTCGCATATCCCGTCGATGTGAATTCGGAGTCACGGTCCCATGGCATTTAAACCCCCGAGCCTTGTCAGGCCTTCATGGGGGCTGTGAGTCATTTTTGCGCTACCCCATCTAGTTCCTCACAACCGGAGGGGCTGAGTTTCGTCGCCTGTCCCGATCGCTCGGGCTCGAAGACTAGCTCGGTGAGCTCGCTAACGGGTGTGATCGAGTGGAATCTGGGTCTGTCGTTCATGATGGGGTCGACATAGCCCTCTTGTGGCATTCCACTACTCCTTTACCTGTAGCCCGGCAGATGCCTAGGTCGTTCCATAGACTGACCTGGGTGGCCTGACGGCCTCCCCTCGATGGAGATTCTGTGGGCTTGAGAGGTTCATGATCGAACGAGAAGGTTGATATGACCTGGTTTGCCAGACCGGGCGAAGGCCGCACGGTGCTCATCTATGGTTTTCTCCCCTGGCTCTATTTGGTTGCTCATGTCGAATGAGGCAAGCCACCGCTTCGTGGCGCAACACGGAGCGTTTTGGTGCATTTCGCTGCACGTGCGATGCTTAGTTCCCGAGCCCCCGGGCGGTTCATGCCCTAACCGTCCGGGGGGTTCAGGCGTATGAGATGAATGCGCGTATGGATGTATGAATGATTTGTAATGAAATAGAGGGGCTTTGATGGTGTTTTACCTTAAAGACTGGAGCGACGGGGTTTGAAGAGCTCTAGTCAGAAACGCCCGTCCGAGACCTACGCTTGTCAATCGTGGATTAGCTCTCGTGTGAACAGTTTTGTATTTAATGAACACATGCTTACCTTGATGACCTGAGAGACAGGGGTTCGGAGAGCTTCAGTCGGAAATATCCGACCAGGACCCATGCTTGTCATTCGAGACGGAAGTCGGCATGGCCCGCATGGGGCGTCCCCTTCGCTTCCTACCTGTATCTCAGGTGCTTATCCTGAGTGAATCGATCGACTCAGGAGGCCGGTTGATCTCTCCTGGGTGACTCGATCGACTCAGGGAGGTCTGGTGGTCTCTTCTGGCAGGAGATTCCTCGCTCTTCCTTCCTTCTTCTTTCTCACCGAGAGTGCCTGTACGCTGCGGTGGTTCCTTAGTGAGAGGAAGAGTGAGCGAGGGGGAGGACTTATAGATCCTTTTGCAAACCCAAAGCATGATGTCGGATTGGAGGTGAATGTCGCCCCGGTCTTGGGCGAGCCGGATGCCGCGTCGTCGGGAAGTGAGCAGCTCGAGCCTTCGTCGGTTGCACCGTCGTCGGATGTCGCCGGGTCAGCCTAGTAGCATGTAAAAATATAATAGTAGTTAGTAAATGTAGGAAAGTTTTAAGTTCAAGGGGAAGCCCCCATGTAAGATGTTTCATGGTGTGTTTTAATGACTGTAATCGGTTTTTTGCTTTTGTAATGGAGTTGCTCCGTTCGGGGAAGCTTGTTCCCTTTCGTTCCTTAGTTCTCCCTTGGCATAATTTTGTTTTAAATTTCTTTCTCTCTCTCGTACCTGCCCATTTGTTCTGTGGGCTGCAACTTTATAAGCCCAGGGCGTAGGCCCATGAGGCTCGGTCCGGTCGTAGCCGTAGGAAAAGGCGGGGTGCGATCAGTCGGAATGTTCTAAAGCAAAGTTACGTAAGGTAAAACAAAGGAACTGAACTACCCTTTTACTCAGGTAGGAAGGAGTTTCTTTATACAAAAGCAAAAGAGTACTTAAGGTAAAAAACAACAAAGGGGTAGTAGAGCCCCCTGGTGGAGCCCCTGAGCGCTCCTGAGCCGAATCAGTGTTCGGGTCGGGGTGCTCTTGTAGGAGCATTCGCTAAGTAAGATAAGACTGAAACTTAGGAAAAGAAGAAAAGACATAGCTGTTCCAAGGTCCACGGAGAGGGCGTCGTCGTTGTCGTCCTTCAGTCGGTGCTTCCCCGTCTTCTTTCCTTGGCCTATCGGCCTACCTTAGTAGGCGCCTGAGGAGCTGGCAGTCCTTGTAGAGATGGTTGACGGGATAGTTGTGGTTGGGGCATGGACCATCCATGAGTTTGTTGAAGTGGCCCGGAGGGTTTTGCTGGGGCTGAGTGCCCGCGTAATCTGCCACGACGGCCAATGCGGAGTTGGCCGATCGGCGGCGATCCTTTCTGTTCTTCTTTCCCCTCTGTGTGGAGGGGCCTTTGTTTTGATCCTGGCACTTGGCCTTGCCTTTGTCGCGGCCCCCGTTGAAGCGCGGCGGAAAAGACGCTTGCTGCGGGTGTTGGACAAAGGTCCGTGATTCCAGGCTATCAGGGCTGGGACTCCAGTCGACGCTGCGCGTGTCTTGGTTCAGTCCGAGCTGCGCGTAGATGGGCGGTCGACACGGGGCGGTCGTCAAGTCAAGACGAGGAGCGGTTGTGGCTTCTTGTGCCGCAATCGGTGGTTGTGGCGATGACAGGGTGTAGTGCCCCGTCTGCTGTGTCCCTGTTCCCCGGACGGGGAGCAAGGTCGTGGGTCAGCGTCGTGATACGGAGCACTCCGCTTGCTAAACAGTGGCAGTCTCCAACAGTGCCTGGAGGTTCTGGTGGATTGCTTGTCCACGAGGGTCGTTCAGCTCAGGCAGGTCACGTAGGAGTATTGCCGCAGCGGCAATGTTCTGACTGGCCCGAGTGAACTATGGGGGCTTGGTCCCCCGAACTGGGGCGTTGCGCTGGGGCTGACGGGCGTGACCCCGAGCGCTGCTCGCCGGTCTATGCACACGGGGGCACAGTATGGTGCGCCGAGCGTGTTGGTGCAGTTGGTGGCTAATGCGGCCACTATCGTCGTAGAGCCTCCCCGTGCTCACGTGTGAGCTCGGGGGTCCCCGCATGGGGGCCCAGTGGGGCATGGGTCCAGAAGGACTTCGTCACCCCTAGCGGCTGTTCCGGGGCGTCCGCCACAGCGTACTCTCGAGACCGACGGTGGCTAGGCACCATGTCGTCGATGCTGGAGCCATCACTCCCGACGTCGTCGTCCATGATGTCGAGGAAACAGGTGGGAGCATAGCTCGCCATCCCCACAAACTCAGACGTGAGGGGGTGCAGTGCCAGCACCTTTTGGAGTCCCCGAGTGTATGCATCCGCGGAAGACGCAAGGCCATAGGGGAACCGGCCGTATGGCGGCTGCGATGGGGACAATGGTAACCCACCGGGTATTTGGTGGAAAATAGAGCACATTAAGTAAATAACAATATGTATATTACTCACAGCAGGGTTTGAGTAGAGAGTTTGCTCGGAATGAAGCGCAGATGTCGCGTCGTCGAAGTCGCGCGTCCCGGAGTCGATGGAGGACATCCCTCCGACAGGTGCCGGGTCACAAGCCTCCCCGCGGAGGTGGAGTACGCCGAGCCAGTCGGCGACGAAGTCCAGGCTCCCAAAGCGGAAGACCTAGAATGGCTCGAAGATGGGTGGAACCCGCATCCTGCGGGCGAGAGTGCGGGGAACTCCAGCGATCCGAAGCGAATCGTATCACCCGAGCCCGCCATGGCGGGAGTGGCAGAAAAATGGGCTATCCGATGACCAAAAGATTGTTGAACGTACAACGTCTTTCCCACGGACGGCGCCAACTGTCGGTGCAGAAAGTGACCAACTAGTAAATATTTGTAGTTTTGTTGTACGTTGTGATCGGAGGTGGCCTAGCACTCAATGACACAGGATTTATACTAGTTCAGGCAACGTGCCCTACGTCCAGTCGGGGTCGGTCGGTGACTTTATTCCTGAGCCCAGGTGCTCAAAGTCTGTAGTGGGGGTACAAACGAGAAGGAGGAAGAAGGGGGTGTACAAGAGGTTCGGTCGGCTCCGACCGGAAGGGTCACGATCGGAACTTGGTGGTCCTGTGGTTGGGAGCGTTGATGTCGATCTAGTGAGTCTGGGCTTGAAGAAATCGATCTCCCCCTCGGGGGAGGGAGCGCATCCCTTTTATAGATGAAGGGGATGGCTATTATAGGTGAGAGGGGGAGAGTACAGATATTTCTAAGTCTTGCTGCCTACGGTGATGAAAACTGGATAATGGTTGAAGCCCCCCAATACTGTCGATGTCGCTGTAGGATGTTGGATGTGCACGGGAGGTTCGAGCTATCTTCTTCAGGAAGGATGACGCTGGTACCTGCAAGATACTTCTCGATGCCTAGTGGCATGTGAGGAGCCATGCTATGTTCACCCGGTATGGACAAATCCTAGAGCCCATACCACGATCGATGTCCAGAGACACGCGGGGGCTTACCATATGGGAGTTTCTAGCGGCCCCTACAATACTTTATGTCAGAGGTGGACTGCTAGAGCACTGCTTCGTGCAGGGTATGGTCCCTAGTACAGTGGTGTTGACTTGTGAGCCATGCCTTGCCTTTCTCCGCATGCCTTCTGGTTCTTTCCGAGCGGGCGTCCCCGGTCGGATGGTTCTCAGTCGGTTCTGGCGCGCCAGTCGAAGAATAATGATGGCGGTGTTTTTCTATGAATCCCAATCGGAGACGCGGGGTCGGAGTCAGAGGCGGTCCTCGGGTCAGGCTTTCTGAGTGGAGGCCGTGCGGAGGCAGCCGGGGCCTGACGCTAGCACTCCGATCGGAGAGGCCGTTCGGAGCTGGCCTGAGCCTGAGCTAGTGCTCCGGTCGGAGAGATGGGCCGAAGGCGGCCTGGGCCTGAAGCGAGTGCTCCGGTCTGTTGGTTTTAGACTTTCGGGCCGGTCCAGAAGAAAGAAAGGCCGTTTTCCTGGGGCGAGCCCTGGCGTGGAAGCCGGTCCCCGAGGGACCCCAGGTTTGTGAACCCGACACTTCCTCTATTTCTTGGAACTTTGATTTTAGCACCATCGAAGAGCTTTTATATCCAAACCCTTATTTTATTCTCTCGTGTATTTTAATATAATCTCCATATATGTCTTTCATATCACATCATTATAATTCAAATTTAAATATTTGTAAAACCATATAAGTGAATCATATCCAAATTCACGATTTCAAATAAGTCAATTAAATTCAAATTATTCAAACATAAATTGTATGGGTATATAGAAATTTCTATCCCATGATCACATCACTTAACAACAAACTACAATAAAACAAAAATGGATCATACTAGCATGAGGTCTCGATGATGCTCTGGACTGTAGATCGATCGGATCCACGTCAGCTGCCCCAGCTGTCACTGACTCTGGCGGGGCCACCGCGTATCCGGTTCTCCAAGCAACCGAAAGAAAATAGAAAACCCCAGGATTCCTACCCGATCGTCGGGCATCGGCTCCCGCCCGCGTTGGCAGCCCCACGACCCATCCCCACCGTCAAAATCCTCACACCCGTTAGATCGAACGGCTCCCATCTCCTCCCGTGCTCGTCGGGGCCTTGTTCCATTCTTCTTTCTATAAAATCATCAAAGCAAAACGCAACGACCGCGACGAAGCTTAGCTGCAGAGCGCCCAATCAAACCTTTCGCAGCCAAATTCCCCACCGCTCCTCCGATCAAGCCGCGCTAGGGTTTCCACGCGATGCCGAAGAACAAGGGGAAGGGAGGCAAGAACCGTAAGCGGGGCAAGAACGAGGCGGACGACGAGAAGCGGGAGCTGGTGTTCAAGGAGGACGGGCAGGAGTACGCGCAGGTGACGCGGATGCTGGGCAACGGCCGCTGCGAGGCGCTCTGCATCGACGGCACCAAGCGCATGTGCCACATCCGGGGCAAGATGCACAAGAAGGTGTGGATCGCCGCAGGGGACATCGTCCTCGTCGGCCTGCGCGACTACCAGGACGACAAGGCCGACGTCATCCTCAAGTACATGAACGACGAGGCCCGCCTGCTCAAGGCCTACGGCGAGATCCCCGACAACGTCAGGCTCAACGAGGGCGTCGTTGACGAGGAGGACGCCGGCGCGCAGGATGACTATATACAGTTCGAGGACGAGGACATCGACAAGATCTGATGATCGCCTCTTCCACGGTCCCTTTCCATCCTCTGCCTCGACCAGCCATGGTAAACTAAACGTATGTATAAAACAAATGTACCATTCTCTTCTTGACTTCTTTGTGTGTGGTGGTTATCATTCTCTCTTCATGGCTGAAGAATATCTGCAATGGTAGTCGTGGTGATGGTATTGTGAATTATGCTGTGTGATACGGGCGGCGAGTCCTGTGTACAAGGATTTGGGGGCACTTGTTGTGCTCAATAATCGTGGGGAGTCCATATGGTGATATAGCAAGTATGGGACTGAAACTGAACTGATTCCTCTCCCTTTGTGTAATATGATATATTTGGTTGGGCATGATCCAATTTTGTTCTAATACCTTTTGTGTTAATTTCATCCACGGTTTTCTCTGTGTTCAACTAACTGGGTTCCTCACTTTGGGGTACATGGTTATTGTGAGTCGGAGGCCAGCCCTAGTCTCTGACCAGTTTGCACAGTAAAAAAAATTCAGTGCAATTTGATATCTGCTGAATATTACCCATTTCTACTTTCTATTTGCAATGTCGTTCTTCCACACAATGATCAACTGTTGTTCAATACACTTTGCATTCCTCTGGTTTTGGTGACACCTGTCATCTAAGTTGCAACATTGAACATGTCTAGTGGGTATATATATTCCAATCATGTCACCTATACAGACCCGCAAATGAATTTAATTTAATCTTCATGAGGCAATGCTGAAGCCAAATTATCTTTTTTGAGGTTTTATTAACCTTTATTAGCACAATTGAGTAGATGATTAGAGTTGAACACCAATATGTCATTAGATGATTACTGGGTATCATCTGGCTTTGTACTGTTTCTGACGCATTATTTTGTGTAATAAGTCCCGTTATAGCTAGAAATTATCACTCATTGTGCTTGCCATTTGGTGGATAATTGTGAACCTTCATATTTCCTACAGGATCCCTGTTTGGGATTGTATTATCCTTATCTGAATCTGAATGTATAACAAGTCTCCTGTAGGCTATATCATTTTTCTAAAAAAAACGTATATCAATTTGTGGAGTGACATGAAGTTACCTTTATTATTGTTTCTGGTCAGAATTTAGGCTAGATGATTTGGTTTGGGTTTGATTTATATGTGAACATTTGACATAAAAAAGGCTGTTGCCATTCCCGTTTTGCTTTTTCTGGTTTCGCTTTAGTAGGGTGTATTTTCTTTATGCAATTTGAAGAAAATGCTGTCCGCACATGGGTCCTTTCGGTGCTGCTATGCCTTTTAATATTCTCACGTCTCTCGGTCTATTCGCTGGTTGATTTCTAGACTGATAAGTCTGACTTATGCTAGTTTGTTGTGAGAGAAAAACACTATTAACTGACTGATAAAAAAGCAAACATGCTCTATCTCTAGCAATAATTCAAGCATATAAGTATATATATATATAGGCTGACCTGTAGATGCTTCCTGCCCAGCGAGTTTTCGCCTAGAACATGCCAGAATGCGCGCTGATCCTCGGATTCGAGAAATTCCGTCTAAACTAGCGAATGCGGCACCACATTTTGTTTGGGTTGAAGATGGGCTACAAATTTCCTACGGCAAAACGGATGTGGATGCAGCTATTTATCATATTTTAATTCAAATTCGAATACGGATATTGTCACATACTACTGGATTTTGAAGATAGTATGTATTTATTTGTTTATCGATAGTTTTGTAGTATAATAAAATTATTATGGATGCAGGGATTTAAAATACGGTAATGCTGGTATAGAACGTATGCCCGTCCGGATGGGTGCCGACGGTGGGCCACGACGTAGTCCAATGACCGCTCATCCACTTACCCTCGCTCCCAACCGTTCTAAAAAAACCTTTTTATCCCTTTCGCTCCCTCCTCTCCACCACGGTGCCTTGTGGCTGCCACTCCGTCCGTCCCATCCCGAATGCAGATGCCACTCTACCTCGTTGCTGCTGCGCACCCCATCAGGCGCCGCTTGCTCGCCTCATCACGAGCGCTTCTCGCCCTCTCCCATCGCACGTTGGTGTTTGTGGTGCTCGCTCCGCCCGTCACGCGCGTCGCCCGCCCGGGCGAGCCAAGACCGGTGCTGGTAGCGGTGATGTGCACGCCGCTGGTGCTAGTACGCCCGCTCGGCCAAGCTAAGCCAGCTGTGGTGGCGGTGGTGCTCGTGCACCGTCGCTCCCTGCCGGCTTCGACCTCGGCGGCTGGAATCGACGGGCTCTGGCCTTTCCCTCCCCTATGTTGCATATGTATGTTTCAATTGTTTCGGGCGTTTCAAATGTATATTGCAATTGTTCCATTTTGATGTTGCAAGTAGATCGAGAGATGTTGCACATGTTGCATATGTTACAAAGTGTTTTAGATACATGTTGCAAGTGTTTGTTCAAAATGTTTAATCTGTTTTCCATACGTATATTGCAATCATTTTTAATCTAGATGTTGCATATGATTCATGTATATGTTGCAACAATATGTTCCAAAATATTTCAGCTGTTTCAGTCTTATGTTGCAACAAGTGATTTTATGTTGCAAGTTGCAAGTGTTATTTTTTTATGTTTCATGTGTTCCACATACATGTTGCAAGTGCATGTTTCAAATGTTTTCAAACGTATGTTGCATTCAATTTTTTTTTATATTGCAAGTGTTTTACGTGGTTTGGCAGGTGGTGAGTCGGGGGCTGTAGACGGGGGCGCTGGGGACGGACGTACAGGTGCTCCGGTCGGGGGCACGTGGGGTCCCGGCACTCGAGTGCTGCCCACGCGGAGAGACAGGAGTGAGTGTGGGGAATAATCGGTGGGCACAGATATGGGGCGGAGTGCGTGCGTGGGGCGAGGCGAAGCTGGACGAGGGTGGGGCAATGTTGGACTGGTGCGGGTTGTGCGGGTGTTCGGACGCTAGCCACGCCGTTTAAAATATAGCTATATAACGAAGACAACTACCAAAATAAAATATTTTAATCAATAATATATATTATTTTAAAAATATAAATAAATAAAAATAAATTCTAGAAGTATATAAATAAAATAAATATTTATATATTATTAATAATATTAAAAATTACATTGGCCATAGATAACTTTTAAATAACTATACATATAATTTTTTATGTTAATACTATTTTTACTTACTTAGTTAATTAGTCATAACTATAATATTTAGATGGTTTTAAAATAATTTGTACTTCGCGGATACGGATAATATCGAATATTTCACATCTTTGTCAAATACCGATGTGAATCGGATAGAGAATAATCTTTAAAAACGAACTTAGATATATCCATTTAACAACCATATTTAAATCGAATATGGATACAAATATTCATATTTACAATAAAGCGGATACGATTATCGGATGTTTCGGATATATGAACATCCGCATCCATCCCTACTCAGCGCTTATTTTCTTCTACCATCGATTCACGTGAAAGACGCAGTTTCTTGTTTATAAGCCGTTTCTTCAATGTTTACTCTCCTCGATAAATTACATGCCACATTAGCAAAATGTTTATATTGCAGGATAATTAATATAGATAGAAATCATGCTGATTTCTACATTCAGAGTACTCTAATATCACAACAGTAAGTATAATTATTAAATTAATACAATAAAAAAATTATCACTAATTGCCTTATGAGTGATCAAGAGGGCGGTGTCGGCTTCTGGCGGTTCAGCCTCAAATGTTTGACAAGAGAGAGATTTTGGAAACGCAAAATTGTAGGTTTTTTTTTTGAGCAAAACACAAAATTGTAGGTGGGATACCCAATGAGGATTCGAGGACCCTGCTCCGGATAATCATGAATTCATGATGGGCCCTCTTTCATTTGAGTTATTTGGTTTCGGCCATCATGGGCCAGGCCCTTTGAACCCACCTCCTATATGCAACAACAAAATCCTCAGAGGAAGCAGATGCAGTGCTGAACATTCCTCCTGCTACTCCAACAGCCGCCTTGCCAGAAGGTGCAGTTTTTTTAGGTTCAATAGAGCTCAGTCAGAAACAAAGGTTAAGATTGATGTTATGTTTCAATGGAGCACAGGTAGAAGAAACAAGTCCAGATTTATGTTCTGCAAGATGAGCTTGCAGCTCAACCCATAGCAAATCTAGCGCTGTTTGATCTGAATCTTGTAGCTCAAGCTCAGCTTCAAGATATGAAAGTTGTTCTGGGAATCTTGTAGCTCCTTTGCAGCCTCAAGCAGCCTAAGAAATTGTTTAAGATAATCAAGTTGTCCAACATAAACCTGTGCAGGGTGAGGGCTTCCTGGTGCACAATGTTATCATTCATCAAGCTGGGAATAAATAGGCAAATCAGCAACCTATGTTTTTTTTGGGACAACAAACGGATTTTATTTCAACAGCATGAAGCTGTTAGCACCATTACAGAGTCCAGAAGTGCATATTGCAGTGCATCTCTCAACATGCACTGATAATTGGCCTGATTCTACCTGTTGGTAGATGAAGCCAGGTATGAACTATCCTTTATCTAAAAAAACATGCACTGATTTACATGTGCTGAGTGTGAACAAGTACATGAGAAATTTGGAGGAGTGTCCTGCGTAAGCTGGAGTGCCTGTCTTGCCAGCGTGTCCGCAGTTTGATTTTGACTCCTTCGTATCTTGAAGGTTCTTGTACTTCTGTGCTGGGTGTAGTTGATGAACACCTGAGTCAGGTGAAGCTCCAGTCCAGTGGGTTGGACTGATCTGCAGAGTTGAAGAAATTCACCAGCTCCTGACTGTTCGTCAGGAAATTAGTGTGTTGTAGTTGCAGCCGATCTGATACGGCTGCAGCCAGGGCCATGGCTGCTGCTTCAGCCATAATGACTGATGTAGATCACAAATGTCTGCCTTGATGTAAATATTTTGTGGTAGATGCACCTGTGTATGAATTATAAAAATTCCCAGACCAGCTCTCTTCAAAGACAGAGGCGCTGTCTGATAAAGCAGAGTGGATGCGTCGGTATAGCATTGGGAGCCTGGTAACAGTGCTTACTGATGTGGGTTGAGTACCTTCCAGCTCTTTCTCCCGTCGCAAGAGCTCTTCTAATGAAGTAATGAGTCGCCCGACAAAAGTTTTGATGATGGGCAGTAAGCAACCTATGGTTGGGATGGAGGATAATGCTCAATCTGATTCCTCCATCATAATATCAGAGGCGATCTACAAAATTCTATTTATTAGTATATTCTTCTAATAGGATGTGATTTCACATTCCATAAAATCAAAATGATTAAAAAAACATTGGAGTGATCAGACCATTTTTTTTAGTCTGGGTCGGGGGCTTTTTGCTGCAACCATACCAACACACGCCAATACTTTTTCTTTGTGAGACCACCATGATCGTATGGAATACGTTCTACTTCAGAAAAAAAAAATCTATCTGGACTAGTAGCAATTCAAGCCGAATAAAGCTCAAGCACAGTGCACAGATGCTGATGCATGTGGTGGTTAGATACTTAGATCAATGTAAAAATTGTAGTGGGTTCCTGAAAAAAAAAATGAACCTGGGGCAATCAAGGGACAGCAAGCTCTGCTTTCAAGAATCTAGGATGACAAAACAGCGCCTGGAAGCAAGCAAACTTACAGGCAGGCAATACATATGCTACACAGGGTACAATCTACCGCCTTGGCTCCACAGTCCAAAGTAGCCCAAAATTTTAGATACCAATGCTAAGTCTGTTTGAGAAATAAATCGCAGAAAAAAACTGTTGTTTGAGAAATAGTGAAATAGAACTGCAGCTACTGCAACAAATACGAATAGCAGCTTCTTTGATCCAGTCGATTCAGATGAAGACCCTGACTCTGCTGGATCCACCTTCTGCCCCCTTAGCTTAGCAACCGAGGAATGAGCCCATGCCTTGTGGCTGTGACAGAATTGATACTGGTAAGAAGCAAGCTGCTGATGTTTTTTTTTTCTTCAGAAAAATAAAATATTTTTTTTGAATAAACCTGGCAGGAGCTCTGTCTCTCAATTAAGGAAGCAAAGAGAGTTTATGTACAGAAAGTGCCATCGGCACAATAACCCCAGAGAGCACACAGAGTAAAGTAAAGCATACAACATACACGTCCTGGGGGATATATACAAGGTCTAAGTCAGGATGTTGAAGACCCTAGAGCATAGGTCGACGTTTTCTTTGGTTTTGGAGGCTATCTGCCGGACATCCATCACCAAATTTTGGGAAATCCTTCTGTTTATTTCCTTCCAAATGTTCCACATTGTATAGATGACCACCCCGTTGAAGTATCTACGTCTCTGCCTTAATGTTGGCCGTCCCCTCTTCCCACCACGCCCTTATGCTTAGATGGCTGTACCTGAGGCCGAATTAAGTCCACATCGAAGTGTTCCCACCCCAGAACATGGCGCCAGACTTCTATGGCTAGGTGGCATAACAGGCACAAGTGAAGGGGCGTTTCCAGTGGTCCATTGTACAGCACACAATGGTCTTGGTGTGACTAATTTCTTAGCTACAAGTTGTCTGCCATTAGGATCTTGTTTTGTATGAGAATCCAAGCGAAGACTTCACATTTATTTTCGGCATGTGCCTTCCAAATAAGATCCAGGGGTGGAATATGCGGTAGGATCCTTGGAATTGTATGCGGTATGCTTATTGGGTCAAGTAAATGCCATCTATTGACCTTGTGAAGATATTCAGAAGCCAATAGTACATGTACTTCCTCAGTTATAAATTGTAAGTCATTATGACTTTTCTAGATGCATAGCTCTTGCTACGTACCTAGATATACATTATGTCTAGATCTATATAAAATCTACGTATCTAGAAAAGCTAGAAAGACTTATAGTTTGGAACGGATGGAGTACATCACGGTAGGGGTGAAATAGGAAGTAAATATTAATATAAAATATGTGAAATAGTTTGCAGAAAAATATGCCAAGGTCAGTTCAGAAAATACAAAGGATTTCACACTGAAGCTTGTGCCAAGGGTTCACTTAACAAAAGTCCCACTCCTAACAACCAAAGTTAAAAAAAAACCCAAATACTGTTTTCTCTTCATGTATAGAAAGGCAGTTCTTAGTAGTATCCGAAAACAGGTCAAAGCTGGGTTCCTCGTCCCTGTCCTAAGAATTCAGGAACAATTTCATCCCCGTCTTATGAAAACCTCTAGCAAGTAGTGCACCATGTTTCTCGACCCTGTTCCTTGACCCCATGGAGCCAGGAACTTTGTGACTATGCCTAATAGCATACTGTTAAAAGATCAAGCACTGAAATTTCTATCTTGGAGACCTGTTTAATATTGAAAATAGCACATTTATAAAAGTGTGCATATATTTTTTTTCTAGAACCAGGTAGGAGAGCCATGTGTCATTTCATTAAGACGAAAGCCAAATGTACAACACCAAACAGGCTATACACCCAAAATCCAGAACCTCTAGAACACTGAGGTCAAAGACGACACCATCAAATAGATCAGATGACCAAAAGGCAAGGACACAGACAAGAAAAGGCTCTGGAGGCCATGAGTCCCAGCCTTGCACCATAGAACTCCCTCCGCTTCTACTGTCCGCACTACCAAGGATATGTTCAGGGTAGCATTGTTGAAACCGCAATCATTAGTGTTTCCTTATTTCCCATGTTACTAAAATGATCAAAGATTCGAGGCCTTCTCAGTGCTCTTTATCCACTCTCTTGATAACCCGGTTCAACCAGCCAGAGTAGTGGCATCAGGTTGTGGTGTTAGAGCCTGCAGGCTAATTCTCTGGAATACAGTAAGCTATACTGTACTTGCAACCACACAGATCAACAGATGGTTGATAGTTTCAGGAGCTAGGTCACAAAGTGGGCAAGACGCCAGAAATGGCAACCCCCCCTTTGCCAATCTGTCTGCAGTCCAACAACGGTTCAGTACTGCAAGCCATATGAAAAATTACACCATAGAGGAGCCCATGACATCCAAATCCTTTTTGAAGTTGCAAATCTAATAGGTCCAAGAAACAAAAAGTTCCGCTCCTGTTTTGAACAATACTTTCTTCAAACCAAGTATTGTCTTCTTTTAGCCAGTACATCTATTTTTTTCCTAAAACAATTCATCAACAAATTTCCTACAAAGGATGCTTGCTAAGAGTTGCCACTTCTTCAGTATGACCACTGCACAGAAGAAACACGACCAGCTAAATCTAGAGCAAGAAAACAGGCACACTGTGTTCAAGTAATCTTGTTAGGGTGTAACACAATAACTTGCTTCAAGGTAGGGTTGGAAATTGTAAGTCGAACAAAAAAATGTTGATTATTCAATTCTTTCAACATCTGAATCTGCATTCCATTTCTTTACATCAAATTTTGAAGAAACTATTTTTTCTGTGATTCTCTCTCGAAGAGCAGGCATGGTTGTTCGAGAAAAAAGAGCAGGCATCGTGATGCACAACGAAAACAAAATTTCTTCTGCATTGAATATAGCTGTTATACTAGAGCACAAGCTGTGTGGTACCATACACATCAACCTATACTAACTCATACAAAATTTGATGTCTTAATGACCCTAGTAGAATACTGGTTTTAAATTTTAGATCCCAAAGAAATAACATCAACCATCCCCTGATGCCTACGTTAATATTGTCCTGGAGTACAGAGTACTAGATTTACACTTCAGGTAAAAGGGAAGAATACCATCAAGGCATCAACCAAATTATCATCTGAAGTCAAAAGTAACCATTTTTCTGCAACACGAGGCATCAGAAAACAGAAACCAAACAACACAAATATTTGTGCTTACCTGTTTTGTTCAACTCCCTCTCTTCCTCGCCAATCATTCGCCTCAAAGCATTCAATAATGAGCCAAAGTAAAGAGCTAAGACAGTGCATGTGAAGGTGATGACAATGTCAGGAGTTGTCAGGGGAACGAGCAATACTTCTGTATACGACTTCACAACACTATCTTCCTGCAGAACACAGAGATATTGGCATACTGCAACGATAATGAAGCACAAATACTTATATTCATGTATGGCAAGGAAATCAGCTAGTACTAGACAACTGATCAGTTCAATGACATCTCTGAGGGTGTACCTGGAAATTTTCTAGTAAAGGAGATCCAAGTACTGGATCAATTTCAGGGTAACTTCGAGCAGAACTGAACTCAGGAAAGCTAACCAAAGCTGAAGGAATGTCAAATCCTTGATTAGCATCAGGAGGATATTCATCTATATGCAGGAATCCCTGAAATTTCATGTGCAGTTAACATTGTCACAAACTAAAACCGCAATGTTTATTTCTGGACGTCATTGCATTAAGACTGCTCAAGGGCCAAATAACAAATGAAGATTCAGGCAGAAGGACCAATTGAGAAATATGTGAAATTCTGCCCAATGGGAAGGTAAAAGTTACTTAAGCAGCAGCGCATACCTTGTCAAAATCCATTGTCAGAGTACCCGGCTGCATACTGCAAGGGAATCTTAGTAGCATCTCCAGGGTACCAGGCAAAAGCTTGTCTTCTGAAGGAGTGACATGAATCTTTTAAACTACTTCTGACACAGTCTTCCTGCTCCCATCTATAAATATTTCTAGGCTGTGAGACCTTAACATACCATGGAACAACCTGGAAAATAACTGCCTTTATTGAACAATCAGTTGGGCTGCCAGATTTCTGCTTATGAAGATTAATGGACATAAAAGACAGAGCAATTGACCCTCTTTCATTTCCACTGCCTATAAGAAATCTGTTTGCATGAAAAGGTGATGGGGTGCAAGTCCATATCAGGGGAAGCTTCCATGTTATGCCTACATCCAAAGGTTTTTCCTCACTGTAGTTACTAGCATCATATTCATATAAAAAAAGAAGATTGAATTTCTATGTGATTTTGGCCTTTGATCAACTTGTCTAGGATATTAGACAATACAAAGAATTCATTATTCAAAGAAAGATCACTTCCAGATTTGTGAACTTTGTCAACAATGACTTTATCAACCTCAATGAATATTCTGCTGGATTTAGAAACAAGGCATTTGCCTGACAACTTTCTGTTGAAAAGATGTCTCATGGACCAGTTGGGCTGAAGTTGACCATGATTGGAATGTAGCTGTTCGCCACTTACACTATTTGGTTGCAGCACAACAGTCAAAGTTTGATCAAGAATAATACAAAGTGACTTGGAGGATCTCAGTTTCAGTTTTTGCGAATGGTAATATCCTTTGTAAATTGAAGGCCTGTACAGCAAAGAAGCTATCCCAGCTTTGTCACGACATGGAAGAAGTTTCAACCAAGGTGTCAGATTCTCAGTGCACACTGCTTCACGAGGCAATGTACCACATCGCAAATTGCCTTCATTCAATTTAAATCGGAGCAGAAAATGCAGTGGAGGACTCATAATTGGGGGATGTACTGTGCCAAGATTTAATATAGGTCCCCCTTTCCTTAAAAAAAAAATGCTCACAGCTCAACACCAGGAGGCTTTGCATTATTACTGAGTGTTCGGCTGAGCTGGATTATTTACTGTTCATGTTGAAAACATTGTTTATGCTGGAATGTTGTGAGAGAAAAACACTGCTCCGGCTGGAAAAATAAGCTGAACAAGCCGGCTTAAAGTGCAGCCGAACACTGCCTTAGTTGACATAGGATCAAATCCACCCCACTGCTCATAGTTCCATCTTCCGTGGGTGAAAGATAGCTCCGACTTGCTAATATGATATTTTTTTTAACCTGGTCTTGACAAAGCAGACTAATGTTAATAGAGGTTCTTGGCCATTCATAAAATGTGGCAGCATATAAGAAATGGAGGGCCCTTTCTTCAGCGCCCTGTTGGTTGTTGTGACTTACAAGTGTAAACAAGGCATAGCTTATTACATTTACATGTAAACCTAATAGTCAACAAAAGAATACAGGGTAAATTTCTCAAATCCACCAACATTTGGGGCTAATAGGCACAAACCCACCAACTACTGTACCCATTTTAAAGCCCCCCCCCCCCCCCCCCCCCCCAACCCCAACACTAAGGGCCACTGACTTGTTTTCTTACAAAGTACAAACCCACCATATTTTTCTTCAAACCGTGCTTGCTGCCCTAGGCCCACATGTTAGCCTCACCATTTTTTCTTATGATTTAGTGGGCCCAGCTGAGATTGCACGGAGAAACAGTGAGGCTGACATGTAGGCCTGGGGTCAAATGCAGTCCGATCTCTATCTAAACGTTGGGGCCGGCCAAGGACCGTCTGAGAGGGAAAACAGGAGCATCAAGAGACCTCTGGGGCGGTCGGCGGCGTCTACGGCGGGAGCCGACTGGTTGGGCTAGGCCCTACGGTGTTCTGTGTGGTGAGGCGGCCGGCTTATGGCCACTGGTTGGCGGCAGGGGCATCTGCGGGCAGCTGCGGCGGTGGCGTGGAAGAGAGAGGGACAAGAGAGAGGTGGCAGCAGAGAGAGACAGAGAGGGGGGAGGGATAAAAGGGTTTAACCCTAACCTTACTTGTCTTCTATTGATAATTCTTCCTCATATATAAGGGGGTTTACAACAATAATGGCCTAAGCCCATAATCCTTGTCTACATATTCTAATTGAGTTCTATTATAGCTGGGCCTTGGCCTTTCCTTATTTAATCATTTTATTAGCCACTTTGGCCTCGTCTCCTGCTATAAGTCTTGCCGAAGATGACAAATGAACTTGAAGCAACAAAGAAAATGATATCGCAGAACGGGAATTAGGGCAATAAATTTGTTCATTCGTATTTTCCGTTGCATTGGTGCCCCTATTTATAGTTGATGCGGGAGCTGACGTTCAAATTACGATTACATTGTAGTACAGAAGGATATCCCGAACTATGTTTATACTTACATTGTAGTACAGAAGGATATCCCGAACATATCCTATTTATAGTTGATGCGGGAGCTGACGTTCAAATTACGTTCAATGGTATTTTGCACAAATGTGGTACAAAAGGAAATACTAACTCTGTACCTAAAATAATACTATTCTAGGTTTAGACTGAGTTTGACTAAGTTTATAAAAAACTGTTGACACACAAAATTGATCAAAGATAAGGATGAGGCAGGAAAGTCGGCCTAGCTAACTTAGAGGTCGGCTTAGCCGACTTTTGCACTATTCATGGACTGACAAGCCCAAAAAGTTGGCTAAGCCTATCTCCAAGCAAGCAAAGACTTTTGATGAGGTGAAGTTATTAAAGTGCAAATTAAACGTCACTATTGCGTTATTACTCTTGGAGATGATTAAAAAACATATATAAAAAAGACTTGACTAGGAAGAGAGATGTCCCCCCCTGATATTGTCCTTAAGAGTTTGTGCTAACTTTCAAACTTGACAGGGGTTTCTTGATCATCAGACTTCAATGGTCCAACCAGTGTAACTCTCTAGAGAAGTTGCCTAAAAAACATATATAGATCATCGAATTTGGAGTCCGAATGAGAGAGTTATGGCCCCCAAGAAAACTCCACTAGAAATGTTGGGATAACCGACCTTAAAAGTTGGGATAGCCAACTTTGCCAGGGAATGTTGGCCGATTTTAGTTAGGCTAAGCCGATTTTTGCGGGTTCTGAATCCAAAACTAGGAAACTTGTGGATTTTGATGTGGGAAGTTCTTCTCATGGGATAAGACCATCCCAATCTTTATATGATAGGGATCATGACCGATTGAGGTACCCAATACACAAACAAACAGTAAACCAATCTACCTCTATGGCTCTACCTCTCTTTTTGCCCTAATCTCTTTGGACATTGATGTTGTTGTACATCTCTTAATCGTATAATCAAGGATGATGCCCTAGGCTTGCTGGCCAACCTAGGGCAACCCATCAACGTCCTTGGCCCGATGGGGTCTCTCTCGAGTGGGAGTTTCCATGGCTCCTTTGCTAGTTTGTCAGCTATTCTTCATCATGCAAGTGCAATAAATATTCTTAGCATGGTTTGCTCGTAAATATTGCCATTCTTCACTAGGTAAGCATGATAGCTACCGTTCCCTAGGTAAGACCTAGGGAATATCATATATTCCTAGAGCAGGTAGGCTAAGCCAACTATACAAGTTGGCTGTCACATCCGATTTTAAGGATAGAATTGACTGCAAATCATATGTATGACAGGATCAGTTTATTCATACATATGATGACTATCATAACACCATTGCTTACATAATGAAAACATTATTACAAAAAATGACTCGTGGGTCTGAAAGAAAAATCTCATTAATTGCTTGCGGAAGGGGACTCCATCTGCATAGGAAGGTTGACTGAGGCAACACCAGCCTAGAATAGGTCATCGGGGTCAAAGTCACCATCTTCAGCGTAGTCCTCCTCTTCTTCTCCAACGTCTATGGGGGAGCAGGGGGACAAAGAGAAAGGGTGAGTACATCGAAATGTACTCTGTAGGTGTGAGAAAAATATGACATGAGGCTTATAGCAAGGTTAGGCTTATACAGGTTCACATAGCACTTAAGCGACACATCTATTACCTTAAACGTTAAGCACCTATTTATCTAGGTGAGATTCAACCTTCTCCTCAGAGGACCAAACCAATACTTGGATTCATCCAAGCTCCCAACTAAACCAGCCATTCCCTTACCAAGGAAACCACACAACCAAACTAGAGCCATCTAATCCTAAAGAAGTCCAAGCTGCTCTTGACCGTGAGCTTGCCTGATATACCAGTTTTACACTCTACAGAGGTTGCACACTCTCACCACGAGTCATGTCTCCCATTTGCTCGACGTGATCAGCCTCTTAACCCACTTCCAAGGTAGATCGATAGGGTTTCACTACAAGGCCTTTACAGAGAGTCCTCCCATATGTATTAGTTCTCATAGAGCATGCATGGAAGCACTCTCCTATTACCCAGGACTAGGCAAACCTCAGAGCAAACTCCCATACCAAAGCCTTCTCCTATACCCATGTCACCATGAGACTAATATCCACACAGGGATCCTTGGTTTAATTAGCCAGGTCCAGCCCACCCAGCCTCATGGTTGCGCTGTTAAGCTGGGTTACAGGCTTTGAGAACCGGTCCTTAGAATCTAGAGTAGGTATGAGCACCAACCCAAGGAACTCCATTATGTAACCATACCAATCCGTCCATCCTGCCTAGATTCCTAGTCACAATGTTGCTAAAAAAAGATTACCATCCCATGGTCCATAGATCATTAATCAATATTAAATTATAACCTTCCCAGCCCAAGACTACAAGCTAAGCATTGACTTCTACCCATCCAAACTGGGTTTCAAGGATGATATAATCAAAGACTAGTAAACCCTAACATAGGATTCAATTTTGACTCAGCATGCAACTAAGTTCTAACTAAACTAATAAAATAAAATAAATACATGGGCAAGTATGGTCAAGGACACTTGTCTTCAATCTAGGTTTGTTCGGGGATATCAAATTCCTGGTCTTGGAAGTTCTCGTATTGACCACGTTTTGTAATCGATACAACAAACATGGCCCACAAAACATAATAAGAACAGTACACCAAACATTGTAAAAACATATTATAAAGTTTATTAATACGTAGTATTCGTCGTTATGAACTCGTGAGCAAAAGAACCACCTAAAACAACGCTACGGTTTGAAAGTTATGAACTTTTGAAGTTGGATGGCATTTCTGTAAATAAAAGGATTCATTTTCGTAATTTAAATAAATAAGATTGAAAAAGAAAAAGGGTTTGGACTGTAGGTTGATGAAGATAAAGGTCTAGGGCTGTTATCCAAAAAGGGCATGATCGGTCGGTGCTGACCGTGTCGTTGCTGACGTGTGCACCACACTGGTGTGAACCGATTGGCTCGGTGGCTATGGACAGCGAGAGTGCAGGCGCTATGGACTAAGTCCATGGTACACTGTGGATGCATTGCACCCTAAAGGGGGTCTGCCCACTCAGGACTCAGAAGGAAGCCCTCGAAGGTGGCGCCATGATCGCTGGCATGGGGAGCTCACTGAAAAATGATGAATCGACGCTCCAGACCATGATGGGGATATCGTCGATGGTGATGGCACGAAGAGGTAGGGAGTCGGGGAGAGGCGGTCGGCAACTTCGGCGAGGTCAAGGAGTCGCTGCTATGGCCTCGGATCGATGCCGAGAAGCGGTGGTGAGGCATCACAGAGCCGCTACAAACCCAATAGAGGTGGAAGTAGGCTCAGAGGTGGCCTATGCAGGGAGATTGGAAGCTCGAGCCAAAGGTCACTAATGGTGTCAGCTATGGCGAATGGTGGCGCTATGGTGCAGGAAATAGGGTGGGTGGCAGTGTGCTCGCATGGGGCTCTGGTGCCATTTTATAAGGCCAAGAGAGGGAGGAGATGAGTGGTGGAGAGCTTGAGTGCGCGCCCATGGCAGTCGTGGGCTTGGCGCGCATGGAGCGAGTGGAGCGGATCGCGATAGACCAGGCTCGGTGAGCAGGATGGAGGGTCGTCCTAGGGTGTGGTTTGGTCCTTGTTGATGGTCCTTAATGCCCCATTTTATACCATCAATAATGCCTAAATTGGTCATATAAATGATAAAAATTATAGTCATAGGGCTTATTTCTAACCATTTCCATGAGTTGTGATGACTATGTGAGTGTAGGAACAAGGTGGCCATATACATGCAAAAAACACTTCATCAAATACTCATTTTGACTACACCTTGTCTAAGAGCTCGTTGAGATACATGAAATCGAGTTTTGGTTCACCCAATTCGGAGTCCGGACGACAAAGTTATGGCTTTCGGAAGATTGCATGACAGTTGCATTGGATTTGGACACATGGGGGCGTCGGGCGACCCCCTAAGGCGTCGGGTGACCTAGACTTGTGTCAAATGGCTCCCACACTTGGCCAGGGGCCTTAACATTCAATGGAGAACCCAAGGGTGGCCTTGTTGTTGCCATTAGGCCAAATGGAGGGCCAGGTGATGCCAACCCAAGATGGTGAACCCAAACCAAAGTTCGTCCACGTCACCAATCTGTGCCACCAGCAAGAAACACACTTTGGAGGAATCCTAAACGTTGATTCAATGATGGTTCATCATCAAGGTGAAGATGGTGTCCATGTGGCCTCTCCCAAGATTGGTGACCAAACTTTGTTCCCAAGCAAAAGAGGATCGTGGATCACCAAACCGAATCAAGATCGACGATAAATGTACCAGTGGAGCGTCGGGCGACCGCCACCCACGTTGCCCAACATGTGGGACCATCCAAACTGCCTTAGGGTGCCTCCAACCAACTCTAGGGAGCCTCTCAGCCATGGATGCACCAAGTCAGTTCATCCAAGCATTGGGTGACGCCAAGGAAGGTCGACAGACGCCACTGACCTACCAACTCACCTCCTCATCTCTCTACAAGTACCCACCCTCCAATAACCGACCTTAGGAGGCTATAAATGGTGGTGTAGAGCTCCATTTGTAATCATTCCATTCATCCCATCTCATTCATATCTAGTAGAATAGTCACAAGGCGAAGCTCTATTGCTACTCCACTTAGAAGTAGAAGATAGGGAGAGAGTGAGGAGAAACTTGGGAAGGAGCCGGGGTTGTCGGCATCCTCTCCACTTGTGCCTTAGTGGATGAAACTTTTCTTCGAGTGAAGTCTGGCATCTTCTGTGTGGTAACTCTGTTCTTTTGTATTACTTAAGTGTTGTTTATATTACTGTTGTTTACAAGTTTCACCGCTTGGTTAGAGTGCTCTGATCTTATTTCATCGAGGCCTAGATTGTAGTAGTGAGTCTATATATTAAGCATAGTGCTTAGGCTATAGCTTGCCTATGTTTATGGCTAGATCCCTAGATAGATTGTGGTTGGGGGCAGGTGGTGACAGCTCTGTCCATCCTCTGTGTTCCACCACGTTGGTTCTAGTTATTAAATCATAGGGCTCATTATACTTTGTGCCTAATCAACCCTTTAGGGTGAGGTTAGGGCAGGTACGCCCCAAAGTAAACAACCTTGATATAACCTTCCTTAGTATTGCCTTAGTATCTTAGAAACCACATAGATCCTCTCTACCTGTTATCACCTATCCTTGTTCTATCTTGGACAACTTAGTTCTTACACTAGTCCACTTTGCGTTCCCCGTGAAAATTCGATACCTAGAATACTCCTGGGTGAAATCTATATTGACATCCGTGTGCTTGTAGATTTATCTATTTGCCATATCTAGTGTCAACAAGCTTTCTGGCGCCATTGCCGAAGCTGTTCTAGTTTAGAACCAAGTTATCCAAGTATCTTTTGCCTTTTACCTTTCATGGATCACATACCTATCATTCAAATCGCTGCTCCAAAGGGTGCTAGTTTGGAGCCACCTCATTCATCAAAACCTATCATTGCCAACAGTTATGAACTTTGCCCTTGTTTCATAACTAAAGTTCAAGAGCTATCTTTCACTAGGGGAAAAAGATGAAAATCCATATGCTCATTTGCAAGAGTTCGAGCAAGTGTGTTCATGCCTTCACATTTCAGGCATGTCACACGAAAACCCTTAAGTGGAAGCTATTTCCGTTCTCTTTGATAGGATTAGCACCTATGGTATACTCGAACCATAGCGAGTGTACAAGGAGAATGGGAAGTTCTTCAATCCAAGTTCTGTTTAACCTTCTTCCCTATCTCTTGAGTAATTTATCTTGGAAGAGAGGTCCTAAGCTTTAAGCAAAAAGAGAAGAAATCTCTAGGGGCTGCATGGGCTCGCTTGATATATCTTTCCTCCTCCAGCCTTGACCTTGCTATACCCGATCCTATGCTATTGCAACACTTCTATCCAGGGTCTTAGTGAGAAATCTACACATTTCCTTAACATCGCTTCCGGAGGAGCCTTCTTACATCTTTCTGTTAGTGAGGGGAGAGCTATCCTTGATAGAATCCTTGAAAACTCTCCCTACACTAATGTCCATGATGACTCCCCTAAAGGAAAGGACATTACAACCCCATGAAAGAAATATAAGTTTTCGACAGTAGAATCCTTGCCAATTCCATCTAAAGCTTTAGTTGCCAACCCAAATCCAAAACCATTCCTAGGGACACTAAAGAGAGAAGAAATTCATTCTTTGGAGTTTCCTTTTGCATTCAAGGAGGATCTCTCTCCTTATGTTGGGCACACCTTCAATCATCCAATCCAATAGAGATCTTTAGCATCCTTGACCCGAAATCACCATCTTCTCTATTCATCACAAGATTTAGTTACCCAGGAGCTTTGGCACCCAAAGATGCTCACTATGTACTCACAGTATGCAAAACTTATATAAGAGACTGTGACGTCCCAAGGGCTTTAAGCTACATGCTAGCTTATCATCATTAAGTCATATGGGGGCTACTGTTAGAGATATGGGCCAGGGGTACCTGCATGGCCCGTATATATGACTACCGCCAAGCTATCGGCCTAGTAGCCATCAAGGAGGAGGCCCATAAGGGCTAACACGATCAACCAATGTGGAGATCGAGGCAAACCATGACAGGTGTATTTGGATGATAGCTAGGATCAATCTGTTGCGCATATCATGTAACAAACTAAGAAACAGTCTGTTAGCTCGATCGCCCTCTCTATAACCCTACCTTTCCTACCTATAAAAAGGAGGGTAAGGACCTCAGGCACGGGATCTAATCATCCACCTATTCCATCTACCTTGTAGCTAGGAGCAACAACCCCTGTAATTGAGCATACGAATATAAGAGCAATCGCACCACTAGAGTAGGGTTTAGCGCGCATCACGCCCTGAACTAGTATAAATCTCTGTGTCTCATGTGCTACCATCTGATTCCGTCTACACGATCATGTTGCTAGATATTGCCGGAGCAAAACAATCCGACAGTTGGCGCGCTAGGTAGGGGCCTTTCACATTTAGATTCATTTTTGTGTTTCAGATGGCTATTCTATGTAGGTCGAGTAAGGGTGTGATCAAGAGGCAATTGAGAAAGGATGGCCATGGCATCACCATCAATGCACAATCGAGGGCTCCATGGCGTGGCAACCTCAAGACCCGCGTGCTGGCCTCGACATCACAATCGCCCGATCAGCTCTACCTCGCCAAGCTTGGAGACGCGATTGATGCAGGACCGCTTTAGTTGGCACATCATGTAAGTCACTATGCTGAGTCTACTTTCTCTCAATTCTATCAGGAGTACCTCCTTGACACCGCATGCATTATCTGGTGGGAATCACACCACCCAGATGATGCATAACCACTGCCATCGCTAGATGTTGTTTTGCCTAGATTCTTCGATAGGCTCAAGAGCGCTGCAATGGCATGCGCTTGGGAACTCTTCCTAATGCCCGTGATTAACCCTAAGAGGGCCAGGGCACCCTGGATAGTGAAGAGAAATCACGGATCCATCTGGCTGAGCGTTAAGTGAAGCCAAAAGCTGAGTTATCGGGTAAATCTTGGCTACGCCATGAACCTTCCGTGTCAGAACCATGGATACCCAGTGGCTCTTCTTGCTAAAGATTGTAAGATGTACCATGTGACAGCCACCATGACGACTCTCTCATAGGGCACCCCTCGAGGGGACAATTGATGGCATAAGGGACACTCAAAACAAATCCTTAAATGAGTGATGACCATTTGTGCCCATACTTGGATCCGGTTAGATTTGGGACATGCACCTGCTGTTTAGGAGGCTTATGCCGCGGCACCCACGACGACGACCCGGTTACCTTGGTAAGAGCACCCGATCACTTTTGATGAAAGTGACCAAACTAAACACTCAGTTGACGTAAGTAGGTTTCCTGTAGTTATCAGCGTAGTTCTCAAGACTGTCCACGTCGATCTTCATGGATGGAGGAAGTGATTCCAATCTGATATATTGGGACACTTTCAAAAGACTAAAGATCAGCACAGATAGACTACGCCCACCGAGAGGCCTAATCACCGAAATAGTACCAGGGAGATAGGTGATGCCTCTCGGCATCATAGATCTATGGGTTACGTTCGGTGAGGTGGTGAACTTTTGCAAGGAGATACTCTCCTTTGAGGTTGTGGATTTTTAGGACACCTATCATGCCATCCTCGGCATACCGTGTTTCATTAAATTCATGGTTGTCCCTCACTACACGTACCTAAAGATGAAAATGCTAGGTCCCAACAGTATCATCATGATCTCTGGGGATCTTTAAAATGCCTATCAATGCGATCTACTCGCCATCGAGAACGCGGTCTGAAACTTGGATCCAGCGTAGCATGAGCTGGACTATGTCCTCATGCAAAGATAGGACTCGAGGGCTCCGACAATAGTGCCACCATGTCTCAATTTTCAATTTCCACCTCCTGAAGAAAAGAGGCTACCAGCCTAGTTCACATCCTTAGAGCCTACCATGGCCCCATCATTCACGTTCGGGGAAGATTCGAGGAAGGTCCGCTTGGAGAAAACTGACCTGAGTAAGACCACGAACATCAGGAGGAGCCTGAACCAGGCACAACAAGTCAAACTCATCAAATTCCTAATTAACAATTAGGACATATTCACTTGGAAACCCTCAGATATGTCAGGAATCCTGAGGGAGATTGCGAAGCATTCCCTAAGAATCTGGGCCAATGCCAAGCTGGTCAAGCAACGCTTGAGATGGTTTGATGACAAAAGGCACAGGGCTATAGAAGAAGAAATAGCCAGGCTCCTCGACACGAGCTTATCAAGGAGGTCTTGCATCTAGACTGGCTTGCAAACCCTGCCCTAGTGCCTAAGAAGAACAACAAATGGAGAATGTGTGTTGACTATATGAGGCTTAACAAGGCATGCCCCAAGGATCCTTATCCCTTGCCCCATATAGATTAGATCATTGACTCCACTACGGGATCAGAATTACTATATTTGCTCAATGCTTACTACCAGTTATCACCAGATCCAGAGCATAATGCTATGTCACTATGCCATTTGGGTTGAAAAACACTGGGGGCTACTTACCAACGCCGTATGAAGCGCTACTTCCCTGAAGCAAATTAGCAGAAATGCTGAAGCTTACGTCGATGACATCATCGTAAAATCATCAAAAGCTAGGAACCTTATTCAAGGTCTCTCGAAGACCTTCAACAACCTTCAAAAGTTCAAGATCAAGCTTAACCTAGGAAAGTGTACCATTGGGGTACCATCCAGCAAACTACTCGGCTACATTGTATTGGCTCATGGGATTGAGACCAATCCAATGAAGATCAAAGCCATCCTCGATATGGGACCTCATCAAGCGTTAATGGGACACCCAGAAGCTAATGGGTTGTCTGGCTTCCTTAAGCTGGTTCATCTCTAGGCTAGGGTGAAAGAGGACTTCCCCTCTACAAACTCTTACGCAAGATACTAGACCTGGCGATGGACTCTGAAGGCTCAAAAAGCCTTCGATGATATCAAGGACTTCCTCATCAAACCCTCGTCTTGGTGGCTCCCCATGAGGAAGAGCCTCTACTCCTATATGTCACAGCTACCACTCAGGTGGTCAATGTGGCAATAGTTGTAGAGAGGAAGGAAGAAGGCCACATTCAGGCCATTCAATGACCAATATACTTGCTCAGTCAAATACTAGCTGAGAGAAAAACTCAGCTACCTACACATCTAGAAGATACTCTATGGGGTGTACTTGGCAAAGAAGAAGCTGGTTCACTACTTCGATGTGCACCCGATTACCGTGGTCACCTCCTTCCCACTAGGAGAGATCATCAACAATCAGGACATGACCAGACAGGATCACCAAATGGGCCTTGGAACTTGTGGCATATGGCATCACTTATGTGCCACACAAGTCTATAAAATCCCAGGCCTTGGCGGACTTTGTTGCCGAATGGACAGAAGCACACGTTGAACCGACCGTAGCCGACTTGGAGTACTAGAATATGTACTTCAACGACTCTTTGATGCTACAAGGAGCGGGAGTAGGAGTTGTCTTGGTCTCCCCTAGCGGGAATCGAATGAGGTACATACTCTATTTAAATTTCGAGGGTGCTACCAATAACATAGCAGAGTATGAGGCCATGCTCCATGGGCTGCGCACCGTAGTCACCCTTGGGGTTAGAAGGCTAGTTGCTTCAGGAGACTCTGAACTTGTCATCGGGCAAGTAATGATGGCCTCAGCATGTCAAGACCACAAGATGGAAGCCTATTGTGCTGAGGTTAGAAAACTTGAGGCTAAGTTTGATGGACTCGAACTATGCCATATCCCTCGAAGGGATAATGAAGAGGCTGACAACATCGCTAGAATCGACTCAACTCAAGACATGCCCCTAGGCGGCATGTTCCTCAATGAGCTCACGAAACCTTTGGCATGCTGGGAAGTTGAAACTCAACCTCTCCTCGAGCCGAGCATACTCATCATCACCAAGGCCATAGGCTCTAACCCAGACTTGGCATAGGAACTCATCGACTATCTGCGACATGGCATTCTCCCTATCAACAAGGACGAAGCCGATCGAGTACGTCAGAGGGCTAAATCCTATGTTATGAGGGATGATGAAATCCATCATAAAAGCATGAGTAGAATCTTGCGACGATGCATACCCATAGAAGATGGGATAAATCTCTTGCAAGATATACACTCAAGGGCTTGTAGCCACCATGTGGCTCCAAACACCGTGGTGGGTAAAGCCTTTCAACAAGGGTTTTACTGGGCCACCACGGTTAAGGATGCACAACATATCATGAGGACTTGCGAGGGATGTCAGTACTTTGCTAAGCAAAAACACGTCCCCTCCCAAGAACTCCAAATGATCTCGATCACATGTGTTGGGGGTAGGTACCCTCGGCATCGCTCCTTCCCTAACCCTTGACCTGGCGTTGGCTCAACTAACCTGCCCTCAGTCCTAGGTACCACCCCCACGATGAGGGCGCCCTTGATTGGTTTATTTCATCTGTGTGTTTAGGTGGCACACCTGAAGGTCAGCTACACTGGAGGAGCATGGCGAGAAGGTCGCAAGATGGTGACGGTGAATGAACCCTCACTGGGGGCACGTGAGGGTCACTGCTAGCCACTGGGAAGGGACCATCCCGTCAGCAATTAGGCCCTAGGAGTGGTTGGCTAAGAAAGGAGATTACTGCCATACCCCTAGCTCTTGTATAGCGTTTACCTGCTAGGGTCTAACCCTAATGTAATTCCACTATGTCTCCGGGTATGGCCTATAAATGCCCAGAGCGCTCATGTAAGAAATGGGTTGAACTTTTTCTAGACAAATTAATGGGCATTTAATCTGCATTTTTCTATCTCCTCGCTTTCCTATACCCTCGCTCATCCCTTCATGATAGTTTAGCCATTCACCTATGGGAAACCCTCGGCCTCTCCCCCTATGTCCCTCAGTGAGGGCGAGAGGCTAGGAGTGACCCCCATAGTTAGCACCATCCATGGGGACCCCAGTTCGCCACGTCGCAAAAACAATGTAAAAACAAGAAGATACACCCAAAGGGACTTGCCCCCACCGCGAGGGTCAGACCCGATGGTGGGAACCTATGCAATCGGAGCTAGCGAGCCATGTACCGGAAGACGATGATGAAGGTGCAGAGGTGAGAGGCCTTGAGGCCCTAAACCAAATGCATGAGGAGCTCTAGGAGAAAAGATATCGAGTCAAAGCCCACCAGAGGTAGGCACGTCTACAAGTGATAAGGCAGATGAAGCCAGGGAACAACTCAGGCAAATGGATGAGTACCTAGCTTCGATTGAAGCTAATCCAAACTATCTACCCGAACAACATGACTTACCACCTTCGCTCCACCCAAATCCACCTCCGCTCCATCTGAACCCCCACCTCGTTTTCACCAGATCTACCCATAATACATTCCCCCAGCCGTACACCACCACCATAGAAACCAACCTCTGCCAATGCCATATGACCTGAAATCCCCATTGACCTAGATACTCTAAATGAAAAACAAGCCGCTTGAGTACAAACCATAGAACCTACTAAGGTACGATGGAAGCATAGACCCTCACCAATTTGTAATGAGCTATGAAGCGACAGTGGCAGCAGTAGGTGGGGATGAGTATACCATGGTGAAGTCCTTCGTGATTATAGCAAGGGACATTGCCTAAAGCTGGTACAACAACCTCTTGACAGGCTTGATAGATTCCTAGGGGAGCCTCCATGAAAAATTGTGCAACAATTTCAAATGTATCAGCCCTTTGGCAACCAATCCCAAGGAATTATTCACCTATACTCAAGCCGAAAGAGAACCCCTCTGAGACTTCTGGCAAAGATTCGTCCAGCTTAGAGCGAGGACACTAAATATAACAGATGATGCAGTGATCCTAGTAGCAGTCAATGGGGTAAGACCAGGACCATGTTCCTTAAGGTTCGCACAGAAGCCACCAAAAACCACCGTAGAGTTGCATGAGTTCATGGAAAAGTACATCAGATCATACACCGTCTTTTGTTCGAAGACTGAGGCTTTGAAACATCAAACATGCCCACCTCTGAGGCCACCACAGCGCAACCAGTACCCTCACAATGAACCAATCAACATGAATACCATAGAGACCACACCTCCGCTACACCAAAGACAACAACCAAGTCCAAGATCTTAAGAGACCCCCGCCAATAGCTAGAATGATAACAGAGACAACACCCAAAACAGACCCAATCCAAGAGATCTAGTGAAGCTATACTGCCATTTTTGTAGACCAGGCAAAGGCCACTCGACAAAGCAATGTGCATGTTTCATGAAGGGAAAAGAATATCAAGAAGCACAACAAGCCACCGCTTCAGGCCCATCAAAACCTATTAACTACACAAGGAGACAACCCACCCCTACAACCACTCCATACCAATACACACCAGTGAACTATGACATCCCCTCGCAACAACATCCTCAGCAATACCCAACCTTTGCCGGCTACAATCCCTCCTAACACCATTACAACACCTACGACAACCCCCAACCATCATACAACTACAACAATCGCTCCAACAGCCAAGCATACATGGTTACTCACCGACCCACCCCACCACAAATGCAAAGCCATCACCCAGCCTTACCACCACCACCCTTGCCACCACCAACCAAGCCGCAACAATAGCAAGTAAAACCAGAACCCGCAAGCCAACCCATTCAAACAATCAACAACCCAGCCACAACCTTCGGTGTAATACTCGCAATCACCGGAGGATCCAACGATGATCACGACAACAAGAGAAAGCGCAAAGAGCATATGAGGTGGGTACACCACCTAGCCACCAAAGGGCCACATACGAACTCATAATGGTCTTACATCCTAATAACCTTCGACAACACGAATCTCAAACTAAAAGACTACCCTAGCACCAATGCCACGGTCATCGAGACAAATCTGGCTGGTTGGGCAGTAATAATGATCCTGGTCGACACTAGTAGCTCCGCTGACATCCTATTTGCTTCAACCTTTGACAACATGAAATTAGACAGAAATCATCTCTAGCCGGTTGGACGCCCGCTATACGGATTCAAGGGCAAACAAGTGAAAGCCATAGGCAAAATCACACTCCTAGTAACCTTCGATGACCAAAGCAACAACACAACATCGCACATAACATTCAATGTGGTTGACATGCTATACAACTATAATGCAATTTTCAACCGAGGGGTCACAAACATTTTTAGTGCAGTCCTCCACTCGGGCTATCTCTATATGAAACTACCATCCGCTAGAGGTGTCATTGTAGTATACAGCAACCAAGACCTTGCTAGAATAGTAGAAGAAACAAGCAACCTAGGGCAAAAAAATGTACACAACTTAGGCAAAGAAAAGCCAAAAGTCAAGATACCCTCGCCAAACAAACCAGAACAACAAGTCAGTGCGAAGCCAGCAGAAGAAACCAAGAAATTGCCACTATTCGAAGGTAATACCAGCAAGAGGTCATCATCGCTATGCTAGATGGCAAAACTGAGGCCGAGCTCATCCATTTCCTACGCGACAACAGCGACATCTTCGCATGGTCCATGGAGGACCTTCGAGGGGTAGATAGGTCCATCATTGAGCACATCCTCCTAGAAGAGCTCACTCACAAATCACCAAGAGTGACCTTCGCAAAAGATGGAACAAGCACCCTTAATGAAGAACAGTTAACAAAAGACCTCGTAGAAGCTCAGATGCCAAGCAGTCAACAACCTTCGCTTATATCAAGGTGAAACTGTCTAGTGGTGAGACAAGAAAGTGAACCCCTACCAAATTTGCATAGGAGATATGGTGCTAATCAGAAAACAAAACGTGAAGATGGCAGGCAAGCTCCAACCAAAATGGGTTGGCCCATACTTGGCTACTCAAGCAAGCAGACCCAGAGCATACAATCTCCAAGACAGTGAGGGTAACCAACTACCTCACTTGGAACATAGATGACCTTTGAAAATACTATCCCTAGCGGCACCTTAGCGTGTGCTCGCACAATATAATTTTCCTTTTTTGATTCAACAATGTAAAAACTCAGCGCTACACTCTTTTTCCTTACGAAGGGGCGCAAGGTTTTTTAATGAGGCAGTCGCTCTACCCTCTAATGTAATATTTATTCCCCAAAACTCTAACCTCCGCCAAAATGGGTGGATCACGGCCAATCCACCCTCATCAACAAAAAAACATAGGTAAAGATTTATACGAAGTAGGGTCTCCAACCTCCCAAACCCCGCTCAATACAAAACATTCCTCCAAACCTCACAAAAAGCAAACCCCACCCGCCCTTAAGATAAGGACAGACGCGAAGGTCAAAACAAGTGAGCACCCTCGCAAAGCGCCAGGGGCTCACAAAAGCAAACCCCATCCACCCTTAAGATAAGGACGGATGCGAAGGTCAAAACAAGTGAGCACCCTCGCAAAGCACCAGGGGCTCACAAAAGCAAACCCCACCCACCCTTAAGATAAGGATGGACGTGGAGGTTAAAACAAGTGAGCACACTCGCAAAGCGCTAGGGGCTCACAAAAGCAAATCCCACCCGCCCTTAAGATAAGGACGGACACGAAGGTCAAAACAAGGGAGCACCCTCGGAAAGCACCAGGGGCTCACAAAAGCAAACCCCACCCGCCCTTAAGATAAGGACGGACATAGAGGTCAAAACAAGTGAGCACCCTCACAAAGCGCTAGGGGCTCACAAAAGCAAACCCCACCCGCTCTTAAGATAAGGATGGACACGGAGGTCAAAACAATTCAGCATCCTCGCAAAGCGCTAGGGGCTCACAAAAGCAGAGGTCAAAAAAAGTGAGCACCCTCGCAAAATGCCATGGGGTCACAAAAGCAAACCCCACCCGCTCTTAAGATGGGGGCAGATGCGAAGGTTAAAACAAGTGAGCACCCTCGCAAAACGTTAGGGGCTCACAACATAAACCCCCATATCCCTAAGACAGAAAGATGGACATAGTGCCACCCATCCTCAAAACAAAAGGACAGAAATGAGGGTCAAAGCACATGAACACCCACGTAAAGCAAAACAATTCTAACCGAAGCGCATACTCGTACCACCGACTCAAAATCCAACAACACAAAACAAAAGGGCGAAGCTTCAGCGGAAGCAAAGTCGATAAGGGCTATGATGTTGTCCACCAGTAATTCAAGAGGAGGGGTTTCAATCCCACCCTCCTACAAGTGGGCAATCAGCCACACGCCAAAGAAGCTTTGCTAAGAACAATAACATGAAGGCGCTCTAAGAGAAACTCATGCTCAGAGTGGCGCGGAGCCTCGCGGGGTCCAAGCTCCACAAGAAGAAAACATATGATCCCCATGGCCAACCAAGATAGCATCAACTAGTACCTTCATCACCAAGGCAACAACAAATCACCGAGGGCTCACCAAGGTTCATCATCAATCGGCGGGTAGCACCGAAACTATCACATCATCTTCCACGTAGATGACAATCGAAAAAGTTCACCACGGCAAACCCTCAATGTATTTAGAACTAGCACCGCTATGTAACCCTATCAAAGAAAATAAAGTCAAACCCAGAATCCTTTTCCCATTCTATTTTCACCCAAAGCGCGTCATGTTTCAAAAAAAGCGAGCCTCGCCTAAAAGAAAAGGAGGCGTCGCTGCGCATCAAGCTTTAAAAAATGAAAAACAGCGAGCCTTGCCCAAAAGAAAAGGGGCCATCGCTGCTCGTCAAGCTTTAGAAAATGAAAACAGCGAGCCTCGCCTAAAAGAAAAGGGGGCGTCGTTGCGCGTTCAAGTTTCAGAAAACAAAAAACAGCGAGCCTCGCCTAAAAGTGTAACACCCTAGTGTTAAGCTTGCATTCTTGCACTTGCATTGCATGAGCATAAGCATCATTCATACATTTGCATTCATGTGCATGAAATGATACATTATCTAGTTGTGATTATTTTCATAAAGTGTTTAAATTGCCTTGTGAATATCTAGTGATCATGCTTGGTAATGCAAGTGGGTATTGTTTGGTCACCAAAACAACTTAGACACACGTAGGATGAAAAATGGAACCTAGTTTATATTCACGACTTGGTCCAAAATTGCTTCTAAGTGTTGGTATTGCTAAAATTGCCATTATCATGTTAGTTGTTTGACCTATCTTGACTAACTACTTTGAGAGCTTGAATGACAGTGGAACCTAAATAAAACTCATAGTTTAGCTCCTATAGAACAAACTTTATTTAATGGTCAAGATCTCAATCAGTGCCGAGCTTAGTCAAATAGGGCTCACCAAAATCAACTCAATGCTGTTTTGTAAACCAAAAATTTGGCAGTCTCGAACTGAGTTTCTGTTTGCATGTAGCCAACTTTGGAGCATTGTATTTTGAAAACCAGCGAGAATTAGACAAAACTCATTTAAGCAATTTTGTAGTACTCTTATAGCTCTAACAAATGGTGAAAATGGTTGATCAAAATTCACCATGGTTTGGGAGATCTAGGGGCTCAAAGTTTGGGTCTCAGGTGGCTTCATTAGGCTAAAATCGGCCTTTACCGATTCAAATTAGCACGGCAGTGGCCAACCGCGTCAGGCCACGTGCGCCGTGTGGTGGCCGTATGTTGGCATTGGCCCATGCTATCGAGCCGAAAGGAGGGGAACGCTCACTCTTGCTCTCCCTCCCTCTCTCGCTCATGCGCTCACTAAAGTAGAGAAAGGCGACGCCGCGCCGCCATCGCGCCTTCGCCAGCCGCGCTAGCCTCCCATGCTGCACCACCACCCGATTCATCTCGCCCACAGCTCCGCCGTGTTGCCCTCTATCGCATCAACCCACTAGCAACACCATTTGAGCATAGGTAAAGCCCCTAGGGCCATCGCCGTAGTCGACATGGCCACAATGCATCGCCAAGCTTGAGCTCGCCGTGGCCAAGCCACCTCATGCCTGCACTACTCCCTCTCTCTTCTATTCCATAGTTGCTAGGTCTAGTGGATGCTATAGCCGTTGGCCTTTGGCCAATGCTGGCCTTGCTGGAAACAGGATGTGCACCACACCGCACGGCCTTGCCCGAGCTTGCCATGACTAGAGATGGCCGAAGCACCACCGCGCGCCTCCGCCATCTACCATGAGCACCATTGCCAAGCCTAACTACCATGATAGGCTCAACCACTTAGGTCATTGAGTGCGGAAGGAAGAGTGGAAGAGGATGGTAGTGATCGCGTTGCCGGAGACCTCGCCGTTGGCAAGCTCTTCGCCGGTCAAGCCGCGTCTCTGCCCTGTGTGTGTGACAAGTGGGGTCGGGTTGACCATGGGGCCTAGACGTTAGCACCTCTGGGTGCGTTGAGCTCTGGTGTGCTTAGCAATTTCTAGGGTTTTGCTGATTTTCTTTAATTGTTTTTCCAGAATTTGATGCAAACTTGTAAAATTCATAACTAATTCTAGAAGTGTCCAAATTGAGTGAACCAAATTTTGTTAGCTTCATATTGATGAGTACTATCTGTTAAAAATATGAAACTTGGTATGTGATATAGTTTTATACCTTGTTTAAATTATCTTGTTTATTACCTATTTAATCTTATAAAATGCATAACTTAGAGTTTGGAAGATGCTAAAATGTGATTCCAATTTTGTTGGTCTTGTTTTGACTTACTATAGCCAGGAAAAATATTAAACCTACAGTAAGCATGCTTAGAATATGACTTCTTGTTTTAGCTTGAGTAAATGCTAGTTTCTTGTGAAATTAATTGGGGTAGATTTATGTAACCTATGGGAATGAAATTATTTTCACAGCATTCTTGCATTATG
This sequence comes from Miscanthus floridulus, assembly GCF_019320115.1. Taxonomy (NCBI): domain Eukaryota; kingdom Viridiplantae; phylum Streptophyta; class Magnoliopsida; order Poales; family Poaceae; genus Miscanthus; species Miscanthus floridulus. Next base: position 54,913,643 of record NC_089586.1, on the reverse strand, counting down.
AGGAATGTAAGAAAAATAGTAAATATGTTGTTTGACACTTTTTGCTATGCTAAACCTATTTAAGTTGCCATAAACCAATGTAACTTGTCATTTTTGTAGAGGTTGTTGTACTTGTTCAAATGGCATGAAATTTAATAGTAGGCTCTTGGGAGCATGTATGGGCTGCTGTAATTTTTCTAGAATTTATTAAGCAATGAAAGTAGCAGTTCTAATTTTCCTCTAAATTATTTGATAAATTAATAAAGGCTTATATAAAATGGATTTGGGTCCAACCATTATACTTTTTAACATGTTGGTGATGTATATAACCTATTGGTATAATTGGTTATGCCTAGTTTTGATTGGTTATATGAAGTTAGCTATTTAATTGCTCTATAATTCACTTGCATCTAGTTTCTTGACTTGTTTGCTTTGTGTGAGCTTGATGCTTGTTATTTAGATGCTTAGGCTAATGAAGATAAGTTGTTAGTTGCAGGTTTTAGGCCTCTTACTGATGATGAACAACTTTACCTTAGGTTGCTAGAAAGTGGTGAGTGTATGTTTCTTGTACTAGAGAAGAGATCTGCTCCCACTCAGTAAAATTAAGTTAATCATATTATCACCTTGTCATCATGTTGTTAAGAATGCATATATATGCATTGCACCATATCATTCATACCATCCCTTGTGCATTCTATATATTTATCTATGTGCTCATGCATATAGGATCGACAGAGGGAGTGACCCTACTGGAGTTCAAGCTCGAAGGAGAGGAGATCCCATAGCAGGAGGTTCCCGAAGCAGAAGGATAGGATCAGGAGGAGTTTCCTAAGTGTCCTGATCACAGACCATTGGCCTACCTAAAAGGCAAGCCTCGGAGCATTCTAAGCCTCCTATGTTTTATAAATATCCACTTGAGTTCTTTATGTTTGATGCATTAAGTTGTAAAAGTTGTTTGGAAACACTTGATGTATATAATCTCCTTGTCCAAAAATATATACCTTGAGCCCTGTGTAGGTCTAGGATCGAATATATGCTTAGCCATGCTTAGCTCGATAGAAGTCGGGTGATTTTCTATCACCTGCGAGATATAGGTGGATATCGAATCACGGTTGGCTATATTTGCTATCGTGGAAAAGAACCATGTGATGATGTAAATGGAGGCTAGATGGAGTCTATGTGGTATGTTGATTCATGTGATTCTATCTGTGCCGATCAAGGACCGCATCGTTGGAGGCCCTCTTGTCATTTTGAATGCAACCTCTCACTTAGCTGTCCGAATAACTCGTTCTGACCATGAAGCTGAGTAGCTCAAATAAGGCCAGGAGTCATTCAGTCCAAGTGCGCACACTAGAGGTAGTAAGGATGTGTGGGGAGCCAGATGTGAGCATCCTGGCAGCTGGTCAGTCCCTGAGGGTGCGGTGCTAATCGAACCCTTGAAGTTGAGTCCTGAGTTGTACCAAAGGTGACCCGATGCGACCATGACGGGGAAATTGTGGGTTTGTGTTAGGATTTTTGCCCAACTAGTTGCAATCGACTCAAATCGCCGTCTCTCCTAGATAGGGAGAAACTTGACTGAGCTTCTTCACCATAGTAACTTGATGGAATGTGATGGTTATGATGAATGTGAAAATATTACACCGGATATGGTTACTATTGTTTGCTTCATCTTCAATCAAGTGATTGCTCTAGTATAGGTGCCAACCTAGACATGCTTAATTTTAATAGGTATAACTTGTAGCTAGAATAACTAATCAGATCAAGATATGTATTACTTCTACTTTATTGCAAAATGTCATCGAGCCAACTCTACCTTTCATAGCCTTGCATAATCCTTGGTGTCTCTTTATTTTTGGTTTATGATGGGTATGTCTAGCTGAGTACATTCTAGTACTCAGGGTTTATTTTCCACTTGTTACAGATGATATCGTGTATCATGGTTATTGCAAGAATTGTTTCTCTCCCACCGTGGATGAGGAATGAGGCCAACAGGCAAGGCCTTTTCTAGTAGCTTCTCTATGTGCTTTTGATGGAAATGATCATGAAACTAGCATGTATCTAAACTGTGTGTGTGATGGTTTCAAAACTATGTTGCTTCCGCTACTAAATTTGAACTTTGGGTTGTAATAACTTTATTCGTACTCCGATGTATGTTGTACTACCTGTAAACTTTATGTAACATGTGACATGTATGTTGAATCATGTACGATCTTGGTTTGTATGTTGGTTATGTTTTGAGGTCCTTCGCGACACTCGATGGACTACCAGGTTTATATGGGCTCAAGTATGACAGTGCGACTGCCCCGATGGTTGCCATTGTACTTGTGCTCTTATAAATTGGTCGGTTCTACGACAGCTGACATCGGAGCAAGATTCAACACTATTTGTCATATGTGTAATTAAAACAAAGGTTTTTGTTTTACAAAACTAGTTTTGGCAACTTATATATATAGGTGTGTTCAAATATGAAATTTGAATCTAGAGTGTGCTAGTGATCATCTCCTTTATGCCCAGTTAAGGATTTCAGGTGGCTTAATAAGTACTAACTTTGGGGGGTTTACTTCCTTGCAATTTTATGTCGCTGTCCATATGACGTGCTATTGTATGGGTGCCATTCACTTGAATGGTAATGTATGGATCAATATACCTCTATGCCTAGATAAATTGATAAGTGGCATGACCGCAAGATGTTAGCATGTGGTCTAAGGGGAGAGGTTGTTTTGATACTAAAGTATATATATATATATCTTATATATATTCAGAGGTATTTAATTCTGGGTTAGTTTTGATACGGTTGTATATGCATATTTATATGTATGTATGGATGTATTTAAATATGGGTAGCTTTGATATAGAAGTATATATATTCTATATATATGGAAGTATTTAGAATGAAACCTAGAGACCAGACTTTCATTTTTGTATATATATAATTGTGGGGATTGGGCTAAAATAAAATTCTTCTATAGGTACGCTAATAGCAAAACATGTAGTCCAACTAGTTTCGCTTATATTTTGAGAGAACGTATGTATGCCATCGTGTATGTTGCTAGAATTTTAAAATTCTTCCTAAGTTTGAGAGTATGTATGGAACGTGCATGCATCATGATAACTCATTCATTCACATTTATGCATTGTTCCTTCCCTTATAAGTTTCTTATCACAATAAATAAAATTTTCTAACGTAAGACTTGTTCTCACAAGAGTTGCACCATATTTTGTTGGTACAGATGGTAACAACAATCCACCCCCACCATCGCCACCCTCAGCAATGAAGTTCTTTGCTCAGTTTTTGGGGAACCAGCGTGCTATGGAGTTGATGTTGCGCAATATCAGGCAGAATACCGCACGCGGGGACACCAACATCAGGGCTCAGAACCCAACCAGTATAGCACCTTTAAGGATTTCTTGGACATGAAGCCACCCATCTTCAAGGAAGCAGAGGAACCACTACAAGCTGATGAATGGTTAAACACAATTGAGCAGAAGTTTCACCTTCTGAGGGTCACAGAGCAAATGAAGGCTGAGTATGCTTCACACCAGATGCAGGGACCTATAGGCATATGGTGGACCCACTACTTGTCTTCTTTACCTACTGGTGCTAATGTCAGTTGGGACCAGTTCAAGATAGACTTTAGGGGACATCACATACCCCCAGGTCTTATGAGGATGAAGGCTATAGAGTTCATGAAGCTCACTTAGGGAATCAAGACCCTCAGTGAATATATGCATGCTTTCAACAATTTGTCAAGGTATGCTCCTAAGTTTGTGAACACTGAGGAGAAGAAGATTGAAAGTTTCATGCGAGGACTTGGTACCAAGCTGATGAAGACCATGACAAATTCTAGGTGTGCAACCTACAATGAGTTTGTTAGTGATGCTCTTACCTAGGAGAATCAGAACAATTTGCATGCTGCAGCTAAAGGCCATAAGCGAGCGTTTAATGCAGGTTCATCCTAGCAAAAGGCTCCTATGTAGCTAGGCCTCAGTATTGTCCACCTACGCCCAAGTTTAGGCCACCACAAAAGAAGGCACAGCCTAATCAGCAGCAGAAGGTGTATCATAGGGCTTTCTCTATTGCTCTACCAAAGGGAAGTGTAGGGCAGGGAAGCTCTGGGATGCCAAAGCACAACTTACCGTGCTTCAATTGCAACAAGCCTGGTCACTTTGCAAAGGAGTGCCCTTATCCTAAGAAAAGCAACAACTAGAATCATGACAATCAGAGGCAAGCAAATGCTAATGCACATCTAGGGCATGTTCATTACACTGCCATGGAAGAAATTCCTACTGGAGAGGTTGTCACTACTAGTATGTATCTTGTGAACCAAGACCCTACAATTGTTTTGTTTGATTCTGGAGCCTCACATTCATTCATGAGTCAAACATTTGCATCTGAGCATAACTAGAAGATTAAACTGGTAGACAAGGGTGGCTATTGCATAAGTTCAGCTAGGGCTAGTATATCTACCAACCAGATAGTTTGAAATGTACTCATCTCAATAGGAGGAAGGGAGTTTACTATGGATCTTATAGTGTTACCAGGTTTGGGAATAGATGTGATCTTGGGTATGAAATGGATGAGTGGTCATGGAGTCATTAGGTATTGCAAATAGAACCGTCGAGTTGAGAGAACCAAAGGGGGATGGTACCTTTGTAGTGCCACTTCCTAGGAGTTTTGATCTTCACAACTTATCTTGTGCTATCTAGACCACAACTCTCTTTGATATTCTAGTGGTATGTGATTTTCTAGATGTTTTTCCTGATGAGTTACCTGGTTTACCACCGGATAGACATGTGGAATTTAAAATTGAGCTAGTGCCTAGTACAGCACCCATCTCTAGGAGACCCAATAGGATGCCACCAAATGAGCTAGTTGAACTCAATATTAAGTTACAAGAGCTTTTAGACAAAGGTCTTATTCGACCTAGTTCATCCCCATGGGGTTGTCTGGCTTTGTTTGTAAAGAAAAAGGACAAGTCACTACAAATGTGTGTGGATTACCAACCGCTCAATGTCATAATAATTAAGAAGTACCCTTTGCCACGCATCGATATCATGTTCGATCAGCTGGCAAGGGCAAAGGTGTTCTCCAAGATCAACTTGAGATCGGGTTATCACCAGATTAAAATTAGACCAGATGACGTACCTAAAATAGCTTTTTCAACTAGATATGGCTTGTATGAGTATCTTGTCATGTCTTTTGGTCTAACAAATGCTCCTGCATACTTCATGTACTTGATGAATTCAGTGTTCATGCCCGAACTTGATAAGTTTGTGGTTGTGTTCATCGATGACATCCTAATTTACTCTAAGAACAAGGAAGAACATGTAGAACATCTAAGGATTGTCTTAACCAGACTAAGAGGACATAAGTTGTATGCCAAGTTTAGCAAATGTAAATTTTAGTTATGGAAAGTGCCTTTTCTAGGTCATGTGTTGTCAAAAGATGGAATCTCTATAGATCCATGTAAGGTACAAGAAGTCTTGGATTAGAAGGCCCCGACTTCAGTCACTGAAGTTCAGAGTTTTCTTGGTTTTGCAGGTTACTATCATCGCTTTATCCTAGTTTTTTCCAATATAGCTAAGCCAATGACGAGGTTACTATAGAAGGATGATAAATTTGTTTGGATTCTAGAGTGTGAAGCTGCTTTTCACACTCTACGGACTTTGCTAACCACCGCTCCTATTTTAGCACAACCCGATATAGAGAAACCTTTTGATGTGTTTTGTGATGCATCCGGTATAGGTTTGGGATGTGTTCTTATGCAATAAGGTTGAGTCATTGCTTATGCCTCACGTCAACTGAAGAAGCTTGGAGTTAATTATTTGACCCATGATTTAGAATTAGCAGCAGTTGTTCATGCACTAAAACTATGGAGGCACTATTTGTTTGGGAATGTATGACATATCTATACAGATCACAAGAGCCTCAAATATATTTTCACTCAACCTGAGTTAAACATGAGACAGAGAAGATGGCTAGAGTTGATCAAGGATTATAACTTAGAAGTGCATTATCATCCTTCTAAGGCGAATGTGGTTGCAAACGCCTTAAGCCAGAAGTCTCATTGCAATTTCCTAGACTCATTGTTAGAAGATGGATTTAATCTCTTGCACCCTGTTGTGTTGCACAATATCACTGTCAGTTGCTCGCTTGAGAGCAAGGCCATTGAGAGTCAGAAGACTATTGTGGGTGTGTTTCACATTAAAAGAAAGATGAAGGAAAAAGACACCAAGCACTTTAGACTAGATGAGAGGGGTGTACTATGGGTTAAGGATCGACTTGTAGTGCCGAAGGATCAAGAGGTCAGAAACCAACTTCTAGATGAAGCTCACTCTTTAGACTATCTATCCATCCTGGTAGTTGTAAAATGTATCAAGACTTAAAGACACGTTTTTGGTGGACAAAAATGAAGAAAGAAATCACAACCTATGTTGCTAGGTGTAATACCTGTAGCAGAGTCAAGGCAGATCATTTTGTAGGGGACCATGACGCTTAAGAGGGGGGTTGAATTAGGCAACTTAAAATTCTAACTCTAAACTATGGCCTCTTTTTCTAACCTTAGCAAAACCTATGCAAAAGATAAACTATAGAAATGTGTGACTACGGTTTTGCTAATGTGTTTCTATCTCTACCGCAAAAGGAGTAATACAATCAATGTAAATGTGGAAGCTAAAGAGCAAGGTAGAGATATGCAAACTCCCATCGACGACTCTAGTATTTTTACCGAGGTATCGAGAAGCACGCAAGCTTCCCCCTAGTCCTCATTGGAGCCCCTCGCAAGGGCCAAGCTCCTAGTCAGGTAACATTGTGGATAGCCTTGGGCCTTCCCCACGTGCAAGTGGGTCTCCGTCATGCCTTCCGGCAAGCCTCTCCTAGATGCTCCCCACTGTCTTCACTATCAAGCTTCCAGCCGAAATGCCACGAGCCTTGTTCCCTTTGGTACATGGGGGCGGCCACACCACAAACATGGTTGGTGTGATCTCACAAGACTACAAGCCCCTCCGATGTACAACAATGGTGCGCGCAAGCACCGAGTGGTAAGAGGTAAGCAAACCTCACTAAACACTAGGCCTAAACCTAGAGCAAGCGCATAGTGGTCTAATCAACCTAAGCACTTCGCAAAGCACCTATGCTAATCACCTAAAGAATCACTAAGCACTATGCAAGTGGAGTTCACTAAAATGGTGTATCAACACCCTTGATATGTTTCCTCTGCTCCACTCCTCTCATTTGGCCGGTTGGGGGTTGTATTTATAAGCCCTATAGAGAAAGTAGCCATTGGGGACGAAATCCTGCTTTTCTACTACTGACCAGACGCTGATCATGTCCTAACCGGACGCGTTTGGTCGTCCTAACCGTTAGAGCTATGATCAACTAATCGGATGCTGCCAGCGTCCGGTCACATGCCATCGAACATGCCCGATCGCAATTTTGCCGCTCTAGAATCTTTCTGTACTTGATCAGACACTACAGTTCTATGTCCAGTTGATTTGATGCCAGCGTCTGGTCCAGCATCTGGTCACTGCTGCTGATGCCTATTGTTGTCGAGCCTCTTGATCGAAGCATCCAGTCACTTTTAGCCAGTGTCCGGTCACCTCTATGAGCTCATTTTTTTGTGATCTTGCGTATGGCTTGGTTCCTATCTTCATGCTTGCACTTTGCTTGATCTTTTAGGTCTTTTGTTGTGCTCCTAGGGTCTTGCTTATGGTGTTGATCATCGGATCATCACGTCGCCTTCGTCCAAGTCATGTCTTGCACCCTATTGAACTACAAAACAATCACTAGCAAATTCATTAGTCCAATTTGGTTGTGTTGGTCATCAAACACCAAAATCCAAAGTAAATGGGCCTAGGGTCCATTTTCCTTACAATCTCCCCCTTTTTGGTGATTGATGACAACACAACCAAAGCAAGCAAATAATAGAATTTGAAATTTGAAAACTACCTACTTGCTAGGATGCAATGCAAGGGGCAAGGTTATATGATGCTAAAAGATACTACTTGTAAGACTAAAAGATACTATAGAAAAACTTATCTTGCCCTTGCAAATGTCCCCATGTGGCATTATGGATTTAAGCCTTGCTTCCTACAAATTCTCCCCATTACATAGGCTAATCCATATCCACTATCCTCCCTTTCTCGGACCATTTCCACTTGTAGACCATTACCACTTGTAAATTAATATGATCTAGCTTTTGGTCCTACAAATTAATGCTTGCTTTTGGTCCTCTAAATTCTCCCCCTTTGGAATCAAACACCAAAAAGGAAGACATTAGTAGCACAAGGGAGGGTCAAACTTTATGATCCTTTTGAATGTAGGGTGGAATAGGTCACAAAATTTGACTATCACATTATATAGACTAAGCTCCCCCTAAATATATGCATACATATGGTAGAAGGCAAAGCATATGCATAATTGGCAAATTATTGCTCAAGGGAATTTAATCTATATAATGCATGGAGAAAGCATATAAATATCAAAATGAAATCAACATGATGATATCGGTTTAGGGATACCACATGTGGAAACCAATTTGATTTCTACCACTTGCAATAGGTGGTGGATATTTGAAGTATGATGCTTAATTCTGGGGACTCTATTTTCCTTGCAATTGAGACTACTACACACATGATAAGCTTGAAAAGGTGTTAGTCTCAAAGCATCCAACTTGTAGAGCAATCTCCCCCTAAATTTGTGCACACAAGTATGGAATACTTGTAGGAAACATGCACATTGATTTTAGAATAAAAAATACCACTTGAAAGATGACATCACATGAATGTGAGTCATTTTTTAAGGTGATATTCGGGGGAAATTATCTACAATTTGGACTTTGGCACATATTAGATGAATAATCAAAAGACAAGCTATGTGTCGTGCCCCTAAACAATTTTAAACCATGTAGGTTTGCTCCAAGGGTTAAGAATGAAACGAGCAAGCCTACCATAAGATATACCTAGTGTATGCATGACAAAAGATATAAGCATGCAAATGCGAACCTAGGCATGAAGAGTAACTAGATGCTTAAAGATGCCACTTGTAGGAAATTAAATCTAGTTCCATTTGAAGCAAATTGAATCTAGTTACCTAACATGGGAAGGGGAATTTGGGTCCATAGTATTTACTAACCCCACTTGGCAATGATTTTGTCCATCCTGATGCACCCCATGAAATGCATCCATACTTTGCCAAGTCTCCAAATTTCCCAAAGTCCATTGGACCTCTCACTTCCCTTTTGGGATCCAAACCTTCTTGGTGCTCTTTATATTGGAAATGATTTCCTTTGGCACCCAAAAGCGTTTGACCCCATTGATGGCTTGCTTGTTCACCTTGATGGCCACCACCTTGTCATTTTTCTTCTTCTCTAACAAGTATGGTGTGGAGGCCTTCTTGTCCACCTTGTTGGTGTAGGTGCTGGAGAGCTTGCTTGTTTGCTTCTTCTCTTTCTTCGTTGCTCCTCCCACATTCTTCACCTTGCACTCATAGGACTTGTGCCCTTCCTTGTGGCACATGTAGCAAACCATGGTTTGTCCTTCATCAAGCTTCTTCACTCCCTTGACGATGTTATCTTGATGAAGTTGGGATTGCTTCGCCTTGCCTTTCACTTGAGTCAAGTCCTTGGTGAGGCGAGCTACTTCTTGCTTGAGTTGCTCATTCTCCTTTGCAACCTCTTGTGTGCATGTATCTACAACAACTTTCTCAACACAGACTTGGTTGCACAAAGATGAGTCTAAACATAAATCATTACAAGAAGTAAAGGCATCCTTTTTAGATATGTTAAAGATAAAACTTTTCTTTTTAGATGCCTTGGTGGGGGTTGAACTAATGGCTTCAAGATTAGCAACTTTATTTGTTAGCTCATCACAATGTTTGCACATGGTTTCCATTTTAGCAAGCAAACTTTTATAAGCATCTTGTGAGCTAGCTAACTTTTCTTTTAATTTTTCATTTTTCTTTACAAGTTGCTCATCATTGATTGTGCATGCATTTGTTGTTGCACTAGCCTCAAGTTGCTCAATTTTAGTAGATAGTTCAACATTGAGATTAGCAAAGTTCTCATATTGTTCAAGCAAAGTTCTGTATGCTTCTTGTGAACTATCTAGCTTTTCTTTTAATTTTACGAGTTTTTTGTTGACTAGTGCAAACTTTAGCATAATTAAGATTTTGTTGCACAATTTCATCATAAGAAGGCATTTCATCATCACTATCACTCTCACTAGAGGATGAGCTTTCGTTACCTCATGCCATAAGGCACATATGAGAAGAGCTTGATGATGAGTGCTTGTGCCCTCGTCTCTTGTGATGGTGTTCTTCTTCACTTGAAGAATCATCCCATGACCTTATTGATGTGAGGGCTTGGTTCTTGCATGCCTTCTTCTTTGTCTTGGGCTTGTTTGGACAAACTTCCACAAAGTGCCCCAACTTGCCACATCCATAGCATCCTCTCTTTCTTTGCTCATTTCTTTGATTGGTGAAAATGAGATCTTGGATTTGGATGGGCACACCTTTAACATTGAGCCTTTGGATCATCTTCTCCACCTTGTTGATTAGTTTGATTGATTCTTCAACAAGGTCAGAGGTGGAGGAGGAAGATTGATCATCTTCACTTGAATCTTCACCATTATCATCATCGTCCTCATCTTCTTCATCTTCACTTGAGGAGCTTGAGCTTGAGCTTGTCTCAACTTGCTTGCCCTTCATCTTCTTTTTCTCGCTATATGCGAGAGCTTTGCCTTTGCTTGATGAAGAGGCTTTGTCTTGACCCATCTTACATGACATTTCAAATGCCACTATCTTACCAATGACTATGCCTGGGGTCATGGTGCTCAAGTTCTCCATGTTGTGAAGGATGGTGATGATGCTTGCATATTTCTTTTCTGGTAGCACAGAGATGATCTTCCTCACAATGTCTGCATCATCTAGCTTTGTTAATCCTATTGAATAGAGCTCATTAATAATTAGATTCAAACGAGAATACATATCATGAACAAGCTCATCATCATTCATTTTAAAGGAATCATAATTTTGTTTACCTAGACAATGTTTTTGCTCACAGACATTAGATGTGCCATCATGGAGCTCTTGAAATTTTAACCAAATTTCATGTGCCATATTTAAAGTGAACACTTGGTTAAACACATCCATACTAAATGATTCAAACAAGCAATTCTTAGCTCTAGCATTGAAATGCATTTCCTTTTCTTCACTCTTTGTGGGTTTATCGAGATTCTTAATGGGTTTCATCCCATCACGAGTGACTCTCCAAACACCCAAATCAACCACCTCAAGGTGGCAAACCATTCTAGCTTTATAATAAGGGAAGTTAGTGCCATCAAAGTGCAGAAGCCTAGAGGTATCCATCCCAACCACTCTAAATAGCGTCGGCTCAACGACGGTTAAGCCAAAGGTCCAAATTGAGCCAACCGGCTCTGATACCGCTTGTAGGGGACCATGACGCCTAAGAGAGGGGGGTGAATTAAGCAACTTAAAATTCTAACTCTAAACTATGGCCTCTTTTTCTAACCTTAGCAAAACCTATGTAAAAGATAAACTATCTAAATATGCAACTATGGTTTTGCTAATGTGTTGTTATCTCTACCGCAAAAGGAGTAATACAATCAATGTAAATGCGGAAGCTAAAGAGCAAGGTAGAGATATGCAAACTTCCATCGATACCGAGGTATCGAGAAGCACGCAAGCTTTCACCAAGTCCTTGTTGGAGGTCCTCGCAAGGAATCCCTCACAAGGGCCAAGCTCCCGGTTGGGTAACTCCGTGGATAGCCTCGGGCCTTCCCCACGTGCAAGTGGGTCTCCGACATGCCTTCTGGCAAGCCTCTCCCGGATGCTCCCCGCCATCTTCACTATCAAGCTTCCGGCCAAAACACCGCGGGCCTTGTTCCCTCCGGTACACGGTGGTGGCCACACCATAATCACGGTTGGTGTGATATCGCAAGATTAGAAGCCCCTCTGATGTACAACAATGGTGTGTGCAAGCACCGAGTGGTAAGAGATATGCAAACCTCACTAAACACTAGGCCTAAACCTAGAGTAAGCGCATAAGCAGTGGTCTAATCAACCTAAGCACTTCACAAAGCACCTAATGAATCACTAAGCACTATGCAAGTGGAGATCACTAAAATAGTGTATCAACACCCTTGATATGTTTCCATCGACAACTTTGGTATTTTTACCGAGGTATCGAGAAGCACGCAAGCTTCCCCCAAGTCCTTGTTGGAGCTCCTCGCAAGGAATCCCTCACAAGGGCCAAGCTCCTGGTCGGGTAACTCCGTGGATAGCCTTGGGCCTTCCCCATGTGCAAGTGAGTCTCCGACATGCCTTCCGGCAAGCCTCTCCTGGATGCTCCCCGCCATGTTCACTATCAAGCTTCCGGCCAAAACGCCGCAGGCCTTGTTTCCTCCGGTACATGGTGGTGGCCACACCATAATCGCCGTTGGTGTGATATCGCAAGACTTCAAGCCCCTCTGATGTACAACAATGGTGCGTGCAAGCACCGAGTGATAAGAGGTATGCAAACCTCACTAAACACTAGGCCTAAACCTAGAGCAAGCGCATAAGCGGTGGTCTAATCAACCTAAGCACTTCGCAAAGCACCTAATGAATCACTAAGCACTATGCAAGTGGAGATCACTAAAATAGTGTATCAACACCCTTGGTATGTTTCCTCAGCTCCACTCCTCTCATTTTGCCGGTTGGGGGTTGTATTTATAAGCCCCACTGAGAAAGTAGCCATTGGGGATGAAATCCCGCTTTTCTGCTACTAACCTGATGTTGATCAAGTCCTGACCGGACACATCCGGTCATCTCGACCATTAGAGCCATGATCAACTAATCGGAAGCTGCCAGCGTCCAGTCACATACCACCAGACGCGTCTGGTCGCAATTTTGCCGCTCTAGAACCTTTCTGTACTCAATTAGACGTTGTAGTTCTTTGTCCAGTCAATTTGCCACCAACATCCGGTCCAGCGTTCGGTCGCTGCTACTGATGCCTGTTGTTGCCAAGCCTCTTGATCAGAGTGTCCAGTCACTTTTAGCCAGCGTCTGGTCACCTCTGTGAGCTCATTTCTTCATGATCTTGCGTACGGCTTGGTTCCTATCTTCGTGCTTGCACTTTGCTTGATATTTTGGGTCTTCTGTTGTGCTCCTAGGGTCATGCTTATGGTGTTGATCATCGGATCATCATGTCACCTTTATCCAAGTCATGTCTTGCACCCTATTGAACTACAAAACAATCACTAGCAAATTCATTAGTCCAATTTGGTTGTGTTGGTCATCAAACACCAAAATCCAAAGTAAATGGGCCTAGGGTCCATTTTTCTTGCACATTTGAAACCTGCTGGACTACATCAACCTTTGTCTATTTCAGGTTGGAAGTGGGAGGAAATCAGCATGGATTTTATTGTTGGGCTTCCACGCACTCAGAAAGGTTTTGACTCCATATGGGTAATTGTAGACCGTTTGACGAGTCTACACATTTCATTCCAGTTAGCAGTAGTTATCGATCACATCAGTACACAAAGTTGTATGTCACTCATATAGTATGTTTACATGGTGTACCAAGGACCATCGTGTCAGATAGGGGATCTTAGTTTGTTGCTCATTTCTAGGAACACTTACACAAAGAGTTAGGCACCAACTTAGTCTGAAGTTCTGCCCATTCACCCTCAAACATCTAGACAAACTAAGTGAGTGAATCAAATATTAGAAGACATGTTGAGAGCATGTGTAATCTCTTCGAAAGGTTCATGGGAAAAGTGGCTACCTCTAGCTAAGTTTTCCTATAACAACAGTTACCAAGAGAGTATTAAGATGGCTCCTTTTGAGGCCTTGTATGGTCGGAAATGTAGAACTCCTTTGAACTGGGTTGAACCTGGGGAGAGGAGGTATTATGGAATTGATTTTGTCAAGGAAGCTGAAGAGCAAGTTCGTATCAAACAACAACACATTGAAGCCACTCAATCTAAGCAAAAGAGCTATGCTAACAAAAGAAGAATACCTATTGAGTATGAGGTAGGTGACTATGTATACCTAAAGGTATCACCAATGAAGGTGGTACAATGGTTTGGTGTGAAAAGAAAACTTGCACCTAGGTATGTAGGTCCCTACAAAATCATTGAATGGAGTGGACGAGTGGCCTACAAACTATAGTTACCTCCAGAGATGACCGCTATTTTCAATGTTTTCTACATCTCTCAATTGAGGAAATACTTCCATGTTCCTGAAGAAAGAGTTGAAATGGCGGATATCAAAATAGAATCAGACCTAGCTTATGAGGAAAAGCAGGTACAACTATTGGATAGTAAAGGGAGAGTAACTTGGAAATGAGTGATTAAGTTCCACAAAGTAATGTGGAGTAATCACATTGAATGGGATGCAACATGGGAAGAGAGGATTAAACGTGAAGGTTACCCCGCGTTTTATGAAAAATGGTAGGTACTTCAATCTCGGGATGAGATTCCTATAAGGGGGAGGGGTTGTAACACTCCAGTGTTAAACTTGCATTCTTGCACTTGCATTGCATGAGCATAAGCATCATTCATACATTTACATTCATGAGCATGAAATGATACATTGTCTAGTTGTGATTATTTTCATAAAGTGTTTAAATTGCTTGGTAATGCATGTGGGTGTTGTTTGGTCACCAAAACAACTTAGACACACGTAGGATGAAAAATGGAACCTAGTTTATATTCATGACTTATTTCAAAATTACTTCTAAGTGTTGGTATTGCTAAAATTGCCATTATCATGTTAGATGTTTGACCTATCTTGACTAATTACTTAGAGAGCTTGCATGATAGTGGAACCTAAATAAAAGTCATAGTTTAGCACCTGTAGAACAAATTTTGTTTAATGGTGAAGAGTTGAATCAGTGCCTAGCTTAGTCAAATAGGGCTCACAAAAATCAACTCAATGCTGTTTTTGAAACAAAAAATTTGGCAGTCTCAAACTGAATTTCCGTTTGCATGTAGCCAACTTTGGAGCATTGTATTTTGAAAACCAGCGAGAGTTAGACAAAACTCCTTTATTCAATTTTGTAGTACTCTTGTAGCTCTAACAAATGGTGAAAATGGTTGATCAAAATTCACCATAGTTTGAGACATCTAGGGGCTCAAAGTTTGGGTCTCAGGCGGCTTCATCAGACCTAAATCAGCCTTTGCCGATTCAAATCGGCATGGTAGTGGCCAACCGCGCTAGGCCATGAGCCCCGCCTTGTGGCATACGTTGGTGTCGGCCCATGCTGTCGAGCCAAAAGGAGGGGAATGCGGTCGCCCACTCACTCCTACGCTCACACTCGCTCTCCCTCCCTCTCTCGCTCCCGCACTCACTGAAGCAGAGAAAGGTGATGCTGTGCCACCATCATGCCTTCACTAGCCATGCTAGCCACCCACGCCACACCACCACCCGATTCATCTCGCCCATAGCTCTACCATGTTGCCCTCTATCGCATCGACCCGCTAGCAACACCATTCAAGCACAGGTAAAGCCCCTAGGGCCATCACTGCAGTCACCATGGCCACAATGTGCCACCAAGCTTGAGCTCACCATGGCCAAGCCACCTCATGCCTGCACTGCTCATCAAGATTTATAAAACAAAAAATAGTGAGCTTTGCCTAAACAAAAAATTGCACCGCCTAGCAATTTGGGAGGACTCGCACCATCAAGCACAGGAAGCCTAGAAGAACACCTAGTGAGAAGAAGTACAAAGCCCCAAGTTCACCTGATTCGGGTCGGTTCAATAACTTACCCGACAAAAGCAGGACGAATGGGCGGATAGCGCTCACCCACCGCCTGCCTAGAAACCTCTGTCCTCAATCTCCCCACACTCTCCATCAGATAGGATCTAAGGGGATAGAGGTGAAGGAAGATGAAGAACTAAAGAAAGGGAGGTAAGCTAAATAGTGCATAGATAAAATTATGCCCATTTATGCATGCCCCTTCTTTATATAAGCAGCAACTGACGCAGAGATGGCATCCCAACCATGCACGCTCGCGCATGGGAAAACAAGCCGCAAGCACCAACGCTCTACCTTTCGGTAAGCAAACTCACACATGGGTCCTAGCGATCTGTTCTCAATATACCTTTACTTGAGTCGGTGTAGGCGAGTGATCTGACACTCAGATCGGGTACTTGGCTAGGCTCACCCCCTCAGCAGGTGTAAGCAATAGCAATTCATTCGTTGTTGACCCTGCCCCTCTAGAGTCAGGGGGTATTTGGGAGAATCACCAGTCTGATCCTAAAACCTCTGACACTTCGTGTCATGTAAATCTCCCAATACCCGGACGAGCTTGAAGTACCTTATTTCAGTGGATGTGTGCCCTTCAGGGGAAATTAGAAAAATAGTTGGCCCATGGCTGTAACCAAAGTACGAGCTACTAGAACCTAGAAAAAGAGTTTTATGACGTGCCCTTGTTGGTCAGGCTTAACCCTGCTGCATCCTTTCAGTGATAGCAGATGTTCACTTGTTCTATCCGTTACTAGCTCAAAGAGTAATAAACACAACTGCCGACAGCTGCTGTTGGTGGTTCTTACCAACAAAATCCAACTGCCAACTATGATCCAAAAAGGAGGAAACTACATATTTTTACACACATATACCTTTACTATTGACATAGTTCCACTTGTATTGTGGGATTATTGTTTTGCAGGTCACATACATGAATACAAGGGAATTATAATCAAAATATGCCATCAGACAAACCATAACGCAGATCATATACCAAAGAACGAGAAAACGCCCCATCCAACATGCAAATCTAGGGCGAGCACCAACATGGGGATGATCTAGGTCCAGCTAGTAGCCCACTACACAAAGACAGTGGTGAGGCAGGCTAGCCCTGGTGCGGCCGCACTAGGGGTGCGCCCACACCCCCACGACCGCATCTTGGGCCCATATTCGTCAAGCGGTGCATTGATGATGCCTAGGGTCCATTTTGAGTAGTTTCCTATTTTACCTCGGCCAAACCAATCACAAACTAGTATAAAAGAAGGGGTAGTTGTTGACATTTCTTAGCATTGCTACTAAGAATAGAGTTTTAAATCTAGGTATCGTTATTTATATTTTTACCATTGTAGCACTTTACCCGAGAGTATTCCAGGTATCGTTATTTATATTTTTACCACAGGGAAGGTCTGGCATGAACATGTATTGATAACTTATACTATTGATGGGGAAATAAACCATACCAATGTTCTACTCATAACAAGGGTAAGTCATAGGATAAGATATATGATAAGTATTGATCATTGATAATGATAAATCACTCAGAGTACTCCTTTCTATGACATCAACATGGTCTGGTACAATATTAGAGGAATAATTCCTAAGTCATTCTCAATTATAAGTCAAAGCATACATTGATTGGTGCAATTATACCTAGTAATCATTGCTAAGATCATCTTCATATCTACACAAAAGGGATATTACTAAGGAAGATTAAGAACAGAGCTTGTTCTTCCTTCGTAGCCGAACCCTACATGCGCCTATATTTGGGGAGTGGACTATAAAGGACTCAATGGGAGTGTCACATCCGTGATCTACCACATGACCTAGGATATAGGGTGTATCTATAGGTAAACAATGCATAAGCACTATGCTTACACAACATATACCAAAACATGCTCTTGACAAGATCAGAAATCCAAGCGAAGCCTGCTTGCCTCCCTCTAGACCTAGCCTAACTAGCTATGCCCTAGAATATGGTGGAGTTCTGAGGATGATTAGGGTTTCTATCATCTCAAATGACTTTTGATTCTGCCTAGGGGTGGCAGGGGTTGGTATATATAGCCTAGAGCGTCCAACATGAGCCCTTGGATCAAACTGGCATAAAGAACAGTGTAGATGCAACCTAGGAGGTGGTGGAGAATCAACATTCAAAGGAGGGGCTGACAAGTGGACCTAGGGGGGCAGGTGGCTTACAGGTGGGGCCGACATACCCCACATGGTAGCCTCTACCCCTCTGCCTTGGTACAGAGTCCTCTCGAGTCTTCTAGAGTCTTCTGGTGTCTGTTTTGCTATGGATAAGTATGATTAAATTTGTCATGTAGATCTACTTTGACGGTTTTTTGGATAAACCCTATAGAAAATACATATTTACCAAAACTCATTGAATTTGTTAGTTTAAACCCCTAAGCTTTCATTGGTGATTATATTTATGCCCTTATACATGTTATATTGACAGTTTATAATGGTTGTTAACTACCATCAACAAACTCCCCCAAGCTTCCCCTTGCTAGCCCCTTAGCAAAGCTAAACATAGTAAATAGATCATGAGTTTAAGGATTTTGAAAACATCGATGCAACTCCTCAAAAGTACACATGTGTTCAAACAATAATTATCCTCTAGATTAGAATGAACCGATCTGACTTTCAAACTTACCCATATTAACTTCAACCATGGGGATTCTTAGCCTTCACTTAGGTCTTGAGCAATTGAAAGACAAAATGATCAAGTCAAGCACTATGTCTCAAGTTCTTCATTCAACCATTATTCCAGAGTTTTATAGGTTTTCAAAATAAAACTCAGAGCTCCATTGTATGACACTCTCAAGTCTCTCAATGCATGTGGTATTTGTGGATCCTCACCAAGGCAAAAGTGATGTTATGCCTTTCTCTTCCTACAACTAAAGCTTATGTGGAGCTCATAGGAGTGGAGAGAGCTTAAAAGAGCATACTTGCAATACATATATTGTAAAGTCAAACCTTGGATCCAAAGAGAGTTGAGTCATACAATCAAATCAAGATGTGCATGAATATGGATATATGTGGTGGATATATATGGTGGCTAACCTATTTCTACTATGCTCCTTGAAAACATATCTCTCTTTTGAAACTTAGAAACAACTTTGCAAGAGAAAATGGGCTATCTTATTCATCTTTTCTTTTTTTTGATGGGATCTAAGTACCTATTGTTTTAAATATCTTGGTCCCTTGTCCATCTTTTTCTCATCTTTCTTTTTCTTTTTTTATGAATAACTTTTGCATAACCACATGTTTCTTTTCTACAACAGAACTTTTGAGATTTAGCAACAAGAACTTGGAGCATTTATTTGGTGGATATCCTAACAAGAATATTTTTGATGTTTACTCTCAGTGTAGGAGTAAAACATTTTTGGGTACATCTAGATGGAATGGCATGTTGTTGCGCCTACCCCCAATGTAGGAGTAGTGCATATTTGGGTGGTGTGTACGTGATCTTGATTTTAAGAGCATGACAAACCTCTCATAAGGGTCAACAAAGCTTGACTAAACTCAATGCAATGCAAGCAACACATATGTGGAAGTGTTCCTAATCTAAATATCATATATGGCTTTGGTAGCAATTCAAACTTTGTCATACAGGGGCTCATCATGTAGGATTTTTATATTTTTCAAAAGATAAATCTCTAGAACTTTAATGTCACTTGGAACAAGATAAACAGTAGCTCAGACCATCTCATATCATATCCGTCAATTACGTAGACTTAGATCAAGCATATGCTACCCACGAGTTTCAAGTTCAGAGTAAATTATTATATCAAAACAGTCGTATCCAAAACTCAGGAGAATTCAAGGCTAAAAACTAGGTACTTGAAAGGAATTACGATAGAGCAACTATTCATCATTTCCATTACAAGAGATTATCCTCAGAGTTCATTTATTTAGCTCCTAAAAAATCAAACTTAAAGAAAACTTAACACACCTTTTATTTTGTTTTTCATTTTTTTAAATCACACCTTAATATATATAACTAGCTAAGATAAATTTTTATTTTGCTTTTAGTTTGTTATGCTTCTTTTTATTTCTTTATTATTTTTAGCAACTATATAGCAAACTTAAAAATAGCAAATGAAAAGAAATACTTAGCTAGATACATGGGGATGCTCCTCCCCCAAGCTGGATGTTGTCGTGGTCTTTCTTAAAGTGAATCTACCAACAGAAGTCTTTATCATCCGTCTAGAAGTATGGTTCTTTGTGCAACGGGTGTAGCAGTGGTTCAAAAAATGTACTTTGGATGGATGGCTTTACTCTTGATCATCCTACAAAATACTCCAACAAGAACAACAAAACTCGTGCCACAGATTAGGATAAGGGTTTAGTGGTCAGCCATTCAGAGATTTGTTGTCCTTGGGGTTTAGACATATTTCCATTTTGGCACTTTTTTTAACAGGATGTCTTTCTAATATCTTTTTGGATTTCCTTATTTATATAATGTAGAAAGAAAAATATGCATGCATGATATATATTATTATATTATTTTTTTATGCCACCACAGTGAATACTCCCTTAGGCTTTTACACACCGAGAAAATTTTTCACATGGGGCTTAGGCTTTATGATGCGATGATGTAATGCAGTCATGAAACTTTCTATCTACCTTTTCTAAATGTAATGCTAATGCAAAAAAATAAATATGCTAAAGTGAAAAGTAATTCATGCAATGCTAAAAAGTAAATATGGATAACTACCGATCTTACCTCATGGCTAGGGTTCAGATTTTTGAGTCCACCAGATCGGACTTGGCTGAAGAAAAGCCTTTACTCTTCGGGTGCATCATTCAGTCTCAATGATGGAGACTCAGATGGTTGCACATCTTGTGACGGCGTCTCTGATGGTGATGTCACCTTCTCTTTTCATTCTTGCTTGGTCTGTGGATTTGACTTAGGTGGAGTAGGTTCATCTTTTACAACCTCTTCAGGATCCTCATCATCCTCCCAATTTTTCTTTGGGGATTGATTCTTTTGGTTTTGGGATGATCGATGTCTCCTCCTAGAGCGGAACTTCTTCAGCTGCTCATAAGTGGTATAAATATTAAAATAACAGCATATCTTTTCTCTAGGGAATTGGAAGTGGACTTGTCTAGTCCAACATAGATGATTGTGTTGGTAGTGTTGAGGAACAGTCTTGCAAGGATGATGGGTGTATCATCTTCTTCTTCACCATGTCTAGAACCATGAAATCGGCAAGGGCAAACTGATCGTGTATTCTTACCATAACATCTTTTACTATTCCCTTCGAGAATCTGATTGATTGGTCCGCCATCTGCAATTGCATATATATAGGGAACAAAGGTTCATCACCGAATAAGTATTCATACGTTACCTTGGACATTATGTTTACACCCGATCTAATGTCGCAGAAGGTCTTAGGAAATATCCTTTGTCCAATGATACACTCTGATCGTTGGTACGCCTGGATCATCCTTCTTAGCAAGGAATGGTGAAGCGAGGAGGTGCTCGTACTTCGATCGGAATGTGTTGATCATGTTGACTGATTCTTGTGACTGCCTAGCTTTGTTCTTCCTCCTTCTCCTATTGTTCTCCTATTGTGTTGATCACGTCTGTGGATGTTTGGGAGATCGTAAGATGCAGTTCTTGAAAGAAAACTTCTCATTCCTATCCTTGATTGTGAAACAGATCTTGGCACTATCTGCGTGCATGATGGCTTTTGCGGTTCTTAGGAAAGGTCAGCCCAAAATAATGGATGCCCTTGCATCTCCTCCTATTTCTAAAACCACAAAATCTATGGGAACATATGATCTACAAGCTGCAAACGCATATTTGTGTACAACAAGTATCTCCATTAATTTGATCATAAATTATCTTATGCATGATGTTGACACTTGCTCTGAAGTCACAGACAGCTTCTTAAAAAATGTGAGGTCCAATGGCGATGGGGATGACAGGTCTCCCTGGATCGCTCTTCTTTTTTGGCAAGGTATAATCTATCCACCTTCCCATTGATGGTTGTATATAATAATATGCTGCATTGTAAATATCGATAGGATTTGTAGTTTCTAGATCTTCTAGTTGCCCTAGAATCTTACCTTTGTCGAACGGAAGAACAATAGATGTCAGCTAGGCTATTTGTGATTCTATCATTTTGTTAAAGCTATGCTAGTTCATAATGGCAAAAGCAAAGCTATCCATTCTATTATTTATGTTCTCTAGAATTTTATCATTGGTAGCTACCTTTCTATATAATCCCTCCATAAGTTTAGATTGGCTAGCAATTAATTCTCTCAAGGGTAGTTGATTGAAATTATTAAAATTATTACCTTGATAGGTACCTTGGTAGTTTGGTCTCTGTTGCTGGTTCCATCCTTGATTCTGTTGAGGACGAAAGTAGTTGTTGTTAACAAAGTTCACATCCTCTTTGGTTTTAGGACATTTGTTTCCTGAATGCCCAGTGTTTCCACATACTTCACATGTCATGCAAGAATCATGAATGTGCATGACATCATGCTTCTCATTGGCTCAATCTTCAAGCTTCTTCATCAGCAGGTCCATCTTAGCAGACAACATGTCTACCTCCTTGAGTTGATGCATACCTCCACCTCTCTTGTGGGTCTGAAGACGTTCTTCATTCCAGCCTTGATTGGAGGCCATCTTCTCCACAAGAGCTATTGTAGTTGGTATGGTGAGTGATAGGAATACAGCTCTAGTAGCAGGATCCATAGTCTCACGGGTACTGTTTGTCAACCCATGGTAGAAAGTCTGCATGAGTAGCCAATTCTCCATCCCATGATGAGGATATTTCACAATGTAATCTTGAAAGTGTTCTCATGCCTTAGGGACAGATTCATCATGTTGTTGCTGAAAGCTTGAGATTCTCCCACGTAGAGCATTGGTCTTGCCTATGGGAAAGAACTTTGCTAGGAAGGTAGTGGAGTAGTTATCCCATGTAGTATTTCTATTTTTGTTAGCGTAGAACCATTGCTTCGCCTTCCCCAAGAGTGAGAATGGGAAGAGGCGAAGTAATATGGCATCTTGGGTTACTCTAATGGTGAAAGTGCTATAGATCTCTAGGAAGTGTTGGAGATGTGCACTCGCATCTTCATGTGCCTTTCCACAAAACTGGCTTGCTTGCACCATATTGATGAGGGCTGGCTTGATCTTGAATCCATTATCTCCAACATTGACTGTTGTTCTAGTATGAATATTGGCTGTAGTTGGAGCAGAGAATTCACGGAGAGTCTTGTTGGCCATGGCTTCAAATTTTAGTGTTAAGCTTCACCTTAGCTGGTTGTCTTCCGACTCTAAAGCTAAAACTTTCTTAAGTTTAGCCTTAGTCCTTCTGATTAATGCTTTTGGATCATCAATGTAGTTTATTAGAAGGTCAAAACCAATCAAACATTACCCTACATAAGATACACAAGTAGACAAAATAAGGGCAACTCTGCTTGAGCAGAGGTCAATGGTTATCCTCGATCACATCAATAAGTTTATCAATACTTCCTTTGCCTATCTACCTTCCCTGGCAATGGCGCCAAAAATGCTTGTTGACATTTCTTAGCGTTGCTACTAAAAATAGAGTTTTAAATCTAGTCCGTAGCGACAGCGCCAGCGCCAGAAATGCTTGTTGGTATTTATTATCTTGTCACTTTGTTTTAATAGCCACCTATTATAAACCTATATCTCCTAACATTACTTTACTAGGTTGTCATCCCTAGTGATGATGCCAGAGACGCTTATTGGTACTACATAGCATTACTACTAGAATAATACTAAGTAGTTCTTTATTTAAATTATGTGACTAGGAAGAATATATATATATATATATATATATATATATAAAAGGAATCTGCAAGCGCACAGATAATTATACCATTGTAGTACTTTACCCGAGAGTATTCCAAGTATCGTTATTTATATTTTTATCACAGGGAAGGTCTGGCACGAACATGTATTGAAAACTTATACTTTTGATGGAGAAATAAACCATAACCAATGTTCTACTCATAACAGGGGTAAGTCATAGGATAAGATATATGATAAGTATTGATCAATGATAATGATAAATCACTCAGAATACTCCTTTCTATGGCATTAGCGAAATATTAGAGGAATAATTCCTAAGTCATCCTTAATTACAAGTCAAAGCATACATTGATTAGTGCAATTATACCTAGTAATCATTGCTAAGATCATCTTCATATCTACATATAAGGGATATTACTAAGGAAGATTAAGAACATAGCTTATTCTTCCTTCGTAACCGGACCCTACATGCTCCTATATTTAGGGAGTGGACTACAAAGGACTCAATAGGAGTGTCACATCCATGATCTACCATATGACCTAGAATATAGGGTGTATCCATAGGTAAACAACATATAAGCACTACGCTTACACAATGTCAACCACTCACCCATGGTACCTTAGAGTGAGCGCTATACAAACTTATGCATGAACATGATGATAATCTAACTATACTAAGCAAATAATCAAAGTAGACGATGAACATTATAACAAAGAACATGAATAAGATGAATACTAATATTGTCATAATAATTGTAACTAGCATATAAAAATAATGGAGGTACAAAAGAGAGGGGGTACAAAGATTATATCAAACCATGCTCTTGACAAGATTGGGAATCCAAGCGAATCCTACTTGCCTCCCTCTAGACCAGGCCTAACTATCTATGCCTTAGAATATGGTGGAGCTTTGAGGATGATTAGGGTTTCTATCTTCTCAAATGACTTATGATTCTACCTAGGGGTGGTAGGGGCTGGTATATATAGCCCGGAGCATCCAATGTGAGCCCTTAGATCAAACCGACTTAAAGAATGGCCAAGATGCAACCTAGGAGGCGGTGGAGAATCAACATTTGAAGGAGGGGCTGCCAGGTGGGCCTAGGGGCCTAAGCGTCTTATAGGTGGGGACAGCTAGCCCCCACATGGCAGCCTCTGCCCCTTTGCCTTAGCATAGAGTCCTATCGAGTCTTCTAGAGTCTTCTGGTGTCCGTTTTGCTGTGGATAAGCACGATTAAATATGATATGTAGATCCACCTCGATGGTTTTCTAGATAAACCCTGCAGAAAATACAGATTCACCAAAACTTTATGCTTAATCTTTCATACAACATACATGTTTAGACCAAGACATAGATTGAGGTAATGAGTTCTACTTTAAGATTAGTTTTGGTCATTATATTTCTTACGGGTTCAACATCTGTCCCTGTGGTGAATGCTCTAGTAGAGGACTCCTGATAAAGATAGATATTCCTAGCCAACGCTAGAGTAGTGACCGATAGAATATACATGGTGTCTAAGCTAGAAGTCAACTTCATTTGCCTTGTATCCTCTGGTTGAGGGGTAGGCGGCAGGTGGTGATAGCCCCGTCCGTCCTTCGTAATCCCCCACGTTCGGATACGGCATAGAGCTATAGGCTAGAGGTGCTTGGTAGACAAAGCATAAGCCTGTGGCCATAGTAAGTTTATAGTGACCAAAGCTATATTAACTTAGGATCTCTACCATTAGAAATTCATGTATTTGTATGATATGCTAATATTACCATAGCTATACAAGATAAGCCTGCTCTAGTTTAGGTTTATTCTTTTATTCCTTATTCTTTGTTTTATCTTTATCCTTGAGATTGGCTTAAGTGTGTGTGTCACACTATCCAATGTTTATCCTGGCTTACCCCTATTATGGACTTTGGTCTACTATGTAGTCATGTTATCTTGTCTATATCCTAATTAGAGACTTTTACACCATGCTTTCCTTTAGGAAAATATAAATGAACGAAACACGAATATTTCTAGGTGAAATGCTACAACAATATATCCGTGCGCTTGTAAAAGATTTCTACATGTGTTCAGAAATATCATCACAGCCTTTCTAGTGCCACTGCTAGGAAACACCAATCCTAGTGATTGCGCTAAGAAATGCCAACAAGCAATTCTAGCGTTGTTGCCAGGGAAGGCACTAGTTAAAAGAACCTATTAGGACATGTTCATGATAATATGCATGTGTAGTAGCCATTGCTCATAACAGGATAACTTTGCTTGTTTTCACCTGTTGTGGGTGAAAATAGGATAGTGTTGGACTGGTTTTGATTTGCCGATGAACTTCACCAAAAATCTAGAGGCACTCCTAAGAAAGAACTGATCCCATGCCATTTCCTCTTCTACCACTCCACTGACAAACGAACCAGTCACCCATGCACCATCCACTACTACTGATATGGCCCAAAAGTCACTCCATGAGTACTCCATCCCTACTGTTGCCAATGTCCCCGTTGGTCCCACTATCAACACGGGCAATGAAAACTTTGAACTTAGGCCCAGGCTGATCATTATGGTGTAGACAAACCCATTCTGTGGTTTGCCTAGCGAGGACGCAAACGGCCACCTTCAACACTTCCTAGAGTTATGCAACACCATTGTCATCAAGGAGGTTGCACCAGACGTCACTAGGCTCCATCTGTTTCCTTTCTCCCTCATGGGGAAGGCGAAATAGTGGTTCTACAAGGACAAGGAAGCTATCAGCATGTGGAACAAGTGTTCTACAGCGTTCCTCATGAAATTCTTCCTTGTGGGAAAAACCAATGCCATGCAGAGGAGAATTTCAAGTTTCCAGCAAAATACTATGGAATGCATCCCTAAGGTGTGGGAGAGGCTGCAAGAATACATCCTTGCCTACCCACAACATGGGATGGAAAATTGGCTAGTCCTCTAGAACTTCTACAATGGGTTAACCCCATGTCAAGAGGACTCATTGATGCCGCTGCTGGAGGAGCCTTCCTCTCGCTCACCATCAATAGAGCTACAACTCTCATTGAGAAAATAGTGTCCAATCAATGGTGGGGCAATAAGAGGTTCCAAGATAAACAACAAAAAGGCATGCATACATGAAGGAGACGGATATGCTTGCCACAAAAATGGACCTCCTGATAAAAAGGCTTGACAAGTGTGCCCATGAGAAGGAGGCAATGTATGGCACCGTCAAGGCCATGGACTTACATATGACATGCGAGGTCTATGGTGAAAGTGGACATTCAGGGAAAGATTGCCCTAAGACCCATGAGGATGACACCTATATCAACAATGGGTGTTGTCCACAAGGAGGTAATAATGGGTGGGACAATCAATCACGTCCAACATTCAAAGAAGGTAATTTGAACTTCGATTCCTATTACAATTCGAATCAACCTTTCTTGATAGATCTTGTGTTAGGGCAAGCTCTAATAAATGAAAACCTAATTAAAAATCTTGCCTCTAATAATAAAATTAATTCAAACTTAGAAGGCTTAACCTCTTCTTTCATAAATCAATTAAGCCTTAATAAAATGTTTGAAATCCAACTAGCTCAAATTGCTGCTACAATTCCTACATATGATCTTGAAAAGATCCCGAGGCACCCTGAGATTTCATTTGAAAATATCAATGTGGTAATCACGAGGGATGGTAAGTCCACTCGTGATCTACCATACCCTAACCATGTAGGAAAGACAAAAAAAAGCACGGAGGTAAAACCCTGAACCTTAGGCTTTGAGCTAGCTTGGGGGAGGACCCCCACAAGGTAATGTGTATCTTGCACTCTCACCACTTTCTGTTACCTAGCATAAAAAGAAAAGAAGAAAAATATAATAAATAAATAAATAATCTATGGTTCTCTTGTTCACCATTTAATGCTTTCACCACTGTTGGATGAATCTTGTTTATCCTTTCATGCTTTCTATCTCTGTGCTGGCATGTTTTGGTTTAGGAGTTTTGGTTATACATCTTTTAAATTAAGCGTGGTGCTTAGTTTGAAGTTTAGATGTAATGATCATACTCCTATAGGCTTTTTAATTTAAGCATGGTGCTTAGATTAATTAGCCTACCTTGATCAAATGAGACATGGTGCCTAGTTTGATCATTGAATCGAAATTATTACTATAGATTTTGGTTGATCATATAGACAAACCCTTGCAGGAATTTATCAACTTCATGAGGGTAAGTCTTTGAGATGACAATAGAGAAGAAAACTTGTTTGGTGAACCTTAATAATAATAATAACAATAATCATAATAATAACTAAAACAGAATGAACCCTCGAGTTTGCTTCTGCCCTATAATAAAAGCATCCGAAGGACCATAAACTTTGGGCTAGCTTGGGGGAGGACCCCACAGAGGTAAGTTATATCTTTTACTTCGCATTTGTTTTCTTACATTTATTTATTATTAAGCTTTAAAAAAATGAAATATGATAAAATAATAAATAATATTTATTCCACTCCACATATGTGTAGTAAAAATGTTTAGTTCATCCTTGTTGAAATGATGAATAGTTGTTCTGGCTTATATTTTGACTGTGCCTAGTATATAACTTAGCTTTCCCTAACGTTTGAGTTTATTGGTTAAAAATATCTCATCCTAAAAAGTTAAAACTTGTGGGTTGCAAATGCTTAATCTAGTCTAAGTTGTTGCGGGGTATGATATGGTGCAATAGAAATTTGCTATGACTTTGTTCTAAGAAAGTCTTGGCACCCAGAGTTTTATTTTCAAAATGTTAAAAAAAAGTTCCTCAGTGATTTATATTTCCTACCAAAGCCATATGACATGTTCGACAAATGCAAAACATTAGTCATATGCTGCTTGTTATCATATTGAGCTTTGTCAAATTGTTGTGACCCTTGTTGAGATTCTCGTCATGCACCCATGATCAAGACACATGTACACCCATAACTAAAACTGCTGACTCTTACACTAAGAGTTACACAAAAACATGTTTTTCCGTCCACCAAATAAATACTCCATTCATATTTTTCATGAGTCTCTCTACAAAAAGTTTTCATATGCCAAAAGTAAGTATGGGCTATGCTAAAAAAGAAGGAAAAAGAAAAAAAATAAATATCCATGCTAAAAAAGCATGAGAGAAAAAATGCAAGACAAAGAGCATGATGAAAAAAGAGAGAAAAGAAAAAAAAGAAATAAGATAGTTGTCACACCCCAAAATTTCTGATTTTGGGTTGTGCATAGAAAACACTAAATAAAATGAATTATTTTAATATTTGGATAAAATTTACCAAGTTTAGTTTGAGCTAGCGCAAATTTAGTTATAGGAAAAATGTGAATTTTCAAAGTTTTCTAATTTTGACGGGCGTTTGGATGATGTGATGATTGCTTGTTGCTTCTTTGTGTGTCGTGAGTGAGTAAAGTTTTCAAAACGTGCTTAGTAAGTCGTTTATTTATCCCTGGCTCGTCTCTATCTTTTTCTATAATCAAATTCTTGCTTTCTCGATCTAAATAATTTCATTCGGAGTTTCTTAGTATCCTCTTCTTCTGCTCCAAATCATTCCTTTGAGTTCATCATCCATCTACATATCTCTAAAAACTTTCCAAAAATTATTTTAGCTTTTTCTTAAACTTTTCTCCCTTTTCTATGACCATAATTTAATTTTTAGATGCTCCAAAATTATCCTATCATGAGCTCCAAATATTTTATTTGAGTTCTTCATCCTTTAATCTGTCTCCAGGATTTTTCTAGGGATTTTTCTAAGCTTCGGAGCATTTTTCATGATATAAATGGTAATTCTAGACTTTCTAGAATTATTTTTATTTCATGATATTGATTAATTTTGAAATTTGGAAAATGCATGCCCAATTTTCCATAGTCCCTCGAAGTCTATGTGCAATAATGCTAATAAATCCTAAAGGCACATGTCTTTATTTACTAATTGGCTTTAATGTTTATTTAGGCTCATTAGTGCAGGTGGATGGTACAACGTCAATTAGTACCGTATCGCTAGTTGACATAGAGGTGGGGAGTTTTTCTCCCTATATATTTGTACCAACCCCTTGTACAAAGCACATCAAAACTACCGTAAGGGGAGCCCCTAGTTTGGCAAATCTCTCGTGTAGTAAATTAGATTTTTCTCCTCCTCTCGCCGTCGCTGCCGCAGGTGCCCAACTAAGCGCCTTCGTCACCGACGAAGTTCAACGGCTGGTCTCCAACGCTTGTCCTGCCACCACTTGAGGTTTTCCTGCAAAGATGTGTTCACCTACAGGCTTTTTGATCCCCGCCTCTAATCCGTTGCCACTGGAACACATCCACATGAGGGACATGCTTGTCGCTGCCTTCTTTTGGTCTGGCCGAGAGCGCCACCCCGTCGATGCCATAGCCGATCTATCGTTGGAGGAGCCCGCTTGTGAAACCCGATCTCGCTGTTCTCAGCTTCAAAGCGACATCGTTGTTTCTCGTCTGACATCGATGCTCAGTGAGAACAATCGGCCATGAAGGAGTAAGTCATGCTAACCGCTGGTCATCCTCGATGTAGTGGCTTATATCTCATTCATGCATAAAGAGTCATTTACCAGCAACCTGTCTTCATCAATCGTGAGGTCAGTGCGAAGCACCCTGATGTTTAGAGGGCCAGGTCTCTTTAATTCCTTTGCTATATTGATTTATCAGCTAAATATAATACTCTGCTGATGTCACCCCTTCATCATACGTGTGCAATATTTTGGCTTTCTTTTTGACAGCTAGAATTTCCTTTGCTAGTATATTCATCATGTGCATAGGACCTTGTCTCACCTTGCATGTAATTAGCAAACCTCCTGAGTAGTTAATACCGTTTTAGCTTTTTCATCTTAAATATTCCACCGTTTTACCATCCTAACTCAAATTAGGTTCGTTCAAGTTGCGTTAGTTTTGTATTATCGTGCTTTATGCAGTAGTGCCAACGTGTTTCATGTCACATGTTTTTCCATATATAGCTAAATATTAAATTGATTAGTATATATGCACACTAGTTTTGAATTAAAAGCAATATAGGTGCTTAACTTTGATAATTTATACCTAAAAGTTAATATGATTAATTGTTAACTTAAAAGTATTTCTAGAATATAATTTGATTAGCTGAACAAGATACATATGTGACAAGTACGAGTAGATGCTCTCACATGCTTATTTCATTTGCGAAGATAAAGTTTAATTTGTTTAATAAATTATGTGATAACATTTAAAACATGATTAGCTTTAACTCGACTTTTAAAACTAAATATGTTGTGATTAATCTGAATTAATGTTACTCAGATAGTTTTTCTTAGCTAACATAAAACAAGCTTGTAGTTGTTTCTTTTATAATATAAACCTTTTGATAGTTGCTTTGTTTTAACCGTAGCTCCTTTCTTAGTGTCTCTTGCGTTCTCGTAACCATAGCAACGAGTCGTCTCTTTTAGCACGTTGTTTTCAAGCCTTTTGCCTATTGGTGTATTGTTCTTAGTCTACGTTGTTTGCTTGTATGTTTGCTATGTCACATCCGGCCTAATTTGAAATTTGGCCCATAGTGGGCCATGTGCATGTTAATGAGATATTGTGGGGGTTTAGTCTCACCTTGGTTGTTAAAGGTGGGTTTGACCATGTTTAAGGTTTCTAGAGTTCATCCCACTATCCTCGGGTTAATCCTTTTACGTGAAGCGAGGACGAAAACGTAAGTGAGATGGTGGTAGGTGTGGTTCACTCAATGTGCAGAGTGGGTCTGAGCCATTTGGATTCTAGGGCGTTACAAATGGTATCAGAGTCGACCTTCATGGCCACAGGAGCATGCAGGCTAGGGGCGCGGGCATGGGGTTTATCACGCATGTAGGCCCTACGGGGTGCACGTCAAGGCACATGTGCCTGCATTAGGCACACGGTCGCATGTGATAAGAGGGAACATTCCTGGTCATCGTTTGCCCGATTGTGGGTGTGTTGAACTGACGAGGACGTCGGACCCTTTGAGGGGGGTGTATGTCACATCCGGCCTAGTTTGAAATTTGGCCCATAGTGGGCCATGTGCATGTTAATGAGATATTGTGGGGGTTTAGTCCCACCTTGGTTGTTAAAGGTGGGTTAGACCACGTTTAGGGCTTCTAGAGTTCATCCCACCATCCTCGGGTTAATCCTTTTACATGAAGTGAGGACGAAAGCATAAGTGGGATGGTGGTAGGTGTGGTTCACTCAATGTGCAGAGTGGGTCTGAGCCATTTGGATTCTAGGGCGTTACAAGTGGTATCAGAGCAATACTGACTATAGGACGCAAGCCTAGTAGAAACTGGTTGTTCTAAGGTTTAGAATTTGCTACAAAACTACTTTTTCATCTCCTTGACTAGTTGAATTGATTATTTCTTATCCTTGTCGTATTTTCTTCTCTCCTTGATAGCTTCCTTTGAGCTATTGCTTCTTATCTCCTTGATTTTTATTTCTTTGGTTTACTAAAGTTTTCTGATCTTACCTTATTCAAATTTGTGATGGCCTTTCATCATAATCCACTCCTTAGGATGCCCACCATTGCTACAGAAGCACGTGTAGTTTTGATGTTGTGATGCATGCTTGTCTTGTTTGGTGTGTTGCTTGTTTGTCATCCCTATCTTTGTGATCCAAAGGAAGGCCCTAAAGACTACACCAACACGAGGATCTTCATATGGAATATTCAGAGTTTAGCAAAACTCTTGTTAAGTGGGGTAGCATCCTCTACAAAGCATCATTGACCTTTCTCTTCCTTGCTATCCTGTGCAACTCCCAAATCCACTTTATCATGCAAGTTCATTCCTTCATCTCATGAATCCCAAATCAAGGAAGAGTGGAGGCGTGAAGATCTTCTTTATCTTTCTCCCTAGTCTCTCTGAATCTCAGGACAAGATTCCTATTAAGTGGGGTAGTTTGTCACACCCTAAAATTTCTGATTTTAGGTTGTGCATAGAAAACACTAAATAAAATGAATTATTTTAATATTTGGATAAAATTTACCAAGTTTAGTTTGGGCTAGCACAAATTTAGTTATAGGAAAAATGTGAATTTTCAAAGTTTTCTAATTTTGACGGGTGTTTGGATGATGTGATGTTTGCTCAAGTTGCTTGGTGTTTCCTACGGGTAGAAAGAGAACCGTACGTGAACGCTGGAGACTAGAAGCTGTAGAATAGAAGACCAAAGGATCTTTGAGGAGTTGGCTATATTGATTAAAAAGCAAGTTCAAGGCAAGTATAGCATGGGATCATCCTTGTTGTCCTATACACCTTTAATCATTTAATTCATACTACATGTGTCTACCCTGACTATCACTAAGGATTTCGTAGTACTTTGTACCTTGTGCCTTGATACCTATGGGGTATTGCATTGGGTAGTATGATGCTAGTGCTCAACTACAACCATGATCTTGTAACTTGACAAATGGTATATGCAATAAACATTAAAAGATACTTTTTAGCAACATGGAACAAGGGGGCTAGAGCATTGGGCTATTTTTATGGTGCTCTAGATTCCTCTTCCTAAGGACTTATCTATAAGTGATCATCCAGGACTTACAGTACAACCATGATGACTACATGGCTCTGGTCTTAGTCTAGTACCTTGCTCTTTCTAGTTTGTAGCAGTTTACCAAAAGGGCAAGAGGGGCATACCAGGCTAGGTATGGGCCTTATCCCTAGGGTGTGTACTATGCTGCGTGTATAAGTGCCACTTCTGGAGATGACTCCATAACACTTGGGAGATGGAATCCTTAGCGGCTGCTCCTTATTAGAACGACTAGGGAAAAGCTTCATAGTGTACCATGCCTGCTCACCTTAGAAGTGTTTTGGGAGTTATAAACCTGGACATATGGGTATCACGACTCATGGTGAAAGTGCACAAACTCTGCAGAGTGTAAAACTGGTATATCAGTCGTGCTCACGGTCACGAGCGGCCTTGGAACCCTTACGGAATAGATGATGAACACTAATAATATGGATGATGAAGATGCTCACTAATGGTTAATTTTTTTATGCTATTCATTATTCATGTTTACCTGATCATGTGTTTATGGGCTTGTGATAAACTTGTTGCCACCCAATTGCTAAAACATGCCTCATTAAAAGCTAATCGTAGTTAAACCAGTGTTAGCCTTTTGAACCTCATGAACCCCATGTTATATTTATTGAGTACGACATGTACTTATGCTTGCTTTACTTTTTAAATCTTTGGAAAAATCCTAGATGGGTACCAGATTGCTAGAGTTTGGAGGAATTAGTCTTGTGATCAACCAGTCAGTTGTCCTTGTGGAATTGGAGTCTTCATCCAAAGATCGAAGTTGTCTTTCTGCTGTTTGCTATCTAAGGTTATATTCTTTATACTAAGTACGTTATATATTGATCATTGCCTATTGATATTACCCTTATTTGTAGCTATATGTGAGATTTGACTTCCTGGGCTCACATATGGTGTGTATCTGGTTTTGTTCTTAAAACCGGGTGATACAATAGCCCATACTTTCAAATAAAAGGCATCCATCCAAAAAGGGAGAGAGTCATGATCAAAGGAGCACATATATATATATATATATATATATATATATATATATTAGCATTAGGAAGATTATAAAAATTCCACACACTTGCACGTCTTGATCAAAGTGTATGACTTGCATCTCCTTGAGGTCCGGTTTTTGACTTAACAATATTATGTGATGCAAGTATGCCTTCTTTTATACCTACCCAAAGATCCACATAAGCCATTTAGTTGGTAGGATGAAAAGAAAGGCAAACATAAAAAGCCTTTGGTGAGGATCATACACTTTTGAGTGATCGGGTGAATCATTCGAGGAACTTACTTTTATTTTGCAAAATTTTCAAAACCTCTAGAAAGAAAGTCGATCAAAGGATAAATGATAAGCATTTCTGTGAACCATTCTATCATGCAACAGCCTAAGACTTGGAGAAGGCTAAAAAGCCCCATAGGTAATGAGATAATAAAGGGTGGATAGAATGCCAATTCATTCACATCAAGGAAGAAAACTTTGTTATAGGCATGGCACTTTTGGAATGTAATTGGCATAGTAGCAACTCCTGATGAACAACCAACATCTTAGCTTTTGCTTGAGGACGAGCAAAGGGTAAGCTTGGGGGATTTTGTTGGTGGTTCTTACCAACAAAATCCAACCGCCAACTATGATCCAAAAAGGAGGAAACTACATATTTTTTGCATACATATACCTTTACTATTGACATAGTTCCACTTGTATTGCGGGATTACTATTTTGTAGGTAACATACATGAATACAAGGGAATTATAATCAAAATACGCCATTAGACAAAGCATAATGTAGATCATACACCAAAGAACGAGAAGATGGCCCATCTAATGTGCAAATCCAGGGCAAGCACCGACATGGGGATGATCCAGGCCTACCCAGCAACCCACAGCACGAAGATAGTGGCGAGGGGGATCAGCCCTGGTGTGGCCGCACCAGGGGTGCGCCTGCACCCCCACCACCACCTAGGGTCAGTTTTGAGTAGTTTCCTATTTTACCTCGGCCAAACCGACCCCAAACTAGTATAAAAGGAGGGGTAGTGCTCACCTTCAAAACACACACCAGACAAGAGCCTCTCTCCCTCCACACTTGTATTCTTTTTACTTTTTAGTAGTAAAGTTGGAGTTAGGCAAGAAGCTTCATTGGAGAGCTTGAACCCTGGAGTATTCTTGGTATGAATAATATGAAGATTTCTCTTATGATCTTGCTCTCATATTATCAATATAGCTATGCTTATGAATTGGAGCTAAGTTCTTATGTTATTCAGTTAGCATATAGAACTTTATGCTTAATCTTTCATACCACATACATGTTTAGACCAAGACCTAGATTGAGGTAGTGAGTTCTACTTGAAGATTAGTTTTGGTCATTATATTTCTTGCGGGTTTGTGGTCTGTCCCCGTGGCGGATGCTCTAGTAGAGGACTCCTAATAAATACGGATGTTCCTGGCCAACTCTAGAGTAGTGACCGATGGCGTAGACATGGTGTCTAAGCTAGAAGTCACCTTAATTTGCCTTGTATCCTCTGGTTGAGGGGTAGGTGATAGGTGGTGATAGCCCTGTCCGTCCTTCGTAATCCCCCACGTTTGAATATGGCGTAGAGCTATAGGCTAGAGGTGTTGGCAGACAAAGCATAAGCCTATGGCCGTAGTAAGTTTATAGTGACCAAAGCTATCTTAACTTAGGATCTCTACCATTAGAAATTCATGTATTTGTATGATATGCTAATATTAGCATAGCTATACAAGATAAGTCTGCTCTAGTTTAGGTTTATTCTTTTATTCCTTATTCTTTCTTTTATCTTTATCCTTGAGATTGGCTTAAGTGTGTGTGTCACACTATCCAATGTTTATCCTAGCTTACCCCTATTATGGACTTTGGTCTACTCTGTAGTCATGTTATCTTGTCTATATCCTAATTAGAGACTTTTACACCATGCCTTCCTTTAGGAAAATATAAATGAATGATACCCGAATACTTCTTGGTGAAATGCTACAATAATATATCCATGCGCTTGTAGAAGATTTCTACATGTGTTTAGAAATATCGTCACGGCCTTTCTGGTGCCATTGCTAGGAAACACCAATCCTAGTGATTGAGCTAAGAAAAGCCAACAGCTGCTCATGTGTTCGTTACTTGCCCACAGTGGTGCCCGCACCGGGACACTGTTATATTGGCCTCAGGGCTCTGGGACAACGTCCTCACTCTTCCACTAACGAGGTTCACAAAAATTCATATTACATTACTTAACGGATCTCAAAGAGAAACTTGACACCTTTAGTGTTAGTCCTGCGATAGGTCACCCTAAAAATCAATTGGCTTAGTGACGCGTGTGCGATGGAGGTGCACCTACCCCATCCTCATTATTGTTTTACGACTAGAACTTAATGATGCGCAACCACTATTTACATGACGGAATACGTCGGGAACCAACTTCTCAAGCACAGCGGTAATTTCTACCCTAGCATGGCATCCACGATGTCTTGGGAGCTATGCTTCCAGTTATCGGGTACACCACCCGATCACGACGTTAACAACGTCCCGAGGGCTACGCCTAGGAAACTACGTTTCCCGACATGGGGTGTACCACCTAAGCCAGGCACTTATAACTGCCAGGTGTGGGGGTATTAACCCCTATACCCTTACGGCTAGGCTTGGGCCAGCTCGGATCAGGGGGTCCGGCCCACTAGAAGACGACGCGTGGCCCGGGCAACCTGTTCGAAATCCTGCACAAGGAGTCAAGGCGGATTTGGAGATCAAGCAAGATCCTGGTCGGTTAGAATAGAAATCCTTATCCAGCCACCTATGGCAATTGTAACTGGTTAGGATTAGTTTCCAGATCTGTAACCCTGCCCCCCAGACTATATAAGGCAGGCAAGGGACCCCTCTAAAAAACATCTCTCATTGACATACAGTAATACAATCAGACGCAGGATGTAGGTATTACGCCTTTACGGCGGCCGATCCTGGATAAAATCTTGTGTTTGCCTTGCATCACCATCTTGTTTGTAGCTTGCGCATGTGTCTGCCGATAATCTACTACCTTGGGCATAACCCTAGGTAGATTGCCAACCATATTTCGTCGATAGTGGCGCGCCAGGTAGGGGGTATGCGTACTGCTCTCCAGGCAAACAAGATGGTCATCATCCCTGGTTCCATGGCTATGCCGAACGGCCTCACATTCACCATCGGCCAGATCACCTGGACCACTAGCTCCGACGACTTCATCGCCATGACCCCAGAGGAGGCGTGGGTTCAATCTACGCCGACCACTGCTTCAACTGCATCGGCTACGGCTCCAACCATGGAGGATCTGGTTCCGACCATGGTGGATCCGGCTCCGACCATGGTGGATCTAGCTCTGACCATGCTAGCGTTGTCTTCAGCCACGCCAACAACCCGTCATCCGCTTCCTCGCTACAAAAGGAGGCAGATCGACAACACCGACTTGCTCGACTCTGTCGATTGGGTTGGCACCAAACTTGCCGAAACCCTAGCTTTGGTAAGTTCGATTCAAAGTCAACCTAATGAGCAGGTAACTACGACCCACAACAGATCTACCTGACCAGCTCGGGCCAGTTATCCTGCACGACTCGGTACGGATCTTGTGGTCACATCTACTCCTGAAGGGCACTCCGTTCATTGCTGGCCAGCCCCTGCGATAGGTCTCCGGCTCTCTGAGCACGAAGCCTCGATGGAGAACCACCAGGTCTAGCCCTACGGCCTGCGCAACTTCGTCAACATGGTTCGAATTGAGGATTATCAAGAAGGATCGGTCCACATAGTCCAAGAGGGTGGCTCAAGCTCCTCGTCCGGCATCGCATCTAATGCCTCCGTTCACATCGAGCTCCAGCATCATGACGATGAAGGCATTGAATACGATCTTGATATCCCAGACCATGCCCCGGGATTCCCATGGTTCCCATCCTTCCCACCAAGGCAAGGGGACTTGATCAATGTCATCAGTAATGATGAACCACCGGCAGTCGGCGAAACAGAACAAGAAAGGCTAGCACACGAAGCACGCAATATTGACCGGTTTAATCGTCGACAAATTGAAGCCGAGGCAGAAGAGGAGGCCCGACGCATAAGGGTCCAGCCATGCAACCTTAATAATGCCTTTGATAGGGTGGGGGACAAGTAGGTCTTCAGGACTCCAAGCACCAACATAGCTGTTGCTATGGCAACAATGCAATGACTACCCAACACCCCAGAAACGCAGGCAGTTCATGATGATATACAAGCTTACCTGACGGCTGCCATGGCCTAGACCACAGAGATTGTAAATCATGCCCGAGCTCCATCCATCTCAGTGGAATCAAGCCACAGCCGCTAGTACTCAAGTCGCTCACAGCCACCCAACCAGCGTGGCTCGTGCAACAATGACCCATCAGACAACCGTCAAGGTGGGAACAGTGGACATGATGGTGGTCGGGACGACAATCGCCGTCGGGATGACAACCGCCGTGACTTTTGGGACGACAACCACTGAGACAACCGCAATAATCACCGCGATAACCATGGCCACAGGGTTAATCAGGATGGCAACCGAGATCGCCGTGATGGCAATAACGATCTCCGCCATTACCTTGAAGGACGCGATCTGTGCGATCGCATCAACCAAAGAGCCAACGATCATGCATCCCACGAAAGCTATCACCGTATGGAATATGATACTGCCCACAGCCCTTCAGGTTTGAAGTAGTTTACTCTGCACCTTTGCCAAGTCATATGGCCCAAGAACTTCAAGCTCAAAAAACTTCAAAAGTATGATGGCAAGGAGAACCCCAAATTATGGGTCATGCTCTATGAAACCGCGTGCAGATCAGCCATGGCTGACGAGCACGTCATGTTTAACTACTTCACAGTCGCTGTCGGCCATGCAGGTCACCAATGGCTGGTCAGCTTGCCGGCGAACTACTTTGATTCTTGGCAAGAGCTCAAGTAAGCTTTCATCGACAACTTCATTGCTACTTGCGAGCAACCCAACAACAAATATGATCTACAATGGATTCAAGACCAGAAAGATGAGCCACTACGTGAGTATGTCTGGCGTTTCTTGGAGATGCGCATCAAGGTCCCATCAATCTCTGACAATGAGGCAATCGAGGCTTTCATTACTGGTCTCCGCTTCCATGATGCCCTACGAGACAAGCTCCTTCACAAGAGACCTGAATCAGTCATAGCGCTCCTGGCCACTGCCAAGAAATATGCGAATGCCGATGATGCTAAAAAGATAATCAATGAAGAAGCAGTAAGGGTTCCACGCTCCGACCACCCCCCACACCACGATGACTATCATGGCAACCATGGTCGGAACGACAATTTTGATTGCCGCAACCAGCGCAACGACCCCCGCGACCACCGCAACCAGCGTAATCAGTGGTGTAATCGCTGTGATGATTACAGGGGCAAGCGTGCTCGAGAAGACGACGACGAGGTCAACACCGTTAAGAAAGGTGGCGGACATCGCAACTATGAAGAAGACTATGCCAACGCATTGAAAGGACCCTGCCAGCTCCACCCCAAGTCAAACAATACCATGGAGAATTGCCGCGTTCTCAAGTCTATCTACACGCATCAACAGGCTCCGGATACGTCCGACAAGCCTAACAATGTAGGGGAACAGTGCAACAAAGACAACGATGATGAAGACTTAGATCCCCATCACAAGTATGTCAAGCCAACCGATCACGTCCACACCATCATTGGAGGCAAAGTGTCCATCAAGACCAAACGAGAATGCAAGCTGCTCGCCCACGCCTGCTTGAACGTGGCCAACACCGACAACCTCATCGCCGATCTGCGGCTCCTTCCTTGGTCTCACCATGAGATCTCCTTTAGTAGAAAGGACCAATGGGCTGCAATACCTGAGCCAGGACATTTTCCCCTGGTCCTCGATCCTTGTATCAACAAGGTTCAGTTCGACAGAGTGCTGATTGACGGTGGCAGTTCCATCGATATACTATTCAAGAACAGTCTGCCAGCCCTGAAGATAACCTAGGCGAATCTCAAACCATACAAGGCATAGTTCTGGGGTGTCCTCCCCAGACAGAGCTCTACACCTCTCGGGCAGATGACGCTACCTGTGCAGTTTGGTACCCCGGACCACTTCCGCACCGACTACGTCAACTTCGTGGTTGCTGACTTTGATGACACCTACCACGCTATCCTTGGTCAACCATCGCTCACCAAATTCATGGCCATACCTCACTACAGGTATTTGGTGCTCAAGATGCCTACTGAGAAAGGGGTTCTAACTCTTAGGGGCAACGTATACACAGCTTATACATGCGAGGACGACAGCTTCAAAATAGCAGAGGCTCATGACCTCTCTATTCGCATGGCTGAGACCATGCTCAACGCCAAGAAGACCTGAGCCGACCACCTAGAGATTCCAGAGCTCGAGGCTCCATGCAAGAACATCAAGTCCAAGGAGCACAAGGCGATCCAGCTGGTCGACGGTGATCCTAGCAAAACGGCCCTTATCAGGGCCAACCTGGATCCTAAATAGGAAGAAGCGCTCATCAGGTTCTTGAGGAGAAACGTGAGTGTGTTTGCATGGAAACCTGCTGACATGCCCGGTGTACCTTGGAACTTGATCGAGCACTCCTTGATGTCAACGGCAAGGCCAAACCTATCAAGCAGAAGCTACGACGGTTTGCTCGCGACAAGAAGGAGGCGATTAGGGTAGAAGTTACATAGCTTTTGGTAGCCGGATTTATCAAAGAAGTGTATCATCCGGAGTGGTTAGCCAACCCGGTTCTTGTACGTAAAAAGAATAATGAATGGAGAATGTGCGTTGATTACACTGATCTCAACAAACACTGCCCTAAAGACCCCTTCGACTTACCTCGCATAGATGAGGTCGTAGATTCAACCGCCCGTTGTGAGCTGCTTTCCTTTCTCGATTGCTACTCTGGTTATCACCAGATCGCTCTCAAAAAGGACAACCAGATCAAGACATCTTTTATCACGCCTTTCGGTGCCTACTGCTACACGACCATGTCGTTCGGGCTCAAGAACGTCGGGGCTACCTACCAACGCGCTATACAGGCTTGCCTCAAAGATGAGATAAAAGAGGACCTTGTTGAGGCTTATGTTGATGATGTAGTTGTCAAAACCAAGGAAGCATATACCCTTGTTGACAACCAAGAATGCACCTTTATAGCCCTTAATACATTACAATGGAAATTAAACCCAAAGAAGTGCATCTTTGGTGTTCCTTCTGGTATACTGCTTGGCAACGTCGTTAGTCACGACGGCATACGCCCTAACCCGGAGAAAGTCAAGGCTGTCTTAGACATGAAGCCACCCAAAAAGGTGAAGGATGTCTAGAAGCTTATTGGATGCATGGCTGCTCTCAGTCATTTCATATCAAGATTAGGAGAAAAAGGACTATCGTTTTTCAAGCTGCTCAAAGCATCCGAGAAGTTTGAGTGGTTGGAGGAAGCAGACGCTGCCTTCACACAGCTAAAACAATACCTTATATCACCTCTGGTCCTCACTGCTCCCAGAGAAGATGAAACTCTCCTACTTTACATTGCGGCAACTAATCGGGTGGTCTCCACTACCATGGTGGTCGAGCGCGATGAGCCTGGCCATGCCTACAAGGTACAATGACCAATCTATTTCATTAGTGAGGTACTCAATGAATCCAACACCAGGTACCCACAGATTCAGAAACTCATCTATGCCATACTGATAACATCTCGAAAGTTGAAACATTACTTCGACGGATATCGTGTGGTGGTTATGACCGAGTACCCTCTAGGAGACATCATTCGCAACAAGGGTGCGAACGGGCGCATCATCAAATGGGCAATGGAGCTATGCCCTTTCTCCTTGGAATTTGCAAGCTATACTACAATCAAGTCTTAGGCACTCGTCGATTTCATCGTTGAGTGGACAGACTTAAGCACACCTGCCTCTCAGGGGCCCGATGAGTATTGGAAGATGTACTTTGATGGCTCTCTCAACATTGATGGTGCAAGAGCAGGAGTCCTTTTCATGTCACCATCCAAGGAGCAGCTCCAGTATGTCCTTAGGATTTATTTCCCAGCATCGAATAACGCCGATGAGTACGAAGCATGCCTACATGGTTTACGCATTGCGGTCGAGCTCGGTGTCAAACATCTCTATGTCTATGGAGACTCGGCTCTGGTCATCAACCAACTCAACAAGGACTAGGACACGACCAGCAAAAACATGGATGCATACTACAAATCGATCAGAAAGCTCGAAGGCAAGTTCTACGGCATCGAGTACGCACACGTGGTCTGGGACAAAAATCAAGCAGCAGATGTGCTGTCAAAGTTAGGATCATCCTGAGCCAAAGTCCCACATGGCGTATTTGTTCAAGACCTGCTCACGCCTTCCATCGAAGAGGAAGATCCCACGGTCGACAAACCTCCAGACCAGCCATTGGTGGCTATGGTTCCGGCGTCAAGCACCACCAAGCCACCTCCAACCACTAATCAGCCCGACTGGAGAGTACCTTTCATCAAATACCTGACAGATGGCAGCAGTTACACTAATTGGACAGAAAACGAACGCCTGATGCATCGTAGTAAGCAGTATCTGCTTGTGGATGGCAAATTATGGCGTAAGAACGCAAAGGAGGAAATCTTGATGAAGTGTATAACCCAGGAGGATGGCGAACAGCTGCTGGACCAAATCCACTCTGGCTCTTGTGGCAACCACGCGGCTTCGAGAATGCTGGTTGGCAAGGCTTTCCGAGTAGGGTTCTATTGGCCATCAGCTGTAGCCGATGTAGAGAAGCTAGTCTGCCATTGTGAGGGTTGTCAGTTCTTCGCCAAGAGAATCCACGTACCAACACACGAGATCTAGACAATACCAGCCTCTTGGCCCTTCGCATGCTGGGGACTAGATATGATCGGGCCCTTCAAACTGGCTCCTGAGAAATTTATATGTGTCTTTGTGCTGATCGACAAATTTTCTAAGTGGATAGAGTACATGCCTCTGGTATAGGCATCTTCAGAAAAGGCTGTCATGTTCATGGACCAGGTCATCCACCGCTTCGGCATACCCAACAGCATCATCACTGATCTGGGTACTCAGTTCACCGAGAACGCTTTTTGGGACTTCTACGATGAAAGGAGCATAGTAGTAAAATACGTCTCGGTGGCCCACCCTAGAGATAATGGATAGATCGAGCGGGCAAATGGTATGATCTTAGATGCACTTAAGAAGAGGATGTACAGAGAAAATGACAAGGCCCCTAGAAGATGGCTCAAAGAGTTACCAGCCATGGTCTAGGGCCTTAGAACCCAGCCCAGTCGCAATACCGACGTATCACCATACTTTATGGTTTACGGCGCTAAGGCAGTGCTCCCAGTAGATATAGCCTTCAGATCAGCATGGGTAGAGAACTTTAATGAAGACAAGGCCAATGAAGCATGGGAGCTAGAAGTGGATAGTGTAGAAGAGAAGCGGCTCGATTCTTGCGTATGTATAGCCAAATACCTTGTTGTTTTACGCAGGTACTACAACAAGAATGTTAAGGAGCGGTTCTTTGTGGTTGGAGACCTAGTCCTGAAGTGGAAGATGAAGTAGGCTGGTGTCCACAAACTTGCAACACCATGGGAAGGGCCCTTCATGATCAAGGAAGTTACACGACCAATGTCTTACAGGTTAGCTCACCTAGACGGTACGGACATACCCAATTCATGGCACATCGACAAGCTTAGGCGTTTCTATGCTTAACTACTAAGATATGTACCCCTCTTGTACTTTCGATTTAATTCAATAAAGCTATTATGATTTCTCCGACCACTCTAATGTGTCACTTTTGAAGTCTATTGTTATCCTAACTCAACCAGTCAAAACCGACCACCATTCTTTCCTGGGTTTTTGGAGTAGGCCTTGTCTCTGGTTCCTCCCAACGCGTGCATGGGATCTGCTCTCTATGCTATGGGTGATCGGCAGGTCCCCTCTGGTTGGACTTGTTTGCATCTATGTGTGCACAGGCTACGCACCTCACACTCCGACCATAGGACAAACCAGGGCCATACAAACCCGTCAGGATGACGTGTCGACTAAACTGGTACAACTAAATAGAACGCTAACATGTTCTCACTTAGTTACACCAACACGAGATCCAAGCTTAAATACGTTTC
This sequence comes from Miscanthus floridulus, assembly GCF_019320115.1. Taxonomy (NCBI): domain Eukaryota; kingdom Viridiplantae; phylum Streptophyta; class Magnoliopsida; order Poales; family Poaceae; genus Miscanthus; species Miscanthus floridulus. The sequence goes on along the minus strand of NC_089586.1, from coordinate 54,869,489 downwards.
CACAAAACAAACAAGCTTATGCTGATATACATTTATGTTATTACAAGCTTGCCTGAAAAGGTCTAAGTTTACAATAACACAACTACATCTTCTTCTATAGCTATAGCCTATCCTATTGGCTGGTCGGGTCGCGCGGCACCTGCTGCTCGCTGGGCCTGACATCGTGCTCGAGTCCTGGGGACTCTTGTACTGGTCGAGCTGAAGAAGATGGCCCCGCCAATGCCTGGCTGGTCGAGATCGCAGGCTTCGCTGGTTGTCTCAAAACTGATGGCATTTCTAGCTGACTTGTTGATGGCGTATCCTATACAGGTGCTGTCCTGCCTCCACATAGGTTAGTGTCGCCAATTATTTTTGTCGACAAGTCCAGCTGGGTCATTCGAAGCTCCTTAGCCTTGTCTAGGTCTACCTCCTTCGGGTATCCAGCCTCCAAGCGCTTGAGATCGATCAAGGGGTAGTGAGCACGTACCATGCTTAGCACATGTGCGCCTGTGTACTCACTCGCCTCCTTCATGAACTCTTGAAACCATCCCCATGCCTTTCGGCATCTATCGACCAGTTTGAGCTACGATGTCCTTGGCACGTCCTCTATAAGTGCTAGGTTGATAAGGTTGAGGACCGGCAAAATGCCCGTTGCCACCTCCTGGCACCGGTCTTTCCATGTGTCCTGATCCTCGGTGATCTCTTGGCACCGTGCCTTCCAGTCGTCACGATCTTTCATCACAGCTTCCAAATGCTTATTGGCATTGACTTTTAAAACTGCAAACCGCACAAGCCATTAAAATGGCATACCACGACAAGGTAAAGCGGGCAACAAAAGTGAGCAAAGGGGCTTGGAAAACTTACTTTTTAGTTCCTCTTTCATCTTGGTCGTGTGGTCCTAGAGCTGTGACTGGTCATGTGCTAGTTTTCTGTTGTCCTCCTTTAGGCGATCGCACTCCACGACCGCACGATTGTTCTCCTCTCGGAGACGAACCACTTTGGCTTCTAAGCCTACACTACAGCTGTTACTACCAACAATGCAACAACACTTGTCATGCACTCGTTGTGATAAAGTGACTACTTACTTGTTCTTTCTTGCTCCTTGTTACTAAGCAGGACGACCAGGTTTTGGTTCTGGGACTCTTTTTCCGTCCTCTTATGGTTGGCGGCTTCAAGTTGGTGACACAAGCGTTCCACTTCCACCGTCAGCTCTCTATTGTTTGGAGTGATCCCCTCGATCTGGTCGAAGCATTTCTTACGGTACCTTATGGTTTTCATTAATTCCTATGTGCAAAAAGCTAAGTAAGAAAGTTTGACTACACAACAAGGTCAGGTGATGAAGCAAAACATACCTGGACCTCCGCCACCAGTCGTTTCGTCGCTCGTTCAACCTTCTTGGTCTCTTGGACCTCTGGGATTTCCTCATGAACAACCCATTGGTCATTTCGCCAGTGCGACACATATACATGTTGTCGCCTGTCCTATGGATGGCCTAGGACCTCTTCTACTTCATCCTGTTCGGCCTCTTCTTCAGGTACCGGTGCTGGTCTGGAGTTAGCAGTTTTTGCAATCACTATGGCCTTCCCATGGGCTGCAGCATCGACAAACGTGCTCTGTGCTCTCAACTCCGGCCGCTGCTCCTCGGTCTGACCCATTACCCCTGGTGCTGAGGTGTCACCCTCCGCAGGGTTGGTGCTTGGAGCACTTGTGCTTGGCTCGGCTCTTCCCTCGACCACCTGCTCAGGGACTGTTGTCTAGCTGCTTGTGTGCTGAGGCTCCGGCGGACCTTCTGCTGTGGTTTTTTCCATGGTCGGCTGCTGGGCAGTCTTCTCTGAAATTGCTGGCGGAGCCACGCCGCTCCCGGCTAGTTGGTCTGGATTTTTGGTGGACGCCGACCTTGTATATCCGAGACAAGTTTAGAAGGCAACCGTAATCAATATAAATTGCAAGCTTACATCAAGGTTACAAATACTTACATGTTGGAAGCACGGAATGATGTGGTGAAGGCGCGCCTCTTTGGCCATGCTTGCTCCACATGCTGTGCAGGTGACACCTGGTCTCCCTCTACATCCAGCACCAACGCTGGGGCTTGGTGCTTGACCCCTCCGCTGCTTGTCCTCTGCGCTGTAGTGGTCGGCGATGTGGGTCCCACTAGCACGGAGGAGCCACCTTGCTCCATTGACTCTAGTTGCCTCCTCCTCTTTTGAGGGACGAGTCGAAAGATGTCTGCATCCTCTGTGTCGTCGTCCAACAAAGTCAAGATCGCCTGACGACGCTTGCTGGCCGCCGGCTGCTTACTAGTAGCAATGGCTGCTGCTTCCTCTCCAACTCCGAGCACGGCCCAGTCGACATCCTCGACACCGACGCTGGTCTGGGCGGTTGGGTCAGCAACTTGTGGCTATTCTACACTAGGGGGTGGCGACACAAACATCGTCGCTCTATCCTAACCATTAATCTAGGAAACAAAAAGGAGATAACATAGTAAGTTCCTATTACAATATAAGACTACGGGTACAAGGCAAGATGGGTTACCTTTGGGGGAGGTCGGGCGAGCTTGAAAGCGTGCTCGATGGCGCTCAATCTGACATAATTTGGATCAGCTAAGTTAAATAGCTCTCCAATTCTGGCCTAGACTTTGATCTTGTCAAGCGCCTCCTGCCTCATCCTCATTGGGTCTACGCTACCTTGGTACTCGTAGTCGGGATGTACCCTCCTTTAGCAAGGCTGGATCCTTCGGCTGATGAAGTTCTCGACCACGCTTGGACCGTCCAGTTTATTCCATGGGATCATCCCAAGTAGTTCTAGAATCTGTTCTAGGTGCTCGGGCTTCTCCGACCAGCTGGTCCTCTTCTCCAGAATGAACCCCATGTCGCACAGTGTGATCATGTTTGGCTCTTCGTGGATGTAAAACCACTTCTTGTACCAGTCGTCAAGCGACATGTTCCAAGGGCAGTGCAGGTACTGGGCCTTCATCCCATCACGGAGGTTGAGGTACACACCTCTGACTATCTTCGAGTCATGCTTCCTTTCTTCCATAGACAGAAAAGATGACGAAAGAAGTCGAAATGGGGCTGGAAGCCGCCATATGCTTCGCAAAGATGAATGAAGGTGGAGACAAGGAGAATCGAGTTGGGATGCAGATTGCAAATCCCAATCTCATAGTATAGACAGAGCCCCTGAAGGAAAGGGTGCACTGGAACCCCAAAACCCCGCTTGAAGAAGTCTTCGAAAACCATAATCTCACCTGGTTGTGGATCGGGGTACCCCTCGCCCTTTGGCACGTGCCATCCTGTGAGTTCCTTGTTGTGGAGTACTCCCATGAGGACGAGGTCTTCAATGGTCTGCTCATTACTTCTCGACTTCCACCACTCCTTCGCCATGACTTCTTTCTTCTAGGCGTCACTTTTCGCCATGAATCCAGCTTTGCTGATGAATGAGGAAACGGTGGAGGATTGATTTGGTGGTGATTTTGGAGGTATTAGGGTTGGCAAGAGGAACAAGAAGGCTACGGCGGCGAATGGTAATGGGGTTTGGTAAAAAGTAACTTACCAATTCTATACTATATTTAACGAAGAGTTTCGCTGTTTTGATTGTGCGAGATTCTTGGGAGACGTGCACACGCGCCGCAGATGGTTGTTTTCACAACGTCAAGATCTATGCCAATGTATGTGCCTCTTCGTTATCAGTGTATGCGCCTCTTTGTTACCAGTGTGAGAGGGCCCACGCTGACGCACCTACTTACAGGTGCCACGTAACTGTTTGCTTGAAAGGACAAGAAGGTAGTATGACGTGCTATACACGTCTACTTTTTTGACCAGACATGTTAGATTGGACTTGACAGAGTAAGAAGATAAATAAATACACCAAATAATAGTACAAGTTGCAGTTGGTTCTTTGTCGCACCTCTCGTGCTCAGGGACCGTCTAGACCACTACCGTGCTCGGGGACTGCTCCGACCACTACCATGCTTGGGGACTGCTCCGACCACTACTGCTCCGACCACTACCGTGCTCGGGGACTGCTCCGACCACTACCGCGCTAGAGGACTTTTTAGACCACTACCATGCTCGGGGACTGTTCTAACCACTGCTCAGAGACCGCTCTCCTCGACTACATGTGATTTGTACTCACATACAGTCGAGAGGCATTTATTTAGACATTGCTACAAGGCTTATACTTCGCCTTCCAGCAAGCTCGGGGACTACATCGGTACGATGCACCTGCCGGTGCATCTCGTATTGCTTGTACGACGATTGGATTCTTAACTTTAGTGAAAATTCTTTTTAGACCCTGGCACCATGTGCCTACGTCACCTACTATCAGGCTCAGGGACTAAGTGGGCACACTTCACCTTACGGTGAATGTGCTTATTTTATCGACCCCTACGCTTTGACTAATTGCCAGAATTACTATTGTCCAAGGTTCACTTACATTTCTTTTCAGAAATACAAGTGGGCACACTTGATAAGGAAAGAAATCTTTTTCTTTTTTTTAGAGCACCATGCATTCTTCGGACAATTGGAATCTTCGGCTATAATCATGGTCTACTACTCTCTGTTCTAACCAGAATGCTGGCGCATTCGATTGGTCAATGTTTCAATCAGTTGGAGATGACATGAAGACGGATCGCATTAGTCGAAGGAGATTGAACGGCGTGTCGCAGCATAATACATGGTGCTCGGGGACTAGCTGTGGGGGTATTAACCCCTATACCCTTACGGCTAGGCTTGGGCCGGCTCGAATCAGGGGGTTCGGCCCACTAGAAGACGACGCGTGGCCCGGGCAACCTGTTTAGAATCACGCGCAAGGAGTCAAGGCAGATTTGGAGATCAAGCGGGATCCTAGTTGGTTAGAATAGGAATCCTTATCCGGCCACCTATGGAAATTGTAACTGGCTAGGATTAGTTTCTAGATCTGTAACCCTGCACCCGGACTATATAAGGCAGGCAGGGGACCCCTCTAAACAACATCTCTCATTGACATACAACAATACAATCAGACACAGGATGTAGGTATTACGCCTTTACGGCGGCCGAACCTAGATAAAATCTTATGTCTGCCTTGCATCACCATCTTGTTTGTAGCTTGCACATCTGTCTGCTGATAATCTACTACCTTGGGCATACCCCTAGGTAGACTGCCGACCATATTTCGTCGACACCAGGGAACAACGTTCCTCAATGTTCGGTGTACCACTGCCTCATTCGATGCTTGAAGAAGATTCTCGCTACCCTAGAAATGCTCTTGGTACTCTAACGGCAACATACTAGCTAATGGGAACTGAGGCCCGATCCTTCCGATAGGTAGATGATAATTCGAATTGTGGAGATCACGACGTAGATGATCCAAGGACTCCAACCGAGGAGATCGACTTCCTTGCAATCACAACACCACTGCTTTGATGGTTATCTACCAAGCACAAAACCCGGATGACCTCTCCAAGAAGGCTAGTCCCTACAAGCGATTCGAGAACACAAGAAAGAACTGGTAAAGGCAATCTGAAATTGCAATTTGGGGAATCATAAACCAAAGTAGCAGACTAGTCGGTCCAGTACAGAGGCGAAATCTCACAAACAAAGTGTGTAGATGCAATCTAAGCAAAACCCCAGTTTTCTAGCAGTACATAGGTAATATTTACAGTAGAAAACAACTCCTGCAGCAGGCTATGGGCGCAGGCCACCACTTGAGGAAGTGGAAGACCAATTGGTTCAGCTTCCATGAAGTCTCTTGAGGTTCTCGCGCGTCTTCTGAGATTCTGCGCAGCTTTTAGTAAATCAACCATAACTCTTCAGTGGGAAGTCCAAAGGATGCTCCATTTGTTGGGTTAGGAAGTAGACTTGATAGGCTTTCTCATGATGTATAGCATGCACCACAAAACTTCACATGTTGGTACAGATTTCTATGTGAAGTTGGAGTACTTGTCATGTGAACTCAGTCTTGTGCATGTAAACGTTTGTTGCTTGAGTGTAAACTTGGTGTAGAGCTTGAAGTTGGCGTAAGCAGCGGTAGGCTTGATGTAAATGGTGTATCAAAACTTGTGTAGCTCTTGTGCATTGCGTACACCATAGCTCATTGGATGTAAACTGTGCTGATCCCATGTTCCTAAGCAATAAGACATCATAAGACTTTAGTAGCATCCCATCCTTATTAATATTAGTATGTAACATAAGGAACGAACACACCTCATAATTCAAATGACGTGTACGAGCCCTTGTCATTGGTCCATGTAAAGAATTCGGTGTCGAATTAGTGATAGGAATTGTATCTGATGGAGCGATGTCCTCATCATCCTCCGCCTCTAGAACTGGAGTCGTCCTTGACTCAAGCACATTTTCTTCTTCCAAGTAAGGCTTCAAATCTGCAATGTTAAATGTGGGACTAACCCCAAAGTCTGTAGGTAACTCAAGTTTGTATGCATTGTCATTGATCTTCTCAAGAATTTTAAAAGGGCCATCAGCACGTGGCATTAATTTAGACTTCCTCAACTCAGGAAAATGATCCTTACACTAGTGTAACCAAACAAGATCACCAGGTTCAAAGGTTAAATGTTTCCTACCCTTGTTTCCATAAGATCTATACTTGACATTCATTTTCTCAATGTTTTTCTTAGTTAACTCATGCATTTTGAGAATCCATTCAGCTTGTGATGTAGCATCAGAATTTAATTGGATAGATTGTGGCAATGGTAACAAATCAATTGGGGGCATGGGGGTTGAAACCATATACTACCTGAAATGGACTTACCTTGGTAGTGAAGTGTATAGCACAGTTATAAGAGAACTCTATGTGAGGCAAACAATCTTCCCAAACCTACAAATTTTTCTTCAACACAGCACGTAACATGGTGGAAAATGTGTGGTTAACAACTTCTGTTTGTCCATATGTTTGGGGGTGGCATGTAGTGGAAACACAGCAGCTTGGTCCCAAGTTTACCCCAAAAACATCTCCAGAAATGGCTCAAGAACTTGACATCGCGATCTGAAACAATTGTGTTTAGCACTCCATGCAGATGAACAATCTCCCTGAAAAAAATCAGTAACCTTGGTGGCATCATCGCTCTTATGACAAGGAATGAAATGTGCCATTTTAGAAAATCGATCTACGACCACAAAGATACTATCCCTCCCCCTCTTGGTTTGAGGTAATCCCAAGACAAAGTCCATAGAAATATCCTCCCAAGACACACTAGGAACTGGAAGAGGCATATAAAGACCATGGGGATTCAAGCGAGACTTAGCTTTGTTGCAAGTAGTGCATCGTGATACATAGCGCTCAACATCACGTCTCATCTTTAGCCAAAACAAGAGGCTAGCAAGAACATCTTCAATTTTCTTCATGCCAAAGTGACCCATCAGACCACCACCATGCACCTCCTGCAAAAATAAAAGACGAATGGAACTAGCCGGAACACATAGCTTGTTAGCACGAAAGAGCAGTCCATCAATGAGGGAATATTTGTTCCAGGTGCGGCCGTCTCTGCAATGTTCAAAAGCCTCTTTGAAGTCCAAATCAGTAGCATATAAACTTTTAATTATTTCTAAGCCAAAGATTTTGTGATCCAGTTGGGACAGCATGGTATATCATCTAGATAAACCATCAACAATGACATTATCTTTACCCTTCTTGTGCTTAATTACATATGGAAATGTCTCTATGAACTCCACCCATTTAGCATGACGTTTATTCAATTTAGCTTGGCTTTAAATGTGCTTTAAAGATTCATGATCAGAGTGGATAATAAACTCTTTGGCCCAAAGATAATGTTGCCATGTTTCCAAAACGCGCACCAAAGCATACAACTCCTTATCATAGGTGGAATAATTTAGAGTTGTCCCACTCAACTTTTCACTAAAGTAAGCAATGGTTTTACCTTCTTGTAGCAGTACCCCACCAGTGCCAATGCCACTAGCATCACATTCTAACTCAAAAGCCTTACCAAAGTTTGGAAGTTGGAGTAGAGGGACACATGTAAGCTTCTCTTTCAGCATGTTGAAAGCATGGTCTTGTGCTAGAACCCATTGAAATGCAATACCTTTTTTTGTCAACTCATTAAGTGGGGCAACGATGGTGCTAAAATCCTTCACAAAACGGCGATAAAACCCTACAAGACCAAGAAACCTCCTCACCTGTGTGATAGTTTGAGGGATTGGCCAGCTCTTGATGGCTTCAATTTTTGTCTCATCCACTTTGATGCCCTGTGGAGTCACAACATAGCCAAGAAAAGATACACGATCTGTGCAAAAAGTGCACTTGGCAAGGTTACCAAATAAACATGCATCGTGTAAGACAACAAAAACTGCACGTAAGTGTTCCATGTGATCCTCAAAAGATGTACTATATATCAAGATATAATCAAAGTATACGATGACCAATTTGCCAATGAAAGCTCATAAAACCTCATTCATCAAGCGCATGAAAGTGCTAGGTGCATTGGTTAAACCAAAAGGCATCACCAACCACTCATACAAGCCAAACTTTGTTTTGAAAGTGTTCTCCATTCATCTCCTAACTTCATTCTAATTTGGTGGTAACCTGAGCACAAATCAATTTTTGTGAAAACAATACTTAATTCATCAAGCATATCGTCCTATCTAGGAATAGGATGACGATATCGTATAGTGATATTGTTAATAGCTCGACAATCAACACACATGCGCCAAGTACCATCTTTCTTTGGGACCAAAAGAACAGGAACAACACAAGGACTAAAGCTTTCTCGAATGTACCCGTGATCCAAAAGATCTTGGACTTGTCGCTGAATTTCCTTAGTCTCATCTAGATTGGTCTGATAAGCAGCACGGTTTGGCAAAGTTGCTTCTAGGATCAAATCAATTTGGTGCTCAATTCCTTGCAAGGAGGCAGCCCTGGGGGTACCTCAGCTGGAAACACATCTTTATATTCCTGCAAAAGGTCAGTAACAATAGGAGGCAAAGATGTGGGCATATCATCAAGTGAAAATAAAACTTCTTTGCATATCAAAGCATAGCACAAAGAGTCATGATCTGAAATTTCAGCAAGGTCTGATTTTGTGGCAAGCATAACACCACCCTTTAGCTTTATTCCTATGGAGCTAGAACTATGTGTGAGTTTGTCTATCCTTGGTGGGTAAACCGTGTGAGTAATCTGCTGATTTGCAGATTCTAAAGCTCGTTTCTTCTCATTTTCAGCAAGCTCTCGATCACATTGCACAATTTCAGCAGGGGTTAAGGGCAGTAAAGTGATCTTCTTCCCCTTGTGTATGAGAGTGTATGTGTTACTTCTACCATGGTGTGTAGCATCTGTATGAAACTCCCAAGGACATCCTAACAAAAGAGAACATGCTTGCATAGGCACAACATCAAAATCAACATGATCATGGTAGGAACCAATGGAAAAATGCACCCTCGTAGATTGTGTCACCTTCACCTTACCACAATTGTTGAACCACTGAACATGGTAGGGATGAGGGTGTGCTCGTGTGGTCAAGCCAAGCTTCTTGACTAGATCTGAACTTACCAAGTTGTTGCAGCTTCCACCATCAATTATGACACAAACACGGTAATCATGAACAATGAGAAACATCTGAAATAAATTGTGGTGTTGAAGCCTCTCTTCTTGCTTGATTTGAGCACTCAAAACAAGCTGCACAATAATGGTTCTATAATTTGCAGTGGCAGCGCTACCCAAAACTTTGTCTTCCATTTCACCCGTGGCCTCATCATTAGCAGGAGCTGCAAGATTAGTGGCGAGTGCAATTTCATCCTCAACATCACTAGCACTAACATACCCACCATCGTCGGTTACAATGTAGGCTCGCTAACTTGGGCAGTCCTTCATGACATGTCCCATGCCATGGCAACGGTGACACACAATGGGTTTGGCACATCCCGTGGAAGTGGCCGAAGAAGAGGACTTGCTCACCTCTGGTACATGTGGTGATGAAGATGGGGTTGGTGTACGTGTCCGAGCTGAGAATGGGGCAGTTTTGGCTTGCCCCGAAGTGGATCGTGGTGTCAAAGAAGTCCCAAAAGTGTTCCTTGCAGCTTGTTGGTGACCCTGCAGTTCTTTTTCAGCCAACAAAGCAAGATGGAGCAATCGATTGGTTGTATTATAATCCTTATAATCAACAATGTCCTAAATTTCTCCGTGTAAACCTGAATGGAAACGAACCATTCTATCCTCATCATGTTCCTGTACATCACAACAAAGCATGGTGATTTGCATCTCTTGATAGTAGTCGTGAACAGATTTATTTCCTTGATTTAGTCGCTGCAATTTTTTTTTCAAATCACGTTTATATGTTGTGGGAAGGAATGTACCACGCATAGCTCGTTGTAATCTATCCCAAGTGTTAGGTTCCAAACCAGAATTAACAAGCTCGTTCTACCACAAAATAGCATATCCGATGAACTCACAAGTAGCAAGACGAACTCTATGAATTTCAGGAACCATATGTTTGTTAAATTTCAACTCAACAATCATCTCCCAATCAAGATAAGCATCTCCATCATATGATCCATCAAAAGAAGGGATGACAAACTTAACCTTAGAATAAGGATCAGCATGACCATTGTTACCTCCCATACCTTGGCGGTGGTGGTTTTGTCGACGTCGGTCGCTTCCACCATGTCCATCTTGTCCAGCATTACTAGCATCATCATCCTCGTCATCTCCATGGATGGACTCTTCGGGCGGCTGCTCAAGATTGTTGACATGAGTGGTAAGATTTGCAATGCTTGTCTGAATGTTCCGAAGGAGCTACAATTGGGCCGTGTTATGTTCTTGTAGAATATTGGTGAGTTCATCCTTCGACATGCAAGCGCTAAAATCAGTAGGAGCAGCAGCACCTGACATGATTAGTGAACAAAGAACAATAACAAGGGCGTAACCCTATCAACTATGGGGGCAGTAGAAGTGGAATCACTCACACTCAAGCATCTTACCATGTGCTTGCAAGTGTTCTTACGAACGCAGTAGGGCGGTCAACCAGTGGCTGGTTCGTAATAAATCCTCGAACGTGGGCAGATTGCAAGGAAAAATCTATTCAGACAGAGAAAGGTGGAGCTTGGAAGGCTCAATATGTAGCAAGGATTAGCAAATACCGTGAACAGAGTTGCAAAGTTGAATAAATATCCAAAGCACAAGTCACAGTTGCTGGTCCTTAACATGTCCCTAGACCTAGGACAACAAGATAAAAGAAAGGACCAAGCAACAAACACAAAGCCGAATGAAAAAGATGGCTTCTTGTTTTCTTCTTTCTTTTTTTTCTCTCTTTTCTCTTTTCTTTTTTTTGACCTCTCTTTTTTTCACGTCACTTTGCTTCTCTACTTTTTTTTACCTTGTTTTTTATGTGACTCTGTTTTTTTCTCCTTATCTCTATTTTTTTCATGTTACCAACTAGAGCTCTTGGGAGCTCTCTTTTCTTAGGGGTGGAACCTAATTGTTGCTTTGGGTAACTGTTGGCGGTCATTACCGATCAAATCTGACCGTCAATTAAGACACAAAAAGAAGAGAAATAAGCAATCTTGATCACATATGCATTTACTACTAACCAAGTTCCACATGTATTTGGAGAACGTTATTTTGTAGGTCACAAACACAAAATACATAGAATAATTCACCGAAAGGTGCTTTCCGACGCTGATTTGCGTAAAGGAACAAGGGAGACGTCCATCAACTTAGTGCAAACCAGGCAAAACACCACGGAGCAGGGATCCATACCTCGCTCTGGAGGTGGCATGCCCCCATGCTGAGGCGGTGCATCCCATGCTTTCGCGCCAAAGATAGACAGAAGCACCGCCTTGCTCTTTTATAAATAGAGGGGTACCCCTCCCTCTCTCAACACACTTCACTTGAGCATCACCTCACACACCTCACTCTCTAGTAGTAGTAGCTTTACTTTTTAGTAACTTTAGAGCAAGGCAAAGCTACCTTGGAGAGCTTGGCTCCTTGGAAGAAGAGACCTTTGGGTATGAATAGAGATATGAGTTCTTCTTCCAAAGTTATGCTCTCATATGATATTTATAGTCAAACTTATGAACTAGAGTATAGTTATTGTGTTATAATCTTGATATATGAACTAGTCTATAGTTTATGTGTCATGAAAGTAGCACACTTAACTTTATGCTTAAACACTCATACAACTTATATAATCAAAATTAGAGCAAAGTTGAGGTGGTGGTTCATCGTGCCATTAGGTGTGTCCAAGTTCTTTACCTGTCGATCCGTAGGTTCGGGGACCCGGGGGAATTTGGGTAGTTTCTGTATATGCAAGCATGGTGCTTGAGTATGGAGAGATAGGTGAATGCATTGTCCCTTTCCATAGTTGAGGGGTAGACAGCATGTGGTGACAGCCATGTCCGTGCCTTGTAATCCTCCACATTCGACTGGGGTGTAAGAGTCTAAATTATCACATGAGGTTTCTGGCAGACCAATACTCGATGGCCTCCCAACCTACTTCACACTTAGCCCTAAGACTAATTATGTAACTTGTATGATCATTAACTAATCTTTGTATTACTATACTAGACCAATGCCTGCTCGACTATGATTATTCTTTTATTCTTTCTTCTCTATTTTATCCTTTGAGGAATGCCAAGTGTGTGTCCACTATCTTGAAATCACCATTCTTACCCCTGTTATATATTGGTGTACTTGCAAGCATTATTATTCAAGTTCATATACATACTAGACTCTTAATCAAATGTCTTCCTTTTAGAAAAATATAAATAACGATACCCTAAATACTTCCGGATAAAATACTACAATGATAGCTCCATGTGCTTGCGAATAAATATCTAAAATTGTTAAGGAACTATCAAGGCTATTACTTAGTGGCATTGCTAATCATTAGTGATGACGCTAAGAAATTCCAACAAGCATTTTTGGCACCGTTGCCGAGGATGGATTCTATCTCCATACTTGGTGATTGTGTTTAGAAATGCCAACAGTAACTGTCTCTTTCTCTTTACCTCTTCTGGAAACTAAAACACAAGGCATGAAGATGAACACAAGATGTGTAACTGCGACACAAGAACAACAAAATAAATGCAACCATGGCCAAGTTTATCAGAGGATTGCAAAAACTAGGCAGCGAAGAGAAAGTAGTAATAGGATTTGCTAGATGAACAAGGAGGGCTGCAGTAGCAAAGCGAGTTATGCAAGACGGCTTGCGACCTATCTAGGGCTGAGCGTGGCGGGAGTAAACAAAAGGTGGCTTGCAGGGCAAATCGAGTAGTGTGATGGCTCGATCTGTTGTTGGGGTGGTGGAAATGGGAAAACAGCACAAAAACAAAGCACGGGCGATTGAACTAAGACCAAGAACACGACTCTAGACCAGCAACAAAAACTCGACCATGGATACAAACTCAACAATGCGAAACTGAAAACAGTATTGCAAAGGCACAAAGTGGTTGTAGGACAGCGGAAAATAAGTGGATTGTTTTTTGGCTTTTTTGTGACTGTAGGTGATGAACACAATATATAAACTAAAGGAAGAGTGAGATAATACCTAGCGGTAAACCTGACAATTTGATACTAGATAATGGGAACTGAGGCCCGATCTTCCGGTAGGTAGATGATATGTCGAATTGTGGAGATCACGGCGTAAATGATCCAAGGACTCCGACCGAAGACATCGACTTCCTTGCAATCACAACACCACTGCTCCAATGGTTATCAACCGAGCATGAAACCTGGATGACCTCGCCAAGAAGGCTAGTCCCTGTAAGTGATTCGAGAACACAAGCAAGAACTGGTAAAGGCAATCTAAAATTGCAATTTGGGGAATCACAAACAAAAGCAGCAGCCTAGTCGGTCCGGTACAGAGGCGAAATCTCACAAACAAAGTGTGCATATGCAATCTAAGCAAAACCCCAGTTTTCTAGCAGTACATAGGCAATATTTATAGTAGAAAACAACTCCTACAGCAGGCTATGGGCGCAGGCCACCACTTGAGGAAGTGGAAGACCAATTGGTTCAGCTTCCATGAAGTCTCTTGAGGTTCTCGCACGTCTTCTGAGATTCTGCGCAGCCTTTAGTAAATCAACCATAACTCTTCAGTGGGAAGTCCAAAAGATGCTCCGTTTGTTGGGTTAGGAAGTAGACTTGATAGGCTTTCCAATCATGTATAGCATGCACCATGAAACTTCATATGTTGGTACAGATTTATATGTGAAGTTGGAGTACTTGTCATGTGAACTCAGTCTTGTGCATGTAAATGTTTGTTGCTTGAGCATAAACTTGGTGTAGAGCTTGAAGTTGGCGTAAGCGGCGGTAGGCTTGATGTAAATGGTGTATCAAAACTTGAGGCGTCTCTTGTGCTTTACGTACACCATAGCTCGTTGGATGTAAACTGTGTTGATCCCATGTTCCTAAGCAATAAGACATCACAAGACTTTAGTAGCATCCCATCCTTATTAATATTAGTATGTAACATAAGGAACGAACGCACCTTGTCATTGGTCCTTGTAAAGAATTCGGTGTCGAATTAGTGATAGGAATTGTATCTAATGGAGCGATGTCCTCATCACTAGCTCCCCAATACTTGGGAATATCTAAGTGCACTGCTCAGAGCTTCAGCACCCGAAGATGCTTACTATGTACTCACAGTACTTAGAACTTATATAGGAGACTACGACATTCCGAGGGCTTTAAGCTACATGCTAGCTTATCATTAAGTCTTACGGGGACTACTGTCAGAGATATGGGCCAGGGGTACCTGCACCGCCTGTATATATGACTATCGCCAAGCTATCAGCCCAGCAGCCATCAAGGAGGAGGCCCGCAAGGGTTGACGCGATCAACCAACATGGAGATCAAGGCAAACCAAGGCGGGCATATCTGGACGATAGCTAGGATCAATCTGTTGCGCATATCATATAACAAACTAGAAAACAATCTGTTAGCCCGATCGCCCTCTCTGTAACCCTACATCTCCTACCTATAAAAAGGAGGGTAGGGACCTCAGGCATGGGATCCAATCTTCCACCTATTCCATCTACCTCGTAGCTAGGAGCAACAGCCCATGTAATTGAGCATACGAATACAAGAGCAGCCGCACCACTGGAGTAGGGTTTAGCGTGCACCATGCCCCGAACCAGTATAAAGCTCTGTCTCGTGTGCTACCATCTGATTTTGTCTATGTGATCACATTGCTAGATATTGCTAGAGCAAAATAATCCAACACAACATCATCTTACAACTCAGACTTTGATCTCCCTTATGTCTCTCCTTGTTTCTTTGTTGATAATTTAAACCAAGGAGGCACCCCCAACTCATGGGCTAACATCCAATGGGAGCATGAATCGTCTGAGGCAAAGATCCCCATCCTAATGGAGGACGAGGATGGGAATCCATTCGTAGAATGCCATAGATAAGAGATGATCGACGAATATGTTTGGTCTATGAACATTCTTGAGGGACCAACTTTGGAGTCCAAGGAGGATCATGTGGATGAACATCAAAGATACACTCTAGAAGAGCCACAAGATCCACACTTTCATGATAAATCTCCAGAGTCAATCTTTCCTTCTGCTGTTAGCACTTATGAGAGTTGCAACCATCCTATGATTCTCCTTCATCAAACCTTAAAAAGGATGGTTGTGGAAGCTTTTGTTTACCATAAGTACTCCAAAGCTCGTAGCTTCCTCAGCATAAGTTCTTGCAGCTGAAACTGCAATGGTCGAGCTTATGACTTAAAACAAAGCACTGTCGAGAGATAACCTGTTTGCATGCTATTTTCAATTCAATAAAGTTTGTTTAGTTTCTATCATCATAAGTAGTAGTAGTAGTAGTAGTAGTAGTAGTAGTAGTAGTAGTAGTAGTAGTAGTAGTAGTAGTAGTAATTAATAAAAAATAGTTTACCTTTTTAGGATTATGTTTTTTCCTTCAAATAAAATAGAGCGAACCCAATGAAGATTTAGCTTGATTGTTGCACCGGCCGATGTGCTCACACACCGGTCGGGTTTGTAATATCACCTTGCACTAGTCTTTGTTGTAGATATTAAAATCACGAGTCAAGACTTTTGAGCAAGCATTAGGAGTGACATCAAGAAGAAGGAATTCAAGTCAAGGACAAGGTATAAACGTGCAATTCAAGAGTGAAGCTAATCAGGCATGGAATGCTTAGAAGCAAATGTGATGGTCCACTCGAAGCCATCATCACAACATCACACTTCAAAGAAACAAAGGTAACATCTCTAAGGTATGTGGTTAATGCTTAAAAGATTATCTTTGACCCAATAAGCATGAAAATGAAAAATTTGATATGATCAAACTTGTTTAGTTTTGCTAACACAATGGTCAAACTTAGTTTTTCAATCATGTCTTCTTTCTGTCCATAATCATAGCCAATTCTTTTGAATTCATGTTAACCTAATATATGGAAGTCTACACAAAATCTTGTTCCATATTTTGACATATGTGGGGGTCGGCCGACCTGGCCTTAGGTCGCCCGACCTGGCACTGACATGAATCAGCTCAAATTCTTGTGCACATGTTCTTCTATCTTGCCTTGTCTTAATCCAACATAGGAAGAGCGTAGATTGAGATGTTAAAATTGAATGATCATGTTTTGTCTTTACATTCTCATCTCTAAAACAAATGCCTAAACATGAACCTCTTCTTATGCAACCTGTTGCCATGTTGAGTTGAGATAAATTTTGTGACCTTATGAACTAGTGGCACTTAGAAAGATTTGAATTACCTCCTTCATAAATACCCCCTTTTGCCTTTTTGTGAAGAGAGACATGGATCTATAAAAAAAGTTGGACACATGAAGGTCCAAGTAAAATAAAAAAAACAAAAAAATATGGGCACATGAAGGTCTAAGTATATTAAAAGTATGTTATATGTATAAAAAAATAATAGCTCCATGATCTCAAATGTTATCTTGTGGGGGTCAATCATAAGGAGATCCGCTCACCACATTGTTTTGCTTGAGAAGTGTCACAACCTTCACTACGAACATTTTTTAACCTAACAATATACATGACATAGGTATGTTTTTCCTTCACCTTGATCTCTCCTTTGGCATGATAAATGTTTAGGCGTTTTTGTTTCATTTCCAATCATGCTATGCGCCTCTGTTTGCCTTTCAATAAGAGGAATAAAGTTTTGGTTCACTAGTACACTTGTACTAGTAGAACCCTCTTGCTTTCACCCTTTGTGTCATTGAATAAGAACAGATGCCGAAGGAACAGGTGTGGGGGTTGGGCAACCCAAACCCAACCTAAGCAACTTCTCCTTCGATGAAAAACACTGAGGCTACACACAGAAGCACTTCACACATCAACATCAACTCTTAGGACTTCATCTCAATATGGGACGCTGGTTTGTATCTTGGTACACCTCTCCTACATTTATCTCCCTAAAAATGAATGCTTAAAAAGCCAATTTCTTCATGTTATTAAAACTTGATGAACTCTAAAACATGACCCCAAGACTTGATCATGACTTATCTTATGAGATTCTCTTGCATAATCTTTATTCCATGTCTTTACTTAATGCTTGTGGGAACCTTACTCAATTAGGATAACATTACCTAAGTTGTTGTGAACTGTGATATAGTTATGACAAGACAAGTCTTTCTTTCTAATCAAGTGTTTTGGAGGCTTTTGTTTTGAATAGAATTTAAAACCATGGCTTCATAACTCCTCTATGGTATAAATGTCCTACTAGAGCCATAGGTAATATCTCGACAAACCTACACTTTCTTACTGCTTAGATTTTGTTTTGAGTTTTGTCAAATTATGTGATCCTAGTGAGTCATGCACCATGCTTACATGATCAAGATCATGTATACTCCACCCATATATGCTTTACTCTTACACAGAGAGTAAGCAAAAATATGCTCCACACTTATGCTATGCTCTTACACTAAGAGCTAGCATAGATATGCCTTTTTACCTCTCCACAAACATTCCTTTCCACCTCCCCACAATCATGCTTTTCCACCTTTCCACAAAATATGGACTACATGTATTCAAGATCTCTCTCCATTCTCCATACAAGTCTAAAAAAGAGACATGGGCTATATGTTATGAAAAAAAAGAGAGTTGAAAAAAATAGAGTTGGAAAAGATGAAAGAGAGAGAGAGAGTTGAAAGGAGAGCTGGAAAAGATTATGAAAAGAGAGAGAGAGTGATGAGTAAAAAAAGTGTCGAGCAAAAAAAAGAGGATGAGCATCAAAGATAGACCATGATCTCAATCATCTAGATTTGGAGAGAGAATCTTTAAGGAGTCAACCGTCCACTCATATCCACACACTTGCACTCTTGATCATGTTTATATGTTGTTTTCCTCCATGGATCCATGCTTTGACTTTACAATATAAACATTCTAAGTATGTCTCTCTAGTTCTCCTACCCAAAACTCCACATAAGCTATAGTTGTAGGGCCTTGAGGCAATAGCACAAGATCTTGGTGAGGACATATACACAAATTCCACTGAGTGATTTGAGAGAACCATATGAGGAGTAACATGAGCTATGTTATGTTTTGAAAAATATTGTGAAAAACTCTAGTCTTACTTGAGAAGAAGTGATCTATGTCTTTAAGTCAGAACTATTCCATTTCCCAACCACCCAAGGTGATGTTCTAGCCACTTCAAAACACACAGGTATGAGTATGTGACTTGGAATATCTTTTATACTTGCATCATATCCTAAGAAAGTTGTGCATCAAATCCACTTGAATCTTTACTCAGTCATCTTTCTTGTTCGAATCATTTACTTAGGATGAGCAAAGGCTCAATGTGGGGGAGCTTGTTGATGGTCCTTAACACCCCATTTTATACCATCAGCAATGCCTAAATTGGTCATATAAATGATAAAAACCATAGTCATAGGGCTTATTTCTAACCATTTCCACGAGTTGTGATGACTATGTGAGTGTAGGAACAAGGTGGCCATATACATGCAAAAAAACACTTCATCAAATTCTCATTTTGACTACACCATATCAAAGAGCTCGTCGAGATACATAAAATTGAGTTTTGATTGACCCAATTTGGAGTTCGGACGACAAAGTTATGGCTTCTAGAAGATCGCATGACAACTAGGCTGGATTTGGACACATGGGGGCGCCAGGCGACCCCCTAAGGCGTTGGGCGACCTGTACATGTGTCCAATGGCCTCTAGACTTGGGTATGGGCCTCCACATTCAATGGAGAACCCAAGGGAGGCCTTGTTCATGCCATTGGGCCAAATGGAGGGTCGGGTGATGCTAACCCAAGATGGTGAACCCAAACCAAAGTTCATCCACGTCACCAATCCATGCCACCAGCAAGAAACACACTTTGGAGGCATCCTAAAAGTCGATTCAATGATGGTTCATCATCAAGGGTGAAGATGGTGTCCATGTGGCCTCTCCCATGGATCCATGGGCCCACTAACCAAAGAAAACAAACTCCAAAAGCGACCAAACTTTGTACCCAAGCAAAAGAGGACCGTGGATCACCAAATCGACTCAAGATCGACAGCAAACATGCCAGTGGAGCATCGGGTGACTGCCACCCACGTCGATCGATGTGTGGGACCATCCAAACCGACTCTAGGGAGCCTCCTCAGTCGTGGATGCACCAAGTCGATGCATCCAAGCATCGGGCGACGCCAAGGAAGGTCGGCCGACACCACCGATCTACCAACCGACCTCCTCAGCTCTCTACAAGTACCCCCCCCCTCCAAGAACCAACCTTGGGAGGCTATAAATAGTGGTGTAGAGCTCCATTTGTAATCATTCCATTCATCCCATCTCATTCATATCTAGTAGAATAGTCGCAAGGCAAAGCTCTGTAGCTACTCCACTTAGAAGTAGAAGATAGGGAGAGAGTGAGGAGAAGCTTGCGGAGGAGCTAGGGTTGTCAGCATCCTCTCCACTTGTGCCTCGGCGGATGAAGCTTTTCTTCGAGTGAAGTCTGGCATCTTCTGTGTGGTAACTCTGTTCTTTTGCATTACTTAAGTGTTGTTTATATTACTGTTGTTTACAAGTTTCACCGCTTGGGTAGAGTGCTCTGATCTTATTTCGTCGAGGCCTAGATTGGGGTAGTGAGTCTATAGATTAAGCGTGGTGCTTAGGCTATAGCTTGCTTGTGTTTATGGCTAGATCCCCGGATAGATTGTGGTTGGTGGCAAGTGGTGACAGCCCTATCCATCCTCTGTATTCCACCACATTGGTTCTAGTTATTAAATCATAGGGCTTGTTGTGCTCTGTGCCTAATCAACCCTTTGGGTGACGTTAGGGCATGTATGCCCGTAAACAACCTTGATATAACCTTCCTTAGTCTTGCCTTAGTATCTTAGAAACCACATAGATCCCCTCTACCTGTTATCACCTATCCTTGTTTTGTCCTTGGACAACTTAGTTCTTACACTAGTCCACTTCGCATTCCCCGTGGAAATTCAATACCCCGGAATACTCCCGGGTGAAAGCTACATTGACATCCGTGCACTTACAAATTTATCTGTTTGCCATATCAAGTGTCACCAGTCCTCGCAGGGCACGGTGGACGTGGGAGGGTGTTACCTTGTCCTTGCGCGACCGCTGATGGCGGACAGAGAGAGGAGGACTGGAGCTGAGGGACGACCCTGTAGCTAGGGTCGCTGATAGGTGGGGTCCACTTGTCAGCGAATGAGAGAGAAGGAGGCAGGCATGGCCCGCCTGGTAGTCACAGAGAGGGGGAGAGTTCTACCAGTGCGGTTGCGGGTCGACGGACTAGTAGGGAGATGGGAGGTGGGCTGGAATTGGCCCGGATAGAGGAAGGAGAGATTGCCATTTTTTTCCTTTTTTTTAAATCCATTTTGATTTATTTCTGACTTGGAAATAAAACTTTGAACTTGTTCCCGATGAAATTTAAATACTTTATTTTATAAATAGAGTAAAACCGATTCGCATCTAAATCGAATTGAATAAATTATTTTCCACCCAGTAAAAACAAATGCAAGCGGAATGAATGCAACACAATAAATTTCAAATTATAACACTAGTCCATCAACCCGTTCTCTCGCACGGGCTAGAATTTTAGGACATATAAACAATAGGTATTATCTAATAATCCCTTCATTCTAAATTATAATGTACTTTGGATTTTCTGGATATATTATTTTTACTATGTATCTAGAGAGTATGTCTAAGTGTATTACAAAAACTATATATTTAAAATCTAAAAACGTACATGTACATCTAAATAATAAAGAATTACATTAAATGTATGGTTTTTTCTTTGTTTATTTTCTAACATAAAAAACATAATAGATACTCTGTAGTCTACGTCTAGTTATAATAAAATTGTTAATTACTATTTTTTAAGGAACAAATCCATATGTTTTTTATCCATATTCGTATTTTTCCTTGCACCTCTATATATTTTTAATATGCAATTACTTTGACACCTTACCATTAATCATGGTGGCTCTTGTTGCATCATGCATCTTATAAAGTCATAAATCTAAATTTTGTTTTTTTCAAAATTTATTCTTATTGACTACTATGGAGTTCTTTCTCTCTCCTTGAGTTAAGTTAAAACTCTCGTGCTTATTGTATCTTTCATTAACTCTCCTTTTTGCACTTTTTAAAAATAAGGATTTTAGTCATAAAGTATGTTTATTAAGTACTATAATAGCATAAGCCATTATTTACATGCACCATATCGCTCAACATAAATCGTAGAGCTTGAAGTGAGATCTCGGACAGGGGTGGTAGTGCTAACCTCAATAGAATTTTAATACTTAAACCTTATAGTGATCGACTTTTTACTCTACAATATTCTTAAAGGGCCAGGAAAATATAGCAATCAGTGGTCTCCCACACTTCTATAGATGATTGAATTTTTCTATCAAGAAATTATATTTATAGTTATGGTTATACTATAAATATAGACATGTCAAACATTTTAGTTAAAATACATAAATATATCTAAAGTAACAATCTCTATAATTTATATGTTATAGTTACTAATATGGTTTAAATAATATGTTAGTATCATTAGTATGTGAGTTGTTAAGGAAATACTTTTTATGTGATGAAATGTAACATATGTACTTTATTGCTCATGTATGTTGGCACGACCCTTATATTTACTTTAATTAAATCTTACTATATTAATACTGATAGAGGTGGGGTAGTGTAAAAACATATTTATGCTCTATTCGTTATCTAAATAATTTCCGTTTTTGAAATAGGAGATGTTGATAATGAAGATGTAGATTTGAGGGGTATTTAATTGTTCTAATAATGAGATAAAAATTGAGTTATGTAAATTACCGATCATAATATGAGGACGTCGATAATTAAATGTAAATTTAAGTCTACTTTAGATCATGTTTCTTAGGACATATGCGGTTAATATAATTAGAGTCATGAGTTAGTTTATATTGTTTTACACAATAACAAAAGTTAGTTTTTATTGTTTTACACAATAACAGAAGTGGATAAGTATTTAGAAAATAGAACATACCCAATAGATATTATTATTATCAATGGTGATTAGGTTATACCTAATTGATGGTAAAATGTTTCTGATTTATGAGAGTTTCTAGTATCTATCTTGTGTTTTCCTATCAAGTCTTTTGAGGATTAACATGCAAGCTTCAATAGGGACCTCTAGTTAGAATTTCTAGTATTTATCTTTTTTTCTAGTGTGATATGTATTTAGCTGAAATCTAGTCTTAAGATATATAAACTCTTGAGACAACACTTTTTGTGACTTCGTAAATATATAGTTTATCTTTTAACTTTTAATCAAGTTGTTGTAATTTTTTCACATGCTAGTTAGAAATTCTAGTATTATTTACCTTTTATTCAAAAACTTTTATTAAAAAGAGTCTAGGTCCTAGTAGTATTGTTTTTCCAGATAAGTTGCAATCCAGTTTGCATCTTGAGAACAAACATGTGGAATTTCTTATATCACAAGATTATATATGTGTAATATTATTTATATATCATAGAGTGCATAAAATTAAATTAATAATATTGATATGACATAATGTTTTAGTAAAAAGTATAAACTTAGCTTTTTGTTTATTTTTGCTATCGCTAAGGTACATACAAATACAAAGGTAATACCTTATATTATGTTTCACAACCACATATATGGATAGGTTAAATGCAAACTTAGAATATTACTTTACATTAGCTTTCATAACGATAAAGATGGGTAATTTATAAAATCGTAGGAGGTATTTTAAATTATCTTTCATAATGGCATGTGTGAGTAGTTTAGATACAGAGTTAGAGGATTATTTTAGATTATCTTTCATAATGACAAAGCTAAATAATTTAGAAACAATGTTACGGGGTTATTTTAAATTATGTTTCACAATAGCCGAGGTGGGTAATTTATATACAAATTTAGGGGGTTATTTTGAATTGTTTTTTATAATGACATATGTTGATAATTTGTATATAATGAGGACATTCCTAACATTCACTCATCTTCGAATGAAACTCCACTTGATATAGCTGGTCCAATTACAAGAAGTAGAGCTAAACAATTGGAGAAGGAAATTCATTCTCAGGTGAACGCTAACCTTATGTTTAATAATCAGTTTATGTTGAATGAGCCTATGCTTTTGAGTTCTTGTTCCAATGTCCTTAGGAATGATGGAGTGTATGAACCAGCATGGAATGAAGATGGATTCAAACCTCTAGACATTTGAACCAGGAAGCCTATGGTGTGCAAGAATAAAATGGTGGTTCATCACCTTTGCATGGAAATGTAACCAGAAGCTAGATGACTGATACATGGTACGAATTCCAAGCATCACCGCGGACAGAATACAAGGAGTTAGACGGTGTTGTACATGTGGATGGAAGCGTCTTCAAGTCTACTTTCTAGCCCATCAAACGGCTCATTATTTGGACTTTTTAATAAAGAGTTATACTCATTTTAGTAACTGCTATCAGAAGCTGAAAGACGCGCGAACCAGCCACGAAATCCACTGGTGCATGCGCATGCTGCCATTTACTCCAAGCTGAATGTCCCTATCTCTATATAGATCTTGTACTAGACAATGAAAGATTGGATCTTGATTGGCTGAATTCAGAATACACAAACTCGTGAAGTTTTGTTTATGCGTGAGTCTTGAGAGGCTTGCAACACTTGTTCTTTCGATTCCTGAGGGAGTTGTAGAACGCCGAACTACGGTTCACCCAGTTCGTGCATTCACTTGCATTCATTAGCAAAACTAATCAATTGATTTTTTGTAGGCATCCCGTTTCCAATCCCGACAGCAGCTCCCGCTAAAGCAATTGTAGCAGCTCCAGCACCTATTGATTTAGCTCCCACTAACATGTAGAGTTGAGAGTTTACATTGTTTCATGCTTTTCCTTCGCTACTTGAAATTTCGAGTATAGTATTTCTCGTTGATTTGATTCCTCTCCTTTCCTTAGTTGAACAGATGAAAGCGAAAGGAGTTGCTTCAATGAAACTGGAAAACCTAAAACCCACATTTTCTTAATTCTAATTGTCCGGGCGTATTGTGGCGATTCTTTTGAGTACTATATCTAGAAATCCCCGTCGATTCCTTATTGGTACCCTTTCGAACACAACTAATACATTCCAAAATAACTCGGATTCTAACATCTTTGCCCTTGGCCATGAACCTCCTTTCCTTTTTGGATCGACGTCTATAGGGCGTGATTGCGTGGGCTGTTTCGTCGGTACGTGGAAGGGTGATTGTCTCGTTAGTTTGTCGTGTGGACAGCCTCGCGGTGCACTGCCTCTTCACCAGGTCACGCAGCGACAAGTTATCAAGTTCGCGGATCCTACGAGAAGATCGGGCCACACAACTTGCTACACGCGTTGCATAGGCGTGTGCGCATCAGTATATAAACATAGGGGGTTATTTTGAAATATCATTTGTAATGGCAGAGGTGGGTAATTTACATATAAAATTAGGGGGTTACTTTATGTATTTTTCACAATGACAGTGGTGGGTAAGTTTTAATAAACTACAATAGATCCAATGGCTATTATCGATTATGATGATTAGAGACTACCAAATCAATGGCCAGATGTTTCTAATTATTATGAGAATTTCTTAGATTTATCTTTTTTCCTAGGGCGTATGGTGAGAATTAACATGATGTTTCCGTTGGGGCCTCTAATTAGTAATAGTAAGATATGATATTATTTTTCTGCACTATTATTTGGCCATAAATCTAAATTATATTCTAACAAATTTTAGAAAATTGTGAAATTCAAAATTTAGGGTGTTACAGTGGCCATGCCAGCTTTTTGGCCTCTGCCTGGTCTAGATTGGCTAGGCCGGCTTGTGTGTCTTCACTAGGGATGAAAACGGTACGGATATTTTCCGACCGTATTCGAAACCGAATCCGTTTAGAGGGGTTGAGATCTGTCCGTATCCGAGTCCGGATATCCAACATCCGATACCGTATCTGTATCTGAATACTCAAATCGCATATTTATGATGTCGATATCCAATCGTATTCTATCCGACATAGTTGACACTATCCGTATTCGAATCCGAATCCGGACAGAAATATGAAAACAAATGTAATATCGGTGATATCCGTCCGTATCTTGCGATTTGTGCGTTCTAACACTATAAGTGTGGGATTGATATTCCGGTCAAAAAACAATATAAACATTTGTGACTCTGAAAAAGGTATACCATAAAATAATGCTCCAAGATGAATTTATGATAATTATTTGGCATCAGACATATTACTAATTACTAATATTTCTAATAGATCTTGTCAAATTTAAGATATGTGGACTTAGAATAAAGCTAAAATAACATTGTTTGTTTGACAGAGGGAACATTTGACATAGCTTTCAACAGAAACGATATCACTACTCGACCTTAAAATTCCACATGCTAATCAACGATTGGAGTGGACAGAGATATGAGGTGGTCAATCATACAAGTCTGTTATCTCCAACCATCAGAACTGACAAATCATAAGGCAATAACCTCGCTTCCATTGTTGGACTGGTCTCCCCACTCAAATTTAGCAAGCCAATTAGTACTTGTATTTGTATCAAACACTCTCTCATCCCAGTCTGCACGCTACCGTATCCCAAGAATTCAGAGTACAGACAGAAAGGAAAAAGCAACAAGTTGTGCATCGCCCTTCTTTGTGAACAGAAACATAATCCCGGATTCAGATTGATTGCGCTAGCCGAAAGAATTTCAATGAGACAGTTACTTCTCGAAACCAAAAGTTTAGCAAATCAAGATGCCAATTCGACTTTGCTGTCCCTGGCGCATGAATGTACAGTACGTGTGTTATCTTTTGCATGGACGGTGGTTGTGTTGCCAAATCGGTAAAGCCAATCTTTCCACCACACGGCTGTTCTATCAATTTCTTGATGTGGGCCGAAGAGAAGAAGCACCACGTTGGTATGGTCCACAGCCGACCAATCTGCAGCACGACGTAAACGAAAGGAAGGAGCACTGTTCCCATGCACTGCCGTTGTATCAGACATTCAGACAGTGACACTGGACTAAACCGTGACCAGGGGCCTCTCCTCTCGTTGGCTAAGCTCCTGCCGTCGAGACGTTGTTGTCAAGTAGTGTTATCATGGACAGCTTCCATGTACATTTGACTTGGGGTGGATTATTGTTACTCTCACCCTTGATCTCTTAGTCTTAGCTAGGGTGGCTAAAGAAAAACAGAAATGATGGAGACCCACAGATGCTCAACACTAGTCCATGGGCTGGATGCAGAGCATTTGAGCCAGATTAGCTTTCAGCATTTTCGTTTCTTCTGTTTAATTACACAACAGAACTAGTGTACATTTTAGTTGCCTTGAAAGCACTGGGTATGTAACAGGGGAACGACATGATTGCTCCTAGCTTTTCTCTCATTGTTCTTTTCAGGCAGAATTAGTTGCATTCTCTTGGTAACTTTTTTCTTTGCGTAATTCTGCTAATATGCAAGAAAACTAGTAAAGTAAACTGATTCAGCTCATGTTGCCAAGGTCATATCCTCATCGAATCCAAACAAGTCTCTCTCTCTCTCTCTCTCTCTCTCTGTGTGTGTGTGTGTGGCAAGAGGCCATTGACGATGCAAACCAGTCTGTGTGTCTGTGACCACAGCGCACGATACGGCTTCTATGGAGCAGATACATGCGCCTGTTCAGTAGTAGCTTTCACATTCGACAAAACTCAACGTTCAGTCGTTCAGTGAAGTACATCATGCTCCTACCATGCATCTTATTCAAGAGCTCATTTGTTTCCCAAACAAAGCCATTGTGATACTACTTGATTTCCAGGAGAATCCAGGAAAGTTTGCTGTGTAATTTGCGTAACAGAAGCTGGAGCTGTTGTTCAACCGCAAACTGTGTCAACTCAGTTTGATAGAATCTGCAAGGAGATGTGGTTCATCTGTTTCAACTTTTTGCTTGAGTACGCGATCTCTATTGTTCTTCCAACTGCTGGCATCAACGCAAACAAATTTGTAACTACCTGATGAGTCAGTGCATGATTGAATAAAGCTAGTTGCTCCCAAGAGCCAAGAGAGGAAAACTTTTGTAGGGCGAGCGATACTGTCCACAAGCAGCATTTCATCTAGGTGCTGCCCAATCGACCCTTGATGCTGCTGATGCAGGTCTACTGACATGACTCCTCAAATAAAGTTGGAACGAACCAAACACGACATAGCTGCTCCTCTAGACTAGCGAATGTGATGCTTTCGCCACATCCAAAAAAAATACTGGATTTCTTTCTAATTTCCTTGCTACAAAGATATGCTTTTCTGTTTTCCATTGATAACGGAATACATACTTTATCGTCTAAGATATCGTGTACAATCTAATGATGGATCAGTTGGAATTTCAGGGAAAGCAAAGGAGTGCCCATCTGGTAGACTTGTCATCCATGATTCATAAAGCAAAAGTGTACCCCGTCAAGGTCATACTCTGATCAAATGCTGGTGCCATTGAAATGTAGTGTCCAAACTCTTGTTTTGCACGAGGACATATCGTAAGCAAGAGCACTGTTGTCATGATCACCTTCGTTAGAAATTTGCCTTGGGGGTCAGGGCCATTGGCATTGTTAATTCGTCGACAGCCGAGCTCAGAATCCAGCAAGTTGTACATGTCTCACAATCACAGTTACGTTCTTTCCAGGTTCAGATTGATTGATTGCACTTCCGAAGAGATCTTGGGTTTGTTTGCGAATGAAACCAAAGCCATGAGATGTCATAGCTAGCTTCTTTGTTGTCTGCTACAGTACTACGGTAGGAGTAGAACACAATGCTTACTCGCCTTTTGCTTACTCATTCATGTAATGCAATCATGCATGAATGTACCAGTACCGTACCAGGCGACGGTTTCTTTAGGTTGGATGGTGGTTCTTGTGTTGCCAAATTGGTAAAGCTGATCCCGACACGGCTGTCATCTGCTATCAGTTTTCTTGAATCGTGTTAGTGGTCGCCATCAGCTAGCCCACAAGCGCGCATGCAAGGTGATGAGTGAATGAATGGCGCAGTGTTCGTACGTTCCCAGTTTACATATATACATGTACACCAGGCAGCCAGACAGTGACTCAACCCAACTTTGAGTTAATTGTCAGTAGACACGAGACATGCATGGGTTCAGGGTTCTCGATCGATCTCATGCCGTCAAATAGTTTCGTACGTGTTCGATCGATATGGATCGACTCACATCATCCCGTAGTCTAGCACTGTTCGTTGTCACGGCCACTTTCCTTACAAACCTGACTTCATTTACAAGGAAGCTAGAGCAGAATACAAATAATGTAAAACCTAGTTAAATTAAAGCTAATTAATCAATGTATTTGCAATGAAGGAACCAAGCTTTGCAATGAGCTTATACACATCCAAATCCAAATTGATATGACTCCACAAACTTCAATGAAGTAACCAATGCAACCAGGACCCCTTCTGGTTGCGACTAAAGAACACGAGGCTATTGCCGATCCAATCCAAATTAAACTAAAGCTCGCATCATTCCTTGCCAATCTTGGAAGGCACCAAAAAGATGCTTTCCCGGAACCAACGATTATCTCCGATCCCGTCAATACATGATCCAATAATATGTCGCACCATGTTTTTCAGCCAAAAAAAAATTCAATCGACAGCGGCTAGTCATGGGATTCATACCGTACCATCTATTTGCAACTCAATCGTGTACTAAACCCGTTCCAAATTATAGTTCGTTTGACTTTTTTACCCTAAATTTGACCACTCGTCTTATTAAAAAATTTATGCTAAATATCACTTCTTTTGTTGTTGTGGCTTACTTTATTAACAAAAGTTCTTCAAGAATGACTTAAATTTGACTATGTTTACACAATTTTTTTTTGAATAAGACGAGCGATCAAACTTAGGGTCAAAAAAAGTCAAACGAATTATAATTTGAAACGAAAGGAGTAGCATACATGTATGAACTGACATGATGCAGTCAGGCAGGCATCCACAGCCAGGTGAGCACCCAAGAAAGCTTACAGTATCTGCCAAATTCTCTTCGCTGTGACCAAGGCCTTGTTTAGTTGGCGATTTTTTTTTAGGAAATGGTATTGTAGCACTTTCGTTGTTATTTGGCAATTAGTGTCCAATCATAGTCTAATTAGGCTTAAAAGATTCGTCTCGTGAATTTCGTCTAAACTGTGTAATTAGTTTTATTTTTTATTTATATTTAATGCTTCATGTATGCGTCCAAAGATTCGATGTGACGAAAAATCTTAAAAAAATTTGCAAAATGAAGTGGAACTCAACACTACCCAAATTAAAACCTCTCGCGTCTCAACGGCCTGGCACAGTTCCGTGTCCAAATCCCAAAAGGC
Organism: Miscanthus floridulus; assembly: GCF_019320115.1. NCBI lineage: Eukaryota > Viridiplantae > Streptophyta > Magnoliopsida > Poales > Poaceae > Miscanthus > Miscanthus floridulus. The sequence continues at coordinate 54,839,761 of NC_089586.1, read as the reverse complement.
TCGTGAGTCATGAGTCATGAGGAGGTGGTGTGGTTGTCACCTCGCTCGCCGTTCTCTCAACTCAAGATTGTGCGCAGAGAACAAATTCCCTGCCGGCTGCCGCCGTACGTCATCTTAATCTCCGGGTTGAGTTGAAGTATTCAACCACGATTATTGGTACTGCTGCTGCTGGTGGTAGGCTTGGTTGGTAGGAGTGAGAAAATATCAGCAAGCTCAGCCTCCTCTAGCAGTTCCTTCTGGGTTCAGAATCTTCCGACCCGATTCCGATTGCATTACATGCATCTCAAACAACTTTTTCAGTCCGCTTGTTAAACTGAAACCAGAGCCATGAACGCTGCTTCATTCCATTCAGTCATCGCCGGGTGGGTGCATTTGCATCTACGTAGCAGACGGCTGGCTGTTCCATCAAATTCTTTCTTGGTGTAAAATTATACGTAGCAGAAAACGAGCACCATGTCAGTCATCGTCGCCATCACTCAGCCGACCTGCCTGGTCCCTGCTACAAGGTTAGTGAAAGGAGCAGCGTTCTTCCCGTAGCCTGTTGTTTACTGGACAGACAGTGACTTGCATGTGAAAATGTTAGCACACCCAACCCAATAGACACGTGTTGTGGCGCTTTCACTCGATGAACCTCCAGCCTCATCGAATTGTGCTACGGTTCCTCTCATGATCGAGCAGTGTTGCGTGACCGGATTTCCTACAAATTTGACTCGGTGATGACTGATGAGAGACGGTTTGCTGTTACTTATCATACAGTTAACAGTTCCCGTCTTCAGATTCATCCAATCCATATGGTCCTCATTTACTGTTACAAAATTTTCATTTTGTTTTGAATGATAAATGGAGACAACGAACAGAGGGGGAAAAAAACTTTTCCACTTTTGCCCTGAAACAAGGGGGGAAAATACAGCGCACTAGGGCAGACTTAAAGGATTAAAAATAAATTAATCTGTTGTTCAACTAGTAGAATAGCTAAGGAGGACTCTGTCGCTTCGTTTTGGTTAAATCCGGCCTGTCAGGATTGTAATGTTTCCTGTGAAATGTATGAACTCCAAAGTCCAAATACATCACAAATAAAATTATAAAAACAACAACAATACAGTTCGGTCAGGCATATGCAGTAAGGCAGTGGCCAGTAGGGAACAAAGATGACACGTCTGGCACTCTGCCAGCAGTGCCCAGCAAAAGTGCAAAACTATGCCATTATGCTCTAACGCTCAGAATTGGCCACGTTCGCTTGAGCTTATCAGCCAGAATTAGCTTTACTTTTTACTAATAGGAATAGTGTTTTCTCTCGCAATAAATCAGCCACAGCAGTAATAAATCACATCCAAAAGTGTTGCTGTGTGCTACTACGTATGCGTGTGATTGTCGTTGTGTGGCCACCGACCATGCCCATGAGCACATCGCCGTCTTATCTCTCTCCTCAATGTTTTTGGATCGGGTTAGTCGGATTTGTGCGGTTACAAAAGTTGGTTTGTTTCGAGGATACGCAGGTACTATAAATTATAATTTGGAAAAATATGCCATTACAATTGAGTTGTATTAGAACCATGCGATTATAGCTTTAAAGTTGTCATGAACTACACGGGATTATAATGGCATATTTCTAAACAGTTGAGTTGATGTGGCATGGTTGGAGTGTTTTTTTAATAGCAGAAAAGTTGAGCAAATTCCCAGTGGCACTGAAAATTGTAGCGCTTCTTTCAAAGCTATCTAAACTCAAGTCCTCTCACTGTTACTAAAGAAATTTTCGTTTTCCGCCGTTTATAGTGAAACTGAAATTCTCTTTCACATAAATGCATGCTTTGGATGGCACATCGTGTTCAGAATCTTGATCGCGCAAAGCTGCCAGGGCAGGTGTGCAATTGCAGAATCGATCCCCCGCGGCAGCTTAGCACTAGGGTGCGGTGGCGTAGCTGCGGAGGTAGGCGTTCTTGTCCCCGTAGCACGTCGTACGTCCTGCCCACCGCCACCCTGCGTGCACACGCGTGAGGATGCATGTACTCGACCTAACACTGCAATTATTCCGCCATGTCCAAATCCCAACGATCGAGATTCGTTACTTCTAGGCTGAGATTGAGTAAGCGGGTGTTTGGTTTCTCCTCTAGATTTTAGTTGGTGTTTCATTGGATGTTTAACATGTATATAGAGTATTAAATATAGATTAATTACAAAACTAATTGCATAGCTTACGACTAATTTACGAGACAAATCTTTTAAGTCTAATTAGTTAATGATATGATTTGACAATGTAGTGCTACAATAAATATATGCTAATAATAGATTAATTATGCTTAATAAATTTGTCTCGTGGAGTACCGATAGATTCTGTAATTTATTTTTTTATTAGTATTCGAACATCTCATGCAACACCCTCACGTGACACCTCCTAAATTTTAATCACCGGATCCAAACACCCACTGACTGTACAAAAACGAGCATGATCAGTTCCGCTGCGGAACCAAAAATCCATGAGCGCTTCATCACTCTTGGGCATTGGGAGCATAGCACAGCAAGACAGAATCCAAGTTCGTCTCTGGATGGTTAGGGCGTTTGATGTGGGTAAGCAGCATGTTATATGTTAGTCACTGCCATCAGCCGACCACTGTTGCAGCGCAGACAACACAAGGTGAGTGGATGCTGAAACAGTGTTCCCATTGTACTTCCTCCCAAAAATTTAGAAGAATGCAAATGTTCTATAGTTTTAAAAGAAGTCATTTTTTCTTTTATATAAAATAGTATGAATATTTACGACTCCATCAGAGTGGTACGCTATGAAAATAGAATAAAATATATTTTCCTGAAAAATCTATTATTTTTTTATCCATATCATAAATATTAATGATTGCAAATTGAGTGTAATTCACACATATGTATTTAAGTTATTGACCTGACCTTGATACTCGTTTTTTTTCTGTGTTATAGGTAACGTGTCCATTAATACTGTTATGCCTGCGAGTCCAGTTTTTTTCGGAGGTGCTCGTGCTGATAGAGTGTGTGGTACTATGATTTGAAAAAAAAAATATTAGTACTTTTTAACGAACACTTGATCAACTACTTGAGATCTGTTGACTTGGGAAAAATATAGAATTGTATTTTAAAAAAAAACGGACGGTGTGCTATTATTCAGACGGACAAAGACAGTCTATAGTTAAAAATGTGTAAACGGAGCGCACGACCACCTAAATTATTGATTGATCTCAAGCTGTTGTCATGGGCATGTCTTAGTCGAATAGTGGCGCCGTTGAAATTGACTCACAACTCAAAGGTCATGCCACCATCAGGGATTGCTGTCGTGACCAGTTTCCTTACAAGCTGATGATCGTTATCCATCTCACTGTTGACCAGGTGGTCACAACAAGAAGAAAACCGGGCGACTGATGTGCACGTCCATACCGAAGCATAAGTTATCGCTAGTCAACACGAGGCAGATAACTTTTTCTTTTAGCAACCTTCATTTTCCCTTTAACCCAAACGGGGCACCAAACAGGGGGGTTCTGCAGGTATGTTTCAATTAATTACCATGGACAAGAAGAAACAGGTAGGCTAAAGAAATATGTAAGAAGTAGAGTACAATGGGTTCCACCTTTGTAATTGATTAAGCTCATGTTGCCAAGGTCATATCATAGTCAAGTAGTACTAGCTAGTAGTCAATTGATTAAAGCTCAAGTGGCTAAGGTCATATCCCAACGGGGCAGCGTCCCTGCCCAGCTGATTAAACAACTAATGTCGTTTGTCAATGGCAAATCGTAATGAAAGACCCTCTTGCTCACATTTATGAGCTTTCGATTTGAATATGTATAGATCGTGATATCATGAAACCGCCGTACGTTGAAATCAAATATATACATATGATTTTGGTGACTCGAATCAAAATGCTTTGGCATATATTAATTAGCTTAGTGGCCAGTTTCGTTACTAGGATGCATGGAAAATGTAACAGCTAGCAATTGACAGACGACGACGACAGCTTAATAAGATGCATATGCATCGATCATCCCTTCATCAGGAAGAAGGACGCTGCTAGTGCTAGATACACACGGCGTTGGCGTATGTAGCCCCCGTACTTGTGGGCGCCAGCTCTTGCGTGCTTGCATTGGTGGTCGTCTGCTAGCCAAGTTGTTGTCATCACGTACTCATCAGTAGGTGGTGTTGCCGTTGTTGTTGGAGGCCCTGGCGCTGCCGTCGACGACCACCTCCGTCATTTCGACCTGGTCCGTCTTGCGCTTGCGTGCCTCGATGATCTTCTGGGTGTTCTTGTAGTAGATAGCGTACAGGACCAGCTGCGCCACCGCGAACAGCACGCCCAGCCCGTTGGGGATCTGCATGCATGATCATTGATCAGTGAGTACATGTACATGATGAGGAGGAAGAAAAATACATAACAGAGATTCATCCGGATAAAATTCAGACTTGGTCAGTAGGAATATGGTTGTCTTAGCCTTGATTCTGTAGGACTAATGTTGTGGAGGTGAGTTAGATTTCAAGAGCCAGGTGGCACAGCAGTGATGTACAAGTGTACTACTGCTAGTGTAGCCGGGCATGCAGCAACGCAGCAGAGGAGAGGAGGCGTCTAGGAGTTCCAGTGCCCTACGGGATACGGATAAGATGGTGTCCGTCGTGTACTGCTGTGGAGTAGCGTGCCGAAGCCGTCAGTCGTCACTCGTGAGATGCACACGGTAGAACGGGACAGACGCGTCCGTCCACGGATCCACCTGTGCAGCTTTCGCCGCCTATGATATGAATGATGACCGCTGCAATGCAAGTTGAAGGCGCGCGCATTGGGAACATCGACCAGAGATATATGGCTGGATGGACGCGGACGCGGTGCAGCGGCATGGCAGACGAGTGACTCGGCTCGGCTGAATGAACATGGACGGCCGGATCGGCCACAGATGTGTTTTTGTAGTCTCTGCCGAGTTTCCACGGCTCTAAGACTGATTGACAGTGTTGAGTTGCGCGATCGCGACATGCAGTCGTTTTGCACGTTGCCATCAGCCATGGTCGATGGCTAGGAGCCTATGACACGGACAGGCCCTCCTCAGCGCCCGCCGCCGCCTGTTGTGGGATGTGGTTGGTGCCGTGCGTGGCTGGACCGTGCCCACCACTCATTTGATGCGATCGGGCGGGCGGGCTCGGTGGCGGTCCTGGCCGGACGGTGGACGACGCAGCGTGCACGCATCGGACCGGAGGAAGCTCGTTGGTGGTCAGGTGAGATGGGGGGATGGCGGTCAAAAGCGTGTGAGGGGAAGGGGAATTGATCGAACAGGACAAGGGCATCATTCATCGTTCACGGGTTTGCCTTCTGCCGAGGCAGGTCGGCAGGCGCTCCCACACGAGTCACAAGGTGCAAAGCCAAAGCCGGGTCTCGTCGCATGTATCTGGGCCAAAGGCCAAGGCCGGCAACTGCACACCTCCCGCCGGTACCAACTTGGCCTGTCTCTCTGTCTGTCCGTGCCAACTTTTGCCTACAGTACCTACTACTGCATGCCTGTGACTCTCTGTGAGGGAAGCTGCGTCTGCGTCTGCGTCTGTGTGCATGCTTGCCAGCAACACTAAAAAATGCAAGAGCGATTCTTTCTTCGACAGCGTTTTAGGCAAAAGGTTCGATACCTATTCGACATCATGACTTAAAAGAGAAAAAGAATCATTTCTGCCTCTCAGACAACCTAAATAGGTCTCCCATATAGATACTCAGCTGATTTTAGATCTCTGGCTATCTATTTTACGTTGAGATGCTCATATAGGTTCCTTTTTGGAGATGGTCTGCACAAGAGTTGAGTTACCCACATGCGCCATCACGCCACGGACAGGGAAGGGCCCCAGAGGAGGAGGTGCGTGCCATGTCCCGAGCCACACGTATTTCAGGTCAGGTCTCACGTCATATGGGGAAGCTGCTGCGTGGAGCGTAGCCATGTGACTGCTTGCGCAACCAAGGTCTCAAAAGAAAATACGTACGGTACCCAACCGTAACCCGTTCTGTTGGTTTGCTCCGTTGGTTACTGCAGGTGAAGCAGGGATGGATCGGACATCGGAGCACATGCGTGGCTTCTAACTCCTCTCATCCTTCCCTGTCGGGTTCCTCCAGACCCAGCAGGCTGATTTGGGCACGGTCTTAAAGTACTCACTGCCCGATTCCTATATGAATACTAGCGCTGCATGCCAAGCTACTTCTACCGTACCGGCTGCTAGGTAAATACAACAAGTACTAGTACAACTGAATGCCTGTTAGCTACTACTCTAGGTATAAACAAAAGCTAAAAACGGATTCCAAAGTTTATTTGAAGAGTTACTAGTAGCAGTTTCTTACGGTGATGTAGAGGTCGAAGTGGATGAGGGCGTAGGCGGTCCAGCAGATGCCGTTCCCGAGGGAAGCCAGAGACAAGAACAGGGGCATATACTCCACACTCTTCGTCTGGATCACCATTTTCTGCCCAAAAGAAACATATCTGCATTAGTATATAATATGGGTATAAAATAAATCATGCATGGACAAAATCAGATATGCAAAAAAGACCTTTACCATCAATAATACCTTCTGCAACATATAACAAGGCATGTGCTGCATGAATGTGAGAGAGAGAGAGAGAGAGGGCGCCCAGTGCTAATTTTGCAAATGAATCAAAATGAACACTCTTCTACGTACTATTACTCGATAGTACTCCAGTTTGATGGAATCTAAGGTCCGAACCGGTCCGGTTCGGCCGATCTATAAGCCTTTTGTACTGATTTATATGACTAGTTTATTGGAAGAGAAAAATACTATACCATAGATATACAAGCAGCCGAACACAGACATGGAAAACACTGCACATATGCTGTTGCGCCGCATACAGAGTCACAGAAGACGACAGCAGGGTTATGCCCACGAACGTGTGGCTACATTGTTTTATTCTCACCAACAAAGAAAATCTCTGTGCGCAATCAAATGAAATCTAAAACTAATGCCCACTTCGTTTCTATGCAAGATTCCCATTCCAGCTGCACTAATTTATTAATCACTCATTAACAGTAAAGAACAAAAAAACGTAATCTCCTGACGCCGACAGCAACCTAATATAATACTGGTAAGCACAACGCGCTACTGCAGAACAGAAGTGCAATCAAAGAAAAAAAAAGGAAATCCGTCGACTAATTGATAACTCGGTCGAAAGCTAGCACACCAGTCACATGCTGCAACTATACCAATATACTACTACAAGTAATACTAGACGCCGTATATACGTACCATGACGGAGAGCGGGGCGGCGTACATGCCGGTGCCGAAGAGGACGCAGAGGATGCCGACCACCATGGACCTCCGCTCATGCGTGTGTGCCAGGGTGAGCACCAGCGCGGCGACGGCGCCGACGAAGGCCACCTCGGCGGCGAGCAGGAGAACGACCTTGCGGCGCACCGCCCCCACGGAGTAGAGGAGGAAGAGCGTGACGTAGGTGAGCTGGATGGCCATGCCAGTGCCATTGATGGTGATCACCAGCATGCTATGCGGGTGCACAACCGGCAGGCCGTACAACACCCACATCATGCAGTTCAGGAGCGTCGCCACGTACGGGATCGGCGAGTACTGCTCCACAGACCCTTTCTTCCAGATGCGGATGAACGTAGGCCTGTACACGTCACACGTATATGCGCGCATAAATACGTGCTTCAATTAGTAGACGCTACATACTACATACATATTTTTCAGAGTATTTGTGTTCTGGGACATGTTTATTGCTGGTTCATAGTTATGCAACTGTATGATAATTATTCCTATACGTATTTCATGATGGGTGTGTGTTATTGTCTATTCTTAATTTAGAGTTTTGTATTCATCTGGAAACGAATGGATTGATTCTTACACTGGGGAGAGGAAGAGCACCAGGGCGGTCCCATTGCCTGCAACATACCCAAAAGTGAATATATAGCACGTGCTTTGTGGCAAGAAGAAAATCACAAATTGAGCTTTAATTTGGCGCAAATTAGTACTATGAACAAGCAGCATGAGAAGGAAAATGATTAGGCAGGGGCACAGGTAGTGGCTACTCACCTATGACACCGATGGCCGTGCGGATGGTGTCAGAGGAGACCATGGTCGCTAGCTGCCTTGAGGAAGATGGTGCTCAGCTCTAGAGAGAGTGCCCTTGCTAGCAAGACTCTGGTGAGGCACCTCCGTTAGGAAACAGAGGCCGGCCGGAGGACAAACACCAAATAAAGACGAAGAAACGAATGGGCACGGTTGAGCTGAAGCTCTCCGCTCTCCGGCTTCTTTGTGAGTGACGGGCGAGTGAAGGATGCCGGCTTAAATAGAGGAGGAGCATGAGTTAGCTAGCGTCTGCAGCAGTGCAGCTCCCTGGCCTCGCCGTGGCCGGAACCGCGGACATCGATCGGGTCCCACCAGCCCACCTCCACTCCACCTCCACCTCCATCTCTATCTGATCTAACTCTCTCTCTCTCTCTCTCTCACTAGTCACTAGAGTGTCGTCTTTCCGAGTAAAATAAAAAATTTGCCTTCTCCAAAGCGTATGTACCGTCCGTATGGACAGAGAAGGGGAGGCCGCGAACCTGTTTGCTAGGGCGTGTTCGATTTATAAGTCATATTTTTTTAATTAATGAATAATATTTTTTTCTCATATTAAATCAGTTAACAATATTTTCAGTTATGGTTTATTAGCCAAATAAGTTCAAATAAATAGGGCGATTATACTCGTACAAGTACAATATAATAAAACCATTTCCCAGAGTAGTAAGATAACATGTATAGTAAATGTCTTTTTTTGAGTTTTTTAATTTATGAGAAATTTGGATATCAAACCAAGAGAAAATCTTTATGTTTTAATGTTCCCTGTTGGCAGATACACAGAATTTCTCTTAATGTTCCCTGTTGGCAGAGACACGTAATCGACCCTCATATTTCTCTTATTGTTGACTTTTCATACTTGTCTTTTTTTGTTCTTTGTTGTCCTTTTTTTTTGAAGCAACCGGAGGGGTTACCCCTACTGAAAAATTTTATTAAATTTGTGATCCCTTTGGTCACCCCAAATATAAATGTTTGTTTCTATGACACACTAGGAGGCGTGTCCCCTAATGATAAATTTTATTAGAATGAAAAGGTACAAAGATTACAATTACAAAAAGCCTTACTCCAAATATGTACATCTTTTTTGACCCAAAAAGAGTGTTGTTCTGTCTATGAATCTGGACAAATATTTATCCGAATCAACAGCTAGAACGATATTCTTTTTGGGGGCAGAGGGATATGTGAGTTACATTAACTAGTATAATGCCCGTGCTAACGCTACGGATTTTTCTTGAAAATGTCTCTTAAAACAATAAAATTATTTTTGCATAGTCTAATGTAAAAACAATTGTACTTGAGTCTATGTATAATTTTCTAATATTATGACCATCTAAGTTACATTTTGCCTAACTCCTTAATCATCTCTTGAAGATATTCAGGGATGTTGTCAGAACATTCGTTTGCACGACTCACCAAAACGTCTGCCAAGAATTCCATCCTCAGTGAAGTTGAGAGCTGTGCATGGTATATAGATTAACAATAAGTTATTGTTTTTCTATGTAGTGTACAATATATAGCTAGAGACTATATATGCTTACATTGTTGATCGGTGACGATCTTTCGTCGTCCCAGAACTTCATAAAATTGTATACAAGAAAGCCTCCTAGTTTCCTGGACAAGATCAGTTGTTTATTTGATGTAAATAAATGAAATAATTTTTTTTGTGATATAACAGGTGAAATATATTACAACTGGTTACCAATATTTATTATGTGTAACCTTTGTTACACATGTAGGGTATTCTTTCTTCCAGTCATAAATATTGCCGTTCCACTTAGAATTTGATAGCCCCATGGCGAGACTGAACATTCTAGCCATTGTGTGGAACGTAGGTATATAAGCCATTGTTTGATCATAACCCTTGAAACATGGACCATCTTGAAGGGGGTCCATAATGTGCACGGTTTTGTTTTCCATGTCCATTATGAATAAAATGTACAGTCCGCTTTGATAATATGGTAGTAGAATCTAAAAACAAACATAGAGAATATAAGTGCTAAACAAAATAAATTAATTTTGTACAGTAGTACACATAACATAACTTACGTTGTTACAATCTTTAATTTTGTAATCCATGTCCGGCCAACACTCAAGTACTTTCTCAATTTCCCGCAATATTCGTTGTCAATTCTGCCACAACATCGTGGATCTCGTCCAAACCCAGTTATTTCCTGAGGATTGTGCAAAAATATATTTTAATTAATTATGCAATTATTGTAAGTCTTTGATAAACAATAAATTTATATATCAAGTGGAATTTTTGTTTCTTACCAACCATATGTTGGCATCTCTAGATCCTCATCGAAAATATTTTTAATCTTGACAAGATTCAAAGAAATTAGGTACGGTCGTGTACTTCGTACCCACTCTTTGCTATAAAACAAGGTTAATCCACAAATTACTTTTTGTATGAATTCTAGAACGGATAACTGAAATATCTAAATTAGAACAAAACAGTTTACTATAGAATGACTTACTGAAGTAAAGTTTAGTCGCTGGCGATGAATTGGATGTTTGTGCATATTGCGGCCAATATTTGTTCCATACTTTTCCACTTTATTGCACGTGTCAACTTAATTTCACCCAACATTATTATATCCAGCTCATCGAGCTCTGTGACATCACCATCTAGCTCATTGTGGGTCTCTAACTGTTGCCCATGATCCGGTAACCCTCTTGCTTCATTTAACGGGGAGTTATACAAGATCGCAGGTAGTTTGAACCTGAAGTTACTTATATCTTCCTGAAAATTTGAGCAAGTTCTGATATATATTAACCAATCCAAAAGAAATGATTATGTTTAGAAATAAACTCTTATAGAATTACCTGGGTGACATGGTCAGATAAAGCAGTTCCAGTCCAATATTCCATATAATTAATCAGCCATAATCCACAACTACAACTGAGCATATATTCCAAAAAATGAATGAAATATGAGTTTTAGAGGTACTGTTGTTGGTTGTGCAATTGTATATACACGAAATGGAAAGATAGTTTACCCATCTTTTTGCATTTGTTCGGTAATCTTATGTTTAATCTCCCAAGATGACACTTCGATACCGTGTAGCCATTTAGTTTGGTTTAGTAGTTTAGATTTCAGTGCATGCTTTATTAGTCTTTCCATTCCTATTAATTGGAATGACCAAAACACCAAGGTTAACAAAGAAAGAGATAATGAAGAATTTTAAAGAAGTTTGTATATCAATTGTTAAGCCATACCGTATATTTGAGATCTTTCCAATCTGTCATTTTTTGTCCGAAGGAATCCAAAACATGTATTTCACCTTCATTTGCATTCACAACCGCCAGGTACCAGTGAAAATTTGTAATGTTGATAGGAAGGAAGACCTGCAGTAATAGACATTTATCTAAACTATTTCCTTACATTTGAAAGGGTATAAAATTAGCATATGTGAAATCTTACCATATCAGCATTTAAACAATTTTGTACCCTTGTTTCAACTATGTCCTCTTTTATCCAGCTCTTTTTCATCTCATCTTCCTCTCCCTCTTGTTGTAGTAATTGAGAGAACCACGTATTCTCCAAGTAAACATCTCCACCTTCTCTATGTAGCAGGTGTTCTTCGAGCCGCATCAATTAGATATAAAGACTCATGACCTACAAGTTTTTATTTTGTCATTTCAAGATTGGCAGATATTTCCCATGGACATTAGTTAATGCTGAAGCAAGTGTTAAACATGCTTACCGCGCCATTGACTTGCTCATTCCCAAGAAAAAGACAATCCATGTCATCTCTTGCTCCCCAACAATCATCGATTTTGACAAGCAGATGCTTTTTACTTTTTCCTTTCATATATTCAATTACCTCAACATCTTGTTGCATACACGCATAATCTAGAGAGGTATTATTTTTTATTAATAATTAATTAATTCCCAAATTTAAAGACATATAGGTTTAAATTGATGGTGGATCACCTTGAGGCATGACTTGTACATTGTTTGCTTTCTTTGGCTTATTATACTGAGGCAACACAATCACCTCACTAAGAACATGTATTGGATTTTTATTGGCTTCTAGCCATGGCATTTGTACATCATTATCTTTGTACTGTACTTCATTTCCATCCTTTATAATGATCTGCATATGCAATATATAATATCAGTTTTATACGTCATTCTTTTACATTTAGTATGCAATGGGCCATACGGGCAGAAAATATGAGAGGATATTTGAGTTGCTTGAGAGATTGTTACGTACGTCATCCTCGTGTGCACGCTTCCGCTTCTTGAATCCATCTTTGGTTTGGACATCTTCATCAGTATAGCCCCGCTTGTGTACTTCTGCAAATATTTTTAAAATAAGCACAGTAACATAGCTATAAATAAATGCCTTATATATATTTTATTAAAAAATTACATGAGATTGTTGTGCTAATCTTACTCACCGGAAGTAGGCAATGGATCAATGTGGATCGTACATGGCCCTCTACTTCCTGGAACATAATTATCATTTCTGTGTAGCCAATCCGTGGGCTCTATGGACTCATCAGTGTCCACTATGGTTTTAGTCTCCAAAACATCATCTTCACAATTACGAGCGAGAGTAATTATATTAGCATCGTCTTTGTTTTGCATTTGTTGGGTAGAGGCCTCGATTCTTGCATCACTCTCTATGAACTTTTTAATGTCTTCTGTATCCAGATGAGCAAAGAATAATTAAACAATGATTATTGTAACTGTGGATAACTGTGGTCTAAAGAGCGTTGAAATAGTCTGTATCCATCTATTTCACCTGGTGTATCCATTGCTGCATATTCCTTTGCTCCCTCCTCCGCGATTCCTCATCTAAAAATATGAAAACGTCCTTCCAGTAAATAGTGAAAAATATGAAAAGGTTTGCATACGAAAATATTTTAAGCATACCTATGACATTGGTGATATCACCTAGTGGTTGGCGTGTATATGTTGGCGTAATCATTTGGCTGACGTTGGTGATATCACTTAGTGGTTCGCGTGTATATGTCGGCGTAATCATTTGGCTTTGCGCTCCGCGCGTATCTCTCGGTGTAGACATTTTGCTCTGACCGTCGCGTGGATCTCCCGGCGTAGACATCGCCTCTTCCCTATGTACACAATTATTATTATCTCCACTTAAATTAACATTAACATGGACACAGAATTACCTTGAACTCATGCATGGTAGCTACGATGGTGTACCCGGGCGTGTAGTACAGGTGATATCCAGGTCATTTTAGCAGCGAAACCAATCACCACCGAGCATCCAGAACCTGGAGACAAGCAGGATTAGGTACAACCTCTGGCGACAAGCAGGATTAGGTGTTGTCAACCAGAAGCTACAATGTTAAGGATAAAATGTCACATATAGGTATAGCAATCATTCGATGTTATGATTCATTAGATTTGGGAGGCTCAGTCACACCAAACAAACACAATAGTCATGAGATGATATGATAGTGCAGATAAACATATTGGAGCTATAGCTTTAGCTTCCCAGTGTACACCCATGAAACAGAATCATGTTTTCACAATGGCTTGGCTTCACAGGTGCATCAAGTTTTAAGCTTTGAAACTATGTAGTGCCAAAGTTTACGCAAAGCATTAATCAATTCATTGTCACTGGCTCTAGATTTGAAGAAAGGCAAGGCAAACCTAAGCCCAGGCATGCAGGCATTCAAATAAACCCTAGCCTTCACGGAAATAAAAAAAGGAAGGCAAGGCAAACCTTCAAGTGCGTGAGGTCTCAGGCTTTGTCCGTGGAGGTGGGGGCACTGGCCACGCGCATGATCTCCATGGAGCTTTCGGAGTCGACGTCGCGGACGGCACTCAGTGTAGATCACGATGGAGGGACGTGTCGCCGCCGCTGATCGTACGTCGCGGAATCGCCGTTGCTGGTTGCCGTGATCAGGATCCCGGTCGTCCTCCGTCGTGGACGGAAATAAAAAAAGGAAGGCAAGGCAAACCTTCAAGTGCGTGAGGTCTCAGGCTTTGTCCGTGGAGGTGGGGGCACTGGCCACGCGCATGATCTCCGTGGAGCTTTCGGAGTCGACGTCGAGGACGGCACTCGATGTAGATGACGATGGAGGGACATGTCGCCGCCGCTGATCGTACGTCGCGGAATCGCCGTTGCTGGTTGCCGTGATCAGGATCCCGGTCGTCCTCCGTCGTGGACGGAAATAAAAAAAGGAAGGCAAGGCAAACCTTCAAGTGCGTGAGGTCTCAGGCTTTGTCCGTGGAGGTGGGGGCACTGGCCACGCGCATGATCTCCATGGAGCTTTCGGAGTCGACGTCGCGGACGGCACTCGATGTAGATCACGATGGAGGGATGTGTCGCCGCCGCTGATCGTACGTCGCGGAATCACCGTTGCTGGTTGCCGTGATCAGGATCCCGGTCGTCCTCCGTCGTGGACTGCTAGCACGGGCACGTCGCGGAATCGCCGTTGCTGGTTGCCGTGACGGACGGGCGGGCGTCGGGCTTCCTTTTTTTCGTCGATGACGGACGGGCGGGCGTCGGGCGTGCTCGCGCGGAAGGGAAATTTTGTTTTCTTTTTTTCGTCGATACGGACGGCGTTTGTTTCCTTTTATACGGACGGGAGCGTTGAAGCCTCCGTGATGAGTCTCAAGTTTTCAATTATAGTAGAGATAAAGCAAATGTGATCTTTCCAAAATTTTGAGTTCAAAACCACCAACTTTGTTTTAGAAATTTCAGGCGTTGTAGATATTACTCATAGTTACTGCCGGCAACAAATCAATACTACCAAAATAATTTTTGTAGACGTCCATTTTTCTATAGATGTCTTGATAAAAAAAACATCTCTACAAATGGTTTCCAAGATGACCGACCACTAAAAATCCATTTTAAGAGTGCTATACCAACAGCCTCTAAAAACTTATTTTTAGTTACATTTGGCAATGTGGTTTGCCTCTAAAAGTTAAGTACAACACAAAAATAATTATAACTTTCCCAAATTAAGTCGAACAAAGACTTTTATATAAAAATTTGTAGAGCCCAAACAGTTCTACAACTTCATAGTTGAGAATCTTTTACGTTTGAAATCATTTAGGACCTCCGAAATATATTTTACATTTTTAGATTTTGAAATTTAAAAAGATCAAATGATCTCGGATGAATACACGCTCCAAATCAAAATTGTATTTCATGATTAGATCTAAATATCCTTAGTTCAAACTTTTAAATTTAAAATTATTTAGGAGTTCAAATATTTGTTATAAGATTTGTGAAAGTGGACACAAAAGAATAGCATCATTCAATTAGTCACTAGTGATTTTGGGGTGAAGAAGTAGGGGGAAGGGGTAGGGAAAATTCGTGCGAGGCCTGAGGTTTTGAGTTCAATCGCCT
Organism: Miscanthus floridulus; assembly: GCF_019320115.1. Taxonomy (NCBI): domain Eukaryota; kingdom Viridiplantae; phylum Streptophyta; class Magnoliopsida; order Poales; family Poaceae; genus Miscanthus; species Miscanthus floridulus. Next base: position 54,824,359 of record NC_089586.1, on the reverse strand, counting down.
GTCATTGTATCTGCGTGAAGATCATGTGACTTTCTGCACTAGTTCAACTGCATACACAAAGTTCTCAATTATCGAGTGTCCTCGTATGAATCCGGTTTGGTCTAGGTCGATGAGCTTAGAGATTTCAGCTTGGAGCCTCGTTGTCAGCAACTTTGCAAGTATCTTGATATTGCAGTTTTGTAGGCAAATTAGCTTGAAAGCATCCACTTGGGTCGTCCTGGTTTCTTTGGCAGTAGCACCACATACGATCGGTTGATATGTGCTAGGTCGACGGGACCTCGATATGGAAGGTGTGAATGAACTCCATCACTTCCCACTTGATTGTTCCCCATGCCACTGTGTACCTAGGGCCACCCCGTCCGACCTTGGGGTGCTAGAACAATTTATTGAGTGACTGCAACCAATACCTCAAGTTCAGTGAAGGACTCGGTCTTGTAGATATCGCTGCAACTAAAGTGCCAGGTAGAGGCACCTGACATCCTGAGAAATGATTGCTAGTGGTTAGTTAGGGTTTCGATCTTGCCATTTTGGTTTGTGATCTGAGGCTCATTGACTTCAGCACAACAAATTTGGTTCTTCCATGCGCCCTGTTACATGCGTGTGGAAGAAGGTAGTGCTGTTATCTCCTTCCCTAATTGCTCTGATTTTCCCTCACTGTTTCCAGTAGGTAGCCCGACCCTTGAGCTCATGAGCCGCTCGGACCTGTAGTTCTGCACTTGAGAGACTCCGTCCCTCCTCAAGATAGTTAAATAAAAGTAGGATGAATCTGTAATTCTAGATGAGTGCAGGCCATGTCCTGTTACATCATGCCGAAACCTTAGTCGTAGCTCTCGCAAATTTGAGACATCCCATGAGCAGACCAGTAGCGCCGTTAGAGTGGAGAGCTTCGAGCTAGGCTGAGTGCCACGCAGGAAGTAAGAGTGGATTAATAAGCCATGAGTTCTCAAAGTAGAAGATGGTCAGCATATATAGGATATCTTTGGAAACAGGCACCATTATAGGAGTATGATCCGAGGTTGGGCATGGAAGGGATAGGAGGGAGTTAGGAGATGAGGTCCAAATTGATGAACATTCAGTTGAGGCGAGCAAGAGTGGGTGGCATTAGCGGAGCCAAGATGAGCACCTCGAGGGGGCTAATCAATAGAGATTTAGAACAAATGTCGAAGATTAATGGTGAAATCACGTTTTTTCTATAGTAAATACAAAGCAAAATCACTCTCATGGGGGAGGGGGGCTGCAGCCCCCCTAGCCCCCCGTGGATCCGCCACTGGTGGGTGGGTTTCTTTTATTGGACTAGGTATAGTGACGATCGAGAAGAGGTAGCTCATCAAACCAAAGCTGATTGATTGTATCATTGAAGTCAGAACAAAGGTTTGGATGGGATATGGGAGGGGGTGTTTTTATCCTCAGGAGTTCGAACGAGGTTGAAATACCAAGCAGAAGCTAGGGGCTAGAGATACGACTCATACGAGGGGCAAGCTCCTCAAGACCCTCAAGGAAGATGATAGAGTCCCTATGTTCGAGGGGGCATAGATGTTTGTGATGGTGATATGGTGGCTAGGTGTCATAGAGGTGAGCACAATGGAGAGGGAGTGTCTTTCTGAGATAAAGGACTCAAGAGAGAACATGCAGGGGTCTTAGGCGGTGAGTATGCCACCATGCTCCAATGGCGCTAATGAAGTTGAAAGAAGAAGCAAGGTTTGGTGGGAGGATGGAAGAAGATTTGAAGCATGATATATCCTAAAGTTGTGTTACCTAGAGGCAAAAAAGCAGAGGGAGTTGCTACATGCAGAGCATCGCACACAACTGTGCACTTATTCGGTTCATCCAATTTCAGGTCAGCATAGATAACAAACCAGAAATATTGCTCATTAACATGGAGAGACACCATACACGCTTGCACATGTGCAGTAATGCATTGGAGCAAATACACCGACGCACTATGACAACTAAGGAACCTAACATAAGCTACCTGGCATAAAACACAAGCAGAACAACATCAGACATGCAGGTGGACACATGGCAGCTTTGTCAGCTATAGTGCAACCACGCAAGACAAGGTCGGGGTTGAAAGGCAAGGCCCTGCTTATGGCCAAGACACACACACAAAGGCAACACCACTAAAATACTCCCAAAGCTACAAAAAAAAATAGAACATGGCAAAATGCGTCCAGAGCTCAGGGCATCCCTGTGATGGTTCCTCATTTTGGGGTGTTGTTCATCACCCCCACGGTGTTCGCTCCTGCACAGCCGAGTCCATCCGCGGACATGAGTTTTGATGTATGTGTCACGTATCGATATTACGGATACCAAAGTAAGAAAGTTAGTATTCACATTGACTTTTCTGGATGGCTCGAGATGTATTAAAAGGTCTCGCCCGGCCCCAAGGCCGCGGGCTCCATCTCGCCCGACCTCGAGGCCGTGGGCTCTGTCTCGCCCGACCCTTTGGGTGCGAGCTCCGTCTCGCCTGACCCTAAGGACGCGGGTTCTGTCTCGCCCAAGGCCGTGGGGTCCGTCTTGCCCGACCTCGAGACCGCGGGCTTTGTCTCGCCCGACCCCTTGGGTGTGGGCTCCGTCTCGCCCGACCCCAAGGACGTGGTTTCCGTCTCACCCAAGGTCGCGGGCTCCGTCTCGCCCGACCTTGAGGACGCGGGTTCCGTCTCGTCCGACGGGGAGCCATACCGCCACCAACCACTCCAGATTCAAGTGTATGGGCCTGAGTCAAAACTCTGACGCCAGAGAAGAGGCTGGCACGCCGCGATGTAACCCATGGCCATGACGGGTCATACCTGGGGATTCACATCAAGAACAGTGTCGGGCGTGCTGGTGTTGTTATGACTAATCCTCGTACGGATGCTGACAGGCACGTCAGTTGACCACGACGTCCGCCGGAATGGAGTGGAACGCCATGATCGGCAAATGACGCCTATGCATGGCGCCAGTGAAGAACAGGGCCGCGACATGAAGCCATCCCTGTTGACATCTACAGGATCGGCGAGACCCGCATAAAGAAGAAGAAGGACCCAGCAACCCTGCAAGCCTTCTTCTCTCTCGTTCTTCTCCTTTTCCTCCTTTGTAACCCGCACTTTCCCTTCGCTTATAAAAGAAGAAGTAGGGCGCCTTATGAAATGTGGATCGAGACAAGGGGGACGGGGGATCTTGACACAAGAGCATGACATAAGCACACGGCTGAGCGGCAAGCGAGCTCTTAGCACCCGTTCACTCCTTCCACCAGAGACTTGGGATCCTCCCCCTCTCTCGCCTGTTTGTAACCCCTACTGCAAACCAAATGCCGGTAACACGAGCAGTAACGAACTAGACATAGGGATGTTCTGCCCGAACCAGTATAAACCCTTGTGTCCTCCGAGCACACCATTAGACCCAGACGCACAAATAAAAATTTACTCGTCGGTGGTCCGAAAACACCGACAGTTGGCGCGCCAAGTAGGGGCTTTTTGCGCGTCTCGATGTCCACATCAGGCCTCAGATGGCTAGTCACGGCGTCAGCTGGATCCTGGGCGCGCACGTGTGCTTTGGGAATGTGGACTTCATCGTTACGATGGAGGGAGAGTTGGCGCAGGTTCCCGCCGCCGTCCAGCCTCTCCACTCCTCTGGCCTCGACACGATCGCCGAGGCGCTAGAGGAGCTGCAGCTGCACGCACCAGAGGCCCACGCCCCTGGGAGCAACCAGCTCCTTGGCTTCGATTATCGGAGGCTAGAGCACCAGCTTGGCGCCTTCCTAGGACCCCGACCGTCCCAGGAGGACCTACGTCGCCTCACCTTCTCGTTCGCCAACATCATGACGCAGCTTGCCAGAGGAGAGCCGCTCTCCCTGGAATACCTCATCCGGAGCGTCCCGACAACGCTCCCGTTCGGTCTGCGCAATGCCGTAGAGACCATTGGCCACCTTATTATGGCGTAGCGCATGACCCCATCCCCTATGAACGACGAGTTCATGGGGATGACCGAACACATCGTGGAATCTTTTCATGACCTTCTCGTAGGAGAATTAGAGTCGCCCTCCGACTCTGACTCCAGCAGGGGCAGCCATCACCCCTCACGAGAATGTTTCATGGCAGGTACCCTCGAGGGATACATTGAAAGCATCCATGAGAGAGGGGCTACCCTATCAGATGACGTCGAGGGGGATGCAGGGGGCCCACCTTGCCTGTGGGTAGAGTAGCTAAGGGCACGGCACCAAGAGCTCGAAGAAGCATGACTCCAGCTTGAGCAGGAACGCACGAAGCTCGAGCGAGAGATCGAGCACCACGGAGACGGTGGCCATGCATGCATCGTGGCCCGCGATGTGAACTGGAGGATCATCAAGGACAACAAAGCCCTCCCACACTTCACCCCGGCAAGCCAGAACATCGTTGCCATGGTGGTCTTACTCCGGGGGCTTTCGGAGCCCACGACACCTGAGGATCATCGGGCCTATCGCGAGATTCGCATGCTACTTGAGCGTGCGGCGGCGCAGCAGGTCGAGAACTCGCTATCCCGATAATGCGAGCTCGACGCCAGCCAGCGCGTGCCCTCAGAGCAACCCGACAGGGACATGTCAGTCCACCAGGCGTAGTGAGGCAGCAGGCCGCGCACCGTGGCCCCAGTGCATGAGCGTCTCGGCCTCCACCGTGATGTGCACAACACCCCGGATGCCCGTAGGCATGCCTACGGCGATGAGAAGGAGGAGGTTAGCCACAGCTACTACCCTCATCGTGGTGGACGCTATGACAGCGGCAAGGACCGAAGCACGAGCCCTGACTTGTTGGGACCTCAGGCCTTTGGTTGACACATCTTCAAAGCCATCTTCCCACCATGGTACCGACCGTCGACCAACATCCCGAAATACTCCGAGGAAACAAACCCTGGACTGTAGCTTAAGGATTATCGGCTTACTTGCCAAGCCAGTGGAGCGGATAGTGACAAGTTCATTATCCCCAACCTTCCATTGTTCCTGGCCGATTCAGGGCGAACATGGTTGGAACACCTTTCGCCTAACCAAATCCAAAGTTGGGCGGACCTAAAAGAGATATTTGTGGGAAACTTTCAGGGCACATACACGCATCTTGGGAACCTATCGGATCTCAAAAACTACCGATAGAAGTCCAGGGACACTCTTCGTGGGTACATTTGGCGCTTCTCCCGGCAGTGCAACGAGCTGCTCAACGTCGCCGACGCCGACGTCATAGGAGCTTTTCGGTCTGGGACCACCTATGAGTCCCTAGTTCACAAGCTAGGATGTAAGGGCCCTCGAACCACCAAGGAGCTCCTTGATATCATCACCAGCCATGCCTCGGGCGAGGAGGCGGTCGGGGCAATTTTCGATCGCCCTAAGGGCAAGGCAAAGCGGGACGAGGACATCGGCGAAGGCACCTCCAATCGATCCCCATCATGTGGCTGTTCGTGGTATGGGGGCTCGATCTAGTCGGACCTTTCAAGAGGGTGCTCGGGGGTTGATAAGAGATTATCTATTTGGTAGACATTCTCTATACCTGACCCTTTCTCACATTAAGATCTTGAAGCAAGGGTTGCGAAAACAAACGCTGAGTAAAACTGGTCGGACCGCAAGAAACCTACGCCCAGCGGCTATGGTGTTTTTTCTCACCAGCATGATCAGAGTTTTTTGCACGCACCCCAAGCTTTTTAGCCTTAACTATGAAAAGAGCCAGAACACATTAAAGAGTATATCTGTTAGTGTTTTGGACCGGGGGGTCCTCAACCAACCAGTGAATTTGTTCTACGTGTTCCCAATCCCGGATGGTGATGCAAAGAGACACAAGGTTTATACTGGTTCAGGCAATCGATGCCCTACGTCCAGTCTGAGAGATCGATCTTGTATTCCTTACACCGAAGTACTCGTAGTAGGGGGTTACAAGCTAGGTGAGAGAGGGAGCTAGTCCCAGGTCTCGACAAGGTGTCGTGTGGGCTGCTTGAGACGTTGCTCTCAGGCGGCTGGGATGTGTGTGTGTTACCCTCTGTTACCGAGCATCCTCCTCCTCCTTTTATAGCCTAAAGGGAGGACAAGGAAGGTACATGAGCTAACTATACGGTGTCGTGTGAACAGAGGCGGCGTGTCCAGGCCCTGTAGCCTGTTCCTGTGGTGGCGTGGTCGTCGGAGTGGTCCGTCCTTGGAGCACTGGGGCGGCGTGGTCGTCCCATCTGATCCTGTGCGTCGTGGGAGCCCCAGGACAGTCTCGGAGTGGGTGCGGCGGTGAACGTGCAAGCCACTATGGACGGACTGTGCGCGAGGCCAAGACTTGGTCGGTGCCGAGGCTGTGCCGTAGTGGAGGGGTCTCGGTAGGCACAAACCTCAAGATAGCCGAGACCTTGGTGTACAGTGCCGAGGCCTCGAGTGGGTGGCTGATCGTGGGCACAGCGTTAGGACAGTGGTTGGTAATCCCCGCCGTACCCTGTCCCAGTCGGTATGGCACTAATCGTGGACACAGCGTTAGGACATAGTGGCCGGTAATGCCCGCCGTGCCCTGTCCCGGCCGGTATGGCGCTGATGCGACCTCGGGTCCCGTCGGCCATTCTGTGGCATTGAGCCATCGTCCGGCTGAGATTGCAGGAGTGGTTGAAGCATTAATGAGACATGACGCGCTGTCTGGAGGGTCGGTCAAGGCGGGGGGCGACGGGCTACGGACGAGCCGGGCTCGAGCGACACGGAGAATGAGGCCTCGCGCGAGACGGAGATCGGATTCCTTGCCGAGGCATGCCGCGAGAGGCCTCGCGCGATACAGAGAATGCCCCCCCTACCGAGACCTTCCATGGCGGGCCTCGTGCGAGGCGGAATTCACGTCAGGGTGCCAAGACCTCCTGCACGAGGCTCGAGGTGAGGCGAGGGGCCTGGTGGGCTCGGTCGTCGCGGGTGAGGGGCCCGCGGCTTACCTTCTAGCTTTATTTTTTGATGGGACTTTAGCGACCCTTTTGATTGTTCGCTCGGGGTACCCCGTTCTAAGGTACCCGACAGTAGCCCCCGAGCCTCCGGGGGAGTGCGTGCACTCTCCCTGAGGGTTTGCCTAGGCTTGGTTCGTACCCGCTCCCATAGGAATTGGGTTTTGTATCTTGGGGTTCCGGTGGGTGTAGCCCCCGAGGCCCTGGAGGAGTGGAGTTACTTCTCCAGGGGCTTTTTTATTTTTGTGTTTGAACGAGTAGTTCTTATTGCATTTGCCGAGCCCCTAAGCGCAAGTTCGGGTTGCGGGGGTCTCGGCAAGGCTGTAGGAAAAAGCCCTCTAGCCTCCGCACGGAGCGAGAGGTTCGTTAGGGCCCCCTTGACTTTGGGTATGACCCTCACGCTTCCTTTCGCTCAGAAGGAGGGGTGGAATGTGCTAGGCTACCCTCGATGGGCACGAGCGTGGACACTTCCGATGAGCTGTTATCGGGTAGTCCGAGTGGAGGCCCGAGCCCTGTTCGCTAGAGGATGGCTAGCGGTCTAGAGACGCACTCCAAAAGTACCAGAGGGTTTCTCTAGTGGGTGCCGAGGCCGTTCGCTGGGCCTCGGTGGCTCGGTGCCTCCCTACGGTGGGATCCCATCCGGATACTTCCCTACCGGTCTCGGACACGACTTAGGACGCCCCGAACGACTGTTCGCTTGGGCCTAGGCCATTCATAGGCTCGCCCTGAAGTCGTCCCTGACTCTGTTGCCCTGGGGCGGCTGTCGAAACCCCTTGGAGGCCTAGCCTTTGAACCCCTGGACCGTAATGGGCTCGGTGCCCTTTATTGTGTTTTGTAATGAAACCTCTAGTGTGGGCTTGGACCGTTTGTCTTGGTCTTCAAGTGCAAGAGGAACCCCTGAGCCTCCGCCTAGAGCAAGAGGACGGTCGGGGGTCCCTTGACTTTTTCATCCGACCCTCACATAACCTTTTCGTTCGGACAGAGGGTTTGTTTGCCGAGCCTATTCTGGTCTCGGCAAGGTTGCAGGAAGAGCCCCTAGCCTCTGCGTGGAGCGAGAGGGCCGTCGGGAGTTCCCCTGACTTTTTATACACCCCTCGCGCGTGAGGGTTTGTTTGCCGAGGCCCCTTTTGGGCGTGAGCCCGAGAGTTGGGGTCTCGGCGTATTTGCAGGAAGAGCCCCCTAGCCTCTGCATAGGGTGAGAGGGCCGTTAGGAGCTCCCCTATCTTTTTGTATGACCCTCACGCTTCCTTTTCGCTCGGAAGGAGGGTTTGTTTTGCCGAGCCCCTTTGAGTGCAAGCTGGGGTCGCTGGGTCTCGACAAGGTTGTAGGAAGAGCCCCCCTAGCCTCTGCATAAAATGAGAAGGCCATCAGGGGTTCCCCTGACTTTTTGTGCGACCCTCACGCTTCCTTTTCGCTCAGAAGGAGGGGTGGAATGTGCCTCGCTACCCTCGGTGGGCACGAGCGGTGGCACTTCCGGTGAGCTGTTATCGGGTAGTCTGAGTGGAGGCCCGAACCTTGTTCGCTAGGGGATGGCTAGCAGTCCAGAGACACACTCCAAGAGTACCAGAGGATGTCTCTAGTGGGTGCCGAGGCCGTTCGCTGGGCCTCGGTGGCTCGGTGCCTCCCTACGGTGGGATCCCATTCGGAGACTTTCCTCTAGTCTCGGACACAACTTTGGGTGTCCCAAGCGTTTCGCTTGCTTGGGCCTCAGCCCCATATGGGATCGCTCGCGGTCATCCCTGACTCTGTTATCCTAGGGTAGCTGTCAAAACCCTTTAGGGCCCAGCCTTCGAACCCCTGGATCGTAATAGGTTCAGAGCCTGGTTCCTTCATACGAAAGGAATAGGCCGCAGGGAATATCTTCCCTATTGGCTTCGCACGGGCGACGCGCCTTTTGAGGTGGTTTCATGGGGAGTCGAAATGATGCCTGCTGCCGTAGTGGCCGAGCGTGGCGAGGTGGATGGGACGTAACTGTCCTCGCATTTAATGCGGGAGACGTGGGCACGTGGGTCGGCGAAATCAGCTCGTGGTTAACCGCGCCGGATTGGGGGAAAACCTCCCCGATTTCATCACCCGTTCGTTTCACCTCCTCCCTACATAAATACCCGAAGAGTCTCGCCCCTCCTCGTCTTACCTTGCCTGCATTAGCACTGCCTCCGTTGAGCCGTCGCTAGAGCAGCGGGTGCCGGGAAGAAGAGGAGAGAAGAGCGAACCTAGGGAGAAAGCGAGAAAAAAGCAAGAGCATGGGAGAGAGAGAGAAAAAACTCACCACCGCACCAGATTCCTCCATCGCACCCATGGCCGGCGACATCGTCGTTGTCGAGGCGGACCCCTGGGACCCGTCGGACGTCACCGAGGAGACGCTTCAGTCGCTTGTCGATGGTGGACTCCTTCACCCGGTGATAGACCCCGCCAGGCCAAAGTGGATTGCTCCATACGGTGAGCCGAAGCCGAGGCCTCGCGACGGCTACGTCGTGAGCTTTGTCTCCTTCCACGAGCGCGGCCTCAGCGTCCCGGTGGACCGGTTCATGCGGGCGCTCCCGTACTACTACGGCGTGGAGCTCCACAACTTCAATCCCAACTCCATCGCTTAGGCGGCTATCTTTGTTGCTGTCTGCGAGGGGTATTTGGGGATTGCTCCCCATTGGGAGTTGTGGCTCCACCTATTCCGGGCGGGGCACACTACCAAGCTGACGGGTACGTCGGGTAAGAAGAAGGCGATGAGGGCCAGCAGCTGCACTCTCTAGGTGCGCCAGGACTGCCAGCACCTCTACATCCCGGCCCAGCTCGCGTCCTCCAACCGACGGTGGTACACGAGCTAGTTCTACCTTCATAACGATGACGGAGGACTTCCCCCTTACACTGGGCAGATTGTGGGGAGCTGCCCGGAGAGATGGAAGTGGGGTGTCCCGAAGGACGACCAGCCCAAGCTAGAGCCGCTCCTGGAGGGGCTAGCGAGGCTATGGGGCCATGGCCTCACCGTGGCTGTGGTCGTGGCCGCCTTCCACCACCGGAGGGTGCTGCCACTGATGGCTCGGCGGCGGCGGCTGTTTGAGATGAGGCCGGGTGAACCCATGGAGGGCATCCGGATGTCCTCCTCTGCCCTCTCCGACGAGGAAATTCTTCGTCGAGTGGGGGAGACGGTAGAGGCAAAGTTGAAGGGCGGCAACTTGACCCCCTTTGTGATGCGACCGTCGTGGGGGTTCCTTTCACTGGTAAGTTGTGTGCCGCTGTAGCCTGTGAGCCTCCTCAGTCTCCCCTTACCCCTTGTTCCCTTATGCGCGTTTGTTGTTCCTTCAGGGGATGAGGGACGTGCGCTCCTCTCCACCGCCCGTTCCCGAGGACGTGGGGCGGTGGGTGATCAACTGTGCTCACGCCGATGCTCAGAAGAGGTGAAAGGACGCCAAGGTGGCAAAGCGCACGAAGCACATCCTCACGCGCGAGGAGCTGGATAAGCACCGCCGTCAACAATGAAAGGATGGTCTACCGTTGGAGGAATCCCCGTCGACGTCGTTGTCGACGGAGGCCTTGGACGGGAATGACGAGGGCGAGGGAGGGCGAGGTCCCCTAGACCACCTTCCTGACATCATGGAGGTGGCGCCCGGGGTGTCGGCAAGCAGCCCGGCACCCCCGTGAGGGGGAGGAGAAGCAGACCCGGGGCCAGCGGTTGCCCGCTCCGGGGCCGAGGCCGACACACCCGAGGCGCGGGCGTTAGGCAAACGCGTCGTCAGCCCGGTAGGCTCAGCGGCTATGGTGGAGCAGGTGGTGGTGGAGGCGACGCCATCGCCCCTGTAGAGGACCGAAGGGGCGCCGGGGTCCGCTGAAGACCAATCGGCGCCGATGGATACGGAGGCGACGCCTCTGCCGCCGCCTCCGCCGTTGCGGACGAGGTTTGCTGTGGAGAAGCGGTTGCCGCCCCGTTCAAGGCAAGTGTATTTTTGGCAGGGTCATAGTGCCTTCCATTCACTTTTTTGGTCTCGCGCTGACCCTGTAGGTTAATTTTCCTTGGTCGGAAGTGGCCTGCGGACGAGCTCCCATTGGCGCCCCTTAAGGCGCATAAGGCGAGCCCCGGCTCCTCCGCCCACTGGGTGGCAGAGGCACAAGCCGCTATCCAACGCGGCGCGGCGTTGGCAAGGGTCGACCCAAAGGGGCCGGCCGCCTAGGGAGGGGTTGCCGAGGCGGCCCCTACACAGACAAGGGAGGGAGCGCTTCCGCCTCGTGGGGGCGAGGCTCACGAGTCGGATGGGGCCGGCATGCCCTTGGTTGCCGGGGCCGCCGGGGTCTCCGAGGCTGAGGCGATGGAGGCCACGGTGCCCTCGACCGCTGAGACCGCAGTGGCCGCGGTCGGTGTCTCTATGTCTGCCAAGGCCACGATGGCGGAGGCCGAAGCCCCCGAGACCGTTGAGGCCATAATTGCAGAGGCCAGAGCCCCTGAGATTACCAAGGCCGTCGTGATGGCGGTGAGGCCGTCTGTCCAGGAGGCGGAGATGCGGGTGGCGGAGGCCTCGGTGGCGCCCTTGATTCAGGGCCCACCGTTGTTGCGGGAGAGCGCCCGGGAGGTGGAGGTCTATCTGATCTCCTCCGATGATACTTCCCGGGCACAGGAGGTGGTCGACGCCGAGGATGCTGGTGCCATGGAACAGCCGGCGCCGTTCTTGGATGGGGGAAGCTTGGCCCTCGTGCGGGCACGACCCGAGCCTCGCGGGTGGGATCACCCACGAGTACTGTGGCAGAGCCGAGATGACCCTGAGGGGGAGCCTCTGTTCGCCCTTGAGGACGCAGCCGAAGGCGGGCACTGGGGCACCTTCGAGCAATACCGCCAGCTGGCGGAGCAGTCGCTACAGACGGCCCTGTCCGTGGTGGCCGACGAACTGCTCGGAGTTGCCCAGGTTCGTGTTTTCCTTTCTCGCGCGATGTTGTCCTTTTCTGGTTTCATTGCAACCAATGACCCTCGTTCTGCTTCCCCAGGAGCTCGAGACCCGGTCACTTGGGAAGTCGGTCTTTCTCCGGTGGGAGAGGGGCGTCTGGGACCAGCTTCAGCGGCAGAAGGACCTTCTTGCCAGCGCCAACAAGCTCCTGTCGACACGGAGCATGGAGGTAGAGGACCTCCGCCTTTGTTGTGTCGACACGAAGGTTGAGGCAACCACGGCCCAGACGCAACTCGCCCCTCTAGCGGCATGGGTTAAGGAGTTGGAGGAGGAGCTCACCCACGCGGTCAGCGACCGGGATGCCTTTAGGGGCTAAGCCATTGAAGCTATGGCCTCGGCCGCGGCTCACGCGGGGCAGCTGGGGGCAGAACAGAGGGCGCACCAGCTGATGAAAGGTGCCTTGGACGAGGCCCTTGCTGCAGCTGAGGCCTCGTGGACCGAGGCTGTAGTTTGGAGGAGGACGGTCGAGGGTGAGTTTTAGTCCCCTCATTTTGTTTTCTTTTTCTTATGTTCACTCCCTAACTCCTTTGCGTGACGCAGAGCTAGGGAGTGAGGCTTCTAGGGCGGCCGAGGCTTCTCGGGTTGAGGCCCAGCGCTTGAAGGAGGAGGCCGAGGCTTCCTGAGCCGAGGCCCTATGCTGGAAGGAGAAGACCGAGGCTTGTCAGGTCGAGACCTAATGCTGGGAGCAGAAGGCCAAGGGTGAGTTCCATGGGCTTCTGTCCCTAACTTAGGTTGTTTTTTCCCTCGCTCGGCCTCATTCCATTTTCCTCGGTGCAGAGTCAGAGGCGGAGATCACTCGGGCCATCGAGGCTTCCAGTGCGGTGCAGACGGTGCTCGAGGCCGAGATCAGGGAGCACGAGGCGCTGAAACGTGCTGCCCTTTCCGCCTGCGAGGCCTTAGAGGTCGAGGGGGTTCAGTCAGGCAGCTCCCTGGGGAGCCGTTTGACCGCGCTGAGCAACCAGGTGCGCGAGCGGCTCCGAGGAGCGCTGCATACTGGTGTCAAGCGCGCGCTGGCCGTCATCTCTTCTCACTACATCGGCGTCGACCTCCCGGCCATCAGCGATGGGTATGTCCTGCCTGATGATGACGAGGAGGCGGACGCGGTGGTCACGAAGCTGATGGAGGCGGCGGAAGGCCCTGGCACGGTGTTGGCGACACTCTTCGAAGAGGAGGTGGTTCCTCCCTTACCATCTGTCGATGCTGAAGACCCTAAGCCTTGATCTGTGCCCCGAAGGCTATGTAAAAGTAAAGTAGGGGTTATTTTTTGCATCGTAACGCTTGTGGCCGTCGAGGCCTTTATTTCTGAAGTATTTGTGTTTCTTAGTTGTTTTTCTTATGTTTCCGAGCCTCTGCCCTCTGTTGCCCCTGATCGGATTTCATTTGCAAAGCACCCCGTTGGGGCCTAAGCCGTCCCTCGAGCGAGAGGTAGTGAGGGAGTGCCGTAGCCCGGAGGCGTAGGCCATCTCGCGACTCTACCGACCTCTTGCTTAGGAAACAGACGTTGGTCCGAGGAGTCTTTATAACTGATTCGTTAGAGCCTGCTAGAGTCTTGGTGTAGGAATTTTTGTGAAAAAACAACTAAAGAACGGTGCATGGGACCTAGGGGGGAGTCCCCCATCTAGCCCCCGAGGGAGGCTTGGTTCTGCCAAGGCAGAGCCGAGTCTCCCTTGTCGTGTTATTATACTGCCGAGACCTACGATGGGCTCAGGGGGTTCCTTGAAAAATTAGACCAACTAAAGAACGCTTTTTAATTGTATTTCGAGAAACGATATATACAATGCTTGGACATTTAGGGATAAAAGCGACATAGCTGTTCTATGTTCCAAGCATTGGTGAAGACTTCGCCCTTCTCGTTGGCCAGCTTGTAGGTCCCGGGCTTCAGTACTTGGGCGATGATGTACGGTCCTTCCCATGGTGGGGTCAGCTTGTGGTGACCCTTGTTGCTCTGTGCTAGCCTCAACACTAGGTCGCCTACCTTCAAGTCTCAGCCTCGGATGCGTTGGGCCTGATAGCGCCGTAGGTTCTGCTAGTATTTGGCCGAGTGTAGTAGCGCGACGTCTCGGGCTTCCTCCAGTTGATCAAGGGCGTCCTCTTGGGTGGTGCGGTTACTTTGTTCGTTGTAGGCTTGTAGCCTCGGGGAACCATATTCCAAGTCGGTGGGGAGGATGGCCTCAGCCCCATAGACCAGGAAGAAAGGCGTGAACGCCGTGGCTTGGCTTGGAGTGTTCCTTAGGCTCTAGATGACCGACGGGAGTTCGGCGAGCCATTTCTTGCCAAACTTTTTCAACCGGTTGTGAATCCTTGGCTTGAGGCCTTATAGGATCATGCCGTTGGCACGCTCTACTTGGCTGTTGGTCCTTGGGTGTCCTACGGCTAACCAGGCCACACGAATGTGGTGGTCGTCGCAAAACGTCAGGAACTTTTTACCGGTGAACTGCGTCCCGTTGTCGGTGATGATGGTGTTGGGGACCCCAAACCTGTGGATAATGTCAGTGAAGAACAGCACCGCCTGCTCGGACTTGATTCGGTTGATTGGACGAGCCTCAATCCATTTGGAGAACTTGTCGATTGATACCAGTAGGTGGGTGTAGCCCCCGGGGGCCTTTTGCAGAGGCCCGACCATGTTGAGCCCCCACACAGCGAACAGCCATGTGATGGGAATGGTTTGTAGGGCCAGGGCCGGGAGATGTGTCTGCCGAGCATAGTACTGGCATCCTTCGTAGGAGCGTACTAGCTTGGTAGCATTGGTGACCGCTGTCGGCCAGTAGAACCCTTGGCAGAAAGCGTTCCCTACGAGCATCCAAGGCGCCGCATGGTGCCTACAGGTGCCTGCGTGTAAGTCCTAAAGCAGGGCTTGGCCCGCCTCGGAACTGATACATCGTTGGAGGACACCTGAGGGACTTCGCCTATACAATTCGTCATTGTAGAGGACGTAAGCCTTAGCTCGGCGCGCGAGCCGTCGGGCTTCGGTCCTGTTGCTAGGAAGTTCCCCCCGATCGAACTAATCGAGGAATGGAATTCACCAATCCGCGTCCTGGTCGGTCTACGGAGGCTCGGTGCTGACTTCCATGACTTTAGGCTCGGTCGAGGGGGTCTCGGTAGTAGAGGGGGCGTCGAGCCTGGCCGTGGTTTCCATAGACGGGCCCTCCTCTGCTACTAGGGTGTAGTTAATGGAAGGCTTGTGGAGGTCTCTGGCAAAGACGTTCGGGGGGATCGGGGCCCATGCCGAGGCCATCTTCGCTAGCTCATCGGCGGCCTCGTTGTATTTCTACGTGACGTGGTTTAGTTCGAGGCCATCGAACTTGTCTTCTAGGCGACGTACCAATTTGTAGTAAGCCTCCATTTTGGGGTCGAGGCAATTTGACTCCTTCATCACTTGATCAATGACGAGCCGCGAGTCGCCTCAGATGTTGAGGCGCCATGCCCCAAGTTCGATGGCGATTTGTAAACCGTTGATGAGGGCCTCGTACTCTGCCGCGTTGTTGGAGGCAGCGAAATGGAGCCACACCATGTAGCGCATGTGTACTCCGAGGGGTGAGATGAAGAGCAGACCCGTGCTTGCCCCGGTCTTCATCAAGGATCCATCGAAGTACATGGTCCAACACTCCATCTGAATTTGAGCAGGTGGCAGTTGGGTGTCTGTCCATTCAACCATGAAATCGGCCAAGACTTGAGACTTGATCGCTTTTCGAGGCACAAAAGTCAAGGTTTCCCCCATAAGCTCGACGGCCCACTTGGCTATCCTGCCCGAGGCCTCTCGGTTATGAACTATCTCCCCCAGGGGAAAAGAGGATATCACAGTCACTGGGTGAGACTCAAAGTAGTGATGCAGTTTGCGTCGGGCCAGGACCATGGTGTAGACTAGCTTCTGGATGTGGGGGTAGCGTGCTTTGGTCTCGGAGAGCACCTCGCTGATGAAATAAATAGGTCGTTGGGTGGGCAGAGTATGCCCCTCTTCCTGCCGCTCTACCACTACGGCAGCGCTGACCACTTGGGTCGTCGCAGCGACGTAGAGTAAGAGGGCCTCGTCCCTGGTCGGGGGTACCAGGACAGGAGGATTTGTGAGCAGCCTCTTGAGTCTGCTGAGGGCTTCTTCGGCCTCAGGGGTCCAAGAAAAATGCTCGGATTTTCTCAAGAGCCGGTACAGAGGCAAACCTTTTTCGCCGAGGCGCGAGATGAATCGGCTCAGGGCCACAAGGCATCCCATGACCCTATGTACTCCCTTGAGGTCTCTGATTGGTCCCATGCTGGTTATGGCCGAGACCTTCTCTGGGTTGGCTTCAATGCCGCGTTCCGAGACTATGAATCCCAAGAGCATGCCTCAGGGGACCCCAAACACACACTTCTTGGGATTGAGCTTGATGCCCTTCTCTCGAAGGCATTTGAAGGTTATCCTCAAGTCGTTGACAAGATCCTTGGCCTTTCTAGTTTTGACCACGATGTCGTCTACATAGGCCTCGACGGTGTGCCCGATGTTGTCGCCAAAGACCTGGGTCATGCACTGCTGGTATGTGGCACCCGCGTTTCTAAGGCTGAAAGGCATAGTCACGTAGCAGTACATGCCGAATGGTGTGATGAAAGAAGTCGTGAGCTGGTCGGACTCTTTCATCTTAATTTGATGGTAACTAGAATACGCATCAAGGAAAGATAGGGTCTCGCACCCTGCAGTGGAATCAACGATTTGATCGATTCAGGGTAATGGAAAGGGGACTTTCGGATAGGCTTTGTTCAAACCGGTGTAGTCTACACACATCCTCCATTTCCTATTTTTCTTCTTGACTAACACGGGGTTAGCCAACCACTCTAGGTGGGACACTTCCCTGATGAACCCGGCCGCCAAGAGTTTCTGTATCTCCTCACCGATGGCCCTACGCTTTTCCTCGTCGAAGCGGCGTAGGCATTGCCTCGCCGGTCTAGACCCGGCTCGGATGTCTAGGGCATGCTCGGCGACCTCCCTCGGTATGCTCGGCATGTCCGAGGGACACCATGCGAATATGTCGGCATTCGCATGGAGAAAGTCGACGAGCACGGTTTCCTATTTGATATCAAGGGTGGCGCTGATCCTCAGCGCCCGGTCGTCGGGGCAGGGGGGGTCGACCGGGATGAGTTTGATGGTTTCCACGGGCTCGAATGCCCCCGCATGACGCTTGGAGTCAGGCACCTCGCCACTGAGTTGGTCAAGGTGGGCAATGAGGGTCTCGGCCTCCGCAAGAGCCTCAGCGTACTCGATGCATTCAATGTCGTAGTCGTATGCATGTTCGTACGTGGACTCAATCGTGATAACACCGCTAGCGCCTGGCATCTTGAGCTTGAGGTAGGTATAGTTGGGCACTGCCATGAACTTGGCGTAGCACGGCCGCCCCAGGATGGCATGGTAGGCTCCCTCGAACCCGACTACCTCGAAGGTGAGGACTTCCTTGCGGTAGTTGGAGGGGGTGCCGAAGCAGACAGGAAGGTCAATGCGCCTGATGGGTCGTGTGCGCTTCCCTAGTACGATGCTGTGGAAGGGGGCAATGCCGCCTTGGAGCCTCGACCGGTCGATCTCCAAGAGCTCCAGGGTATTGACGTAGAGGATGTTGAGGCCGCTGCCTCCATCCATCAACACCTTGGAGAGTCGAGTATTGCCGATGATCAAGTCAACGACCAGTGGGTACTGCCCGGGATTCGGAACATGGTCAGGGTGGTCATCTTGATCGAAGGTGATCACCTCCTAAGACCAGTCAAGGTACTGGGGGGTGGCCACCTTGATCAAGAAGACTTCTCGACGTTCTCTCTTGCGCTACCGCGCTGTAAGGCATGCCGAGGGTCCACCGAAGATCATGAAGGCGTTGCGTACCTCGAGGAACCCATCGTCCTTGTCTTCATCGCGGTCACCAGCGCCCTTCTGCTTGGCGTCGTCATCGGAGAGCCCGAGCCTAGCGTAGTAATGCCGCAGCATGGTGCAATCCTCGAGAGCGTGCTTGACCGGGCCCTGGTGGTAAGGGCAAGGTTTCTTGAGCATGTCATCGAAGGGCCTAGGGCCTTTGAAGCCTCGGGGGTTCTTGTGTTCTACGGCCGTGACCAGATCAGCCTCTAGGACCTCTTACTTCCCTAGGCGCCCCTTTTTCTTTCTCTTGGGGAGGTGGGAGGCTGAGGCCTCGGGGGCCTCGTCCCTCCGCTTCCCCTTGGTGTCGCTGTTGGAGAAGATGGCTCCAACAGCCTCCTCACCCGAGGCGAAGCTGGTGGCAATGTCGAGGAGTGCAGCAGCCGAGCGTGGCACATTGCGCCCTAACTCTCGAACCATGTCCTGGCAGGTAGTGCCGAAGAGGAAAGCCTAGACGATCTCTGAGTCGCCGACATTGGGTAACTCGGTGCATTGTTTGGAGAAGCACCGGATGAAGTCTCAGAGAGACTCGTCCGGCTTCTGGCGGTAGCTCTTAAGATCCCAGGAGTTCCCAGGGCGCACGTATGTGCCCTGGAAGTTCCTGACGAAGATCCTAACCAAGTCACGCCAGTCATGGATTTGTGAGAGAGGAAGGTGCTCGAGCCAGGCTCGCGTTGAGTCCGACAAGAGCAAGGGGAGGTTGCGGATGATGAGCAGGTCATCGTCCGCACCACCTAGCTGGCAGGCTAGGCGGTAATTGGCAAGCCAGAGTTTAGGGTTGGTCTCGCCGCTGTACTTTGCGAGATTGGCTGGTTGTCGAAACTGGGTAGGGAAAAGTGCAGCGCGGATGGCCCTGCTGAAGACCCAAGGGCTTGGCAGTTCAGGGGAAGGACTGCGGTCCTCTCCGCTGTCATAGCGACCACCTCGGTGTGGGTGGTATCCCCAAGTGGGCCCCTCGTTGTCGTGGCGTCGTCGCCTGCTGACCACCTCATGGTCTCCCTGTACCTCGCGTCGATTGTCGAGGCGGTCCAGAAGCACGGGGACCCTGTGGGCTATCGGCGCTCGGTTAGGCTCGAAACAAGCCAAGGCCTCCCTGTCCTACCGAGGCGGTGCCGTGGGCAGGTTCGAGGCGTCCCCGTGCCATCGGGAGGCGGAACTCTTAGCCTGCTGAACCGCGGTGGTCTCTAGGAGATCCCGGAGCTCGCCGCGGACCCGACGCCCCTCTATGGTAGAAGGCTCGGGCATTGCGCGGACCAGCATTGCTACGGCCGCGATGTTCTGGCTAGCGCGATTGAAGACTAGGGGTTGCTCACTCCCTTCGTCGTCATGGATGCGGTGATGCACATCGCGGGCCCTCCGTCGGGCTCCCCCGCCTTCACCGTGACCTCGCTGTTCTTGTTCGAGAGAGTCTCAAAGCTGCTGTAGAAAGAGTTGGTCTTGTTCAACCTTGGCCTGGAGCTATTCTAGGTCTAGGCGCTGAGGTCGAGCAAGAGCGACGTTCTCATTTCGTGCAGCCGGCAGGACATTGCGTGGGGGCGTGGCGTCGCCCGCACCTGGGCGAAGCGGGGAACGGCTACCTGCCCCCTCGTCCTCTTCGCCCGTCCTCGGCATCCCAAGCCCGATGTGAAAACACTCGCGAGTGGGGTCGTAAGTGCCTTCGTCGTCGGAGTCGGAGTAGCCGAAGCAGTAATCGCTTGCGGCCAAGAACTGGCGCAAAGCCCCAGGGTCGTGGAGTCCAAAGAAATCCACTCCTGGCCATGCCTCGTCCTCATCCGAGGAGTCGGCGTGGGTGCTTAGGTCGAGGCCGAAGCGTTAGCGGCGCTCTGAGGGTTCCTCGTGAGCGGCAGTGCAAACGTAGGCGTAAGAGGTGGCGGCATTTCTCAACCCGAAGGGGTATGGGGATGGTGCCATCGCCAGACTCTGCTCCGCCGGGATCGGCTCCTCAGGGAGTGGTGGGGCGGAGCTTGATGACTGGGCATCGCCGTGTGCCACCAGCAATTTTCCTTTGTCCAAGCTCAGGCTAGACAGGTCCTCAGCCAGGGACCCTATGCCAACAGCTGGTCGTAGGATGCCGGTGGTGAGCGGCATGCCATCCTAGATTCGCGTAGCTTTGGGGTGGTCATGCTCGCGTCGTGCCTGGCGGGCGCGGCGAGAGCAGCCGCCCGGGCGCCGCCTGCGCCTAGGCTACCGGTGCGTGACTTCATCGTCTGTTGGTGGGGCTCGAGGAGTGAGGAGTACCATGTCGTACCCATGCCATAGAGACATGAATTCTAGGCTCCCGAACCAAACCACCGCGCCGAGACGCAATGGTCGTACAGGGTCTGCCATCCGGAACTTGCTGGGATGACGAAATTGACACACAGAGGCCCCTACCTGGCGCGCCAACTGTCGGTGTTTCAGACCGGGGGGTCCTCAACCAACCAGTGAATTTGTTCTACGTGTTCCCAATCCCGGATGGTGATACAAAGAGACACAAGGTCTATACTGGTTCAGGCAATCGATGCCCTACGTCCAGTCTGAGAGATCAATCTTGTATTCCTTGCACCGAAGTACTCGTAGTAGGGGGTTACAAGCTAGGTGAGAGAGGGAGCTAGTCCTAGGTCTCGGCAAGGTGTCGTGTTGGCCGCTTGAGACATTGCTCTTAGGCGGCTAGGATGTGTGCGTGTGTTACCCTCTGTTACCGGGCGTCCTCCTCCTCCTTTTATAGCCTGAAGGGAGGACAAGGACAGTACATGAGCTAACTATACGGTGTCGTGTGAATAGAGGCGGCGTGTCCGGGCCCTGTAGCCTGTTCCTGTGGTGGCGTGGTCGTCGGAGTGGTCCGTCCTTGGAGCACTAGGGCGGTGTGGTCGTCCCATCCGATCCTATGCGTCGTGGGAGCCCCGGGACTGTCTCGGAGTGGGTGCGGCGGTGAACATGCAAGCCACTGTGGATGGACTGTGCGCGAGGCCGAGACTTGGTCAGTGCCGAGGCTACGCCATAGTGGAGGGGTCTCGGCAGGCACGAACCTCAAGATAGCCGAGACCTTGGTGTACAGTGCCGAGGCCTCAAGTGGGCGGCTGATCGTGGGCACAGCATTAGGACACCGTGGCCAGTAATCCCCGTCGTACCCTGTCCCAGCCGGTATGGCGCTGATCGTGGACACAGCATTAGGACACAGTGGCCGGTAATCCCCGCCGTGCCCTGTCCCGGCCGGTATGGCGCTGATGTGACCTCGGGTCCTGTCGGCCATTCTGTGGCGTTGAGCCATCGTCCGGCTGAGATTGCGGGAGTGGTTGAAGCATTAATGAGACATGACGCGCTGTCTGGAGGGTCGGTCGAGGCGGGGGGCGACGGGCTGCGGACGAGCCAGGCTCGAGCGACATGGAGAATGAGGCCTCACGCGAGACGGAGATCGGATTCCTTGCCGAGGCATGCTGCGAGAGGCCTCGCGCGATATGGAGAATGCGCCCCCTGCCGAGGCCTTCCATGGTGGGCCTCGCGCGAGGTAGAATTAGCGTCAGGGTACCGAGACCTCCTGCGCGAGTCTCGAGGCGAGGCGGGGGGCCTGGTGGGCTCAGTCGTCGTGGGTGAGGGGCCCACGTCTTACCTTCTAGCTTTATTTTTTGATGGGATTTTAGCGACCCTTTTGATTGTTCGCTCGAGGTACCCCATTCTAAGGTACCCGACAATATCTATCCGGTAGACATTCTCTATGCCCGACCCTTTCTCACGTTAAGATCTAGAAGCAAGGGTTGCAGAAAGAACACTAAGTAAAACTGGTCAGACTGCAAGAAACCTACGCCCCAGCGGCTTCGGTGTTTTTGCTCACCAGTGTGATCAAAGTTTTTTCACCCATACCCCGAGCTTTACAGCCTTAGCGACGGAAAGGGTTAGAACACATCAACCTTTTTATTACGCCGGTACCATAGCCGTTGAGTGTGGGGTCAGGCCTTCAACGTCGAGGACCTGGTGCTTCGCCTCGTCCAAAGCAACAAGAACCACCACAAGTCCTCTTCGCCGTGGGAGGGACCATACGTTATCGCAGAGGTGCTCCGACTAGGCATCTATAAGCTCAAGACCATCGACGGCGAAGTCTCCATCAACGCCTAGAACATCGGACAGCTATGTCGCTTTTACCCTTAATCTACGCATGCTTTCTCTTATCGGTTTCACTATCGACTCCTCGATCTTTAGTGACACCCGACCATAGCAATGGCAAGGGGTCGGGCCTCACTCGAGGGCAAGAGCATATCTATCTAGTAGACATTCTCTATGCCAAGCCCTTTCTCATGTTAAGATCTAGAAGTAAGGGTTGCGGAAACAAACGATGAGTAAAATTGGTCAGACCGCAAGAAACCTACGCCCTAGCAGCTACGACATTTTTGCTCACCAGCGTGATCAGAGTTTTTTGCCCGCATCCCAGGCTTTTTAGCCTTAACTATGGAAAGATTCGGAACGCATTAAAGAGTATATCTATCCGGTAGACATTCTCTATGGCCGACCCTTTCTCATGTTAAGATCTAGAAGCAAGGGTTGTGGAAACAAATGCTGAGTAAAACTGGTCAGACCGAGCAAAGTTTTTTGCTCACTAGCGTGATCAAAGTTTTTTGCCTACACCTAGAGCTCTTTAGCCTTAACTACGGAAAGAGTCAGAGCGCATTAAAGAGTATATCTACCCGACAAACATTCTCTGTGCTCGACCCTTTCTCACGTTAAGATCTAGAAGCAAGGGTTACAGAAACGAATGCTTAGTAAAACTGGTCAGACTGAAAGAAACCTATGTCCTAGCGGCTATGGCATTTTTGCTCACCAGCGTGATCAGAGTTTTTCACCCGTACCCCGAGCTTTACAGCCTTAACGACGGAAAGGGTTGGAATACATTAACCTTTTTATACAAAAAGGGGAGAAAGAGCTAAAAATCTATTTGACCATAACAAAATTTAAGAGCCTGTCCACTTATTATAAGTTCACCGCCTAGCTTATCTACCTAACTAATTTCTTGAGGGATGATCTCATCCCCCATCTCGATAGGTAAGTCCTATGCCAGAGGGCCCACCTCCTTCTTGATGTCGTCCAACTCGACGTCGGTGTAGACGGGCACGAGAACCATCACAGGTAAGGAGGTATACGGAGCTAAAAATGCTCCTACGGCCCATTTAGGCCCAGGAGTTTGAAGGCTGGCCCGCCGATGGGTTCACAGCCGCTCCGGGGCACCCTTAGAGTGAGGGATGGAAAGAGATGGGCCCACTAGCTGCCAATACCCGGGCACACAAACGTCGCGGGCATCCTGGCCCACGTTTGAGTCTTGGTCGGTTCTCAGTCCATGGTTTTTCCTCGAAGAAAGGCAATGAGCCCTTAGGACCAGTTGAACAAACCCAAGAACTATATGGATTGGTCACTGTAAATCTAGAGTCGATCACTAGCTGACCCATGCCAGACCCCCATGAATAGGAAGCCAGGGCCCCACTTGGACTAGCCGGTTAACAGCTCACCGAGCACCATATTTCGTCCATCGAGGAAAAACGTGGCATGGCTCAACCCCTCTGTTTTATCGAAAAAACGCTTAAGGGATGACGATCATAAAGACGAGCCAACCCTCAACTGTATCCCTGCTATCACGAGGGCTCGAGGGAAGTTGGACTCGCAAGGATACCAAACACGCGGTCGTAGGACGACGACGCGAGGACCGTCATAGGTAAGGAGGGACACGGAGCTGAAAACGCTCCTATGGCCCATTTAGGCCTAGGAGTTCGAAGGCTGGCCCTCCGATGGGTTCATAGCCGCTCTAGGGCACCCTTAGAGTGAGGGGTGGAAATGGATGGGCCCACTAGCAGCCAGTACCTAGGCGCATGAGCGTCGCGGGCATCCTGGCGCATGTTCGAGTCTTGGTCGTTTCCCAGTCCATGGTTTTTCCTCAAAGAAGGGTAACGAGCCCTTGGGACCGGTCGAACGGACCCAAAAACTATATGGATTGGCCACTGAGAATCTGGAGTTAGTCACCAGCTGACCCATGATGGATCCCCATGAACGAGAAGCCAGGGCCCCACTTGGACTAGCCCGTTAACAGCTCACCGAGCACCATGTTTCGTCCATCGAGGAAAAACATGGCACGGCTCAGCCCCTCTGTTTTATTGAAAAAATGCTTGAGGGATGACGATCACAAAGATGAGCCAACCCTCGACCGGACCCCTGCTACACGCGGGGGCTCGAGGGAAGTTGGACTCGCAAGGAGACCGAATGCGCGGTCGTAGTTTGACGGCGGACCGATCAGATCCTAGGGGACTGGAATCAGGAAACATCTTTTCGACCTCTTGAATCCTATGTTTACATGCCCCCAAGAAGGCTGATCACGACAAAAGGGAATCATCGTCCTACTAGGATGCCGCGGGCTACAAAAAGAAGGCCAAGGCCCTCAGAGTCCTCCCGTCTGGAAAAGCCTTCAAAAGAGTATTCTACTCCTCCGCAGTCTCGGGGTCTACTGTCGGGTATCGATATTAGGAATACCCAAAGCAAGGAAGTTAGCGCCCACGCTGACTTCCCCGGATGGCTCGAGATGTATTAAAAGGTCTCGCCCGACCGCAAGGACGTGGGCTCTATCTCGCCCGACCTCGAGGCCGCGGGCTCCATCACGCCCAACCCCAAGGACGCGGGTTCTGTCTCACCCAAGGCCGCAGGCTCCGTCTTGCCCGACCTCGAGGCCACGGGCTCCGTCTCGCCCGACCCCTTAGGTGTGGGCTCCATCTCGCCCAACCCTAAGGACGTGGTTTCCATCTCGCCCAAGGTCGTGGGCTCTTTCTCGCCCGACCTCGAGGACGCGGGTTTCGTCTCTTCCGACGGGGACCCATACCGCCATCAACCACTCCAGGTCCAAGCGTATGGGCCTAGGTCAAAACTCTGACGTCAGGGAAGAGGCTGGCACGCCTCGATGTAACCCGTGGCCATGACGGACCATACCTATGGATTCATATCAAAAATAGTGTCGGGGGTGCCGGTGTTGTTCTGCCTAATCCTCGTACGGATACTGCTTGACGCGTCAGTTCACCATGACGCCCGCCGAGACGGAGTGAAACGCTATGACTGGCAGATGACGCCTGCGCATGGCACCAGTGACGAACAGGGCTACAACATGAGCCATCCCTGTTGACATCTACAGGATCGGCGAGACCCGCATGAAGGAGAAGAAGGACCCAACAGCCTTAGAAGCCATCTTCTCTCTCTCATTCTTCTCCTTTTCCTCCTCTGTAACCCGCACTTTCCTTTCGCTTATAGAAGGGGAAGCAGGGCACCCCATGAAATGGGGATCATGCCAAGGTGGACAGGGGATCTTGACACAAGAGCATGACACGAGCACACAACTGAGCGGCAAGCGAGCTCTCAGCACCCGTTCACTTCTTCCACCAGAGACTTGGGATCCTCTCACTCTCTTGCCTGTTTGTAACCCCTACTACAAACCAAGTGCTGGTAATACGAGCAGCAACGAACTGGACGTAGAGACGTTCCGCCTGAACTAGTATAAACCCTTGTGTCCTCCGACCACATCATCTGAGCCAGACGCGCAAATATAAATTTACTCGTCGTTGGTCCGAAAACACCGACAGTATAATTGCCTCTAGTGCTATCTAAAGATGAATTTGTTGTAATCCCACAAGTAAATAGTGGAAGATGATTTAGTTGGTTTGGTCCAATGGTTTTTACTCCGATTTTCAGGGTTTCTACATTAAATATGATGTCTTGCAATTTGATGTGATGAGTGGCTACAACTAGTCGGGACTGCGGTTCGTGTGATCATTTTCAATCAATTGCCAATGCGGTTGATGTGATGACAACTGGTTGCAGCCAGTTGTGACTGCTGTTATACCGTCCATTTATCTGTGTGATGCATATGTTTCCATTCGTGAGTAGGTGATGATTTTGCGATGATTTTATATTGCAATGAAATTAGTGCTTTCATTGTCAGCAAGTTTGTGTTTGTGTGGTTATGCCAACACCCCCTTCATTATTACAAACAAAAACTGAAAATAAAGATACGTGCATGCATGTGTATCAATAAATACAGAGAAGAGGGGGAAAACTATATTCATTAGCTGTGGGTGGACGATTGTCACCATGTCTCCAAATCATGTAGATATAATTTCACTCAAATTGGATATATGCACATCATCTTGTTTCATGATATATAGATATTGTTTATCTTCTCCATGTATATGATATATCGGTGTTAGGATGTGTTTGGGAGGAACTCTTTCGTGCCCACTCCGTTGTCTGCGCCAGAGCCCTTCGGACATAGGCACATTTTATGGATTCGTCATGATTTGACTCCCAAAAGCACTTATCCGCATGGAGTCATTTAGAATAGCTCTGTCCGCTTCAGACACCAAAACAGGTGTAGAAGTTGGTGCAAACGCCACACCAAATAGACGCTAAGAGAAAACTAACTAGTCAAATGCACGACAAGTATACCCATTATTTGTCATCGGCACAAGCAGTACTCTCTCGGTCCTAAAATAAATATCATTTTCACTTTCCAAGAAGTCCAACATTTTTAACTTTGATCAAACATATATAAGAAAATATTTATATTTATGGTGCATAATTAGCATCATTAATGAACCATTAAATATATTTTCATCATATATTTGTTTAGAGATATAAATATTGTTAATATTTTCTATAAGTCTAAGTTAAATTAAAGAAAGTTTGACCAACACGTACTCCATGGCTACAATTATATTTTTAAGACAGAGGGACTACGTCATATGCTGCTATGCAAGATATCACAACTCAGGTCAACTTGAGTACCGTAGAGAATATGATTCATCACTTGTCAAACTGTACGTCATGTTTACGTGGAAATTTTGAAGATCTGTACTAGTACTGCTAGGGCCTCCTGCAACTGCAAAGCAATGGCACGGGATTCAACGCCACTAACAAGAAGCCTAGATTGCTAGCTAGTGATCCTCATCTATTTAGGGCCTGCGTGAGACACTGGAGTGCGTCCAAATAGTCAAACTTTTCTGGGCTAGCCTGTTCCGGATACAGCGAGTAGCGTTTGGGTTTGGATCAGACTCCGCTGATGCAAAAGCAGCCAGCGAGCCTGGACCGAGAAATAAAAGTGAAATCCGTTTCTCAAGAGCTTCCTCTCTTCCTCGCACGTAGTGGCGACGTATAGGATGTGCCAACGCTTCCTGCGTTGCAGGGGATTCCGAGACCTCGCGTGCGACTGCAAGCGGCCGTGACGGGTGCCTCTGCCAGAGGAGGCACACCTGGTAACACAGGCAGTATACCTCGATGATCTGCCTGGGACCACCACGACCACCCCTCGCGATCACAGCTAGCGGCCCGCAGTGGTCCGCTGGAATCGGGTGGAGCTATGTTGGGTGCCGTTGGCCACGTCGGTGAAGGGCGTGACGCCAAAGCAGGCGACATTGGAGGTCGCCGAGGAGTGGACAGCAGCATGGTGGTGTTGGCTGACTACATCGCCGCTGCTGCCGCCCGGGCCATTCATCGACTAGCGTGACAAGCTACGGAGGTACCTCTCTGATCTCGATCCATTGACACTAATGCCAGGTCTGGACACCTCACATGCTAGGCGTGACATCATGAACGACCCGATGCTGAAGGAGTTCATAGCCTCGCTCGCTGCCAGCCGGGCCATGAGAGGCCCTTCACTGGGGCGCCTGCCTCCAACTCTGGCGACCGCTCCTCCGTGAGATGAGGTCCCATCGGAGGCCAACTGCGAAGGCACCTGCGCTCCACCGGAAGGCAACACGTGTTAGCCTAGCACGTTGATTCCGCAGATCCAGCGTGCTTTGGTGACCGTCCTAGCGCTTCCTCGACGAAGTGTCCTGCTCAGTGGGCCACAGATCCACCGCTGTCAGGGGCAATCACAGGTGATGCCACCATGGGTGGCGCAGCCCATGCCATCGGGTGTCGATGCATCTACGGAGGATGCCACGGGCTTTCCACCATGCTTCGGTCCGGCCAAGCCCTTGAAGAACGATGGCCTGCCGAGGGACGACCACTTTGACTGTGGTCAGCGACACACCTCAACAGCTTTACCGAGCGAGTGCTGCAGAAGGTTGTCTCCCTGTTAATTCGTCAGCCTCCCAAGCAATTGTCAACCGCTACGCTGGTGCTACTGTTGCGGAGCACGCGTCTGGCGGCTTAGAGCCTCTCTCGGGTGATTCAGCCTACGGCTATAATCTTGCAGACCTCCTAGGGCGCTTGCGACAAGCACACCGTTTTGATGGTTAAACTCTTCTACCTTAATTACAATGATGCATGAACTTTTTGCATATTCGAGAAAAAAAATCATATGGTTTACAATTGGTTTTCACAGCTCACAACAATTCTTTTTTCGCACCTCACAACAATTTCATGAGACCTCAATATACTTTTTGAATGTAGCAGGTGTGTGTTGTCGAAGCATTCATTCGAGCCTTCATATTATTATCATTATATATAGGCTTCGCTGCTACGGAACTCAGAAAGGCGGTGCTTGTGGTAGGTTTGATCATGCAGGTGTCTAAGCTACCTAGACGCCTAGACACATATCCGTCTGTGCAGTTGTAGGCATTTTAAGCACGTCGAGATTCAATCGCTTTGTTTTGCAAATGCAATTTGGACCTCAAAATTCTCTGGTCCCTCAGCATGCAACCTGACTTAACATCCGTGGAAACCGCTGTGCTGTTCTTCGACTGATGTTGCTACTGAAATTTGACAAGACCACCAGTGCCTGTGCCTATTCCAACACTGGACCGGGCCGCACCGTATCACCCTGGGCATTCGGTTAAAACCGACGAATTGGTTCGGTTTGTTCGGCTCTTGTAAACTTCGGTTTGCAGAAATCAACAACTGATTGGTTTTCCACATAAACGAAAACCGACGAATTCGGTGTCGGTTTGCTCGGTTCGGTTTTTCGGTTCCACCGAACCAACCGAGGCAAACACCAGAACAAATCAATAGGGAGAATGAAGAACGGCAGAACGGACAAATCGAGCAAGGTACAGTGGTCCGCTGATGCCGCCTGCAGCCGCGATGTCCCACTCCGATGTCCTGCTCAACTCGCGCTCGCAGGTGCTAGTGCTGCTCGCGACGAGCGTCGCAGCCGATTCGCCTTCCAGGTCCCACCGCGCCGCTCGCGCCGCCGTCGATTTGCCTGGCCAGCAAGCCGCTGTCGTCGGCCTCAACTGTCGATTCACCGGAAGCGGCCCGCCACTGTCGCCGCTCGCTTGGCATTGCGCGCCGCCGCCGCCACCTGAAGCTGCTCGCGCCGCCTCCGACTCCGAGGCTGCCAGGCTGGGCTAGGGTTACGAGTGCCGCCGACCCGCCGTCACTGGTCGCCGCTGCAACTTGCGTGGTGCGTGGATGGATGGATAGGGTTGTTGGGACGAGTGAATGAGTGATACAGGTCGCGTGCGGCAGCTGGCTGGGCTATACTCGAGTAACTTGGAGACTTGGAGTGTGGTGGGCCTTTATTGGGCTGGGCTGTCGCTTGCTGCTCCGTGTGCTGGCTGCTGGCTCACTGCTTTTATTTAGCCTGTGTTGCTTGCTACTGAACACTGCTTGGTTGCTCGGTGTTTCGGCTCGGTGGCACCCAGAAACCGAAACCGAGGCCGAACACCGAAGTTCACTGAACTTAAAACCGAAACCGAAACCGAAGACCGAAAAAACCGAAATTTCGGTTTGGTTCGGTTCGGTCTTGGGTTTTTGGTGAAAATGTGCCCAGTCTGAGCACCGTAAGGCAATCCCAACAATCGAGATTCGTTCGTTCTGGGTTCAGATTTACTTAGGGCGTGATTGGTGGGCTGAACCGGGCTGTCCCCGCACCGTTTAGTTGTCTGACTTCATTCATGCGGCGTGTTTGGTTGCCCTCCTCGTACCTTTTGCCTGTATCCTTTCATTCATCTACCCTCCTTCATCCCGCACAACTTCGTCTTCTCAATTTTCACTTCCCTCTCCATGCAGGATGGCTTGATTCAGGCATGGCACAGAGACCCATGTGTCATACACTCAAAACTTACATCCATACATGCAACCAATCAAGATGTCATATTATACTGGACCAACAACAAAGACAACCAAACATGAGTGAGTGCACGATTTGAACATGCATCTCACCATCCTGGACCGGCTCTCCATCCCGGCTCCCCCTCGTCAAAGCAACCAATCACGCCCTTATTGCGCAAAAACGAACATCAGTTTCTCTGCAATACCAAATCCATGAAAGTTTCATCTATCATTCTTGGCACTAGGCAGCACAACACAGAATCCCATTTCTTCTTTGGCCGGCGTCCCGACACGGCTGCTTTGTCCGTCAATTTCTTGATGTGGGTAAGCAGCATGTTATTATGTCAGTCACTTCCATCAGCCAAGAGCACTGGTTTTGCCGCAGCGGACAGCACGAGGTGAGTGAACGCAGGAACACTTATACGTACTATTACAGATGGAGCACGGCACAGACAGTGACTACTGGAGAGTGAAATGTGCCAACAGCCTACGGGCAAGTAAATTGTTAGTTGAGCTCATATGTTGTTGCCACGGCCATGTCATAATCAAACAGCGCCCCCCTTGAAACAGACTTGTGATTCTCATGTTGGACCCAAGGTCATGCCACCATCAGGGAGTGTGCTGTCTTGGGCAGTTTCTTGCAAATTTGACTTGCTCATGATGAGGGCGGCCACAAACGTCGTTGTCCATCTCGCTATTCACCAGGCTGCCCCCGGTCAGCTGATTAAAAACATGTTGTCAATGACAAATCCTAATGAAAGACCTCTGCTCACATGTATCTTTCCGCAACAAGGTCTTATCTTTGATCACCGATATTTTCTATTTGAACATGCATAAGTCGTCATATTATGAAACTGCCGTACGTTGAAATCAATTCTATACATATGATTTTGGTGATTCCAGTCCATATGCTTTAACATAATATATATTAGATCCTGTTTAGTTCTATTTGTCATGGCAAAAGATTAGCCCCTAAACTTTTGCTGCTAAACTTTAGTCTTGCTTGAGGTGTTTAGATCTATGGCAAAAGTTTGGATTAAAAGTGCAAAATAAGATGTCTTTCACACTTTCCAGTGCTTTTAGCCCAAATGGCAAAACTTTAGCACCTCTCTTTTGCTTCACCTGTTTAGATCCATTTACCCAAAACATGGGCTAAAAGCGTTGGGCAAAAGTTTTGACATGAACCATGTCTAAAATATACTTGCTCCATCTAAAAAAGAATGTCATCCTAGGTTTAGATTAATTCAAACTGACTAGGTTTATTAAAAGTATGCATTCAGAACAGGAAAACAGATTGCTTTGCTTCTCGGTAATTTTTTTAAAATTTCCACGGCGAGCACCATAGTAAAAAATGACAGGAGGATATAGAAACTAGAAATAAAAAAAGGCGGAGCATTAAACGACGGGAAGACCAGAAATAAGACTGCAGCAGACGATTATATATGATAAATGTGAACGCAGCAGCGCAGCCCTTGTAGTGCTGTTTATAGTAGGATGCAGAATGTAATAGCATTTAGAAAGGCGACGGCAGCGTATAATATGCACGGATCATCCCTTCACTTGGGGATCGGAAGATGCATGCATTTGGCCGCTACGCTAGCTTGCATTAATTGCTTGGTGTCGTCGTCGCCTTCCTGTTGTGATCGATCAGTAGGTGCTGCCGTTGTTGTTGGGTGGCGTGGCGTCGGTGACCACCTCCATCATGGTTCCCTGCTGGTCGGCCTTGCGCTTGCGTGCCTCGATGATCTGCTGGGTGTTCTTGTAGAACATGGCGTACAGGACCAGCTGACCCAGCGCGAACAGCACGCCCAGCCCGTTGGGGATCTGCATGCGAGATTATTGCAGTGGCCATTCATCATCATCAATCAGCAGTACATACATGACGAGAAATAAAAACAGCAGAGATTGACTCTAGGTAGGACTAATGCTCTGGAGGTGGGTTCGGTCAGGTGCACAATATATAACATACAGGCCCTGTTCGGCTTACTGAAACTTGGCTGAATTAGCTGAAAAACACTGTACTGTTCTGACTAAATTATTAGGAGAGAAAACACTATTTCAGCTAAAAAAACAAGCTTAATGGTACGGATTATAAGGTAAGCCGAACGGAGCCACATATGAAAATGGATAGGATGGAAGAACCAGTTGGCTGAAGAGTACAAGTGTACTGGTTGCCTGATCCAAGGGGTATCAAGCAGAGGAGAGACTGTAGACCGTGGTGTGGGAATGGCAGTGTCCTACAGGATAGAGATAAGACGGTGTCGTGTACTAATGTTGTCGAGTACCGTGCCCAGGCCTTCAAATTCAGTCGTCAGATGCAGAAGATAGAAGTATATACATGCGCGTAGGTCCATGGATCCACATCCACCTGTGCAGATTTTTGCTGATATATATACCGGCCAATATGACGTACGATGCAAAAGCATGAATCCAAGTTACTAGAAGGCGCTGCATTGGGAGTATCGACCAGCAGATAGCTGTGGACGGACGCGAACCCGATCCCAGAGCCGGTACGTACGTCCAGACCGGACACAGATGATTGACTCGATCGGCTGATGAATGGAGGACGGTGGAGTGATGTGCATGCATCCAACACAACACGGCATGCAGAGCAGGGCTTGTGTCGTAGGTGTAGTTGGATCGACTAGGTGGAGGAGCTGCAGGGGGCTCGACGATCCACTCCACGGACGCTAGCTCTCGTCGCTAGGGCGAGTAGCCAAGTAGCGTTGATGGGAACAAGAAATGGCCCCTGCTGTGCTTTAAGACTGATTGGCGCTGTTCAGTTGTTCTCCGATGGCGACGTTGCCATCATCAACCGACGACCGCAAGCACACGGACAAGCGCTCGCTCGCTGCAGGAGCCGTGGAGAAAGCAAAGTAGCTAGCTAGCAAGCGTCGTCGGTTGCGTCCGCCGCGGAGGCGCGGACGCCAGGCCTCGCAACCGGTGGGCGACCGCGGCCGCGTGCTGTGTGGAAGTGGGAACGCGCGCGCGCGACAAATCGCCAAGATTTGGTGGGTGCCGCGCGCGACAGCGACGGCGCGTGCGCGTCCTGGGCGCCCATAGGCGGATCGAGTTGCCCGGGTTGGGCTGGTCAGGTTGGAGGCTCGGCTGGTACTCCCTCCCCAACACGAGGGAATTAGTCGTCACAAGCTGCAAAAAACTTGCTGTCGTTGCATGTATTTCAAGCAAAGGCCTAGGGCGGTAGGGATGGGAATATGTGGGTCGATCCGAGCTTGGTCTTCGATCTAGTACCATAGCCTTAAGGCCAATTTTAGAGGTCACACATGACACATAGGTTAACCGGCCTATCTCATCTCACTATTAAAAGACTATCATCTCTAGCTTACTAATGGATAGTATGGGTGCCGCACGCGACAGCGACGACGTGTGCGTCTAAACGGACAGAGTTGGGTTGGGGTTGGAGCCTCGGCTGCCGCTAAGTAAGCTTGACGCCATTGCAACTGTACATTTGCCCTCGTAGTCGGAGGCCCTACCTTAAGCACAACTATGACCTTCTATGACAATTTGTTCATGTCCATGCATACCGCATGATGAATCGGGTATTAATATAATATTGGTAATGGTATCCACATGCACCACCATAGTGCATGCCGTGGCCTCAAGGATATACATTATTCTCTATCTCAAAAAGAATGTTATCCTAGATTTGAATTAAGTTAAACTTCATTAAATTATACTTAACACAAGGATAAACTTTACTAAATGTTATCCTATAGAAATTAATGTCAACATTTGTATCTCAAGTAGATTTCAAATAAAAGTATATCTCATTATTCATTTACTAATATTTATTATGCGTCATAAATGTTAATATTTTTTATATGTATAGTCAAAGTTGAAACCGATTGACTACTTGAAAATGAGAATGACCTTTCTTTTTGAGCCTAAGGGAGTATATTTGAGATCTCACATGGTGAAGTTGCATAGACATGTAATTGAACAGCATCATCAAAATATGTAGAACCCGTAAAAATGAAATCTATTTATGGGTTCAACAACAAACCCGCTTGCATCCGAAAACCCCCGTGTCAATTTCCACCTAAGTTAAGCATGCCCACAGCCCACTTGTCCACGGCCTTAAAGTAGTCACTGCCAGATTCCCACTAATGTACTAGCTAGAGCTGCTGAGCTAGTATGCTAGGTAAACAAACTGAATATACAATTTATCCAACAAGTTACTAGTAGTAGTTGCTTACGGTGATGTAGACATCGAAGCGGATGAGCGCGTAGGCGGTCCAGCAGATGCTATTCGCGAGGGAGGCCAAGGACAGGAACAGGGGCATGTATTCCACGCTCTTTGTCTGGATCACCATTTTCTGAGCAATCATACAAAAGCACACACGCAGCACGAAGGAAAAAAACTTTAGTATCATCATGAATAAAACATGGACAAAATCACGACATCCATGTGAAAAAGAACTGAGCGAATACCTTCAGCAATAACAATGCATGAACTGCATGCACCAAAAAAAAAAGAGAGCATTGGTATTTTTTCCAAATGAATCAAAGGAAGTCTATTCGTTCTACGTAGTAGACTGTATACTTGACAGCTGCTGTGAAAGGCAAGATGGAAAACAATCGACATTCGACCGCAGGGTTAGGCATGCGTCTCTGTGTGGTTTGTTTACTGTATTCTCCAATGAATAAGGGTGTGTTTAGTTCGCGAAATGAAAATTTTTGGATGTCACATTAGATGTTTCGGGGATGTCGGAAGGGGTTTTCGGATACTAATAAAAAAAACTAATTACATAGCTCGCCTGGAAACTGCGAGACGAATTTATTAAGCCTAATTAATCCATCATTAGTGCATGTTGGTTACTGTAGCACTTATGGCTAATCATGGCCTAATTAGGCTTAAAATATTCGTCTCGCGATTTTCAACCAAACTGTACAATTAGTTTTTTTTCGTCTATATTTAATACTCCATGCATGTGCCGTAAGATTCAATGTGACATTTTGGGGTGAAAATTTTTGGGAACTAAACATGGGCTAAATCTCGGTGGGCATGCAGTCAAATGAAATAAAAAATGACCAATGCCATGTTCGTTTCCTATGCTACGTTCCAATCAGCTGCAGTGATTTAATCAGTCAGTTAAGAAAAACAAAACGTTATCCCCTAGGACCACACCCACCTACAATATAATAATACTTGATCCTTCCTGAAAAGAACAAAATTCTATTACAATGCAAGTTTACTAAATTTATAAAAAGCCATTAATACCAAGATGTCAAATAAATGTTAATAGACTAAGTATACAATGTATTTTATAGTATATGGCCCTGTTTGGCTGGTATTAAATCGATTCTGCTAATTTGTATGGCTGGTTTGCTGTGAGAGAAAAATATTGTTCCACGGCTGATTTGTACGGATTAAAGCCGGCTGAATAGCACAAGCGAACATAGCCATATATCTCTTTGGTGTCATAAATATTAATATATTTTTTTAATTTTGATAAAGATAATTTAACTAAAACATGACTCGACTTACAAATTTTTTTTCTAAACCGAGGTAGCACTACTACAGTACTACTAGTAAAACACTTTAGGAGGACGTGGTTAGTGGTAACCAAAAGTTTGTCATCCAATAATAATTAATCGATTAACTAATATGTCTAGGTGGTCACACCAGTCACATGCTGCAGCCATATACGCACCGCACGCAATATACAGGTAGCTAGTAGTACGAGTATCCGTGTAGCTAACATACGCACCATGACACAGAGCGGCGCAGCGTACATGCCGGTGCCGAAGAAGACGGAGACGATGCCGACGATCATGGACCTGCGCTCGTGCGTGTGCGCGAGGCTGAGCACCAGCGCGCCCAGGGTGATGACGAAGGCGACCTCGGCGGCGAACAGGAGGACGACCTTGCGGCGCACCGCCCCCGCGGAGCAGAGGATGAAGAGCGCGACGTAGGAGAGCTGGATGAGCATGCCGGTGCCGTTGATGGTGATCACCAGCATGCTGTGCGGGTGCACCAGCGGCAGGCCGTACAGCACCCACATCATGCAGTTCAGGAGGGTCGCCACGTACGGGATCGGCGAGTACTGCTCCACGGCACGCTTCTTCCAGATGCCGATGAAAGTTGGCCTGTGAATGCATTTGTTGTATTTGATAATTTATTACTAGTATATAGTATGTACGTCTTACGTGTATGTATATGTGCGTACTGATATTCATAAATACAATTGTGTTTGTTTGCGCAAAGTCAACTGTCATCAAGTTTGTGACATTTTCTCTTCAGTACGTTGATAATAAAATAATGAGGAGTGGAATTAATGGATTCTTACACCGGGGAGAGGAAGAGCACAAGGGCGGTCCCATTGCCTGCAACAACGTAACACCCACAAAATTAAATTAATGGATTCATCCAGTTTTGGATCAAACTTCTTGCACTAGTTACAACAGACGAGAAGAAAAAAATTAGTGAGTGTACGTAGTAGTTCCAAATTGGAAAGAAGACATGAAAGCTCGTGATAAGGATGAACTAATAACATCTATAACGTCTTTGGGATTGGGCGCACCAAAGACAAAGCAAAAGCAAAAGAAAACAAACCGAGGAGGAGAATGCAAGGAAAAGGAAGTCGCAGGAAATGAAAAAAAAAGCCGGTCCACCCGCGTGATGGGCCGGAGGAGCGAGACCGTGCTGCAGCTACAATTTTTTTTTTTGATGTCTGCTGCAGCTACCGCTGCCGCCGTGGGTATGTTCGTCATGCATGCGTATGGCATGTTCATCAAAGTTCTCACAATAATGAAAGAAAGGGACCGGCATGCAGCGACCTTGGAAGATACGAGGGATGCGTGGACTCACCGATGACGCCGATAGCCGTACGGATGGTCTCCTTCGAGACCATGGTCGGTGGCGCGAGCGAGCTTTGCTTTGGCCGACGGATCGGAGAGATAGCCGGTCGTCGACTCCCTAAGCTAAGAAAGAGAGAGGGCGATCTATGAGAAATGTAGCGGGAGGAACAAGCTCCTCGATCTCTCCACCTTTTGTGCTCCTGCCGAGTGACACAGGCACAAGGCACCGAGGGGCCCCTTAAATAGAGGAAGCACGAGAAAGAAAGAGGACACCTTTGGTGGACCATCACGCGGCCCATTTCTGCAGCTCCGTCTCTATCTCTATCTCTATCTCTATCTCTATCTGCTGCACAAAACACATGATACCACAACATATCTCTGAGACGTACTCTAGCTGTAGCGTCTCCTCCTCTGCGTATGTGTGTCGTGTACATCTGGTGGATGATATATATGGCTACGTACACTCTTTGTGGCACTCGAGTAGGGATCCCTCCTAACTGATCGAGGCCTTCACATGTCGTTGATGCGACGGGGGCATGCAAAAGGCAAGAGGAATGATACATACGGCCACGCGCAGGGCGTCGAGGTGGCCACGCTTGGGCCCAGCCCGGTGCACCGTCACGTGGGGAGAGAGGGAGAAGAAGAGGAGGCGCGGCTGGGGGCGCGAGCGGCGGCGGCGCGGTAGGGAGGAGCGGGACGACCGGGAAGGAACGAGGCTTCCTTTGTATTTAGGCAGGCGACCGGGAGCGGCGACGGGCGCACAGTAGCCGGGACGGGCCTCAGCCATGGAAACGAAGATCAAACGGACGAAACTAAGTTTGCTATCGTGGCCAGGCTAAGCGACGGCCAAAGCTCGCTGCTTTGATAGTAAGAAATGTACCAGCAGTTACACATCATCATTATTATTTCAGCTTGTGAAGCAATATACGTAGTAGCTGCAACGTACCCATGGTTTACGTATGCGTGGGCCGGACTGCCCAAGAGATAAACCTTCGTTCCTTAGTTGACTTTTTGGCTATCTTTTCTACGCACAATCTTTTTTTTAAATCTTTCGGTAGTTGTTTGCAGACCGTACATATACACACGCGTCCACAATTGAAAACTATTTGATTTAAAAAAAACATATCTACATTGGATAATATCTTTGGTCACCACGCCTCTATTTTATCTTAGCTTGTTCAAGTATAACATAATGAATAAGTATAATAATCAGCTATTCAGTCTCTCCATCTACGAATAAAGTCATTCTAAAGGTTTTATATATTAGGACAGAGTAAGAAAGGAGAGGGTAAATTAATGAATGTGATATCCCATAAATATGGTAGGCATTAATAATTAAATGATGAGAGGGAAGGGACGGATTAGGCAAAACAAAGTATATTTATGAAAAAAAGATTATTTATCACTAGCAAATGTGTCCGTGAGTTGCAACGGGAGAAAACAATTATCAAACATTAATGAGAGATGAGGACAAGAGTGTTGCATATTTATTTATATTTTACCTTTTTTTATAAAAATTATTTTGAAAAGCTATAAGTTTTATATAAGCACGATATATAATATTAAGAATAATGTTACTTATCCAACTAAGTCTGTATCGTATTATATAAAATATAATTTGATAGATTTTTTCCTTTCATTGTAAAGCACAAAAATATAATTAATCCCTACCCTATTCATAACAAACATTAAATTTGGTCCAAGCATCAAATTTTTGTCTCTTTAACATTAGAGATTTGATTAGACAATAAACCATTCAATATTTCAATTTATGTTTTCATCAATTAGTTCCTATATAAAAAATACATCAACAACTTAGTAGTGAGAATTTTTATTTCTTAGCGAAGGGACAATGGTTCAAAGACGTATAATGTTACAATTATTTGTTAACCCAAAATATAGCATTTATGATTTGTAGTAAGAAATATTCCCAAATCATACTTAAAAAGGCGACTTGAAAGATAGGCAAATAAATATGATAAATAAATTTTATTTAGAATGGGAATAAATATCATAACGTGGACAGTCAACTTATTTTATATACTTAAAACAGAAAACTGGGATGCTGGGAAAAAACTTAATAAACTAATTTTCTATATATCAAAGCAGGTTGGTTTAGCCGCCTCTCAGGGTGGCCACGTCACCCCGAATTCTCCTGACCGTCCGATCGTCCGTCTTGTGGCCCATATTTCTTGTAGCGGCTTTCGCTTGAATCAGCTTCATGCAGATCCTCATCGCTCTGCGTTGATTTTGCCAGCTTCTACTACGTCGGCTCCGAATCTGGTCGATCAAATATAAACAGTAGCTTCTGCTTCTCCT
The DNA here is from genome assembly GCF_019320115.1 of Miscanthus floridulus. Lineage (NCBI taxonomy): Eukaryota > Viridiplantae > Streptophyta > Magnoliopsida > Poales > Poaceae > Miscanthus > Miscanthus floridulus. The sequence goes on along the minus strand of NC_089586.1, from coordinate 54,785,542 downwards.
TCTGGATTCTTCTCAAAATATCTCGCCTCCTCTTCCTCTCCCGAGCTCGACGCCTCTCCTCTCGGTCGCGGAACGCCGCCTCCACTGCCTCCGCCCCCGGCTTCCCTTCCTTCCTCTCTCCCTCTCTCTCCCGACGTGGCGCCGTGTGGCAGCGGGCCTCAGCGCCGTCGCTTCACTGCGTGAGGCGCGGGCGGCGCCACGCCGGCCCCGGGTTGCGCTGGACCTCCGCGTGTCGGCCCCGGCGGCAGCCGTCCCTGGCCAAAACGCGGCGCGTGGGTGCCCCGCCATTGCCCGCCGGCCCGGGTGCCCCCCAACGTGGACTCCTTCCACAGCTCCACGTCTGCTCCTCTGCTCCATGAAACCCTAGGTGCCTGTGCTCGACGACCCCGGCTACGCATCGCCTCTTCCTCTCCGGCAGTGGCGCCGATGGCTCAACTTGGCGGCAGATCGGTGGTGCCTCACCCCTCCACCCGTGCTTCCGCGGCGACGGAGGTGGGTCACCCCCTCCTCTCCTCTCTCCTGCTCCACAGAAGCCCAGCCACTAGGTATGGATGCCTATGGGCACTTCCCCTACTGTATTTGTGCTTCAGCTACAGGGTTTAGTTCCCTAGATTTAAGGATTGATTTATTCGGATTTGTTACCGGACATGGATGAGGGATTAGAGGCAAGTGTTTAGTTTGCTTTCTTTCTTAGCTTCGTTTAGCGGCACATGGATTCCTGTTGTTACCGGTGATGAACTATGCACATTGTTACCGCTGAGACTTCATCGTTCTGTGACTTTGGGAGTTTTACCTTTTAGTGGTGTTTTCATATTGGTATCTACCTATCTAAGTGCCTTCACTTATAGATTTAAATTTCATCTCTATTTTGTTCCATATTTTGCTATGTTCTTCTAACATGTTTTCCTTTTGTAAATGCAAGGTTTAGTAGAAGAGTAAAATACTTCGATGTTGTAGATCATGTGCAGGTGACATACTACATATCTAGAATATCTTCAGGTAAATTATTTGAAACCATGACAATCTGATTCTATAGTTTTAAAGACATGAAAAATAACAAGGAAAATGGCCTATTCATACTTCTTTTGTTGTTTTTCCTGTTACTGTGAACAAAACATTCACCAGGTGTGAAAGGATCAAGATGCCCAAGAGGAGGGAGGGGTGAATTGGGCTAATTCTAAATTTCTTTGCAATAATTAAACTCTACGGTTAGCCCAATTAACCCCTTATGCCTAGAAAGTGTTTCTATTGATCTAACACACAAAAGTTTAGCACCCTAAGTTCCAATCCTACTCTAGCATGGTAATTCTAGGATTATAGATGACAAGAATTGAATTGCTCAAAGTAAAGAGAGAAGGAGGAACGCGACGATGTTTTGCCGAGGTATCAGAGAGTCACCACTCCCCACTAGTCCTCGTTGGAGCACCCGCTCAAGGGTGTAGCTCCCCCTTGATCCGCGCAAGGAGCAAGTGCTCTCTATGGATTGATTCTTCGACACTCCATCGCGGTGAATCACCCACAACCGCTCACAACTTGAGTTGGGTCATCCACAAGCTTCGCCGGATGATCACCAAGCTCTCCAATCACCACGAAGCCGTCTAGGTGATGGCGATCACCAAGAGTAACAAGCATGAACTCTCACTTGACCACGATAAGCCTAATGAGAAGGGTGGATGCACACTTTGCTACTCTTGATCTCACTAATGAGGGCTCTCTTTGGGATTCTCAAATCTCAATCACCTCACTAGGACCTTGCTCTTCTTGGCACTCTCAAAGGTGTTTCTCAGCTGTTGGAATGAGCAAAAGTACCCCCACACACAAATGGAGGAAGTATTTATAACATGGGCTGAAAAATGAACCGTTATGTGCCTCTAGCTACAAAGTAGATTGGAATGGCCGATGGTGTTGATCCCAAGCCCGAGGTCCCTACTCTCCTTTATATAGGCAGGAGAGGTAGGGTTACAGAGAGGGCGATCAGGCTAACAAATTGAGTTCCTAGTTTGTTACATGATATGCGTAACAGATAGATCCTAGCTATCATCCAGATACATCTGCCTTGGTTCGCCTTGATCTCCAAGTTGGTCGATCGCGTCAGCCTTCATGGGCCTCCTCCTTGGTAGCTGCTGGGCCGATAGCTCAGTGATGGTCACTTATACGAGCGGTGCAGGTACTCCTAGCCCATATATCTGACAGTAGCCCCCTTAGGACTTAATGATAAGCTATTATATAACCTTAGTCCTTGGGATGTCGCAGTCTCCCCTGCAAATTCTATGTACTGTAAGTACGTACTAGTAAGCACCTTCGAGCAGTGCAATTAGATATACCCAAGCATTTGGGGAGCTAGTATGTTGCCGTTCGAGTGCCAAGAACATTTCTCAGGTAGCGAGAATCTTCTTCAAGCAACAAGCGGGGCGGCGGTACGCCGTACATCAAGGAACATAGTTCCTTGGCCTGGCTCGGGTGGTGCACCTTATATTGGGAAACGTAGTTTCCTAGGCATAGCCCTCGGGACGTTGTCAACGTCACATTCGGGTGGTGGCACCTGCTAACCGGAAGCATGGCTTCTAGGACACCCGCAGGTGCTGTGGTTGGGTGGTAGCACTGCGGTACTCGGGAGGTCGGTTATTGGGGTATTCCAACATTCAATTAGTGGTTGTGCATCATTAAGTCCTAGTAGTAAAACAATAATGTGGACGGGGTAGTTGCACCTCTGTCACTTTGCGTGTCACTATGCTTGTTAATTTTTGGGTGACCTGATTTGGGTCATTTGGTTAACAATACTAAGGGCGTCACGTTTTTCTTCGAGACTCGTTAGGTAACAGATCTCGAATTCTCGTGGTCCTCATTAGTGAAAAGAGCAAGGTCATTGTCTTGGAGCCCTAAGGCCAATATAATAGTATCCCGAGCTAGGAATTATTGTGGGTGAGTAACGAACGCGTGAGCAGCTATGGGCAGTTGCACATATTACTCTTCGAGCTGTGTGGGGTGTACGACCCCGGATACCCACGGCAGACCACATGGGTTGCACCCCTAGGGGTGGCCTAGCCCACAAGACGAAGCCTTGCGGGGCACGGCGCTGCTCGGCGCGTCTCGCAAGACACCGGGAAGATATCCTAAAGATACTACAAGATCTGTTAGGATACGTATGATCCCATGATTCCTGTAATCTGTTATTACTTTTCAGTTATCTCCTAGATCTAACCGACTTGTAACCCTGCCCCCCGGACTATATAAGGCGGGCATGGACCCCCTCCGAACACACGCAATATCATACGATAGCCATTACATTCCAACAGACCACAGGAGTAGGGTATTATGTCACGCCAATGGCCCAAACCTGTCTAACTCTTGTGTCTCTGTTGCCTTCTTGTTCTTGATTACACGCATCTCCGCCAATCAATCTACCTTCGTGGGATACCCCTTGGAGGACTCCCGATGATATTCTATCTACAGTTGGCGCGCCAGATAGGGGTGTGCGTGCGGTTTCCATGTCGAACAAGATGGTACGTTTTGCAGGCTCTTCGTCCCTCCCACAGCCCGACCAGATCTTCACGGTCGGATTGATCTCCTAGATCATCAACGCTGATGGAGTCGGAGAGCTCATCAAGCCAGTGCAGATCAATACTGTGCTGATCACCCCAACACCTGCGACTACAGATCCGATCTTGGAACTGCCTCCAAGGTCGTCTTCACTAACAATTCGCCACCTGCTTCTCCGCTACCCGAGGAGGCAAATCAACAACAACGATCTGATCGCATCCATTGATCAGGTTGGCCAGAAGCTTGCTGATTGCCTCTCCATCACAGAATCGGCTCTGACCAGTCTGGTCTAACGTCGACCACCCTCCAATTCAGATCTATCAGAGGAGGATCAAGAAACTCCAAGGGTTATGGCTCTACCCTTCGGGCTCACCAGCATCACTGCCACCTATCAAGATGCCCTAAGGGGCAACCTCGCTGACCTGGTGAGAAATGTCCATCCTCTCGCCGATCAGATTGCCAACCAGCTCTCGCTGACTATCAACATGCTACACATCGTCCGACGCCCCGAAGCATCCCTCCAAACCATCTTGGAGGAAAATCCAGAGTCCAAGTCCTAGGGCTCTACGGAGACCGTCGCCAAAACTACCGCCATACAACCTCCTTTCCTACCCTTCCGTGGAGGCATAATTTTCAATATCAGCATCGACAACCCCCATGGGATGGGGAAATGGAGGAGGACCGCGCCGCTCATGTTAATAGGAACATCAATCGTGCGCAGCGCCGAGCAAATGAGGCTGCCCTTGTGCTAGTCGAGGCTGCTCGTAACAATCAGCTCAACTCGCAAGGAAGGCCATGCCCACTCCAACGCAACATCGACGATGAATTTGTCCGTGTTGATAGCCATGAGGTCTACAAGACACCGAGCACCAACTTGGCCGTGGCCACCAATGAGCTCGCCCAACTCCCGCAAACACCGAAGGTCGCCAAGGTCACCGCTATGCTTAAAGCGACACACTGCCAGGTCAAGGAGACCCACCAGGATCAAAGACCTTCCTACTCGACGAGATAGATTCACCGATCCACTGCACCAAGATCTAATCGCCGCCCCCACCAAAGTCGTTTTGCCAACTAGCACCACGACGATGGACAACCTCTCCAGGGGGAGCTAGAGGCAACCGCATCGACCACCCTCGCCAACATGACTAGGAAGTCGACCAGGACGTCCGAGCGCACGTCAACAATCTCTGAGACACGCGACGTCATATCATCGAGCGCCGTTTCTCTCGCCATGAAGAAGAAGTACGCCACCGTCAAGAGTACAAGCAAGAGTTCGGTAATCCAAACTCAGCTCTCCAGCTGCTCAACATCAGCAATGCCACAGATCATGACAATGATGATTCCAAAGGGCCCCGAGCATTCACGAGGGCACTCCGAATACTCCAGTGGCCTCATGGTTTCAAAATCACTGGGGTCGAGCCCTATGAGGGATGGATGAACCCCACACAGTGGCTACAAGCTTATGCCACTGCTGTGCGCACCGCCTAGGGAGATACCAGCGTCATGGCGAACTATCTTCCCATCATGCTCACGCTAACTATGATGAACTGGTTCACAAGCCTCGCCTCGGACTCCATTGGATCCTAGGAAGAGCTAAAGAAAGCCTTCACCAACAACTACATGGCTACGTGCACTTGGTAGGGCACCAAGCATGATCTGAACCGCATCTACCAGAAGCTGTCTGAGCTCCTCCGTAGCTACATCAGACGCTTTTCTGAGATGAGGAATTCTATTCCCAACATCACGGAAGAAGAGGTCTTCACCACCTTCGTATGAGGACTCCATCACCGCGACCTCCGCTCCAAGTTCAATCGCAAGCCGCCTAAGGGGATTGGCGAGATGATTACAACTGCCGATCAGTACACCGAAGTATGCTTCAACGAGGATACGGGCACTCATCGTCCAACTCGCCACAACGACAAGTGACCCGATGACTGGCACCACAGCGACTATAGCTACGACGATTACAGTCACCTTTGGGACAGTGGCCGTGATAAGCCAGAAGGGTCCAAATCTGGTCAATATCGCCACCACCGACTAGACCACATTGTTGCCACCATTGACAAACCTCGCGCCAAGCGCAACTATGATGAGCAGTACAAGAAGATCCTTGAAGGCCCGTGCCCTCTCCACAAAAACAACAAGCATAAGATGAAGGACTGCCTTGGCTTGGCTAAGGAGTTTCAGGCTAAAAAATCAGACGACGATGACAACGATAGAGTCGGAGGCCATCGACCACCTGGGGGCAACAACAATACCTTTCAGGATCACAACAAAGTGGTCACCACCATCTTTGGGGGCCTCGCCACCGTCGAGAGCAGAAGAGATCGGAAGCTCACCGCCCGTCGGGTGCTCACCATCAACGAGGAAGACGTCATCGCCAACCCCAGCTACCGCCCCTGGTCCGAGGTTCCTAGTACGTTCAATAGGGCCAACCAGTGGGCGGACATCCCTTACACAAGGTGTTTCTCCCTCATTCTTGATACAACCATTAGGAAAATACTTTTTAGGAAAGTACTCATCGACGACGGATGCGCCCTGAACCTCCTCTTCGTTAGAGCCCTAAAGGAGCTGGGCCTTAGGATAGGAGACCTTGCACCCTTTGACTCCTCCTTCTGGGGTGTGGTACCTGGTAGGGCATCCAAACTGCTTGGAGAGATCACCCTCCTAGTACAGTTCGGCACGGCTAGCAACTACCGCGTCGAGCACATCAACTTCTATGTTGTCGACTTCAACACTGCCTACCATGCCATACTTGGTCGGCCAGCTCTGGCTAAGTTCATGGCCATACCACACTACGCCTATCTAGTGCTGAAGATGCCTTCGCCTGCAGGAGTCCTGGCCCTATGGGCCAACCTCTCCATCACCTACGCCTATGAGATAGAGAGTCTTGCCCTCGTTGAAGCCACTGACCTCTCCATACAGATGGCTAGCGTGGTCATCGACGCTAAGACAGTGCCCGCCGATGACCTAGAGATCCCAGCGCTGGAGCCTCCACGCGCCTCCGCCAAGTCCAAGGAAACCAAGGAGGTCAGTCTTGGCCTCGATGACCCCTCCAAGACCATCAAGATTGGGGCTCACCTTGTCCCCAAATAGGAAAGCATGCTCGCCTTCATCCTATGTGCCAACACCGACGTGTTTGCTTGGAAACCTGCAGACATGCCGGGGGTACCACGGGAGAAGATCGAGCACTCCTTAAATGTCTCACCGACTACCAAACCGATCAAGCAGAAACTCCGATGATTCACGCCACACATGAAGGAGGCTATTAGGGTGGAAATAAAACAGCTCCTAGCTATCAGATTTATTAAAGAAGTGTATCATCCTGAGTGGTTAGCAAACCCTATTCTTATTCAAAAAAAGAATAAAGGATGGAGAATGTGCGTTGATTACACTGATCTCAACAAACACTGCCCTAAAGACCCCTTTGGTTTGACTCAGATAGACGAGGTTGTAGACTCCACCACCGGCTGTGAACTGCTCTTCTTCCTCGATTGTTACTCCGGCTATCACTAGATATCCCTAAAAGAGGATGACCAGATCAAAACATCATTCATCATGCCTTTTGGTGCGTATTGCTATACCACCATGTCCTTTGGACTCAAGAACACCGGGGTGACCTTCCAAAGGGCCATCTAGATGTGCCTCGATCAATAGATAGGCCACAACGTCGAAGCTTACATTAACTATGTGGTCGTCAAGTCCAAGACCCTCGATAATCTCATCGCAGACCTCGAAGAAACATTCGCCAACCTGAAATGATACAGATAGAAGTTAAACCCTTCAAAGTGCATCTTTGGAGTTCCATCCGACATACTCCTAGGCTACATTATCAGTGCCTATGGCATCAAGCCCAACCCTGATAAGGTATCTGCCATCACCAAAATGAAATGGCCAACCTATGTAAAGGACATACAGAAGCTTATGGCCTGCATGGCTGCTCTCTGCCGCTTTATATCGCGCCTCAATAAAAAGGGACTACCATTCTTCAAACTCCTCAAGGCCTCTGAGTGCTTCTCCTAGTTGGAGGAGGCAGATACAGCTTTTGAGCAGCTCAAGTTATTTCTAATGAAGCCTCCGATCATGATGGCACCTCGACCAGACGAAACCCTACTAATCTACATCGCTGCCACTTCTTGCGTCGTTAGCACAGCTATCGTCGTCGAACATGAGGAGGCCGGACATGCCTATAAGGTGCAATGTCTGGTCTACTTCATCAAGAAGAGGCTATATCAGAAAGAGGAAAAGCATCCGGTCAGATGGCTCAAAGAGCTCCTAGCTGTGGTCTAGGGACTGCACACTCAAGCTAGTCGTAGCACCATTGTGTCTCCATATTTTTTGGTCTATGGATCAGAAGCCATACTCCTAGCGGACATTGCCTTCCGAGCACCTAGGGTGTAACATTATAATGAAGAGCAAGCCGCAACTGTTCGGACAGAGGATGTCAATAGGGCCGAAGAAGAGTGCCTAATCACTTGCATCCACATAGCTAAAGACCTAGAAGGCTTACGAAGATACTACAACCGCAACATCAAAGGTCGTTCATTTGCCATCGGCGACCTCATTCTTCGCAGAAAATAGAAAACCAAAGGGATGCACAAGCTCTTCTCCTCTTGGGAAGGGCCTTACGTGGTCAAAGAGGTTATCTGACTAGGGTCTTACCGGCTATATGACTTGGATAGAATTGATATCCCCAATTCATGGCACATCGAGCACCTTATATGTTTCTATCCTTGAAACGCTCTAGATATGTATTCTCCACTCCATAATGAATGAAGTTTTTGTCGCCATAATTTGTCTCCATTATATCTCCATTATGGTTTAATCTCCATTTGCGGTCGCCAGCTCTAAGCTACTCCTTAACAAACTCCAATACATGATCTTCATAAATGATCCGCCATGTTTCTCCATATCTCCAAGATATTTCGCCAACCGCTGAGCAGCACACGTTCCGCTCTGTGTGCTTTGGAGAAAACCTAGTCTCCGATCTCTCCCTACATGTGCTATGGGCTCTACGCTCTGCGTTATGGGTGGTTGGCTGTGGTTCCTTGGTCACGTCTGTTCCTCCTACACGTGCACGGGCTCCACGCTCGATGTTATGGAATATGGGCTAGCCAAGGCCAAGAGCTCAGTAACGAACTAACTACTCGGACGCTACTTATACTACATATAAACACGTAGGGTTAACACTACAACAATTTTCACCAAAATACTGGCAAACTGCATAAACATGCACATGTTACTTTACAACATTTATACACATACATAAATGATTGTCTGCGCCCACATGCGTATTAACTATCCTCTCCAGCTATTACACATCACTCTGCGAGCAGGTCATTATGTTTGGCCCTCCCTATCCACCTCACCGAATAGGCTGACGTCTCTGGCCAGCCTCTTCGCCGTGTCCTCCACCTCATCTTCAAGCTGCTGCTGCTTCGTTGCACCAGTCCCTCTTGCGATTTCGGCCCCTATCGCTTGTAGATCGATGGTAGGGTAATGAGACCGGACTACTGCTAGGGCATGGGTAACAGCGGAAATAGTGGCATCATGGTTGAAGCTTTTGAAGTTCTCCCACGCTGCCTTGCACCTATCAATGATGGTGTCTGAACGAGGTGGCCAATCGTCGGGCTAAGGTGCTGCCTCCATGTCGATGTAGTCAAGCACCGGCCTGACTCCGGCCACCACGGCATTGAGCTTTTGCCTCTGGGTTTGCGCCTCCAACTCTAGCACATCGAACTAGGCCTTGGTCCTTTGACGGTATTCTACAAGCACCGAGAAGATCCGTCAAGCGATTAAGTCACTTAAGCAACAACTCTGACCACAAACTACTCACCTTTTAGCTCCTCGCCTAGATGCCTTCTTCTCCTCCTCTTGGAGTTGACCAACAACCTGACGTAACTGGACGATATCCACATCTTGCTCTACAAAAGTGATGATCATCAACAATATCAAAGCTGTTTAGCAATATAGAACAAGTTCACCAATTTGTAGTACCTTTTTCTGCTCGGAGAGGCTTCTCAACTACTTAGAGCTATGCTCTAGCTGCACGGAGCTGCCACACAACTGCTCGAACATGCTCGCCAGCTGCTCAGATAAGGCCCCCTTTTGGTATTCCAGGCCCTGTGCATTAGATTCAACAAGATCCCGCTCGCGCAGGGCCCTCTGGATGTTTTCTCCATAAGCTTCAGCGCCTCCTTTTGTTTTTCATTCTCCTCAGCGAGGGGCTCCATCCTCTTGATCAGCTATCACCGTTGCTCAGCAGTTCGTGCTATGCCCTACAAAAGCAACAAGATTATGAAGAACTCCAAACTCCGATGACATAGACAGACATTGCCGATGCAATACTAACCTTGATCTGCTTTATCACCGTGGAAAGGGTAGACTCTAGCATCCTAACTTCCCTGGTGGTGTCCTCCTCTTCCACCACCACAACTTCATCGCCCTGCTTATGGAGGATCCAGATGGCTTAAGGTCGAGCTTCCTCACACTCAATCTCTTCCACTTTGTCCTACTCCGTAGCTGGTGGCACCACCAGGGGGCTTGGTGGGCGCACAACGTGTTTGACCACGCCCTCCGATGCCTTAGGGAGCGCCGTCTGCTCCTCTGGCACCACTAGTTTCTCCGCTCTAGACTCTAGCACAGCGTCGGCAACTCTAGCATCTGCCTCTGAAGAACTGGCAGCTCCCGCTGTTGCCCCGGGCACCACTGTAGGCTCATCTGCCATCGGCGCCAACCATTCTCCACCGCCATGTCCATTAGCAGTGACAGTTGACTCCTCTATAGGCCATCGAGTGTCTGGGGACTCCGGGATAGGGTCTATCGGCATTGCCTCTGTGCTGGGACCAGCCCCCGGCTGTTCGCCAGTTTGGACGGATGGATTTAGATCCTCTGTCCGCCTCACTCTGCATCAGATTAGCTCGTCAATCGCCGCAACTATAAGGATCCATTAGCAAGCTAAATCCAAGGAAAAGAAACATACACGACGGCCTCTCGGTAAATGGTTCTGAACCGGCGCTGCCTCCCTAAGCCCCTAGGCGTGGCTCTGGGGTCAACCCGCGTGCCATAGGCTAAAGGTTTCGTGGTCCCCACCTTTGGCCTCTCCTCTACCTGTCGCCCAAGGACTCCCTTCGCTTGTTGCTTGGGGACTCCCTTTGCCTGCTGCTCGAGGACTACCTCCCCTCCCTTCGATTGCACCTCTACGCACGTGTTGCGTGGAGGCGCTTTAGTGCTCGGTGGAGGAGCCACTGGAGCCCTATCATCATCTGACCACTCAGACATCGCCGCACTCTGCATCCGAGTGGTCTAGTCGCCATCAAGCGAGATGCCACCCGGCTTGCGGGGAGCAGCACCTGCCGTCTTCCTCTTCTTCTGGGCTAGCTCATCTGTCGCTGCCCTCTTCCCTTGGACTTTCTCCAACACCAGGAGGGAGTCTCTGTTCGACCAGTGTTCGCACCTCCGGACGCCGATGATACGCTGATAGCACCTTCCTTAGGCTGAGTTGTTGCCCAGGCATCCACTGCCTTTGACCAATCGCTCCTCGGCACGCTCGAGAAGTACACCACTCGTTCCTATGAATGGATTTTTCCACAAGTGAATTAGTTCACTGCTCGGCAACGGTACATGATAAAAAAGGATCATGAACAAACAATTGAGATGTTTACTTGAGGAGGCGGGTTCATACAGTTGAAGGGCCTGGTCTGCCCTGACACACTTAATGAGGAATTTGGAGTGAATAGCTCTACGTCCTGCTCTACCACATCATCCCTCGTCAGCCTCTCCGTCCTCTCCCGGGTGCCGTCGGTGTCCCCCTTGAAGTCAAAGCCCACATGGGCCCTCTCCTTACAGGGCTGAGCATGGTGCACTATGAAGCTCGCCACCACTAGTCGTCGTTCATCTTCATGCCCTTTATTAGGCCGAGGAGCTCCTTCACCTGATCCATATCACCATTGCTTGGCTTCTCTGACCAGCTCTTCTGGTTCTCCAAAACATGGTCGACGTCACAACAGATGGCAGGATGGCTCTGCTTCATGTCGAACCATCTGGCGCTCCACCCCTTTAGTGACATGTTCAGTGGTACAATGATGTACTCGCCTACCATCCCATCATGGAGTTTGAGATACATGCCGTAGACCACACTGGAACCGTCATCGCCCTTCTTTAGCCAGAACAGGTGACGGAAGAGGTTGAAGTGGGGAAGAACTCTGAGATACGCCTCACAGAAATGGATAAAGATAGAGATGTGCAAGATGGTGTTTGGGTGGAGATTACACAGACAAACTCTCTAGAACTCCATCAGATCCCTCAAGAAAGGATGAATAGGAAATCCTAACCCACGCCAGAAGTAATCTTCAAATACTATAGCTTTGTTGGTATGAGGCATTGGGTAGGGCTCACCGTTGGCCGGCCACCATCTGGCGGTGACACGGTCTAGAAGAACGCTCACCTCCACCATCCTATTGATCTCTGCCTCCCCCATGAGTGACAGCACCCACTCATTGTCACAGCTGGCTCCGGCTGCCGCCTTCTTTGGGTTTCCAACTCCCCTCTTCGACGCCATCTCTCAGATCTGGTTTGGGATTAGCAGCGGAAGCGCATATGAATCTAGAAGTGCAAGGGCTAAGGAGGAAGACGAAGTAGCAAAGTGGCAAAGGTGGGAGCGTTGAGCGCGGCGGCGTAGTTATAAAGCACTCCCCCTACCTTTTGCATTCGAGGGTTTTTGGGAAACTGCTCCATGATGTGCGCCTCTCCGAATTCTCCGAAACTACATGGTGGGCCATTACCTAGGCTTTTACGCAACTACAGCCCGCATCGCCCATTTTTTGCCACAATTTGTTACTGCTCACCGAATATTCACTAACTTCTCTGCAATCCATTAAGGCTCAGTAGCTCCTACTGTATAGCCGCTACTCTGGTTTTTCTCCACGATTTTGTTTTCTCCAAAATTTCCATTTGTGGATTGGGGACTGTGTCATCAATATGACTTGGTTCCTCACCACACTAGGGACTTTCTTCTGTTGACTATTGTTTCTAACCCTGGCACCACATGACAACGTCACCTACTATCAGGCTCGGGGACTAAGTGGGCACTTCACCTTGTGGTGAATGTGCTTTTCACATCTCAGGGCTACACCCAAGGACTGGCTGCCTGCTCGGCTGGTCTTCTGCTTTTCTTCTACTTTGGACCCTAGCACCACGTGACTACATCACCTACTGTCATGCTTGGGGACTAAGTGGGCACACTTCACCTCACGGTGAGTGTGTTTGCTTTAATCTAGAAGACTTTGCGCCTCCTAAAGTTGAAGAAGACTATGAGGAAATTTTCAATTTTGGACTTGAGCTCCTTACATCCTTATGGCAAGCCTTACTTGGGATACACTACTTGGTGACAGTTAACACTGCTCGCCGATGGTTCACAACTATTTGGCAACTCATCACGGTGGTTGGACCATGAGTTTGACTGCTCGGCTTTGTTCGCACCTACTCGGACAAGCTCAAGACGGTGTTGCACAACGGATACAAGGCGCTCCGGGACTAGCTATGGGGGTATGACCCCGAATACCCATGGCAGACCACATGCACTGCGTCCTCAGGGGTGGCCCAGCCCACAAGACGAAGCCTTGCGGGACACGGCTGAAAGCTCTAGTTTGGTTTTTGTGAATTGATGAAACCCTAAGTGCTAACCTAGTTTATCAAGTAATCATGAGATAGGTAGCACACTTCAAGTGATGAAGCAAATGAAGATCATAGCATGATGATGATGATACCATGATGATGATCAAATGCTTGGACTTGGAAAGAAGAAAGAGAAAAACAAAAAGCTCAAGGCAAAGGTATAAACCATAGGAGCTATTTTGTTTTGGTGATCAAGACACTTAGAGAGTGTGATCACATTTAGGATTGATAGCCATACTATTAAGAGGGGTGAAACTCATATCGGAATGCGGTTATCAAAGTGCCACTAGATGCTCTACCTCATTGCATATGCATTTAGGATCTAGTGGAGTGCTAACACCCTTGAAAATATTTGTGAAAATATGCTAGCACATGTGCACAAGGTGATACACTTGGTGGTTGGCACATTTGATCAAGGGTGGTGAAGTTTGGGAGCAAGGGTAAGAAACTCCACTGGCGCCCTAGACAGAAAAGACAGAGGTCACTGGGAGTGACCGGACGCTGGCCACGGTTAGACCGGCACGTCCAGTCAGATTTATCAGCGAAGACGCTGGCGTCGGTCAAACGATAGGATGTTGGGTTGCTCTACAACCAGACGCTGGTAGGGTGCATTCGGTCAGTGCTGACATACGCTGACATGAGGTGCATAGAGGAGACGTTGAATGACCAGACGCTGGGTGAGTCCGATCGGGCATGACCGGTCCAGTCATGAAAATTCGCATTTGGAACCTTACTGGAAATGACCGGACGCTGAGGTCCAGCGTCTAGTCACTTTCTAACTAATGCATCTGGTCATCTCTTGACTATTGGGATTGGGTGAACATTATTTGAAGTGGGGGACATGTGGTGTGAATCACGTGACTGGACGCTGAAGGCCAGCGTCCGGTTGATTGGACCAGAGCGTCCGGTCACCCCGTGCTATACCCAATGAAGGGGTACAACGGCTCTATTTCATGGGAGCTTCTATTTAAGCCCCATGGCCAGCTCAAGCTCACTCTCTTGGCCATTTGCATTAACATAGCAACCTTGTGAGCTTAGCCAAAGCCCTCCCACTCATCTCCATCATTGATTCATCATCTTTGTGAGATTGGGAGAGAATCCAAGTGCATTGCTTGAGTGATTGCATCTAGAGGCACTTGGTGTTCGTGTTTCGCTATAGGATTAGCTTGTTACTCTTGGTGGTTGCCACCACCTAGATGGCTTGGAGCAGCGAGGATCATTGAGCGGAGGTTGGTGATTGTCTCTAGCTCCGATCGTGGTGATTGTGAGGGGTTCTTGACCTTTCCCCGGTGGAGAGCCAAAAGGTACTCTAGTGGATTGCTCATGGCTTGTGTGATCCTCATCTTATGTTGGTTGTGTGGCACCCTATTGAGGGTTTAGCATATGAAGTCAATTAGCGCATGAACTTCCAAGTGAGTGAATCTCCACAACAAGGACTAGCTTGCCGGCAAGCAAGTGAACCTCGGTAAAAAATCATTATGTTCATCATTGATTCCGAGGTGATTGGTCTTCATTGTTATTCATCCTTGTGATTGATTGGTTCCTTCATCTACACGGTGGTATAACCTTCTTTATCACTCTCTTTACATTACCGCAAACTAGTTATCAAGCTCTTTAGTGTAGCTAGTTGTGAGAGCTTGCTTGGTTGATTGGTGTGGCTCTTTAGTTAGCCTTTGAGAGCACACTAACATAGGGTAGTGTCATAGCTATTGTGTGAATAGATACTATCTAAACTAGAATTGTGGTTGGTGGCTTGCATTTTGAGTAGGCTAGCACAACACTTGCTTCGCCTCATAATTGTCTAACCATTTTGTTAAGTGTTGTTGTAGAAATTTTTATTAGGCTATTCACCCCCCCTCTAGCCATTAGGACCTTTCAACGGCGCTGCTTGGCGCATCTCACAAGACACCAGAAAGATATCCTAAAGATACTATGAGATCTGTTAGGATACGTATGATCCCATGATTCTTGTAATCTGTTATTACTTTCCGATTATCTCCTAGATCTAACTAACTTGTAACCCTGCCCTCGGACTATATAAGGTGGGCAGGGACCCCCTCTAAACACACACAATATCATATGATAGCCAATACATTCCAATAGACCACAGGAGTAGGGTATTACATCACGCCGATGACCCAAACCTGTCTAACTCTTGTGTCTCTATTGCCTTCTTGTTCTTGATTACACGCATCTCTGCCGATCAATCTACCTTCATGGGATACCCCTCGGAGGACTGTCGACGATATTCTATCGACAAGCTGGTAATGAGTAGAATGAGTGAACGTCTGTGTCCTAATGATTAGGAGGTAGCAGGACAAAGCCTAACTAGTGGGGGCACATCGTAAAACTCTTTTTCTAGATTCCAGGAGCTTGTACTTTGGTTACAGCCATGGGCCAACCAGTTTTTCGGTTCCCCACAAAGGGGCACACATCCATCAAAATAAGGTACTTTGAGCTCGCCTAGACATTGGGAGATTTACATGACACCGAGTGTTAGAGGTTTTAGGGTCAGACTGGCAACCCTTTCGAATACCCCCTAACTCTAGTAGGGGCAGGGTTGATAGTGAATGAATCACTACCGCTTACACCTACTACAACGGTGAGCCAGGCTAAGTTCTCGATTTGAGTGTCAGATCACTCACCTGCACTGGCTTGGGTGATGGTACATCGAGTTTTGGGCCATTGGGCCCCATGGTTCCCGTGGTTGCATGGATGGATTCCTTCTTGGCAAAGTTGAGGCATCGGTTTCGGTGGCTCGTTTCCCCACATATTTCTCAGAAGGTGTCCCCTCAGAGATCGTGGGGACGTGGCCTAGCCTTAACTGACAACACCGCTTGAAGAGATTTTTGGAATTCCATTAGCCATGCGCGTCCCCTGCCTATAAAAATAGAGAAAGAGGACGGGATTAGTAAGCTTGTGCTATAGCTTTTGTATTCTTACCTTCCATAGTTTGCCATAGTCTCCCCCGAGCCTTTGTTCATCATCCATGGCTGGTGACAAACTTGCAAGGGTAGAGATGGAGGAGGAGGAGACCGCCAGGAAGCACGTGTTCTAGGGCCCTGTTATTCTCTATGAGGCGCTGGTGCAACTCAGGTAAGTGCAGATCTGCCCCATGATCTTGTCGGGAAAGGAGGCGATCTAAGCGAGTCATCTGTTGTAGGGCGATCTTGATGGTCCATCCTACTCCAAGGCTCTCCTTGATGGGGATGATCCATCATCGCGTCAACTTCCATTGTGGCGAGGCGGTGACGAGGGAGGTGTGCTTGACATAGTACAGGAGGCCGATGTGATGCATGAAGCCCTTCGTGATGTCACTCAAGAGGAAAGGCGGCTGAGAGAGTATATCTTAGTTGCTAGGGCGGCGCTTGACCCCAAAAATGGAGTGGCCAACGAGGCCAAGGCCGTGGTAGTGGCAACCCAGGCAGAGCTTGCTGGTGAGTTGGGTTTTGTTTCTTCAAGATCTGTCCAAACTGCGTCTTAACGAGGGCAATTCTGATCCCACCCCTTTTCTTTATAGACATTAAGGAGCAACTGGCCGCCACATAGGACGAGGAGGCTGGGCGGCGGTGGCCCAGCGAGGATCTAGCCAGGCTATTGGTGGAGGCTGCCCATTGTTGGCATTTCTTAATGTCTACAAAAGTTAATCCGCAAATGTACAGAATTACCATTGTATTTTTCACCAGGAAGTATTCAAGGTATTGTATTTCCACAGGGAATGGAGGTATTTCTTCTAGCTAATTCATCCAAGGACAACACAAGGGTAAAGATGGAAAGGGTAGAGATGGATTCCTATGGCTTTTGGTTCTATGATAAGATAAACTCTAATTTTACTTGCTTAATTTGGGCACCGGCTTACGCCTGGCCTGCCAAGTGAACTAGCCTATGACTCTACATTGAACCCGAACGTGGGGGATTATAAGGGACAGACATGGCTGTCACCACCTACCATCTACCCCTCAACTATGGGACACGAGGCAAACGATGGTAGCCTCTAGCCTAGACACCACATCTATGCTATCGACTACTACTCTAATGTCCACGTAGGGTTATCCTTCTTCATCAGGGCCCTCTACTAGACCATCCACCATGGTGACGGATGACGAACCCGCAAACAAGCAACAGTATAGCTTAACTAATCAAAAGACTTTTATAACCAAAGGAACCACAAACACTTACTAAGATACCCGTTGAGGTACAAAGCCGGTGTTTGTCGAGGTACAAGCGGGGAGACACCGACAAGTCTGGCTCTTTCCCAAACTCTCCCTCACATCTCTCCATATTTCTCTTCTAGAGCTAGCTAGGGCCTAAGCCCATGGAGTGGTGTTGCTCTTGCTCTTACTTTGGTGCTCTTCTCTTGTGTGTTGTTGTGTATGAGGAGGCCTGCCCTTGCTTATATAGCTTCTCCAAGGGCGGTTTGCTGCGTATTTTTTGTAACCCCCACCACAACTAACCTCAGGTGCATTCAATGTAATGCCTCCTGAAGGGTGGGCCTAACAGGTGGCACAGGGGGGGCACCCTAGGTGGTTCCTCCTTGCACCACCTTCGTGTGGGTGGTTGCTTGATGGGCCTAGAGCATAGCAACATGGGTGTTAGGCCTAGGTTCACAGGGGCACTTTGCATGATTGCGAATTCTTAGTCATATTTCCATGCTTTTCATATAAGTCACCCTGTAAAAAGGCAATTCACCAAAACTAATGGAACTTGTGAGTTGTAAGCCCTAATTCTAAGTTTGGTGTCTATTTAAGTGGTTTTTGTATAAATGTTGGCAGTTAAAAGTGTGCATTAAGGACCACCAACAAACTCCACCACACTTAGTCTTTGCTCATCCTTGAGTAAAGTTTAAGGACTAAGATGGGTCATCTCCTTGATATGACATCTGCATACAAGTTATTCCAAGCTTCAACTGCACTTGTGAACTTTGGAGTGTCTACCACATTATCTTGGGTAATTGAATAATGGAACAACATGGATTCAAAATACCCTTGCATCAATCAGTTTAGAAACTAGGGTTTTTCATTTGATTTTAAAATGTAAACATAGCTTAGCTCCTCAAATGATTCGCTCAGATCGCTCGTATTTGTATTTGGTTCCTCACCAAGGCATATCATAGTGTTGCCTTCATTCTTTCCTACTTCTAGAAAGCTTATATGGATCTTTGGGTAGGAAAATATTTGAAGGCATACTTACTCTGCATATTTTATTAAGTCAAATCTTGGATCCAAGGAGAAAGATGTCATACCCTTAGATCAAGAAGTGCAAGTGTGCGGATAAAACAATTTTAAACCTATACTATACTCCTTTATATGAGTGATCTCTCTCATAAACTTATATTCTAAGAACATGGCTATTATTTTGCATGAGCCTTCATGTGCTCATCATTTTTTTCTCATATATATAATTGGACCTTCATGTGTCCACATATATATTTTTTCTTCATGTGTACCATATATTTTTTTCTTTTATTTCTTGGACCTTCATGTGTCCATTTATATATATATTTTTCATACTTTTGCATAGCCCATGTCTCTTAAACCACATATTGAGAGAGATCACTATTTTGTAGAACATGGAGTATTTATTTTAAGACACATTTTTTTGTCTACTCTAGTGTAAGAGTAGAATATTTTTTTGGTGGACGGAGGCATGTTTTAGTGTATTCCCGGTGTACCAATAGCTTATATATGTGGCGTGTACGTGATCTTGATCTTGGAAGCATGATAACTTTCTCAACAAGGGTCAACAAGACTTGACAAAACTCAATGCAGGAATAAGTAGCATAATTTTGGAGGTTTTACGTTCTATTCAATAGATATGGCTTTGGTAGGAATTTAAAGTATCATTGAGGTGCATGCTATTTAAATTTTGATTTTTGTAAAATAAATTCCAAGTTCTTCACATGAGAGAGCAATGTTCATTTTTATCCCACTATATCTCGTATTTTAATTATTTAGACAACATGGGGTCTCTATGATAGTTGTTCACAAGCCATAGGAATATTAGCGAGGAATAAAGGGTATGCAAATTTAATCAAAGAATAGCATGGAGATTGAGCATCATTTGTTTTGCATTTTAAATTTATTCAGTTTTAATCTTTATCCAAAAGTAGGAAGAGAGGATGCACAAACCGAGTTTGGAATTGTTGATCTATTGTGCATCATTTGTGGGGGAGGTTTTGAAAGCTTATGTGGATCGTCTCCACACACTTATTCTTGTACCTGCTTATTCAACTAAAAGAAATAAAATAGAGACAAACAAGGGCTCTTCTAGTTGGAATACTAGAGAGCCTAAATTTATTAATTATTATTATTATCTTTATTTATTTATTTTATTATTTTAATATTATTTTTACTTGTTCTCCCAACTTTATATTATAACATAACTCAAGTAAGGCTAAGATAAAGTTTTACAGTGTATACTTAGCCTTGGTTCGTTTCCATCAAAAATTACTTCCCTTGTTTATGACAGTAACTAAAAGTTTATTAACCAAAATTCAATGCCATATTAAAATTTGATTAATGAAGGCTATTTTAACCTAAGCACCATGCTTAATTTAAAAACCTATGAATGTACCACTAGTGAATACATCCAAACCAGAGAAAACATCATAAGCTAAGGAAGTATGGACTAGCATGACTAAGCTGTATTCTCACGAAGATAGACATGAGCAAAAGAGTTGGTGAACAATTATTACCTTTACATACCTGAGTGTACATACCAGCAGCATATGTAGATGAAGCCATGGTGGCTTGATTTCACATAGTCCTACTCAGGCATTCAACAAGGCTAGGCTACACACACAAATGGTGTGTATAGACCATGGGCCTTGGTGATAAGCAGCAAAGGTATAGAAGGAGAGCACACGTCTTGCGGCTCCTTCTCTCTCCCTTTTTTCTCTTCTTTTTTATAAATATACATATATATATATATATATATATTTCAGCATGACAAAGCTGTCATCATTTTTCTTTTAACCAAGATGGCCTTTGTGTATGGAATGTGGTGAGATTTTCACCATCCTCCCCCACACTTGGACTTTAGTATAAAAGTCAAGTGTGCAAAGTTAGGGCCTCCTTTTGAGTGTGCTCCATCACCAAAGGGCATCAAGGCATTTAGTTGATGTACCTCTCATGTTCTCACGCATCGTATGTCCCTTACTCTTCTTGTTCTTAACCTAAAAAGGTTTGCAACCAAGAATACTCGAAGGTGCGTACTTACTTAAAAACATGTTCTTGCTTTTATTAATAAGAAAGTTGTTTTTTTATGATTGTCCGGGGTATCTCCCGTCAGTGCTTTGTTTATGGTCACAATCTCAACCTTGGGAACTTCATCTTGCATGTATCAATGGTGGTGTAGTTTCCACCTCCACCACCAAACATTTAGCATCTTTGTTCAATCTGCAAGATTAGTACCACACAGTGCTACAACGGGATTTGCAATATTTGTGATAAATATAGGCATCCACAACCATCCTCCTAAAAAGTTTATGAATGAGGATAAGGAAGAGGTTATGGTCATCATGAAAGCATTGGGTACTAAGCAACATGTCCATGGCACAGAGGTTATCGTTCTTGAGAAACATATCATGAAAGATCGGCATTGAATCTCGACTATTATTGAGAACAATGTTTTGATGGCCAAAGAGACATGGCTTGGGTTTGAGCAAGGGTGATGATGGACGTTCAGTTTCACAAGAATGTGAAATGAACAGGGAAATGAACTTCACCTCCTCGAATAGGTCATGGTTGGGTTTATGCTTCGCCATTGGAAATTCTGGGTGAAAGATAGAGATGGCAGAAGCAGTTTTCCTAAACTTCTCATCAAGGCTCCCATGGGAAGGTTTTTCTTGAAAAAGTTTATCGAATGGGTAGCCTATGAGAAGATCAAACTCGAGGATGGCAAAAAAGTGGAAGTCTAGGTGAACCTCAGTTTTGTCTATTATGATGGGCATGGACTTTTGAAGAGTTTGTTGGTCAGGACTAGCAGCATTTTTGCCAAAAGGGTTTTTGCAAGGAATCCAGACATGATATTAGTCTTGACCGTGGGGTTGTGTAAGGCTTCTATGTTTGTTCCCTTCAATGAACAAGGCATGGTTGTGGAAGGTGAAAGAATCCAAATTGCTTCGGAAGAACGTTTCACTTCCATTAGCCATTCCTTTGATGGTTCTACCCTGGGGGAAACTTCCTCATGAGGATTGTGCCATAAGTGTTTTGAGGTATTGCCATAATCCTCGAATTCGATAAAGAACTCTAAAGGATGAAGTACTCTTTCCTTTGGTGTTTGTGGTTCATGTGAGGGTTCATGAGTCAAACCTAAGGATGGTATGTGTTGGGATTCAACTGATGAAGACTCCTCAACGCTCGACATGACTTTTTCCTGGAGGGCTCTAGGTTTCATGATGGAAAAAGTGTGACTTTCTAAGAAGTTTTTAAGGAATTTTACTTGTTTTGTCATGAGTTTGTGTGTAAAACATCCTCCGGTAGTCACGTCTAGGCATAGGTCAGCATCTATGTCAAGACTCGAACAAAAGAGAAACCAAATCACGCCATTGGGTAAAGATAGGTCTGGGCCGGTGTCTATTAACACTGAAAACCTAGCCTAGGCTGCACCTATAGACTCCTTCTCATACTGCTTGAAATTAAGGATTTCCCTTGGTAGGGAGTCGATACAGGACATAGGGAAGAATGTTAGACAACATTTGTCTTTAAGTTCATCCCAGTCCCCATTTGTACTTCCTATGGCAAGAGTGTACCATTGCTTTGCCTTTCCCATGAGAGAGAAGGGGAACAATGTCCCCTTTAGATTTTCTTGTGTCATGCCAGAGATGCTTAGCATGAACACATTTCCTTGAACTCTAGTAGGTGATAGCAGGGGTTTTAATTGTCATGCCCTGAGAAGGGTTGTGCCCAAACCATGGCTATTAAGATAGGGTGGAATTCACAGCCAGATGAGCTTGGTTTTGGAAGTGGCTTAGGGAACTCCCCCTTTGAAGCAGAAGGGTGAGAAGTTGAAGTTGGCTTCATGGTAAAAATATTTTGGTTTTTATACAAGAAAAGATAAAAGATACAAATATGAGGACGGACTAGGTTTGAACAAAATAGCAACTATTTGCTGGCAACGACGCTAGAAAGCTTGTGGGTATTTCTTAACATCAACAGAAATTAATCTACAAGCGTACGGAATTACCGTTGTAGCTTTCACCCGGAAGTATTAAGGGTATCGTATTTCCACATGGAATGAAGGTATTTCTTCTAGCTAATTCATCCAAGGGCAACACAAGGGTAAAGTTGGAAAGGGTAGAGATCGATTCCTATGACTTTTGGGTCTATGATATGATAAACTCTAATTTCACTTGCTTACTTCGAGCATCGGCTTACACCTGGTCTACCAAGCGATACCAGCCTATGGCTCTACGTTGAACCTAAACATGGGGGATTACAAGGGAAGGATAGGACTATCACCGCCTGTCGCCTACCCCTCAACCATTGGGCACGAGGCAAACGAAGGTAGCCTCTAGCCTAGACACCACGTCTATACTATCGACTACTATGCTGGCGTCCACGTAGGGTTATCCATCTTCATCAGGGCCCTCTACTTGAGCATCCGACATGGGGACAGACGATGAACCCACAAACAAGTAAAAGTATAGCTTAACTAATCAAAAGACTTTTATAACCAAAGGAACCATGAACACTTACTAAGATACCCGTTGAGGTACAAAGCCAGTGTTCTTCGAGGTACAAGCAGGGAGACACCAACAAGTCTAGCTCTTCCCCAAACTCTCCCTTACAACTCTCCCTATTTCTCCTCTAGAGCTAGCTAGGGCTTGAGCCCATGGAGTGGTGTTGCTCTTGCTCTTGCTTTGGTGCTCTTCTCTTGTGTGTTGTTGTGTATGAGGAGGCCTCCCCTTGCTTATATAGCTTCACCAAGGATAGTTTGTTGCATATTTTTGGTAACCCCCGCCACAACCGACCTCAGGTGCATTCAATGTACCACCTCCCAAAGGGTGGGCCCGATAGGCGGTAGGGGGGTGTGGCCACACCCTAGGTGGTGCCTTCCTACACCGTATTTGCAGGGGCGGTTGTTTGATGGGCCTAGAGCATATCCACATGGGTGTTTGGCCTAGGTTTGCAAGGTAAGTAGGCCTTCTCCTCTTTTGCTATGTGTAGGATGGAAATGCGCTCTCCATGATTGTGTATTCTTAGTCATATTTCCATCCTTTTCCTATAAGTCACCTTGCAAAAAGGCAATTCACCAAAGCTAGTGGAACTTGTGAATTGTAGGCCCTAATTCTAAGTTTGGTGTCTATTTATGTGGTTTTTGTATAAGTGTTGGTGGTTAAAATTGTGAGTTAAGGACCTCAACACCCATAGACAGAATGACATAGTCACCTGGGTGCGTTCCTCTGCCACTCTGGCATAGTCCAGGGGTGAGTGCTACTGGGCGCTTCATGATGCAGCGGTTGCCGCCATCACGATGGTGTTGCCAGTAGGGACGAGCGTTCTAGATTGGCTCTGCTACCTCCCAACATAGATTAAGGAGGTGGTGACTCATGGTGTTCGCCATGGGGCCACGGGGACTTTGAACGCAGCCCATCTCTATTTCCATCACAAGGTGGATCTACGAGGGCTAGCGTCCGGGTTCCCGGTAGTGGAGGAGATTGCTGACGACATTGATGTCGGGCAGTTGATTGTTGAGTTCAGCGGTAACACTGAGGCAATTGCCGCCGTCATTGACGTGGAGCGGATCTTCAAGGATGCCCCCTTTAGAAATAGATTATGTACCTCTTTGTAAAAGAAAGGTGTAATAAAGCTCAGGCCGTGCAATTTCCTAGTGTTTTTGCAGGTCGAGTCGTCTATATAGGGTGATTATGTGCGGTAGTAGCCCCAAACGCTCGGGTGGGTTAGCGTGACATAATCGACATAGGCCTATAGGGCATATTACCATTCGAGTAGGATAGGTCATCTAGGGACCGTCCTTTGGTTGTGACGAGTATTGTCATGTGCACGTAGCCCCCGAGCATTCTATTCGAACACCATTTGGCTAGTCGTAGTCATGCCTTGGGTGGCTTATTGGTTGGTTAGCATAGCTGTGTCGACGTTAATTTTGCCACGCTGAATCAAAGCGCTGCTCAGTTGTTTTGAGGGAGTGGTTTCATGAGTTTTAGGAGCATAGAACTTTGACTCGTGGTGAATTTTGGTTGAGTTGGGGCTAGCTCGAACTCAACTATGGGTAGTGCCACTGACACGTTGAGCCTTAGCCTTGTGTCTAATCGACATTTGGGGTGGTGTCCCAATGTGTTCAGGAGCAGAATGATGTCGTTCATAGCAAATTTATGTTTCACACAACCTTCACACTTTTCGTCTTTGGTCTTTTTTGTCTTTAGCGTTTGATGCTGGTTTAAGCTTTGGACTAACTACCTGGTGATTGTCTGACCAAAATGAAACATCCCGGTGGAGTCCACCTAAGGTCTTGTTAAGTCACTTATACCACTTCAAGGCCTATAAGACTTCAATCGATGAAAGGAAAGAAAGAGGTCGTTGTGCGGTCCATGGGACCGTTCCTGTAGTCTCTGATCGTGATGGCATGTTAGTGTAACCCTTCAATCATAGTAGCTACAGATGTTTGTGACTGGGTCATTCTGATATAGGCAGCCCCCGAGTGGTTCGAGAATACCTTCCTCGAGGTGTTTGGTGTTGGTATTTCTTAACGCATATAGAATTAATCCGCAAGCGTAGGGAATTACTATTGTAGCATTTCAGTCGGAAGTATTCAGGGTATCGTATTTCCATGAGGAATAGAGGTGTAAAAGTCTCTTAACTAGTTCACCTCGGGTAACAAGAGGAAAGATAGCTTGGTTAGCGAGGTTTTCTAGGGATAGAGATCCTAAGTTAAGATAGCTTTGCTACTATATACTTACTTCGCGCACCGACTTATACTTGGTCTGCTAAGTACCTCCGGCTTCCAGCTCTAAGCCATACCCAGACATGGGGGATTATGAGGGATGGACAGGGTTGTCACCACTTGCCGCCTACCCCTCAACCGTAGGGTACGAGGCAAATGAAGGTAGCCTTTAGCATAGACACCACATCTACGCTATCGACTACTACTCTAGCGTCGATTAGGGTTTTCCATCTTTATCAGGGCCCTCTACTAGAGTATTTGCTATGAGAATGGACGATGAACCCACAAGTAAATAATGAACAAGACTAACTTAAAGTAAGAGCTCACCACCATAGATAAACACAAACCTTATACTCCAAATAGTATTCAAAATGTAGAGGTACAAGTGTAGAAGAGCTGATGATTCCCGGCATTCCTTCCGCTAGGTATACAAGTGGCCCCATGTGCACTAGTGGAGGTAGTTGGCAACTCTGGTACTTCTCCACTTTTACTCTCTCACTCCTTACACTAAGACTAGCTAGAGAGCTAAGATATGAATGGAGCTCTTCTCTTCTTGCTACATTGTGTTTCCCTTGTGTGGTTTTCCTCCTTGATGTATTTAAATGAGGGGGGAGAGGTCCTCCTTTTATAGGTGGAGAGGAGGGGTGTATTCCTTAGAATATTCCTTGGATCCCCTCATATGGAAGGAGCAAACCGCCATCCTACATTTAATTTATAGCCATCCCCACCTGAACTGACCAAAGAGAGGCGGTATGAACCACCCTAACAAGGTTGGGCCCGAGGTGAGCCACCAGGGGTGTGGCCTTGAGTCCAATTTCATTGGGAGTTCTCCTTTGATCTTCTAGAGTGGGCCTATGGGGGTTTTCTATGAAGTTGAAGTGGTTTGCATTGGTTATGGGCCAGTCCTCCACTCTTCTGGGCCCTGATTTATCTGGTAATGGGCCTTCTCCCCCTTGGGCTCATGTCAGGTGTTTGTATTGTTGTATTTCTTGTGTACTTTTTGCACATTTCTTGTGTTTATCCCAACATGTCCTTTTGCAAATGGTAAATCACCAAAACTCATGGAATTGATTAGTTATAAGCCCTATTTCTAGTTTTGGTTTCTGTATGCTTGGATTTTCTACAAGAGTTGGTGGTTAGAAATAGTAGTTAAGGACCGCCAACAAGCTCCTCCACACTTAGCCATTTGCTCGTCCTCGAGTAAAGTTCATGAGATTAAGATGAGTCATCTCCTTGATATGATATCTGCATACAAGTTATTCCCAGCTTCACCTACACCTATGAACATTCTAAGTGTCTACCATAGAATCTTGAGTGATTGGATAATGGAATAGTAAGGATTCAAATCTTCCTACTCTTCTTAGAAACTTGGGTTTTGTCTAATTTTGAAAATATGAAAGTTAGCTTTGCTCCTCAAAATGATTCACTTGATTGCTCAATGTGTATAGTCCTCATCAAAGGCTTTTGATATTTGCCTTCTTTCCATCCTACCTCTAAACGCTTTTTGTGGAGTTTTGGGTAGGTAAAAAAGAGAGGCATACTTGTATCACATAATATTGCTAAGTCCAAAACCGGATCGAAGGAGATGCAAGTCATACACTTTGATCAAGATTGTGTGAGTGTGTGGTAATTTTATTTTTTTTCCTAAAATTCTAAACTCCTTTGTACATGTCTCTCTCTTTTGATGATTGGCTTTTATTTGAAAGTATGGGCTATCTTTCTCTCTTTCTTTTTTTTTTCTTTTCTGCATGCTTTTTAGCATGGGATTATTCATGCTCTTTGGCATGTTTTTTTTCTCTCATGTTCTTTTGGCATGGATTTTTTTCTTTTTTTAGCATAGCCCATACTTTCTTTTGGCACATGAAAACTTTTGAGAGAGATACTCATGTCATATGAATGGAGCATTTTTATTTGGTGGACGGAAAAATAAGTTTTTGCATAACTCTCAACATAAGAGTCAGCATATTATTTTGTGGGTGTACATGAATCTTGATCATAGGTGCATGACAAGAATCTCAACAAGGGTCACAACAATTTGACAAAGCTTAATGTAAAAACAAGCAGCATATGACTAAGGTTTTGTATCATGAAATATTGTCATATGGCCTTGGTAGGAATTATTATCATTTGAGGAGCATGCTAATCGAGATTTTGATTTTATAAATAAATGCCAAGTACTTTGCAAAAGTGAGCAAGTTTGATTTCTATCCTACTATATCTTATATTCCAATTACCTAGATAAAATGGGGTCCCTATGATAAGATGTTCACAAGTTTAGGAATATTGGCGTGGAATAAAGAGTATGCAAAACTCTCATCAAAGGATAGCATGGAGATGGAGTGTCATTTGTTTTGTATTTTTTAATTTGTTTAGTTTTAGCTTTTTTATTGTAGGGAGTTTGAGGGAAATGTTGTACAAACCATCGTTTGAAGTGGAAGGAGTTTAGGGATTAGAGATGATTTGGCTGAACCAAAGGTTTAGTCAATTCTCTCTGGAGCTATTTGTCCTGTCCTTCTGCATGTTAGACTGCCCAATGTTGTGAAACATGTTGGTGGGAGATCTTGAATATGTAGTTGTTCTGCTTGAGAGATCTCCCCCACACTTATTCTTGTACCTGCTTTATTCAACAGAAAAAATGGAAACAAACAAGGGCTCTACCAGCTAAAAAACTAGGGAGCATAAATTCTTATTCTTATTATTTGTTTATTTATTTATTTTTATTTTTATTTTTATTTTTATTTATTCACCCAACTTTTTTTGTTTAACTCAAGCAAGACTAAAGTGAAGTTGCATAAATAAATATAGCCTTGATTTATCTCCATAGTAAATTACTTCTATTGTTTATGAAAGTAATTACTCAAAGTTCATTAATCAAAATTCAACACCAAGTTAAATTTTAAATTAAAGAAGGCCATATTAACCTAAGTGTTGGTGGTCCTTAACTCCTAGTTCTGACCGCTAATTCTCACATAAAATCTACACAAATGGTCACCAAACTTAGCATTAGGGCTTATAACTCACAAGTTCCACTAGTTTTGGTGAATTATCTTTTATAGGATGACTGTTGGTATAAAATAATGCACACAGAATAATCTGCAAGCGCATAGATATTATACTAATGTAGTACTTCATTGGGAGTACCCAGTTATATATCAAACTTGAGGAAACGTATGATGAATGTTAACTACCGTCAACAAACTCTCCCACACTTATGATTTTACTCGTCCTTGATAAAAAGATGGATTACTCAAGACATAACCTTAGGACAAGTTATCAACATAAAACCATTCCTAGTCATTCATGTACTGCAGGATTCAAAGTGTATACCATGAAACTTTGGGCGGTTGAAGAATGGAACATCTTGAAACAGATCACCGTCTTCCTTTAGTCAAGTCAATTGGAGAAAAAAATTAAGATTTTTGAAAACAAAAACATAGCTTACTTTCTCCTTTTGTAGTACTCTCAAATCACTCTATATATGTGGTATTTTTGGATCCTCACCAAGGCATTGATGTTCTTGCCTTCTTTTTACCTACTTCTAAAAGCTTATATGGAGCTTGGCTAGGGATGAATATGAAATCATACTTGCATTGCACATATTGTAAAGTCAAAACAAGGATCCGAGGAGAAAAATGTCATACTCTTAGATCAAGATGTGCATGTGTGTGGATATATATATAGTGGCTAACCTAATTCTACTATGCTCCTTGAAACATATCTCTCTTGTTTGAAACTTGAAAATACTTTGCAAGAAAACATGGGCTATCTTATTCATCTCTTTCTTTATTTTTAGGCGGGAATCTGAGTACCCATTGTTTTAGATATCTCAGACACTTGTCCATTTTTTCAATACATTTTTTCCTTTTTCTTTTCATGAATAACTTTAGGATGGCCCATGCCTCTCTTTCTGCAATTGAAACTTTTCAAGAGAGACATTTACAAGAACTTGGAGCATTTATCCTATCAAACATTTTTTTGTGTCTACCCAATGTAGTAGTAGAACATTTTTGGTGGATGGAAAACATGTTGTTGTGTACTCCGAGTGTAAGAGCAACAAATATATGTGGAGTGTACGTGATCTTGATCTAGGGAGCATGATAAGTTTCTCAACAAGGGTCACAAGGTTTGACCAAACTCAATACAAATACAAGTAGTATAAGTAGAAAGTTTCTCTATCCTATATATGGCTCTGGTGGGATATTGCTTACCACAAAGGAGAGGTGTAGCTATTCTTTTTACTTTTTGAAATAAAATTCTCCAATAACGAGACATCAAGAATCAAGTTCTCATTATTCTACTACTCCCTCCATTCCAAATTATAAGTCGCTTTGGCTTTTTTGGTTCATCCATTTTGCTATGTATCTAGACATATTATTATATCTAGATGCATTGCAAAATGAATGTACCAAAAAAGTCAAAGTGACTTATAATTTGGAACGGAGGGAATATATCTCATTCCACAACAACTGAAGTAACATGGGGTCCCTAAAAATAAGTTCCCAACAGTAACAAGACTTCTAGGAAAAGTGTTATAAGGGCAAGAGGGGGGCACTAGTTGGTATGTTTCTTTTCCTACCAGGGTGTGTACTATGCCGCGACCATGAGTGGCACTCCTAGAGGAGGGCTGCATACGGCTAGATGGCTGAAACCTTAGTAGCTACGACTTGTTAGTGCGACTAGTGAAGGGTTATGTAGTGAAACCCTGTCACGCTTCCTTGGTAGAGGCGATGTGGGCTTTGCAAACCCCGACATTGGGAATCATGGCTTGGTGGGTAAAGTTGTACAAATTCTGCAAAATTCTTTAACCTGTTATAACAGCCAGGCTCATGGATACGAGCGGCTTGGATCCTTCATGATTAGTAGTTACTTGGATGGTTGGGAATGATATAATCTTGATTAATTATAATTACAACTTGGGTGAGTTTATTCACTAAAGTAGTGACATAGGTTTAATAAAACTTGACCAACTAAAATTGCTTACCGTAGTCAAACTATGTCAAGCCTTTGAGCCTCATAGATCCCTTTGTTATACTTGCTAAGCATGGTGTGCTTACACTTGTTTCACATTCAATGAAAATCTCGGATAGGTAACAGATGTCATATCTAAGGAGTTCCCTAAAGATGTCTAGGACTACTAGATTGATGTTCACCAGTTGGAGTCCCTATGGTAGTTTGGGCTTAGTTTTCCACTTTATGTAATAATGTTGCTAATGAGCAAGACCATGTGATAACAATATGATGAGATATGCAATGTAATAAAGTACTTTACTTTGATATTATTACAATTTGAGGATATATGTGTGTTTGGACTTCCTGGGCACACATATATGAGTACTTGATTTTGCTATGCAAATTTGGGTGCGACATCTAGTAACAAGGTAACCGCTTCGGATAGGGGTTTTGTCTCCTATTGTCTCGCCTATCGCCTCTTGTAAGTAAGGTGGGTGAACTACCCTTTATAACTACTATCTTTACTAGATATCATTGCTATCTAGATCCTCTCTACCCAAAGTTCCATAGGCTCTTTTGTATCATCATAGGACGGTCTTGATCCTTAGTTAGTTCACTTCATGTTTCCTATGGAAATACGATACCTAGAATACTTTCGGTGAAGGCTACATTAACTACCGCACGCTTGCGGTTTACCCATTTGCCACTTTAGGTGTCAACACGCGGTTGGCGTGATCTATTTGAGGAAACTATTCGAAAGAAGTGAAAACCTCCCTAGTAGTCTCTGTCAGATCGGGATATTTGATCCTGGTCAAATTGAGATTGAAGTTTCTCTAGTGCTCAGAAACTAGACCTCTGAAGTGGATAGTTGGTGGCACATCGTGGGATGATGAATAGACCTAAGAGTTTTGGTTGAGATCACCCATAGTCACAGCTTTGATAGAGGATGGTGCCACGACAACGTCGAAACGCATCAGATCTGGGTACCAAACCTTGTTGATGACTGGCATGATTAGTCTTCGTGCAAGATCCCCCTACCTAGCACACCTCTGTCGGTGTTTTTAACTGGTAGATATTTGGTTCTTAGGGAACCCTACTTCGTGCGAAGAACAATCACAATGGAGACATGAGATTTATATTGGTTCGGGCCCCCAGGAAGCAAGTAAAAGCCTTATGTCCAGTTGCTACTTCTTGTATTATGTATTCGGTGAGATTACGATTACAATGCAGCTAAAGCCTATGATAGAGGGGATGATTACAATGTGGGTATTGCTAGCTATTTATATCTAGGATCAACTTGCCCTATAAGCTAAGGAGTCATGCCCTAGTCAGAGTCCAGGCACAATCTTGAGATTTCCTTCCTCGAATAGGGGCGTGTAAGCTTTTGGGTCTTCTCCGATCTAGAATTGGTAGTTGACAATTCCAGTAGTCGGAATACCCAGGGGTATGGCATCAACAGGTTCCATCTTCCATGGCTTAAACTTTGCTTGATCATGTAGGTCTTCAATATGTCTTGTGAATCTTATTCTTCATCTTCACTTGAGGAGCTTGAGTTTGTCTCAACTTGCTTGCCCTTCATCTTCTTTTGCTCACCACATGTGAGAGCAATGCCTTTGCTTGATGAAGAGGCTTCATCTTGACCCATCTTGCATGACATCTCAAATGCCACCAATATGCCAACGATAATGGCCAAGGTCATGTTGCTTAAGTCCTCCATGTTGTGGAGGATGGTGATGATTCTTGCATATTTGCTATGTGGTAGCACGGAGATGATCTTCCTCACAATCTCCACATCACCTAGCTTTGACAATCCTATAGAATTGAGCTCATTGATAATTAGATTCAACCAAGAATACATATCACAAACAAGCTCATTTTCATTCATTTTAATGGAATCATAACTTTGTTTAGCTGGGCAATGTTTTTGCTCATGGACATTACTTGTGCCATCATAGAGCTCATGTAATTTTAACCAAATTTCATTTGCTATTTTTAATGTGAACACTTGGTTAAAAACTTTCATGCTAAAATATTTAAACAAGCAATTTTTAGCTCCAACATTGATATGAATTTCTTTTTCATCACCCACTGTGGGTTTATTAGGATTCTTTAGGGGTTTCATCCCATCATGGGTGACTCTCTGAACACCTAGATCAATCGCTTCTTAGTAGCAAGCCATTCTAGCACTATAGTGTGGAAAATTAGTGTCGTCTAAGTGTGGAGGCCTAGAGGTATCCATCCTTGCCTCTCTAAATGGCGTCGACTCAACGACGATGAAGCTAAAGGTCCAAAAATGAGCCATTTCACTAAGAACAGAGGTTTTATGGAGTTATCGTAGCAGCTGAAGTAGAAATTTTGGTGACATTATACAGAGGTTGGGGGCGGAACATTTCCTTTTTCAAAAGAAAAAATATACAGAGGTAGGAAGGCTAAGTTGTATTTCTTTGTTTCAATTAGCAGAACCATCAACCATTTAAGTATGGTACATAGAGGAGGAGCTATGTATCAACTATGGGGTATAAACCTAGGTACCCACCCACAAGACCATCGCAAGTCATCAGAAATAATCTTGAAGATAGAGATATATCTGATCGGATATGCTAGATATTGTATTCCTTATAATGATCATCATGTAATCGACAAGATTTAGATCTAATCGACCTATAACCCTACCCTCGGCTATATAAGTGTTGGCGGTGCTTAACTCATATTTCTACTACCAACATTTAAACAAAATAAAACAAATATGAATACCGAAACTTAGAATTAAGGTTTTGCAACTCACGTTTTCCACGAGTTTTGGTATATACATGTTTTGCAGGGCAACACGTGAAAATGCACCAAAATGAGCAACCGAGAAGGCGCATTCAAGCAAAAGCCCATTTATACTCCACACCGAGGCAGAACACCAGCACAACAGAGGCCTAGGCCTAGCCAGGGGCCCACACGCCGAAGGTGGTGGCTAGGCACATAGCCTAGGGTACGGGCCCACCCTAGGTGTAGCCGTACCACCCCTAGCTCCGCCTGCCCCACATTTCTCTAGCGGTACAATTAATGCTCTAGGAGGCGGTTGCATGCGGTGTTTCCAAAAATACCTAAGCAAACCGACCATCTTCAAGCTATAAAAGGAGCCCCCTCCTCACATTCAAGAAGGTCAAACACATTTGTAGAAGAAGAAGAAGGGCTACACACATTCCATTAGCTTCTAGCTAGACTAGAGTAGGGAGTGAGAGAGGAAAGAGTTAGAGGAATAGCAGAGTAGTGGTGCCCACTACTTCTTGTACTTGGCAAGCCTTGTACATCGGGTGGATGGAGTGCTGGACTTGTCAGCCCCTCTACACTTGTACCTCTATGTTCATCTTATTACTCGGAGTAAGAAGTTCATGTTCAACTTTTGGTTTGATCCCTTAAGTAAAAGTTATCATTGTTACTACTTATTTGTGGGTTCATCGTACATCCTCTAACGGTTGCTCTAGTAGAGGACTCCTGATAAAGATGGAAGTTCCTGGCCAACACTAGAGTAGTGACCAATAGCATAGACGTGGTGTCTAAGCTAAAAGTCTCCTTCGTTTGCCTCATATCCCTTGGTTGAGGGGTAGGCAACAGGTGGTGATAGCCCTGTTCGTCCTTTGTAATCCCCCATGTTCGGATACGGCGTAGAGCTGTAGATCGGCATCGACTGGTAGACCAGTTGCAATCTGGTGCCCAGAGTGAGTCTGTAGTATCAAAGTTATCTTCACTTAAGGTTTCTACCCTTGGAAGAACCTCACTACCCAAGTTACCCTTCTTCCAATTCTTGTTAGGTAAACTAGCCAAGAGACTACTTACACCTCTATTCCTCATGGAAATACAATACCCTGAATACCACCGAGTGAAGTGCTACAACCGTACTTCCGTGCGCTTGCGGACTTTTCTGCTTATGCTAAGAAGCACCAACAAGCATTTCTGGCGCCGTTGCTGGGGAATGGTTGTTGTTTTAGTCTCCAAAACTAGTTTGCCCGTGTATCCTTTGTTTTTACCTTTCTTTTCTTTTTACTCTTTTCCAATGGAGCAACCTACCATTCAAAACCTTTCCGCTCCTAAGGGCGACTTCGTTGAACCACCACAATCCTCGAAGCCAATCACAGCTTCCAGTTATGAATTCTGCCATAGCTTTATAGCCATGGTTCAAGAACAAGCCTTCTTGGGGTTGGATTATGAAAACCCCGATCATCACCTAAAGGAGTTTGAGTAGCTTTATGCTTGCATGGCCATTTTAGGTATGTCATAAGAAACACATCGGTGGAAGTTGTTTCCTTTCTCACTTAATGAGAGGGCGAAACAATGGTATGCCCACAATGTAGGGAAGGTAGCTGGCGATTGGAAAGAACTAAGAAATAGATTCTATCTCGCGTTCTTCCCTATATCCTGAATCACTACCCTATGATAAGAGATACTCAACTTCCAACAAAAAGAGAAGGAAACCATAGGAGCAGCTTCGAACAGATTCTCAATTTTAACAAGATCTAGCCCAAACTTGTCTATATCCAACCCAGGGCTGGCCCTGAGTTTTTAGGGGCCTGGGGCAAAAACTAAATTTAGGGGGCCCTTATATACATATGAACAAAAGACTTATATTATATATAAGAAATATTAATGGTAAACACTTAACTACATATACAAAAGCAATATTCATAAGAAACAATTCGTATATATTTTAATTTTTTAGCGTTCCTTGATGTGAAGTCATTAATGATGGTATGTTTTGGTTCCTCAACAACAACTATCACCAACTTGTTTGAATCTCTTGAAGTGCTTGAATTATTCTTTTAAAAAACTTATGTATAGACCATCTCTGTGATCATATTAATTCATCTACTCGTGCTTGCGTGTCCTGGTTCATACAAAGCAGTCAGAGCTATGCCTAGTATAGGAGTTAGCGAGATAGTAGGAGTTGGGAGTTGCTGAAGGCCTTCTAGGGTAGGCTAGCAAACAACACAAACTACACTGCTGAGTCTTAACCAAGCAATGGATATACTACTGAATACCATAGTATGTATATACCTGGGATGGGGCCCATGTGATTGGGGCCTAGGGCCATCGCCCCGTCCGCCCGCCCTCAGGCTGGCCCTGACCCAACCATGTGCTCTTAAAGCATTTCTGGTTAGGGCTTAGCAAGGAATCTGCCCTATAGCTTGATATACCTACCGGAGGTTAGTTTACCCATAAAACCACGACGGAAGGAGAAGCTCTCCTAGACTGCATTCTAGAGAACACTCCTCCGCTAGAACCCCTCCATGTAGAACCCAAGCCAAGACACGAGGAAGTCTATTCGACTGAGGCTGAACATAACATCCTTAGAGAGACCCTCGCCCAAACCAGAAGATCCGGAGGAAGGTTTACAACCTTCGGACCTTTCATATTTTGAGGATAAACTTTTTGAAGGCTTCAGAAACACCTTGAAGTACTCATGCCAAAAGAAGCCACCAGTTCCAGTCACTCCTCTTGAACCATTAGAAAAAGAATCCCTTAGAGAGTCTATCAAGGAGTTGACCGCTATGATGAGCAGTGAATGGGTGGACGAGGGAGAGCGTTCTTCTGAAGAAATTTAGATATGTGCACCCTCTTCAACCATTCATTGTAAAATTCGAGGAACTTGGGTGGATGTGCTTTATAACCCATCTGTTGGAGCAAACCTAATGTCTACAGCCTCCGCATCTGCTTATCTAGGTGAAAAATCCATGGCTTCAATAGTTAAGTCCCTTAGGACTAGTCGAAGAACTAGCCTAAAAGGGCTTGGGATTCTCCATGATACAACTTTACATCATAGGGATATAGAAGTGGCCCTTGATTTCCATGTCTTTGAAATCTAGGATTTTGACATCATGATAGGGCATCCCT
Source organism: Miscanthus floridulus (assembly GCF_019320115.1). NCBI lineage: Eukaryota > Viridiplantae > Streptophyta > Magnoliopsida > Poales > Poaceae > Miscanthus > Miscanthus floridulus. The sequence goes on along the minus strand of NC_089586.1, from coordinate 54,749,593 downwards.
TGGAAAAACTTAGTGTGGAGCCTCCTTCATCAGGGGCATTAGACGTAAAGTTGGGGAGAGACACCTTTACTAGTCCTATCACTCGAGCTAAAAACTCGGTGGTAGAATCTCTCCCCATCTAGACCTACCTAAGGAAGTTATGTCAGTTTTACCCTTTGATTCTCCTAAGTCGTCCTTAGAAAAGGATGCAAAACTCTTTGTAGAAGAAGAGGACGACTTAAGAGAAACCATCGATCTTCCCAAAGAGGAAGCACCGGCATGACCTCTAGTTGAGCTAAAACCCTTGCCCGCTAGCCTACGTTATGCTTTTCTAAATGGCAACAAAGAAACTACTGTAATCATTAGCGATAAGCTTTCTGATGAGGAGACATCCAAACTCATCGCCATCTTAGAAAAACATAGGTCGGTCTTCGAGTATTCTTTGTAGGACCTTAAGGGATTAGCCTAACTCTTTGTACCCATTGCATTCCGATTGACCCTTTGAGTACACCTTCTCTAGAGCCTCAGCGTAGGCTCAATAATGCGATGCGGGAAGTCATGAAGAAGGAAGTCCTCAAACTTCTTCATGGCAGGATAATTTATCCCATACCACATAGCGATTGGGTTAGTCCTGTCTAAGTGGTTCCAAACAAAGGAGGCATGATGGTCGTTGAAAGCAATAAAAATGAGTTAATTCCCCAATGTAATATCATGGGGTGGATAATGTGCATTGATTATCGAAAGCTCAACGTGGCAACAAAGAAAGACCACTTCCCACTGCCTTTCATTGATGAAATGTTAGAGCAGTTAGCGAAGCACTCTTTCTTCTATTTCTTTGTTGGGTATTTGGGATATCATTAGATTCCCATCCACCCTGATGATCAGAGCAAGATGATGTTTACATGCCCATATGGAACATACGCTTATTGTAGAATATCATTTGGGTTGTGTAATGCACCCACGTCATTCCAATGGTGCATGATGTCTATTTTCTTAGACATGATAGAGGAAATCATGGAGGTTTTCATGGACAATTTTTCAATCTATGGCAAAACCTTGGACCATTGTCTAGAGAATCTAGACAAAGTCTTGCAAAGATGCAAAGAGAAGGATCTAGTACTTAACTAGGAAAAGTGCCACCTTATGGTCTATGAAGGCATCGTTCTTGGGCACCTTGTGTCTGAGAGGGGGATTGAGGTAGGTAAAGCCAAAATTGAAGTTATCGAGCAACTACCACCCCCCATGAACATAAAAGGGATCCATAGCTGCACCTTTTGAGTTCACAGATGAGTGTTTAAGTGTTTTTCACACTCTTAAGAAAGCACTCATCTCGGCGCCAATCATCCAACCACCCGATTGGTCGTTGCCGTTCAAAATCATGTGTGATGCTAGTGACTATGCTGTTGGTGTGGTCCTTGGCCAAACCAAAGATAAGAAGCATCACGCAATCGCATACGCTAGCAAAATGCTGACTGGAGCACAACTTAATTACGCTACCATAGAAAAAGAGCTCTTAGCAGTCGTTTTTGCTATCGACAAGTTTAGGTCTTACTTAGTGGGTGCAAAAGTTATCATTTATACTGATCATGCTGCACTTAAATATTTGCTCACGAAGAAAGATGCTAAACCTAGATTAATAAGATGGGTTCTCTTACTCCAAGAATTTGACCTTGAGATAAAAGATAAAAAGGGAGTAGAGAACACTATCGCTGATCATCTATCATGTTTACAAGTCACTAACATGCAAGAACTGCCAATAAATGACTTCCTACACGATGACATCCTACTAAAGGTGACAGACTCAAACTCGTGGTACGCAAACATCGTGAACTTCATGGTTTCAGGATATGTACCACTGGGAGAAAATAAAAGGAAGATGCAAGCAGAAAGTAGACGTCACCTTTGGGATGACCCATACCTATATAGGGTATGCTCTAATGGCCTATTGAGGAGATGTGTACCAATGGCAGAAGGATTGCAAATCATCGAGAAATGCCATGCAGCACCATACGGAGGCCACTACAGAGTATTCTGCATGCAAGCCAAAATCTGGCAGTGCGGGTTCTTCTGGCCGATGATGTATGAAGACACAAGGAGTTCATCCGAAGGTGCCGAAAATGCCAGCTGCAAGGTGGCAATACAGCTAGCAATGCAATGCCCCTCCACTACAACCTACAAGTGGAGATCTTCGATGTTTGGGGCATTGACTTCATGAGGCCATTCCAAAAGCCCCATGACAGCGAGTATATCCTCATCACCATTGACTAAGTGTCAAAATGAGTGGAAGCTTTACCCTACAGAGCTGCTGACGCCAGGCATGCAAGGAAGATGTTTCATGAAGTAATCTTCCCTTGCTTTGGAACACCACAAATGGTGATAAGCGATGGAGGATCCCACTTCATTGACAAAACCTTCAGAGCCTTCCTGAAAGAGCTTGGGGGCCAAGCACAACATTGCCACCCCATACCATCCTCAAACAAGTGGTCAGGCAGAAACTTCAAATAAACAGAACAAGAATATCCTGCAGAAAATGGTCAATGCAATGGGAAAAGGATGGAAAGATAAGCTACCTGATGCACTTTAGGCATACATGACAGTTATAAAACTCCCATTGGCATGTCACCATTCTAGCTAGTTTATGGAAAAAGCTACCATTTACCAGTTGAGCTTGAACATCGAGCTCACTGGGCCATAAAGAGTTGGAACATGGATGTAAAGCTAGCCAACAGAAATCGTCAAAAACAAATTGCCAAGCTAGAAGAATGGCGAGAGAAGGCATACCATAGTGCCAAGCTCTATAAAGAAAGAACTAAAAGATGGCACGATCACTAATCCAATACAAAGAATTCAAGGAGGGAGATAAGGTTCTTCTGTTCAACTCCTGAGTCAAACTCTTCGGTGAAGGAAAACTAAGAAGCAAATGGCAAGGACCGTACACCATCATCAACACTTCACCACACGACGTGATCACCATCCTGGACGATGACAGTAACATTTTCAAAGTTAACGGTCAATGTTTAAAAGTTTTCCTAGAGCCTTCTTATAACACTAACTTAGAAATAGATAGAATAGATTTAATTGCTTTCAATAATTTATTCAAAATTTATGAAAATTTAAAAATTAACATATTCTTTCATTTACTTAAAATATAAAAATTTGCTTTATCTTCTTAAGCAAGTCATCATGGTAAAATAACCTTTATGCCCTCACTAGACGAACCATGAATCTTGCTCTATCTTGCTTGATTTGTACTGATCACATGTATATTCACTTAGTGATACAAGATCATGTGAATGTTGCAATTTGAATATTCTTAATTCAACATGATTACAAGTGTATCCAGCTCTATCACGTTGTGATTCTAGAGAATAAAAATCTAACACTAGCATCCTGAGAATCCCCATGCATGCAAGTGCACCTAGACGAAAAATCAGGCCAAGGGGAGGAGCTGGGGGTGCGGGCGCACCGATGGTGTGGCCGTACCACCCGTGACTCCGCTGACCCCCAATCTTTGCGTGCATCTCTTTGATCTCCTGTGTATCACAGCCATGGCAGTGCTTAGTTTATTTCCCTTGTGGTAGAGGCCTGAGCACCTATAAGAACCACCCCATAGCCTCTCCTCTCCTCACACCAAGCTACAAGCTTTCTTTTCTCCCTCTACTTAGCACTCAAAGCTCTAAGCTCAGCAATGGCTAGCCACGCTCTCACCTTGTACAAGGGATCTTGCTCCACCTAGAACTTTGATGGCATTCCGGCGTCCATTAATCTTGTACCCAAGAGCTCATTCGTAAGGGAGGAAGCAAAGGCGATCTTGGAGGTACCGCTCATGATCATGGCACCACCAAGGTATGCCATGAGCGGTGGCTCAAGCCTCAAGACCACAACACGTTCTAATGTGCCCCAAAGTGGCACCAAGGAGAAGAAGATGGCGCCAGCATGACCTACCACCGGTGCCATCGGCCTTAAGCGGAACACACCCGACGTTAGTGGACCTAGCTAGTGCTCTATTGTAATGCCTTCGGGCAATACAGTCTCTTGCACTAGTTCATCCTTTCATATCGCTAGGCCTAGTCTCTCCTACACCGTGGTAGGCATGCACAAACCCGATGGAGGGTACAGGAAGGTGCTCATGCGCAAATCGGCTAAAAAGCCAGAAAGCACACCAGTTCCGTCAGGGAAAGAGCCAGAATCCTTGGGTTCACCTCCTAGATTCAAAAGGATGGTAAAGCCTCCTAATAGAGGGCAGCCTGCTGGATTTTCCAGTGATAGTGAGGATGAGCAGCCACCCAAGGGCCCTATGCTCGCATCCCTTTGTGCTAGCAATAAAAGTCTGTGTGAAAGCGTTAAAAAGGCTAATGATCATCTCACCGAGAGTCTAATGAAAATCAAAGACCTCAATAATGAGATCAATGAGCTTCGCCGTGGCTTTGGAGAAAAGGTTGCTAGAGTCCCTAAAGCAGTGGGAGTTGAGCATGCTTTAAATCAACCTTTGTAGGCTGCTCCCGCTGCAGCAATAATTTTAGCGCATCTTTTTTATTTCAATTTTTCATTCTTATCATATTCCCAATCTTGTAATGTGCCTATCATTTTATAATTGAATAAAGTTCTATTATTAGAAATATTTGTTGCACTTGTTTTCTTGTTAGCGACATATTATTTACTAAGTGAGTTGAGGCGATTCCTTTGAAAATAGTAACTTCAAATAATATGGTTGATTTTGTCAAGGAGCATATTGTTTATCGTTTTGGGATTCCTCAAACCATTGCTACTGATCAAGGGACAATATTCACATCAGAGGAATTCAAAGATTTTGTTGCCAATATGGGAATTAAATTACTAAATTTTTCTCCTTATTATGCTCAAGCTAATGGCCAGACAAAGGCATCTAATCAAATTTTGATTAAGTTGATTAAGAAGAAAATTGAAGAGCAACCAAGGAAGTGGTACCTGACACTTAATGAAGCATTGTGGGCATATAGGATGGCTTGCCATGGATTGATTAAATCATCACCTTATGAGTTAGTATATGGGCATAATGCAGTTCTCCCTTGGGAGATTTAGACTGGATCAAGACGTGTTATATTGCAAAATGATTTGATAGACAAAGTCTATAAGAACCTTATGATGCATGATTTGGAGGACTTAAGTTGTCATCGGCTGCGCGCTCTTGAAAATATTGAGGCCAATAAATTTAGGGTTGCAAGCCATTGTAATAAAAAGGTCAAGAACAAACAGTTTCGCGAAGGAGTGTTAGTTTGGGAAGTAAGATTACCGATTGGGTCTAAAGACAACAGGTTTGGCCAATGGTCGCCTAATTGGGAAGGTGATGTGACCATGCCAGCGTCGGGGACCTCGGCGATCTCTCCGACCACCTCGGCGACCTCTCTGGCCACTTCATCGACCTCGGTGACCTCTCAACCACCTCACTGGCTGATACACCACTCCAAGTCCCTACTGGACCAATCACTCGTAGCCGCGCCCAAAAGATACAGCAAGAGGTGCACGCGCTACTTTGTGAATTTCAATTAAACACTGATGGTAATTTCTAGCCAGTTGACCTTCCACCTCCCCAACATGGTTTCTTCAGTTCACATCTATCTTAAGAGACTTCTCGTAGTATAAATACCACCTTGAGGCTACTAGAAAAGTACCTTTTGATGATTTGATAATTCTAGTGATATTGCAGCCGAGCTATCGAGTGTTTACTCAAACCCTTGTTCTTCCTTGTTCTTCCTAGACTTGTGAAGAGATTCCTCTAGGATCCACTAGTTCGTGCTTTGCGGGTTCTAGTACTGCTGCCCTGCCTTGTGTGGATTAGCTCCGGTTGTGGTTCTACGGTCGTTCAGAGATCGAGTCGAAGTCTTTGTGGTTTCGGTGTCTCTCTCCCCGTCGCCTAGTCGCATCCAACCTTGGTCAGGTATAAAGCTAGTTACTCCGCTGTTCTCCAGCAAGTTACCCCTTTTATCCCCACTGCCTTGTTGCAAGTTATCTTGATCGTGACCTACTGTCATGAAGATCGAGCCAACTCCCGTACTAAAATAGTTCAATACCTATCATCTGGTATCAAAGCTTCGGATTGACACAGTAGGTCTTGCTAGCATCCACATCGTTATCCTTGTTTAATCTACTTCATATATTTGTGTTTAATCATATCCTATAGTCCAAAGCCACACAAAAAAAATATCTATAATCATTTTGTGGTACTGTTATGTTGTGTTTTGTGTTCATCAAGTTGCTAGTCACCACCATTTATATAAAAATTGAGTTGTGTCATTCGTTACCGCTGTCGGTGTTATAAAAAATATAGATAAAAAAAGGAAGAAAGAAAGATTAGTTTAAAAAAAGAGAGAGAAGTGAAAAGAATTTGAAGGATCTGTGTTGCGATGTATTGCTGAAAATTTCAGATTACATATTTGAGTTGGTGGTGATCTTGTTAGCAGCAACGTCGTATCTTTGAGCACATCAAACCACTCGGTTGGCAGTACCATAGCCCTCCTTGATAGCCACCTATAGCTCCACCAAAAACCTGAACCAGGACGTTCGATTCGTAATCCTTATGACCTCTCTACCACCTCTGTTGAAGCTGCCACACTAGCACTATCACGGTCCTTGAGATCAGGAAAGAACTTGGGTAAGTAAGAGGTGAGATCGAGTGTTTTTACAAATTTACCTATTCCACTTTTTCTTGCAACTAGTCTAACATGGCAGGATCCAATTCGAGTATTCATGGTGGAAACCATGGAGATGGGGAGCCCCCTGTCACACGGGCTGAGGTGCACCACATGGCAAACTTGCTGGTGGAGGTGATGGAGAGGATGCTTGACGCTCGTCTTCCCGTGGAGGGAGGCCGAGGACCACATCGTCATCATGAAGAAAATCACCGGGAGGAGTCTGGTGATGAGAATTCTGGTTTTGGCCATGGATTTGATCGCTTCGGCGATGGCCATGGAGGACATGGTGGTGGTCGCCATGCTGGTTTTGATAATCACCATGGTGGCCGTCGTGCACATGGACATCGTGTACGATTTGAAGATGAAGAAGAGGTTCATGATGAGTATGAGGCGGGATTTGATGATAATGAAAATCCTTTTGGTCACCATGGGCGGTTTGGACAGCCACATGAACATCGTTGTGGTGCTGGTCCTGATGGGGAAAATCACCGTGGTCATCGCAATAGAGATGATCTAGATAGCATTGCTCGTGTAAAGTTGAGTGTTCTAAAATTTTCAGGGAAAGAAAATGCTGATGCTTATCTTGAATGGGAGGAGCAATGTGATCAGATTTTTAGAGTGCATAATCTTTTTGATCAGAGGCGTGTCAACCTTGCTTCTGTTGAGTTTTTAGGTTACGCTCTCACATGGTGGAACTAAGTTCAAGAAAATCAATGTGTGTTGGGACGTGATCATATCAATACATGGGCTGAGATGAAGAGAGTGATGAGAAGACGCTTTGTGCCATCAAGCTATCAGCGTGACCTTTGCAATAGGTTACAAACATTGAGACAAGGATCAAAATCTGTTGATGACTACTTCAAGAAGATGGAGTTACTCTTGGTGAGATCTGGAATTAGAGAAGATGAAGAGTAAAAAATGGCAAGATTTTTGAATGGTCTCAATGAAGAAATTTTAGGTTTTGTTGAGGTGTTTCCATATCATAATTTGCAAGACCTTGTTGATCAAGCTATGCACACCAAGAGAAAAATTCAGCAAGAGGGACGAAGAAGGTCTTATGGGAGCCAATCAATTTCAGCCCCATGGCGTCGGTAGCAGTCCGGTACCTTTATTAGTGGGGGAAGATCACAAGGAGTTGCTACTAGGCCTTCTCCATCCATTAGTACTACAAAGACCACGGTTTCTACTGCTTCTTCACTTGCAGTTCAGCAAGAACAGCGATGTCCTATTGCAAGCACAGCAACCCCTTCTGTTGCATCAGTTGCTGCTTCTTCTTCCCATACCCGAGGCATTATTTGTCACAAGTGCCAACGTCGAGGACATATTGCTGCTCAATGTCCTAGTTGAAGGACCATGATTATAAATGAGCAAGGTGAATGGGAATTTAAAAGCGAACCTGAGGAAGAAGCTCCAATATATGATGAAGAAATTATGCAAGATAAAGGTGATGAAATTCAACCTGATGATGGAGACAACAATTGCTTCATTTCTCACCGAGTGCTTAGTGTTACTGCTGTCCAAGAAGAGAATAATCAGTGGCACAATCTTTTTCACACCCGGGGCATGATCAAGGACAAGTTGTGTCAAATCATTGTTGACAATGGCAGCTACAATAATATTGCAAGTCGAGAATTAGTTGAAAGATTGGGACTGAAACAGTGGCACCACCCTTCTCCATACAAGATGCAATGGTTAAATGATTGTGGTGCGCTGCGTGTAACAAATATTGTGACCGTTCCCTTCTCCATTGGGCGGTACAATGATCATGTGGAGTGTGATGTGGTTCCAATGGAAGCATGCCAATTGCTGTTAGGAAGACCTTGGTTGTATGACCGAGATGCTCAGATTTGTGGTCGCACCAACAAGATTGTTCTCATGTACAAAGGAGAGCACATCACTTTGCTTCCCTTGTCACCGGAGGAGATTGTGAGAGATGATCTAAGAAGAAAATAGTGAGAGAGCGAGAACCACTTACGAGAGACACACAAACATAGTGAAGGAGTGTTTCCAAAGCCAAATAAAACTCCACAGCTGCAAAGAACTGAGCCAAAGGGAAAAGAGGGTTTAGTGATGATGGCTAGGAATGGGGATTTAAAAGAATTGAGTGAACCCAATGCTGTGTTCTATGTGCTCCTGTACAAGGACAATTTTCTTGTCACTAACGACTTACCCTCTACTTTGCCTAGTGTTGTTTTTGATGTGTTATAGGAATATGAAGATGTGTTTCCAGATGAAGTGCCACTAGGACTACCACCTAAAAGAGGAATTGAACATCAAATTGATCTTGTGACCGGTGCTTCACTCCCAAACCGTGCTGCCTACCATACCAACCCAGAAGAAACCAAGGAGATTCAGCGACAAGTGGAAGAATTGATGAGAAAAGGGTACGTACAAGAAAGTCTGTCACCTTGTGCTGTTCCTGTCCTTTTAGTGCCTAAGAAAGATGGGTCTTGGTAGATGTGTGTGGATTGCCGAGCAATAAATAACATTACCATAAGGTATAGAGACCCCATCCCTCGGTTAGATGATATGCTTGATGAACTTAGTGGTGCTATCATATTCACTAAAATTGATTTAAGAAGTGGATACCACCAGATTCGCATGAGAGAAGGAGATGAATGGAAAATAGCCTTTAAAATAAAATTTGGGTTGTATGAATGGTTGGTAATGCCTTTCGGGTTAACCAATGCACCAAGTACCTTTATGAGATTGATGAACCATGTGCTTCGAGCTTTTATTGGCAAATTTGTTGTCGTTTACTTTGATGACATCTTAATTTACAGCAAGTCTGTTGATGAACATGTTGAACATATCCAATGTGTGCTTGCTGTCCTACGTGAAAAGAAATTGTATGCTAACCTTGAAAAGTGCACCTTTTGCACTGACAAGGTAGTCTTTCTTGGATTTGTTGTTACAGGACAAGGAGTGGAGGTAGATGAAGAAAAGATCAAGGCTATCCGAGACTGGACGCCTCCATAGAACGTGAGCCAAGTAAGAAGCTTCTTTGGACTTGCTGGTTTCTATCGGCGGTTCGTGAAGGATTTCAGCACTATTGCTGCACCAATCAATGAGCTGACAAAGAAAGAAGTGCTTTTCAAGTGGGGAGAAGCACAACAGAAGACATTTGAAGAATTGAAGATGAAGTTAACAACATCACCAGTCCTTGCACTCCTAGTGGCTTGCCTTAGGCCCAACCTTCTCTAGGCGGTTCAAACCGCCTCCCTTTGGCCAGTTCAAATGGTTTGGTGGTACAATCAATGTAGTACAAGGCAGTTTGCTCCTTCCATTTGAGGGGATCCAAGGAATGCACCCCTCCTCTCCACCTATAAAAGGAGGACCTCTCCCCCTTCATTCCAGCATCAAAGAAGACACAACACAAGAGAGAGCACAATGTAGCAAGAAGAAAAGAAGAGCCACACTCATATCTTAGCTTCTAGCAAGTTCTAGTGTAGGGAGTGAGAGAGTAAGAGTGGAGAAGTACTAGAGTTGTTGGCTACCTCCACTTGTGTACTCGGGGGCCCTTGTACACTTAGCAAAAGGAAGGCTAGGAGTCATCGGCTCCTCTCCACTTGTAACTTTATGAACCGAATACTACTTGGAGTATAAGGTACATGTTTATCTTCGATGATGAGTTCTACTTTAAGTTAGTCTTGTTGATTATTTACTTGCAGGTTCGTCATTTGTCCTTGTGATGAATACTCTAGTAGAGGGGCTTGATGAAGACAGATAACCCTGATCATTGCTAGAGTACTAGTCGATAGCGTTGACATGGTGTCTAGGCTAGAGGCTACCTTCATTTGCCTCGTACTCCATGGTTGAGGGGTAGGCGGTAGGTGATGATAGCCCTATCCATCCCTCGTAATCCCCCATGTCTAGGTACGGCATAGAGCTATAGGCCGGTATCGCTTGGCAAACCAAGCATAAGCTTGTGCCCGAAGCAAGTCTATAGTGGCAAAGCTATCTTAGATTAGAATCTCTATCCTTAAAAAACCTCACTACCTGAGGTATCCTTCTTCTTGTTATCATTAGGTGAACTAGCTTAAGAGACTCTTACACCTTCATTCCTCATGGAAATACGATACTCTAAATACTTCCGGGTAAAATGCTGCAACGGTAATTCCATGCGCTTGCATTGCGGATTATTTCTGTATGCTTTAAGAAATACCAACGAGCATTTCTGGCTTGGTTGCTAGGGAATGGTTGTTGTTTTATCTCTAAACCTAGTCCTCCCATGTATCCTTGTGTTTTATCTTCCTTTTTCAAAAAGAAAAAAAGAGTTATTTCTTCTATTCTTTTTCATCATGAAGCCCTTCAACTCAAAATGTTTTTGCTCCTAAGGATGAGTTCTCAGAGCCACCACCATCGAAGCAATCACAACTTCTGGCTATGAACTCTATGCTGGCTTTATAGCCATGGTTTGGGAACAAACCTTCTCAAGTCAAGTTATGAAAACTCTTGCCAACATCTATTGGAGTTTTGAGCAGCTCTGTGCATGCTTGACAATCTCAGACATGGCACAAGAAAAACCTTTGGTTGAAGTTGTTTCCCTTCTTTTGAAAGGGCAAAACAACCTCCACCCACAACATAGGGAAGGTAAATAGAGTTTGGGAAGAATTGAGGAACAGATTGTGTTTGGCATTCTTCCCTATACCTCAAATCGCTTTCCTGCGACAAGAGATTCTCAACTCTTGCCAACATAAGAAGGAAACTATAGGTGCAGCCTAGGCTAGATTTTCAATCTTAACACACTCTAGCCTAGCCTTGTCTATACCAGACCATGTGTTGTTATAGCACTTTTGGTCAAGTCTTAGCAAGGAATCTGTTGTATAGCTTGATATAATTACTGGAGGGTCCCTTGACCATAGAACCTTAGCGGAAGGAGAAGCGCTTCTAGATCACATCCTAAAAAGCACTCTTTCCATCGAATCCCTCCATGTAGACCTGAATCAAGCCATGAGGAAGTCTCTTTGGCTGAAGCCGAGCCAATACCACCCATCTAGAGACCCTCACCCAAACCAGAAACTCCGGAGGATGGTTTCCAACCTTCGGACTTTCCATTTTTTGAGGATGAACTTTTCTGAATATCTTGGAAAATACCTTGAATCAGTGAACAAAACCGAGGTTCATTCTGACTCCCACATCCTTGCTAGCCTTGATTTTGATCTTCTCATAGGCTACCCAAAAAAACTTCCAATGGGAGCCTTGATGAGGTGGTTGGGAAAACTGCTTTCGCCAAGTTTATAACTCACCCAGAAAACCCTATGGTGAATCATAATCCCAAAGCACCAACTCTGCAGACCATGGAGAAGGTTTTTGCTGTTGAGCATGAGAGTTTCTCTTTTGAGACCCCTCACGTTTCATGCTCACTTTTGAAGTCTCTAGAGTGCGTCTCGCTTAGTGCCGTTTGCTTCTATGTGGATCGCAACCACCTCTTAACCTTCATCTTTTAACTTTTAAAGAGGATGGTTGTGGATGCTTTTGTTTTCCACAAATTTTGCAAATCCTGTAGAAGCACTGTGGCACTAACCTTGTAGCTTGAACATTAATGTTAAATGTTTGGTGGAGAAGCTAGGAACTAAACCACCATTGATAGCTACAAGATTAAAGTTCTCGTGGTCAAGCTTATGACCATAAACTAAGCATTGCCAGGAGATACCCCAGATTATCATGAGAAAAAAATAATATCTATAAAAAACAACATAATCTTTGCTTTTTAATAAAAGCAAGAACATGTTGTGAAGTTAGTATGCACCTTCGGGTATTCTTGGTTGCTAACCATTTCAGAATAAGATCAAGTGGAACAAGGGTGCATACCAGGCTAGCAAACATGGGAGTTGCATCAACCATACGCCTCGACGCTCTTTGGTAATGGAACACACTCAAGAGAAGACCTCAACTCTGCACACTTGACTTTTACACAAAAGTCCAAGTGTGGGGGAGGATGGTGAGAACCTCAACACATGTTCCATTCACACCAAAGACCATCTTGGTTAAAAAATGATGTTAGCTTTGCCTTGCTAAAAAAGAAGAAGAAGAAAGAAGTTAAAAAAGTGGAAAAAAGAAAAAATATATATAAAAAGGAGACAAAAATACATATATATACATGATATATATTAAAAAAAGGGAAGAAAAAATAGAAGAAGAGAGAGAAGGAGGATTCTCCTTTTCAAGACCTTTGCTACCACCAAGGCCCATGGTCCAATTGTGTGGCCAAGCCTTATGGCCCGCCTGAGATGGACGATGTGCAATCAAGCCACCGCTGCAGTAGCCTCAAAGCTTCATCCATTTATGCTGCCGGCAAATGCACTCAGGTATGCAAAGGTAATGTTCACCAACACCTTTACTCAAATTTGTCTCCATAAGAATATAACTTGCTCTTACAAATTCGTACTTCTCTTACTGACAATATATGCTTTGGTTTGGATGAACTTGTTAACAGTACATCCATAGGTATTTTTAAATTAAGCATGGTGCCTAGGTTAAAAGACCTTCTTTAATCAAATTTAGACATGGTGTTTAATTTTGATTAATGAGCTTGAGTTATTATTTTTATAAACAAAGGAAGTAATCTATTATGGAGATGAATCAAGGCTATGTTTATATTGCAAACCCTACCTTTAGCCTTGGTTGAGTTGTACTAAATGATAAAAAGTTTGGTGAACACTTAAAAAATATAATAATAATAAATTAAAAAATTATAATTAAAATAATAATAATAAAATAAAACAAATAAATAATAATAAATAAAATTTAGGCTTCTCGGTGTTCAGGCTGGTAGAGCCCTTGTTCGTTTCTTTCTTTGTTTTTCTTTGTCAAATAAAGCAGGTACAAAAAATAAGTGTGAGGGAGATCTCTCAAAGTACGACACGCACACATTCGAGATCTCCCACCAACATGTTGCACAACCTCAGACGATCCAGAATTCAAGAACGATAGAACAGATGGCTCTAGAGAGGATTGGCTATATCTCTGGTTTAGCCAAACGTCCTCTGACCCCTATAACTCCTTCCTCTTCAGCAATGGTTTGTGCAACACTACCCTCAACTCCCTACAAAACTTTGAGTTTAAAACAAACATAATTCTGATCACTAAAAATAAACTCAATGAACCAACATTGCCCCTATGCAATCCACACTTCATTTAGAATTTTGAAAAGTTACATATTCATAGCATCTTTAAGATAGAAGCTTACATAAAAGTTTGTTCCATATACATACACTTATGCTTGTGGGAAAATATTCTAATAGGACAATCATGTTGACTAAGTTGTTGTGAAGTGTGATATAGTTCTAACTTAGAAATCATACTATTTCCATTCGAAGTACTTGGAGAATTTGTTATAAAACCATAGTATCACATACTCCTCAATTAGTGAGCAATTCCTACCAAAGCCAAATATGACATCTTGCAAGTTTCAAGCCTTCCACATATGCTTCTTGTTATTGTATTGAGTTTGGTCAAGTCTTGTTGACCCATGTTAAGAGACTTATCATGCTCCCAAGATCAAGATCACATACACTCCACATACTCTTGCTGCTCCTACACTAGGAGTACGCAAAAACATGCTTCCATCCACCAAAAATTCTGCTCCTACACTAGGAGTAGACAAAAAAATGATTGTTAGGTAAATACTCCATGTTCTAAAGGATAGTGATCTCTCTCCAAATATGTGGTTTACAAGAAGAGACATGGGCTATGCAAAAAGCTTGGAAAAATATATGGATACATGAATGTCCATGTAAAGAAAAAAATGATGAGCACATGAAGGCTCATGTATAAAGAGAAAGATAGCCATGTTTCAAAACCATAAGTTATAGAGAGAGATCATATCTACAAAAGGAGTATAGTTTTTGTTCACCTTTTTCCACACACATGCACATCTTGATCTAAGAGTATAACACTTCTCTCCTTGGATCCTCGATTTGACTTTACAACATATACAATACAAGTATGCTATTTTGTTCATCCCTACCTAAAGCTCCACATAAACCTTTTAGAAGTAGGAGAAAACAAAAGAAGGCAAAACATTGCTATGCCTTGGTGAGGAAGTATACACCATTGAGTGATTTGAGAGTGCCATTTGAGGAGTATAAAGTGAACTATGCTTTTCTTGAGAAAAACTTTTAAAACTCCAAGTGCTAAGATGTGAATTTGGGAAGACGACTTTGTTTCAAGAACTGTTCCACTTTTCAACAACCCAAGGAAACAAGTTAGCTAATGCCACATATCCCACTTGTGTAAAGAATGTGCTGGAATAACTTTCATGTAAAGCCATATATCTTAGGATGTTATGCTCGTGATTACTTTTATCCCTAAGCTTTACTCGAGGACAAGCAAAGGGGTAAGTGTGGGGGAGTTTGTTGGCAGTCCCTAACTCCTAAAAATAACCGCCAACACTCACATGAAAACCACTCAAATGAACACCAAACTTAGCGATAGGGTTATTAACTAACGGATTCCATGAGTTTTAGTGTTTGACCTATTATAGGAGGGCATCTATGCAATACATGGAAAATGCATTCAAAATGCACAAAGAAACAAAGCATACCGCCATATTGCGCAAAACAAAAGATCTAAAGGGGGAGAAGGCCCACTACTAGACCAAATCAGGGCCCAAACAAGAGGAAGACAAGCCCATGCTCGAGGCAAACCAGGTCCAATTAGCGCCAAAACCCACATAGGCCCACTCTAGAAGACCTGAGAAGACCGCTCGATGAAATTGGACTCAAGGTGGCCCACACCCCTAGTGGCTCGCCTCGGCCCCAACCTTCTCCAGGCGGTTCATATTGCCTCCCTTTGGTCGGTTCAAATGGTTTGGCGGTACAATCAATGCGGTACAAGGCGGTTTGCTCCTTCCATTTGAGGGGATCTAAGGAATATTCCAAGGAATACACCCCTCCTCTCCACCTATAAAATGAGGACCTCTCCCCCCCTTCATTCCAGCATCAAGGAAGACACAACACAAGAGAGAGCACAATGTAGCAAGAAGAGAAGAAGAGCCACAATCATATCTTAGCTTCTAGCTAGTTCTAGTGTAGGGAGTGAGACAGTAAGAGTGGAGAAGTACCAAAGTTGTTGGCTACCTCTACTTATGTACTCAGAGCCCCTTGTACACTTAGCAGAAGGAATGATAGGAATCATCGGCTCCTCTCCACTTGTACCTCTACGAACCAAATACTAATTGAAGTCTAAGGTTTGTGTTTATCTTTGGTGGTAAGTTCTACTTTAAGTTAGTCTTGTTCATTATTTACTTGCAGGTTTGTCGTTCATTCTTGTGATGAATACTCTAGTGGAGGGCCCTCATGAAGACAGATAACCATGATCGACGCTAGAGTAGTAGTTGATAGCGTAGACACGTCTAGGCTAGAGGCTACCTTCGTTTGCCTCGTACTCCATGGTTGAGGGGTAGGTGGCAGGTGGTGATAGCCCTATCCATCTCTCGTAATCCCCCACGTCTGGGTACGACATAGAGCTATAGGCCAGTATCGCTTGGTAGACCAAGCATAAGCCGGTGCCCGAAGCAAGTCTATAGTCGCAAAGCTATCTTAGATTAGGATATCTATCCTTAGAAAACCTCACTACCTGAGCTATCCTTCTTCTCATTATCATTAGGTGAACTAGCTTAAGAGACTCTTACACCTCCGTTTCTCGTGGAAATACAATACCCTAAATACTTTCGGGTAAAATGCTACAACGGTAATTCCGTGCGCTTGCGGATTATTTCTGTATGTGTTAAGAAATACCGACACATATGACATGAGCCGTAGAAAAGTTCTATCCTCCATGCCCGGATCATCCGCTACCCTAGAAGTACCTGGAGTATTTATTTGAACGAACCTCATTATCTGCCTTATGTTCCCTTGTTCATGGAGTCATTAGTAGAGCAGTGAAGGTGCGTATGCTTTATTTTGTTGTTAGGACATGTCTTTGTTCAGTTAGGGATTTGTTTTGAGTCTATATATAGTCCAATTTTGTTCAGAGCAGTAAATCTTTGCATTGTGCAAGTTTTGGAGTGTAAGTGCTTTTGAACAATTTTCCTGCAATGGCTATGGGAGGAAGAAGAGGGGTTCCATAGTGCATTGGCTGCCAAGCTAATCAAGGAGTGCCAATCTGAAGGAGCGAAACACATCTACCTCGTTTTAGTTATGTAAGTCTATAGGGAGCAGAACCTTTATTATGCTATCTATGTACCGCTTGTGTTAATTCATCAGTTGACACAGTTGTTATGTTAGTGTCGAGCATTGTTATTATAACAAGTACTTTTCGTTGTGGACATGATGAATGACGTGTAATGATTATATCCGTATGGTGTGTGTTCAGTAAGTTATTAAGGCCTAGCTAAATTAGTAAATACATTGTAAAAATCGGATGCATACCCACCGTTGGTGAAGCAGACGGCCATCACCACCGCTATTCGTCTGATGCAGCAGTGGTCAATAGTGTATCACCACCGAATCATTTAGTAACCCAACACCGACTAAAGGATCATCATGGGCAGATCGTACTGCAATGCGACGATGACCATGCCATATGACCAGACAATTCATACGTTGAAGCGACGGTGATGTTCGCTTCGACACAGGCGGGTCGCGCTCCAATACGACGGAATAAGGATCTGATCACGGATGGATTATAAGCCACGCGGCGGTGTTAGTGCATACCCACACAGGCAGGTCGTGCTCCAATGCGATGGAAGTAAGGACCTTAGCACGGACGGATCATAAGCCAATGCGGCGGTGTTAGTGTACACCGCAGACGGTCTCAGATAGCGATGGTGAGGGCTATGGTCATCACTGCCAAGGCCGAAATTGAACTGTGATAGGGGTTACGACGTGGTTGTGAAAGGTCTAAGTGTAGTAGTGTATCTATATCGAGGAATCGTTCACAACAAGCAGTTCTCTCTGGTAAAAAAACCCGAAACGCTAACGGGGAAAATACGGAAAAAAAAATGATCCATCTAAATATAAATCTAATATATACCTAATAATAAAGAGGTAAAATTTCAATCAATTTTTTTAACCCATTTTTTGGTATGGCCCCTCTAGAATGTGAAAACTATTTCTGCTTGTCTCACTATATATATATATATATATATATATATATATATATATATATATATATATATAACAACATCATAGGGCTCTTGAGGTAACTTAGATAGGTATGAATCTAAATCTTAATTCAAATATATCCTACAAGTCCCGAGTAATCGGGCTAAGGGCCCATTCGGTTTGAGGTGAATGTGGCCAGGAATCATTCCAGGTAATAAAAGCTTGTATAAATTAACTACGAACGGGGCTTAAGTATTCTAATCCTATCCTACTTGTCTGCCCTCCCTACTTACGAGGATGGTGGAAATCGGATGAGAAAAAACTGTTTCTGAAGCCAATAGAAAATCGGACACAACACCGGTTGGAAGAAAAGAAAATCGGCGCATGTATTAACAGACCAAACCGAAAGAAACACGAACGGAACGTGAAGAAAAGAAGTTGATGATCTCGGCTGACCGGACCCACTTGATTGTTTTTGTTCCGGACTCCGATCACCTTTCCGTTCGGACTCTGCTGGTGTTTCCAGCGTTCTTTTTTTACCGAGGCCCATTCGCTTCGTTGAAAAAATAAACCAAAATACTATTTCGGTTGTTTGTTGGGAGAGAAAAATATTGTTTCGGTTGAAAAAATAAACTGAAAAAGACGGATTAGTCGGTTTTTTTCTGATTTGCTAATTCCATGTCCGTTTCTGTCATTTTTTTTCTTTAATCCAATTCCGTTTCTCTAATTCTTGTTTTTTCCTGTCAGTTCCCATCTAGATTTAATTCACTTTTCTTTCTTCTTTCCATTACGTGTGTCCCTATTTTCTGTTTTTCTTCTTTGATCCTTTTTCTTCTTTCGGTCTGTCCGTTTCTATTTTCTTCCCCCCCCCCCCCCCCCCCCCCTTTTGGTTTTTCCATAAATAAAAGTTAAAAACAAATATGTACAACGATATGGATATGGCCTTTTGAACCATTGATCTTTCTTTAGAAACACATGGGTTGGAGGGAGCTGAGCCGGCTGGTGGCGACGGTGGTCGGGGCCAACGAGGCATGACGCGAGAGCAGGTGGGTTCGACACAGCAGGCTGAGATGAGTAGGGATGAAAACGGTACGGATATTTTTCGACCGTATTCGAAACCGAATTCGTTTAGAGGGGTTGAGATCTGTCCGTATCCGAGTCCGGATATCCAACATCCGATATCGTATCCGTATCTGAATACTCAAATCGCATATTTATGATGTCGATATCCAATCGTATCCTATCCGGCATAGTTGACACTATCCGTATTCGAATCCGAATCCGGACAGAAATATGAAAACAAATGTAATATCGGTGATATCCGTCCGTATTCGATTCGTTTTCATCCCTAGAGATGAGCGTCATGCGACCTCCTCGGCACGGTTCCCATCGATGTGGACGATGTGGAGGCCCAGGCTGATGGTTTATAACTAATAAAGCGCAAACTAAAATCTTGAGCAATTCGTGGTCTAATCCAATTTAAATCTCAGACCAATCCATGACACTTGGCAATTAACTGTTTACTGACTTTAATTAGATATTAGAACTATATATTTTATGCGATCTCAAAGAAAGCAACGAAACTCAATATTTAACTGTAACAGCGCATAAATAGTTTGAAAATTAAAGTTACAGTATATTTAAGTCTAAATATTTCTATTCTTTGCAATAGAAGAAAAAAACTATCATGATTGTATTTAATTCCATTTGGTATAGGACATTGTCATATTATTGGCAAGATATACTATGAATGTCATAGTTATTACAAAGTAAGTTATACTCCCTCCATCCTAAATTGGAAGGCGTTTTGATTTCTCTACATATATTGATTATTGAGTAGCTTTCAAATTTAATAAAGAAAAGATGAACATATTTTTTCCTCGAATACACAAAAGATTTGAGCATAATTGTAATTAAGATAGTTCATACAAACGACGTACTTCTGGTGAGCGCCGTAGGAGATCTAGAAGATTACTACTTGGAGCTGGACTAGGCTGAACTTATATAGATATGTACCATTTTCATAATCGAACATAAATATCTGATAGTTTTTTTTTCTCCGGTTGCAATGCATGAACATATTTGCTAGTCTAATCTAAAAAGCTAAAAAGCTCTAAAGTAATTATCTACCCAATTATACCAAATTCGTATACTATCCGGTCGGCGCTCCTGCACACCAAAAGTCCGAAGTCTATCTAATCATGTAGACGGTGATACCAAATCTATATACTATGCGGTTTGGGTTCCTGCGCACCAAAGGTCCTAAGTCTATCCATATGGAGGAATCGTTCACAACATGGAGACGAAATCTTCTCCCCGGTAAAAATACGAAACGCTGACCTGGGAAAAAAAGGGGAAAAAACGATCCATCTAAAGAGATTCTAGAGGAATCGTTCACAACAGGCAGAACAAAATCTTCTCCCCCGTAAAAAAAAAGGAACGCTGACTGGGGAAAAAACGGGGGAAAAAAACGATCCTAAGATAAAATCAGACTCTGGGAAAAAACTCGCTACCGCACTAACCAGATCGGATTCTGGGGACAGGACCGGACTCTGGGAAAACGCCGAGTCCTGGTCTCCTGGAGATAAGATGGGTTCGGTGGAGTTCGTGCAGAGAAGAAATAAAGTGGAGAGAGAAATAAAGGGAAGGAAAAAAATTGGAGAAAGAAAAGAAGAAAAGAAAAAAATAAAAAGAGTATTATAGGTGTTTCAGTGTTTTTTCACAGCCCGAAAAAACTATTTTACCAAAGGCTTTTCCATTCTAACATACGGAAGCAAAAAGAAAAGCTCATTTACTATACAAATTATAGCTAAAGCTGTTTAAACTAGATCCAAGGTGTACGGCCGTGAATTGGGACACGTGTCCTTGTGGCATCATTGCCTGCGACAGAAACAGTTACAATGGGACTAGCTTGCAGTACAAGGACACAAGCAGCAATCTTGCATGTCTGCTGATGCTTCGATATGATCGAGCACTGAATTCATTTTGTCAAATCAGCTCAACCTCATATATAATAAAAAATCACACAAGTATTTAAAAAAAAGTAAAAGTAATTTTATTAGGTTAATATAAACTAGATCTATACGATATAGGTGATAACAGTCATAAAACAGGCTATATATTTTCTATGTAATTAGATTTCTAGATTTTATAATATTTGCAACTCTTTATAATATTGGCATATTCTCCAACGCAGACTGAAACCCAACAAAAAAACATCATGACTCTACTATCGAGGCTCTGGTCAACAGCCCAGAAAAACGAATATGATCCAGAAAATAAATGACAGAGCTGCTTCCACAGAATAAATAAGGTAAGACGCCCGCTGCTTCAGTTTTCCTGTCAAGGTTAACCAGCAGACCGGATGAACAACTTCATGATATCCAAAACAATTAGTGCCTTATTCATCCAGATAAATGAGTGGGCAAAAGGCCCACAAGAGTCCGGTGCATGAGCTGTGTTTGATCTGCTAGTCTTCGAAAAGGGTAGTGACAAGGAGATGCTGCACAAAAGCTGATCTCACAACAGCTCTCCTCCTCCTACGCTCCCTCTCTTCATGACTAAGGTTGGAATCAACAGCACTGAAAAAAAGGTATTGCCTTAACATAAAATCATGCACTCAGAAGAGTTTAAAATCCTGTCACAGTAATTGCATCTCATCTACATAGAAATAAGAGGCGACCCATCACCATGCTTACCTTGTTTAACATATATGACTATAACACTCAATAAAGTGGGGTTGCATAAGACTTTTCATTTCAATTCGACTACCACTAACCATATAGGTGGTCCAACTTCATGTGTGTATATGCATTAACTCAATTTCTCGCTATCTGCTACAGTTCAGCAAGCTTACTTCATGGCTAGACGAGAACCAGAAGTGCTGGATCTGGTACCATTTGTAATACTATTTCAAAAATAAAATTTCATCAATAAAGAACGTAAGAACAATATATAATTAAACATGTTTCATAAATTTACACTCCAGGCATGTTTAGTCAAACTTAAGTTCATATGTATAAGAGGGGATTAAACTTGGCAGAGCTCTACGAGTAAGCAAATCATTCAGTATAGAGTAAATTGCACCAAGGTACATGATAACATGAATTTGCACAGTAGGTGAAAAAAAGGTCATAGCTTGATGCGTGATCAAATAGGTCACCCATCTTGGTTTACACCAATATTTGGAGCAAAACCAACCGTGCTGGCACTTTTGGCTCCAAACTGGACTCTAGCATGGCAACGGGCTCATGTGAGCAGTGAATGCGCTGGATTTGACAAAATAGCTTCGCAAAAGCTGTTTAGTTCATAATTAATTGAGTTTCCAGAACGTATATAGGCTAGGCCAAGCAAGATCTTATGCGCTGTTTGGTTCATTTCTCAGTAACGTAAATGGAAACAAAATCAATTCAAAAGGTATGTGTGGCGGTAACACATCGGCAGCTTTAATTTGTTTTACATTTGCGTTACAGTGCCGCAACCAAACAGCACGTTAGTCTAATCAGGAACAAAAGTATGGACTTGGATAGGTAGATATTAAGCAAAACTGAGAGTAATGTGGATGATGCATGCATCTTTAAGCTAAGTGTACCTAAACAGGTTTTATGGCTTAGTAATAAACTTTAAGCAATACACATTTTCATTCAAAAGAGGCTAGAGATTTCACCTGACATCGAACAGAAACCAAAAAGAGAGAGAGAGAGAGGAGAACAAGACTCAGCAAGCAAACTAATTGTAGTACGAGACAGGAGAACAAATGGATCATACCTTAATTTCCAAGTCTTTGAAAGTAGTGATCGTTTA
The DNA here is from genome assembly GCF_019320115.1 of Miscanthus floridulus. NCBI lineage: Eukaryota > Viridiplantae > Streptophyta > Magnoliopsida > Poales > Poaceae > Miscanthus > Miscanthus floridulus. Next base: position 54,727,089 of record NC_089586.1, on the reverse strand, counting down.
AACCAATTATTTTCCACCATAGCAGGAGATGAAGACTTCGATGTGTCTTCTACTTCTAATGAAGAGAAATTTAAAACTAGCGAGGATAGCAGTGAATCAGTCACTGTACTTGACGCATTGGTACTGCTGCTTCGACTGCTATTTCCAAGAAGCACCTTTAAGTAGGTCTCTTGAAGTTGAAGATCTCTCCCTGCATAGGAGAGATTGTGGTTGCCATTACCAGTAACTCTACGTACTCTGTGATGTCTCTGCAAGTGCACATCATTAAGGAAATATATGACACTTACAGTTCAACAAACACTTTTGCAAAACCCTGTTTAGTAAAACCTGTTTGTAAAGATATAATCATCTAAGAAGGATATTTTAAATAGGTAGCCATGCTGAAGGGTTATATGATCCAACAAGTCCTTCGAAATCCTAGCCGAGCAAACTGGGCAAGACTGTAGAGATATAAAAGTGAAGTTAGAAACAATAGAATTTATTATATATTTGATGCAATGTGCTGCGTTGCTCATATCATAATGCTAATAGCTAGTTTCTGTGCTTATGATGTATAGCCCAAAAAATAAAAAAGCTTTTCAGCATAAGGCCAAAAACCTTGTGGGAATATCTTACTCCTAGGTGTGGTAGTGTATGAACTGGCGAAGAAATCATGTGGCTAAGGCTACACATTATTCCGCTATATGAGCTGAGGCCGTCTTTTTATGTTCATTAGTTTGTCCACAACTTCAGCTTATGCTTAGATTAAGCCACACAGGAGCTCTAAGGTAGCTAGGTAAAGTTCAATATGAAAAGGAAATGAGAAAAATGAAAATTTATTGCTTCCAGTTCCAATATAGTGTGTCCTAAGAGTCCTTACCAACCAAAAAAGAAGTCTATAATACCATTGTGGGAATGCTAAATAAGCATTGTTTCTTTAGTAGTGTGTTCTACATGTGCATTACTTGGACAAACAGTATGCATGCTAATTGTTAAGTATGACAGAACACTACAGAATTAAGTGTTAGTACACTGAATGAATATTCACAGAAGCAACTCATGTCAATGTGCACATAGGCAGTCAGCCCAAGATTTTACAGCACCTGAACCAGTTTTAGCTCCACTCAAAGTTCAAAAGATCTTAATTATCACTCAGACTAAGCTATGTTGTCCATACACATTTTTGCAATAGTTTCAGAAAAATCTTGCAGCATCTTCCATTCTTTTATTTGAATATTTCAGTACTACAGAGAAGAACAGAACACGTACCCTCAGTACCCTATCTCATAACCTAATTGTCCAGTGCAAAAGTGCAATATAACGAACCTACTCCTATAAAGCCATTTCTTATGTCGGAATGAAGCAAATGTGGGAATTGTTAAAACTTGGTGAATGTCATTGAAAAACAGGAGATCCCCACCCACCCTGTCTATCCCATTTTGAACAAATGTACCTTAAAACTGCAAGAAGGTTGAACCTCCCCCCCCCCCCCCCCACACACACACACTGTGTGATACTACGCAGTGGCGCCTGCCAGAGGCATGGTAGATATGTGAAGAAATTAACTGCAATGCGGGAGCAGCAATTGGACAAACAACTAAAAAAGTGACACATCACATCTGCATTTCCAGCAGGTCAAATGGGACCGTGATTGATGATAGTGTCCATTTTGAACCATCACACATTAATTCTATGTGACCATGGTGTGAGCATGTGGGCACATGGGACTCTATATGGATGGGTGGGGGTTATGCTCAAAAGTTTAGATGTCAAGGGGAAAACTAGCTTAGGGTTGAAACTATATAAGCTTGTGCCACATACACATAGGTACTTGTATAGATGAGTTCTAGGGCCTTGCTAGAGGCCATTCAGACACCTGTTGGTAATCACCATCTGTTGCCTACCATCAATGAACATAGTCCATGTAGTATAGTTCCTAGAAGCAACAGAAAGATCTGTCTTTTTTTTTTTCTAATTGTACTGCCTAATACTATTGTAGACCTTGAACTAGAACATAGTGACTATGTTTCGAAGCTTGACATCATGTCAAGTAACCTTCACCTTCTTAGTGCAATGCCGCAGGGGCAGTCCTTCCCTGCCAAGTAATCTAGATGAGCTAGCATGAGGAATTTTACATGCACCTCTAGTCAATCAAGTTTGTGTGCGTGTTCGAGAAAAAAAAGTGTGTTCGAGAAAGAAATCAAGTCTGTGGATAGACAAGCTTATATCGGTTGAATACGATTGCAAGTCATGTAAAATATTGTCAAAACCATGATTATTCCGTTCCTATTAGTTTCATCATCGAAGAATGAGAAGTATCATTTGAATAAAAAAAACTATCATTCTGATCTGAACACTTGCGAATATATATCTTGTATAAAAAAATATTTAAAAGGGATTAGCTACAACGACAAATAAAATGTAATGTCTAACAACAGTTTGTGGGAAAATATCATACGGATATTCAGCATAAAGAACTGGTAGCTAAATAAGTAAATAGGACTCCATTTTTTAACACAGCTACAGAGGACCAAGGACCAATTATAGTACTTAGTTCTTACATCTCAAACAGAATGTCACTAGTATGGATTTGGCTTGCTTTCAATCTGCAATTTCCTGTAAGTATTGCAAAATTAGAAGGATCTGAACTCACCACAATTTTAGACTCAAAAGGGTGCTCGTCCTCCAAATGGGCGCAGAGAGAAGTAACATCATGATCTTCATAACAATAAGGGCATGGGAAGTCTGAGCGCACATCATCCTCAGGTTCGATGTCATCATACCCGAATCGATCTGCAAGTGTGTTTATTTGCGACATAAACAAAGTGTTTTTATAGAAATGGATTCATTTCGATCTGCATGCAATAAGGGAAATGAATTGAACAGCAAGTAGCATAAGAAAAATATATAACATATAACAACACCGATAGCACCTTTCATCTCAAAGGAATGGGCACATCTGTAATACCAAAAGGAAAGCCATATCGCAAAGCAAAATCTGCAGCATCATTTCAGAAATAAAATTCTAGACCAATAGTGTTGTACAAGTGTCTTGTGTCTAAGTGTCATGGATAGGTTACCACAAAATACTCTACAGAAACATTTGTCCATTTCCAAAGATGTGATTGATCTCTGGATTATCTAACATGAGAAAAACTGCACATTTCAGATTTATCTAGTATTCAAAGGATTATAACATTTGATACTTGCATAATCTATTAACATTATAACAACATAATTTGTTCATCTTCCTCTCTTTTATTTGGTCCTACGCCGGCAACTAAATGGAGAAAGTAAGATGCATTCCTCCTGCAAAATCGAACCTACTTTAGGTGCTCACCTGACACCTAGTGAATCAAAAAAAAAAATCGCGGAAAATACTAGAAATTAGCGGCGAGCTCCCAACCGCGTCAAACGGGGAATGGAGATCCAAGAAAGAAGCTTCGCCACGATGCAACCCAATCCCCGGACAAATTTCGCCCCGCTGGAACGATCACCAGCTGAAGACAGGTCGCATTTCTCTGCACCGGATGAAGAAACGAGAAGGAAAGGTACCGTGATGGGATGCCGGAGCGGCGTGCTGGTGCTGCGCGCGCTGCAGCGCAAACTGCCGCTTGGCAGCCATGAGACTCGAGATCCAGAGGTCGGAATCCATGGTGGCTGCAGGCTTCCCCTCCTGGCCTCTCCCCTCTTCCCCCTCCGCACGGTAGAGGTAGACGGCAGGCACCACCAACCGAAAAGCGGCTTAAAAATATTTGTTTTTCCTATTTGATGGTGATTTATCCTGTTTTTATTTAGAATTTGGGAGGTGTTTCCTTCTGGCGCCTGGTTCGAATGTGCATATATTCATCTTAATTCATACGTGTTGAATGAATTAGAGTAAAATTAAACTAAATTATATTCTATTTCAGTTCAATACATATGAATTGAGCTAGATACATATGTATCTAAATAAAGCCTTAATAAGACCGCCGGTGGTTGCCTGGTTGGGAGCACCTATCATTATGTTGTTTTTGGTAGAGCATATTCAATACTGTAGTTGCTAAAAACACAATTAGTAAATTAATAATTTTCAAGTCGCTAAAAGATAAATAGTATTCTCTTCGTCCCATAAAAAATATTATTCTCACTACTCGAGAAGTTAAATATGGTCATTTTGACTAAATATATTTTTAAAAAAATATTAGTATTTATAATGTGTAGTTAGTATCATTAGACAAATCCCAAAATATATTTTTATAATAAACTTATTTGAAGATTCAAATGTTGCTAATATTTTCTATAGACCTAATCCTATGGCAACATATTTCAAGGGCACAGAGAGTATATATGTTGACTTTCTTCCACTATTTCTAATGTCTCCTCGTAGAAAGGAGAAGTAGGGTTGGATATCGAGGCAGCTCGGCTCGTTGTAGCTTGGCTCGTTATGGCTCGGCTCATTATCAAACTGGCTCGCCTCCGCTCATTATACTAACGAGCTAGAAGCTCAGTTCAGCTCAACTCGCTTGGCAGCTCGAGCTAGTTCATTTGGCTCATGAGTTAACTTAAATTTTTTTCCCGTTGAGGTTATTCATTCAGCAAAAGACTGAGACGAATACTGATTTGGGAAAAGCAAAATAAATAAAAAGACGAATGATTTGATGCTGGTGTGGGAAAATCAAGAAAAAAAACAAAAGCTAATGCTTGCTGCTGTGCATTGGCTTGCAAGGGAGTAAGCAAAGCTGCGACTGAAAGGCCCTAGCGAGCAGCAAGCGTCAGGCGACTTACACGTGTGCCGCCTGCGGCGGCTCGGGAGGGGAACAGCTGAGTGCACATGCGTTTACGGCTACGCCTGCACGGAATGGTGGTTGGGGGAAGTCTAGGGCCTAGGGGTGGAAGCGTGGGTGTTGGGGGTTAGAATTTTGTCATATTAGGCCAATGTGACATGGCATATACGGGATGATTTAAGTTGCTGTCATCTGATTTACTTTGGCTCATTTTGGCTCACGAGTGGCTCGCAAGCTAGATCGAGTTGGCTTGTTAATTAACCGAGCTAAAGTGTTGTCTCAGCTTGTTTAAAAATTCAAACGAGCCGAGCTCGAGCCGAGCCACTAACGAGTGAGTCGAGCGAGCTAGCGAGTTTTGAGTTTTTCATCCAGACGTAGAAGGCAATTTTGCATTAGAAATCCTGAACTATTTCTAAATCACTCACCCAATTACTCCATTTATTGTCTCCTCGAGAAGCCACGTCGCCTGCTATTTCTGTTCCTTGGATTCACCATCAATGGCCACGACGGTAGTGCTACAGTGATCCTTCTAGTAAAGCCTGCCCCCCACAGATGCCGTGGTCACCACAGCCCACGCCCCTTATCCCTTTAGCCTTCCTCCGCCTCGACCAAAAAGAAGAGGGAAAAATCCTCCACCGCGCTGCTCCCCGTGCTCCTTGTATCCCCGTGTGCCACCTCGGACGCCTCTTTGTTGTGCACACCATCGCCCTGTAGTCTCCTCCTCGCATGTGCCTCCCCACACCAAGGTTGGCGACGTGCTTGCTGTGACGCCGCCGATGCCGCGATGCCGCCACACCATCCATCTGGCTCGGCTTGCCGACGCGATCCGCCTCTCCCACCGCCATGCACTCCAATCCTTCATCTTCCTAACTCTGACGGCTTGATGTTGTGCTGCGACGGCACGAGAGCCCCATGTGGTCAAACCCTAGCGGTGCAACCCGCCCGTTGGCGTGCGCGAGCAGATGAAGGTACTGACATCTCTCTCCCTTCCACATCCAGGTACTGTCGTCTCTCTCCCTTCCTTGCACCTTCGTGACCACGTCCTCAGGTTGCTCTCACCCATGGCACCGTCACAACATGCCAAGGGATGATGCCCACCCATATCCGCGCAGCTGCTGGCCTAGGGATTCATTGTTGCCCTGATTTTTGCCTTGCGCCCCCAAATAATATTTACCAGAAATTGTTAAACATGATCGGCCAATACAAATAGTATTTAGCCATACAATATTTCATCCCTGCACTAATATTCATAGCTAATTAGTGTTAAGTTTGCTAGATGATGCTTCAGCCTTTGATGATTCACATTCGCTAAGGTTTGGGTTTTCTTACTATACTATTTTTATTTGAATGGTTTGCCTTCTATTTATACAGAACAAGACTATGGAGTCAGCACCCTCAAACACACGTACTGTATAGGTATGCTCTCCTACTTCCCTTACTTTAATGTTGTAAATACCGTTGTCCTTCCTCCGCTGGCACATTTTTTGGATCCCAATACATTGGTCCTAGGTGTGATTGGTACCTCCTATCCAGAGGAGTCTGGACATGCCAGCTGTGCGCTTATAATTCCTAAGGGACTTCAGGGACATGCATTCCCTGATACAATTTTAGGTGACAAATAGTTTGATGAGGGGTTGTTTCCATATCTGCCTGATAAGCATAGGTGTCGTCCTCTGGACCAGCTTGTAGTGGCCCCGACCGACAAGGGGCTATCAGGAAAGTGCCATTTGTACCTTCTCTTCAGGATCTTTTTAATGGTCGAGTGACATACAACAATCCAATTATCAAACGATCACATGACTCCATTATCGTATGATAAATGTTATGTTTAAATTGAAAATATTGATAATCGTTATAATTCGAACATAAAATTTAATGAGATTACAAATCAGATTAACCCTTCCTATCGGTCTCTACTAGTCGCTCATACACGAACATCAGAGTTAACCTGCAGCTCAACTTGGAATCGCGCATTCCAAGGTCTACTATTCTTCGACTTATTGAGCAGGGCTCATTTGTCATCAAGCCAAAGTACCTACAGATAACTTAATGACACCACCTTGAGTACATTCCGTACTCACGGACTTAATTTCAAAATATATATTTGGTGGATGCAAAGGGAGTAATAGGCATTTGTATATTTGCATAAAAAGCATTTCGTGCTCAATTTCAACATGCTCATGATTTATAATAGATTAACCGGCAATTACATATTCATGACAAGTAATGATGAATAACATAAATTAAGTGATCAACATTATAAATCAACTCATAACTAAGTTCATCATCAACACTACATAGAGTCTATAAGTAAGAACAACCAAAGGTTCCGTCCCAGAGGACTTTAGGCTTTTAAATAAACTCGACAGAGGTGTACAACTGTACCCACACGGATACTAAGGATGAACCTCCATACCCGTGTGCGGATAAGGATTGCCTCATGGTTCCAACTTTTCCTCAATATGGCTCTCATATCCACGGACGGTTTGTGCTAGGTCCCGATGTAATGTCGTCACATCTACACTACGCAACCCCCCGGCCCGTGCCAAATCCTCACGATAAGCAAGTCACCACTGAATCAGCTTATTGCCCCCATATGCGCTATGTGTTTTGTACAGGTGGTTACTCAAACTCGCTATCCCAATGAACAGTCTTAATTACTCCACGATCTACGTCACTGAGATCCAACACTCATAGTGACCTTACCCTTCGCTTGAGTAGAGGTTACCAAAATTGATCATCACAGTAATATATCAAGTTGGGGTTGGTCCTTAGTCACATAGTAAATAATTAAGTTATCATCCTTGCAAGGTTTTAGTAATTTGTTTATCCTGGTGCAACATCCTAGTATCCTACACGCGTGAGAGTGAGTTCCCTTCTCACACTCGACTTCTAACATTACTAAGCAATTAAGCTTTCCAATCCCCGTTGGTTAAGTGAAAGGCTCTAATTACTTAATGAGTAGTTCTATGTTGATGAAGCAATATTAAGTTGTTAATCATATTGGAATGAAGTGCAAACTCATAAATGAACAAGTAATGAGTATCCAAAATAGGGTTCATAGTATTGGGGTGCCTGCCTGATCATGTCATCCCAATGACTGAGGATGATGATGATGACTTACACATGATCCTCACAAGCTAATCGAACCTGAAATAGAGGATACAGGAGATAAAGATAGAGATTGCAATTTGGAACTTGAAAAGCGACATCGAACTAGACTCTACTGCTACACTATTTTGTTATCTAGTGTGGTCAAGGTTTGTTGACTGTTGGCAGTCCTTAACTCACACTTTTAACCGCCAACACTTACATAAAATCCATCCAAACAGACACCAAACTTAGACATAGGGCTTTAGAACTAACTATTTACATGAGTTTTGGTGTTTTACTATTCATAGGAGGACATGTCGGAATAACAAGGAAAACGCGCCCAAAATACGCAATAGCACATGGCATAACATCACCCGACATGAGCCCAGAGGGAGAAGGCCCACTTACTAGGCAAATCAGGGCCCTGTCACGTGGAGAAAAAGGGCCAAAACCTGAAGCAAACATGCTCCAAATAGGGCCAAACTTTGCAGGAGTGGCCCATGCAGTCCTAGAGGCCTACACAACGAAGATTGGGCCGAGATGGCACCCTAGGGTGCGGCCCCTATAGGCATGTCTTAGGCCCAACTTTGGCAGGCTACCTCTCACCACCTCTCCAAACGTCGATTGCATGGGCATCGTGGAAGACTTGGTACAGAAGATGGTGGTTTGCCCAAGATAGGAAAGCATGCAAAGAAGCACAACTCCACTCCACATCCGAAGGAGTGATGTCCTCATCATCCTCCCCCTCTTGAAACTGAGTCGTCCTCGACTCAAGCTCATCTTCTTCTCCCAAATAAGGCTTCAAATCTACAATGTTAAAGGTGGAACTAACCCCAAACTAGGGTGGCAACTCAAGTTTGTAGGTATTATCATTTATTTTCTCAATTATCTTATAAGGACCAGCTGCTCTTGGCATTAATTTAGACTTACGCAGCTCAGGAAATCTATCTTTTCTCAAATGTAACCAAACCAAATCAGTCGGTTCAAGTTTAATTTCTTTTCTACCTTTACTACCAGCAATTCTATACTTTTCATTCATTCTTTTAATATTTGCTTTAGTTGTTTCGTGCAACTTACGAATGAAATCAGCACGCTCTCTAGCATCACTATGTGTTCTCTCAGTGGTATGTAAAGGCAAAAGATCAATAGGAGCACGAGGGTTAAAACCATACACTACCTAAAAAGGACTTACCTTGGTGGTGGAATGTTCCGCCCTGTTATATGCAAACTCCACATGCGGCAGACACTATTCCCACATCTTCAAATTGCGCTTTAAAATTGCTCTCAACATGGTGGACAATGTTCGATTCACTACCTTAGTTTGCCCATCAGTTTGGGGATGACATGTTGTAGAAAACAGTAGCTTGGTCCCCAATTTATTCCACAAAGTGCGCCAAAAATGACTCAAGAATTTTACATCGCGATTTGAAACAATAGTAGAAGGCATACCATACAAGCGAATGATTTCTTTAAAGAAAAGGTCAGCAATATGAACAGCATCGCCGCTCTTATGACAAGGAATAAAATGTGTCATCTTAGAAAAATGATCAATCACCACAAAAATACTATCCCTCCCCCTCTTAGTCCTTGGCAAACCCAACACAAAATCTATAGATATATCAGCCCAAGGAGTAGAAGGAACAAGAAGAGGCATATACAAACCATGTGGGTTCAACCGTGACTTAGCTTTTTGACATGTGGTGCATCAAACCACGTACCATTCTACATCTTGTCTCATCCTAGGCCAAAAGAAATGTGTGGACAACACCTCCTCTGTCTTCTTGGCTCCAAAATGTCCCATCAATCTGCCTCTATGTGCCTCCTGCAACAACAAAAGATGAATGAAGTCAACTGGAATGCATAGGTGGTTAGCTCTAAACAAAAACCCATCATTGATCATAAACTTATTTCATGTACGTCCTTCTCTACAATTTAGCAACATGTCCTTAAAATTAGGATCAAGCGCATATTGTTCTTTTACTGATTCAAGCCCAAAAATTCGACAATCAAGTTGGGACAGCAATGTATATCGTCTAGACAAAGCATCAACAATCACATTATCCTTCCCTTTCTTGTGTTTGATAATATAAGGAAAAGATTAAATAAATTCAACATATTTAGCATGCCTATGATTCAGATTATGTTGAGAGCGAAGATACTTAAGTAATTTATGATTAGAATGAATAACAAATTCTTTAGGCCACAAATAATGATGCCACGTCTCTAAAGAACGGACAAGTGCATACAATTCCTTATCATACGTGGAATAATTCAGAACAGGACCATGCAATTTTTCACTAAAGTAAGCAATGGGTTTACCATCTTGCATCAAAATACCCCCAATGCCAACTCCACTAGCATCACATTCTAGCTCAAAAGTCTTACCAAAATTTAGAAGTTGCAGCAATGGTGCGTGTGTGAGCTTGTCCTTCAAAGTGTCAAAGGACTCCTCATGTGCCTTTCCCCAATGAAACACCACCCCCTTTCTTCGTCAACTCATGCAACGGGGCAGCAATGGTGCTAAAATCTTTGACGAAGCGGTGGTAGAATCCTGCAAGACCAAGAAAACTCCTTACCTGTGTGACGATTTGAGAAACCGGCCAGCTCTTTATGGCTTTAATTTTCATCTCGTCCACCTCAATTCCCTATGGAGTTACAACATAGCCAAGAAAAGAAACTCGATCCGTGCAAAAGATGCACTTCTCAAGGTTACCAAATAAATGTGCATCACGTAAAACATTAAAAACAACACGTAAGTGATCCATATGTTCATCAAAAGACTTGCTGTAAATCAATATATCATCAAAGTAAACTACCATAAAACGACCAATAAAAGCTCTCAAAACCTCATTCATTAAGCGCATGAAAGTGCTAGGTGCATTGGTCAAACCAAAAGGATTACTAACCGCTCATACAACCCGAATTTGGTTTTAAACGCTGTTTTCCATTCATCTCCAAGTTTTATTCTAATTTAGTGGTAGCCACTTCGCAAGTCAATCTTGGTGAAAATTATAGAACCACACAACTCATCAAGCATGTCATCTAGCCTAGGAATAGGATGACGATACCGAATAGTAATATTATTGATGGCTCTACAATCAACACACATACGCCAAGTTCCATCTTTCTTAGGAACCAAAAGCACAGGAACGACACAAGGACTAAGGCTTTCACATACATACCCGCGGTCCAAAAGGTCTTGGACTTGACACTGAATTTCCTTAGTCTCCTCGGGATTGGTTCGATAGGTAGCTCGGTTGGGCAAGATTGCTCCCAGAATCAAATCGATTTGATGCTCTATCCCTCTCATAGGTGGCAGCCCCGGGGGTATCTCCGCTGGAAAAATGTCCTCATACTCCTGCAAAAGGTTAGTGATGGTAGGAGGCACTGAGCTAACAATATCATCAAGTGAATACATTGCTCATTTGCATACCAAAGCATAGCAAATATCATTATTAGAAATTTTAGCAAAGTCACATTTTGTTGCAAGCATAACACCACCCATCAATTTAATCCCTTCGGCCCTAGAAATAGGTGTAGACTTATCCTTTTTAGGTGGAAGAATAGAATTAGCAACTTGCTAATTTTTAGATTGAATATCATTCAAACTAGCAGTGTGTTCTCTATTAGCTTGTACAATTTGAGCAGGGGTCAAAGGTACCAAAGTAATTTTCTTTCCTTTATGCACAAAGGTGTATTTATTACTTCTACCATGGTGTGTAGCATCATTATCATGTTCCTAAGGATGACCCAATAAGAGTGAATAAGCTTGCATAGGTACCATATTATAATCAACAGAATCAACATAAGAACCAATGAAAAATGATACTCTGCAAGTTTGTGTTACCTTTGCTTTACCAGAATCATTTAGCCACTGAATATGGTATGGACGTAGGTGCGGGCGTGTGGTCAAGCCAAGCTTCTTGACCAATTCAGAACTCACCAAACTATTATAGCTACCTCCATCAATAATGACACGTGCTCAACGGTTGCTGATGATGAAGAAAATCTGGAACAAGTTATGGCGTTGTAGCTTCTCAGGTTGCTGTACTTGTGAGCTGAGCACCCGTTGTACAATGATGCTCCTACAGGACGCCGCGGCCTCATCACCAAGGACTTCGCCATCCTCCTCATCTATATCTTGGTCTTCTTCATTCTCAATGTTAGAGGTGCTGATGGAACCATCTTCTATAGCAATGTATGCCCGCTGACTTGGGCAATCCTTCTGCACATGGCCAATGCCATGGCAGCGGTGGCACTGAATACCCGAAGTGTGTCCCATCGATGTAATGGATAAGGCACTCTTGGTAGGCACCTACAAAGAATTTTTACCTGAATCTGAAGGTCATGCGGGAGGTGCTTTAGGTGTAGCGGTAACTCCAGAGGCTGTTGGTCGCTTGCTCGCTGGTGGAGGTGCCCAAAAAGTGGTTGGCTTGGTCAACCCCAAAGATGGTGCCGAGCGTGGTGTGTATGTGGTGCTGACCTTGCTCTTGCTCTACTATTCATGTCTCTGCAATTCCTTTTCTACAAGCATAGCAAACTGAACAACTGGTTGACAGTGTTAAATTCTTTATAATCAGTAATGTCCTGAATCTCGTGCCTCAAACCCGAATAAAAATGACAAATGAAATCTATGTTCCCCTCCACAACACTACAATGCATCAATCCCTTTTGGAGCTCACCTTAGTAATCCTGTACAAATTTCTCTCCTTGTTCTAAACGCATCAATTTCTTACGCAAGTCTCTATGATAAGAAGGAGGAACAAAACGATCACGCATAGCTATCTTAAGTTCTTCCCATATACCAGGTAAAGCATCCTGTGTAGCTAGCCCATTCCACCAAATAATAGCAAAGTCCTTAAACTCACTAGTAGCTTAGTCGAACTCTATGATGCTCAGGCACAAGGTGGGCACTAAACTTTTGTTCTACCGTATCTCCCAATCAAGATATCCCTCAGCATCATAATGATCCGAAAAAGATGGTATTGTGAACTTAATCTTAGCATAAGGATCATCGGGCACACGGTGATTATTACCTTGATGGTGGTGGACACCACCCATACCTGTCATGTTGCGGCGAAGACATTATCGTAATCTTGCTTGTTGGGAGGCTGCTCGATCTATGTTTCTAGTGGCATCATGCACCATGTCTTCTGGCAAGAGACCATTGGTGTTATTGCCAGAGACATCGTTGTTGACCGCCACTAAGGTTTCCAACTCAGTAACCTTGTCGGTTAGCGTGAAAATTCGTTTGTCCAACTTCTCCATGCTGTTGCCAATGTTGAGTTCAATGAGTGCGTCAGTGACGGCCTTCCTAATGGCCTCATTCATCCTTTTTTGGGCATTATCTACAGCAGCTTGTAGTTGCTGTTGGCTGACACACTCATTGAAATCCTTGGTGCTGTTATCTCCAGTCCAATCACCTCCTGCCATTGTAAACACAAAAATAGGAACAAACGGTGAAGGTTATCCCTACCAAATGATTACGTGGTTGTAGTGGTGTCAGTTTTCATAGCAAGTGGAAGTATCTTACCAAGCTCTTATAAAGTTCTTACCAACACAAGCAGTGGGCGGTACAACCAGCGGTTGGTTCGTGATACCTATGAGGCAGTGGTACCGAGATTGCAAGGCCCTTTTTCTGTACTGATCTGAAGAGTTTGTGGAGCTTGGAAGGCACACAAAGAATAATATATATATTTGGCACATAAGTCAGTAACAGAAAGTAATGCTGAATTATAGTCCAAAGTACTTGTTCTTGTCGTTGGTCTAAAATGTTTCAAGTACCAGGTGTGTGACAAACAAGTATGGTGGATAGCAAGGTGACAAGTGTGTGAAAAACAAGTATGGTGGATAGCAAAAGCAACACAAATAAGGAATCAGACAGCACACGCTAACATAGCACACTTTGGCCTTCTCTATGTGCTCCTCTAGATATTGTTCCTCTTTTGCCCCTTTCTTTTTTCTATTTTTTTGGGCTATCGTTGTTTTTTGGGAAATTTTGACTTTTTCTTTTTATTTTTTTGATATTTTTCCTTCACTTAGGAGCACAAAAGAAGTAACCATAGAAAATATGAGCTTAAACAAGTGAAAGGTGTGGCCTATGAAAATTTTAGAAGACGTGCTCAATATCGACAAAAAGATTATGACCACAAAAAGAGGATCTTGTGACTAGTTTTTGACCAAATTAAAATTATCCAACCCTGATTGTTTGGGGGATGGATGGATCCAAAAAAATTTTCTGATCAATTTTGATATATGGAACGTTAAAATCTGAGTTCGTATGCGAAAACTAGACCAGTTTTAAGAATTGGCTCCGAATTAGAGGACAAAACGGGAACAATGTGCGCAAAATTAGTCACGGCAGTAAAGATTTGATGGAAATGATGGGGGAAAACACACGAACTAGACTCTAACACGACCTAACTAGCAACAAGACCTCGACTAGGACACAAACTCAACACGACAGGCTCTGAAACTGAAATATGCAAAGGCTATGGTGCGGAAGGTTCTAGGACATGAAAAAAGTATGGTACTAGACTATGGGACGAATGCGAAACACTCCAAACTAAGGGATAAATGTGAACCTAATGGTATACCTTAGCTCTAATACCACTTAATGGGAACGGGGATCCTGATCTTCCGTTAGGTAGTGGTAACTATCGTTGTGGCGGAGATTGACACACCGATCCGGCTTCAGATCGAACCCTGCAATCTTAGCACCATAACTCCTCTAGTTATCAACCAAGACATGGATCTAGTTGACCTCACCAAGAAGGCTAATCCCTACCTACACAACGAAGAACACAAGCAAGAACAAGAAAGAAAGCAACCAAATTGCAGGTGAATGATTAATCTCACAAAGTTGGGGTCTCATAAATCGATGAACAACGAAACTGTTCATGACAGATTAATCTAAGCAAAACCCAAAACCTAATGATGGTGGTGGCATATGATTATAAAGGTCTTAGGGTCATCGCCTACCCTAGATGCACCCCCTAATGGGCCCAAACACGATACACGGTCCAACGGACCAAAAGACGGTGTCGCAGCACCTTGGCAGATTCTGGATGCTGACTTGTTTCAACGATTCCTATTGATTCTAAAGGTCTTTTGATGTGAGACCACTTGGATTGGCTTCCTTATCAAATTATCTTTCCAACCATATGTGGATCATCGAAAATGGAGTCCAGATGCGTCCCAGGTGACCAGTTTAAGGAAGACTGGTCCTGGAGGCCGAGGTAGACTCGAAATCATGTTGGACCGGGCCTCCGGTTTCTATTGAACAGTCCATGCTAGGTCATCAACGCCTCCACCTCTTCCTCTAAGTCCCTCATGACCCTCTCCAGTGTTCCTAAGCAAGACAACATCATTAGGTAGTAGTCTATTCTCAAAAGTATGAAAAGGATCGCTTAAGAACGAGCTCACCTCTAAATTTAGTTGACGCATTCGAGCTCGGGTCATTGGACCTTGCATGATGGTTGGAGGATCAGCGGGTACATCTGAAGGAGTGATGTCCTCATCAATCTCCACCATTGATCTTATGATAGTTTGATCCAAGGGCCATGCCGAAGAGAGCACATGGATCGCTGACATGGCGCATGTTGGTATTTCTTAATGCATACAGAAATAATTCGCAAGCGCACGGAATTACCGTTGTAAAATTTCACCTGGAAGTATTCTGGGTATCATATTTCCATAAGGAACAGAGGTGTAAGAGTCTCTTAAGCTAGTTCACCTAATGATAATAAGAAGAAAGATAGCTCGGGTAGCGAGGTTTTCTAGGGATAGAGATCCTAAGTTAAGATAGCTTTGCCACTATATACTTACTTCGGGCACTGGCTTATACTTGGTCTACCAAGTACCTCCGGCTTCCAGCTCTACACCGAACCTAAATGTGGGGGATTACAAGGGATAGATAGGGCTGTCACCACCTACCGCCTACCCCTCAACCATAGGGAACGAGGCAAACAAAGGTAGCCTCTAGCCTAGACACCACATCTACACTATCGACTACTACTCTAGCGTCGATCGTGGTTATCCGTCTTTATTAGGGCCCTCTACTAGAGTATTCATCACAAGGACAAATGATGAAGCCACAAGTAAATAATGAACAAGACTAACTTAAAGTAAGAGCTCACCACCGTAGATAAACACGAACCTTATACTCTAAATAGTATTTGGAATGTAGATGTACAAGTGTAGAAGAGCCGACGATTCCCAGTATTCCTTCCGCTAAGTGTACAAGTAGCCCTGAGTACACTAGTGGAGGTAGCCGACAACTCTGGTACTTCTCCACTCTTACTCTCTTACTCCCTACACTAAGACTAGCTAGAGAGCTAAGATATGAATGGGGCTCTTCCCTTCTTGCTATATTGTGTTTCCCTTGTGTGGTTTTCTTCCTTGATGATTATCAAATGAGGAGGAGGGAGCCTCCTGTTATAGGTGGAGAGGAGGGGGTCATTTGGAAAATGCTTCATACCCTCATGTAAGGTACCAAATCGACCTCTAGGTACGTTGAACCTGGCCATCACCCTATGAAACATCCTTGGAGAGGTAGTATGAACCGACCTAGCAAGGTTGGGCTCGAGGCAGGCCACCAAGGGTGCGCCCGCACCCTAGGTGGGCCACCTTGAGTCCAATTTTGTTGTGCTGCCTCCTGTGATCTCCTGGACTTGGCCCATGGCAATTTTGCGCAGAGTTGAGTTGGTTTGGTTGGATTTTGGGCTTGTTCACCACTTGTTCTAGGCCCTGATTTGCTTGGTTATGGGCCTCCTTCCCCTTTGGCTCATGTCGGGTATTTGTATTGTTGTATTTCTTGTATACTTTAGGTATGTTTTTTGTGTAATTCCGATATGTCCTTCTACAACATATCAAACACCAAAACTTGTCAAAAGTGTTAGTTCTAAAGCCCTATTTCTATATGCTAGGATTTTATGCAAGTGTTGGCAGTTATTTTTAGGAGTTAAGGACCAGCCAACAGCGCATTGACTGGCCTCCATTTCTCCTCTCAAACTATAAATAACCCCTCACTCCCTCTCATACAAGACAACACACAAGAGTAGGAGCACTCCACCTTTGAGCTCCACTCCAAGGGCTTAGGCCCTAGTTAGCTAGTAGAGTGTTGGCGGTCCTTAATGATAAAATCTGATCGACAATTAAGACACAAAAAAGAGGAGAACTAGCATATCTCACACACATATGTTACTTATATTGACCTAGTTCCACATGTATTGGAGAATCATTGTTTTGTAGGACACAAACACAAATGCATGAAAGATTTCACCAAAAAGGCGCTTTCTAACGTTGATTTATGCAAAGGAACAACCAAGATGCCCATCAACTCAACTCAACTAGGTGCAACACTAACCAAGGAGCAGCCTAGGTCTAGCCCACAACCCACCACGTGAAGGTGGTGGCAAGAAGGCTTGGTCAGGGGGTGGTTGACCCCTAGGGGCGAGCGACCCCCCACCGGCGCTTCTCGGCCACCCCTTGCTCTAGCGGTGGCATGCCTCCATCTAGAAGGCAGTGGTGCATGGACTTCGCGCCAGGAATATCCATAGCACAGCCTTTCCTCCTATAAATAGAGGGGCAATCCCCCTCTACAACACACGCAACAAGAAAGCAAGAGGAGAAGAAGAGCTTCATTCCTACCCAGGATTTAGCTAGAATAATATAGGGAGTGAGAGAGGGAAGAGTTGGAGAAGTGATGGGGTTATCAGCAACTTCCCCTAGTGTACTCGCTACACTTAGCAGAAGGAGTGTCGGAGCTAGCAACTCCTCCACTTGTACCTCTACGATCATCTTACTACTTCAAGTAAGAAGTTCATATTTTACTTAAGAATTGATATCTTAAGAAAAATTATCTTTGTTTATTATAAGCTTGTGGGTTCATCATCCATCCCTATGACGGATGCTCTAGTAGAGGACTCTAGATAAAGACGAATGTTCCTGGCCATGCTATAGTAGTAACCAATAGCATAAACGTGGTGTATGAGCTAGAAGTTACCTTCGTTTGCCTCATACTCCATGATTGAGGGGTAGGCGGTAGGTGGATGACAGCCCTGTCTGTCCCTTGTAATCCTCCATGTCTAGGTATGGCATAGAGCTGTAGGCCAGCAACGCTTGGTAGACCAAGTGTTATCCAGGTGCCCGAAGTAAGTCTATAGTGGCAAAGTTATCTTAACTTAGGATCTCTATCCTTAGAAAAACCTCACTACCCGAGCTATCCTTCTTCTTGTTATCTTGGATGAACTAGCTAAGAGTCTTTACACATCCGTTCCTTTGGAAAAAAATACGATACCCTAAATACTTCTGGGTGAAGTGCTACAATGCTATATCTGTGCGCTTGTGGATTCTTTATCTTATGCTAAGAAATACCAACATAGAGTACTAAGGGGGAGATGTGAGGGAGAGCTCACGGATGCGCTAGACTTGTCAGTGTCTCCCCAACTTGTACCTCGATGAGCATCTTTAATTCAACGAGTTCTCCTGCTAAGTGAGTGTTCATGTTTTCTATAGTGTAAATTCTTTGATTGGTTAAACTTTACTCTTACTTGTTTGTGGGTTCATCGTCTGTCCCCATGGTGGATGCTCTAGTAGAGGACTCCTGATAAAGATGGATGTTTCCTAGCTAACACTAGAGTAGTAGTCGATAGCATAGACACGGTGTCTAGGATAGAGGCTACCTTCAGTTTACCTCATACTCCATGGTTGAGGGGTAGGCGGCAGGTGGTGACAGCCCTATCCATCCCATGTAATCCCCCACGTCTGGGTACTGGCGTAGAGCTATAGACTGGGCTCACTTGGCACACCTAGGTGCTTCCCGATGCCCGAAGTAAGCAAGTAATAGAAGAGCTTATCTATCCTTAGGCTTTAAACCATTAAAATCCATCTCAACCTCTACCAATTCTACCCTTGTGTTGTCCTTGGATGAACTAGCTAGAAGAGTACCTCTGTTCCTTGTGGAAAATACGATACCCTGAATACTTCTAGGTGAAATGCTACAACGGTAATTCCATGCACTTGCAGATTATTTCTGTTTGCGTTAAGAAATAATAACAAGCATTTCTGGCACCGTTGTCGGGGAACGGTTGTTGTATTTTCTTTGAAGCTAGTTTGTCCTTATATTTGTATCTTTTCTTTTTTATAAAAAAACACAAAAATATTTTCACCTTGAAAACCACTCCTATCCAATATTGATCCGCTTCAAAGGGCGACTTCCATGAGCCACCACTTCCATCAAAACCAACCTTTTCATTTGGCTGTGAACTCCACCCTGGCTTGATAGCCATGGTTCGTGCACAACCCTTCTCAGGGTGCGATAATGAAAACAGCTACCACCACCTACACGAGTTTAACGAGATGTGTTTGTGCCTGAGCATCTCAGGCATGACACAAGAAACTATAAGGTGGAAATTGTTTCCCTTCTCTCTCACAGGGAAGGCGGAGCAATGGTACAGACACACTGTAGAAAGTATGAATGGGGACTAGGATGAATTTAAAGACAAGTTTTACCTTGCATTCTTCCCTATGTCCCATATCGACTCTCTACCAAGGGCGATCCTCGACTTTGAGCAGTGCAAGAAGGAGTCGATAGGTGCTGCCTAGGCTAGGTTTTTAGCGTTAATACATGCCAGCCCAGACTTGTCTTTAGCTAATAGCTATTGTTGTGTCTCTTTTGTTTGGTTATTGACATGGATGCTAACCTATGCCTAGACATGGCTACCGGAGGACGTTTTACACACAAAATTATGATGGAAAAATAGAATTCCTTGAGCACTTCAGTAGACAAAGTGTGAGAGAGGATGGTGAGAATCCCAAAAGTTCCATGCACAAAACTAATGATGACGATGTTAGCTCTATCTTGCTATAAGAGAAAAAAAGAGAGAGCTGAAAAGAAAAAATATATATGATAGAAAGGAGAGAGAAGAAGAAGTAGGCCACCATAAACACCAAAATGTTGCCTGACTCCAGTCAAAGGTTCTCCTCTTCTATACCTTTGCTGCTAGCACAAAGGCCCATGGTCCTTACACACTATTTGTGTGTATGGCCTAGACATGTTGCTCGCTTTAGTGGGACCGTATGCAATCATGCAACCACGGCAGCAACTTCAAAGCTTATCCACAAATGCTGCCAGTAAGTACACTTAGGTATGCAAAGGTAAATAAATGTTCACCAACTCCCTTACTCATATTTGTCTCCATAAGAATCAACCTACTCATGCAAAATCATGCTTCTCTTGTTTATGTCATATACTCTGGGTTAGGTGTACTCCCGCCGGGTACATCTATAGGCTTTTAAAATTAAGCATGGTGCTTAGGTTAAAATAGCCTTCTTTAATCAAAATTTGACATGGTGTTGAATTTTGGTTAATGAACTTTGAATTATTATTTTCATGAACAATGGAAGTAATCTACTATGGAGATAAACACAAGGCTATGTTTATTTTTGTAAACTTTACCTTAGCCTTGTTTATGCTAAATGATAAAAAGTTGTGTGAAAACATAAAATAAAATAAAATAAAATAAAATTATAATAATAATAAAAGTAATAATAAATAACAAAAAATAAAAGTAATAATAATTATAATAAAATTAAGGTAAGCAGGTACAATAATAAGTGTGGGGGAGATCTCTCAAGCATGACAAACACACATTCGAGATCTTCCACCAACACGTTGCACAAACCTCGACTGATCCAACATGCAGAAGGACATGACTAATGGCTCAAGAGAGGATTGGCTAAACTTTTGGTTTAGCCAAACCACCTCTGACTTAGCTCCTTCTCTTCAATGGTGTTTTGTGCAACGCTACCCTCAAACTCTCCAAAATTTTTGAAATTTAACATTGAACAAATTAAAAATGCAAAAATAAATGTCGCTCCACCCCAATGCAACTATATAAACCACACTTCGTTCAAAGATCCAAAAGTGACATGTTCATAACATCTTTAAGATAGAAGCTTGCATAAAGTTTGTTCCATATACATACTTATGCTTGTGGGAAAATATTACAATAGGATAATCATGTTGACTAAGTTATTGAGAGGTGTGATATAATTCTGGCTTAGAAATCCTACCATTTCTATTCAAAGTACTTAGAGAATTTGTTTTGATAAAAATGTTATAAAACCATAGTATCACATACTCCTCATTTGGTGAGCAATTCCTACCAAAGCCAAATATAACATCTTGCAAGTTTTAAGCCTTCTACATACAATGCTTGTTATTGTGTTGAGTTTGGTCAATTCTTGTTGACCCTTGTTGAGAGATTTATCATGCTCCCAAGATCAAGATCACGTACACTCAATATACACATGCTGCTCCTACACTGGGAGTACACACAAACATGCTTCCATTTAGATCCACCAAAAACTCTGCTCCTACACTAGGAGTAGACAAAAAAATATTTGTTAGGCAAATACTCCATGTTCTAAAAAGATAATGATCTCTCTCTAAATATGTGGTTTAGAAGAAGAGACATGGGCTATGCAAAAAGCTAAAAAATATATGGACACATGAAGGTCCAAATATAAAAAAATAAAAAAATGGACACATAAAGGTCCAAGTACAAAAGAAAAAAAGACAAGCACATGAAGGCTCATGTATTGAAAAGAAAAGAAGGAAGAAAGATAGCCATATTTTAAAATAATAAGTTATAGAGAGAGATCATATCTATAAAAGGAGTATAGTTTTAGTTTACCTTTTTCCACACACATGCACATCTTTATTTAAGAGTATGGCACTTCTCTCCTTCAGATCCTCGATTTGACTTTACAACATATGCAATACAAGTATGCTATTTTATTTATCCCTACCTAAAGCTCCACATAAGATCTTTTTAAGTAGGAGAACAAGAGAAGGCAAAACATTGCTATGCCTTGGTGAGGATTTATACAACATTGAGTGATTTGAGAGTGCCATTTGAGGAGTATAAAGTGAACTATGCTTTTGCTTGAGAAAAACTTCCAAAACTCCAAGTCGCTAAGATGAGAAATTGGGAAGATGACTTAGTTTCGAGAACTGTTCTCCTTTCAACAACCCAAGGAAACATGTTAGCTAACACCACAAATCCCACTTGTGTAAAGAATGTGTTAAAATAACTTTCATATAAGCCAAATATCTTAGGATGTTATGTTCATGATTACCTTTATCTCTAACTTTGCTCGAGGATAAGCAAAGGACTAAGTGAGGGGGAGTTTGTTAGTGGTCCTTAACTCACACTTTTAACAACCAACACTTATATGAAATCCATCCAAATAGACACCAAACTTAGACATAAGACTTTAGAACTAATGATTTCAATGAGTTTTGGTGTTTTACCATTCACAGGAGGACATGTTGGAATAACCAGAAAAATGTGCCCAAATACGTAGTAGCACATGGTGTAACATCACCTGACATGAGCCCAGGGAGAGAAGACCCACTTACCAGGCAAATCAGGGGTCTATCACGTGGAGAAAAAAGGCCAAAACCCAAAGCAAACATGCTCCAAATAGGGCCAAACTTTGCAGGAGTGGCCCATGTAGTCCTAGAGGCCTACACAACGAAGATTGGGCCAAGATAGCACCCCTATGGGCATGTCTTGGGCCCATCTTTGGTGGGCTACCTCTCAATGCCTCTCCAAACATCAGTTGCATGGGCATCGTGGAAGACTTGTTACGGAAGATGGTGGTTTGCCCAAATAGGAAGGCATGTAAAGAAGCACAACTCTACTCCATCTCCACCATTGATCTTATGACGGTTTGATCCAAGGGACATGGTGAAGAAGCACACGGATCGCTAACATGGTGCATTGAGTGGCCTCCATTCCTCCTCTCAAACTATAAATACCCCCTCACTCCCTCTCATACAAGACAACACACAAGAGCAAGAGCACTCCACCTTTGAGCTCCACTCCAAGGGCTTAGGCCCTAGATAGCTAGTAGAGTAGTAAGGGCGAGATGTGAGGGAGAGCTCGAGAAGCAGTCGGACTTGTCGGTGTCTTCCCAAACTGTACCTCAATGAGCATCTTTACTTCAATGGGTTCTCTTGCTAAGTGAGTGTTCATGTTTTCTATAGTGTAAAGTCTTTGATTAGTTAAACTTTACTCTTACTTGTTTGTGGGTTCATCGTCCATCCCCTTGGCGATACTGTAGTAGAGGACTCCTGATAAAGATGGATGTTCCTAGCTAATGCTAGAGTAGTAGTCGATAGCGTAGACGGGGTGTCTAGGCTAGAGGGTACCTTCGTTTGCCTCATGCTCCACGGTTGATGGGTAGGCGGTAGGTGGTGACAGCCATGTATGTCCCCTGTAATCCCCCACGTCTGGGTATGGCGTAGAGCTATAGGCTAGACTCACTTGGTAGACCAAGTGTTATCCAATGCCTGAAGTAAGTCTATAGTGGCAAAGTTATCTTAACTTAGGATCTCTATCCTTAGAAAAACCTCGCTACCCGAGCTATCCTTCTTGTTATCTTGGATGAACTAGCTAAGAGTCTTTACACATCCATTCCTTTGGAAAAAATATGATACCCTAAATACTTTTGGGTGAAGTGCTACAATGCTACATCTGTGCACTTGTGGATTCTTTCTCTTACGCTAAGAAATACCAACATAGAGTAGTAAGGGAGAGATGTGAGGGAGAGCTCATGGATGCACCGAACTTGTTGGTGTCTCCCCAGCTTGTACCTCGATGAGCATCTTTACTTCAACGGGTTCTCCCGCTAAGTGAGTGTTCATGTTTTCTATAGTGTAAATCCTTTGATTAGTTAAACTTTACTCTTACTTGTTTGCGGGTTCGTCGTCCATCCCCATGGTGGATGCTCTAGTAGAGGACTCCTGATAAATACAGATGTTCCTAGCAAACGCTAGAGTAGTAGTTGATAACGTAGACAGTGGTGTCTCGGCTAGAGGCTACCTTTGTTTGCCTTGTACTCCATGGTTGAGGGGTAGGCAGTAGGTGGTGATAGCCTTGTCCATCCCATGTAATCCCCCACATCTAGGTATGGTGTAGAGCTATAGGCTAGGCTCACTTGGTAGACCAGGTGCTACCCAGTGCCCAAAGTAAGCAAGTAATAGAAGAGTTTATCTATCCTTAGGATCTAAACCATTGAAATCCATCTCAACCTCTACCAATTCTACGCTTGTGTTGTCCTTGGACGAACTAGCTAGAAGAGTACATCCATTCCTTATGGAAAATACGACACCCTGAATACTTCTAGGTGAAATGCTACAAGGATACTTCTGTGCGCTTGCAGATTATTTCTGTTTGCATTAAGAAATAACAACGAGCTTTTCTGGCGCCATTGTCGAGGAATGCTTGCTGTATTTTCTTTGAACCTAGTTCATCCTTGTATTTGTATGTTTTCTTTTTTTAAAACACAAAAATATTTTCACCATGAAAACCACTCCTATCCAATACCGGTCTGCTTCAAAGGGCGAGTTCCATGGGCCACCACTTCCAACAAAACCAACCTTTTCATCTGGCTGTGAACTCCACCCTGGCTTGATAGCTATGGTTCAGGCACAACCCTTCTCAGGGCACAATAATGAAAACCCCTGCCACCACATGCATGAGTTTGACAAGATGTGTTTATGCTAGAGCATCTTAGGCATGACACAAGAAACTTTAAGATGGAAATTGTTTCCCTTCTCTCTCATAGGGAAGGTAGAGCAATGGTACACACACACCGTAGAAAGTATGAATGGGGGCTGGGATGAACTTAAAGACAAGTTTTACCTTGCATTCTTCCCTATGTCCCGTATCGACTCTCTACCAAGGGCGATCCTCGACTTTGAGCAATATGAGAAGGAGTCTATAGGTGTAGCCTAGGCTAAGTTTTCAGCATTAATATACGCCGACCTAGAGTTGTCTTTACTCGACAGCATATTGTTGTAACTCTTTTGTTGGGGTATTGACATGGATGCTAACCTGTGCCTAAATATGACTATCGGAGGTCGTTTTACACACAAAACTATGACAAAAAAGTAGAATTCCTTGAGCACTTCATAGACAAACACACTTCTTCTATCATAAGAACTAAATCCCTCTAGGCAAAAATTATGTCGAGTGTTGATGAGTCCTCACCAGTCGAATCCAAACCTTTAGCATCCTTAGATGTGACTCATGAACTCTCACTCGAACCACAAACACCGAAGGAAAGATTAATTCACCCTTTGGAGTTCCCTATTGAATTCAAGGATTATGGTAATACATCGAAATACTTTGGGCACGAAAAGGTTACATTTCCTTCTAAGAAAGCTTTTCCCAAGGCCGAACCATCGAAGGAATGGCTAATGGAAGTGGAATGTTCTTCTAAAACCGTTCAGATTCTTTCATCTTCCATGACCATACCTTGTTCATTAAGGGGGACTATCATAGAAGCCCTACACAATCCCACAGTTGAGACTAATATCATGTCAAAATTCCTTGCGGAAACCCTTTAGGGCAAAATACTGCTAGTCTTGACCAACAAGCTTTTCAGAAGTCCCACGGGACTAATCTTTGAGTGTTGTGGGATTGCCAAGGCTGTGGAAATCACAATTGATGAAACTAAGGTTCACATGGATTTCCATATCTTTGCCATACTTGAATTTGAACATCTTATAGGCTACCTCTTCGAAAAACTTTTTCAAGAAAAACCTTCCCATGGGAGCCTTAGTGAAGAGTTTGGAAAAACTACTTTCGCCACATCTAACTCTCACCCAGAAAATCCAATGGCGAAGCAGCATCCCAATCATGACCAATTCAAGGAGGTAAAATTCACTTCCCCATTCATTGCACATCCTTGTGAAACAAAACATTTATCACCACTCTCTCTCAAACCAAAGCTTCGTCCCTCTGGCCATCAAAATGTTGTTCTCAATAATGGTCGAGATTCAACATTGATTATGCATAATATATCTCTTAAGAAAGAAAACCGCTATGCCATGGACAATCTCGAAGCACCAACTAGAGCTCAAAAAGAATAATTCCACTAACAAGCATGAAGGTTTCTCTTTTGAGACCCCTCGTGTTTCATGCTCACTTTTGGAGTCTTCAGAGTTGATCACACTTAGTACCACACACTTCTACAAGGACCACAACCATCTCTTAATCCTTGTTTACAAACTTTTTAGAAGGATGGTTGTGGATGCATATATTTATCACAAATATTGCAAATCCCATAGTAGCACTATGGTACTAACCTTGCAGCCTGAACAAAGATGCTAAATGTTTGGTGGTGGAAGTGGGAACTACACCACCATTGATAGCTGCAAGATGAATTTCCCATGGTCGAGCTTAAGACCATAAATCAAGCACTGCTAGGAGATACCCTGGATTATCATAAAAAATATATTATTAATAAAAAATTAATAATAATGATTATCATAAAAAACAACTTTCTTAATAATAAAGCAAGAACATGTTATCAAGTTAGTATGCACCTTCGGGTATTCTTGGTCGCTAACCATTTCAGGTTAGGATTGAGAACAAGGGGCATATGATGCTAAAAACATGGGAGCTACATCGACTACATACCTTAATAATCTTTACTGATGGAACAAACTCAAAAGAAGACCCCCAAAATTGCACACTTGACTTTCACTGAAAGTCCAAAATGTGACGAAGGATGGTGAGAATCCCAAAAGTTCCATGCACAAAACTGATGATGACGATGTTAGCTCTATCTTGCTATAAGAGAAAGAGAGAGAGAGAGAGCGGAAAAGAAAAAAATATATATGATAAAAAGGAGAGAGAAGAAGAAGTAGGCCACCATAAACACAAAAATGCCACCTGACTCCATCAAAGGTTCTCCTCTTCTATACCTTTGCCGCTAGCACAAAGGCCCATGGTCCCTACACACTATTTGTGTGTATGGCCTAGCCTTATTGCTCGCCTGAGTGGGACCGTATGCAATCATGCAACCGCAGCAGCAACTTCAAAGCTTCATCCACATATGCTGCTAGTAAGTACACTCAAGGTATGCAAAGGTAAATAAATGTTCACCAAGTCCCTTACTCATATTTGTCTCCATAAGAATCGACCTGCTCATGCAAAATCATGCTTGTTGTCCTTGGAAAGTGACATGTTCATAACTTTTTAAGATAGAAGCATGCATAAAGTTTGTTACATATACATACACTTATGCTTGTGGGAAAATATTCTAATGGGACAATCATGTTGACTAAGTTGTTGAGAGGTGTGATATAGTTCTAACTTAGAAATCCTACCATTTTCTATTCAAAGTGCTTAGAGAATTTGTTTTGATAAAATTTTATAAAACCATAGTATCACATACTCCTCAATTGGTGAGCAATTCCTACCAAAGCCAAATATAACATCTTACAAGTTTCAAAAGCCTTCTACATACGCTGCTTGTTATTGCATTGAGTTTGGTCAAGTCTTGTTAACCCTTGTTGAGAGATTTATCATGCTCCGAAGATCAAGATCACTGTACACTCCACACACACATGCTGCTCCTACACTGGGAGTATGCACAAACATGCTTCCATCCACCACAAAAATTTTGCTCCTACACTGGGAGTAGAGAAAAAATGTTTGCTAGGCAAATACTCCATGTTCTAAAAGGATAATGATCTCTCTCTAAATATGAGGTTTAGAAGAAGAGACATGGCCTATGCAAAAAGTTTATAAAAAATATGGACACATGAAGGTCCAAGTACAAAAGAAAAAATGATGAGCACATGAAGGCTCATGTATTCTAAAAAGAGGAAAGAAAGATAACCATGTTTCAAAACAATAAGTTATAGAGAGAGATCATATCTACAAAAAGAGCATAGTTTTAGTTTACTTTTTCCACACACATGCACATCGTGATCTATGAGTATGGCACTTCTATCCTTGGATCCTCGATTTGAATTTACAACATATGTGATACAAGTATGCTATCTTGTTTATCCCTACCTAAAGCTCCACATAAACCTTTTTAGAAGTAGGAGAAAACAAAAGAAGGCAAAACATTGCTAAGTCCTTGGTAAGGATTTATACACCATTGAGTGATTTGAGAGTGCCATTTGACGAGTATAAAGTGAACTATGTTTTTTCTTAAGAAAAACTTTCAAAAGTCCAAGTGCTAACATGTGAAATTGGAAATATGACTTTGTTTCGAGAACTAGTTCCACTTTTCAACAACCCAAGGAAACATGTTAGCTAACGCCACATATCCCACTTGTGTAAAGAATGTGTTGGAATAACTTTCATGTATAGTTGTATATCTTGGGATGTTATGCTCATGATTACTTTTATCTCTAAGCTTTCGCTTGAGGACGAGCAAAGGGGTAAGTGTGGGTGAGTTTGTTAGCGGTCCTTAATTGCTAAAAATAATCATCAACACTCACATAAATATCATCCAAACAGGCACCAAACTTAGAATTAGGGCTTATAACTAATAATTTCCACAAGTTTTGGTGTTTGATCTTTTGTAGGAGGACATGTCAGAATTACACAAGAAATATACCAAAAATATACAAGACATACAACAATACAAATACCCGACATGAGCAAAAGGGGAGGGAGGCCCACAACCAAGCAAATCAGGGCCCAAAACAAGTGGAGAACAGACCCAAAATCAAACCAAACCAACTCAACTTAGCACAACACCACCATGGGCCAAGTCTAGAAGATAATAGGAGGCAGCCCAACGAAGATGAGCTGATTTGGAGTAGGCCATGGTGCGGCCACACCACCACTAGCCCTGTTTGGCCTAGAATTTGGTCAGTTGCTGCTACCGCCTTGCCCAACGTTGGTATATGGTGGTGTCGCCTTGGTTCAATGTACTTGGAGGTTGGTTTGGTGCCTTCCATGAGGGGATTAAGCATTTTCCAAATGACTCCCTCCTCTCCACCTATAAAGAGAGACTCCCCTCTCCTCATTCAACAACACACCTAAGGAGAAGAGCAAAGAGCTAGAGCAAGAGAAAGAGCCCCACTCTAATAGGCTTAGGCCCTAGATAGCTAGCTCAAGTTAGTAGGGAGAGATGTGAGGGAATAGTACAGGGAAGAGCCAAGCTTATCGGTGTCTCCCCACCATGTACCTCGACAAATACATGTGCCTTGATGGGTTTTCCCTCTGAGTAGTCATGATTCTTTTGGTACAAAGTCTTTGAGTAGTTAAGCTATAGTCTTACTTGTTTGTGGGTTCGTCGTTCATCCTTGCGGCGAGTGCTCTAGTAGAAGGGCCCTGATAAAGATGGATAACCCTTACTAGCATGCTAGAGTAGTAGTCGATAGCATAGACATGGTGTCTAGGCTAGAGGCTACCTTCATTTGCCTTGTACTCCATGTTTGAGGGGTAGGCGGCAGATGGTGATAGCCCTGTCCATCCCTTGTAATCCCCTACGTCCGGGTATGGTGTAGAGCCATAGGCCAGCATCGCTTGGCAGACCAGGTGATCTCTGGTGCCTGAAATAAGCAAGTAATAGTAGGGTTTATCTATCCTTAGACCCTAAGCCATAGGAATCCTTCTCTACCCTCATCAACTATCCTTGTGTTGTCCTTGGATAAATTAGCTAGAAGAAAGACCTCCATTCTCTATGGAAATACAATACCCTGAATACTTCCGGGTGAAAGCTACAACTGTAATTCCATACGCTTGCGGATTAACTTATGTAGACATTAAGATATACTAATGGACCCCTACAGCATCAGACAAATAGCAGTGCTGATGGCCATTTGCTTCACCAATAGCGAGTGGTATGACGGTGATGGAAAAACAACCAACAGCCCATACATTCGATGGTGATAGAATTGCATCCAGTTTTCACAATGTATTTACTAATTCAGCTGGCCTTAATAACTTACTGAACACATAACATATAGATATAATCATTACACATCATTCATCATGTCCACAATGAAGAGTACTTGTTATAATAACAATTGACACTAACATAACAACTGTGTCAACTGATGAATTAACACAAGCGGTACATAGATAGCATAATAAAGGTTCTACTCCCTATAGACTTACGTAACAAAAATAAGGTAGATGTGCTCTGCTCCTTCAAATTGGCACTCCTAGTTGCAAGGCAAAGCTTCCTTGATCAGCTTGGTAGCCAATGCAGCATGGAACCCCTCTTCTTTCTCCCTTAGCCATTGCAGGAAAATCATTCAAAAGCATGGAGACTCCAAAACCTACACAAAGCAGCATAATTAATAATATTCAATATACCATTGGTTTAGCTGCCAAGGCAAAATTGGACTATATATAATCTCAAAACAACTTCCTACCTGAACAAAGACATGTCCCAACAACAAAATACAACATAGGTACCTTTACTTCTCTGCTAATGACTCCAAGAACAAGGGAGCATAAGGCATATAGTGAGGTCCATTCAAACGAAAACACCTAGTATTTCTAGGATAGCAGACGACCTGGGCAGGGAGGACATGAACTTTTCTATGGTTCATGTCATATGCCATCAATGTTCTATCCTCCCCAACAAAGAAAATCAAATTCCATTCTAGGTGAACTGCAATCACTCTATAGTCCACATCATAAGCCTTGGAACCAAATTGAATGTTATTTTGTCCAAATAGCTACAGCGTGTTCACCATAGTCTTCAAGGATCCATATTGAAAGGTCATACATATTGAAAATATCAGCAATAGATATACACAACTAACCCTGATCTCCATGGATGGACATTGAATGACCACGTGGCCAATGAATTTTCCTCCATGTCTTTCCCTCCATATCAACAACAACTATCTAGGATGACTCCATCATGTGCATAAAACCTTTAAGAAACACAATTCTCATAAATTTGTATACTAGAATACTCTCTCCCATTTAGAATCTTTAAGGATCCATGCTCTAGTTTTAGATGAGTAGATGTTGACAACTAACACCCCATTCGACCTGAATGATAGTTCAAGCACATAGAAGTGTGAGGAGACTGTCGGATCAAACCTTAAGCGAGCTGAACCATAAGAATAGTTGCTATGCGGCAGTACCACTGATTTGCTAGTCACCAGATTGTAGACAACATAGCAAAGCCCAATGTACTAGCAGAGGATGAGGCCTCTACAACATTATGAGATGACTAGATCCTTAATGGTGAAGGGCAAGAAGGTAAAGGAGGGGTATTTACCAGTGACGCTGGCGAATCAGGTGTTTGCCTTTCCAGGTGGCATACAAGAATCCGATGACAATATGGGGCAGCTCCTTATGGTACTTAGATCCTAAGATGAGGCAGTTCTAAGAGTGACAGACAAACATGTAGCTGCACAAGGTGCGGGCGGTGAGTCGACGGAGGATAAGGACCAAGACATGGTCTATGAGGATGGCCACTTCATTCCTCTTGTTGGGGGCCTCCTCCATCTTGATAAGGATCTAGTGGAGCAGAGCCGATGATGGAAGTGGCGGTGCTGTCACTTGAATCAGAGTAGGAGCGTCTGTGGGGATGTGCTCGTGAGCTCCTTAATTAGATGGAAGCTTGATTCGTACTCAGATGAGATAAGAGGGGAATAAAAAGCCAAGAAACATGGATAAGGGACGTGTGAGAAAGCATTACCTTTGCCTTTGGATTTTATAGTAGTGAGCTCGAGTGGCCATGCCGGTGATGAGTACTAGCTTGGTCACCGGTGGATCTGTGTGGGTGTGCCGATGAGGCGTACCAGTGTGGAGCACTAGCTTGTTCGGCGGTGAGTGATGGCTTGCATGCCAATGAGTAGGTGTGGTCACGCCATTCACCACTAGAGAGGATGAGCGGCAAGAGGAATAACAACACTTGTGGGACTTGTGGGTGGGTAGTGGTCTTTGCAAGCTAACTACAAAGTAGGACTTGCGAGAATAGAAATTTTTGCCAAAATTTCAAAAAACTGAGCAGGAGTCTCGTGTTGGCTTGCAAATTGATGACATCGGCGATGAAGGCTACCGACGGTGGTGATTGGGCCTTAAAGAAGATGTTAGCACCTACAATGGACATGTCAAATGGAAATTGAACGTTGGCATCACAAGAAAAACACAACAAGAATATGTTATTAGCACCTAACAACGGACATGTCATAAGGAAATTGAATGTTGGAAAGGAACTAAATATTATGAACATTATTTTCACAAGATGTAGAGACAGGTTACAATCCAACAACTTGTGGGGAGCACAGTTGTCATCAAGCGTTGAGCAGCGGCTAGGGCCCCAGTAGCCCCTTTATGTTGATGAATACGAATAGCGGCTGGTGATATAATTTTTTCAATGACGCTTATATCCGACAATGATAGAATTGTACAATGTTAATACTAATTTAGCTAGGCATTAATAGCTTACTGAACATACAACATATATAGATATAATCATTAAATTACATTCCATACATCATGTCCACAAACAAGAGTACTTTTTACAATAACAGTGGACACTAACATGACAAGCATACAAAGCAACACTCCACCAACATCTTAGTGAGGTGTTGTACCTTGCATCTTGTACCTCTCATAGTCGAGGGATGTAGATGTGCTTCTTGAGAGTGAGAGATTCAAGATGGAATATAAAGCACCCAATCTTGAAGAACGAGAACCTTGCAAACTTGAAGCACCCAATCGAGTATGGAGCGCCTAAACAAGAGAGCACCATGATGACTGCAAATCTTCTGCAATCATAAAGGTCAAGCCTCCTATAGGTGGCAGCACCTCACAAAACTTCACCCTTAGTGAGGTGCTCTACCTTCCATCTTGGAACCCTCATGGTCAAGGATGCAAATCTGCTTCTTGACCGTGAGAGGACAAAGATGGAATATAAAGCACCTAATCTTGGAACCTTAGTCGATTGATGACCTATCGAGTATGGAGGTGAGACAGTGTTGGAAGTTGGGGCATTGAACACTCATGTAGGGCAGGTGTTGACACTTCTTAGAGTAGCTACTAGGTTTGTATCCCTGGCAACGGCTGCCATAAATGCTTGTTGACACTTCTTAGCGTAGCTACTAGGTTTGTATCCCTATCAACGGTGCCAGAAGTGCTTGTTGGTATTTCTTAGCATCATCACTAATAATTAGCAATGCTACTAAGTAATAGCTTTGATGGTTCCTTAACAATTTTAGATATTTATCTGCAAGCGTACAGGCACTATCATTGTAGCATTTCATCCGGAAGTATTCAGGGTATCGTTATTTATATTTTTCTCAAAGGAAGGCATTTGATTAAGAGTCTAGTATGGATATGAACTTGAATAATAATGCTTGCAAGTGCACCAATGTTCATAATAGGGGTAAGAACAGTGATTTCAAGATAGTGGACACACACATGGGCATTCCTCAAAGAATAAAAGACAAAAGAAAGATAAAAGAATAATCCAAAGTCGAGCAGGCATTGGTCTAGTATAGTCATACAAAGATTAGTTAATGATCATACAGATTACATAATTAGTCTTAGGGCTAAGTGTGAAGCAGGTCGGGAGGCCATCGAGTACTAGTCTGCCAGCAACATCATGTGCCAATTTAGACTCCTACACCCCTGTCTAACGTGGGGGATTACAAGGGATGGACAGGGCTGTCACCACCTGCCGCCCACCCCTCAACCATGGAAAGGGACAATGCATTCACCTGTCTCTCCATACCCAAGCACCACGCTTGCGTATACTAGAAACTACCCAAATCCCCCTGGGTCCCTGACCGTACGGATCGATAGGTAAAGAACTTGGGCACACCTAATGGCACAATGAACTACCACCTCAACTTTGCTCTAATTTCGATTATATAAGTTATATGAATTGTTAAGCATAAAGCCATGTATGCTAGTCTCATGACATACAAACTATAGACTAGTTCATATATCAAGATTATAACACAATAACTATACTCTAGTTCATAAGTATGACTATAAAAATCATATGAGCGCATAACTTTGGAAGAACTCATATTTCTATTCATACCCAAATGTTTCTTCTTCCAAGGAGCCAAGCTCTCCAAGGTAGCTTTGTCTTGCTCTAAAGCTACTAGTAAAAAGGAAAAGCTACAAGAGTGAGTGAGGTGGTGCTCAAGTGAAGTGTGTTGAGAGAGGGGGGGTACCCCTCTATTTATACAGGAGCTAGGTGGTGCTTCGTCTATTCTTGGTGCAAAACTCTAGGCCGCATTGCCTTAGCATGGTGGCATGCCACCGCTAGAGTGAGGGGTAGCTGAGCAGCACTGGTAGGGGGTTGCTCGCCCCTTGGGGTCAGGCTGCCCCATGACTGAGCCGCCTCGCCACCACCTTCATGTGGTAGGCCTTGGGCTGGACATGGGTCCCTGCTCCATGGGGTTTTGCCTCGATTGAGTTGATTTGATGGGTGTCTCTCTTGTTCCTTTGCTGCAAATCAACGTCGGAAAGCGCCTTTCGGTGAATTATTCCATGTATTTGTGTTTGCCACCTGCAAAATCATGTTCTCCGAATACATGTGGAACTTGGTTAGTAGTAAATGCATATGTGATCAAGATTGCTTATTTCTCTTTTTTTTGTGTCTTAATTGGCGGTCAGATTTGATTTATAAAGACCGCAATAGCAGGCAGGCCATAATGCCACATTGATGGTTGAGCCCAACACTGCATTGCCAATTTTGTATCATGAGGCATGGCACATATGACACGAATCCAAGTCTTTGTAATCTCCTCTAAACAATATGTAGTCATTGGGACAAGCATGTCTTTTGGGGTTTTTTCATTAAGGAAATCTGGCTTCCTTGCATGAATCATTTGGTCTAGAGCATCTACCACTTTTTATAATAACAATGGATGCTAACATGACAAGTTTGTCAGTTGATGTTGCATAATAAAGGTACTGATCTCTACAATAACAATGGACATGATAACAAAGTCGTACCATATGATGGTTTGCACATACAAAGCAACACTCCACCAGGGTAATAGTGTTCAAAATCAACAAAAGACATTCTTTTTTGATTAACTCTATTACACTTTTCATTCACCAGGCGTACGATAACAAGGATCTATCAGCAATTACATTTATGATAACAAAAACATTGTGAGCGTAGGTTTATCCCCGCACTCAGCGATGGACATCTCATGAAGCGTAGAAGCCGAATGAAGGCGTAACTAAACCTTCACCGTGCCTCTGGATCTTTGCCATGAGAAGGGACAATGTTGATATTTCTTATGACTATTGGACTAATTCCGCAAGCACACAGAATATATCGATGCGGACACTTCACTTGGGAGTATTCCAAGTATCATATTTATTTCCATAGGGAAGGCATAGTGTGACTAAGACATATGATTATATAGTTTCTAGTGAACTACCTAGGCACGATTATAATGGGGTAAAGGGATATAAATAATAATAACTAAAAATAAGAAAACAAAAGACACAACAATGGTCACAGAGTACATGAAGATAAATTAAGTACTATGTTAAATAGATTTCAACCTATCAATTATCTAGCAAGATAAGCAATACTTCAGGGCATACCTACCCTAAACTAACCCTAAGGTTGATTAGGAATGAAGCACCATGAGCCCTATGATTTAATAACTAGCTCTAACGTTGTGGAATACAGAGGATGGATAGGGCTGTCATCACATGCCACCTACCACAATCTATCCAGAGAACTAGCCACAACCCAAGGTACCCTATAGTCTAAGCACCACGCTTACACTAAGTGATACTACTCTAACCTTGTGCTAAGATGAGAGGACCAACTAGTGACGAGGATCCCATAGATAAAAAAACTTACTAACTAATCAAGATATGATCAAAATATTCACAACACAACTATACTCTAATGCAAGTAAGTAAATGCTAAAAATAAGACAAGTACTAAAGCAAATAAATAGAAAGCAAAAGTAGCTTACAAGACCTTACAGAGA
The DNA here is from genome assembly GCF_019320115.1 of Miscanthus floridulus. Classification (NCBI taxonomy): domain Eukaryota; kingdom Viridiplantae; phylum Streptophyta; class Magnoliopsida; order Poales; family Poaceae; genus Miscanthus; species Miscanthus floridulus. Next base: position 54,691,473 of record NC_089586.1, on the reverse strand, counting down.
CTCCCAAGGACTTTCCAAGCTCCTAGCTCTTCACTTCTTCATTCTCACTCTCACTACTAGCCTAAACTTGAATTAGAGAATGATACTCAATGGGAGACTTTACAACTGTGGTGAACACCTCTATTTATAGACCTAGGAGCTAGGGGGTATATGTAGGTAGTCAGAGAGGTGGTGGAGGAAACTTGGGAGTCGGGCAACGTACAAGGGGCGTCGATCGGTGTAGGATTGCACGCCTTGCGATCATAGGGCCTTGATTAGCTCCCAAAGGCAGTTACCAAGACAACACGTGCAAAGATTTTGTCTAGAAGGTAGTGGTTAAGTCGATGGAGCTCCTCCAAATTAATGACAATGGGCCCATGGATCTAAGGTAGATAAATCTTGGACATTGCTCAAACCCACATTGGATCAACGCCTTGTGACGCATTGTTGGAGCCCTTCCATGGATCAGTGATGTGCAAGGGACATGGGGGGTGTCAGGCAGCGCCAGGTGGCCGCCGGCTGACATGGCTATATGGGCCTAGACCCCCTGACACGTCCATTTGCCTCCCATGCATTTGTTTTGCACCATTCTTGCTAAAATTCTTGCATTCAAATAGACTTCATGTACAAGTGGAATTCCATTAGTAATAAATCGAATCTTTGCATTTTGTGGTTGCTTTTCCTTGGAATGTTTGCATTGTTGATGGTTAAAATAGGTGTTTAGTGACCATCAACAGATTATGCATGGAAGAAGCCTAGGGAAGAACCACCTTGCGGAACTCCCTCTAACATCTAAGAGGATGAGGAGCCCCGTGAGTAGCCTTGTCCGTGTCGTCTTCTTCAACATCGGGGAAGAATGCATGGCGACAACTTGACGGTTCCAAGCCACCGAATCGATACGCGTGGGGTTCCTAGGTTGAGATCTGTGGGCTCAAAGGCTTCCCTACAACAACAAGCTATAGGACGCCTATTGGGGTTATGTACCCTAGGTATCTCAAGACACTAAATAGTTAGCCGCTCAGGTGGCCCATGACACACAGACTAGTACAAGCCCAAGAGACCATGGCCCAACTAAGCTATGCAGGCCTAGTCCAAGTGCTAAGATAGGGAGTTAGCCACAACCTCTTCTCTCTCCTTTCACCATGCGCTGCCTAGCCCCACACGACCTCTCTTCCGTTCTGACTCCTAAGAGGGACAGAGAGGGGTCGAGCTCCACCAAGTATGACTATCCAGACAGGGACAGGCATACCTGCTCAGTCTACCAGGATAGAAGAGGAACCCCTAGTCCCAACCATCCTGTCCAAGACACATCTCCCATTAGATATGTGTTAGACAAAATGAAACAAATGGGTCAGGACAATGCATTCATGGAGGGATAAGAATTCAATATGCTCAACATGGATTATCATATTCCACATATAATGCATCATGACAAGGATTGACATAGGCCATATTTTAAACACCAACTTAACATTACCATCCTAGTCTTGACTTACAAACACACCACAAGGATACATGGAATGAGTGCAGTTGCATATGCTTCTATGCGTACTAGGGACAAGCGATCGAAGCACAAGTAGTTTTTAGTTTTACAACATACGCACTCTCTAGGGTCTCACAAACATTACATCAAACTAGCATTACATAAAAAGTTTTGAAGATAGAGCGAGTTGACCTCGCGAGTACATAATCCCGTAACATTCACGCTTCACTCTGATTTTTGGACGAAGATAGGTCCACAATTGGATTCTGTGAATCGTATGGTGGCCTTTGGAAGTTCACCAGGAAATGGTTGGTTGGAAGCAAGTATGTCATTGGATCACCATCACATCTAGGGTCCTTAGGGTGAGTGAGATGCACATGTATCTCTCCAAGAAAATCTGCCGGTGTCCACATGGTATAGGTGATGTGCCTGACTAGCAATCCAGCCAACATCCTGGAGGGTCGCATTAGATTCTGAGGGACCCTGACTCCTTGAGCAACTAGATAGCGGTAGGGATGTTTGGTTGTTTCATATACCGTGGCATCTTCAGCCTATGGATAGTAGAGAACGGTGTAAGGCACCTTGGTCATCCTTACATACTGTTTACACCAAATTTGGTAAGCTTATCCTAAAAAGGAAGAGATCGACCGATGATGTCAAAAGCAAGAAAGTTTCCTAATTAAGAGATATTTATGAGTCGGCCAGGAAATATTATTTAATAAATTTGAGAGAGACATGACGTCCAAGTGCATATCAGGATGAAAGAAACAAGGACACGTATCAAACAAGGAAGCTTCATCAGCAAGGATTCTGCATAAGGGAAATTAGAGTCCATGTATCTTGACATTTCTTTTTGTTATCTAGTCATGTTGGTTTAGGACTCTTATCAGCCTAGGGTATAAATATAAACCCCTGGCTATTGTATCAATCATCCAATCAATCAAATACAATTTACTTTTTTGGCTCTGTGCCAACCCTTAGGAGTAGGAGTAGAGTAGATCTCGGTGAGTTCTTCAGCAAGCAGGGCTGCATCGGTCCGGCCGACCTCTGGCTTGTTTGTAAGTACCATCATGGCTTATACTTCTGTTTGTATGACTGCATCGATCCGGTCGACCTTCACTGCGAACTCTAGTATAAGCTAGTTATCGACTCTTGTCTAGTTCAAGTATGGCTGCATCGATCCGGTCGACCTCCACTGCTCAAACTAGATTAAGGTCAAGTTATCGGCTATATCTAAGGGTGGCGTCCTTTGGGTAGATTCATTAAGTTACCGATCTTGTTGATGTTCTTATTATTATTAGTTTGTAGCAACATCAATCCGCCCAGTCAGGATCAATTTAGATTGGCCTCATATCCTTTTAGTCCATCGTTTGCCTTGTCACAACATGATGTTTCTTACTTTGAGCGATGGGTTATGTTTCATCGGCTATTTTTACTTTGATCTTGATTGTGCATAGTACGTGGTTAAGGCATGTATGATCTTGAAGAGGTTTGCTGGCTAGTTAAATCTGGTTTATGGTTCGCTATTATAGCTGTAACGATCCAGTCGATCCCCACTGATAGCACTTTATATTGGAGGATGCTAGTTGGTAGATTTGTTCTTGATCAGGCATGACCTTAACTGTTTGCTATGCCTACATCGGCTAAATAGCCGATCGCCTATGCTTTAATGCCTACAGTGTGCGTCCATGATTCTGTTAAAGGTGAATAGATCTATTTACTTTGAAGGTTTGATTTGTTGTCTTTATCACGGCTGCATCGATCTAATCGAACCCCACTGTTAGAGATGGCAGGTTAAGTCTGATGAGTTCATAGGTTTGTCCATGTAAAATAGTCAATTATTCACATGTTATAGTTCTTTTTCACCTGAATCGGCTATTTTAGCCGATTCGCCTGAGCCTTCACGTATAGCATGTCTTTCGAAAAGCCTGTTGAAGTATAGATGGTTTTATAGATTCTTCGGTTTTAGTTTGTTATTATCATTATAGCTACCATCGATCCGGTCGGACCTCACTTTTGATGGTAATAGATTAGATTCAGAGCATTTGGAGAATTCTTTGTATTAGACAGTTGATTTGTTCGCATGCTATATCCTTTCTCGCTAGATTCATCGGCTCAACGCTTTATATTAATAATATCTACCTAGCTGATGATCTTACTAACATCTACGTGTACTATACCTATTGGTATAAAATCAATCGCTACCCATGAGCTTTACAGTCCGTAATAGCCGATTTATATGCTTATTGGCTATTTAGTCGATTTTCCTATCTGGCTGCTCCCGAAGCGGCACACTTGGAACTATCTGGGCATAGACCGATATGTTCCACCTTAAATTACTAATAAACTTTCTCTCATTGTCAATTGTAGGGTCAAATTGACTGGCATGTCTTAGGAGGAATTCACAAGATCAGTTACCCCTGCGTTGAAGCCAAGCGGATCTCCAACTCCATCAAGCAGATCCTTCCGGCTTGCTGTGTGCCGACACATTTTCGTGCCGACACATATGGCTCCACTCGTTGTTGCAGATTGGTATATCTCGATCAGGTAGTCCAAAGCTCTGCCTCCAAGCAATGGATCATGTGTGACCTAGCACTTCACCAATTCAGTCATCCTCTTCTCGTACAGGGTGTTGGGTCCATCCTACATTGAGAACTTGAAGACTCCATTCATCTCCGTCCTTTCTAGGAAGTGTTGGAATGGTGGCTCACTTAGGGCGATGAGTGCCTCCCTCAACATAGCAATGGCATGATAAGCCACAACTTGAACTGCCATATCGATGTATGTAACCTTTCCCCAAGCAACGCAATCAAGCTCCTCTCCTGGGTCATAAAGGAGACTTGGTATGTAGATCTTGCACATGTAGTCGTTCACTCCATGTCCAACTCCTAGGGCATACACTGCATACTCCAGGCGGTAAGAGTAGTTAGCTCTCCACATGACCTCATTGAGCAAGGCCAGGAATCCTTTGATGTCCTCTCCACGATTAGCCATCACCAAACGTCATGGGTTTATCTAAGTGAGGTAAGACAAGGTAAGTTAGAAAAAATTATCTTGTAAAACTCAACTCATGCAGATGTGGGTAAGATTAGCTCTAAGATAGATAAGAGTTAATTAACAAATACAAGTTACAACCTTAACACTCAAGTTCACCTTTGTTTCCAAAACAGTTCTTGTTTTAGTAAGTCAAAGTTTTACTTTTCCTATTACGTCCCAACTTAAAACAGAGGTTGTAAAGAATCTCAATCATCTCCAGAAATGCCCCGATACCCGTCTGGCATGCGGCTGTCAAGATCAATGCCCTTTTTAGCGAGTACCTAAAATGATAGTCCACTAGGGGCTATTAAGTTGGACACATATCTAAATAGGTCATCCTAGTACAACTCCCATAAGATGTACGTGTTGGCGGTCCTTAACTCACACTTTTTACCACCAACATTTATATAAAACCTACTAAAAAGAACACCAAACTTAGAATTATGACTTATAACTAATCAATTCCACAAGTTTTGGTGATTATTCATTTGCAGGAGGACATGTCAGGATTACATAGGAAAAGAGCCTAGAGTATACAAGAAATGCAACATTGTAGACATTCGACATGAGCCAAAGGGGAGATAGCCCACTCACTAGCAGAATCAGGGCCCGAAGGAATGGAGAACAAGGCCAAATTCCAACCAAACTATCTCAACTCCGCGCAACACCACCATGGCCCAAGTCCAGGATATCACAGAAGATAGCCCAACAAAGCTAGGCCAATTTGGAGCAAGCCCACCCCCACCGAGCCCATTTGGCCCTAGCTTTGGTCGATGGACTCATACCGCCTTGCCCAACGTCGGTGTCAAGGTGCTTGCCAGGTTCAATGTACCTAAATGACGAGTTGAGGTTGGTTTGCTCCTTCCATATGGGGTAAAGCACATTTCCAAGGACCCCCTCCTCTCCACCTATAAAAGGAGGACCTCTCCCCTCCTCAAAACAACACCTCAAGGAAGAGCAACACCATAAGAGCTACTCTCCAAGGCTTAGGCCATAGCTAGTAGACTTGGCTCGAGAGAGATGTGAGGGAGAGTACAGGGAAGAGCCAGACTTGTCGGTGTCTCCCCGAGCTTGTACCTCGACGAACACTTGTGCCTCAACGGAGCTTTCCGCTAAAGTGAGTGTTCGTGGTTCTTATGGCATTAAGTCCTTTGAATAGTTAAGCTCTATTGTTACTTGTTTGTGGGTTCATCATCTGTCCCTGTGGTAGATACTCTAGTAGAGGGCCCCAATAAAGATGGATAACCCTACGCGAATGCTAGAGTAGTAGTCGATAGTGTAGACGTGGTGTCTAGGCTAGAGGCTACCTTCGTTTGCCTCATATCCTTCGGTTAAGGGGTAGGCAGGTATGTGATGATAGCCTTGTCCATCCTTCATAATCCCACATATTCGGATACGGCGTAGAGCCATATGCCGGTATCAGCCTGGTAGACCAGGTGCGTTCCTGATGCCCGAAGTGAGCAAGTAAATGTAGAGTTTATCTGTCCTTAGACCCAAAGGCCATAGGAATCCATCTCTACCCTTTCCATCTTTACCCCTTGTGTTGTCCTTGGATGAACTAGCTAGAAGAAGTACCTCCGTTCCCTGTGGAAATACGATACCCTAAATACTTCTAGGTGAAAGCTACAATGGTAATTCCATGCGCTTGTAGATCCTTTCTGTTCGTGTTAAGAAATACCAACAGTACTAAACGCCCACCTTCATCTAGGATCACCAGAGAGAGAGAATACATCACAACCACGCTTAAGTTACAAGACAAGTTCAACAACTTTAGTTTACAATCCAAGGTTTACAAACTTAGTTCATAACACAAATCCACACATCACAAACTACATCAAAGTTTCTAGCAGAAGTCTTTCAAACATAAACAAGTTCATGATAACTGATATGCGATGGTGCCACTATTGCATATCTATGCAAGCAAGGTGCTTCACCACTCCTGATCCGAGGAAGGGTCAGGAGCGTAAAAGAAACCTTGTATTAGAGCAACGTCTCCTGCAAAACTCAAAATCAAACAGGTTGAGTACTCGAATGTACTTCGCTAGGACTTACCCAATAAAATAAACAAGGATTATGCAATTTGGGTAGTAGCAAGGAGTAATTTGGTTTTTGCAGAAAAGCCTTTGAACAATAAATAACAAAAGTGATCTATAGACTTAGCAACTGCAAGCGTAGCATAGGTAAAAGGGTAAAGCGGTAAGCAACTGGGGCTCGATCTTCCACGAGTCTTGATTCCTTTCAAACAACACTAGTTCGTATCTAGAAGTTTAGAACTTATAGCTTTCAAAAGACACTCTATTGAGGGGTACACATTAACCCTACTAGAAACAAGGGATATCGCCCATACAACCCATCGATACATAAGGGATACCTCTTTGTCTCGACCTTTCCCCAATTCGGCCAAGATGTTCATGAAAGGTTTGATTGGTTCCCGGGTAATGCTACCATGATCTACCTAGTGTCACCTTCGTGCCAGTTTCTCAAACAACTCGGTCGTAATCAGTTACTTGGCTTGTCACCCCCATTTGTGACAAGCGGTTTGTATGATTTTATGTTCAGAAGTCACTATTACAGATGCATTGTCCTTAATCGGTTAGCAAGCTATGTCATTCAAGATTCCACCCTCTTGCCGACCATCACTTATCTCATATTCAAAGTGGAACAAGTGTTGATCCCTTCCCTTTGGTGTTGCTTAGTGGACAAACATGCCTATCATCGCGTGAATAATGAGAAACCCATCATCAACTTGACTCTAAGATCTAAGCATACTAAGCAAGAATTAATAAGGAAAACAAGCAAGGTTGATGGGTGTGGCAATATGTGGATCATGACTTGGAATAGGTAAAACACCACGGTTCCACTAGTCATATAGTAATGCAGCAATGCAATAGATAACAATAGTTCATAATGCAATTAGCAAAGCATAGGGATGCATAGGGGCCTACCTTGAGCTACGGTGCATGGATCGCCGGCTCCTCCTCCTGAGCAACCTCCTCTCCTTGGGCCTCCTCGAGTTCGTCACCTATTCATGCATGATGCATGATGAATACAATGCATGAATGCAAATGACATGCTACGCAATGCTTTGATGTTTGTTGGTTAGCTTTAGCTCTTAGGTATTAAGTGTTCAAGTGGAGTACTAATAGGTTGTCGGAGTGAGTTATCGGATAGTCTGGTGTGAGCGGTGGATAGTCCGGTGACTCAGGGACTTAGTGAAACAAAACAGCTAAGTCGATGGACCTCGACGGACCCTCCATGGTGATTCACGGATACTCTGGTGGTACTTGGTGACTTCAGGAAACTTAAGTGATTACATTATAAATCAACGGAACAATCCGTTGAGGTGATAGATCATCCGTTGGGCTAGGTCTAGCCTTCACTAAATGGCTAAGTGTTTAGGTTCTATTGGAACATTCCGCCAAAGGCGGCTATCTTTGGGTTTTTCTACGAAGCGAGTCTATAAACCAATGAACACTTCAGTGTGATCCGTGGACTCTCCGCTGTAACTAGTCTGTAGCCCTAGACTCTGGTTTTAGTTTATAATTCCACGGACACTTTGCTAGTCACGACGGACGCTCTGGTGAATTATAAAGTACTTTGCCCAAGTTAACAAACAAGTGGCTGTATTGACGGACACTCCGCCGAGTACGACGGACACTCCGTTAGTACACTGACAGTGAACTATGCTTGCTACTTCGAAATGCAAATCTTCACCTCAAGTATTTGCTCGGCCAAAACATCACTAGGATAAGTTTCCAGTGTCCCACCTCAAGCATTTGCTTGGCCGAAACATCACCTAGATAAGTTTATAGTATCCTATGGAGCATATCTTATGTTTTGTCCTCCTAATTAGTATCGGAAACATCTGATCTGATATAGTCCCGTTTATTTTGCTAAAATTTAGCTTTATGTTATGTTAGAATTGTTCAAAGAGAAAAACGCAGTCAGTTGGATGAAAAAGGACCGCAGTTCTTGCGACACATAGCAAACACCCTCTAACTCACCCCAAACTCACGCGGCGAAGATCTCGTCACCACCGTCCGCGGCCATCTAGCATATTCCGGCAACGGCGAGTGGGTGGAAGGAGGACAACGACGCGGAGGAGTAAGGACGAGCCACGTAGCCGCCACCGTCGGAGGAGGAGAGATGATACTCCCGGTCGCTAAGCTCGGGACCCTGTTGCTGAAGACGATGTCGAAGCCCATCGCGACCAGGCTCAAGACGGAGGCTAGCCGCCACCCCAAGTTCCGGCAGCTAATCATCAACCTCGCCCAGGTAGCTGTGCAGCGTACCTCTCTTCGCGTCGTGGTATAAATCATAATAGGGTACGGAGTGGATTTTCTGGTCGTGTAGGGTTTCTGGTCAGGTTTATTTTAAGTCACTGGTTCCTGGTCCGACAGCCAAAGGCTAGTAACTCAAATCTTCGTTACCTGTTTTACCTGTTCTTGTTTAGAAGCTTGTTATTTGACCTTATTCAGATCGTTTTTGCTAGCTTCTACCTTGGCTGGTGCTCGTTTCTTGACTTGCTGGTTACTTGGTTAGTGTTATGAGGGGCGCAATATGAGCTCTGGGGCCATGGATTATGGATGGAGGACCTGGTCAATTTACATTTAGGCCCCGTTCGGTTGCTGTGAAATAGTGAACTGGAATGAATCCGGCTAGGAATGATAGTCTAATTTATATAACCGTGGATAAACAGGAATGATTCCTGGGCAGGAATCCGATAACCGAACGAGCCTTTACTAAGTCTGATTTGGATCCAGAGCGTGATTGCACGAAATGTTTTTTTTCCTGTTTTGTTCTCATGTAAGATGGTGCTGGTTGTTGTGTTAAACTCTGGTGTTCTGACACTTATCTGCTGGATGTCATCCACCTGCCCTATAAACGAACCTGTCTTTTGATGGTAACTGAAAGGGGCTTTAGCCCTGAAACTCTATAATGTTTGTTCTTAAATGGCATATTTCTCTAAACTAAGCAACATGTCGGTCTGAAATTGGCATGTTTCTTCACCTCAATTGACACACATCAAATTTCCATCTGAATGTGCAAATTTTGAAGCTGAACTGTTCATCTCTTTCTAGAGCCCGCGATCCAGAATACAGAAAGAGAAAACACATAATGATTGAGGTGACAATGGCATATCTAGTCTAGTGACTAACTAATTTTCCTATGATTAATGAATCATACAACACAGGAATTGTATGAAAGAACTGCATCAGTTGGGGAGAGGTACCCAAACCAAAATTCAGTGACCTTGGACCTTGTGCTGAATTTGCTCGGATTTCGCTGGTTCTATTCGTTATTCCTTTTCTCCAAAACCTTACATTTGCATATGTCAACCTGACCATGGAGACTAAAATTGGATCCCAATACTGACAGCAGCTCCTATTGAAGCAATGAAGCTAGCTCGGTATTCTTATGAAAAGGAGAAAAAGGAAACACTTCCTTTGTTTTTCTAGGTGTCACCTTAATTAGTTCGCTTCTTGCTCGAAGCTGAAAGAATTATCTGAAATCGCCGGTGGTTTTTTACTTTATCCTTGTGCTAGATCTATTCCCAATTTGATTTTCTCCAATAACCTACTTTCACACATGTATCAACTTTACAGTGTTTCCAACTTCTTAACCAGAGCAACATGAAGATATGATAAATTGATAGTTCTATATCTCATCTATGATTACTAGTTATCAGCATATTAGAAATAGTATCTATAGATGATTGTTTGGGATTTTGGGTGTCATCCACTCCAGGAACCATTAAATTTTGCTGGGATAGACGTTTCCTAGCGAGAAGAAATCATTTGAATGAATCTTGGAAAGTCCTTTTTTAATAATTCTAGTTATTCCCTTTTTACTTTCAATAAGTTGGCAACTTAAAAAATTACTAGCCTTGGAATTTTATCATTTGCAGCGTACATCTTTTTTGTCTCTTCTGATGATATGGTGAACCTTTGTTTCCTACTTCATGCAAAGAGCCAACAAAGTGCAGGCTCTCATAGAAATCACTAAGTATGTTGGTTGTTCTTATGATGCAGTGTATGTGGATAGATGTATAAACCTTGCTCTGTAAATCATGACTATAGTATATGTATTAAAAAGATTCAAAAATTTTTATTCCCAGATTGACTATTAAGTGTGTAAGAGCCCGGTTGGAGGGGGGCCCTAGGGGATGCGGCGGCTAGGGTCTAGGGGGCTGTGGGCGTCGGCTATGGAGAGGGAGGCGGCGGCAAGGAGGGAGAGGGGAGGGATAAGCCTGAGGCTGTTCTTTCTTGATCTCAATGATTACATCGCCTCTCTATTTATAGTCTTGAGTAGACTTGTATCCTAAGTAATCTAACGAGGGAAGTCCTTATAGATTTGGACTCCCCCAATCTATCTAATCTCAACCGATCCTATTCCTATTCTCTTTCCTTTACTGAAGATCCTCTCCGGATATGGATAGTTTTGCAGCGGGAGACCGCTCTTGCCGTGCGCACCCTCCCCCTTCAGGTGGCGCGGCTGCCCCCCCTTGGCGGCTGGGCTGGATGGGCTGCCAGCCCCCATCAGGCGTATGACATCACTCCCCCCTTCTCCGATCAGCGCGTCCTCACGCTGAATCATTGCCCAATCCTTGACGCCCGCGGGTGGTAGTCTGCTGCCCCAGGGTACTTCTGTAATTTGGACAGTGAGGTGCCCCAGAGTGTCGTTGAGTTGGTTGGTGCTAATGTGGTAGTCGGAGAACCGGAAGTAATAGCGGAGGGAGCCGAAGTAGCCGGAGATGTAATAGCTGTTGGTTACCGATCCTTCCATTGGTTCGTGGACGCAACGTGCTGCATAGATGGCGGCGCCTGGAAGTGTTCCTTGGAAGTGTAGCGTCTGCATGACCCGTGGAGGTCGTGGAAACGAATGTACCTCTCCTGCATCGACTTGCCCCATTATGCGCCTGCACAATGCTGTTGCTGACGATGGTCGGTGGTGTCATGGTGAAGTGCTGTAGCGTGCCGAAGAGGAGGTCGCCCGTGTCGTAGTTGGCCGGGGAGACTAGTGGGTGGCCGTTGGCGTGCTGCCTGCTGATGTAGATGTCCTCGATGGAGAGAAACTGTTGGCCGTTGTTGTTGAAGAAGATGATGGTCGCTGATGGCAGTATGCGTTGTGGCCATTCTTCGAGTAGTAGGATGCACAAAGGGAACGGTGTAGATGTCGCTGTGTGGAGGCAGATGGCTAGGAGATGTGGAGATGTGGTTCCTAGCAACTCGAGCTGGTCCTGCAGCAGGGGTGAAGTCACTGGGATGTAGTAGCGGTCGTTGTAGCGGACGATGCCATGTTGGAGCGACCAAGCTGGCGCTGCGGTTTGGACTTGAATGGTTGCGGAGATGATCTGGAGTTCACGCTCGTCCGTGGCGGCAAGGTGGAGCTGTGCGAGGATGTTGTGGTCAGGTTCGCTGTGGACGGCTGCTTCGGTGTTGTAGCCAGCTGGTGGAGAAAGTGTTGCCACTGGAGTGTTCTGCGGTGCTGGGGCTGTCGTAGGAGGGAGGAGTGGCGTCTCCCCTGTCTGTCTTGGTGTCGGAGATGTCAGCGTCCCATAGTGGTGTGTGGTCAGAGTCGGCGTCGATGTCGGGGGCGGTTTGCCCTGCGTCGGTGGTGGCAGGCGGGAGATGCTCCAGGGTACGTGCGAGGTTGAAGGCCGTCTCCATCTCACGTGGGTGGTGTCGTGTGACCGCCAGCTGGAGTTCATCTTGAAGGCCGGTGACGAAGAGGCTGATTTGATGGAGTTCACTGGTAATGCCGACGTGCAGAGCGTAGGCGATGAAGTTGTTGATGGGTGGGCCGAAGTCGCGGATGAGGCTCTTGGAGAAGAGCGCCCACTCGGTCACAGGTGCATCCTTCGTTGTGTGCATGAACCACCGATGTGCTGCACCTGTCAGATGAAAAGCTGCGTACCAGATTTGTTGAGTGTCTGGTAAACGGTACAACTTTGAGAACTGTTGCATCTGCGAAAGCCATGGCCTTTGGTCCGTTGAGCCATCGTATGTAGGGGTTGTGAGCCGAGCCCTGATAGGTAGCTGATGTTGTGGTGGTGCCGGCATTGTTGACGGGGTCGGAGGCAGTGGTGTCCTGGGCACAGGAACCTTCCGTGCCGGCGGCCAGGTGGCCGGCTGCGGCTGTGGGGGTCTGCTGTGCGGTCGCCGGGCTGGCTGGGAGCCGGCTACTCGGCGGTTGATGCCGAGCTGCTGGTGGAGTTGCCGTCGGTGGCGTTCTCAGTGTTGGCTCCCGCTGGTTGTCGTCCAACGCTTGCTGGACAGCCGGGAGTTGGTGCTGAGGTGCCGGCAGGGTCGCGGTTGGTAGTGTTCCTAGTGCAGGCTTCCGATGGTGGTCGTCCATGACTTGGTGGGCAGCCGCACGGATGACTGGAGGTCCGTCCAGTGGTGGGAAGAGCGGTGACAATGGTGGCTGCGGTGGTGGAGGTGAAGCCGAAAACAGGCTGTCAGAGGCTGCCAGGATGATCTCCGGAGCGCTGGAAGATTGGGGTTCGTCCATCTTGCGGTTGAGGTATGATTTGCCGGCGGCGATCATGACTCGCTTGGTTTCTGCAGCAAGGTCGTCGATGTCAGCTGCCCGATCCAATCTGGCTTGGACGCCGGTGATGGCGGCATCGCCATTGATGCGTGCGTGCTCTATAGCGTGCAGACGTTTGTCGAGGTTGACAAGTTGGCGATGCATCTCCCCGAAGTTCTTGCGGAGATCGACGGCAAGGTTCTCGATCAGCTGCTGCATGGTGGAGGTGGCAGAGTCCATGGATCGTCTGGTCTCCGGATACCAGTGTAAGAGCCCGGTTGGAGGGGGGCCCTAGGGGGTGCGGCGGCTAGGGTTTAGGGGGCTGTGGGCGTTGGCTATGGAGAGGGAGGCGGCGCCAGGGAGGGAGAGGAGAGGGATAAGCCTGATGCTGTTCTTTCTTGATCTCAATGATTACATTGCCTCTCTATTTATAGTCTTGAGTAGACTTGTATCCTATGTAATCTAATGAGGGAAATCCTTATAGATTTGGACTCCTCCCAATCTCTAATCTCAACTGATCCTATTCCTATTCTCTTTCCTTCATTGAAGATCCTTCGGATATAGATAGTAGAGCAGTGGGAGACCGCTCTTGCCGTGCGCGCCCTCCCCCTTCAGGTGGCGCGGCTGCCCCCCTTGGCGGCTGGGCTGGATGGGCCGCCAGCCCGCATCAGGCGTATGACAACTGTTTTCAGTACTTGCCTGATGACCTGCTATATTAGTTTTTCAAGAACAAATTGAACATTGGACTAGAAAATACCAAATAGCACATGAATGGCAAACAGATTCCTTCTGAATTCTGATCGACTGCTTTGTTTCAATAGATCTAATATCCTGTGCGTTAAAACAGAAAATCTAATTATATTGGGGGGGGGGGGGGGGGGGGGGGTAGAAGTGTGTTCTGTGCACTATAACCTTGAACACCTGATTGTTAACAGAATAATTTAGAAATTCATTTAGCAGCTAGTCTGGGTTAGTAGATTCGGTTAAATAATGAGTCAGTACGTTGCTCAAGGAGATCCAGTCTATAGAGGAAAAAGATGGGCACATGGAAATAATTGCCTTAGTTGTTGTGGCTTATCTTACCTGGCTTAGATGCTTTCAATTTTCATAGTCACCTTACTTAACATTTGCATTAATCCCATGTACTAAATGGCTTATGAATTATTATTAAGATAAAACTCTTGAGTCTTGGACAGTACACCTTTCCACTCAATTTTTTTATTCGTTTTTCATCTCTGCTATTATTCGCTTGTCACTTATTTAGGGAGCTTTGAAGACACATACTTCTTTTGTAGGCAAATCACCGTATCTCCACAAACATCCAAAGAAGAGTATATGGCCATTCAACTAGTGTTGAGATTCGGCCATTGAATGAGGAGAAAGCTGTTCAAGCTGCTGCAGATCTTATTGGGGAGCTCTTTGTTTTCTCGGTATTCACTAAGTCAAAGCTAAATGTGTTCCAAACCTCCTACATATGTTCCTTGTCCTCACTTTTTGTATGATTCTGTAAGTGTGATGCAAACCTATTATTTATGTATGAGCAATGAGCCAATGAACATATGATATGCTCATCAGAAACTGGAAACATTATCGAGACAAACAGGAGTGATCCAGACTCTTTTTCTAGACTTCATTTCACAAAATGTATTGTTTATATAGTTTGGTGATTTTTTTTTTATTTCAGTCATTTGCTAAACTTAGGCAAAAATTATGTGGTAGGTTGCTGGGGCTGCTGTAATCTTTGAGGTGCAAAGAAGTGCAAGGTCAGAGGCCCGAAAGGAGGAGGCTCGCAAAAAGGAAATTGAGGTAATAGCCCTGGGATGTCCAGTTTTTTCTAACTCGTGGTCTATTGTGCTTTCGTAAATTTCTGAATTTCTTGTAATTCCCTGGTACCACCACATGTTCCAGAGCACTGAATATCTATTAGTGTATGTAATCTAGAAAATGTGGTCCATGTTTTCACATAGTTTCTTGTTGTTTCAACTCAAAACAGAAAAATATCCTGTTTCAACTCAAAACAGAAAAATATCAACAAAAAAATCTACTGCTGTTAATCTGTCCCAATGCTTGTTAACGTTTCTGCAGGAAGCCTTGGGCAGCCATTAGTTAGTTTGACTGAAAAAGATGACTTACAGGTTTTCCAAATTATCCACAAGGCTGTTTTTGACCATAACATTTCAAGTTTCTATGTCTGAGAGTACAACATGTGGAATAACCTTGCATAGCTTGTTCTGTATTGATCACCCTTTCATTGGCCACGGTTGTACAGGCATATCTGCTCTAACAGCGATTCAAGAACCAAAAGCAGTTAGTTAATATCTGCATTTCATCCTTTCAACTGATGTTCAGATATCATGATTCACAAGGATGTTTCCATGTCCTTCTGGAATAGTTATAAATCTGTAATGCTCTACTCTGTATTTCATTATGCACAAATAGTACTATTAAAAAAAAGGGATCCTGGAGAGGAGATTTGTGTCAACATTTTCTGTAATATTCATGAGTTATTTTGACTAGAAGCAGCATTTTTGCATTCCAAGCACATTTGCATTATGTCCCATGCTCCAGTTGATTTATGTCAAATGGGTTTTATACCAAAAGTTCTGTTGTAGCTGTTTATCAATAATTCCTAAATCTTTATAAGGTTGCTACTTCTGTCATGAAGGCAATAAGGCAAAAGGAGGAACAACTGGCTCAAGATTTACTGATCGTGAAGCAGAAGCTTAGTGAGTTAGAGCACGTTGCTAATTCGCGAGGTCTCTCTGGATTGTTCAGGAGCAGCAGTGTGCCAGAACAGAGGCCACATGACTAGTTGGTTTGACTGAAACAAAGCTGGCGCTTCAAGGACAAAACTCGTAACCAGTTGACCAATGACTCTCCTGCCCTGTTTCTTGAAGCTCCCACCATGTCGATTGTGTTGTCCCACTAACCAT
Organism: Miscanthus floridulus; assembly: GCF_019320115.1. Classification (NCBI taxonomy): domain Eukaryota; kingdom Viridiplantae; phylum Streptophyta; class Magnoliopsida; order Poales; family Poaceae; genus Miscanthus; species Miscanthus floridulus. The sequence continues at coordinate 54,675,510 of NC_089586.1, read as the reverse complement.
TATGGGATGACCCCATCGGATTTGAAAGACCAGTGTTTATTTTGGCATGCTGTCTACGTGGCTCTGGCAAGTTGTACTAAAATGCACTAGATGTATGCACCATGAGCGTGTCTGTGAAAGACAGAATGTAAGACTCATTCAGATGTCATGCTGTGGAGGATTCCTCTTCTATGTACCAATTCAGTCTCTCTTGTGCTTTGAATTTTTTTTTGTGTGTGTACGATAAGGGTCTAGTGGTGGTTGTGCCTTTTTGGTAGAATTTCTGGAATCCATCTGGGAGTGCACTAGTAAGTATAGAGGAATCTGACGCATTGATAGTTCAACAACGAATAGGCATGCAGCACACAGCAAAAGAATGTCAAAGGAAATGTTATTCCTGGGAAATAAGCTTTTCCTCAGAGCATATTGCAAGGAAAAGAGGTCTACATCCAGTAGGATATAGGACAGTCCAAAGTGTGGTGCCTCTGTCTTGATCTACATCCAGTAGGATATAGGATAGTCTAAAGTGTGGCACCTATGTCTTTCTGATGTAGGGGAAAAGGTACTGTAACAAATTACTTGCAATGATCACAAACGTACACATTGTGTGCCTTTTTGGGGAGAAGGTAATGTAGCAATTGCAAAGATTACAAACATACAAATTATGGATCTCCATGAAAATGGAAAGAGTCCACACTGCAATTGAAGCATATAAGTTACAAGCCCAATCGATGAACCCAAGGCAGCAACAAAATGTGCTAGAACGATGTGAGCAATAGCATCCTAAATATAGGACGCGGATCTGAACTAAGGGCTCATGTGTAATGAACACACTCGAAGAGTAATATTGGCTACACACAAGAAACACTGGAGCTTATCATATCAGCTACCAAATTTAAACCCAGACAGGATCTAGAAACAACACAGCATAACACAAATAGTAAAATGGCCATTCTTGGCACTAACTTATAGGATCCAACAACTCCTCTGCTTCTATACGCTCTTCTTTTTCAACTTCGGCGGGCACGACCTTTATTGGAGAGTCGAACATGGCCTTCACATTCTATTGCCTGGAAAAATCATCATTAGAAAATGTGACAAGAGTCAAACAAAGGGGTATGTCAGGTCCCCGGGTGAGAAGCTCCCAACCGATGGACCCCCAGCAGAACTCTCAAGATCACCCAGGGGTCGGGGGCTATACATCGGGTACGCTCGCTGAAAGGTCTTAATATGGCTAGAGTGGGGGTGAATAACATATTTAAAAATCTATAAACCAACTAGAGCAATTTGATTAGTATGACAAATAGCGAAAAACAAATTTACTCTAACTCTACAAGGGTTGCAAGTCACCTATCCACCAATTCTAGTTACTATGATCACTAGATACACAATTTACTAAGTCACTACTCACTAAGAGCTCTCACATTTGCTACACTAAAGAGCTCCACTAGATGAACTTAAGCTACAAAGCAAGTTCTCAATTCTAACTACACTAAAGAGCTTAGTACAACTAGTTTGCGGGAATATAAATGAGTAAGTGAGATGATTATACCACCGCATAGAGGAGTGAACCAATCACAAGATGAATATTAATTCAATCACCGGGAGAATATCAAAGGAAAAGAGACAACCAATTTTTTTCCCGAGGTTCACGTGCTTGCCGGCACGCTAGTCCCCGTTGTGTCGACCAACGTCAACCAACACTTGGTGGTTCGACGGCTAAGAGGTGTTGTACGAACCTCGTCCACACAATTGGACACTGCAAGAACCTACCCACAAGTGAGGTAACCGAATGACACGAGCAATCCACTAGAGTTACCTTTCGGCGCTCCGTCGGGGAAGGCACAGAACCCCTCACAATCATTGAGAGATGGCCACGAACAATCACCAACTCGTGCCAATTCGCCTCCACTGCTCCAAGCTGTCTAGGTGGCGGCAACCACCAAGAGTAACAAGTGAATCCCGCAGCGAAACAAGAACACCGAGTGCCTCTAGATGCAATCACTCAAGCAATGCAGTTGGATTCTCTCCCAATCTCACAAGGATGATGAATTCAATGTTGGAGATGAGTGGGAGGGCTTTAGCTAAGCTCACAAGGTTGCTATATCAATGCAAATGGCTAAGAGAGTGAGTTAGAGCCGGCCAAATGGTATTTATAGACACCCCCAAATAATAGAGCCGTTGGCTCAATTATTGGGATGACTGCGGGACGACCAGACGCGTCTGGTCACAGCCTGACCGCCACATGTCCCTTTTCAAACAAAGTAGTCGTTTGCCGCCCAATTGTGATCGGACGCGTCCGGTGTGCCGACTGGACATAGGAGGGGTAGCGTCCGATCGAGTCTAGAGAGCTCCCAGAGCCGCTCTAGGCCGACCAGATGCGTCCGGTCACACCGGACCGGACTCGGGAGACTCAGCGTTCGGTCGAGTCCAAAGAGCTCCTAGAGCTGCTCTAGGCCGACCGGACGCGTCCGGTCCTGGACCGGACGTTCCCAGCGTCCGATCAATTAATGCGCTGAACACCCGAGACTCGCTGGTTCATACTGGACGCGTCCGGTATGGCGACCGGACGCATCCGGTCGCTCTCTACAATCCTGTATGGACCTACATCAATTTGACCGAACGCTAAACAGTAACTCATCAGCATCCTGTCACTCCATTGAGCCAGAGTCTGGTCACTTTCACTTAGTCGCTCACCTCGGGTCCAAAATATCGAACGTGTCCGGTAGTCATACCGGATGCGTCTGGTCACTACAGTCAGACAACCTGAAGTCTGGATAAAATACCAAACACATCCGGTAGACACACCGGATGCGTTCGGTCACTCTGTGACCAGCGCGACTAACTCCTTTTCAACTCTATCTTCTTTCACCCTTGCTCAAATGTGCCAACCACCAAGTGTATCACCTTGTGCACATATGTTAGCATATTTTCACAAATGTTTTAAAAGGGTGTTAGTACTCCACTAGATCCTAAATGCATATGCAATGAGTTAGAGCATCTAGTGGCATTTTGATAACCGCATTTCGATACGAGTTTCACCCCTCTTTATAGTACGTCTATCAATCCTAAATGTGATCACACTCTCTAAGTGTCTCGATCACTAAACCGAAAAGCTCCTAACAATTTCACCTTTGCCTTGAGCTTTTTGTTTTTCTTTCTTCTTTTCTAAGTCCAAGAATTTGATCATCACCATGCCATCACCATTATCATGTCATGATCTTCATTTGCTTCATCACTTGGAGTAGTGCTACCTATTTCATAATCACTTTGATAAACTAGGTTAGCACTTAGAGTTTCATCAATTCACCAAAACCAAACTAGAGCTTTCAATCTCCCCCTTTTTGGTAATTGATGACAACCCTTACACAAAGATATGAATTGAAATTTAATTGAATCCATGATGCTTGCCCAAGTATATTTACCATGTATAAAAGGATATGAACAAGTTTCATGAATCCCATATGGTAGCAATTGCTCCCCCTACATATGTGCTAAGAGTTTAGATTGTAGCTTGCACATATGCTTATATTGGAAATATAGGAGACAATATCTACCAAATGATGCTAAGGTATGAAAGATGGACCTTTGAAGTGTGATACCAATCGGAGTGCACCAATATACCATCCTTAGCACTATTAGTAACTAGACATACATAAAAACTAGAATACCCCGTGAGATCAACATTAGAAGCAAGGGTCTAGTTTTCATAAAATGAACTTAAGTCTAGTTACCTAACCTATGCATGCTAGTTTTTCATTTCATCATTCAAACCTATAACTAGCATACACCACACAAATATGGATATTGAAATTTAGAAACTTGTGCTATGCAAGCAAATATATGAACTGCACATTCAAATGCAACATACAAGTTTATGAGCTTGCTCCCCCTACTTGTGTATAATTATGATTGATCCCCTTACAATGTCATTTCATTTGTTTGCTCCCCCTATCTTACTATCTTTGTGAATTTCTCTCCCCCTTTGTAAACAATTAGCACAAAAAGGCAAGCTCAAATTTTAGATAGGTTGGGGTATGTGAAGTGAGGATCATTTTCCCAATTTGGTTCAATCTAGATCACTTGTAAAAGATATTTAAATCGGTTTGATCCAAGGGCAAGCTTCTTCACACCTCCAAAAGAGGGTTATCATGCACCATGTTGATTTAAAGACTTATAACTCATTTTCTAGATTAAACACTAGGTTTACAAACCCACAAACATGTCATATGCTACCACTAGATCATTTCAAGCATACAAGCAATAGTAGTACCATACAAGCATCAAATTCATTTGATTTTAATGAATGAGCCTAGGACATGATAGGAATGACTAGATGCACTAAACAAGTCCTTAGCAATGGATGAATGACATGTCAATCAACTTTACCTTGCTTTTCTCAAAGGAGAGGCATGTCATATAATGGGGGTGCATCAACACATATTGGAGAAGTCAAGTATGTTCAATTCATTCCTTAGCTTGCAAAACCTCTTCTCATCAAGTCGTTTGGTGAAGATATCGGCAAGTTGATCTTCGGTTCTCACACTCTCAATGCAAATGTCCCCTTTTTGTTGGTGATCTCTTATGAAATGATGGCGGACATCTGTATGCTTTGTTCTTGAATGTTGAACCGGGTTGTTGGTGAGCTTTACGGCACTCTCATTGTCACATAGCAATTGCACTTGCTTGAATTTGATTCCAAGGTAACTCAAAATAGTCTTCATCCAAAGTAATTGAGCACAACAATTATCGGCCGAAATGTACTCCGCTTCGGCGGTTGAAAGTGCTACACTATTTTGCTTCTTTGATGACCAAGACACAAGTTATCTTCCCAATAGTTGACATGTTCCTGATGTGCTCTTTCTCTCAACTTTGCATCCCGCATAATCGGAGTCCGAATATCCAATCAACTCAAATCTTGCTACTTTGGGATACCATAATCCAACATTTTGTGTGTGCTTCAAGTACCTGAATATTCTCTTTGTTGTCTTCAAATGACTTTCTCTTGGTGAGGCTTGAAATCTAGCACACATGCATACACTAAATATCACATCCGACCTTGATGCAGTCACATAGAGTAGGCTTCCAATCATAGACTGATATATCGTGATCCACCATATTGCCACTAGCATCACTATCCAAGCTTCCATTTGTCCCCATTGGTGTACTAGTAGCTTTAACATTATCCATTCCAAACTTCTTGAGCATGTCTTTGATGTACTTGCCTTGACTCACAAATATGCCATTCTTCATTTGCTTGATTTGAAGACCAAGGAAGTAACTAAGCTCTCCAATCATGGATATCTCAAACTCACTTGCCATCATCTTGCCAAACTCCTCACAAAAATCTTGATTTGTTGACCCAAATATGATATCATCAACATAGATTTGCAATACAAACAAGTCATTTCCAAGCTTCTTGGTGAAGAGAGTGGTGTCAACCTGTTCCATCTTGAATCCCTTAGAGAGTAGAAAATCCCTCAATCTCTCATACCATGCTCTTAGTGCTTGTTTCAATCCATACAAAGCCTTTCTCAACTTGTAAACATGGTTGGGTTTCTTTTCATCTTCAAAACTGGAGGTTGCTCAACATACACAAGCTCATTGATGTACCTATTGAGAAATGCACTCTTCACATCCATTTGGTACAACATGATGTTGTGGGCACAAGCATAGGCTAACAAGATCCTAATTGCTTCCAATCTTACAACCGGGACATATGTTTCTCCAAAGTCAAGACCTTCAACTTGAGTGTAACCTTGAGCCACTAATCTTGCTTTGTTCCTTATTACTATGCCATCTTGATCTTGCTTGTTCCAAAAGACCCACTTGGTTCCAATTACATTATGATCCATAGGCCTCTCAACTAACTCCCATACTTGATTTCTCTTGAAGTTGTTTAGCTCTTCATGCATAGCATTGACCCAATCAACATCCTTCAAAGCTTCATCTATCTTCTTAGGTTCAATGGATGACACAAATGAGAAATGTTCTCAAAATGATGCCAATTTAGATCTTGTTTATACACCTTTAGAAATATCACCAATTATAGAGTCCAAAGGATGATCTCTTGCAACATTGGTTGGTTGGAGCACTTACATTTGATTGCTTGCATTTGATCGATCATTTGGTTGAGATGATGAACTAGCCACTTGTTGTTGATCTTGTACTTTGTCAACATTAGCACTTGCTTGACTTTGATCTGGGGAACCACTAGCTTGTTCATTTGAGTTAGAGAGCACTTGATTCTTGTCATCTTCAACATCAATCACTTCTATAGGTCTTATATCACCAATGTCATCATCTAGATTCTCATCTCCCTCTTGGGAACCATTTGTTTCATCAAATTCTACATCATGAACCTCCTCAAGAGTACCACTAGCCAAATTCCAAACTCTATATGACTTGCTAGTAGTGGAGTAACCAAGCAAGAAACCTTCATCACATTTCTTTTCAAACTTGCTCAATCTAGTGCCTTTCTTCAATCTGTAGCATTTACAACCGAAAACCTAAAAGTATGCTATGTTGGGCTTTCTTCCATTCAATAGCTCATAAGGTGTCTTCTCTATCATAGGGTGACAATAGAGTCGGTTGCTATAATGACAAGCCGTGTTGATTGCTTCGGCCCAAAATGAATGACTCACATTGTACTCACTCAACATTGATCTTGCCATATCAGTGAGTGTTTTATTCTTCCTCTCAACAAGACCATTTGATTGTGGAGTGTACTTGGCCGAGAATTGATATCTAATTCCAAATTCATCACACAACTCATCAATTCTAGTGTTCTTGAACTCACTACCATTGTCACTTCTATCTCTCTTGATGGTTGTTTCGAACTCGTTGTGAATGCCCTTGACAAATGATTTGAATGTTGCAAACACATCACTTTTGTCTATTAGAAAGAACACCCATGTGTATCTAGTGAAATCATCCACAATCACAAATCTATATTTGTTTCCACCAATGCTAGTGTAAGTAGTTGGTCCAAACAAGTCCATGTGCACCAACTCAAATGCCTTAGATGTTCTCATCATGCTCTTCTTAGGATGTGTGTTACCAACTTGTTTTCCAGCTTGACATGCACTACATAGCTTATCCTTCTCAAATGTGACATCTTTCAAGCCTCTAACTAAGTCATGCTTGATCAACTTGTTCAATTATTTCATTCCAACATGACCAAGCCTTCTATGCCATAACCAACCCATGCTAGACTTAGGGATCAAACATGTTGACAATTGAGCTTCTCTAGCATTGAAATCAACCAAGTGTAGATTCTTATATCTAAATCCTTTGAATATCAAGTTAGAGCCATCTACACTTATGATCTCTACATCATCCACACCAAATATGCACTTGAAACTAAGATCACACAATTGAGCTATCGATAATAGGTTGAAGTTCAAGCTCTCTACTAGTAGCACATTGGAAATGCTCAAGTCATTGGATATTGCGATCTTACCAAGACCTTTGACCTTGCCCTTGCCATTGTCACCAAATATGATACTATCAATCCCATTGCTCTTATTTTCATTGATTGAATTGAACATTCTTGGGTTATAGGTCATGTGTTGTGTGCACCCACTATCAAGCACCCAATGTCTTCCTTCGGCTTTATAATTGATCTACAAAAGAAGATCAATTCTTTTTAAGTACCCAAACTTGCTTAGGTCCTTGAAGGTTAGTTACCAAGGTCTTTGGTACCCAAATGGCCTTCTTCTTTGGGCCCACAATTGGTGTACCAATGAACTTAGCCTTCACACTATTGGCACCCTTAACAAGCATGTAACAAGAATCAAATCTAATTGAGGATACATTAGGTTGCTTGTTCTTATTAGTCTTGCAATATTGCTCTATATGCCCAACTTGCTTGCATCTATTGCAAAACCGACCATTGCCCTTCATAAAGCTAGATTTGGGAGTGACAAAGGCCGCCTTGCCTTTTTTGGGGGTATAGCCTAATCCCTCTTTGTTGAGAAAAAACCTTTGGCTGCCCAAGTACTTTAGCAAGTGGGCATCTCCACCATAGGCATTGCCTAAGGCACGAGTGAGCTCATTTACCTCCTTCTTGAGGGTCTCATTTTCCACCATTAGTGAGGCATCACAAGTAAAACCATCACTCAAAGGTGAAGTAGAAGTATAAGTGCTACAAGAAGGGTTAGTGGGAGCAACTACAATGGGCTTACAAAAAGATTCATCAATAATATCACATGTTAGTCCCACATCACAAGACATAATCACTTGCTCCTTCTTGGCTTCCTCCATTTTGACTTGCTCAATGAGAGAGGAGTGAGCCTTTTCAAGCTTAGAGTGAGCTTTGCCAAGCTTCTCATGGGCTTCTAATTGCCTCTCATGAGTGGCATTGAGCTGATCAAGAGATTGCTCAAGAAATTTGACTTTCTTATGCAATTCTTTACACTCCTTTCTCTTTATCTCAAAGCAAGTGTGCACTTGCACACACATGTCCATGAGCTCCTCCTTGGTGTACTCCTCATCATCATCATCACTCCTACAAGCATCACTATAATAGAACCGACCAATTTATAAGAGCACAAGTACAAAAACGATCACCGAAACAATCAAATTCTCGCACTTGAGCCCATATAAACCCGGTAGTCAACTAAAACCACGAAGGATTTCAAACCAACTTGCATACAATTAAGATCGTAGTGATTCAACATAACACATCACACGTTACAATATTTCACAAACAGTTCATAGATAGATTACAACACATCAGAGTCATAGTTATTACAAACCAAGTCTTGCAAAGTAGCGGAAGCAAATAGTTTAACTCACACACCCGAGTTCAAATACAAGTACCAGCTTGTTGATCACATCCCACAAAAGCATTCGGATAAGATAAATAGAGATCATGCCTGTGATATAGTCTTTGTCACCCACCGGGTGGAGACAGTACTTATGGAAGCCCTGATAAAGAAGGTCATCTACAACAAGAGGGAATAAACCCCGAGTATGAGAATGTACTCAGCTAGACTTACCCGTCGAAAACTAAAAATAAATGACTCCAAGGATCATGCATAGCTTAATTTAGTGGATCTGGCTGACACTTTCTTTTTGTGGAAAAGCATAAGTAATAGTGATCAACTCATAACCTGAGCTAGCAGTGACTTTTAGCCATTAACCTGTCATCTATATTAGCACCTATACTAAGCAATCACTTGATTAAGACGCAAACATTATTAACCATAGCAGGTATAAACTGTGGCAACATTATCATCATCATCCATTTAACCATATCGTTAAATTAAGTGTATCTACATCGCCGCTGCTCAGTCAAGTTCTCACTATCCGAGAGAGACGGCGATTCGAATCGATTCCTATCCAGTTGGAGGGGTATTCCTAACACAAACCCTGCTTCCTCCATCAGGGTCGCAATCAAGTCACCTTTGGTACAACTTTGGAGTCACGGGTCTAGACAGTGCCGCATCCTCAAGGGTGACACTCTGCCAGGAAGTGCAGGGAATTTTAAGCACCTGACCCCTTGGACTCACTCCAATGTCCCCAAGCATATCCTTACTACCTCTAGAATGCACATGACCTCCCCGGTTCCCAGCCTGAGTCGAACTACTAGGCTTCGTGGTCGGAACGACTTATCTGGCCAGCTAAGTGTTAGGCTGCGTTCAACATGACATGAGGACGTACAGCGTATCGGTCCTTAAATGACATAGACGGAGTCACTATGTCCAACCTTACACAAGACTCCACCCGGTCTTAATTCATTATTAACATGGTTCTTTTCCACGATAGCAAATATAGCCAACCGTGACCCACCTCATCCTAAAGCTCACAGGTGACAGAAAATCACCCGACTTCTACCACACTAAGCATGGCTAAGCATTTAACCTGTTCCTAAACTTAATAGGATTCAAGTGCGATATATGGACAATGATAGATATATCATGCAACAATTGGTTCCAACCAATTCCTATACTTAATGCATCATCAACAATAAAAGATACTCAAGATATTTGTAAAAATATGGGAGACTTAGAATGCTCTGGGCTTGCTTTTAAGGAAAGAGGATGGGCGGTGGTAAGGGCACTCGGGCAACTCCTCCTCTGCGGCTGCTTCGTCGATTGCCTGAACCTCAGGATCCTCCTCCTAGCTCGCTCCCTCGAACTCTAGGAACGTCACTCCCTCCGACACACCTATTGCATGTATGCGCAAGATAAATATCATGGATGCACATGAACGAAGTTAGGGATGCTCGGGGAATGCACATGCTTACTGCAGTACACATATTCTAACTTAAGCTCTATTCAAATCACTTTAACTTACCAAGTTTAGACAACCTAATATACAATTGCTCATCTTCAGTTAAGGACCTAGCACCTACATCTAAGCATTTTCTCAAGTTAGCCTATCACCTAAACAATCAACAAGAACAATGCTACAAAGCATTCACACCATCATTCATATTTTAGCAAAACTGGGAATTTAAAGCAGTATAGTAAATTGACCATAACTAGAGATTTACAAATCCAAATGACATGCAACAAGACAATTTGTAAAGCTTATGAAATTGTAAAAATTCATTTTCAGACCTCAAGGCATGATTCCAAATTTTACCAGGTCAAAATCACATAACAATATAAATCTGTCCTCATAAGACAGAGAGCAGCCAAAACTGGACTTAAACTAAGAACAGCCATATCTCCTAAACTACTTGGCCAAATGCCACCAAATTTTAACACAAGCTAGTTTAGTAAGTTAAATACAACTTTTGTACTCATATGATTCCCAGAAAATACGATTATCAAAGCCTAATTCACCATGTGCTAGAAACTGTCTAGAATTATAGAAATGCTAACATTAAATATTTACTTATGTGTCAAACATGATTTTTGACTAAACCAAGTATATCACAAGTTCACACATCATATAAGATCACCATAAAGTAAGGTGTTCACCACCAATTCATTTCTTTTAATGCCTTTCTTAATTTATTTAGTTATTTAAGTGGAATAAGGAACAAATATGAAAACTATACCGTTTAATCTAGAAAAATTACAGTTCATACTATATGCTCCAAGCAGGCTACTATAAAAATTTCACCCAAAGTTACCAATAGAAACATCCTACACAAAAATAACAAGGCAGCGAGGCTGATTTTGGCCTAAATTAGAAACCCTATTGAAAAGTGTCCAACAATAGAAGAAATATTTTTCTTAGCATTCTTAAGGTACCAGGACAACCTCCAATAAATTTCATGAGCATTGGATTCATAAATTAATTATTAAAATTCACACAAGGATCATCTAATTATAAAAGGAAAATTAATAACTCAAAAACTATTCATGCACTAACTCTAAATTTTTTACCAGAGCTTCTACTCATCAAGAAGAGCTCACCATCCAAATTTCATAATTTTTGGATCACAGGAACTCTAGACATGAGTTAAGCAAGTTTGCATCCATTTAAAAACATATTTTAAGTTACAAGTGTTCATTTTATATTTTTCCTAAATACTACACTTCATGAGGAACACAATACACAATTTGGTTCACCAAAATTGGACATCTAAAACTCCACTTATGATTTTCCAAAGTTGCATGTAAATCTAGAAGTAAATGAACTATCTTCAGTCCTTAAGCCACTGATAGCTGGGGTCCACGCCTCAGGAGGGCCCGCATGTCAGCGATGGCAAAAATAGAGCACGACACGAAATGACGCAATCTCGCCGGTGGCGAGACTCTCCGGCGACGTCACCAGCACGACCGTGATCCCCAAGTCCTCCCGAACCTATTGAGCTACCTAGCTAGACCTATCGCTGGAGCCAACGACGACGGCGACGTCAATGGCGGCACGGCGGTGCGGATCGACGGCGAGACACCGACGCTGGCCGTGATAGCTTGATCTACTGCTATGTCGAGCTTCTACATACTACTGCAAAACTAATGCACCCACTATCACGGCTAGAGGCGGTCGAAGACGTCCCGGCCACGGCGTCGTGGCACGGTGGCGAAACTCTGGCGAGGCCGTGCGCGACGCTGAGACCTTACCAAGTGTAGGTAGCGAGCAATGCATGCACGGTGGTGCTTTAGGAGTACGGCGACGCTACTATGGTGGCGAAGGAATGATGAGACACGAGCTGGTGCTGGCAATGGTGATGGTGGTGAGCTGCGCTGCTGCTGCGGCTGCTGCGGTGAGCGAAGGAGGCGAAGGAGAAGGCAGTGAATGGAATGTGAGTCTAGGAGCGTCACGGGCAAGCACTTGGGTTTGATGTGCCACGCTGTAGCTTGACGTGGCCTGGCCGGGCAGCGCAATGGCAACGTGCGGCGCCACACGGCTTTCAAGCTCTAAACCGATCAGGTCACTATAGCGCGCCATTAGAGCATCGATTCTAGCCTGACAGCGTACTTTCACAACGTTCTAACTCCTAAACTGTGGTGATCCAGGTTAAGGTCCAGTTGACAAAGTTGTAGTACCTAGTGAGATCTTCAACTTTGCCAATTGGAGCTCGAGTTGGTTCGGCTTGGTTTGGGAGCTACAGGCCTAGCAAGTTGAGTACATGAAACTGTTTTTCAGAGTTAACACTTAGAAAAATTGTCTCTGAAATGAGGGGTAAATTTTGTGTTGTGATCACATTTTGAGCATGTTCTGCATATTTTCATGACTTGACCTCTAAACAAAGTTTGTTCTATATATAATTTTCTACAACTTTGCTTTAGGTTGCTCAGCCATGCAAAGCTTCTAACATGCAGTTCATAAAAGGTCAAACAAGTTGGTTCAAGGGTTTCCAATTTGGTCAAACCTCACTTAGGGCATAATTGGTCAATTTCGTTAACATGAACAGTGCTCCACTATGTACCCTAAGTGTAGTTAAGGTGTTTTAGGGGATAATTAACCACACCACACATTGATCACACCAAAATCAAGCATCACATACATTGAAACAAGGAAAAACAAGTGAATTGCTACTTTTGTTTCAAAGTCATGTTTCATGTGGTTCATGAGTTTGTTGCATAGTACTAACTAACCATGTTTCACTAAAGTATGTGACATGTTTCAAGAGTGAGCTACACATGTTGCACTTGAGTGTTGCACACTATCCATTTCATAAAACAAACACACATGGAATATAAACATATGTTGCAATGTTTCAAAAGCATGTTCCAAACAATCTAAGCTCATGAATGGGTGAATGATGCTCATGTTTATGAAATGCAAGTGCAAATGTGGAAGCCAAACACCTAGGGTGTTACAACCACTTTCACATTCATCATCATCACTCACATCATATTTTACCTTGATAGGCTTTGCCATGAGGCATGTCGATGGAGTGTCGAAGATGGAGGGCTTGTTGTTGATGGCGATGCTTGCTAGTGCTTTCTTGATAGATTTCTTGCCATCATCACTAGAGCCATCACTATCCGAAGAGCCATCACTATCCCAAGTGACCACATAGCCTTCACCCTTCTTCTTCTTTTGGAAGGTCATCTTCTTCTCCTTCTTCTCCTTCTTATTCTTCTTCTTCATATCCTCATCATTGTCACTATTATAGGGACAATCCACTACAACGTGATTGGGGCTCTTGCAATTGTAGCATCTTCTCACATATTCTTTGCTTTTGGTGTGATCTCTTCTCTTTCTTCCACCATAGCCCTTCTTCATGAATTTTCCCATCTTGCGCACAAATAGAGCCATGGCCTCATCATCAATATCACTAAGATCCCCATCATCACTTGATTCTTTCTTGGACTTGCCCTTGTTTTTGGATGATGAGCTAGCCTTGAATGCTACACTCTTCTTCTTGTCTTCATCTTCCTTCTTGTCATCCTTGTCAACCCTTTCCCTTTCCACATGGTATGTCTCTTGTGTCATGACATCACCTAGTACTTGGTTAGGGGTAATATCCTTCAATCCTCCTCTTATGATAAGCAATCTCAACATCTCAAATCTTGGAGGTTAGCACATCAAGAACCGCTGAGAGACATCATAATCATTGATCTTGTCTCCCAAAGCCTTCAAGTCATTGACAATTACTTGCAATCGATGGAACATCTCCGGAATGCTCTAATCTTCCTTCATCTTGAAGCTTGTCAACTTGTCCTTTAGAATATACAACTTGGCACTCTTCACCGCGGGTGTGCCCTCATATGTTTCCTCCAATATCTTCCACACCTCATTAGCTCTCTCACAATCCTTGATTTGCTCAAACACCTTGGAATCAATGGCATTGTATATGGTGTTGAGAACCATTGTATTGCATTGCTTGTTGGTCTTGTCTTGGTTGGTGAGATTGTCGGGATCAATGATAGCATAGTCACTCTTGGCCACATCCCATACTTGATCATTGATTGAACCAAGATACATCCTCATCTTTCTTTTCCAATAATCATAGCTTGTGCCATCAAAGAACGGTAGTTTGCCCTCCACATGGTTGAACACAACTTGAGCCATAATTTGACACCACTTGAAAGATTCTAATATGGCTAGAGGGGGTGAATAGCCTATTTAAAAATCTACAAACCAACTAGAGCAATTTGATTAGTATGACAAATAGCAAAAAGCAAACTTGCTCTGGCTCTACAAGGGTTGCAAGCCACCTATCCACCAATTCTAGTTACTATGATCACTAGACACATAATTTACTAAGTCACTACTTACTAAGAGCTCTCACACTTGCTACACTAAAGAGCTCCACAAGATGAACTTAAGCTACAAAGCTAGCTCTCAATTCTAACTACACTAAAGATCTTGCTACAACTAGTTTGCAGGAATATAAATGAGTAAGTGAGATGATTATACCACCATGTAGAGGAGTGAACCAATCACAAGGTGAATATTAATTCAATCACTGGGAGAATACCAAAGGGCAAGAGATAGCCAATTTTTCTCCTGAGGTTAACGTGCTTGCCGGCATGCTAGTCCCTGTTGTGTCGACCAACACTTGGTGGTTCAGCGGCTAAGAGGTGTTGCATGAACCTCATCCACACAAATGGACACCACAAGAACCTACCCACAAGTGAGGTAACTCAATGACATAAGCAATCCACTAGAGTTACCTTTTGGCGCTCCACCGGGGAAGGCACAAGACCCCTCACAATCACTGGGAGATGGCCACAAACAATCACCAACTCGTGCCAACCTTCTTTGCTGCTCCAAGCCATCTAGGTGGCGGCAACCACCAAGAGTAACAAGTGAATCCCATAGCAAAACACGAACACCAAGTGCCTCTAGATGCAATCACTAAAGCAACGCACTTGGATTCTCTCCCAATCTCACAAGGATGATGAATCAATAATGGAGATAAGTGGGAGGGATTTGGCTAAGCTCACAAGGTTGCTATGTCAATGCAAATGGCCAAGAGAGTGAGCTAGAGCCGGCCAAATGGTATTTATAGACACCCCAAACAATAAAGTCGTTGGCTCAATTATTGGGCTGACTGCGGGATGACCGGACGTGCAGGTTGTGTGCACTGGACGCGTCTGGTGTGGCAATCGGACACGTCCAGTCACAGCCTAACCACCATGTGTCCCTTTTTAAATGAAGTAGCCGTTGTTGCCCAACTACGATCGGATGCGTCTGGTGTGCCGACTGGACGTAGGAGGGGCAGCGTCCGGTCGAGTCCAGAGAGCTCCCAAAGCAACTTTGGGCCGACCATACACATCCGGTCACACCGGACCTGACTCGGGAGACTCAGCGTTCTGTCAAGTCCAGAGAGCTCCTAGAGCTGCTCTAGGCCGACCGAACATGTCGGGTCACACCGGACCAGACACTCCTAGCGTCCAATCAATTAATGCGCTGAACACCCGAGACTCGCTGGTTCATACCGGACATGTTCAGTATGGCGACCAGACATGTCCGGTCGCTCTCTGCAACCCAGTATCGACCTACATCACTTTGACCGTCCGCTAAACAGTAACTCATTAGTGTCCGGTCACTCCACTGAGCTAGAGTCCGGTCACTTTAACTTAGTCGCTCACCTCGGGTCCAAAATATCAGACGTATCCGGTAGCCATACTAGATGTGTCCGGTCACTATAGTCAAACAACCCGAAGTCTAGATAAAATACCGGACGCATCCGGTAGACACATCAGATGCATTCGGTCACTCCGTGACCAGCGCGACTAACCCCTTTTCAACTCTATCTTCTTCACCCTTCCTCAAATGTGCCAACCACCAAGTGTATCACCTTGTGCACATGTGTTAGCATATTTTCACAAATGTTTTCAAGGGTGTTAGTACTCCACTAGATCCTAAATGCATATGCAATGTGTTAGAGCATCTAGTGCCACTTTGATAACCACATTTCGATATGAGTTTCACCTTTGTTTATAGCATGGCTATCAATCCTAAATATGATCACACTCTCTAAGTGTCTCGATCACTAAACAAAAAAGCTCCTAACAATTTCACCTTTGCCTTGAGCACACCCACTGGACAGAGTTAGGAAGAGCCCGAGCATGCCCATGGCCACTGTTCATGGCTCGTGGGCTCGCCAGGGCCCCATCTCGAGTGACGACGGCCCAAGCTTGACTCTAGCCTAGCACTAGCCCAAGCCAACGCTTGAGCAAGGAGTTGACACCCTAAGCATTGGCCAAACCTATCGGGCATCCGAGGCCTTGGTAGGTATGAAGCCTCGAGAAGGTTCACCTAGTGGAGGCTGAATCACCGTAGACCACCCCTAACAGTCAAGTGTCAGGGGCGCCAGCGACGTCATGCGGTGACCATAGCTCCCCCGACTCCATGACAAAGCCAAGGTCCATCCACATTGCAACCACAGCCTCCTAGACCCCACACATAAAGACCATAGACTAAAGCCGCCAAACCACCTTGTATCTGACCTCCCTGGCAATATAAAGGGAAGGTCAGCTCCCATAGAGAAGGGGGCTAGACAAGCAAAGTCCAGTTGACCGATTAGACATTCCAAGAGGAACAACAAAGTGTTCCTCCCCACGGCAACCTAGTGAGAGAGGGCCGATCCATCACTCATCGGGGAAGAAACTTCACCGCTGATGAGCCATAGGATAGCACCATGTGATCGCCTACCAAACTCTCATTCTCCCTCATTCTAACCCCCCGATTTAGGTGCTCCTGAATATGAAGAACTCCACACTACTGGACGTAGGGCCTCGATAGCCTAAACTAGGATAATTCTCCATGTCTCTCTTGTGTTCTTGAGTGCCCAAACCACCAGAGACCTACACTTTTGACAACCAACAAACAACGATTCTTGTCACGGTTACGAACCCATGACATCTAGCGCACCAGGTAGGGGAGTGCATGAAGTGTGATTTTAGCTCCATGGTGGTTGGAGTTACCCACCTCATCATTAGAGTAAGTGGCATCGCCCCAGAAGGCGGTGTCTGCCTCCCTAGCAAGACCTCGGTCGTGGACACCGCCTCTGTCCTAGGCTAGGTCCTCAACTTCAAGATCCTGGCCTACATCATCGACTGCTATGGTGAGCTCCACCACCCCAAGGAGGCCGCTAGCTAGGACGATGGGCTCCCGATGTTGCCCCTTTGCAGCCCCCAAAGGGCCACTCTAAGATCCACCCATGCTGAGGGGCTCTAGTCTACGTGATTGCCGTTGGTGTTAGTGCAATGCGGTCTAGTGCCCGCCACAGCTCTAGACTATCATGTTAACCGCCGCTAGGAGCACCCAAGGGCCATCACCTATGAGGGAGGCACTCGTGGGTCCCCTACCAGGCAGTTGCCTAATCAAGTGCCCCGTATCATTGGCGACAATGCTCCAAGACCCCATTGCCCCAACAAAGGGCATGAATGCATTGAATGATATTCAAGGGGGAGGAGGCCCCTATATTCTAGTGGTAGCGGAAGCTCACCCTCTAGGAGATGAACATGGTTGGGCCGATGCAACTCCGGTGCCTATGATGGTCGGAGATGCTGATCACCTACGACCATGTTCCAAGCCCCAGTCGTTTCCCGCTCATTGTCAATCCTATCATTGGCCATACCCACCTCACGAAGGTGCTCATGGATGGTGGTAGCAGCCTCAACATCCTCTAAGAGTAGGCCCCCTTCTATGGAATCATCCTAGGGATGCAGTGTCAGGATTAATGCCCTCTTAAGTGAGTACCCAAGATGATAGTCCATAGGGGCTATTAAATTGGATACATCCCTTAATCAATCATCCTGGTACACCTCCCATAAGATGTATAATACACCAACCTTCATCCAGGATCAGCTAAAGAGAGAGAATACATCACAACCATGCATAGGTTACATTACAAGTTCAAGTACTCAGGTTTACAAACCATGGTTCACAAACTTAGTTCATAGCATGAGTCACACATCACATTCTACCATTGAAGTTCTAGCAGAAGTCTTTCAACATAACATTATTTATGATAACTGATGCATGGGTGTGCCACATCCACACATCTACGAAACATGAGCTCCTTCACCACTCCTGATCCAGCGGGAACTCGAGAGTGTAGAAGAAATGAGCATTTAGCAAGTTGGAACTCTATCTTCCACAAGTCCTGAAATCCAAACCAACTCTAGTCCATATCTAGAAGTTAGAACTTATTGCCTCCAAATAAACACTCTAGAGAGGGGTACATGTTAACCCCACCAGAAACAAGGGATATTGCTCATAAAACCCATTGATACAAAAGGGATACCTCGATGTCTCTATCTTTCCCTAATCTGGCCAAGGTGTTCACAAAAGGTTCGACTGGTTCCTGGTTAAAGTCACCACCATCTAACCGGTGCCACCTTCTTGCTAGTTTTGTGAACAAAATGGTCGCAATTAGTTACTTGGCTTATCACTCCCATAAATGACAAGTGGTCTATACAATTTTATGTTCGTAACTCGCTACCACGGATACTCGGTCCTTAATCAGTTAGCGATCTATGTCATTCAAGAATCATCATGTTCTTGCCATGACCCAACCCCTCGCCGACCATTCAACACAAAATGTTCATCATTAGTCAAGTTTTAGATCATTCTCCATTAATGTTGCTTAGTGGACAAACATGCCTATCATCGCGCGAGTAATGAGAAACCCATCATTAGCTCGACTCTAAGATCTAAGCATACTGAGCATGGATTAATAAAGAAACCCAAGTAATGGTTGAGTGTTGTGGCATCATAAAGGTGTGGTAGCTCAAATAGGTAACTCATGGTTGATCTAGTCATATGGTAACATATCGATGCAATAGATAACCATGGTTTATTATGCATTTAGCAAAGCATAGGGATGCATTGGGGCCTATGTTGATGGTCACTAACACCCATTTTGACCATCAACATTTCACTCAAAAGCTAAGAAAAGTGAGGTAAAACATCATCACATGTGTTGATTTTTCTTTATAATTCACCGAGTTCCACTTATACTTGTAGAATTATTTGTATGCAGGAATTTTAGCAAAAATGGTGCAAAATACACACATAGGAGGTAAGTGGATGTGGCAGGGGGCCCAGGGGCCCACATCCATGTCAGTTGGTGCCATCTAGGCACCAGCCGATGCCCCTGTGGCCCTTGCCACGTCACTGATCTGTGGGATAGGTCCTCCAAGCCTTCTCCACCAATGATCCAACGTAGGTTTGATCCAAAGGTGGAGATGGAGTGGCCTTGGATCCATGGGTCCACCATCATAGATTGGAGGCCTCCAACCAACCTTCAAACTGCCTTACTACCTGAACAACTGCCTTACCTGCCCAAGCCACCGCTTGTGAGGAACAACGAAGGCACTATGACCAATATGCGGTGGATCCAAGGGCCGCCCGACACCCCTAGATGCCGCCCGATGCCCTAGGGGGGGCCATCAACCTCTCTTGGCTGCCTACAAGTACCCCCCACTACCTCTCCACACTACAAAACACTACTATAGAAAACATCTTTAGAGTCGATAAAAATAGGTTTTCAGGGGCGGTTTGCGCAACCGCTACAATGCCACTAATTGTAAAGATGGGGCGTCTCTAGCAATAGGCATTTAACTACCCCTAAAAATGCATTTCTAGGGGCAGTTCTGTTTGGATCTCTGCCTATAAAAATGGTATTTTTAGGGGCGATTCCATTAGGAGAACCGCCTCTGAAAATGAATTTTTAGGGGTGGTTGCAGTAGGCAAACCGCCTCTAATTTTTTTTCAGCGGCGGTTCCAATACATGAACCACCCCTAAAAATGCATTACTAGGGGCTACTGCTGTAATGCAACCATCCCTGAAAATGTTTTTTCAAGGATGGTTGTGGCGATGCAACCGCCTCTAAAAATCAGTTTCAAATTTTTGAATTTGAAATTTCCTGCCAAATTTGAAATCGTGTTTTCCCACCAAATTTCATACCCGATTGCTTGATTCAAATTAACTTCATAAATACATAGTAGTGCACTAGTTATACACACATGATAAACAAAGTATTTGTACATTACAAATTACAAGTCAACATTAGTTGTGCTCCTGCCCAAAGAATGAAAAGAAGGGATACAGGCATTTTAGGCGAAGGGACTCAAACTTGGGATGTGTTGCATACTCTGAGCCATGATCATAGAATAATCCCTTCAGATTAAGAACCTCCCGCACCATGAACTTGTAGAAATCTTCTTGAATAAGTTGAACATTGCTTTGGGTAATTACTTTGTTTGGCCTTGTTACTTCATGCTACACAAAAAAAGAATAAATTAGCTGGATTCATATTAATGAACATATGCATATGGTATTATTCATTAGAGCAGCTTACGTCTTCGGGGTTATTGTGGTAAGTCCCATTAGCTCTCATCCATTGACATACATAGTAGCCATAAAGCACGCTTCTGGTAGGTTGCCTCGAGCATGGCAGGTCAGTGACATGCAAAAAAATAATATAGTGAAACACATTGTTCTATATAAGGAATATGAGCTATTTGAGTTAGAAAATGGCCATACTGTAACACCCTAGCCCAGGGCTTAATAGGATTAATAGGATACTCATACCAATAAGTTGCAACTTCTTTTCTGGAAGCCCATCTCTTAAGAAGTCTAAGGTTAAGCGTGCTTGGCCTGGAGTGATGGGTGACCGTCCGGGAAGTTCTTCTCGGGGGTGCATGAGTGAGGACAAAGTGCGTAGAAAAGACTGGTGTTGGTCTGTGAGGGCAGTCTATGTCCTAGGAAAGCTACCAGATGTAAGCGGGCCTGGCCTCGGGGAGGCGGGACATTACAGAATGGTATCAGAACCGACCCTTGTGGTTTCATGGGTGCATGTGTTAGTTGCGCATGCATGGTGCGCATGGCTGGTGTGGACCCAGAGTGGTCACCCAGCATGACACATGCGCTGGCACTGGACACACGGACATGGCTAAGAGGGGACGTTCCTGGCCTAGGGTTGACCGACGAGGACATCGGTCTCCTAAGGGGGTGAGGATGTAACACCCCGGCCCAGGGCTTAATAAGATTAATAGGATACTCATATCAATAAGTTGCAACTTCTTTTCTGGAAGCCCATCTCTTAAGAACTCCAAGGTTAAGCGTGCTTGGCCTGGAGCGATGGGTGACCGACCAGGAAGTTCTTCTCGGGGGCGCATGAGTGAGGACAAAGTGCGTAGAAAAGACTGGTGTTGGTCTATGAGGGCAGTCTATGTCCTAATAAAGCTACCAGATGTAAGTGGGTTTGGCCTCGGGGAGGCGGGACGTTACACATACCCATTGATTTACACAAACATCCATCTTCTCCTTCTTCGCTGGGTCATGCACCCCACCTTCTTTAACGTACCATTTGTACACGCTATTTAAGGAACAAAATAATCACTTTCACTATAACGATAATCGGATGAAAAACAATGTCACAAGTAATGAACTACAATTACTTACGTTTGTAACACGTTGATGAAATTTTGGTATGTTTTTCTATCTTTTGTCATAGAGTCAAAGATAGAAATCCTGCCAACTCTCAAGTTGATGCTTGCTAAGATGAAGTGATCGCTGCATCAGTAAAAAAAGATAATAGTGTCAATGTAAACCATCTGCCAAATAGCATGAAAAAAAGATAGTAGTCGATCTTACCCAAAATTGTATAGGGCTTCTATATATTGGAATCTCTGATGAGCTATGAACACCTTCCCAATATATAATGCAGTTTTATTCATTGCTTCCTTGTACAAAGCCTTCCTAATTGTCTCTCTCGCCTTGCCCTTGGCACCCTTAAATGTAGGATGATCATTTTGCCACAATAGAGGTCTAGCATGACATGCCTCGCAAATGAGATCTGGGTCAAGGTATGCGTTCCTCAAGTTCAACTTGGTCGAATCCATCCACTCTTTCCTACATGAAAGTATGGCAAATGTGTGGTTAAAAGGATAGCACAAGGACATAAAACCAAATTTGAGGATGAGTTTAAGAAAACACTGCTTACATGCACCACAGTGTAATCTAACTTACATCGAGTCTCTTCTATTGGTATAAAAATTGAATGTCCTCAAAAGATATGGTCAGTTTCAAAAATTCTACACCGGTAGCAAATATATCGTTAGCAGCGTAATTCACCGGCACCGACTCCAAGCCAAGTTCTACTGCTTCCAAATACCACATCTGAAAGACCCTCATGTGTAATAATCTTTTGTTGCCTACTATGGCAAAATTAGGTAGGAATTCCTTGCTTGGCACATATTCATAGGGGCACTCGAGACTGTCTTGTTCCATCATCTCTTTAATGAATTCAATGCTCACCAGGGTTTGGATCAAATGATGTTGGCCACCAAAGATTGTTCCAGATCCTTCCTTGGCCATGCTGGCCTTGGCATTTTGAGCTGACAAAGGTACCACCTTGCCCTTGATTACAAAAGCATCCTGGGGGTTCTTTTTGCCAAGAGACCTCCACATCGCCGATATGCCAGCATCTGGCGGGTTGCTACCCTTCTCAAATTCTCTCACCATCTTAGGAAACATTCATAGCTGTAGTGGCAGTGGAGGCGGTGGCGTCGCTGTTTGTGGTTGCGGTGGTGGTGGGGACGCAACTGTTTGTGGCTGTGAAGGCGGTTGGGAGGGTGGTGGCGGTGGTGGTGCTAGCATAGCAGTTTGTACCTACAGAAGTAGTGTCGGTTGGGGTGGCGGTGGTGGTGGTAGTGGCGGTGCTAGCGCAACTGTTCCTCCCTATGGAAGCAGTTCCAATGGGGTGGAAGTGGTGGTGGTAGAGATGGCGGAGTGCTGCCCCTAACACTTATTGTGTTCCTTGTTGAGTCTGGTCCTGATGTGCCTCTTCATTGCATGCTTCCTCAAACTCAGGTACTCTCCTTCCTACGATGATATCTTCCATGAATTCTTCATAGGAGAAGCTGAGATTAGGGTTTGCCTAGACTATTGAAACATCCATGAATGAATCCCTCATCTGCTATTCATATGTTGGTGACAACTACGCACATGCTTTGCCTATGGGGCCTATTTCTGCTTGTTCTGCCTCTACCTAAGCCAGTTGCAGCTGAGGCAAAGCAGAAGGTGCACCCAATGGGGTGGTTAACACCATAATGTCTCATCATTGCCAAGCAATGAAATAGCCTACAAGGTTGCCCAAGACCATCTCACCATCAGGAGTAGGGATCTCAATTTCGTAATCGAGATGATTCGGAGAAACCGAGAGCACTTCAACCCTGGCATATTTGTTCAAAAGTACATTGCTGTGCATAGTGTGTCCTAGATAAGCAGTTCCACTGGCAAACTGTATCGTCTTCCCCTTCTTGTTGTAAGGAATGTGCAGAGCACACTATGTAGGCCTATCAATGGTGTCCACAAGAAAAGTCTCAAGTGTGATTGATGAAACACTACTTGGCACTAGCACTGCAGATGATGTTGGTCCACGGTAGTCAAATCTTGTGAAGCTTTCAACTGATTAATCTTTTGATCAATATATGCATTGGCCTTCTTGCAAAGGGTGTCAAAAAGGTTGTCCTTGTAGCATTACCTTGTTCTATAGCTACTCACCTCCTTTGGAAACCATGCTTAAGACCTAGCTTGGAGGAGATGCCCCACACACAGCCAGGGTGTTCTTTGTTGCTTAGGGCGACACTAAGCTCACCCACCTCCCATCTAGGTTTAAATTCTCCTTGCATTTTCTTCTAAGCAAGTGCCTTTATGGTCTCCATGGCTGCTTTAGTACGTGCATCTGGGATTACTAGTTGCCCACTTTGTTTATCCTTAACTTCCCTAGCTCTAACCCAGTTTAGTGTGCGTTCTTCAAAGCCCTCATATTTATATGGAACACCAACTTCCCTAGAAGCCTCAGCCTCTGCTCTCCACTTTTCAACCTTCGGGCCATATCCAGCCAAGCTGAGATGGTGAGGGTGAATGTTCTTCGCGAGCTCACTGTTTAAGACACTCAAGGCTAAGGCCTCGGTGTGGACTTCTATTCACAAAACCTTTGCCATTGATCAGGTTTGATTTTCCCAAACTCCTTGAATGGCGTACAACCCTTCAGTCAAAAACTAGTATTTAGCTAGGACCTCCAACCTCTAAAACTTTTTGCTACCTATTTCATTGCCAACTTCTTGATGAGCTCTTCCAAATCAGGAGGGAAACTAAATGCCCCCATCATCTTGTTCCATATCTTGGTCTTCTCACTAGCAGGAACATTATTCCAATGCCATATTGAGCAATCCAAAATGTCCTAGACCGCCGCTCCTATCGCACTTGCAAAGTGGGAGCGTACACCATCAGGTTGTATGGGCTCGCCGATAGGGCTAACCTCTTCTACAACAATAGTCTATCCTTTAGGGAACTTGTTCCGCATTCTTTGCCCTCGCTTCCATTTCTCTCTCTGAGGAGCAGATGATGTAACTATAATCTCTATTTGTGTCTGTGATTGCTCTATGGTTTGCCTAGGCATACGGGTAGACACATGCACCTATAGATATAAAAAATAAGGAAAATGTTCACACACTTATGTGAAAAATAAATGTGGTCAACTGATAGCAAGTATAGACTTGCATCCTCTGTTTGATCGTATTCCATGGTCAGGCCTAGGACTAGGATCTGAAGCTTCTTCCAATGAGGTCGACGACGTGTTGTTGCCGTTGTCGTCCGACAACCACTCCAACTTATCCGCTTCATTTGTTGTCATTTCTTTATCCATCGCTAAGGAATGTGGATGAATTTATCTAAGTCATGATGGAAGGACATATTGTTAGAATTCCCTTTTTTATGTAGCAAGCATTCAACATTTAGTAAAACATTTATAAAAACTATACTTCATATCGAAATAGGAACCAAGATTAACATTCAAATGAATATAATTGCATCTACTGAACCAAAACTAACACGGCTTGTACACATGTTAAATATATATAAAATAGAAAGTTTACATACTTAATACATTTCTACGCTTCATATCATTTATCCCCTACTCATGCATATAGAAAAAATCAACCTTCTGGTACATTTGTAAACACTAAATGTAATCTAGCACTTCTTATCTAATAAGATAGAAAAAACAACCTTTTGGGAAACACTGGCGGTGGCTGATGGCTCAAAGGAAGAAGAGGCATGCACAGATGTAGTCCAGCCAAGGCACGCTTGGTTGCGGTCCAGCTAAGGCGTGTTGTCGCTAGAGTGGATGAAGACGGGGGAGCGCTGGGCAAGACGACACCGAGCAAGCTCCCGCACGGTGGCGAAGCACCGATGGTGGGGAAGAGGATGTGGGAGTGCTAGCTGCATGGAAGGAGATGGGGAGCACCACCGCATAGAAGGAGATGGGGGAGCGCCTAGCGGAGGAGGCCGGTGAGGTGGTTCAGAAGGCGAAGCCCAGTGAGGTGGTTCAGTGAACGGAGGCTGGCGAGGTGGTTCGGGAGGACGAGGCGGACCATCCAAGATCACCAGAGGCGGGTCTTCGTCATCCATGAGGTGGCAAGGAGGCATGGGAGACGGAAGCAGACCATTGGGGAAGAGAATAGGCGCCAAGGAAAAATTTGGCACCGCTTCGCTGCAATTTCGAACAAGCTCATCACAGACTTAGAAAATTTTTGCCCAAGTGCGCCTATATAGGGCAACAATCTTAGGGGTGGTTTTCTTAAGTCAACCGCCCCTAAAAAGGATCTTCAAAGGTGGCTAACATAAGCAACTGCCCCTGAAGATCATTTTCAGGGGTGCCTGATGTAAGCAACCGCCCCTAAAAATACATACTAGGGGCGGCCGAGGAATTTTGTCCGTCGCGATCAAAATGTGGATGGCTCGACCGTCCTACCAAGTTACACTATGAAATATCATTGACTCCTTTGTCCGGCTTATTGACGTTATGCTCGGCCCGATAGTCCGACGCTCTGTTTCAAAAATTTTAGCACCCTTTGGATGAAATTGCCCCCGTTCATGAGGGAATAAGGACATGTCGCCGTCAATCACCATTATCTCCGCTCGGTGCTCCAAATCTCCCCTGCCGGCCTCCACTCATCGAACCACCTCGTTGGCCCCTGCCCGCCATTCCACCCCACCCACCCCATCCCCTGCACCATCATTCCTCCGCCCCCACCCTAGGCCCTGCCCCATAGTCCTCCCCCTCATCTCCTCGGCACACCGGCAAGCTTCCTCCACGCCCTAGTAAGCCAGATTTGGTATTATTACATGTTTTGACGTATTTGTTTCTCTCATTAATATTAACTTCTTTCATTTACCTAATGGATATAGTTTCCTTGATATAAACTAGTTTATTAATTATCTCATACACTAATATTTTTTGTATAATAGTATATATGCAGATGTAGATTTAGAGATTATTTAAATAATAATGGGGTCCAGTAATTAAACCAAAATTTAGGAGTTTTCTTTTTATTTTTTTATAATAGTATAGATATGTTACTTTAAATTGTTTTTATTAATAGAAGATGGTAATTTGGAGTAACATTATGTGTTACTTTAAATCATGTTTCATGATTAAATGGGTGAATTTCTTGTTGCAAACTAGTTCATTAATTACACTACACCACAACCTTTAAACAACGACTGATTTGCAGTTGCTGGAAAGGGTAACAGCGATGTACAGTCAGTTGCTAAAGGTTATAGCGACGGAATCCTACAGTTGCTAATGAAGCCGTCGTTATATGTATACAGCGACGGATATCATCTTTAGCAACGGATAGTTCGACAATCCAACTTTTAGCGACCGACAACATGTTAGAGTTTTTAGCGACCGGCAGTCCAATGCTATAATAACTTTTAGCGACCGATAGTTCGACGGGCTCAATTGTAAACAAATAAAAAAATAAAAGCTGGTCTAAAGGTATATAGCTGATGTTCAAACATTAGCCATGGGTGGCCCTTTGCAGGCTCTATGAATAAGAAACATGTGTTGAGCAGCATGCTAAAACTTAAAACACCAGCAACCATCTACTTGTCGTAGACTCTTGCGCTCTTGCTCACCTGCATAGGTATGCAATCAAATACATGTATAGCCTTGAAATTTGGCATGTGCTGAGGCTTGAAATTCATATATTTGCAAGACATTTTGTCGAGCACTTGGTGTGCACTGTGTAGGCAACTATTTGCATACCCAATTATTTCTCTGGAGGTGATAGTATTTATGTGTTCTCAGATCTCAACCACATAAAAGTGTAGCAAACTATTTTTCATAGTGGATGCAGGAAGCCAATTTCAAACAAATCTGATGGAGTTGAGGCTGTTGTACCTTATTCATGGGGAAACTTCCATGAACCTCTTCCACGTGATATCTCCTTCATAGCAGTAGGAGATATGGGAGCAGGGGAAGGCAACAGCAGCTCAGGGTAGCGCTCAGGATTGGGAGGCCGGCCAGCTACTTGGCGCGCCCAGCGCTAATGGTGGGATGTGCGTGCGCCGCGTGGCCATGCGGGATGGTGGCGCGGTGTGACCGTGGGGTTGCCGCTCAGCGAGGCCGCAATGAGCATGCAGGGGAGGGCGGGGATCGGGGGGGTGGTGAGCCAATGTGGTGGCTAGATGTGGGGGCGCCGATGTGGTGGCTGCGGCGGGCGTCCAGCCTATGCGCCAAGGAAGCTAGGACGAACGTCCATCAGGCGACAAGGTGGACAGCGGGGGCGGATGTCCGGGGGGGGGGGGGGGGGGGGGGGGGGCGGGCAGGCGACGGAGCGGATGGGCGGCCAAGTGAGTGTGAGGCAGGTGTGGGCGGGCAGCTGGGTGTGGAGGCAGCATGTGAAGGGGGAGTGGGAGCAGAGAGAGGCACATTGTTTTGGTAGGCTAGGGTGACTTAGGGTTTCATGCGAGTTTTGGGCCAAAATTTTGTTGGGAGCGGGCCAAAAACATCGTGTTGAATTTAGCGACAGACGATCTGACTCAATTACTCATATATAGCGACTCATGATCCAATGCAAAAGCAAAATATTTATAGCAACCGACCATCCATCGTAGTATTTGATATTAGGAATTGATGGTCCGAAGACAAGCTTTAGCGACTCACCGCTCAATGGTAATGTCAACTTTTAGCAGCAGATGTCAGATGCTATTGTAGTGTTGTGGTATAGTGTTAACCAATGAACTAAGCACATACATGTCTCTTTGCTAGTGATGTGTTTCTTGGTACTTATTTTTATCTACAGCTAACAAATAACTTTGAATTTTTCTTTCTAATCTAATCTAATAAATTTTATAGCTTATCAAGCTATGACGTGGTTTGTTGTGCATCGTGGTCGAACCCTGGTGTCTACTCCAATTGGCATGATGCACATGCTGAAGTGGATCACTTCAAGGGAGCCTGCTACAAAAAGTACTAGTTTGAACAAGAAGCTTATGCAGCCTTCTATGGTCATCAGGATGTTCTCAGACCACCACCACCACTTGAACTTGTAGCACCTGATAAGAAGATGAGGCAAAGTGCATTTGATGTCCTGCATGTCATTATCTTAGCTCAAGCTATAGTCATTTCTTTTTTAGTTTGGATAATTTGGAAGTTAATGTAACGTTAGTTAGCATTGCTTGTAAGTACAATTCCTGGTACTAGACTTGGTGGTGCTATGCTTACCACTTCATGCAGGAGGTAACTACAATTATTTAAATACAGCCAACAAAACAAACTTGCTTGGAGTTATACTAAGTCTAATCTCAGTGATAGTTCTTCTACCTAGAGTAATCCTAGAGTTTTGTATAATCTAGTGACAACGACTGTCCCTTGTCTCTTGATATTTTGAGGTTGGTTTAGGATCATGCTATGGGTGCAAAAGACTGAGTCTATAGCCACAATGTCATAGCTATGTTGTACTTGTACATATCATTCATAGAATGTTTGCCTCTAACATGAAGTCATGTGCTAGTAATGACAAACTCGATAAGATTACGGGGCACACCATAGTGCCTTGGGTGGTATTCCTATAGACACATAAATTATACACTCTAGTGGCAGCGAGTGTCCCTTGGCTCTTGATATTTCATGTGCGAGACATAGGGCTAGCCAAACAACACTAATATTGTCGACAAAAGATGCTCGGTAGTTCTCCGAGGGGTATCCCATGAAGGTAGATTGATCAGTGGGGGTGCACATAATCAAGAACTGGATGGTGACATAAGGCACAGAGATAGCGATTTAGATAGGTTCGGGCTGTCTGATCGATGTAATACCCTATGTCCTATGTCTTTAGTGTATTGTATGATATGTATGTAGATGTCGACTAGGGGACCACGGTCTCTCCTTATATACTCTGGAGGGGTAGGGTTACAAGGAAAGTATCCTATTTGGTACTATACAATATCTTGCGGTGCACGTCGACCAGTGCCGTGCACGCCTTGATCTTGTGGGCTAGGCCACCTCTGATGGTGCGACCCATGTCTTGTCTTATGGATACCAGGGGTCATATCCCCCATAGCTAGTCCCCGAGCGCCTTGTATCCTTTGAGCAACGCTGTCTTGAACAAGTTTGAGCACTTTAACGTGAAGTCGATCAGTTTAACTGGTGATCCGAGCAGTGGAAGTTGAAACTGACCAATTTAACTGGTGACCTGGGCAGTGAAGGTTGATGTCGACCAGTTTAACTGGTTAGGAGACCTCAAACTTAGGCTAGTAAGGCTTGTTAGAAGGATGTAAGGGGCTCAAGATAAAATTTGAAAACTCTTCCACTTAGGAGAAGTGTAGCCACTTAGACTCCATCAATAAGGAGGATAAATCAAGAAATAAGCACTACATTCACCGCTAGGTGAAGTGTAGCCACTTAGTCCCTAAGCCTGCTGGAAGATAAAGAATGAATCTTGTAGCAGGGTCAAATAAAAGAAGTCTAAAAGCTTGCCGATGTCATTTGACATGCGTGTATCAAGACCCCAGACGTGTTGCCCAAGATCAGCACCCTGATCCGACCACTAAGGGAGTCCTCAGCTTAGCTAGTGATGCTTGCATGAAGAATCTGAACACCGAGGAGTCCCCAACATAGATGGCAATGTCCGTGCATCGAGGAGTCCCCAACGTAGCTAGCGATGTCTGAGCACCGAGGAGTCCCCAGCGTAGCTAGTGATGTCCGAACACTAAGGAGTCCCCAACATAGCTAGTGATGTCCGAGCACCGAGGAGTACCTGGCATAGCTGTTGATGTTCGAACACCAAGGAATCCTCGGCGTAGCTGGTGATGTCCGAGCACCAAAGAGTCCCCAGCATAGCTGGCGATGTTCGAGCATCGAGGAGTCCCCGACATAGCTGGCGATGTTCGAGTACCGAGGAGTCTCCGACGTAGCTGGCGATGTCCGAGCATCGAGGAGTCCCCGGCATAGCTGGCGATGTCTGAGCGCTGAGGAGTCCCTAGCTTAGCTAGTAAGCCCCTAGCATAGCTGATGATGAAGCACGAGGGATGAACAGTCTGGTCAACTAGTCAGTGGCAAAGTGAGCATTGAGTAGAAGCGACCAGCGAACAGTCTGATCAACTGGTCGGCGATGAAGTCAATGAACCAAGTGGTTCGACCAGTTGATCGGTGGAGAAGTCGAAGCACTAGGTGGTCTGATCACCTGGACGATGATCCTATAATACAAATATATAGAACGGGTAGTGCATGATGTAAAAATATATGAACTCCATAGAAGAATCAGCAACGGTGATAAAATAGCGTATGCAGCTCGACGATCAGTTGGTGTGAACACTTAGTGTTATTCTGAAGATGTATTTATATTTAATACAAACCGCCCGATCAGTTAGTGTGTAGCTGAGTCTCTAGCCCTAGCTAGCCTGTTAACCATAACATGGAGCGTGGAGCCCATGTACGTGTAGGAAGAACAAAGCATCGCTAAGGAGCCGCTGCCGACCACCCATAATGCAGAGGGCAGACACTCATGCACGTGTAGGGAGGAGCCAGAGATAGGGCCATCTCCGGGGACATCCGAGCATCAACATGACTATTCGGGGGTTCACCTTAGACTTAGATGTGTGTCATCTTTAAGATGGTATACATGAAAGAAAATCGTTTAGAGAGCAAACATGGAGAAAACAGCTCAGAGAAACATTATGGCGATATACAAAGATTAGAGAATATTTAGAAAAATATTAAAGCGTGACTTAGCTTTAGACAGAATGTCTGGTTGGTGGCATATGACGTTATCTGGTCGGTGATGTGGGCAGCTCTCTTAGCGGCTCGTTTGATGGCTAGAACGAAGTTGATCTCGTGTTGGAGTAGGATGGACGTAGTCAGAGCTTGGCGGTGTTAATCTGCGTACGAAGATGTGTGCCGTGGTTGTCGAAGGATGTCGACGTGATCCACTGAGTTGCCATGAAGGATGTTGATCTTGAGTTACACCATCTGGTTCGCTAGGGATCAACGTGCACGAGCCCCATGGTGGGTGCCAACTATCGACAAAAGATGCTTGGTAGTCCTTCGAGGGGTATCCTAGGAAGGTAGATTGATCGGTGGGGGTGCACGTAATCAGGGACCGGATGGTGACACAAGGCACAGAGACAGTGATTTAGATAGGTTCAGGCCGTCTGATCGACATAATACCCTACATCTTGTGTCTTTGGTGTATTGTATGATATGTATGTAGATGTCTACTAGGGGACCCCCTACCTCTCCTTATATACTCTAGAGGGGTAGAGTTATAAGGAGGCGCATGAGAGCGAGGAGATGGTGGCAGAGCAGGTTGTGGCTGTGGTGCTATAGTGGCTGGGTGGGTGGAGGACAAGGAAGGGAGTGGTGGTGATGGGCGCAGCTCTACTCGACCGGTAATGGCAGGTGCGAGAGAGAGAACAAGACAGAGCAAATGGGAGGGGAGCGAGTGAATGGGAGAGACCGAGGGAGCAGCGTTCGGCCTCTGTTTTCTCAAACACTAGTGCGAGGTGGTGAGCAGCGGGCGCATTAGAGGGCCACACGACACTTAGCTCCTGCCTGTGGTCGGCCATGATGAATTCTAGCTCCAATTAGTTAGACTCAAAAGGCCACAAAAATACATCTGAAACTCCAAACTTCTCCCTCCAAAACTCCTAATCCGTTTAGTTTTGGCACAAGCTATAGTAACCAAAGTTGTAGAGCTACATGAGTACTCTAACTTTGATTAAAGGAGTTTGGTCCAAATCAAAATGGTTTGCAAGATATAAATTCCCAAAGAGGGCTACTTGAAAACTGAAAATGGAACTCAGATATTTAGTCCAAGATTCATGAATTCAGCGAAACTAGTGGTTTTGGGAATTGAATTTGGCGGTCCAAACGTGCTCCAAAGTGATGAGACTTATTTTGTTATTTCATTCGCATAGTGTACTTCAACTCATATTAAGGAATCTAGTTGAGTTACCATATGAATTTGGAAGATAAAAATGTCACAACATGTCAACCTGTTGTTGCCGATCAGGGACAGAAAAATCCTAGAGAGACCAAAACAACATTGTATTCAGACTTGAAGCCACTGTTGGAGCCACTTAGGAGTTGAATCAGGGCTTGGTCCAAAAATAAAATTTGTTCTACTCCACTCAAACTCAAACTTTTATTTAAGGTCCAACTCCATGCAAGTATTTCAAATAGTTGGTCAACATAGTTCAAAACCATATCATGAAAAAGACAATTTTAGCTATTCCCACACTTAGGAGCATTTTCTTGACATTTTCTCAACACGAACCCTTCATGACTTTTGTTCATGAGTTGAATTAGAGTTGTTTGAGCAAGGTTGCAAGGTTTGGTCAACATCCCATGTTTCCATTTGCTAAATAAAGTAATTTAAGCAAAAATGTAACTTATCATTTCATGTGACTTTTTAGCTCCAATCTTCATGAAACTTTTCCACTATTCAAGATGGATGCATGTTGATGTAATGTACATGAAACAAGCATGTTTAACATTACTCTTGCGAAATCTTAACAAGGGTCCACATGTAAGCAAAGGTGTGTTGTCCAAGTTCAAGTTAGGACTCAATTTCATAGATTGGACCACAACACCTTCATCATCACTACAAAATTATGAACAAGAGATCATGATCATTGCTTGACATAGCCTACTTAAGTCCAAATCCACTTCTTAACTAGTGACTAACACCTGAGGTGTAACACCGTGATCACAAGCTCGCCGCGTCTGGCACCAACTAGATCACGTCGTCCCCCTCTAGAGTGTGTTTCCGCAAGGTCTTGAACCCTAGCACCATCCCCAAAGATGGAGACCCTTCACCAACCACTGTCTTGTTGGAACGGCAAGTGCCATTACATGGTTGTGCACTGCTGTGCTGTCATGCACGTGGCTGGAGCTCACCGTCGCTTCACCGTGGCTTGATCCGCACCATAGAGCTCCGCTAGGGTTCGTAGAAGCTGTAGTCGTGCTTGCTTGGTCACTTCTTTGCCAGAGATGGTGAGTCCAATGCCACGCATTGCCGCTAAGCCACCATGCCAGCCGGCGAGATTGCTCTGGTGAATCGCCAAGCTAACCATGGGTACCATTCGATGTGGGGTGATGTGGGGAGCATGACGGTGAAGACCTCGTCGACGGTGACCCCACTGACGACGAGTTATTAGTGGTCAAATGCCAAGGTCTGTGTGGGTCTCACTGACGGGTGGGACCTATTGACCGCGGGGCCCAGCTGTCAGTCAGAGTGGAAATGATTTTCTTGGTTTATTTTCCCAAATTTGAATGCAAACTTCAAAAATTGATATCTTGAGCTCGGATTGTCCAATTTAGATGAACCAAATTTTGCTAGATTCATCATGAAGTGTAGTATTTGATAAAAATATGTAACATACTGGTTGGGATATGTTTCTAGGAGAATTAAATTAAGATAGTAACGTGCTTTTAAAATAGTTTCTATCTTGTAAAATGCATAACTTGAGCTAGAGAGGTGCTAAAATTGTGATTCCAATTTTGTTAGTCTTGTGTTGACATGCTCTATCTAGGAAAAATACTAAACCTATAGTAGGCATACTTGGAATATGGTCTTCCTATTTAATCTTAAATAATTGCTAGTTTCTAGTGAAAATAATTGGGGTAAAAATACATAACTTATGATCATGCAAATTTTTACACAGTGTTCTTATGCTAGGATGAAAGTAAGGAAAATATGAAATCTATTGTTTGACACTTTTCACTAGGCCAAACTATTTTTGCTATAATAAGCTTATGTAATTTGTTATTTTTGTAGAGATAGCTATACTTATCAAATTGGCATCAAATTTGTGCAGTAGACTTTTGGGGTCATACGTAAGCTACTATAATTTTCTCAGAATTTATTGTGCATTGAAATATTTATCTTCTAAATCACCCTATTATATAAGGAAATTAATAAATGTATATAAATAAATTAGTTGGGCTTAACCATGATGTTTTCTGTGGTGCTTGTGATGCATTTGATCTATTGATGTTGGTAGTTATGCTCAAAGTTAATTGGTTATAGGTAGCTAGTTAATTATTGCTTTATAATTCAACTAGATATCTACATGAGTAGTTTATGTTGTGTTGATAAATTCATGATGATAGTGACCACTTCTGTAAAACTTTTAATAACAAAGTTATAGGAAACTTACTTATCTTGCTTATATTAAAATTTCATGGTCATAGGACTAATGTTTTAAGAGTTCTAGCTGTTAGAAGTCTGCTGTTAGATTTGCTTGTCCTCTGGATAGATCTGAAATATTAAATTGTTTGGCCTAGATAGCTACTAAATCACCTTAATATGATTAAAAGAAAGTTGTAGACAATTTTATAAGCTTTCTAGAAAGTCTAAGATCATAGTGTTTGTATGTGTATAACTCCAGTTATGGTTAAAAACAAGTGGCTGCTATCTTGCAGCCCAGAAAATGTTTAAATAGGTATTTGTTTAATTACTAGAGAAGAGATATGCACCTACTCAATAAAAGAAAGTTAATCGTGTTATCACCCTAATACCTTGTTGTTAAGGATATTTTGTTTATGCATCTTATCATATCATCCATATCATTACCTGTGCAATCTTGTATCTTATTTTGCGCTCATGCATATAGGATCGTTCGAAGTAGTAACCCTACTGGAATTCGAAGAAGAGACGGAGGACAATCAAGGGACACCCCAAACCGTAGCTCTTGAAGAAGAGGAGCTGGCCACTAATGAACTTCTCAGAGTGCCCTGACCACTGACCCACTTTGTTCCTGAAAGGCAAGCCCTGGAGCATTATAAGCCTCATATATTTTATAAAATATCACTTGAGTCCTTTATGTTTGATGCATTAGGTTATAAGAGTTAATTCGAAACACTTTATGCATAGAACTACCTTGTCCAAAAATATACCTTGAACCCTATGTAGGTCCAGGATCAAACATGTGCTTAGCCATGCTTAGACCGATACAAGTCGGGTGATTTCCTGTCACCTACGAGATATAGGTGGATATTGGAGCATGGTTGGCTATATGTTGCTATTGTGGAAAATAACCATGGGGTGTTATTAAGTGGAGATCGGGCATGAACTTATATGCAATGGTGTTGGGTTAGCTATGTTGGTCCCGTCCATGTCGATTAAGGACCATATAGTTGTTGGCACTTCTATCGAGATTGAATGCATGCCTCACACTTAGCTGGCTAGATAACTCGTTTTGACCGTGAAGAAGTAGCTCAACTCTGGCCGAGCCTCATTCTATAAGAGTGCTCACACTAGAGGTAGTAAGGATGTGTGGGGAGCCAGACGTGAGCCCAAGTGATGAGGACATCACATGCTTGGATACAACCATATTAGCAACTTTTGATTCACAGGTGAAACAATCCTTTACCATGATTGTATTTGATACATTTGATGAATTGATGCTGCACCATGATGTGTGTTCTTTGTCATTTTCAGAAATACATACATGGATCAAAAAGAGTGTTAAAGACACATGGAAGGCATGGAGGACCAAAGAAGTTGATTGGGGGTCAAATACAAGTATTCCCAACATCCTCCACCAGGACACCACGTCACTTTTGGCCTAAGGAAAGAAAGAGATAAAATCCAACACGTTTTGGGGCTGGATTCGGACTGCAACACTGCACTAACTTGCAACGGTCGGCACGACCTCATCCGGACTCCATTTTGGGTGTTCAAATACTCCATGGAATCCTTATGAAGTCTACTTTCATATGGATTCAGACTCATGTCTATATCTTGCTTGAGGCATCCATAATGATCAAATTACTACCAAGAGGTTTTTCTGTCAAAGGTGTTGCGTCGCCTTATTTTGTCCCGATGGGTCTTCTATCAAGTCGGGTCCAATAAGGATGTGTCCTAGGGTTGGAGCATGACACCAGGACTCTCTGGTTGTCCTCCTAGGTATTAATAAGGATTAGAGCCACCACAAATAGATTGGGTTTTGTTTTGTTGAAAGTTTGGCCATTGCTACTTCCTTGTAGACGCATGTGTTGACTAGACCATCCGTTCTACTTGATTCAGAACCCCAACTTTGTGAGTTCAGATTGGTTTTTCATCCCCATATTTGCAATTGAGTTGCTTGTTCTACTTGTTCTTGCTTGTTCCTCGATTGTTTGCAGGAATTACCCTAGTGGTTTGGTTGATCGTACTCCACAAGATTGCGACAGCCATTGGAGGTGGTATATCGGTTGCTAAGGCATAGCATCCTTGGATGGTTGTAGTCAGGTCGTGAATGTCATCTCCATCCCCAAATCGAGTTATTCACCTTCTCTCATCGAAAGATCAGGATTCACCCTAGCGGGTTCATATCAGTTGGTATCAGAGCAAGGTTTATCGGTGAGAGACTTCGAATCCTTCGCTGTTTTTAATTTTTCCTATAGTCCAGAAAAGCCAAAAAAGTAGATTAGTTTACCCACAATCCTATAAACCCTTTGAGCCTTTGCTAGCACTGGTTAGTTAGGGCTTGTTGAGTTTTTGGTTGCATTGGTTGTGTTGAGTTGCTAGTCTTAGTGTCTATTCCTTTAGAGTTTTGAGTTCTATCACGTTTTGGTCACCACAAGATCCACCATCACCATATACATCTTTGCTTCATTTTTTGCCACCACGGATCCATATGATGTCTGATTTGAGAGTTTAAATACAATCTAGAAAGATAAAGTTGTCTTCTTTCCAATGCATCTGACCTTTAAGAAAAAATTATTCTGAGTGCTCCACAATCTTTCTAGAGATTTCTACATCTGCTATAATAACAAGAGTTGTTAAATCTGAATTCAAAGGGGTTGTATGCAATAGCCTTATTGTTTGGGTTGTCATAGTACCAAACAAAATATTTAGGGCCCTGCAAAAAAAAGAAAGAAGAAGAAGAAAAAAAAGACAAGAGAAGGAGAAGGAGAAGAAAGAAGGGGCTGAATCTGTTATTTTCTTTGTGTTGTGCTAGTTGCTCTTTTTCAGTGACTACCTTTGTGCCTAGGTTCACATCTCTAGCATGGTTTAGCCTAGGACCAGCATAGTACCGCCGTTGAACGATTATTTAGCTTGCTTTTGTGACTAACGTGGTGCTAGTACTTCCTTGCTTCAGCCCACCTATAGCTCCACATATTTTGACTATAGCTTGATAGGTGTTGTTGTTGCGGCACTGATACACTTCATTCCATGGTTGTAGACTTGTTGGTTGCTGTCACCTCCTGTTTGGCTTGGTATGAACTTGTAAGGGCATGTTTTAACAAGTTGATTTTGAGAGAATTACAATCGACACATCCTAGTAGTTGATAGGAGGATACATATTATTTTTGTGTTTCTTGTTTTCTACTAATCATGGTAGGTGATATGGAGATTTTTGAGCTATTGAAACTAGACCCTCATATTTAGGATGTCATTCAACACTTGCCGTTATATGATGGTAAGTTTGATCCTCAAGCTTACATTGATTGGGAGCTAAAAGTAGATAATGAATTTGATGAGCATGACTTGTTTGAGAAACAAAAGATTTGTATTGCCTCTAATGTTTTGATTGAATATGCTTGCTAGAATGGAAACACATTTGTAGGCACAACAAAGTTCTAGAATCTTGGGAAGACTTCAAATTTCTTTTTAGAGATGCATTTGTTCCTACATATTATGCTGATTATTTGCTTGCAAAATTAGACAACTTGAAGCAAGATAGTAGGACTATAAAAGAATACTACCATGATTTAGACTCATGTCTATATCTTGCCTGAGGCATCCGCAATGATCAAATTACTACTGAGAGATTTTTCTATCAAAGGTGCTGCGTCGCCTTATTTTGTCCCGATGGGCCTTCTATCAAGTCAGGTCCAATAAGGACATGTCCTAGGGTTGGAGCATGACACCAGGACCCCCTGGTCATCCTCCTAGGTATTAATAAGGGTTAGAGGCACCATAAATAGATTGGGTTTGGTTTTGTTGAAAGTTTAGCCATTGCTACTTCCTTGTAGACGTGTGTGTTGACTAGACCATCCGTTCTACTTGATTTAGATCCCTAACTTTGTGAGTTCAGATTGGGTTTTCATCTCCATATTTGCAATTGAGTTGCATGTTCCTTGATTGCTTGTAGGAATTACCCTAGTGGTTTGGTTGATCATGCTCCACAAGATCACGACGGCCATTGGAGGTGGTGTATCGGTTGCTAAGGAGTAGCATCCTTGGATGGTTGCAGTCGGGTTGTGAATGTCATCTCCATCCCCAAATTGAGTTATCCACCTTCTCTCATTAAAAGATCAAGATTCACCCTAGTGGGTTCATATCACCAAGGGTGGGGTAGTCCTAATCGTCCTAGCAACCGGTAGAATCCCTGATTGTGCGATGTTGATCGAACCCACGAAATATATACCTGAGTTGTACCAAAGGTGACCTAAGGCTACCATGGCTGGTAGACCTAGGTTTGTGTTAGGAATACTGCCCAGCTGGTTGCAACCAATTCGAATTGTCGTCTCTCTCGGATAGTGAGAAACTTGACTAGCTCCAACATCGTAGTAATTGAACTATGGAATTTGATGGTTATGCTGAACATGGAATTATTACACCGGCTATGGTTACTATTATTATGCTACTAAATGATATACCATATTTTTGGCATAGGTTAGTTGCTAATCTATAGATGAATAGATATAATTAACTTGATGACCAAATTATAAAATGTATAGCTAAATTACTGGCTTTTTATGCAAAATGTTGTCAAGCTAGCTTCACTTATAAAGCCATGCATGATCCTTGGAGTCACTTTATTTTTGGTTTATGATGGGTAAGTCTAGCTGAGCACCTTCTCGTACTCAGGGTTTATTTCCCACTTGTTGCAGATAGCATAGTATATCATGGATATTGTAAGAACTGCTTTTGTCCCACCATGGACGAGGAGTAGGCCATGGGCAAGGCCCTTCTATATATCTAATCTATGATGCCTTTGTGGGATGTGATCATGAACTAGCAAGTATTTGAACAATGGTGTGAGATGTTAGTTTCAAAACTACCTTTGCTTCCGCTGCTACTACTTTATTTGAACTTGGGTTGTAATAACTTTTAATTGTACTCCGTTGGATGGTAATGTAATTGTAAACTCTATGTAATATGTGGCATGTATGTTGAATCATGTACGATCTTGGTTGTATGTTGGTGATGAATCGAGTCCCTTCGTGGTACTCAATAGACTACCGTGTTTATATGGGCTCAAGTATGATAGTGCGACTACTTGTGGGCTGCCATTGTACTTGTGCTCTTATAAATTAGATGGTTCTGTTACTGCTGGCATCTAAGCAAGATTTAACATTATTTGCCACATGTGTATTTAAATAAAGGTTTTGTTTTCCAAAACCAATTTTTGGCAACTTATAGTTATATATATAGATGTTCAAATCTGAAATTTGAATCTAAAGTGTGCTAGTGATCATTTCCTTTATGCCTAGTTAAGGATTTTAGGTGGCTAAATAAGTACTAACATGGGGGTTTTCATTTTCGTCGTCACTACGACGTGCTATTGTATGGGTGTCATTCACTTGAGTGGTAATGTATGGATCAAATACCTCTACGCCTAAGGTAAGATGATGAGTAGCGTGACCGCAAGATGTGAGCGTGCGGTCTAAGGGGAGAGGTATCTTTGATACTAAAGTATATACGTCTCATATATATATACTAAGGTATTTAATTGTGGGTTAGATTTGATACGACTGTATATGCATATTTATATGTATATATGGGACGTATTTACTTTTGGGTAGCTTTGATACGGAAGTATATATATGGGTATATATATATGGAAGTATTTAGTATTCAACCTAGAGACCAGATTTTCATTCTGTAATTATATAATTGTGGGGTTGGGCTGAAATGAAACTCTTGTGCAGGTACGCTAACGACGAAACATGTAGCCCGGCTAGTTATGTTATTTATGAGAGAACGTATGTATGCCATCGTGTATGCCGCTAGAAGTTTCAATTTTCCTAGGTTTGTGAGGATGTATGGAATGTGCATGCATCATGATAAATCATTAATTACATACTCGCATTGTTCCTCCCGTTATAAGTTTCTTATTCGATTAAGTAACTATTTTCTATTATAACGTTGTTCTCATGAGAGTTGCGCCATTTCGCTACAGATGGTACCCTATTACCCACCGAAAGGGAACGAGGCATTCTTGGGTATCTTTGGCACACCTGCCTTGCTCTGGAGAGTGTTGCACTTTGTGGGGTACACATAGCCGCCCCAATACTTTTGGACACA
The DNA here is from genome assembly GCF_019320115.1 of Miscanthus floridulus. Classification (NCBI taxonomy): domain Eukaryota; kingdom Viridiplantae; phylum Streptophyta; class Magnoliopsida; order Poales; family Poaceae; genus Miscanthus; species Miscanthus floridulus. Next base: position 54,634,614 of record NC_089586.1, on the reverse strand, counting down.
GAGGCATGTGTAGGAGGAATCATGGTTTGAGGTGCAAGTGTCCATCCCAACTTGTACATGGGCACCGCAGTACTAGGGCTAGAAAGTAGAGTCTGAGGGAGGAACCCCTTGGGAAGGCGCTCAAGTGGCAGCCTTTGAGATCTTGAGCACACTTTGTTAGCAGCATGGTGATTCACTCATCAACAGTGCAACAAAATCTATTCCTTAGGTGGTTCTAGCTATGGTAGTTTGGAGGCAGCATGATCGTGTTTCTGTGGTGTGGGACCATGACTAGTGGGCACAGAGCTTGAGTCCTGCTATGAGTGCTATGTTCACTATCATGCAAATGTTTTATGCTCAAGAGGACGCTTGCTATTTCTGGCAAGAGTCTTATAACATCTGTGTGAACACGCTCATGGAAGCTAGAGATAGAGTACCAGTGTTAGATTTAGGAGCACTAGAACACCATTGCGGAGCTTCAGCATGATGTTCATCGCCTCAACAACATCATTAATCCTATTCCTCCCCTAGTAGCCGCAGCGGAAGAAGATCCAAATGTATTGGTTGCCGATGATGATGGCATGGAGGATGTCGAGGAGGAGTCTAAGGAGGAGGTCGAGCCCTAGGAGGACGACCATGGTGATTATATGTTCGGTGTTGATAGTAACCACTTTAAGCCCTGACTCAGCTATAGTGATTAGCTAGATGCGCTAGTTCCATATCTTTTTCGATCTTTTTATGTAATGGACATGTAGCTTAAGTTTTGATCTTTGAATGTATCATTGATGTAACATTGGAACCTTGCATGTTGGTCCACTATGGGTCAAAATGTAATGAAATTCTAGTTTTGTTTTACTGGTAAAATGTGACATGCATGTGAACGTATTGTGAGTATGATAAGTGATCAAATTAGTGATGTCATGTTGTGAGAATGAATTATTGTGCCTCTGTTTTATTGTATGAATTTAGATTCTCTCCAGTAAATTTAGTTTGGCATGATTACACAATTCTTCTGCAATTTATTGACATCAGCCAATAATCACTTATTGTTGCAATTTTGTAGATGACTCGCACTCGTGCTGGGGCAGGTACCAGCCAAGGTGGCAATGAGGGTGACCTACCACCACCGCCGCCACCCTCCACGAATGAGTTTTTCGCGCAATTCTTGGGGAATCAGCGAGCAACAGAAGAAACACTGCGCCTCATTGTGCAGAATACTGCTCGTGCCCGCCAACAAAATCAGGGGCCAGAATCCAATCAATACAATACATTCAAGGACTTTCTGGAGACTAAGCCTCCTATCTTTAAAGAGGCAAAAGAACCGCTCTAGGCTGATGAGTGGTTGAACACTATTGAATAGAAGTTTCGTCTATTGAGGGTCACTGAAATGATGAAGGCCGAGTATGTATCACATCAACTGCGGGGGCTTGTAGGCATCTGGTGGACTCATTATTTGTGTGCCTTACTTGCTGGATCAAATGTTACCTAGGAGCAATTCAAAAAAAGCCTTTAGGGGGCATCATATACCCCAAGGGCTGATGCGAATGAAGGCTGCTGAGTTTATAAAGCTGACACAGGGGACAAAGACTCTCACCGAGTATATGCATGCATTCAACAACTTGTCCAGATATGCACCAGCATTCATGGATACAGAAGAGAAAAAGATAGAAAGCTTCAAGAGAGTTCTTGGTACCAAGTTGATGAAAACCATGGCCAACTCTAGATGTGATACATATAATGAATTTGTTAGCGATGCCCTCACACAAGAGAACCAGAACAACTTACATGCAGTAGCAAAAGGCCACAAGCGAGCCGCTGAGGCGGGTGCCTCGGGCTCATCTCAGTCAAGGGCTTCCATGGTAGCAAGGCCACAATTCTGCCCCCTAGCACCTAAGTTTAGGCCTCCCCAGAAGAACACCAAGTCTAGCTGACCTCAAAAGGTATTTTGCAAGGCATTCACCATTGCACTGCCCAAGGGTAACGCAGGCCAAGGAAGCTCAATAGGGCCAAGAAGTAACCAACCATGCTTCAATTGCAATCAGACGGGCCACTGGTCCAAGGAGTGCCCTTATCCCAAGAAGTGTGGAAATCAAAACCAGGGTAACCAAAAGCAGGCCAATTCTAAGGCATGTCTTGGGTACGTGCACTATATAGCCGTAGAGGAAATTCCCATAGGGGAAGTTGTTACCACTGGTTTATTCCTAGTAAACAAACACCCCACAATTGTTGTATTTGATTCTGGAACTTCACATTCATTTATAAGTCAGACATTTGCATCTAAGCATGATCAGAAGATAGTGGTCATAGACAAGGGTGGTTATAGTATAAGTTTAGCTGGGGCTACTATCTCTACAAACCAAATAGTCAAAGATGTGCTCATCTCCATACAAGAGAGGGAGTATACTATGGATCTCATAGTATTGCCAGGATTAGCAATATATGTGATATTGGGCATGAATTGGATGAGTGGTCATGAAGTTCTTATTGACACTACCACAAGAACAATTATGTTGAGAGAACCAAAGGGGGGGGGATAGTGCTTTTCTAGTACTGCTTCCCTAGAGTTTTGATCTTCAAAACTTGTCATGTGCTATCCAAGCCACTACTCTTTGTGATATTCTAGTAGTTTGTGAATTTCCAGATGTATTCCCAGATGAGTTGTCGGGTTTGCCGCCTAATAGGGATGTGGAATTTAGGATTGAGTTAGTGCTAGGTACATCACCTATCTCCAGAAGACCCTATAGGATGCCACCAAATGAGTTAGCCAAACTTAAAATTCAGCTACAAGAACTCTTAAACAAAGGTCTCATTCGACCTAGTTCATTTCCCTAGGGTTGTCCAGCTTTATTTGTGAAGAAGAAGGACAAATCATTATGGATGTGTGTGGATTATAGGCCACTCAATGCCGTAACCATTAAGAACAAGTACCCTTTGCCTTGTATTGATATTTTGTTTGATCAATTGGCAAGAGCAAAGGTATTCTCTAAGATCGATTTGAGATTAGGCTACCACCAGATTAAGATCAGGCCAGAAGATGTACCTAAAATAGCTTTCTCCACTAGGTATGGCCTATATGAGTACTTGGTTATGTCTTTTGGACTGACAAATGCTCCTACCTACTACATGTATTTGATGAATTCGGTATTCATGCCTAAGCCTAACAAGTCCGTGGTCGTGTTTATTGATGATATCCTAATTTACTCTGAGAATGAGGTAGATCATGCAAAGCATCTAAGAGTTGTCTTGTCTAGGCTGAGAGCATAAATTGTATGCAAAGTCTAGCAAGTGTGAATTCTAGCTGAAGAAAGTACCTTTCTTGGGTCATATATTATCTGAAGATGGAATCTCTATAGACCCATCTAAAGTGCAAGAGGTCATGGATTGGATGGCCCCAACTTTGGTTTATGAAGTTCGGAGTTTTCTAGGGCTAGCGGGCTATCATCGTCATTTCATTCTAGATTTTTCCAAGATAACTAAGCCCAAAACCAGATTGCTTTAGAAGGAGGAAAAGTTTAATTGGACCCCGAGTGTGAGGCTGCTTTTCACACTCTACGAACCTTACTAACCATTGCTCTTGTTCTAGCACAATCCGACATTGAAAAGCCTTTTCGATGTGTTCTATGATGCATCAGTTACAGGTTTTTGGTGTGTGCTTATGCAAGAAGGTTGAGTTATTACATATGCTTCGAGGCAATTGAGAAAGCATGAAGTAAACTGTCCCACACATGATTTAGAGCTCGCAACAGTTGTTCATGCATTAAAGATATGGAGAAATTATTTTTGGGGAATGTATATCACATATACACTGATCACAAAAGTCTCAAATACATCTTCACTCAACCGGAACTGAACATGAGACAACATAGATGGTTAGAGCTGACTAAGGACTATAATTTGGAAGTGCACTATCATCTAAGAAATGCCAATGTTGTAGTAGATGCACTTAGTCAGAAATCTCATTGTAACACCTTAGAAGCCTTGTTGGAAGATGGCTTTAATCTATTGCATCCTATTGTGCTACACAACATCACTATTAGTTGCTCACTTGAGAGCAAGATCATCGAACTACAGAAGATAGATGTAGGTGTGTTTCACATAAAGACAAAGATGAAGGAATAGGAAACCAAACATTTTAGGTTAGATGAAAGAGGTGTGCTATGGTTCAAGGACCGACTAGTGGTACCGAAGGACCGTGAACTTAGAAATCAAATTTTAGATGAAGCTTATTCATCCATGTCGTCTATCCGTTTGGGTAGTAGCAAAATGTATCAAGATTTGAAAAACTATTTTTGGTGGACAAAGATGAAGAAAGAGATCATCGCCTATGTTGCTAGGTGTGATGTCTGTAGCCGAGTGAAGGTAGATCACCTAAAACCTGGTGGACCGCTCCAACCATTGTCCATTCTAGGCTAGAAATGGGTGGAAATAAGCATGGACTTTATTATAGTCCTCCCACAGACACAACAAGGTAATGATTTTATATGGGTCATTGTAGATCGTCTCACCAAGTCGGCACATTTTGTACCGGTTAACACAAAGTATCACGCTGGGAGGTACGTTGAGCTATATGTTTCTTAGATCATGAGGCTACATGGGGTACTATGGGGGTATGGCCCCCAAGACATGGGCCGCACCATCGGAGGTGGCCCAGCCCACAAGATCAAGGCATGCACGGTGCTGCTCGACATGCACCGCAAGACATTGTATAGTACCAAATATGATATTTTACTTGTAACCCTGCCCCTCCAGAGTATATAAGGAGAGGCAGGGGTCTTCTACTCGACATCATGTATTCAATACAATACACTAAAGATATAGGATGTAGGGTATTACGTCGATCAGACGGCCCAAACCTATCTAAATCGCTGTCTCTGCGCCTTGTGTCACCATCCGGTTCCTGATTACGCGCACCCCACCGACAAATCTACCTTCGTGGGATACCCTTCGGAGGACTGCCGAGCATATTCTATCAACAGTTGGCGTGCTTGATCCATGGCGAGCCAGATGGGCCTCAAATCAACAACACGTTCTCATTATCAATCTTGTGGAGATCCATCCCGATCCACGACGACGATTCATCGCTGCTACACCAGCCCCTGCGACAGCAGATCTGATCTCGAAACCACCTCCAAGGTCATCTTCACCAGCAACTCGCCGCCACTGCTCTCGTCAGTCCTTGTCGATGACTCACCATCACCGCTCTCGCTGGCCCTCGTTGATGACTTGCCATGGCTCTCGTTGGCTCTCGTCGATATCCCTCGTCGATGACTCACCGGCCCTCGTTGACGACTTGCCATGGCTCTCATCGGCTCTCGTCGATATCCCTCATCGACGACTCACCGCCGCTGCTCTCGTCAGCCCTCGTCGATGACTAGCCACCGCTGCTCTGGTTGGCCCTCATCGACGACTCACCGCCACTGCTCTCGTTAGCCCTCATCGACGACTAGCCGTGGCTGCTCTAGTTGGCCCTCGTCGATGACTCGCCGCCGATGCTCTCATTAGCCCTCGTCGACGACTAGCCGCTGCTGCTCTGGTTGGCCCTCATCGATGACTCATCGCCGATGCTCTCATCAGCCCTCGCCGACCACTCGCCGCCGCTGTCCTCATCAGCCCTCGTCGACGACTCACTGCCGCTGCCCTTGGCGGCCTTCACCGACAGCCCTCGCCGACATCTTTCACCGACGTCCCTCACCGTCGACTCGTCATCACCGCTCGACGGCCTTCGCCGACGTCGCTCGCCGTTGACTCGTCGTCACTGCTCGATGGCCTTCGCCAACATCCTTTGCCGACATCCCTCGCTGTCGACTTGTCGTCACTGCTCGGCGGCCATCGCCGACATCTTTCGCCAACGTCCCTCGCCGTCGACTCGTCGTCACCGCTCGGTGGCCTTCGCCGACATCCTTCGCCGACGTCCCTCGCCGTCGACTCGTCGTCACCACTCAACGGCCTTCGCCGACATCCTTCGCTGACATCCCTCGCCGTCGACTCGTCATCACCACTCGGCGGCCCTCGCCGACATCCTTCGCCGACGTCCCTCATCGTTTTCTTATCGTCATTACTCGGCGGCCCTCACCGACATCCCTCATCACCGCCGAGCTACAAGCAAGCTACCTGCGTCGCCGACCAGATAACACCATACGCCGCCGACCAGACATTCTGTCTAAAGCTAAGTCATGCTTTAATATTTTTCTAAATATTCTCCAATCTTCGTATATCGCCATAATGTTTCTCCGAGCTATTTTCTCCATGTTTGCTCTCCAAATGATTTTCCGAACCCTCAAACAGTCACGTTGATGCTCGGACGCCTCCAGAGACGACCCTGTCTCCGGCTCTTCCCTACACGTGATATGGGCTCCGCGCTCTACGTTATGGGTGGTCGGCAGTGGCTCCTTGGTCACGCCTGTTCCTCCTACACGTGCACAGGCTCCATGCTCGACGTTATGGACTATGGGCTAGCTAGGGCTGGAGACTCAGCTACACACTAACTGTTTGGGTGGTTTATATTAAACATAAATATATTTTCTCACCAACTGATCGCCGAACTGCATACGCCGTTTCATCACCATTGCTGATTTTTCTCCAGAGTTCATTTATTTTTACATCATGTACTACCCATTCTACATGTTTGTTGTAACACCTCGGGTGTTAGCCTTGCATAACTTGACTTGCATAACATGAGCATGAGCATCAAGCATTCATAAATCATCATTTACAATTGAAACATTTGATCGAAACATATGAAACATTGCTTGTTATCTCGTGTTTCTGGAACATATGCATATGATCTTGTACAAATGAATGCAAGTGGGTAGTGCTAGTCACTAAAACACCTTAGCTACACTTAGGTTAACAAAAGGAACCTTGTTCATGAAGGCCACATTTCATGATCAAGCACTTAAGTGATATTTCATGTGTTGACCTGGATAGCTATATGAGTGACTACTACATGAAATGCTTAAATGACCTTGCAAATTGTTTAAACATGCTTAGAGTATCATTATGAACAACTTTGGTATTTAGGGCTAGGGCTAGTTTGGTCATTTGGTAATGGTTTGAATATGTATCATGGTTTCAAAGTGACAAGTTTGACTAAAGTTGAACTAGGTGTTAGAGACCTTGCATGGAGGAGTTCCCTAAAGCAATGTTGTAGTGTTTGACATAAGGAACAACTTTGATTTTTGGGTCTTTGACTGATTCAGCTCCTAACATGTTTGAAATTGGATCACAAGAATCATCAAAATCTTGATTGCAACACTTAACAATATTTTTCTAAGTCTGGTACCCTAACCGTGCTGACAGCCGATCTTTGGGATGACGTTACTCCTTAACCGTTGCGAATTAGGTCTTGATCGTTTAAGACGAATTACAGATGGTACTTAGAGCTACAACTTTTGTGTAGATTGTGTGCACTAATACCTCACGGATTAGAAGATCAAGCTCCATGAAAGTACGTCGTCAGGCACTGCATCGCGCGACTGACGAACTGAATCGGCTGATTCTGTGGCCGACCACCGTCAGGCTGTGGCCACCGCATGGAGGAGAAATGGCCGCGCGTCGCCTCTGCTCTGCCCAGCCAGGCCACGACGCGCCCGAGCGCGCCTTCATCACGCCAGCGTCCGCCCGCACTTAGCCGCGCTCCCATTTCGCTTCCGGCTTCCTTTCTTCCTCGCTGCAGCAGCCGCCGAGTGCCCGCAGCTCCGCCGTCGCCATAGCCGCGCACAGCTCGCGCCTAGCCATCCATTCTTCACCGCAGCAGCACAACTAGCTCCCCAGCGACCCACTGCTTCTTCCCGTGACCGTTGACAGCGCTTGGTAAGCCATCGCCGCGCGTTTAAGCTCGCCGGAGTTCCGCCGTGAGCTCCGTCTCCGTGGCCACGTCGCCACCGTCCATCCCAGGCCGCGTTAGGGCACTAGGTAGCTCCGCCGTAGCTCGGTGATGCTCGGCGCAGCGTCCGTTCGAGCCACCGTAGCCCACACCGGCGTACCGCCGTGGTCCAGCTCCGCCGTTCCGCCATGGTCGCCGCCGTCAGCTCTAGGGTCGGCAATAGGACCGGCCAAGTGGCTCAATCGCTTCGCTAGGTCACGTAGGTCGTGTAGTGAAGATGTTACCGCCGGCGAAGCTCGCCGTCGACGAGCCGCAGCCGCGCAGTGCCCAGCAGCGCCGCTGCTCTGCTCCGTGTCACTGACGCGTGGGGTCCCCTGACCAGCGGGTCCCACCGGTCAGCGACAGCAGTATTGAAGGCTAACTCATTTGATTCCAGTTTGTGATTTGTTTGTGAATTTTGTATCTTCAGTTTGGTAGCTCCTAAAATTGTGAAATAAATATGATTGTGTTGCTTAGGAAGTGTAATATTTAAGAAAAATATGTTCTTGGGTTCAACAGTAGAAATTTCTGGAGATTTAAATTAGGATTTGAAATGTGCTTTTGAATGCATTTAAATTTGTTTATTTTATATCTAGAGTTCCTGTGCTCCAAAAATTATGAAATTTTTGTGGTAGGCTATTCTTGTCATATATGAACTCTAGTAAAAATTTGAGGATTAGTTCATGTGTAGATCTATAGTTATAGATTTTTATTTTATAAATAGTGAATCCTTGTATAAATTCTAATAAATTAATTATGGATCTAAAATTCATGAAATTTGTTGGAGGGTATACTAGTACCCTAAAGATGTTAAGAAAAATAAGAAATCTGTTGCTTGACACTTTTCAATAGGATTTTCCATTTATGCTATTTCAAGCCTTGCTTCCTTATCATTTTTGTATAGGATGTTCTACTTAGTAAAATGACATGAAATTTTTATAGTAGTCCTTTGATAGCATTAGTAAGACTCTGTAAATTTTTGAGAATTTATTAAGCACATCTGATATATATTTATTATTTAACCTAGATATCTAAATAAAATAATAAAGGCAATTTAATAAATAGTTTGGGCTTCACCATTATATCATCTTAACTGTATTTGGTATGGCTACACTGTAGGTAGATGTTAAGTTGTCAAATTTTGAATGATTACATGAAGTAGGAGTATTATTACTTTATATTGCATGTTAAATAGTTTCCGGACTGATTCTAGAGTGTGATGAGTTGCATGTTGAAACTGATGTAGACTGTAAAAATGGTTAATAATAAAGTTGTAGAGAATTTGATAAGCTTTCCAGAAAGTCTAGGATCACTATTTTTGGATTTGTAGAACTCCAGTTATGAGTAAAACAAGTAGCTACTGTTTGTGGCATAGTCGATGCATTGTAGAAGTAGTTAAGTTATAATCGAGAAGAGATATGCACCTACTCAAACAACGTAATGCACTTGCTAACATATATGCATTCATAATACTTATACCATACTCATGCATCTAGGATCGGAGGAAGAGATCACGTTGCTGGAATTCGAAGAAGCAGAGGAAGGGAACCCGCAGGAGGATCCGCAAGCCGTAGCTCCCGAAGGCGTGGAGCAGAACCCTAAAGAGCTTCCGGAGTGCCCTGACCATCGCCCTACTTCCTTTCTACGAGACAAGCCCCGGAGCATTATAAGTCTCCCAGTAATTTACAACTGTTTACTTACGTACTTATGATTGTTGCATTAGGTTATAAGAGTTGATTGAAACCACTTGGTGCATGTACATTCCTTGTCCAGATATCACACCTTTAACCGATATAGGTCCAGGATCGAATATATGCTTAGCCATGCTTAGACCGGTAGAAGTCGGGTGATTTCCTGTCACCTGCGAGATATAGGTGGATACCGGAGCACGGTTGGTTATAATTGTTATCGTGGAAAAGAACCATGGTTAATGTAAATGGAGACCAGGCGGGATGTCGATAGAAAAGCAACAAGACATGGAGGTCTTGGGTGTGGATCTATCCCCGTCTGTGTCGATCAAGGACCATACCGTTGTTGGAACTTCTGACAAGATTGAATGCATGCCTCTCACTTAGCTGGCCGGATAATTCGTTCCGACAGCGAAGCCGAGTAATTCAACTCAGGCCGGGAACCATTCTGTTGTGCGCTCCTTCCGGGGAACGATCAGACTGAGCCCAAGGGCAGGCTTGGCCTGAGCATCCTGGCATCTGGTGTTCCAGATTGTGCGGCGCGGTACGGACCCGCGAAATGTGTACCTGAGTTGTATCAAAGGTGACCTAAGGCTATCATGGCTGGTAGACCTAGGTTTGTGTTAGGAATAAACTGCCAGTTGGTTGAAATCAATTCGAATCACCGTCTCTCCCGGATAGTGAGAAACTTGGCTAGCTCCAACATCATAGTAACTGTGTTATGAAACATGATGGTTCGGATAAAATTGGAATTTCAATACCGGCTATGGTTACTATTGTATGCTTCTAAATGATATACCACATGTTTGGCACAGGATAGTTGCTAATCTAGAGAGGAATAGTTATAATTAACTTGATAAAGGAATCATAATTGTTCAACGGGTAAGTTGCCTTTTTCGCAAAATATTGCCAAGTTACGTCCACTTATACAGCCTTGCATAATCCTTGGAGTCATTTTATTTCTGGTTCATGACGGGTAAGTCTAGCTGAGTACCTTCTCGTACTCAGGGTTTATTTTCCTATCTTTGCTTTTGTGGACCGTGATCTGGTTTGGCACTGTATCAAACTATGTTGGAAACTTTATCTTCGAACTTATTTGCTTCCGCTTTATTTATCAAACTCGGTTTGTAATAACTTTTATTCGTACTCTGATGATGAAACGTATCTGTGAACTTTATGTAATATGTGGCATGTATGTTGAATCCTATACGATCTTGGTTGTTGTAAATTGTTTATCGAGACCCGTCGTGGTACTCGACGGACTACCGGGTTTATATGGGTTCAAGTATGACAGTGCGACCGCTTGCGGATTGCCATTATACTTGTATTCTTATAAATTGGTCGGTTCTGCGACAGCTGGCATCAGAGCAAGATTCAATGTTAATTGTCACAAGTGTAATTAAAAACAACAGTTTTTGTTTTCCAAAAACCCTTCTCTAGCAACTATTAGTTATATAATAGGTATTTGAAATCTAAAGTGTGCCAATGATCACTTTCCTTATGCCCAAATTAAGGACTATTAGGTGGCTATTTAAGTACTAACCTGGGGGTTTTTACTTCGTCGTCCATACGGCGTGCTATAGTATGGATGCCATTCACTTGAGTGGTAATGTATGGATCAAATGCCTCTACGCCAAGGTAAGATGAGTGTATGACCGCAAGATGTGAGCGTGCGGTCGGGAAGAGTTAGCTTTGGTACGGCTATGTATACATGCTTGCATGTGTATATGGTACGTATTTAATTGTGGGTTTAAATTCTTATCGGGTAGATTGATACGGAAGTATATGTATGGGTATACATATATGAAAGTATTTACAATTACATTCTGCATAATTCAATATGGGTTTAGGGCTGAAATGAAATTTTATGCAGGTACACTAACAACGAAACGTGTAGCTCGATTAGTTACGTTATTTATGAGAGAACGTATGTATGCCACCGTGTCTACCGTTAGAAGCAAATTTTTCCTAAGTTTGTGAGGACGTACGGAACGAGCATGCATCATGTTAAATTACCATTCACATAACTACATTGTTCCTCCCCTTATAAAGATTCTTACTAGGTTATGTAACTCTTATCCATTATGGCATTGTCTCACCAAGGGTACATGTTAATGGTGCAGATGGCACGCACCAAGCAGACTGCTCGCAAGTCCACCGGAGGCAGAGCTCCTAGCCGTCAGCTTGCTCCATGTACCCGTCAACGTCACATGTTCCTTGGAGAGTTTGGGATGCCTACACTCTTGTGGAGAGTGCTCAGCTATGTAGGTTATCCTGATGGAATGGAACCCCACTACTTCTAGGCGAATGAGTGGTTGGGAGAAGGTCTCTTAGTTACTGTGGAGGCCATTGTTCGTCCCCGAGGTGACGATTCAGAGTGGACAGGCTGGTGTTATGAGTCAACTGGTAGGACTGCTGAAGAAGCAGCTGGCAGGGCAGCCTTTGGAATCTTGAGGAATATCATGGATCGTTTTCCTCAGGAGCTGGCAGCCGCTTTGGTTGGAGTCTTTCCAAGAGGTAACCCATCCACTGACTCATGGCAGTAGGCAAGAGGAAGATCGTTGGAGATTGGTGCAGCAGAAGGGCAGAACAGCGATAACCCTGCCATGAGCGCCATGTTCGCAATGATGAGAGTGTTAGATGGAGTTGAGGGTAGCCTCAGACGTGTGTCTGGTGCACTTGGTCATGCCCACGAGGATCGACGTCAGCTTCAGAGGGAGCACGACGCCGAGATTGAGAGGCTCACTGAAGAGATGACTCGATTAACTCACCAGTGAAATGCAGCTTGGTCCAGGGAAGATGTCCTGAGGGCTCGACAGTTTGAGCTGGGACAGCAGCTGGCTAATGCGGAAGAATACAACGATAATCTGCATGAAGAGGTTCATCTACTGAACAATCAGCTCCACCCTTATGTCCCACTTGGAGCTGTAGAAATGGATCTAGAAGGGTACGAGGAAGGTGAAGAAGAAGAAGTGGAGCCTGAAGAAGAAGTAGAACCTGAGGAAGGAGATGATTCTACGTCTGACCTCGATAGTGATCACGATGAGGATTAGATCGCTTCGCATTTAGTGGAAGGACTAATGTATCACCTTTATTATGTAATGGACCTGTAGTTTGAAGTTGGCATTAGTAACCAGACTATCATGTAATGTTAATCGCATGTTTGGATGAACGTCAATGCAATTCCAGTTCTTTGTCGACAATCACGTTTTAAATTTGCATGCGTTATGAGCACGATAAGTGGTCAAATTGGTGAGGTCATGTTGTGAGAATGAATTATTATGCCTCTGTTTTTATTGTGATTTTGAGAATTTTCTCCAGTAATTTCAGTTTGGCATGAGTACAAAATTCCTCTGCAATCTCTTGACCTCAACCAATAATCGCTTATTGTTGTAAATTCGCAGATGACGCGCACCCGTGCAGGAGCTAGTAGCAGCCAGGATGGCAACCATGACGACTTGCCACCACCGCCGCCGCTGTCTGCTCAGGAGTTCTTTGCCTAGTTCCTGGGTAGCCAGAGGACAATGGAAGAAGCTTTGCACCTTATCGCGCAAAACACTACTCGTGGCCACCCACAGCAACCGGGGGCCAAGCCAAATCAGCACAGTTCATTCAAGGAGTTTCTGGACACGAAGCCTCCGATCTTCAAGGTGGCTGAGGAACCACTACAGGCCGATGAGTGGCTAAATACCATCAAGCAGAAATTTCATCTGCTAAGGGTCACAGAGCACCTGAAAGCAGAATATGCTTCTCATCAATTGCAAGGACCAGCAGGAATCTGGTGGACGCACTTTCTGTCGTCTCTGCCTGCTAATGCGAGAGTGACCTAGGATCAATTCAAGCTAGCTTTTAGGGGACACCATATTCCCCTGGGCCTGATGCGCATGAAAGCAGCAGAATTTATGAGGCTCACTCAGGGAACAAAGTCACTCACAGAATATATGCACGCATTCAACAACTTGTCAAGATATGCTCCAAGTTTCATAGATACTGAAGAGAAAAAGATTGAGAGTTTCAAGCGAGGGTTGAGTACCAAATTAATGAAGACTATGGCAAATTCTCGATGTGCCACGTACAATGAGTTTATTAGTGATGCCTTGACCCAAGAAAACCACAACAACATGCATGCAGTTGCTAAAGGTCGCAAGAGGGCCTATGAGGCCGGTGCATCCGGATCTTTCCAGTCGAAAGCGCCTGTCACAGCTAGGCCACAATTCCGTCCACCTGCACCCAAGTTTAGGCCTCCACCACCGAAAGCTCAGAATAATAGGCCACAGAAACCCTTTCGTAAGGCGTTCATTATTGCCTTACCAAAAGGAAATGGCAATCAGGACAGCTCCACAGGATTCAGAAGTAATCAACCATATTTCAACTGCAACCAACTGGGTCATTGGTCCAAGGAGTGCCCCCACCCCAAGAGGAATGGCAACCCAAATCAAAACAATCAGAGGCAGGTGAATGCCAGGGCACGTCAGGGACAAGTGCATTATACCACTGTGGAGGAAGTGCCCACCGGAGAAGTTGTCACGGCTGGTATGTTTCTTGTCAACAAGCATCCCGTTGTTGTTTTATTTGATTCAGGAGCTTCTCATTCATTTATGAGTCAAGCATTTGCATCTAGACATGATCAAGAAATAATAGAAGTAAGTAAAGGGGGTTTTAACATAAGTTCAGCAGGGGGAACTGTTACTACCAAAAAGATAGTCAAAAATGTACTCATCTTGATACAATGGAGGGAGTACACAACAGATTTGATAATATTGCCGGGATTGTCGATAAGTGTAATCTTAGGCATGAATTGGATGAAGGATCATGGTGTTCTTATTGACACTAGCACCCGTACCATTATGTTGAGAGAACCCACGGGAGGGAATGCTTTTCTAGTTCCACTCTCCCGCGATTTCGAACCCCAACATTTAGCCTGTGCTATCCAAACCACCACAATATGTGATATCCCCGTGGTTTGTGAGTTTCCGGATGTATTTCCAGAGGAATTACCAGGTCTACCACCGGATAGGGACGTGGAATTTAAGATCGAATTAGTGCCAGGTACCGCACCCATATCCAGAAGGCCCTATAGAATGCCACCCAATGAGTTAGTAGAACTTAAGGTTCAATTGCAAGATCTATTGGACAAAGGTCTTATCCAACCTAGCTCATCTCCGTGGGGATGTCTAGCATTGTTTGTGAAAAAGAAGGATAAGTCACTAAGAATGTGTGTAGACTACAGACCACTCAATGCTGTGACCATCAAGAACAAGTATCCGTTGCCCCGCATCGACATCTTGTTCGATCAGCTAACGAAGGCAAAGGTATTCTCCAAAATTGACTTGAGATCAGGTTACCATCAGATAAAGATCAGACCGGAGGATATACCTAAGACTGCTTTCTCTACTAGGTACGGCTTATATGAGTATTTGGTTATGTCTTTCGGACTAACAAATGCTCCAGCCTACTTTATGTACTTAATGAACTCGGTATTCATGCCCGAACTTGATAAGTTCGTGGTTGTGTTTATCGATGACATATTGATTTATTCAGAAAATGAGTCAGGTCATGAAGAGCATCTGAGGATTGTCCTATCCAGACCGAGGGAGCATAAGCTATATGCCAAGTTTAGCAAATGTGAATTTTGGATGAGCAAAGTACCTTTCTTAGGTCACATTTTATCAAGAGATGGAATCTCAGTAGACCCATCAAAAGTACAAGAGGTCATGGATTGGAAAGCCCCAACTTCGGTGCATGAAGTTCGGAGTTTTCTAGGGTTAGCAGGATACTATCGCCGGTTTATTCCAGATTTCTCAAAGATAGCTAAGCCTATGACCAGACTACTTCAGAAAGATGAGAAATACAAGTGGACACCAGAATGTGAAACAGCTTTTCACACCCTCAAAACTTTGTTGACTACAGCACCAGTACTAGCACAACCAGACATTGAAAAGCCTTTTGATGTATTTTGTGATGCATCAGGAATAGGTTTGGGATGTGTACTTATGCAAGAAGGGAGAGTAAATGCATATGCCTCTCGGCAACTGAGAAAACATGAAGTCAACTACCCTACACATGATTTGGAACTTGCAGCCGTTGTCCATGCATTAAAGATATGGAGACATTACTTGTTGGGCAATGTATGTCATATCTATACTGACCACAAAAGCCTCAAGTATATCTTTACCCAGCCAGAACTGAACATGAGACAACATAGATGGTTGGAATTTATTAAGGACTATAATTTGGAAGTGCATTACCATCCGGGTAAAGCTAATGTAGTAGCCGATGCACTTAGTCGAAAGTTCCATTGCAACCCTGTGGAAGCGCTATTGGAAGATGGATTTAACTTGTTACATCCTGCTGTACTACACAATATCACAATCAGTTGCTCGCTTGAGGGCAAAATCATGGAGCTACAGCAGACTGATGTAGGAATAAGTCACATCAAGAGAAAAATGCAAGAGCAAGAAACCAAACATTTTAGATTGGACGAAAGAGGTGTATTATGGTTTGAGGACCGACTAGTGGTGCCGAAAGACCGTGAGCTAAGGAATCAAATTTTAGAAGAAGCTCACTCGTCCAAATTGTCTATCCACCCGGGTAGTAGTAAAATGTATCAAGATTTAAGAACCCGTTTTTGGTGGACTAAGATGAAGAAAGAGATCGCAGCCTATGTTGCTAGGTGTGATAACTGCAGTAGAGTGAAAGCCGTCCATATGAAAACCGCTAGATTACTTCAACCACTGCCTATTCCAGGATGGAAATGGGAGGAGATCAGTATGGACTTTATCACAGGCCTTCCAACAACGCCCCAAGGTCACGATTCAATCTGGGTCATTATTGATCGTCTCACCAAGTCAGCACATTTTGTACCAGTTCACACAACATATCACGCAAGGAAATACTCTGAGTTATATGTTTCCCAGATCGTGAAATTGCATGGAGTACCCAGGACCATAATCTCAGATAGAGGACCACAGTTCATAGCTCGTTTTTGGGAGCACTTACACCAAGCTTTGGGAACCAAGCTAATCAGAAGTTCAGCTTATCATCCGCAAACTTCAGGACAGACAGAGCGAGTGAACCAAATCCTAGAAGATTTACTTAGGGCTTGTGTTATATCTTCAAAAGGTTCATGGGAGAAATGGTTACCTTTAGCTGAATTCTCCTATAACAACAGTTATCAAGCGAGTATCAAAATGGCTCCATTTGAAGCCTTGTATGGCAGAAAGTGCAGAACTCCATTGAATTGGATTGAGCCTGGTGAAAGGAGATACTTTGGTATTGATTTTGTCAATGAAGCTGAAGAGCAAGTACGTATCATCCAACAACACATGAAGGCATCTCAATCAAGACAGAAGAGTTATGCCGACAGAAGAAGAAGACCACTGACTTTTGAAGTGGGTGACTATGTATATTTGAGAGTATCACCCATGAAAGGTGTGAAAAGGTTTGGGATGAAAAAGAAGCTTTCACCAAGATATGTAGGGCCATACGAAATTTTGGAACGAAAAGGAAATGTTGCGTATAAGCTACAACTACCACCAGAGATGAGTGCAATCTTTGATGTGTTCCATGTTTCTCAGCTAAAGAAATGTCTTCGAGTACCGGAAGAATCTATTGCACCCACCAACGTGCAGCTTCAATCGGATTTGACCTATGAAGAAAAGCCAATTCGAGTATTAGAGGAGATGGAGAGAGTAACAAGGAGTAAAATTATTAGGTTCTATAAGGTGGTGTGGAACAATCATAGTGAACAAGATGCTACGTGGGAAAGAGAAGATTATCTGCAAGAAGTTTATCCCGCCTTTTTCCAAGAATGGTAGGTCTTGCAAATCTCGGGACGAGATTTTTATAAGGGGGAGGGGCTGTAACACCTCGGGTGTTAGCCTTGCATAAGTTGACTTGCATAACATGAGCATGAGCATCAAGCATTCATAAATCATCATTTACAATTGAAACATTTGATCGAAACATATGAAACATTGCTTGTTATCTCGTGTTTCTGGAACATATGCATATGATCTTGTATAAATGAATGCAAGTGGGTAGTGCTAGTCACTAAAACACCTTAGCTACACTTAGGTTAACAAAAGGAACCTTGTTCATGAAGGCCACATTTCATGATCAAGCACTTAAGTGATATTTCATGTGTTGACCTGGATAGCTATATGAGTGACTACTACATGAAATGCTTAAATGACCTTGCAAATTGTTTAAACATGCTTATAGTATCATTATGAACAACTTTGGTATTTAGGGCTAGGGCTAGTTTGGTCATTTGGTAATGGTTTGAATATGTATCATGGTTTCAAAGTGACAAGTTTGACTAAAGTTGAACTAGGTGTTAGAGACCTTGCATGGAGGAGTTCACTAAAGCAATGTTGTAGTGTTTGACATAAGGAACAACTTTGATTTTTGGGTCTTTGACTGATTTAGCTCCTAACATGTTTGAAATTGGATCACAAGAATCATCAAAATCTTGATTGCAACACTTAACAATATTATTCTAAGTCTGGTACCCTAACCGTGCTGACAGCCGATCTTTGGGATGACGTTACTCCTTAACCGTTGCGAATTAGGTCTTGATCATTTAAGACGAATTACAGATGGTACTTAGAGCTACAACTTTTGTGTAGATTGTGTGCACTAATACCTCACGGATTAGAAGATCAAGCTCCACAAAAGTACGTCGTCAGGCACTGCATCGCGCGACTGACGAACTGAATCGGCTGATTCAGTGGCCGACCGCCGTCAGGCCGTGGCCGCCGTGTGGAGGAGAAACGGCCGCGTGTCGCCTCTGCTCTGCCCAGCTAGGCCACGACGCGCCCGAGCGCGCCTTCATCATGCTAGCGTCCGCCCGCACTCAGCCGCGCTCCCATTTCGCTTCCGGCTTCCTTTCTTCCTCGCTGCAGCAGCCGCCGAGCGCCCGCAGCTTCGCCGTCGCCATAGCCGCGCACAGCTCGCGCCTAGCCATCCATTCTTCACCGCAGCAGCACAACTAGCTCCCTAGCGACCCACTGCTTCTTCCCATGACCGTTGACAGTGCTTGGTAAGCCATCGCCGCGCGTTTAAGCTCGCCGGAGTTCCGCCGTGAGCTCCATCTCCGTGGCCACGTCGCCACCGTCCATCCCAGGACGCGTTAGGGCACTAGGTAGCTCCGCCGTAGCTCGGTGATGCTCGGCACAGCGTCTGTTCGAGCCACCATAGCCCACACCGGCATACCGCCATGGTCCAGCTCCGCCGTTCCGCCATGGTCGCCGCCGTCAGCTCTAGGGTTGGCAATAGGACCGGCCAAGTGGCTCAATCGCTTCGCTAGGTCACGTAGGTCGTGTAGTGAAGATGTTACCGCCGGCGAAGCTCGCCGTCGACGAGCCGCAGCCGCGCAGTGCCCAGCAGCGCCGCTGCTCTGCTCCGTGTCACTGACGCGTGGGGTCCCCTGACCAGCGGGTCCCACCGGTCAGCGACAGCAGTATTGAAGGCTAACTCATTTGATTCCAGTTTGTGATTTGTTTTGTGGATTTTGTATCTTCAGTTTGGTAGCTCCTAAAATTGTGAAATAAATATGATTGTGTTGCTTAGGAAGTGTAATATTTAAGAAAAATATGTTCTTGGGTTCAACAGTAGAAATTTCTGGAGATTTAAATTAGGATTTGAAATGTGCTTTTGAATGCATTTAAATTTGTTTATTTTATATCTAGAGTTCCTGTGCTCCAAAAATTATGAAATTTTTGTGGTAGGCTATTCTTGTCATATACGAACTCTAGTAAAAATTTGAGGATCAGTGCATGTGTAGATCTATAGTTATAGATTTTTATTTTATAAATAGTGAATCCTTGTATAAATTCTAATAAATTAATTATGGATCTAAAATTCATGAAATTTGTTGGAGGGTATACTAGTACCCTAAAGATGTTAAGAAAAATAAGAAATCTATTGCTTGACACTTTTCAATAGGATTTTCCATTTATGCTATTTCAAGCCTTGCTTCCTTATCATTTTTGTATAGGATGTTCTACTTAGTAAAATGACATGAAATTTTTATAGTAGTCCTTTGATAGCATTAGTAAGACTCTGTAAATTTTTGAGAATTTATTAAGCACATCTGATATATATTTATTATTTAACCTAGATATCTAAATAAAATAATAAAGGCAATTTAATAAATAGTTTGGGCTTCACCATTATATCATCTTAACTGTATTTGGTATGCCTACACTGTAGGTAGATGTTAAGTTGTCAAATTTTGAATGATTACATAAAGTAGGAGTATTATTACTTTATATTGCATGTTAAATAGTTTCCGGACTGATTCTAGAGTGTGATGAGTTGCATGTTGAAACTGATGTAGACTGTAAAAATGGTTAATAATAAAGTTGTAGAGAATTTGATAAGCTTTCCAGAAAGTCTAGGATCACTGTTTTTGGATTTGTAGAACTCCAGTTATGAGTAAAACAAGTAGCTACTGTTTGTGGCATAGTCGATGCATTGTAGAAGTAGTTAAGTAATAATCGAGAAGAGATATGCACCTACTCAAACAACGTAATGCACTTGCTAACATATATGCATTCATAATACTTATACCATACTCATGCATCTAGGATCGGAGGAAGAGATCACGTTGCTGGAATTCGAAGAAGCAGAGGAAGGGAACCCGCAGGAGGATCCACAAGCCGCAGCTCCCGAAGGCGTGGAGCAGAACCCTGAAGAGCTTCCGGAGTGCCCTGACCATCGCCCTACTTCCTTTCTATGAGGCAAGCCCCGGAGCATTATAAGTCTCCCAGTAATTTACAACTGTTTACTTATGTACTTATGATTGTTGCATTAGGTTATAAGAGTTGATTGAAACCACTTGGTGCATGTACATTCCTTGTCCAGATATCACACCTTTAACCGGTATAGGTCCAGGATCGAATATATGCTTAGCCATGCTTAGACCGGTAGAAGTCGGGTGATTTCCTGTCACCTGCGAGATATAGGTGGATACCGGAGCACGGTTGGTTATAATTGTTATCGTGGAAAAGAACCATGGTTAATGTAAATGGAGACCGGGCGGGATGTCGATAGAAAAGCAACAAGACATGGAGGTCTTGGGTGTGGATCTATCCCCGTCTATGTCGATCAAGGACCGTACCATTGTTGGAACTTCTGACAAGATTGAATGCATGCCTCTCACTTAGCTGGCCGGATAATTCGTTCCGACCGCGAAGCCGAGTAATTCAACTCAAGTCGGGAACCGTTCTGTTGTGCGCTCCTTCCGGGGAACGATCAGACTGAGCGCAAGGGCAGGCTTGGCCTGAGCATCCTGGCATCTGGTGTTCCAGATTGTGCGGCACGGTACGGACCCACGAAATGTGTACCTGAGTTGTATCATAGGTGACCTAAGGCTATCGTGGCTGGTAGACCTGGGTTTGTGTTAGGAATAAACTCCCAGCTGGTTGAAATCGATTCGAATCGCCGTCTCTCCCGGATAGTGAGAAACTTGGCTAGCTCCAACATCGTAGTAACTGTGTTATGAAACATGATGGTTCGGATAAAATTGGAATTTCAATACCAGCTATGGTTACTATTGTATGCTTCTAAATGATATACCACATGTTTGGCACAGGATAGTTGCTAATCTAGAGAGGAATAGTTATAATTAACTTGATAAAGGAATCATAATTGTTCAACGGGTAAGTTGCCTTTTTCGCAAAATGTTGCCAAGTTACGTCCACTTATACAGCCTTGCATAATCCTTGGAGTCATTTTATTTCTGGTTCATGACGGGTAAGTCTAGCTGAGTACCTTCTCGTACTCAGGGTTTATTTTCCCATTGTTGCAGATGGCACTGTGTATCATGGTTATTGCAAGAGTTGCTTCTATCTCGCTGTGGATGAGGAGTAAGACTTGGGCAGGCTTCCTTAGTAATTCCTATCTTTGCTTTTGTGGACCGTGATCTGGTTTGGCACTGTATCAAACTATGTTGGAAACTTTATCTTCGAACTTATTTGCTTCCGCTTTATTTATCAAACTCGGTTTGTAATAACTTTTATTCGTACTCTGATGATGAAACGTATCTGTGAACTTTATGTAATATGTGGCATGTATGTTGAATCCTGTACGATCTTGGTTGTTGTAAATCGTTTATCGAGACCCGTCGTGGTACTCGACGGACTACCGGGTTTATATGGGTTCAAGTATGACAGTGCGACCGCTTGCGGATTGCCATTATACTTGTATTCTTATAAATTGGTCGGTTCTACAACATTTGTATTGCAGGATCATCGTCCACCCGGTGCTCGGACTTCTCCACCGATCAACTGGTCGGACCGCTTGGTTCATGGACTCCGTCGCCGACCAGTTGATCAAATTGATCGCCAGCTGCGCCAGTTACTCCTCGGCGCACGGATACTTCATGCTCGAGGACTAAGTGGGCACACTTCACCGCATGGACGTCGTCAGCTATGTCGGTGCTCGGACCTCACTGCCTATGTCGGGGACACCTCGGTGCTCGGTCATCGCCAGCGACACCGGGGACTCCTCGCTCCTCGGTGCTCGGTCATCGCCAGCGACGCCGGGGACTCTTCGCTCCTCGGTGCTCGAACATCGCCAGCGACGCCGGGAACTCCTTGCTCCTCGGCGCTCGGTCATCGCCGCCTATGGCGAGGACTCCTCGGTGGTCGGTCATCGCTAGTGATGCTGGGGACTCCTCGCTCCTCGATGCTCGGTCATCGCCGCCTACGCCGAGGACTCCTCGCTCCTCGCTCCTCAGTGCTCGGTCATCACCGCCTACACCAGGGACTATTCGCTCCTCAGTGCTCGGACATCGCCAGCGACGCCGGGGACATCTCGCTCCTCGGTGCTCGATCATCGCCAGCGATGCCGGGGACTCCTCGCTCCTCGGTACTTGGTCATCGCCAGCGACGCTAGGGACTCCTCGCTCCTCGGTGCTCGGACATTGCCAGTGACGCCGGGGACTCCTGGCTCCTTGGTGCTCGGTCATCGCTGCCTACGCCGAGGACTCCTCGCTCCTCACTCCTCAGCGCTCGGTCATCGCCGCCTACGCCAGGGACTATTCGCTCCTCGGTGCTCGGACATCGCCAGCGACGCTGGGGACACCTCGCTCCTCGGTGCTCGGTCATTGCCAGCGACGCCGGGGATTCCTCGCTTCTCGATACTCGGTCATCGCCAGCAATGCCAGGGACTCCTCGCTCCTCGGTGCTCGAACATCGCTAGTGACGTCGGGGACTCCTCGCTCCTCGGTGCTCGGTCATCACCGCCTACGCCGGGGACTCCTCGCTCCTTGGCACTCGGTCATCGCTGCCTATGCTGGGGACTCCTCGGTGCTCGGACATCGCCAGCGACGTCGGGGACCCCTCGCTCCTCACTCTTCGGCGCTTGGTCATTGCCGCCTCACCGGGGACTCCTCGCTCCTCAGCGCTCGGTCATCGCCGCCTACGGCAGGGACTCCTCGGTGCTCGGTCATCGCTAGCAACGCTAGGGACTCCTCGCTCCTCGGTGCTCGGTCATCGCCGCCTATGGTGGGGACTCCTCGCTCCTCGCTCCTCAGCGCTCGGTCATCGCTGCCTACGCCAGGGACTCCTCGCTCCTCGGTGCTCGGTCTTCGCCACCTACGCCGGGGACTCCTCGGTGCTTGAACATCACCAGCGACACCGGGGACCCCTCGCTTCTCGGTGCTCGGACATCGCCAGCGACGCCGGGGACTTCTCGCTCCTCGGTGCTTGGACATCACCAGCGACGCCGGGAACTCCTTGCTCCTCGATGCTTGGTCATCGCCAGCGACGCCGGGGACTCCTCGCTCCTCGGTGCTCGGACATCACCAGCGACGCTAGGACTCCTCGCTCCTCGGTGCTCAGTCATCGCCAGCGACGCTAGGGACTCCTCGCTCCTCGGTGCTCGGACATCACCAGTGACACCGAGGACTCCTCGCTCCTCAGTGCTCGGTCATTGCCAGCGACGTCGGGGACTCCTCGATGCTCAGATCTTGCTACATCTCGTCGGTGTGCTATCAAGCTACTCCATGCTGTTCGAATCAGGGTGCTGATCTTGGGCAGCACATCTGGGGTCTTGATACGCGCATGTCAGACGACGTCGGCAAGCTTTCAGACTTCTTTGACCCTGCTACAAGATTCATTCTTCATCTTCCAGCAGGCTCGGGGACTAAGTGGGCACACTTCACCTTGTGGTGAATGTATTTGCTTTTCATCTCGAGGCTATGTCTAGGGACTGGCTGCCTGCTCGGATGGTCTTCTACTTTTTGACCCTAGCACCACGTGACTACGTCACCTACTGTCAGACTCGGGGACCCCTCACTCCATGGATACTTCGTGCTCGAGGACTAAGTGGGCACAATTCACCGCACGAACTTCGTTAGCTACGTCGGTGCTCGGACCTCGCTGCCTACGCCGGGGACTCCTCGGTGCTCGGACCTCACCGCCTACGCCGAGGACTCCTCGGTCCTCGGTGCTCGAACATCACCAGCAACGCCAGGGACTCCTCGCTCCTCGGTGCTCGGTCATCACCAGCGACACTAGGGACTCCTCGTTCCTCGGCGCTCGGTCATCGCCGCCTATGGCGGGGACTCCTCGGTGCTCGGACCTCGCCACCTACGCCGAGGACTCCTCAGTCCTCGGTGCTCGGACATCACTAGCAACGCCGAGGACTCCTCGCTCCTCGGTGCTCGGTCATCGCCAGCGACGCCGGGGACTCCTCGTTCCTTGGCGCTCGGTCATCGCCGCCTATGGCGGGGACTCCTTGGTGCTTGGTCATCGCCAGCGACGCCAGGGACTCCTCGCTCCTCGGTGCTTGGTCATCGCCGCCTATGTCGGGGACTCCTCACTCCTCGCTCCTCGGTGCTCGGTCATCGCTGCCTACGCCGGGGACTCCTCGCTCCTTGCTCCTCGGTGCTCGGTCATCGCCACCTACGCCGAGGACTCCTCGGTGCTCGGAAATCACCAGCGACGCCGGGGACCCCTCGCTCCTCGGTGCTCGGACATCGCCAGCGATGCCAGGGACTCCACGCTCCTCGATGCTTGGACATCACCAGTGACGCCGGGAACTCCTCGCTCCTCAGTGCTCGGTCATCGCCAGCGACGCCGGGGACTCCTCGCTCCTCGGTGCTCGGACATCGCGAGCAACGCCGGGGACTCCTCGCTTCTTGGTGCTCAGTCATCACCAACGATGCTGGGGACTCCCTTGCTGCTCAGATCTTGCTACATCTCATCGGTGTGCTATGCACGTCTGGGGTCTTGATACGCGCATGTCAGACGACGTCGACAAGCTTTCAGACTTCTTTGACCCTACTACAAGATTCATTCTTCATCTTCCAGCAGGCTTGGGGACTAAGTGGGCACACTTCACCTTGTGGTGAATGTGCTTGTTCTCATCTCGAGGCTACGCCCAGGGATTGGCTGCCTGCTCGGCTGGTCTTCTACTTTATGACCCTGGCACCACGTGACTGCGTCACCTACTATCAGGCTCGGGGACTAACTATGGGGGTATGGCCCCCAAGACATGGGCCACACCATCAGAGGTGGCCTAGCCCACAAGATCAAGGCATGCACGGCGCTGCTCGGCGTGCACCGCAAGACATTGTATAGTACCAAATATGATATTTTACTTGTAACCCTGCCCCTCTAGAGTATATAAGGAGAGGCAGGGGTCTTCTACTCGACATCATGTATTCAATACAATACACCAAAGACATAGGACGTAGGGTATTATGTTGATCAGACAGCCTGAACCTATCTAAATCGCTGTCTCTACGCCTTGTGTCACCATCCGGTTCCTAATTACACGCACCCCCACCGACAAATCTACCTTCGTGGGATACCCCTCGGAGGACTGCCGAGCATATTCTATCGACAGGTACCAAGGACCATAATATTAGATCAGGGACCATAGTTTATAGCTTGCCTTTGGGAACACTTGCACAAGGCCTTGGGAACTAAACTAATTAGAAGTTCAGCATACCATCCACAAACCTCCAGGTAGACCAAGCGAGTAAACCAGATCTTGGAAGATATGTTGAGAGCTTGTGTTATAACCTCCAAGGGATAATGGGAGAAGTGGTTACCTCTCATGGAATCTCATACAATAATAGTTATTAAGATAGTATCAAGATGGCTCCTTTTGAAGCACTTTATGGCCGACATATAGAACTCCTTTGAACTGGGTTGAGCTCGGGGAGAGGAGGTACTATGGTATTGATTTTGTTAAAGAAGCTAAAGAACAAGTGCATATTATCCAACAACACATTGAAGTAGCCCAAGCTCGACAAAAGAGTTATGCTAATAAAAGAAGAAGACCACTAACCTTTGAAGTGCGAGATTATGTGTACTTAAAAGTTTCACCCATAAAGGGTGTACAGAGATTTGGAGTAAAAAGCAAGCTTGCACCCAGATATGTAGGGTTGTATTAGATTATTGAATGAAAGGGAAAGGTCGCCTACAAGTTGCAACTTCCCAAGAGATGAGTACTATTTTCAATATCTTTCATGTCTCTTAGCTGAGAAAATGTCTTCGCGTACCTAATGAAGCCATTGAACCCACCAATATTAAGCTCCAATCAGATTTGACTTATGAAGAGAAACCAATCCGAGTGCTGGAAGAAATGGAAAGAGTAACCCAGAACAAAGTCATTAAGTTCTACAAGGTGGTGTGGAATAACCACAGTGAACAAGATGCCATGTGGGAACAGGAGGATTATTTACGTGAGGTTTATCCCGCCTTTTATGAAAAATGGTAGGTCTTCCAAATCTTGGGATGAGATTTCTATAAGGGGAGGGGTTGTAAGACCCTAGTGTTAAGCATGCATTTGGCACTTGCATTACATGAGCACAAGCATCATCCATTTATTCATGAGCATGAGCATATGAAATTTTATCTCATTCTTTATGTGTTATCACATGTGATGTTGATTATATACATGCATATGCTTGTGATAATGTGTGACCAATGTAAGAGATGGTTGTGAGGTCACAAAAACACCTTATACATATCTAGGATGGTAAATGGAACAATGTTTGTATTTATGACATGGGCCAATTTTGCTTCTAAGTCATAGCTTACTCAAAATGTCATTTTTCATGATGCTAGTTTGACCAAAGTTGAATTGTAGCTTAGAGTGTTTGCATGGCAGAGCACCCTTAATAAAACTTGTAGCTTATATTATGAGTAACAAACTTTATTTAAGGGTCATGAGCTAATTCAGTGCCTAACATAGTCAAAAATAGCTCCAAAATCGCAATTAGATGTTGTTTTCAGACTTAGGAAATTTTCTAAGTCTAAGAACTGATTTACAGTTTCATGTACCATATTTTGAAGCTTTGCAATTTGAAAACCAGATCGAATTAGACCAAGCTCATTTAAGCAAAGTTGGAGATCACATGTAGCTCTACAATTCTAAGTAATAATGGAATTTTTGCTGACGGTCGAAGATGGCTTGTCAGTCGGCCTGACGGCCGATTTGAAACGACCAACCGAGCACGTCATGGCCGATCAGTGCTAGGCCATGTGCGCCATGTGGTGGCTGCAAGTCAGCATCAGCCCGGCCGATCAGGCCAGTAGGGGGAGAAAAGGGAGGCAAAGACGCTGCGCTCGCTCATCCTCACTCTTTCACTCTCCCTCTCGCTAGCTCATAGAGCAGAGCCGTGCTCGCCATCGCCACTGCACACCTCCACCGCTCTCGTGCGCCACCACCACCACACCTCCATCCAATCCATCATGTGCATAGCTTCGCCGTTCTACCTCCCTAACCCACCATTGCCACCGTTCGAGATCAGGTAATGCGACCTTTCACATCGCCATCGCTGCCATGGCCATGAAGTGCCATCGAGCTCTGAGCTCATCGTGGCTAGCCCTATCCATTGCTCCTCCTACTTCTTTCTCCCCTGGTCTGTCATTGTCTTAGGTCCCAATAGCTCATGTCATAGTCGGTTTAACTGCTACTATCGCCGCCACACGGGAATGTGTGACCGCATCGCGCGTGCCCACCATGGCTACGAGCTCAAGCTCGCCGCGTCTGGCATCGACTAGACCATATCATCCCCCTCTAGAGTTTGTTTCTACATGATCTTGAACCCTAGCATCATCACCAAAGATGGAGACCCATCACCAACCACTGTCTCATTGGAACGGCAAGCGCCGCCACATGCGCTGTGCGCTGCCGTGCCGCCATGGACGTGGCCAGAGCTCATCGCCGCTTCACCGTGGCTCGATCCGCATCGTAGAGCTCTGCTAGGGTTCGTAGAAGCCATAGCCATGCTTGCTTGGTTACATCTTCACTAGAGATGGTGAGTCCATTGCCACGCATCACCGTGAAGCCACCATACTCGTTGATGAGGTCGCTCCGGTGAGCCGCCAAGCTAACCATAGGGACCATTCGACGTGGGGTGTCGTGGGGAGCACGACGGTGAAGACCTTGTCGCCGGTGACCCGGCCGATGGTGAGTTCTTGTCGGTCAAAGGCCATGCTCTACGCTGGTCTCACTGACAGGTGGGACCCATTGACTGCGGGGCCCAGCTGTCAGTCGGAGTGGAAATGATTTTCTTGGTTTATTTTCCCAAATTTGAATGCAAACTTCAAAAAATGATATTTGGAGGTAGGATTGTCCAATTTGGGTGAACCAAATTTTGTTGGATTCATCATGAACTTTAGTATTTGATAAAAATATTTAACCTACTATTTGGGATAGTTTTCTGGGAGAATTAAATTAAGCTAGTAAAGTGCTTTTAAAATAGTTTCTATCTTGTAAAATACACAACTTGAGCTAGAGGGGTGATAAAATTGTGATTCCAATTTTGTTAGTCTTTTTATGGCTTGTTGTAGCTAGGAAACATACTAAACCTACTGTAGGCATACTTGGAATATGGTCTTCATATTTAATCATAAATAATTGCTAGTATCTAGTGAAAATAATTGGGGTAAAAATACATAACTTATGATCATCCACATTTTTACATAGTGTTGTTATGCTATGATGAAAGTAAGGAAAATATGAAATATATTGTTTGACACTTCTCACTAGGCTAAACTAGTTTAGCTAAAATAAGCCTATGCAATTAGTCATTTTTATAGAGATGGATATACTTATCAAATTGACATGAAATTTGTGTTGTAGACTTTTGGGGTCATACGTAAGCTACTATAATTTTCTCAGAATTTATTGTGCACTAGAATATTTATCTTCTAAATCACCCTATTATATAAGGAAATTAATAAATGTATATAAATAAATTAGTTGGGCTTAACCATGATGTTTTCTATGGTGCTTATGATGCATTTGATCTGTTGATATTGGTAGTTATGCTCAAAGTTAATTGGTTATAGGTAGCTAGTTAATTATTGCTTTATAATTCAACTAGATATCTGCATGAGTAGTTTATGTTGTGTTGATAAATTCATGATGATAGTGACCACTTCTGCAAAACTTGTTAATAACAAAGTTGTAGGAAACTTACTCATCTTGATTATATTAAAATTTCAAGGTCATAGGCCTAATGTTTTAAGAGTTATAGCTGTTAGAAGTCTGCTATCAGATTTGCTTGTCCTCTAGATAGATCTGAAATATTAAATTGTTTGGCCTAGATAGCTATTGAATCACCTTAATATGATTAAAATAAAGTTGTAGACAATTTTATAAGATTTCTAGAAAGTCCAAGATCATAGTGTTTGGATGTGTATAACTCCAGTTATGGTTAAAATAAGTGGTTGCTATCTTGTAGCCCAGAAAATGTTTAAATAGGTGTTTGTTTAATTACTAGAGAAGAGATATGCACCTACTTAGTAAAAGAAAGTTAATCTTGTTATCACCCTAATACCTTGTTGTTAAGGACATTTATGTTTATGCATCATATCATATCATCCATATCATTACCTGTGCATTCTTGTATCTTATTTTGCGCTCATGCATATATGATCGTCCGAAGGAGTAACCCTACTAGAATTCGAAGAAGAGGCGGAGGACAATCAAGGGACACCCCAAACCGTAGCTCCTAAGGAAGAGGATCCTGACACTAATGAACTTCCCAGAGTGCCTTAACCACTGACCCACTTCGTTCCTGAAAGGCAAGCCCCGAAGCATTATAAGCCTCCTATGTTTTATAAAATATCACTTGAGTCCTTTATGTTTGATGCATTAGGTTATAAGAGTTGAATGGAAACACTTGATGCATAGAACTACCTTGTCCAAAAATATACCTAGAACCCTACGTAGGTCTAGGATCGAACATATGCTTAGCCATGCTTAGACCGGTACAAGTCGGGTGATTTTCTATCACCTATGAGCTATAGGTGGATACCGGGGCATGGTTGGCTATATATAGCTATCGTGGAAAATAACACTGGGGTGTTATTAATTGGAGACTGGGCGAGAACTTATTTGCAATGGTGTTGGGTTGGCTATGTTGGTCCCGTCCATGTTAATTAAGGACCGTACTATTTTTGGCACTTCTATCGAGATTGAACGCATGCCTCTCACTTAGCTGGCTGGATAACTCATTTCGACTATGAAGCCAAGTAGCTCAACTCAGGCCAGGCCTCATTTGGTTAGAGTGCGCACACTAGAGGTAGTAAGGATGTGTGAGGAGATGGACGTAAGCCCATGGGTAGGGTAGTCCTGATCGTCCTGGCAATCGGTAGAATCCCTGATTGTGCGACGCTGATCGAACTCGTGAAATGTGTACCTGAGTTGTACCAAAGGTGACCTAAGGCTACCATGGATGGTAGACCTAGGTTTGTGTTAGGAATACTGCCTAGCTAGTTGCAACCGATTTGAATAGCCATCTCTCCCGGATAGTGAGAAACTTGACTAGCTCCAACATCGTAGTAAGTAAACTATAGAATTTGATGGTTATGCTAAACATGGAATTATTACACCGGCTATGGTTACTATTGTTATGTTGTAAATGATATACCACATTTTTGGCACAGGTTAGTTGTTAATCTATAGATGAATAGCTATAATTAACTTGATGATGAATTATAAAATGTATAGCTGAATTAGTGGCTTTTTATGCAAAATGTTGTCAAGCTAGCTCCACTTATAAAGCCTTGCATGATCCTTGGAGTCACTTTATTTTTGGTTTATGATAGGTAAGTCTAGCTGAGTACCTTCTCGTACTTAGGGTTTATTTCCCACTTGTTGTAGATAGCACAATATATCATGGATATTGTAAGAACTGCTTCTGTCCCACCGTGGATGAGGAGTAGGCCATGGGCAAGGTGCTTCTATATATCTAATCTATGATGCTTTTATGGGATGTGATCATGAACTAGCAAGTATTTGAACAATGGTGTGAGATGTTAGTTTCAAAACTACCTTTGCTTCCGCTACTACTACTTTATTTGAACTTGGGTTATAATAACTTTTAGTTGTACTCCGATGGATGGTAATGTAATTATAAACTCTATGTAATATGTGGCATTTATGTTGAATCATGTACGATCTTGGTTGTATGTTGGTGATGAATCGAGACCCTTCGTGGTACTTAACGGGCTACTGGGTTTATATGGGCTCAAGTATGATAGTGCGACCGCTTGTGGGCTGCCATTGTACTTGTGCTCTTATAAATTGGATAGTTCTGTTACACAATACCTAATAGCACCTTAGGAAAGCTCGAGGACAAGCTTTTTATAAGGAGGGGAGGATTGCAATGACCTGAATTCACTATGCCCTAGACAATCATGTCCGGCTATCTAGGAAGTCACATTCTGAATCACCCAAAGCCTATTTGACAAATTACGCCAGCCAAACAAGACACAAAAGTGCCCAACGCAAGCTCGGATAGCCATGGTCAGGCTTACAACCAAAGTAATGAAGGAAAAAGGACCCGAAGAAATTAAGAGTTCATTCTATTGATATCATCGACAGCAATTCAACCCCAAGGACTACCTAGGAGCAAAGCATTGGCCACCCAATGACTTAGCCAATTCGGCAAAAGCAGAGACTATCGAATAGTTCACCAGCTTATCGGATTGTCCGATAGAACATAGAGCGGCAATAAAAATGAGATATGAGTTGTTTGCCACATGAGCAAGTGGGACCCACATGTTAGCATGAAATAGGAATGGATATCTCTCAGCAGAGGCCTCACTCTCTCACTCATCCTCTCAGTTGCAACTCTCTCTCTCTCTTTAACTCACTCAAGAGCAATCAAGAACCCTAGAAGCTAGAGACGGGAAAGATTGGGGAAAGGATTGAAGAAGATGAAGGAGAGGAAGGGGGAAAGCATTAGCAGTAGCTCATGGACACCCTCCACCCCTCAAGCCCTTCATGGTAAGCTTGAGAAGAATCATCTCCATTTCTTGGGTAATCCTTTGATCCATTTCTTGGGTAATCATCTCAAGTTCTTGTATCTCTAAGTTTGATTCTAAGAACCCTAGCCACTTAGTAAAACTAGCTTACAACCCAGCCTTAGTGAGCCTAGTGAACTATCTAAGCTATCCTAGGAATGTCATGCACATGCATAGATCATAGCTGAGCACATCTAGACTTGAATCCCAAGACCACCCAAGAGCATAGGTTCTGTCGCATGACTGACAGAAAGTCCATCACTAGTATGGAGTATCCGCTAATCCCAAGTCTAACCACCCGCAGTCTGATTTCCATTCTGAGTGACACAGCAGAGTGTCCGTCACCGACGACAGAGCATCCGATGAATTATAGAGAATAGTAACCTAGCAACCCTAGAGAACCTAGTTCCCACCGAAATGTCCATGAACTAACCAGACTATCCAATGTGAGCAGAGAACCCTAGATATGCCTAAGCCCCAAACCTACCAGAGTATTCGTGTTTCCCATGGAGTATCTAATAGCCTGAACAGAGCCAACCTAGAGACAAACCACCTCAGTACTTGGTACAGTGGAGTGTCTATCACCTAGGACTGAGTGTCCAACAACATATAGGGAATGTGAGACTATTCAGCCATCTTACCCAAGGAGTTAACAACACTAGGTTAAGCACAGCTTCCACAAGGCAAATAGTAGATCCATAGGTAGAAGCCTCTATCCCGAGCTCTAAGTCAAGATATGTTCCTAAGTCCTTCTCGGATGACCTCAACCTCGATCCTTGTTCTCTTTCAGGAGACAAGTAGCCTAAGGAACTTGTGAGAGTTATCATCTACAGCTTTGACTTTGTTCGAACGTCAAAACCCAGGTAGGCACCAACTATTATAAACCCTACTTTGGATACTTATCAAGTTGCATTATGAGTTATGCATTACATGTAATCTTGGATAATGGTCACTCTTATACTACACCTAGAGTAGTCTAATAATCTATAGAAGCCTCTCATCGAAACAATGGGAATGGGAACGCTTAATGCTTATTGCTTAGTTGCTTGGGCAACGGTAGAAGTCGAGCATTAGAAGGGAACTCATACTCGCACATGTAGGATGTTACACCTAGATAATTAACTAATAAAACCAATGAGGGTACAACTTGACTTACCTAACTAATCTAGCTAAGGACTAGTATTTCTAATATGGTAATCTTGATGATAACTTGGATATCTTGGTCATGCAAGGGGTAGGTCATCGTGAGTGTGGGATCTCAGACGATGTAGCCCGTGGAGCAGCAAGGATCGTGTATTGGGTTACATAAGTTTGAGTAACCACACGTACAGACCACATGGTGCGGATGGGGTCGATAAGCCAAGTAACTAATTGTGACCTGTTTATCCGTGAAAGTAGCAAGGGGATTGGTGTTGGTCAGGAATGTTTGGGACATTGACCGAGCAACCGCTCGAACCTTTCATCGGACACTCAGGCCGGATTAGGGAAAGGATGGAGATCATGAGACAACCCTTATTCCAAGGACCCAGAATATGGAGCTTAGTCCAATTTCTCTATGTGGGTATAGTTGTACACCTCTACAGAGTCTTGAAATCCTAGAGTCCTTTGGGATGAAACTATTTGGTTATTCTTTCTTTCTATACCCATGGTAGCATGAACAATGGACTTGTGCACTTTTTTATAATGATGAATACCTTTACTTCTATGTTGAGCATAGCATGTCATAATCTTAATGAACATCATTGCTTTCCATACTTATACAAATGCTTGATATCTACCCTATGCATCCACCAAATATCATATGTTGGAATTAAGTCTTGTGAGTACGCAATGTACTCATGGTGCTACCAATAAGTTGTTTTATAGGTGTTGTTGCCTGGTGGATGTGAGGTAGCATTCTATTCACCGTTGCATAGTAGACCTTGGATTAGGCGGATCCAAGATGAGCTACAAGTTAACTCTGATAAGAATCCGAGCGAGTTATCGAAGAGACGAGCCTAGAAGGGATGATAATGATTATATACATATGTGAATCATGTATTTTCTTGTAAGCATAATAACCTTGTTATTTGGGCATGATGTTGGAAGTTGCATGTGCTAGTTTGCCATATTGGGTGTTCCGTGTCACTCGACCGTTAAAAAGATCCTGAAGCTGTCGCATTGTGTCTCAGTCATGGCAAAACCTATGTAGTAGATATAAAAAGGGAAAGCCGATGAGCAACATGGCATCATAAGGAATCCAAAACACTAAGATGTTGTAGAAGCTGCTCTAGATTAGGCTAGCCATGGTGAGGTCAAGCTCGGCAGACATGGCGAGCCACCGCGACGAGAACGGCGCACGCGGGTGATTCCGATGAAGAAAGGTGATGCGAGCAGGTTGGGAAGAAGCATGAGGATGGAGCAGAGTTGTGTGCAAAATGAATTGGGCAGAGGCGGAGCGGCCACAGCCAATTTTATGAGCAGAGCCTGCAGGTGGCGGAGCAAAGAGGGGAGAAAGGAGAGGTGGTCGCCAACATCGCATAAAAGAAGGCCGGGATGGTTCTTCAGCGTCGCTAGCACCTTCTCAAGGGTGACACGTAAGCTGCTATGTGCCAACACACATAAGGGCAGTAGAGGAGGTCGGCACATCGATGGCAAGCAGCTGCCTGGCACCTACTTGTTGGTGACATAGAAACGACTGACAGAGCAATTTCTTCTCCCCCTTTCTCCTAATTCCAAACAAAAGCTTGATGAATTCCATAAACAAGAGTTGCTCATCCATCCTTGATCTCCATCTTTACTTAAGGAATCCACCCCAAAAGATCAAGGGTTTTGAATATTTTAAGCTTTGAAGTTAGGTACAATGAAACTAAAAGAAAATTCACTTTCAGGGTTTTGGAAATTGTTTTTGAGTAGCAAACTTTGGCATTTAATTAAAGGTCAAACAATGATCAAACAAAACAACCAATTGCTCATTACCAAAGCTCAAACATCATACCAAGCAATAGAACAAAATTTGGACAAGTTTTATTTGTGAAAATCCATTTAATAAATCTCCAAAGTTTGAACTTATTATCTGGTTTTTAGGGACTTAGCCATAAAAATGCCTAAGTGTGGAGCCAGCATTAATTCAATTTTTGGAGCTAAATTTTAACATGTTTGATTTGAAAACTCAAACAAAGTTTTGTTCTATATCATAGAGCATACTTTGAACTACAAAGTTTATTTTAACCAAATTTTAATTGTTTAACAAACTTCACATATATAAATCCACAAAATATCTTAATCACTAATATTAATAACATTTCATGTAACAAAAGAAACACCATATATGCAACATATGAATGCAACAATTGAAACTTAGAATTTACAAATGACATGACCCTTAGTGATTACACTTGATGATGCTTATGATCAAGTTTTAACTCCTTTTTAACATCTAGGATGTTACAATCATCCCCCTTAAAGAAATCTCATCCCAAGATTAAGGAGTACTAAAAGCCATGGGTTGAGTAATGGAAAAGGAAATGTGTCAAGCACATTAACTTGTAAGAAGTTCAAAAAACAAGGAGGGTTGGTTCAGAGATTACAACAGAGATTGAATGAAGGTTGTAATTAACAAGGGTTTTCTAGAAAATTCAGGAGAAACACATACATGGATTTCAAAAAGAGGTTCAATGGAGAGAGAAAGCACATTAATTAGGGCTATAATGGATCATGACCATAGGCCTCAATATCAGCGAATGCCCATCAAGATTTCTTATGGCTGCAGTCCACAAGAGATCCTAGGTTTCATTACTGAACCATGGTCACTGATCATGGTACCACCATAGGGCAAAATTGCAGTAACTTCCAACCAACACAGGTCGGCTATCAGAATCAAGGTATAGCATGTGCCATGATACAAGAAGACAAGGATTAGCTAGGTTTTTGTATTGAGTTGGCATAGTAAATACAGGTGCATCCAGACATTCTCCAAGGATTAGGAACTTATGGAGTGAGGAATATCAAAGGTGAGTTAATTAGCAAAAAATTGGTACCTGACGAGATTCATTGGAATAGAACAGCTATAAGGCAAAAATAGTTGTCCCAGAATGAAAGGAGGAAATCTCAACATCCTTACATTTTAACCTTATGTGGATGATATGATGCATGCTCGTCCTATATGTCTTCACAACGTTAGTCAGGATATAACTTAGTTATATAGGGCTATAGTTTTATACACTATCTTCACTGTAGCAGACAGGATGTTGAAAGGCACTAGGTAGAGCATTATTAGAGAAGTTTGACTCTCCATCTGACTTGCTAAAGAATAGTCAAAATCTTTTTGGTGTCTTCTACTTGAGTCACCAGAAGATCTTCCCATGGCTTCAGCAGCAAGCATAAGGGAGACTAAAGAACATTTTTAATTTGTTACCTTCAAAAACTTTTAGATTGCAAGATCATTTTGAAGTTTTCAAAGGTAATGTTGTAGCAGATCCATGTATGAACTCTGATACCAGTTGTAGCAGAACAACCCAAATTATATGGCCCACGTGCACCTATCATTGTCCTAAGTGCTGCACACGAGAGCCAGACAACTCTGATAGTCTGTCGGGTGTCCTTGGGGAACCCCGAATCATTCACATTTTACAACTCATATAGGATCAACATGGAGTTACCACAACATTACAACACTTGGTACAAAAATGACTTACATTAGAGTGCGAAAGACTTACATAATTAGATTACAAAACATGTTCAAGTCAAAACTTAACTTAAGTTTCAAAAGTGAGTAGTACTATAGAAGCAACTTAGGTAAAGCATCTAAGGTAGGAGAGACAGCCAGATCATGTCGAGCCCACCAACATGACCTTGATTAGCAGCACAAGCAAAACCTACAATAGGGGTTAACAAACCCTGAGTACTTGAGGGTACTCAACAAGTCTTACCCGACTAAAAGAAAAGACTCCAAGGGCACACAAGCTTAAAGGAAAGTTGGAAGCAAGAGTAGCTTTTGAAGAAAAGCTTACTATAAGTGGATCCTTACTTTCAATGTTTTAGCTTTGTATTAAGTAATTATCAGTATCCAATTTGCACATGTTCTACACCAATCATTTCATTAAGCATCTCATCTCTTCTCATATTCATAACCATAAGTAGCCATGTTTCCATTGATTAACTATGATGTAGAGCAAAGAATCGAGTCTTCTTCTCCAAGAAGCAGCGGTGATTCAAATTGATTTGGCCCAGCTAGGGTTTCCTTACCACACGACATATGTAGGTCCCAGACCTACATATATCAACCCTCATTCGGATCCTCCAAAATGTGAACTAGTCTGTGCTACCCGAGAATACAGTACTCCACCTCCCTATGTCATCCCGAATGGATTCATAGGATGGGTACATGCTACTCTCGCCATCTCCCACTCCTAGTGCGCAGTTGTATTTTCACATAATGGAATAGCCAAGGTATTAGGCTTATCGGAGTATGTGGCTAGTACTGCAAAGTCTCAACTCACAACATGTCTACAATGAATGGTCCTTAATCGACACAGGTGGAGCACTACATTGAGACTCCATTCTCGATGCAAGCAACATGCCCGGTCTCAATTTAACATTACCATATATCACAACCCATAACCAGAGTTGAGAAGGGCAAGGTAAACCCGTTTCTCTTGAATGATGAAACCATCATTCGACTTCTATCAAAGTCTAAGCAATACTAAGCATAAGATATACCAACCTACACATACTAGTAGGGTACGACTAAGGATTCCTGAATATCAAGGTAATCATGCAGCAATGGTATTCGACCAACTCCTAATTACTTAATGCATATCTCATAATACTTAAGGTGTAATAAAGATTTGTAAATGCTAGAGAAGGGTGGTATGCTCCGGGGCTTGCCTATGTTGTAGAGAAGGTTAGATTCCAGAGAAAGACCCAGAAGTTAGACTTGGCACCAACTTCTCCGAAACTTGTTCAACACGAGTCTTCTCAGTCTCGTACACTACACGTAATAAATGATGCTTTGCTTAACATGATGGATGATGAGAGATACACAAGTGCAGAACAGAAGTTAAACAAACATAAAAAAGTTGAGTACAACTTTCCTTCACCAAGGAACTATGGTTATTATTATAAAAGTATTTTAGTTATCTAACTATCAAGTTAATTAGTTGTCCATCATGAAAGGAACTACACTAACATGGACTAGCAAGAGATTAACATTTATCTTAAATCATGATCATTATAAGGAACTAATAATTTAGGCATATTAATTATTATATAAACAAGTTGATTATGTGGCTATTAAGAAAGCAACACTTATCACATTATACTAGTCAAGCAAGGCAAGGTATTTAACTAACATTATATAAGTTCGACCATGAGGGCTAGCAAAGATCATTTCATGACCTAATCACATGTATTTACTCATTAGTCATTTGAGTAAACTATTTTATTTATAACTAACAAGTTAATTATGAGCACAACAAAGAAATAAAAGAGTTGCCAAGGAACAGCAAGGGTTTAAGTGTTCCAAGGTCTACAAACAATGTTAAAACACACATAAGCCATTTTGGTATTTATCTAAATCATTTTAGTATTTATTAATTAAAGAAAAAGGCATTTAAACATGCTTAAATTAATTGACCAAGTTATATTTATCAAAATAGTACCAAACTTTTTGTGGAGGCAGATATTAGCACATGATAATTACACAAAAAGTTTCATGATTAAAGGATTAATATTTTCATTTATAAAAATCATACAAAGTACATTTTATAAATAAAAGAGGTAATTTTTAAGCATCCTAAAACTACTAAAAATGACCAATTTGTATTTTTTCCATGGTAGAGCACATCATTACAAAGTTACACAAAAAATTTCACATTTGTCTCATGCTCCAAGAATTAGTTATGAAATAAACAAGAAACTGCACATTTAATATTTTTCTAAAAATCAAAAACCGATGAAAACCTTTTCTCACCCAGCCCAGCCAGCCACAGAGACTGACTAGTGGGGCCAAGGTTAGCACACAGTGCTGCTTGGTCTTCACTGTGGCACACGGCTGTTTGACCGGTAGGTTCTCATCATCGACGAGGTCACCGACAACGAAGCTTGGCCCGGTGGACTCCCCTCTCCCTTGCACACACCCTCTGAGCACCAGATGAACATCTAAGGCACAACAGCACACACACGACAATGGCTATGGTGGCTCAGCGGTGCTCCAGCACTGCTGACCTTGCCGACGGTGAAGCTTCTAGCCACTGGAAATGAAACAATCCCGATTTCCTCAAAGGGAAATACATAGATTCAAAGCATAACATGATAGTCCGAGGTGATCATCCCATCACATTATCAAATAACTATCGATATCACAGTCATACATCGAATACCTATCTTAAAGAGAGTACAAATAGTAGAGTTTACTCATTATTACATCGCCACTTGGCGTAATCACTCAGAGCATACAGCATCTAGAACAACTTCAAGTAGAAAGGCAGCGGGCGTCGACTCCATCTTCTCAATCAAACTTGAGGGCAGGAACAAGACCTCTAATCCTCCCAACTGTCTCCCTGGTAGTCATACTCAAGCTCGAAACCTATCAAACAATTATCAGTACAATTTGTACTAGCCAATGGCTCCCACCCTATGCTTTGCGTTTGCTTTGTGGTAGTGGAATGCAAGGGTAGAGCAAAAGACCTATTTGTGGCTGTAGTTTCCTATGCGAGTATGTTAAGTTTTAATAACAATTCATCAAGTTTTAACTCATCTCATCCACTCATTCTCCCATCCCATCACACACATCTCACCACTCTCACAATCTCTAGGCGATAAGGATGACTCCTGCTCATACCTTGCCTCATCGGCTAAGGTCGGAAACCAAAACAAGATCCCAAGGGGAGAGAAGAAAGGACTCCACTCACTAATCAAGGGAAGCGTAGGTCATAGGAATATCCATATTCGAGGATGTGGCTATACGCATAGATCGATCAACTCTACAGAGCGTGTACACCTAGAACCACAAGATCACCATCATCGGTGGTGCCCCACCTAGGCTGATACCGACTGCCTCCCAACCGGTATGGTGCCACCCTACCACTCAGCCCTAGGCCACCCTGGAGTCCACCAGCACACTGAGACTATGAGATGTAGTACCGGGCGCCCAAAGGTCACTATGCTATGTTAGGAGGGTGTGGGCCATATGCCCGTACCTCCCTACACTATC
Source organism: Miscanthus floridulus (assembly GCF_019320115.1). Classification (NCBI taxonomy): domain Eukaryota; kingdom Viridiplantae; phylum Streptophyta; class Magnoliopsida; order Poales; family Poaceae; genus Miscanthus; species Miscanthus floridulus. The sequence goes on along the minus strand of NC_089586.1, from coordinate 54,594,603 downwards.
CACTTCCAACCTAGCAGTAGTGGCACCATCCTAACTGGTTGGGTAACCATCCCCCGCCCATTCAGGAGCAAGTGGTGTGTATGTAGGGTCCTATGATCCAGTTCTCTCGACATACCAGACCTTAGGGGGTTCGGATAGGATATCTTCTCAAAGGGGATAACCAACACCCTATACCTCAATGGCACCTCCATCCCGAGGCTTCATCCCACAAAGACACTCTACCCCGGGATCTCCTCATCTCACATGCACCCGCCATAGGTACCACTCATAGGGGATGCCCAGGTCACACGCCCTGTTAAAACTCATCCAATGACTCATCATAAGATCCTGCTCGATCGACTCAACCCTCACCACACACTTAAAACGCATGCCAAGATCTCCTTGGTTGTGACCACATTACCGGCACCCAGTGCCTTAACCACTCACATACAATCCTTCACCAAGCATCACATCACAGATATAATGCATAGTAGAAGTAGTAGCAAGTAAGTAAGCGAGCGTCTAACTAAACAGCGGGTGTGTAGGGGTATAGGTTGTGACAAGGTAATGGCTCACAAGCCATTCTACCATGCAACATATCACAAATCATTTGTATAAAACTAAAGCACTAGCATCTATATGGTAGCATGCCTAATAGGATTCTACAAGGTTGGGTGGGACGTGTGTAACACTCCGGTGTTACGATCTTACTCAGCACCGTGATTTAGGCCTAAGTCAAATTTTCGAAACGAGTTTCTCAGTTTATTTTATTTATTTAAAACATATTCGATGCGATACGTGAATCCTGTGTGACTTAGTTTCGCGGACTCAAGTAAACACTCAAGTTAAATCATGCCAGGCGTAGAAATATTTAGGAATGTCGAATGGCAATTCGGGCCAATCGATAGCAAAAGGTTCGTTCTATTAGATTAAGCATGAAAAGCAATGTTTATAAATAAAATAAAATACTTTAATAAATAGTACGATATTCATATATATATATATATATATATATATATAGCTTTTGAATCAAATTTAAATTCGAGCTTGCTAAAATTTTCCTGTACCTAGATGTTACAATTTGTGTAAATGAGTAAACCGTTATATGTATATATATATATGTATATATATATATATGTATATATATATATGTATATATATATATATATGTATATATATATATGTATATATATATATATATATATATAGAGAGAGAGAAGTATATATAAGTTATGTAACCAGTACTTCAACAGGCTAGAGGCGTTCAACACTTTCGTTAGTCCATTCGGCGCGTGAACGTAGTCTTCTAGGATTATCGTGATGTTTTTGGATGGATTTGCCGAAAGGAATGCCTCGATCTGCTTGAAAGTGTCCGGTGCTAGGGATCTTGTGTCAATTAGAGGTTAACACAGGGGCGTTTTTGCAAAAAAGGGCCACCACCACGCTGTGGTGGGCCGGCCTGCCATCGCGCCTGGGCCGCGCCTGGGCCGCGCTTAGGCCTGCTGGCTGGGCAGTTTCGGCCGCGCCTGTGGGCCACGGCCTGGGCCATCGGCCGCGCGCTGCCTGGGCCGCGCACCGCGCATGGGCCGCCCACGCCTACGCGCGCCTGCCGCCGGGCTGCCTCACCGCTGGGCCTGGTCGGATGGGCCGTTGGGCCGGCTGATGGCCGTTGGCCTTTTTTATTTCTAAAACGATTAGCTAATTTAGCTCAAGAACAAATTGGTAAAATCAATATAAAATTATGTAGCTGTCCATAAATAGTGAAACCAGTTTTGTTAGTCTCCTAAAATTAGGATCTACCTATTAGTATATTTTGTTCACATGGTTCGCTAATATTTTTGGGAGCCATATAATTAATCTAAGATACTTAATATTGAAAAATATAAACTTGTAGGAACTTTCGTGGTAAATTGGTAATAGTAGTGGATCTAAAATCTTTACAGTAGGTTCCTAGCAATATTAGCTACTCACCATAATTTTTGTAGCTCTAGAATAATTAGTTGCTAGAAAAATAATAATTTTCTATTGCGAATAAAGAAACAACTTGGGTTTATATAACTAAAATAATTGGGAAATAATGTCTTATCCGACAACATGGATATGTAGCCTAAGTACGGTCGTCGTTAGATCTAGCTTGTCAATGTGAGTGGCGTAAAGCATATTTATACGAGTCACGATTGTAGTCAATTAATTATATCTTTGCATGACATTACATTGCATATCATAATAGGGACATCGGTGGATCACGGAGTCGTCGGGAGTTGCTGGAGGAATGGTGCTTTTGGAGATCATGTCGCTATGATGGAAAGCTAACTTCTAATTATATTTTACCCAGGCAAGCCCCGGTGCATAATCCCTACTTTCCGCAGTTTAAATTATATTTGTGCATTAAGTTTTGAGGAGTTGAATGAAACCCACTTGCATATATATATATCTTTATCCTATGAGTCTTACTAGTATGATAGGATCGTGTAGATTGCTATGCTACAGGACTCCGGTAGAAGTCGAGTGATTGCCTGTCACTCGCGAGATATAGGAAATATGTTACTATATGATTATCACATGGAATATATAAAATGGTGGATAAGAAAATGGTGACCGGGCAGGGATGTGGTTTGGGTATTGGTGGGTGTAAGAAGTTGTGTCGCCGTGGAGGCGGGTCATAGCTTGGTTACACCATTTTTCCCTATCTGGTCGGTTAAGGACCGATCGTTGCATATGACTTTGGGCAGGTCACAGACTTATTATCCCGAGCACATACTTGTGTATGGGTGCTTGGAAAACTTGTTGCTCTCTTATCGCGGATCCGGCTCTTTTCGGACCGACTGTCAGGGTCTGTTTTTGGTGGAGGAGGTCCTTGCACCGCGCTGAGTCTAGGACTCAGGGGCAGGGGCTTGGAGTCCCAGTTTTGATGGGGACCTAGACACCCGGGACAGGAGAGTGATGGGTTGGTCCTGCTTGTGCCCGAGGTACAAGCGGGGCGTGTGTTTTCGGGGTACCCAGCTGGGGGCATTGATTCGCGAATCATTGGGCTATTCGGTACGGCTTGTCTATGGTTTAGCATCGTAGTAAGAACTGAAAGATGAAAGATGGAAGATGGACAAAGGAAATATGATTGCTTACCACCTGCTTGAAAGTAGCACAGGTGCTTACATAGAATGGTTAGTTAATGAACCAATGCGGCTATTAATAAAAATCAAATATAAGGACGCACACTTAGTAATGCTTCCTGCAAATGCAACCCACAAACCAGATAGCCTTGCATATCCTTGGAGTCGTTTCTTTTCTCCTATCGGGTAAGTCTCTGCAACCCACATCTCTTCGCACCCCTTCCTATGCTCTTGTCAGACCCTTGCCCTATAGTCATACTAGTCAGTAATGGCATCGCACGTCGCTCGCCTCGAACGCGCGGGAATTGGTCGATTCGTCATAGTGACCCCGCGTAGGAACCCTGGTGAACCATGCTAGGACCACTGAACGCTCCACCTTTATAAGTAGAGCCTGGCTTAGCCATTGGTACCACCACTCGGCTCACTTTAGCTCGCTTAGCTTTTCCTTTAGCCAGCTTTTCGCTCAGCCTTCCTTGCAACCACCACCAAAGATGGCAGGAGCCTGGGTTAGTACCTACTATCTGAACATTGAGGGTTTTCCTAGAATCCTGCATGCCACCCTGCAAAAGCTCGAAGTTAATGATTGCCCCGAGTATGAGGGCCGTGAGTATGAGGAGCATGGCACCAAGCGGTGTGAGGTTACCGTCTACATCAGGAAGAGTGAAGAGTTCCCCGACCTCACCGAAGCCTGGATTGTGACCGCAACTGGGTTTCGCTTCGTCGACACCTACCAGGTTGTGGCCCGCAAAGCCTTGCGGTACCTCTGCCAGATCTATGAGGAGCCTATTGCCCATACCCCCCATGCGGTTCTTTCCTCCTTTGGACAAGAATCGGCGGGCATGGAGGGCTCGCATGGAGGCATTGCAAGGACGAGATGTGCAAGAGGACAGTCCCACCATGGTGCACTTGACCATGTACCTGCTCGCTCTGGATGAGCTGTACGACCGTCAAGCCTTGGAGCTGAGAGTGTGCCTTCGGTGCGCCGAGGAAGCCGAGATCTTCAACCGGATGCTCCAGGTGTAGCTCGCCGAAGCGCATGCCAGCACTGCAGCTGCTGAGAGCCGAGAGGCTACCTAGAGGAAGTTCTAAAGGAGGCCGAAGATCGGCATGTTCATCAGCTGTGGGTGGCCTATCTTGTCACTAGGGCCGAACGGAGGACGTTGGCTGCTGGAAGGCAAGATGCCCTGATCTTGGAAGGGATCCCTATCCACCCGCCAGAAAGAAGAAGAACTGGTGTTGCAGCACCGCCCACGCCTCCACCCTCGGAAGTGTAAGAAGAAGAACCCTTGATTCCTCTTGCTTAGCCGTTGCCCCGTGAAGATGTAGACTAGTTGCCTTGGTACGTTATACCCATAATAGTAGTGTTTTTCATCACTATCCTTCGGTATTGTGTTCTTGTCGTTGTTGTTCGTCCGTAGAGGTTGAGCTCGTTTGACCGTAGGTGAATGTTGTGTCATGAATGGGAGCTGAATGCCTGTATGATGTACCCATATAAGACCATTGGAACATGCATTTTAATTATTTTGCTGTGTTTATTGCGTTCATTTACTTTAAAGTCTCATTAGATGTGCTCCAAGTTTTCAAGGGCGATGTTAAGTGAGTTACAAGAGAAGTTGTCATTCAGATACCAGCAGATCAGACATGATTGGGTGTTATTGGACACTGTATCGACTAATTGTGGATGTCCCAATAGAATACTTGAATCTTTTTAAAACAAATCCGTCGTTGAATTTGAATTCCTTGTCCCTTGTTGTGGAGGGAAACCTTTGTTGTTGAATTTTCCCTTACGATACCCCTTACTCTGTGGTCTATGACCCCACTATCTTCATGGCGTGTAAGTTGGTAGTAGTTGCCTGGTTAAAAGCTTGGTGCCGCAACGAAATCGAGGGCTCCCTGTGGAACAGCTGCCACATGGTGACGCTGCTTGGCACGCACTGGTATCGAGGTTTTTAACCAAGTACCTTTACCAAGTTACACCGCCGTACCGTTTTGTTTTAAAAATTTTCTCCTTGGAAATGTTCAGGTGTTCAAACAGGAAATCCACAATGGGTTGATGCAGAAGTGTTCTCTCAAGGTAAATAAGAGATGGTTTGGAGAAAGAAAGTATGACATGATCTGGGTTTACATAAAAGACGGATGTGGTCAAGGAAGGAAAGCAAAAGAAGAGTAGTAAAGGAAAGTTAGCAGTGGATAGTTGGGAGTAATTGCAAAAGTCAGAGTGGACGTCTTGTCCCAAGCCCTGTGCTTAGTTGACCGCGCTATGCATGCTGGGTTATTTCACTGTGTGTCCTACGAACGTTGTCTGTATCGGGTCTTTAGCATTCCATTTTTGCGTGGCCGCGGCATCGTGCAGTGCTCATCGTCTTTGTGCACTGTGCGCTTCTCCTTTTCCCAGCATCCGGTCAGCTCTCGACTCTCACGCCTCATCCCTCGTACCGGCACCCCCTTCCCCCTCTTTTCCTTCTTATTTTGGTGACATGACCGCCCGCACGCCTGCCTCATCGAGCGGACCCCCTCTACTCTCCTTTATTTCCCCCTCCACCGCTCACGCTGGAAGCACGCCATGTTTCTGACCTTATCTCCATAGCATGCACCGTCTGTGTATCCCATCCCTGCCGCATCCACCTTCGGTGTGTTGCTTCCCCTCTCCGTTTGCCTCTATAAAAATACCCTTAGTCCTTGCTCTTCTTCTTCATCCCCATTCCTCTCGCTTTCACAGCAGAACTATGAAATCTAGGCGATGTTGTGAAGCTAGGTTCGTCTGTCTGAGGTGATGGTGTGATCTAAGAAGAAGAAAGGATCCGGTTTGTCGAGGAAGTTCAAGTTCTCTTGGTTAGTTTGGTCATAAGGTTCGTGATGTTTTACTTCTCAGTCGACTGTTTCTCGATTTGTTGGTGCTACGCCATGTTTTGGATAATCATTATCTTGTTGTTTCTCCATTGTCCTCGTCTATCTCGACTTCTGGATTAAGTCTCAGTTGTGCCAAGTTGCTCTTAATCATGTTTCCCTAGATCCCCATGGGGTGTAGTATTCGAAGTCGTGTAATCTTTCGTGTAATCCCCGATCTACGGAATGTAATCGCGTTTTCCCCTTCTGGTTCTTGCTTCAAATCTTGAGACGAGATTCTTTTTAAGGGGGGTTGGTTGTAACACTCTGGTGTTACGATCTTACTCAGCACCGCGATTTAGGCCTAAGTCAAATTTTCGAAACGAGTTTCTCAGTTTTTTTTATTTATTTAAAACGTATTCGACGCGATACGCGAATCCTATGTGACTTAGTTTCGCGGACTCAAGTAAATACTCAAGTTAAATCATGCCAGGCGTAGAAATATTTAGGAATGTCGAATGGCAATTCAGGCCAATCGATAGCAAAAGGTTCGTTCTATTAGATTAAGCATGAAAAGCAACGTTTATAAATAAAATAAAATACTTTAATAAATAGTACGATATACATATATATATATAGCTTTTGAATCAAATTTAAATTTGAGCTTGCTGAAATTTTCCTGTACCTAGATGTTACCATTTGTGTAAATGAGTAAACTGTTATATGTATATATATATATGTATATATATGTATATATATATATATGTATATATATATAGAGAGAGAAGTATATATAAGTTACGTAACCAGTACTTCAACAGGCCAGAGGCGTTGAACACTTTCGTTAGTCCATTCGATGCGTGAACGTAGTCTTCTAGGATTATCGTGATGTTTTTGGACGGATTTGCCGAAAGGAATGCCTCGATCTCCTTGAAAGTGTCCGGTGCAGGTTCCTACAGTGACCCCCAAGTATGGTAAAAACGGCGTAGTCTGAAATGCCTTTAGTTGAGATGCTAAGCCATGTTCAATGAATCAGTGTACTCACGAATGCGGTGAAGTCGTTGCATTTCCCTCCACTTGAATGGCACAACCATACATCATCTTTGAAGTCATATGTGTCGAGCATCAGTGTCGGACCCCGTTCTGCATATATAATGACAGACCCGCCCATGTGCCCTTGTCTGCCCCTGTGTTCCGTGGACCGCCTCCGACAGGCGTGGTCTCTGTCTGTCTCTTTACTCTCTCACTGCTTGCCACCGATGCGACCGCACCCCATTGAAACTAAATGCGTGCCGCCCTGCCCTACTTGTCCCGCTAGAGCCATCGGAGGGCACTGCTCGGGTTGACCACTCCATTTCCATGTGCATCGCGCCAAGCCCTGCTTGCCTCCATTGTCGGATACATGGCCACTTTTCTTTCCCGGCAGCCCACGCCCTGCCCTCGTGCGCATGTCTGTCTCGGTCTCAACTTTTCTCTTCGAGCCGAGCGCCCCAGCTAGGAACTCCAGTCCCGCCGTTCCGATTTTTGTCCAAGCGCTGCTTTTCCCCCACCCCTCTCCTTCTTCTCTCCGTGGCAAAATCCGGGCGTAGGCTGCGAGCGCTGTCCCTCCGTGCTTCGCGCGTCCCCGTGGCTCCGCGTGGCACCAGCTGCTCCACGCGCAGTGCGCCCGTGCTAGGTGCGGCCGTGTCCCCGCTGCTTGTGCCAGCAGCGCCATCTCTTCCGCTCGCCCTTGGTCCCTCGCTGCCAGCACCGCCCGACCTCATGCACCGGTGCTCCTCCTTGCTGCGCCGTTGCTGGCCCTCCCCGCGGGAGCACGCGCAGCCCACGGCTCGCTCCAGACCGCAACCACGACGCGCCCGAGCTCTGTGTGCTCCGCTCCATCATCGTGCCCCGTGGCCATGCCGGTGTTCCACCCTTGGTGCCCTGCACGTCGGCACCCCGCTGTGGTCAGGCGCACGTGTCCCGGTCCACTTCGGACCATAGCCGTCGTCACTGCGCCCCTCCCACGCTGGCCCACACCCCTGTCGTGCCTCGCACGGGACCTGCGCAGCTCCGCCGCCATGGCCAGCCACCATCGTCGTGCCTGCCTCGGCCGTGCCGGAGCCACTGCTCCAGGTTCCTCCTCATCCACGCGTGCACTAGCGCCCCACCTCCTCCTCGGCGCCTGAGCCACCACGCCCTGGCGTTCCCGCCGTGTCCCACGGCTGGACCGCATCAGGCCGCCTCTGGCGAGACCGTGGCCACTGCCGTGCGCCCTGGCTCGCGTGGCCAGTGGGCCATGGGCTATCTTGGGCCACGCTGCGGGTGTCCGCAGGTGCGCCTCACCGCCGCGCAGCTCCCGCGCTGCTCCTCCGCCGCCGCCGGGCCGCTGGTAGCCGGCCGGCGAAACCGGCCCGACGCCCCTCCTAGCTCCTCAACTCGTCCCTTCGAAGAAGACATTGCGAGGGGTATGAATCCAAGTCGAGTTTTTATACGGGGACCTTTCTACGAAATACGCGACCTAGATGAATAGTGCCAAGGATCTTGTGTCAATTAGAGGTTAACACAGGGGCGTTTTTGCAAAATGGGGCGGCCACCACGCCGTGCTGGGCCGGCCTGCCATCGCGTCTGGGCCGCGCCTGCGCCACGCTTAGGCCTGCTGGCTGGGCAGTTTCGGCCGCGCCTGTGGGCCACAGCCTGGGCTGTCGGCCGCGCACTGCTTGGGCCGCCCGCGCCTACGCGCGCCTGCCGCTGGACTGCCTCACCTCTGGGCCTGGCCGGACGGGCCGTTGGGCCGGCTGATGGCCGTTGGCCTTTTTTATTTCTAAAACGATTAGCTAATTTAGCTTGGGAACAAATTGGTAAAATCAATATAAAATTATGTAACTGTCCATAAATAGTGAAACCAGTTTTGTTAGTCTCCTAAAATTAGGATCTAACTATTAGTATATTTTGTTCACATGGTTCGCTAATATTTTTGGGAGCAATATAATTAATCTAAAATACTTAATATTGAAAAATATAAACTTGTAGGAACTTTCATGGTAAATTGGTAATAGTAGTGGATCTGAAATCTTTACAGTAGGTTCCTAGCAATATTAGCTACTCACCATAATTTTTGTAGCTCTAGAATAATTAGTTGCTAGATAAATAATAATGTTCTATTGCGAATAAAGAAACAACTTGGGTTTATATAACTAAAATAATTGGGAAATAATGTCTTATCCGACAACATGGATATGTAGCCTAAGTACGGTCGTCGTTAGATCTAGCTTGTTAATGTGAGTGGCGTAAAGCGTATTTATACGAGTCACGATTGTAGTCAATTAATTATATCTTTGCATGACATTACATTGCATATCATAATAGGGACATCGATGGATCACGGAGTCATCGGGAGTTGCTGGAGGAATGGTGCTTTTGGAGATCATGTCGCCATGATGGAAAGCTAACTTCTAATTATATTTTACCCAGGCAAGCCCCGGTGCATAACCCCTACTTTCCACAGTTTAAATTATATTTGTGCATTAAGTTTTAAGGAGTTGAATGAAACCCACTTGCATATATATATCTTTATCCTATTAGTCTTACTAGTTCGATAAGATCGTGTAGATTGCTATGCTACAGGACTCTGGTAGAAGTCGAGTGATTGCCTGTCACTCGCGAGATATAGGAAATATGTTACTATATGATTATCACATGGAATATATAAAATGGTGGAAAAGAAAATGGTGACCGGGCAGGGATGTGGTTTGGGTATTGGTGGGTGTAAGAAGTTGTGTCGCCGTGGAGGCGGGTCATAGCTTGGTTACACCATTTTTCCCTATCTGGTCGGTTAAGGACCGATCGTTGCATATGACTCTGGGCAGGTCACAGACTTATTATCCCGAGCACATACTTGTGTATGGGCACTTGGAAAACTTGTTGCTCTCTTGTCGTGGATCCGGCTCTTTCCGGACCGACTATCAGGGTCTATTTTTGGTGGAGGAGGTCCTTGCACCGCACTGAGTCTAGGACTCAGGAGCAAGGGCTTAGAGTCCCAGTTTGGACGGGGACCTGGACACCTAGGACAGGAGAGTGATGGGTTGGTCCTGCTTGTGCCTGAGGTACAAGCGGGGCGTGTGTTTTCGGGGTACCCAGCTGGGGGCATTGATTCGCGAATCATTGGGCTATTCGGTACGGCTTGTCTATGGTTTAGCATCGTAGTAAGAACTGAAAGATGAAAGATGGAAGATGGACAAAGGAAATATGATTGCTTACCACCTGCTTGAAAGTAGCACAGGTGCTTACATAGAATGGTTAGTTAATGAACCAATGCGGCTATTAATAAAAATCAAATATAAGGACGCACACTTAGTAATGCTTCCTGCAAATGCAACCCACAAACCAGATAGCCTTGCATATCCTTGGAGTCGTTTCTTTTCTCCTATCGGGTAAGTCTTGCTGAGTACAATTGAGTACTCAGGGTTTTATTCCCCCTGTTGCAGGTGACAGGTGGATGCTAGAGCTGACCTTTGTGTGTGGATTCCTCCTGGTGGGCTCAGCGAGGATTTACTTGACACTACGATCATAGTTATTATTTATAACTCTCACCAAATGCTTTTATAAATGGAAGTTTAATAATCTATTGTCGTAGTTTATATATCAATACTTCATCATGTCATTAATAGAGGTTTATTTCCGCTGTAACTCTGATCACATGTTTATATTCCGCTGTTCAATTAAATTGTTTACAACTCTGATAATATGATTTCATTCCGCTATTATATTAATAGATATTATACTCTGACATTGTATTAAAAGTGATGTAAGAAATGGTTACAAATGATGTAAGTTTTATTCTCTCATTTGTGATCTTGATGGCAAAAATGTGGATTTTCGGATTCTCCCCTGGGGTGTGTCCGATGGAACCGAGTAATTTAGTGTTCTCTCTCGAGTGCTTAGTGTCTAATGGAAGACAAGCACTCCTATGAGGCATTAGATTAGGCAGTTCTACCACAACATGGCACCTGGCATGTCATCTACAAGCTCCTCAGTGCAGTCGGGGTCATGCTCCTCAGTCTGTGGCTCCTTCAGGTCTATCAAACGAGACATATAGCAGCGATAAGCGACTCCTATAGATGATCACAAAGAAGTAATAGAAATTCAAAAGATCCAAATGCACTCAAACACAAGCCTATGATGTAGAGCTCATTTTTAGAAAAATTTGGGCACTGGTTTCAAATTTTTCTGAGGTCATATGAATTTTCCAGCTTTAATTATTTTCTCAAAAGAAGAAAATGGAAATTTGAACAGTAAAGGACACGTGGCGCATTCTGATTGGGCAAGGCAGTTATGGTCACTGATAGGTGGGACCCACAATCAACAGTGACTAACAAGTGGGGCTAGGTCAATAGTCAGTGTTGATTGGTCAATGGTCAATGTTGATTGGGCTTGATTGGGCCCAATGGGCCAGGTTGTGATGGTCTGGGCCGGGCCGGCCTGGACAAGTGTAAATTGGCCAGGCCATCCATGTGGCTCTAGTGGGCTGCTATTAGGCCTACGCCTATGGGCGTAGTTCATGGTGGTCCACCTGGTGCAGTTCCATCGTCCACATACTAGGTCCATGGTGGACCCATCCACCTCTCTCCTTTTATTGGCTCATGGGGCACCAGGTGCAGCGAGAGGCACCATAGGGCGCTCGGCCTCCTCTGCTCACGTACGCCGGTGATGAGGTCACCCGGAGGTGGTTGGTGGCTGGTCGGCGGTGATGCTATGGACTCATGAGGGCTCCTAAGCACTAGCACGCGTACGGTGGGGTACTAAAAGTGGCTCCTTGGCAGTCGGCAAGGGCTACCAATGGTGCTCGGTGGTAGGGCGAGCTTGGTGGTGCAGCAGCGGTGTGGTAAGCTCATGAGGCGTGCTCGGTAAGACTGTCATGGCTCTCCCGAGTGGCCTTGGCTCTCCAGCAAGGATGGCTAGGGCAAGGGCTATGTCTTCATGGCCTACCAACGATGGCTAGGATAGCGGTGGCACAGTTAGGATGGTGGGTTCCTACGGCACGTCGAGATGGCTCTAGCGAGCTTCGCTAGCTCCTTCGCATTTAAGCAATGCATTAGTGGCCTCAATTGGAATGACCGAGGTGGGCAATGGCGGCAGTGGCATGGCGATAAGGGCGAATGGCGGTGAGGTAGCCATGGCTATAGCATGGGCCAAAAGTGGCCCTTTTCCTTCGATTGGGGTCATGGGAAGGCGACAAATCTGGTCGGTGAGGACCATAAGCCATGACAGAGTCTGTACCATGGCAAGGCATGTGATGGAGCTCCGGTGAGCTAGCAGCCATGGTGAACTAGGGCAAAACATGGGCTTTGTGCTCATCCATCTACATAGTGAGGTGTGCGGGGTCAAGGCAAAACTCAACGTCCTGGTCTTGTCTTGTGAGGCAGCCGAAGTTGATCGGAATGGTCACGACATGGCAGTGGCACGAGCGCGTGGCCACACTAGTGTTGTAAGGTGACCAATAGTCCTCAGGGCTCCTCTTCTCCTCCCATCTAGTGAGTGACGTGTTCCTCAATGAGGCAAGGCTTGTCGAGTTGGGCTTCCTACCTTTACCGACTCAGTGATGGCAGAACGGCTCCGCCTTAGCCATGCTCTAGCCATGGCGAGTGCACATGGTGCGCTTGTAGGACATTGGCATTCTTGAGTGCTAGTGGCTCGGCAAGGCTAGGCCCTGGCTCGTGTGTGTGTGTGTGTGCATGTGGTGCTCTACAACGGCAAAAAGGGTGGCCTTTAGCCCTCCCAAGGGGGAGAACACGGCGACGGACATGGTGATAGTGTGGGATGGCGAGTAGAGGGACCAGTAGGGCTCATCATGGGGCTTGAGGTAGTAGGCTAGCTATGTAGAGGCGAGTTGTGGCTGTGATGAGGTGAAGCAGTGCCGTGCCGAACCGCTATGGCAAGGAAGACAATTAGGGTGCCGTCTTCTCCTACAGCGGTGGCTCTTCGATGGTAGCGGCACGGTCATCCTCCTTCTCCTCTCCTGCTCCATTCTCCTTCCCTTCTCTTAGTCTTGGCATGTAGTTGGTGAAGCCACTAGTGGCGGCGGGGTGGATAGGGGGAGGCTAGGGCATCGGCTCAGGGCTTTTATAGCCCGAGCTCGGACATGGCGGCGACAGACGGTGGATGGAGGGAAAGGGGTATGTGGACGGCGGATATGGCCTCTAGGCTAGGGTTCGATGCTCGGCGCAGGATCATGGGTGGTTGGGTGCTCCCAATTTTGAACGTTGTTCATTCAAAAAGTGGATAGGGCGATGTCATGGTGCGGGGCCACGGCGGGCATCAGTAGTAGCATGGTGCGGCTGGGAGAGTGTAACACTCCGGGTGTTAGTCATGAGTTAAGCAACGAAGTTGGACTTAAGTAGGATATGTCAAGCAATTATTATAATCTCTAGTTCATAATCTGGAAGTAATGATGAAGGTATTGAGGTCAAACCTATGAAAATGAGCCCCAACTTGGACTCGGACAATACACTTTGCTTACATGCAGACCGTTGTTAAGATTACACAAGAGTAATGTTAAACATACTTGTTTCATGTACATTACATCAACATGCATCCATCTTGACTAGTGGAAAAGTTCATGAAGTTTAGAGCCAAGAAGTCACATGTAATGATAAGTTATAATCTTACTTAAAGTGCACTATTTTGTGAATGAGAACATGTGGTGTCAACCAAACCTCGCAACCCTACTCAAACAACTCTATTTAAACTCATGAATAAAAGTTATCAAGGGTTCATGTTGAGCAAATGTCAAGAAAATGCTTCTAAATGTGGGAAATAGCTAAAATTATCTTTTTCATGATATGGTGTTGACCTATGTTGACCAACTAATTTCATTGCTTGCACGGAGTTGGACCTTAAATAAAAGTTGAAGTTTGAATGGAGTACAACAAACTTTATTTTTGTATGAAGCCCTGATTCAACTCCTAAGTAGCTCAAATAGTGGTCTCAAGTTTGAATGCAGTGCTGTTTTGGCCCCTCTGAAATATTTCTAAGTCCCTGATTGACAACAGTGAGTTGACATGTTTGTGAATTTTTATATTCTAAATTTGTGTGATAGATCGATTGGATTCCTTACTATGAGTTGGAGTACACTATGTGGAGGAAACAACTAAACAAGTCTCATCATTTTTGGAGCTCATTTGGATGTTCAAATTGAATTTTAGAAATAGAACCTCACACTGTTCGATCCCTGTTTGGACTGAATGTCTGAACCATGAATTTCAGTTTCGGGTACTCATCTTTGGAGCTTTGTATCTTGCAATCCAAGCTGAACCAGTCCATGATCCTTTAACCAAAGTTATAGAGCAAGATGTGTACAACAAACTATGTTTAAGAGTCAAGAGCTAGTTGGGTCCCTAACTTAGTCAAACTAAGGCCTCAAAACTAAACTCAGTGTTGGTTTGGATCTCAAAATTTTGGCTAAGTCTGAGATTACAATGTTTATGATGATTAGCATCTCATGTTCTCGTGTTTTCATTAAGCAACTTGAGTTGACCCAAAAATAAAAGTTGGAGTTTTTACTAAGGAGATTAACTTGGAAAAGTTTGGAGCAAGTTTGACTCAGGTTGGACCGAGTTTTGATCTTTGCCTTTAATCCTTGTCAAGTCGTTGATACTGCCTCATTGGAGCCGCCTTATCCATTAATCCAAAACTCTAATGTATGTGCACTCTTAATAGAAGTGGGAGAGTGGTCTGAGGTCAACAACTTCCATAATTGCTCCCAGGACCGAATATGCTTCAAAGGTGCTAAAAAGGGGGATCCAAAGCGCATACTCCAATGCCCGCGACCTATTCACCGTAATGTCCACGCGCCCTCCATGCGTCGACCATGCCCCCACCATTGCCAAACACTGCTGCGACATGCGCCTGCCTCCCTACTGTGCCTCTATGCCCTCCAAAAGTGGATGTCCAAGCTCCCTCTCTCCCCCACTCACTCGCCCTCGCCTCTGCTCGCTCGCTTCCTCGCTCTACGCCAGAGCGCGGATGCGCCCGCCATTGCTAGCAAGCCAAGCTCCATGGTTGCTGCTCATCAAGCCTCCCCATCCTTAGTCGAGTGTGGCTCTGGCCCCCTTGCACCCCACCTCACCATCCTCTATCCACGTTGCCCCTCCTCCACCGTCCATCGCCGAGCAGCAGCCACCATCAGAGCTATGCCACTGGTGCCACGCGGCCAGGACATCCTGGCCTACCTTGGGCAAAGCCAGGTAGCCCTGTGGGTGTTCTTAGGCCCTTGGGTGCTCCCTACCACTGCTGGCCCCTACTGCCCAAGGCCGGCCGTCCTCGCCACCATCCCCTCTACTCTGCTCATGAAGAGGAAGACGAGGGGCCTCATGCTCAAATAGGAAGAAAGGGAAGGGCCTAACTATGAACCCTAGACTCATTTGAATTGTACCTATAAGGACCTTTTCAATGTAATTCATTTTCGTGGAAGTTCAGGGGCCTCGGTGCAAATGTGTTTTCCTTTATTGCTTTTATTTGGCTAAAACTTTGAAAAATCATAATAAATAATAGAAAAATTGTAAAATAGCAAATCAAAACTTTTTGGAATCCTTGAGAGTAGATATATCCAATGGAGTCATAATATGATATGTGTTAGTATAAGGTTTTTTCTGTTTTTATTTATCTATGTTAATTAGGGTTTTCTAGGAATAAATTCATATCTAAAGTTGGGTGCTCCAATTGATGTGAAATTTTTATGGTAGGCTACTGATGCTATGTGTGTGCTGTGATAAAAATTTCATGGTCATTAGATGTAGTATGATTGAGTTATTGAATTAACTGGTTTAATGCTTGATAAATGGTTTTAAATGGCTTATAAATAATTTATATGTGCAAAAATGTGAAATGTGGTTCCTTTGCCCTTGCATGGTTATATTGTGACCTGAGGAACCCTAATATGGCTATATATTTATAGAAAATAATGGTCTTTAGATTTATCTTGTTCTCACATGTTTATTAATAATTAAGATTTGTCTTTTTCATAGCAATTAAATTATAAAACCAGAGCATATGAAATTTGTGCATTAGCCATGTTTTGATAACATCTACCACTCGTAAAAGTCTCAGCCCCAAACTAGTTGTTCTCATATAGTACTAAAAATAATACATATGTTGCATTATTAATGTAGAGAATGAATGTGATTCCAAGATGTTTGGGGTAGCATATATGCCAAGAATATGTTGGTTTGTAGAAACTAAATGATAGATGAACTCAGCATGCCTCTGTTGTTATGGCTTCATGTACAGTTTTGTGGTGGTGACATGTTCGTGATGCAAATAATGTTTTCTATAGATATGTTGAATACAAAAGTTGTAGATAATTTCTTTATCTTTCTTGTCCTAAGAGTTCATGATTTTAGGCCTGATTGTTTTGGAGTTATAGATTTTACAAGTTTGCTGTCAGGTTTTGCATGTCCTCTAGATAGATCTGAATGATTGTATTGTTTGGCTTATTTAAATATGGAATCATGTATTTTTGATAATATGAGAGTTGTAGTGCTTTTCCTAAGCTTTCTAAAATGTCTAAGATCACTTCTTTTGGTGGTCTAGAACTCTAGTTATTGCTGTTCAAAGTGGAACGGCAGATTCTATCTAAATCTAGATAGAGATACTTTATTGGTGTTGTTTAACCTTGTTTGCTATAGAATCATCTTAAGATGATAATACGAAAGTTATATATAACATAATAAGCTTTCTATAAAGTTAAGGATCATGCTTGTTGGATGAATATAACTTGTGATATGCATTTCTGAATTTAATATCAGTTTTCTGTCCTTAGTTGTATAAGCTCTGCTTCATGATGTATTTTGGCCATGTTATTTGTTGAATTAGCTTTTGGTGTTAATAACAAAGTTTTAGATAATTTCATTATATTTCCATAAAGTCTAGGATCACCCTTTTTGGAGGCTTATAACTCTAGTTATGGTTAAATTGAATGGCTGCAATGTTGTTGTCCAGATTTTGTGCATATACTTGAAGTTTATTGCTTTGCTTGATCTTGATTGTGTGATGGCTAAGATTAGTTGGTGCTAGATGATTGCTTAAAGTGGCTTAACTTTAGTGCCTCATTGGTGAATGCTTGGTGTTATTTTTCTTTTACCTTACCATGATGGGTTTGTGCAATAATTAGTTAAATGACTTGCTTTCTAAGTAATTATGTCTTGAGGTGTAACCTTATGCTTATCTTGAATGCTTTTATATGATACATCTCATATTGCCATTCTTCACATTCATGCACTTGCATTGTCGCATCTCATCTCGGTATGCTAGATGCACCACATGAAGGACATGATGTTGGAGCCGAACCCGAAGATGGAGTTTGGTGAATCCATCTAGAAGACGAAAGGACTAAGCAAGTGCCGAGATGAGAGATGCTCACCAAACAAGTGTCGTCTAACAAACACTAACCTAGTGTTGGATCCTAGGCAAGCCTTGGAGCATTTTAAGCCTCCCATGCTTTACAAAATATCACTTGAGTCCTTTATGTTTGATGCATTAGGTTATCAGAGTTGATTGAAAACACTTGATGCATAGAACTACCTTGTCTAGATACATATACCTTTAACCCTGTGTAGGTCTAGGATCAAATATATGCTTAGCCATGCTTAGACCGGTAGAAGTCAGGTGATTTCCTGTCACCTGCGAGATATAGGTGGATACTGAAGCACGATTGGCTATATTTGCTATCGTGGAAAAGAACCATGGGATAATGTAACTGAAGGCCAGGCGAAGTCTATGTGCAGGTTGACTCATGTGATTCTGTCTATGCCGATTAAGGACCATACCATTATTGGCACTTTTGTTGAGATTGAACGCATGCCACTCACTGAGCTAGCAGGATAACTCGTTCCGACCGTGAAGCCGAGTAGCTCAACTTAGATCAGGCCCCGTTCTGTTAGAGTGCGCACTCTAAATGGTAGTAAGGGTGTATGGGGAGCCAGACATGAGCCCAAGGGTAGGGTAGTCCTGATCATCCTGGTAGCTAGTTGTCCCTAATTGTGCGGCACTAGTTGAACCCGTGAAATGTGTACCTGAGTTATACCAAAGGTGACCTAAGGTGACCGTTGATCTGCTCTACTTGGGTTTATGTTAGGAATAAATTCCCAGCTGGTTGAAATCAATTTGAATCACCATCTCTCCCAGACAGTGAGAAACTTGACTAGCCCCAATATCATAGTAATTGGATTATGTAATATGATGGTTATGATGAACACAAAATTATTACACCGGCTATGGTTACTATTGCATGTTACTAAATGATATACCACATGTTTGGCACATGTTAGTTGCTAATCTAGAGATGAATAGCTATAATTAACTTGATGACTGAATTATAAAATGTATAGCTGAATTAGTGGCTTTTTATGCAAAATGTTGTCAAGCTAGCTCCACTTATAAAGCCTTGCATGATCCTTGGAGTCATTTTATTTTTGGTTTATGACGGGTAAGTCTAGCTGAGTACATTCGAGTTCTTAGGGTTTATCCCACCATGTTGCAGGTGATGTTTTGGCCTGCTAAAGATGGTGGCTAACCTCCGGTGGGCTCAGTGACTCTATATTTATTTCTCATCTATATGCTTTTGTTAGAGGATGTCACTTATGCTAGCAATGTATTTGGAACTTATATTAATGTAATCATTTGAAAGCTATGTTGTTTTCCCTTAACCGATTTTGAAACCCAAACTTATACTATTATTTGTGAACCTATTTGTAATATTATTTCCATTGCAACTCTGTGTATTTGTTTAATCATGCGATTTTGGTTGTGATGTTGATTTACCGAGGTCCTTCGTGACACTCGGTGGACTACCAAGTTTATATAAGTAAAAGTATGTGTGCGTCAACGTGTTAAACGGGGACAGCCATACTTGATCTTGTATAAATTGGGCGGTTCTATCATAGAGAGGATGCGTATGCCACGGATCATGGACATGGCATCCATCCGTGCATCGACGCCCAATGGATCGAGGGCAAGTGGCTGTGATGTGTGGGTGCGGCCTCGAATGCCCACACCGATGAGGTGCTCTGCTCGACGGTGAGAAAAGTAGAGGAGGGAGAGAGCGAAGGGGATGACAAGCGGGGTCTAGTTGTCAGCGGCAGGGGAAAGGCAATGTGGGCACAGGCGCGGCGTGGTGACAAGCCACTCTAAGCTAGCTTGGCCATGCATAGGGGCTGGCGCACGAGTGCGGGAGCGAGGCGCGGTGCTGGGCCATGGTGGGTGAAGCAGGTCAACGTTGTGTGGGCGCGTGAGTGGGCTGACAATGGTGCGCACAGGTTGTTGCTGCTGCTAGGCTTCTTTCTCCTTTCTTTTTCTTCTCCTTTCCCAATTCCTTTTCTATTTTCTATTTCTATTTTCTCACTACACCTAGGGCACCTATGCATGTATATATGTGTTGCCAACATATATACTTCCTAGTGGGGTCTACTCACTGTTCGCCTAAACGGTTGTTTAGCCCGTTTAAACACCGTGTAAACGCTACACGGTGGTGCACCATTTCCGTTTAATCACCCATTTACCCCGTTTAATTGGTCGTTTAGCCCGTTTAATGGGACGTTTTGCCCGAATAATGGCTAAACGGTAGGTGACCGACTGTTTACCGTTTAGTGTTTAGGAAAACATTGGGTCTACTAGAGATCATCTAGGGCTTTAGGGTCCAAGCCAAGGGTTGGCAACACTCACACAATAATTTGTTGAGAGGTTTAATTGATTTTATTGCATCACATAAAATCATGAAGAAGCAACTCACATGTGGAATTAAAATGCAACAATGCTCAACCATGCTAACTTGGGTTGTACTTGTGCAACTACATGGGTAGTTTCCTAGTATGCACACTCACCATGCATGGGCTTTGTTGGAAAAAATTAAGTTCTGATTTTTGGGTTATTGGAAAACTGGGTTGTTAGAGGAAAGACATCTATGCGCTTTCTACACTCCGGTGAACACGTCTGAGCTATCGATTGAAAGGGTTGGGGCTTTGCGCATGCTTGGCCACGGCCATGGTAGACGACGGCGTGGAGCACAGCGGTGCAACAGCGGGCCGGTTGCTTGGATGTGGTAGGGATTAGGCTAAGGGCTTAGGCGGCATGAGTGGCTCACCACAATGTCGATGCGCTGCTTGGATGAGTCAGATCTAAGGTAGAGATGTGCTATCGGCGGTGATGGCGAATGTGGCGTCGTGGTAGTGTTCCGATGAATCCTATGCGGTAGAGATAAAAAGGGAAAGTCGATGAGCAACACAACATCATAAGGAATCCAAAACACTAAGATATGCTACAAAAGCTGCTCTGGATTGGACTTTACATGGTGAGGTCGAGCTCGGCAGCCTTGGCGAGCTGCCGCGGCGAGAACGGTGCGCGCGGGTGATTTCAATGAAGAAAGGTGACGCGAGTGGGTTGGGAAGAAGCGTGAGGATGGGGCAGAGCTGTGTGAGGAAGGAATTGGTGAGGCAGAGTGGCCATGGCCAATTTTGCCAGTGAGTGGAGCCTCCTAGCGGCGGAACAGAGAGGGAAGAAAGGAGAGGTGGTAGTCAGCGTCTCATAAAAAAGATGGGGATGGTTCTTCAGCGTCGCTAGCACCTGCTCAAGCATGAGACGCAAGCTGCTGCGTGCCAACGCACGCGAGGGTAGTGGAGGAGGTCAGCACATCAACGACAAGCAGCTGCTAGCACCTGCTTGTCGATGACATAGAAATGACTAACAAAAGCAACTTCTTCTCTGCCTTTCTCCTGATTCCAAACAAAAGCTTGATGAATTCCATCAACAAGAGTTGTTCATCCATCCTTGATCTCCATCTTTGCTTAAGGAACCCAACCTAAAAGATCAAGGGTTTTGAATATTTTTAGTTTTGAAGTCAGGTACAATGAAACTAAAACAAAATTCAGTTTCAGGGTTTTGGAAATTGTTTTTGAGTATCAAACTTTGGCATTTAATTAATGGTCAAACAATGATCAAACAAAACAACCAATTGCTCATTACCAAAGCTCAAACATCATACCAAGCAATAGAACAAAATTTGGACAAGTTTTATTTGTGAAAAATCCACTTAATAAATCTCCAAAGTTTCAACTTATTAATAGGTATGGCTAAGTGTGGAGCCAAAGTTCAACTTATTACCAAAGTTCAAAGTATGCTTAGGGACTTAGCCATAAAAATGACTAAGTGTGGAGCCAGCATTAATTCAAGTTTTGGAGCTAAATTTTAACATGTTTGATTTGAAAACTCAAACCAACTTTTGTTCTATATCATAGAGCATACTTTGAACTACAAAGTTTATTTTAACCAAATTTAATTGTTTAACAAACTTTACATATATAAATTCACAAAATATCTTAATCACTAATATTAATAACATTTCATGTAACAAAAGAAACACCATATATGGAACATATGAATGCAACAATTGAAACTTAGAATGCACAAATGACATGACCCTTAGTGATTATGCTTGATGATGCTTATGATCAAGTTTTAACTGCTTTTTAACATCTGGGATGTTACACATGAGGCCTAGGAATTTTCCTCCGTGTCTTTCCCTCCATATCCACAACAAGCATCAGAGAGTACCCCATAATGTGCAGACAACCGTTAAGAAACACAGTTGCTAATTTTGAATGTATCACATCACCAATGTTCTAGCCCCATTTAGATTCCGTATAGATCCATTCTGAAAGTTTCAGCTGAGTAGATCTCCACACCTAGGCACTCAGCATCCTCCTCCACAAATTCAATCACATGGAAGAGCGAGGAGGCTATCGGATCGAACCCTAATCGAGCCTGACCAACAGCATGGATGCTAGGCAGTAGTACCTGCAAAATCTTGGTTGCTAGATTGTAGATGACATAGCAGGATCTAGCAGCCTCAATGCATAAGCATAGGATGAGGCCATTGTAGCAATCTAAGACAGCTACCCTGTCATTGAGGAAGGGCAAGAAGGACAAGTCGGGGTGTTCACCGATGAAGTTTCTCTTGCCGTTCTTGCTATCGTAGGCCGACCATAGTCTGGGGTACAACCTTATGGTTGTTAGAGATGAGGTAGTTCTAAGAGCGAGAGACACATTTGTAGCAGAATAAGGAGAGAGCAAGGAGGCCATGGAGGACCTCGAGAATGACATCCTCATGAGGCTGGCTAGTGCATTCATGTTGTTGGGGGGCTCCTCCATTTTGAAGAGCCTATGATCATCAGTGTGCAGTAGGATGAGAGCTTCCTTCCTAATGAGATCACTAAAGAGGAAAATAATTCGACAAAGATCCATCAGTGAAGTGTGAAAGCATTACCCTTGCCTTTGGATCTGGCAGCAGCACAGAGTGAGGCATGCAATGGTTCACACAAATTGTGAGAGGAACAATGTGCCAACCTTGAAGATGGAGAAGTGGAAGTAAAGGTGATGCAACTATGTTATGGGTAGTAGTTGGGAAATAACTCACACTAAATTTACTACCGCCAGTGCACCAAATGGTCATGTAGGGCCGGCGGCCATAATGCCTATCCCAGTCGGCTCAGCTTTTATATGACAGAGAAAATACATTTACCACATCTATTGTTAACCCATGGGTGATAGAAGTTTCAACTACCATTTTTCTTCCTTAGGAGGCCTCACTATTTGTCCAACCGGCGGTGGAACTATAACACCATCGCTTCTATCGCTATGGTAGTGAAAGTGACGACAATGGTATATCAATCAATAGTAGTGTGGACTTAGAGTCCTTGTCACTAGGGGTCGATTGCAAGAGGTCATAGATGGACTCTAGATCCCATTCCATCATCCCCACAAACCTAGAGAGGTTGGGCATCATCGAACAGCAATCACGCCTGGTTCACTCTTGTTCGAAGATCATGGCGGCATCCCTCAATCCTAAGGGCAGTGCGATGCAGGGGTCCTAGAATTTGGCCTCTAGTGGCATGGGCTCGCCCCATGAAAGCTAGGCAAAGGTGTTGGCCAGCACATAGAAAATGTGTTGGCTTTGTTTTGGCTCGGGGTTCATCTTGAGGTAGGCGTCAATCCTACGTGCTAGCGCATCAGAGTCGATGATCGAAGGACCGACATAGGCTAGTCTGAGGTTGAGCGTTGGGGTGTGCAATGGTGTTGTATCCCCTTCATGGAGGGTAGCTGACCTAGGTGGTTGGCTATGAAGTCTAGGTCCCTAAAGCAAAGCGCTTGGTCATGGAGAAGACTGAAAGCGAGCATTGGCCCATTAGCGTCGGTGAACTCAAGGCTTCCAAAGCGGATGCGGCCATCAGGGGCCGCACCAAGAGCGAGTCCGACATAGGTGCAGGGAGCAATCACTTCCTTCTTGACAAGGAGAGTGCATAACTATCCCCTACCTGGCACGCTAAATGTTGGTGTTTTGTCAACCAACAAGTGAATTTATACGTGTGTCGTGCTGCTCTACAAAGACAATGGTAGCATCCAAAGACACAAGGAATTATACTGGCTCAGGTCGGAGCCCTACGTCCAGTCTTAGAGATAGTTTGAGTGCATGTTCCTTGGTTGAATGCTCTGAAGTTCTTACAATGGGGTATGCATGAAGGGAGAAAGAGGTAGGAGAGTGGAGAGGGACTGTCTGAATGAAGTCTTGAGAGTCCGTCCCCTTGGAAGGGAGCCCTAGCTGTCCTTATATAGAGTCCGTCCCCTTGGAAGGGAGCCCTAGCTATCCTTATATAGAGTTTGGGGCTAAGCTACATGTAGAGAGATAGCTGTCCTTATATTAGTGGTTGCGAGCCTAAGGGAGGGGAAACTAGCTATAACAGAACCATCTAATTTATAAGAGCACAAGTACAATGGCAGCCACAGATCGGTCGCACTTTCATACTTGAGCCCATATAAACCCAGTAGTCCGTTGAGTATAACAAAGGGTCTCGATTCATCGCCAACATACAACCAAGAGCATACATGATTCAACATACATGCCACATGTTACATAAAGTTCACAAATACATTGCCATACATCAGAGTACGATTAAAGTTATTACAACTCAAGTTCCAAATAAGGTAGTAGTAGAAGCAAAGTAGTTTTAAAACCAACATATCACACCATTGTTTAATACAGGCCAGTTCATGATCACCACCCACAAAAGCATCATAGATAAGATATATAAGTAGAAGCACCTTGCCAGGGGCCTACTCCTCATCTATAGCGGGACAGAAGCAATTCTTACAGTAGCCGTGATACACGATATTATCTACAACAAGTGGGAAATAAACCCTAAGTACACGAAAGTACTAAGCTAGACTTTCCTATCATAAACCAAAATTAAAGTGACTCCAAGGATCATACAAGGCTTTATAAGTGGAGCTAGCTTGATAACATTTTACATAAAAAGCCACTAATTCAGCTATACATTTTATAATTCGGTCATCAAGTTAATTATAGTTATTCATCTCTAGATTAGCAACTAACCTATGCCAAATATGTGATATATCATTTAGTAGCATAACAATAGTTACCATAGCTGGTGTAAGATTTTCATATTCATTAGAACTATCATATTCCATAATCCAATTACTACGATGAAGAAGCTCTGTCAAGTTTCTCACAATCTAGGAGAGACAGCTACTCAAATCGATTGCAACCAACTGGGCAGTATTCCTAACGCAAACCTAGGTAGACTAGATCAACGGTCGCCTTAGGTCACCTTTGGTAGAACTTAGGTCTAATTCGCGGGTTCGATCAGCGCCGCACCCTTAGGGACACTAATGGATGCCAGGTCAATCAGGACTCTAACCTACCCTTGGGCTCACACTGGCTCCCTGCACATCCTTACTACCTCCACTATGCACACTCTAATAGAACAAGGCCTAGCTTGAGTTGAGCTACTCAGCTTCGTGGTCAGAATGAGTTATCCAGCCAGCTAAGTGAGAGTCATGCGTTCAAAATGACAAGAGGGCCTCCAACAATGCGGCCCTTAATTGGCATAGACGAAATCATATGAGTCAACCTACACATAGACTCTACCCGGCCTCTAGTTATATTATCTCATGGTTTTGTTCCACGATAGCAAATATAGCCAACCGTGCTCTGGTATCCACCTATATCTCGCAAGTGATAGGAAATCACTCGACTTCAATCGGTCTAAGCATTGCTAAGCATATATTCGATCCTAGACCTATATAGGGTTAAAGGTATATATATCTGGACAAGGTAGTTCTATGCATCAAGTGTTTCCAAATCAATTCTTACAACCTAATGCATCAAACATAAAGGACTCAAGTGATATTTTGTAAAACATAGGAGGCTTAATGTAACAACCCAGAAATCCACACACCAAAAATCATAACTACAAATTTTTTCTTAAAACTCCCATGTGATGATGAGTGACATAGTAGGAGCCAACCCTAAGAGCTGCATTAGGCATAACCCCAACCCAAGACAACACATAAGCATGGCATGTCATTTGTTGATTATGATTATTTGATTTTCTAACAAAATAAAATGTTGCATACAATGTTAACTTAAATTGTGATTTGGATTCTCATTGCTTTATGTTATGCTTAATAATTCCATAAAGTTATTATTAAACAAAATTCCCTAAACTCCAATGAACAAGTTACCTCAGTTTTGAATTCAAATTCTAAACCAAATTTGAAATTCAAACAATGGAAAAGAAAGCTAAAACAGAAAAAGAAAAAGGAAGAAGAAGGCCTCGCAGGCTCGGCCTACTTGGCCCACGCCGGCCAGCCAGCCTCAGCGCACGCACGCGGCCCAGCAAGCCGGCCCAGTAGGCTGCCCATGCCCGCGCGCCCGTCAGCCCCGCTAGCAGTCACTGCCACATTGGCCCCGCGCATCAGTTGCGCGCTGTTCACCCACGCGTCCCTCTCCCCTTGCCGCAGTCGCTGCCAGCGGACCCCGCCCGTCAGCCATCCCCTGCTCATCTTCCCCACGCCGCGCTCAACCGCCGCGCGACCAAGAGCTGACAGCAGTGGCAGGGGTAGGCCAGGGGTCATGCCCGGGGCATGGTCCTGTCTCCCCCTTGGCGTGTCGCCCATGCGACCTCCGTGCCAACCACCTCATGCCACAATGCCATTCGATGCCCACAGTGCATCACCAACCGTCCGCCCGTCCGCCGAAGATGGAGCTCGGAGCTCCAGCTATAAAGCCACGGCCTTGGTTGCCCTAGCACTCGTCCCGTTGCCCGCCGCCACCTCGGTGGCCATCCACTGCGCACCCAAACCAAGAGAGAGGAGGGAGAAGGGAAGGAAGAGTGGCAAACGCCAAAGCAGTTGTAGGAGGGGAGATCATCGGAGCCGGGAGCGACGCCGTCGTCTACATCACCAACGTGGTTTGGCACAGCACTGCACGGCTTCCATAGCTTCACGGCCTCGAATCGTCATAGCACCGCCATCCATTCTCCCATGCCACCTAAGGTGAGCCTTCCGGTCCCTCTCGCCGCTGGACCCTGCTATTTAGCCATGGCGCTCCATGCCTAGAGCGCATAGGCCAGTGCCTTGCCTCAGCCACTTGGAACACCTGCACCCACGCACACGTCTGTGACCACGCCGTTACCACCTTGTTGGAGCCCCGTAGCGACCCGCACGCCTCGCTATCATCACCGTTCGCCGTGGCCGCCGGGAAGCTCTACCGGCCACAGGAGAACCCGGAGCCTCGCCTTGAGCCTAGACGTCCCCGCTGTGTCCCCACGCATCCATAGAAGCATACACACCCCGCTGAGACGTTTCACCATGACCGTAGCCACCTCACTAACGCCGCCGTCGTGCTCAGAAGGGTGCCACCGTGGCCAAAGCCACCGGAGGCCCTGGAGGACCCCTCGACCTACCCAACATGCCCGCTAGTGCGTTGTGTCACCCACGCGTGCCACAGAACCGGCCTATGCCACAGCTCCGCGCCATTCCCGTACGCCGGTGGAGCTCAAGCCGCCGCTCACCGTGGCCAGCACCTTGGGAAGCTCTGACCGCCACTTTGACCCCACCGACGCAGTCGCCGTGGCCCGGGGAAGTTTTCCCCTCCCCAATCAGACACCAGTGCCACCGCAGGGACTCACAGCGAGCTCGCCACCGGCAAGAGCACCACCGCGGGAGAAACAGGGGACCTCCCCCTCGTTGGTCACCCGCGAGTGCACCCGGTGTACCTAGACCACGCCTGGGAGGCGACGGGTGGACTCGGTCCACCGTAGACCAGTCTGTGGTCCATGGACCAGCAGCAATTGGTCCACCGTAGACCGTAGCCGTGGACCACAGCCCAATACGAGCCCATAGCCATGACGTGGCCGCGTCACAGCGTGCCACATGTTCGGCCCAGCCCGGCCTAGACCGGCCCAACCCGAAGCCCAACCAGCCTAGTTCGGACCCGGCCCGTATTGACCGTTGACTGGTCAACGCTGACCGTTGACCTGGCCCCACCTGTCAGTGACACGAACACCCTAGACCCACACATCAGATGCTGACGTCATGATGAAATCACGTGGGACCCACTGTCAGAAGCCAGCACAGCCAAGGTGACATCACACTGACATCAGCTACTGACGTCAGTCATAGCCAGTGAGATGAGTCCTTCTCTTTCCTCCGTGAGAGAGTGTCGGTCGTAGCCAGGGCTACTGGAGCCTTGAGACAGTGCCGAGGAGGGAGTTGGCCTATCGACTGAGCGATGGTATGGTATGGTGATGGTGTGGAGATGGGGGTATGTCAATCCGAGGATCGAAACCTGGCTCTAGGGATGGGAATGGGTGGAATAGGTGTGGAGAATGGTGTTTAAAACTGGACAAACTATTACTATTTACTTGATATGCTATTGCATAGGAAACCCCAGCTTATAGGTTCACTTTGCTTATACCCACTTGCATCCAATTTCCACAAAGCAATGCTCATAGGGATGGGAGTGGCCAGTGCAAATCGTACTGATAAATTTTGGGCACACAGGTTCTGCTGAGGAGTATAGCTCCGAGGAGTTTGACGGATGAGGGGTTCAGTGCCTACTACTCGAGTTTGGCGATCTTATCTTCAAGCTGTTCTGAATGAATGCTACTTTTGATTCCTGCCAATGCGGCGATGTAATAAATTATGTAATTCCGCACTATTTGTACTCTGATATTATCGTTGTATGGATGTGATATTCGACTGGAATTTGGGTAATATGATCTACAACGATCTTATTACACTTCGACGCTGTGGATTTCCCTTCACAGAAATTAGGGGTCATTTCAGTTGGTATTAGAGCCATACTTGACCTTAGGACAAAACCCTTAGAAATGGACGATAGAATAGGACTGTGAACAGCCCTTCTTTCGGTTATATACCGACCCTGCATTTACTTTTATGCAAGGCTTATCTATTATTGACCTGCTAACACATGTCCCCTTAAAACATGCAGATGGCAACAAACGTCGACTGGCCGCCACTAGGACCGCTACCTCTGGACCACGCCAAGCTTACCTTTGACCTACGTGAGCTGGGGGTTTTGCACAGACCCTCTGCGAGTTCTCGTCACGTTAGGTGTCCCCGATGAGCTTGTCAAGGTCACCTGCACCGGGAAGCTAGCTAAGGAAGGAGGAATCGAAGGACCGATTGTCACCTCAGTGGAGTTCCCAGCTAGCACTACCTTACCTTCTGTCCTAGCTTTCACCGAGTTGGACTATAGAGGACACAGTCGAGGAGGGACTGCGAAGCTATCTCACACAAGGCACTTCGCATAGTGATGAGGGACCACTACGAGCACCTGAAGACGACTAGAGTTCCGTCTACTTCCCTAGGCCCTCGACCTCAGCCTTACCCCCAGTGAGCAGAGTTTCGCAGCAGGCAGAGTTATCCTTGCCGAGGAGGATAGATGCCTTCATGTCTCAGCCATTCACCTACTAGAGCAGGACAGGTACGTGACCCAGCTGGAGCAGAGGAGACGTCAGGACCAGGCCCTCAGGTGGGAGTACCAGGAGCGAGACTCGCAGAGAGCACAGGAGCGAAGCTAGTCTACTGAGGAAGTTGCCAAGCTGCAGGACGAGCTCAACCATCGTGAGGAGGACCACAGAGCCAAGGTCGCTGACTTATAGGACAAAGCAGCTAACCTAGGCAACAGGAACTGCTACCTCGACAGCAAGGTCTTGGAGTTGCAGAGTGAGTTGGACGATCAAGAAGGCTGAGTTCAACCGTAGAGGAGACAGAGAGAGATCCAAGGGGATTGATATGCTGAAGATCCAATCTCAGGAACAAGACCCTGACTCAGGAGCTGGAGGAGTTCAGGAAGAAGGCCAGTTCGCAACCAGGGTCACCTGATCGAGGCACTCAGGCAGACCGAAGTACCTACAGGACAAGTGTGAGAGGACCTGGCAGGCTTGGTAGAAGTCTGACAGGAAGCGCCTCAGGGAGATGAAGGGTATGTGGGATCAGCTACCCAAGGAGGTTCGCAGCAAGACGAAAGCCTAGAATAGAGGAGTTTGAGTTAGCCCTGACTCGCCTCAACCTAGATAGCCTGCCCTACCCTACCTAGAGCCAAGCCTACTAAGGAGCTCGCCGAGGCCTTGAAGTACGTGTCCTGACTTCACAAGTCTGACGAAGAGATCGAGATCGAGAACAGTCGTATCCCAGCTATGGTGTACGAGTTAGAGTAGATGACCCTGCATGGTCATGAGTCATGTCAGTAGCTTCCGTAAGTTGTACCCCATGATGTACCCCTTATGAGATGTATTATGAGACACTATGAGTAGAACGATTCTCGCACGTCTTCAAGTGTAGCTACTGGAGATGATGCTATGTAATAAAAACCATGTAATGAATGTTTTGGATCTTATTGCATCTTTATGAATCTTATTGCTTCTTTTGTAATGAGTGTTGGATAGCATAAATGTTTTTCTTTAAATCGTCAAAATCATGTAATCATATTGAATTATAAGCACTTATGACACAAGCACTAAACTCTCTATGATCCGTGTTGTAGATGCCGAACCGCCGTTCTAATCGCCTAATGAATCGAGGACGTGCGCCCACCCCTAAACAAGTTGAACCCAATGGGGGACGTGGTGGCAACAACCGTGGTCGTGGCCATGGCCATGGACATGGAGGGATACCTTTCCACCTGGAGAATACTCCACCGCCTGAGGGAGAACATTCCTCCACCACCACCACCTGAACCTGGCAGAAGTGATGGCACAACAGACCCAGCTTCTTGCAGCTCTTGTTGAAGGAGCAAACCGTCGCCAGGGAGGTCAGCAGAACGACTTCCAAAGGAAGCTAGAGGGATTTCTGAAGCTAAGGCCACCTACCTATGATGGCATCCGACCCTGACCCGCTTGTAGCCGATGACTGGCTCAAGGAAATGGAGAAGAAGCTTGACCTCACTACTTTCACCGATGATGAGTGTGTCAGAGCATGCCGCACACCAAGCTCATAGGTGCAGCACGCGCCTGGTGGGACAGTTTTAGTGATTCCCATGAGGACCCTGCCCACATCTCGTGGGATGAGTTCGCTGAAGCATTCACTGAGTATCACATTCCCAAGGGTATCATGGAGGACAAAGCCGAGGAGTTCCGCAACATCAAGATGGGAAAATACAGGGTGACTGAGTACACTACTTGTTTCACCAACCTTCTGCGCTATGCACCTTCTTATGTTGTGAACTCTGAGAAGGAGAAGCTGTACTATTACCGCAAGGGACTTAACCCGTACATCAAGCTGAAGTTTGGCGGTATTGAGAGCAACACATTGCGTGCTCTGGTGGATCGCTGCATCTAGATTGAGAAGGACCGTGCTGAAGCTAGGAGAAGAGTACAGGGAGAGGAAGCGTAAGCCTGAGGAGTCTCTCCGTGGTCGTGATCGCAAGAGGTTCCGCAGAGATGCACCATCCAGGGAACTGCTCTCACCATAACAGGGATGACAACCCAGGATCGAGTAGGGGAAGTGGAGGCTACACCACCAAATACTCCTAGCCCTGCTTAGGATTGTTACACCTGGGACCGTTATGCTCAGGACCGCAACAGTCAGGACCGCTTTCAACCGTCCTTGCACAGTGAATGAGCGCCCAGCACAGAACCGCTCCACACCAAGCACTAGAAACTGGAAGGCACCCGCATCAACCCCTACAGGCGGTACGCCTTTCACCTGCTTTGCTTGTGGCCAACCAGGTCACAAAGCCGCTGAGTGCCCTCAGAACTTAGCTGCACAGAAGTCTCAGTTCAAGGGATCAGCTACTCGTGGACTGTCTCAACCATCTGGACGATCGAGGAAGCACAAGCTGCCCCTGACTGTTGTGTACTGGTATGTTTTTAGTTAATGGCAATACTGCATCAGTTCTATTTGACTCTGGAGCAACTTGTTCTTACATATCATCCAAGTTTGCATGAGATCATGACCTATCTGTAACCCCACGTGAAGATCCTATCATCACCAGCTCACCTTTAGGAGACCTAAAGTGCACCCACATCTATAAGGGAGTGAGTCTTACCATTGAGGGTCTTATCTTTAGAGCCGACCTAACCCTGTACCTTCCACTAACCTAGATGTCATCTTAGGTATGGATTGGTTAACCATTCACCAAGGTATCATATCATGTTCACCTAGATATGTCCAAGCGACCCACCCATCAGGCCAAGTCCGTTAGATGTGAACCCCTAGTCTAGAAAGTCCACCTCTATCCTATGTGCCCTTAAAGCAAGATCAGAATCACGAAAAGAGGAGAAGACAGTTCATGATGTGCCAGTAGTCAGAGACTATCCTGATGTATTCCCTGAAGAATTACCGGGTCATGCCACCAGACCGTGATGTCGAGTTCATCATTGATCTGTTACCAGGAATAGGGACCCATTGCCAAGAGACCCTATCGCATGTCAGTTGATGAACTGACTGAGCTCAAGAAATAGCTTGATGAGCTCATCTCGAAGGGATATATCAGGCCCAGTGCTTCACCCTGGGGATCCCCCATTCTGTTTGTCAAGAAGAAGGATGGCTCAATGAGAATGTGCATTGATTACCGGAACTTGAACGCAGTCACCATCAAGAACAAGTACCCCCTAGCCAAGGATTGATGATCTGCTTGATCAGCTTCGAGGTGCAAAGTATTTCTCCAAGATTGATCTCAGATCAGGCTATCATCAGATGAAGATTCGAGAAAGTGATATCCCGAAGACTAGCTTTTGTGACTAGGTATGGACAGTTTGAGTTCACTGTGGTGTCCTTTGGACTCACGAATGCTCCCGCATACTTCATGAACATGATGAATAAGGTTTTCATGGATGAACTAGGATAAGTTCAGTGGTGGTATTCATTGATGACATCCTTGTCTATTCATCCACCGCTGAAGAACACGAACATCATCTGAGAACGGTGCTTGAGAAACTAGCCCAACATCAGCTATACGCAAAGTTAGCAAATGTGAGTTTTGGCTATAGGAAGTTGCCTTCTTAGGCCACGTACTATCAGCTGAGGGTGTCGTAGTTGATCCAGCCAAGATTGAAGCTATGAAAGAATGGGATCAACCCCGCAATGTGATAGAAATCAGAAGTTTCTTAGGATTGGCTGGATATTATCGCCGATTCATTGAGAACTTCTCCAAGATAGCCCGTCCAATGACCAATCTTCTGAAGAAGACCTAGGAGTTTGAATGGACGCCCGAGTGCGAACAAAGCTTCTAGGAATTGAAACAGAAGCTTACCACAACTCCTGTGCTAGCATTGCCTGACATTAGCAAAGATTTTGTGGTCTATTGTGATGCATCTCGTCAAGGACTCGGTTGTGTATTGATGCAAGATGGAAGAGTGATAGCTTATGCTTCTCGATAGTTGAAAGAACACGAGAACCGATACCCTACTCATGATCTAGAGTTAGCAGTAGTGGTGCATGCCTTGAAGATCTAGAGACACTACTTGATAGGCAACAAGTGTGACATCTACATCGATCACAAGAGCTTGAAGTACTTTTTCACTCAAGAAGATTTGAATATGAGGCAACGTCGATGGCTAGAGTTGATCAAGGACTATGACCTAGAAATTCACTATCATCCGAGAAAAGCTAATGTTGTCGCAGATGCTCTTAGTCGCAAGAGTTACTGTCACGCCTTGATCACTGAATCCATACCACCTGAGCTCAAAGAAGAGATTGATGATTTCCAACTAGAGATACTACCGCATGGCTTGCTGAATGAGCTCTGCATACAGTATGATCTCACAGATCGCATCCGTCAAGCTCAGAAAAGTTGTGAAGAGATTGAGTATCTCCGTGGTCTGATGAAACTAGGCTACAAGACCAACCACCAAGAAGATGAACAAGGAACCATCTGGTTCAAGAATAGAATCTGCGTTCCATCTGACCCAGTACTACGAGGGGAAATTCTATCAGAAGCTCACGATTCCAAATACTGTATTCACCCTGGAGGGTCAAAGATGTATCAAGACCTAAAGAAACACTTCTAGGTGGAAAGGCATGAAGACAGACATTGCAGGACATGTGGCAAGTTGTGACACCTGCAACAGAGTCAAGGCTGAACATCAAAGGCCTACAGGATTGCTAAAGCCTCTTGATGTTCCCGAGTGGAAATGGGAGAACATATCCATGGATTTCATAGTTGGATTACCCCGTTCACAGAAAGGCAATGATTCCATTGGGTGATTGTTGATCGCTTGACCAAGATTGCTCACTTTGTACCAGTAAATACCAAGACCAACACCGAGAAATTAGCGGATCTATATGTTGAGCATATTCTCAGATTGCATGGAGCTCCCTCTAGTATTGTATCCGATCGTGGCCCTCAGTTTGTGTCCCGATTCTAGGAAGCTCTGCACAAGTCTATTGGAACCAAACTTGATTTTAGTACCACTTATCACCCACAGACAGATGGATAGACAGAACGAGTAAATCAAATCTTAGAAGACATGCTTCGCGCTAGTGTACTGAATTATGGCTCTGATTGGGAGAAATGCCTACCCTATGCAGAGTTCTCTTACAACAACAGCTACCAAGCTAGTATCAAGATGTCGCCATTTGAAGCTCTATATGGCAGACCTTGTAAGACACCTTTGATGTGGTCCCAACTGAGAGAAAGATCATTCTTTGACTTCGCTAAGATTCAAGATGCAGAAGAAGGAGTTGCACAAGTGAAGGAGAATTTGAGAATTGCTCAAAGTCGATACAAGAGCTACGCTGACAAAAGAAGAAGAGAACTGGAGTTCAATGTGGGGGACTTCGTCTATCTCAAGGTATCCCCGCTACGTGGAACAGTCAGATTCCATGTGAAAGGCAAGCTTGCCCCTAGATTTGTTGGCCCATACAAGATTTGCAAGAGAATTGGAAAGCTCGCCTACAAACTTGAGTTACCTGAGGAATTGACGGGTGTACATCTCATATTTCATGTATCCCAGCTACACAAATGTTTGAGAGTACCCGAGGAAGCAGTCCCAATGGGTACACTTGACATTCAAGATACACTCGAGTATAAAGAGCATCCTATCAGAATTCTGGGCAGAGATACCAAAGAGACCCGTAGCAAGACTATTCCTATGTGCAAGGTTCAATGGAGTAATCATACTGAGAGAGAAGCAACATGGGAAAAAGAGTCTGACCTCCGGCTACAATATCCCTACCTCTTCGAAGGGTACGTTACGCTTTAATCTCGGGGACGAAATTCTGTTAAGGGGGTAGGACTATAACAACCCAGAAATCCACACACCAAAAATCACAACTACAAAATTTTTCTTAAAACTCCCATGTGATGATGAGTGACATAGTAGGAGCCAACCCTAAGAGCTGCATTAGGCATAACCCCAACCCAAGACAACACATAAGCATGGCATGTCATTTGTTGATTATGATTATTTGATTTTCTAACAAAATAAAATGTTGCATACAATGTTAACTTAAATTGTGATTTGGATTCTCATTGCTTTATGTTATGCTTAACAATTCCATAAAGTTATTATTAAACAAAATTCCCTAAACTCCAATGAACAAGTTACCTCAGTTTTGAATTCAAATTCTAAACCAAATTTGAAATTCAAACAATGGAAAAGAAAGGTAAAACAAAAAAAGAAAAAGGAAGAAGAAGGCCTCGTAGGCTCGGCCTACTCGACCCGCGCTGGCCAGCAGCCTCAGCGCATGCACGTGGCCCAGCAAGCCAGCCCAGTAGGCCACACGCCCGCGCGCCCGTCAGCCCCGCTAGCAGTCGCTGCCACATTGGCCCCGCGCGTCAGCTGCGCTATTCTCCCACGCGTCCCTCTCCCCTTCCGCAGTCGCTGCCAGCGGACCCGCCCATCAGCCATCCCCTGCTCATCTTCCCCATGCCGCGCTCAACTGCCGCGCGACCAAGAGCCGACAGCGATGGCAGGGGTGGGCCAGGGGTCATGCCCGGGGCATGGTCCTGTCTCCCCCTTGTCGTGTCACCCACGCGACCTCGCGCCAACCACCTCACGCCGCAATGCCGTTCGATGCCCATGGTGCATCACCAACCATGCGCCCATCCACTGAAGATGGAGCTCGGAGCTCCAGCTATAAAGCCACGGCCTCGGTTGCCCTAGCACTCATCCCGTTGCCCGCCGCCACCTCGGTGGCCATCCACTGCGCACCCGAACCAAGAGAGAGGAGGGAGAAGGGAAGGAAGAGCGGCAAACGCCGAAGCCGCTGTAGGAGGGGAGATCACCGGAGCCAAGAGCGACGCCGTCATCTACATCACCGACGCAGTTCGGCACAGCACTGCATGGCTTCCGTAGCTTCATGGCCTCGAATCATCATGGCACCGCCATCCATTCTCCCACGCCACCTAAGGTGAGCCTTCTGGTCCCTCTCACCGCCGGACCCTGCTGTTCGGCCATGGTGCTCCATGCCTAGAGCGCGTAGGCCAGTGCCTTGCCTTAGCCACTTGGAACACCCGCACCCACGCACACGTCTGTGACCACATCGTTACCACCTCGCTAGAGCCCCGTAACGACCCACGCGCCTCGCCGTCGTCACCGTTCGCCGTGGCCGCCAGGAAGCCCTACCGGCCACAGGAGAACCCGGAGCCTCACCTTGAGCTTGGACGTCACCGCTGCGTCCCCACGCATCCGTAGAAGCATACACGCCCCGCCAAGATGTTTCACCATGACCGTAGCCACCTCACCGACGCTACTGTCATGCTCGGAAGGGCGCCGCCGTGGCCAAAGCCACCGGAGGCCCTAGAGGACCCCTCGACCTGCCCAACATGCCCGCTGGTGCGTTGTGTCGCCCACACGCGCCACAGAACTGGTCTATGCCGCAGCTCCACGCCATTCCCACACGCCGGTGGAGCTCAAGCCACCGCTCACCGTGGCCAGCACCTTGGGAAGCTCTGGCCGCCACTTTGACCCCACCGACACAGTCGGCATGGCCCGGGGAAGTTTTTCCCCTCCCCAATCGGACACCAGCGCCACCGCAAGGACTCACAGCGAGCTCGCCGCCGGCAGGAGCACCACCATAGGAGAAACAGGGGACCTCCCCCTCGCTTGTCACCCACGAGTGCACCCGGTGTACCTAGACCACGCCTAGGAGGTGACGGGTGGACTCGGTCCACCGTAGACCAGTCTGTGGTCCATGGACCAGCAGCAATTGGTCCACCGTAGACCGCAGCCATGGACCATAGCCCAATACGAGCCCACGGCTGTGACGTGGCCATGTCATAGCGTGCCACGTGTTCGGCCCAGCCCGGCCCAACCCGAAGCCCAACCAGCCCAGTTCGGACCCAGCCCATATTGACCGTTGACTTGTCAACGCTGACCATTAACCTGGCCCCACCTGTCAGTGACACGGACACCCTGGACCCACACGTCAGATGCTGACGTCATGATGACGTCACGTGGGACCCACATGTCAGAAGCCAACACAGCTGAGGTGACGTCATGCTGACGTCACGCTGACATCAGCTGCTGACATCAGCAGACCAGGCCCACATGTCAGTGACCGTGACTGTTGACCATTGACCGTTGACCGTTGACTGACGTTGACTGGCATTGACTTTGACCGGACCCACCTGTTAGTGACCCAATAGACTTTGGCCCCACCTGTCGGTGTGGACGACGTTGATGATGTCATGCTGACGTCAGCTGGGACCCACCCATTAGCTCAGAACCATGATGCTGACATCATGCTGACATCAACAAGCCACGTGGACCAACCACAGCATGACACGTGTCAGCCCAGGATTAATTCAGCCTTTTTGCATTTTCAGAAATAGATTTAATCTTCGAAAATTCATAACTAATTCATACGATCTCAGAAAAATACGAAACTAGGACCAAAATTCATCTAAAATCAAGCTCTACACAATGGACCCATGATTGAGTGCATTTGGTTCTTTTGAATTTTCATTGCTTCTTTGTGCTATTCTATAGACGTCGCTAACGCGACTATAATGCGGTCGTTTGCAGAGTCGGAGGAGAATCTGACGGACGAGGACCATGAGTACCGTGAGGAGAACGAAGATGACTACACTGAAGGTGCCACATCCCACCCAATCTCATAGCACCTATTACGCATGGCTAATATAGAACTGCTATCGCTTTACTTTACTGCTATAAATATATTATGCTAGGACTTGCATGGTAGTATGCTTGCTTGAAAGCCTTCACCTTGACACAACCTTACCCCTGCATACCCTGCTATTAGGCTAGACACATGCTTGCTATATATATTTCATTGCTTATACTTCTACTACACTACGTGTGTGGTGGAAACTGGTGTTACCTGGACTATGGGGAGAGTGCTGCGTGTGTGACTTGGGTGTGTGGAGGGTGAGGGTTGTGTCGACCAAGTTGGAGTATATGACAAGCCTGGGGCAAGTCTTACCATGGGGTGCTACCTAGGTACCCTTGGAATGGATACCTGTGGTGGGTAAAATGGTATATGAGGTGGACCTAGGTGTGAACCTGTAACGGGTGGAGCCCAGGATGGAGGTGCTATGGTGGCACGGTAAATGGAAACCCTGATGGAGACATTCTGGCTTAGTCACCCCTAAGGACTTACTAGTACTCAGATTCACCGGGAAACCTTACGTACCACTCGCCCTATATGGTGCGGGACGACTGGACTACTTGGTAGGATATTGCCACTACTGCTAGGTTGATAGCGGACAAGTGTAAGGAGGTACGAGGCACGGAGGATTTCCCCCACACCCTTCCGAGACTTCATGGAGACCTTGTGGACCCGGCTCATGACTCACAGTTTCAGCCACCCCAGACTTGACTTGGGGTGAACCAGGGCTGAATGGTAGAGTGGCATTATCCTAGGCTAGCAAGCAGCCGGAATCAGCCTAGTTAACGACGGTCAGCGAGGAAGGCGGATCTTGTGGTTATGTAAAACATCTGCAGAGTGTATGGTTGATCGATCGATACATGTGCCGACTTGTCGGCTATGAACGTTTCCTGGATTTCGCTTAAACTAGATAGTGAGATGAGTCCTTCTCTTCTTCCCCCGTGAGAGAGTGTCGGTCGTAGCCAGGGGCTACGGGCCTTGAGACAGTGCCGAGAGGGAGTTGGCCTGTCGACTGAGCGATGGTATGGTATGGTGATGGTGTGAAGATAGGGGTATGTCGATCCTAGGATCGAAACCTAGCTCTGGAATGGGAATGGGTGGAATAGGTGTGGGAATGGTGTTAAAACTAGACAAACTATTACTATTTACTTGATATGCTATTGCATAGGAAACCCCAGCTTTATAGGTTCACTTTGCTTATACCCAACTTGCATCCAATTTCCACAAAGCAATGCTCATAGGGATGGGAGTGGCCAGTGCAAATCGTACTGATAAATTTTGGCACACAGGTTCTGCTAAGGAGTATAGCTTCGAGGAGTTTTACGGATGAGGGGTTCATGCCTACTGCTCAAGTTTGGCGATCTTATCTTCAAGCTGTTCTGAATGAATGCTACTTTTGATTCCGCCAATGCAGCGATGTAATAAATTATGTAATTCCACACTATTTGTACTCTGATATTATCGTTGTATGGATGTGATATTTGACTGGAATTTGGGTAATATGATCTACAACGATCTTATTACACTTCGACGCTGTGGATTTCCCTTCGCAGAAATTAGGGTCGTTTCACTTAAAATGCTCTGGGGCTTGCCTTTTAGGAAGGAAGTGGGTCGGTGGTTAGGGTACTCTAGAAGTTCCTCAGTAGCTGGCTCCTCACCTTTGGGAGCTGCTAGCTGTGGTGTCTCCTGATTCTCCTCTACCTCTTCTTTGAATTCTAGTAGGGTTACTCCTTCAGGTGATCCTATATGTATGAGCATAAAATAAGATATCATGGGTGCATAGATAATGACATGGATGATATGATATGACAAAATACATACTCATAAGTGTCCTTAACAGTAATGTATTAAAGTGTTAACAAGATAAAGTTTCTTTTACTGAGTAGGTGCATATCTCCTCTCTAGTAATTAAAATTTTTTCCATTTAAGCAATTTTGAGATTGCAAAACAGCAACCACTTGTTTTGACCATACCTAGAGTTTTACACATCCACATAATACAATCTTGTTTTGACTCAGTAGCTATCTAGGTCAAACAATTCAATCTTTCAGATCTGTCTAGAGCACAAGCTAATCTGACAGTAGACTTTTAAAAGCTATAATTTTCAAACCATTAGGCCTATGACCATGAACTTTTTGGACAAGCTAGATGAGTAAGTTATCTACAACTTTGTTATTGATAAGTTTTGCAGAAAAGATCATTATCATCATGAATTTGTCACCACAATAGAAATTACTCATGCAGCCATCTAGTTAAATTATAAAGCAATAATTAACTAGCTGCCCATAACCAATTAATTCCAAGCACAACTACTAATATCAACAAATCATATGCATCACAAGCACCATAGGAAACATTATGGTAAAACCCCAATAACTTATTTACATGCATTTATTAATTTCCTTATATAATAAGGTGATTTAAAGGATAAATATTTCCAGTACTCAATAAAATCTGAGAAAATTACAGTAGCCACCACATGTCCCTAGTAGCCTACTATATAAAATCCATTCCATTTGGATAAGTATAGCAACCTCTACAAAAATAACAAGTTGCATAGGCTTATTTTAGCAAAAATAGTTTAGCCTAGTGAAAAGTGTCAAACAATAGATTTCATATTTTTCTTACTTTCATCCTAGCATAAGAACACTAGGTAGAAATTTGCATGATCATAAGTTAGGTATTTTTACCCCATTTATTTTCACTAGAAACTAGTAATTATTTAAGATTAAATAGGAAGACCATATTTCAAGTATGCCTACTATAGGTTTAGTATTTTTCCTAGCTAGAACATGTCAACACAAGACTAACAAAATTAGAATCACATTTTTATCACTCCTTTAGCTCAAGTTATGCATTTTACAAGATTGAAACTAATTTAAAAGCACTTTACTAGCTTAATTTAATTCCCTTAGAAAAATACCCTAAACAGTAGGTTTCATATTTTTATCAAATAGTACACTGCATGATGAATCTAAAAAAAATTAGTACACCTAATTTGGACACTCCTAGCTCAATTTACAAATTTCACAAGTTGGTATTCAAATCTGGAAAGAATAAAGAAAAACAAACAAAACTCTAAATGCTACGTACACCTGACACAGCAGACCTAGGTGCCAACAGCTAGGCCCCATGGGTCAACAAGACCCACGCGCTAGTGACACCGAGGTAGGGCGCGGCGTTTGATCGGTGAGAACTCGCCGACGGCGAGGTCACCGGTGAAACCACCACCACCATCGTGCTCCCCTCGTCAACCCGTGTCTAGTGGTGTAGGTGGTTGAGCTGATTACGGCGGTTAGACATGGCGGCAGCGAGCATGGCGACACGGTGGAGGTGCACGATAGCACCATTGCCGTTCTTGGCAATGCCAAGCTCTCCCAAGCTCGGTTAAGGCTTTAGGGTGACCTACTTGACGACCTAGGGCTGGGGTTATGGTTCGGCAAAGCGCCGGTGTGCTCGGCCATGTGCATGGCGGCACAACGATGAGAGCATGGCGGTGCGGTGCATGCTATTCAGGCGAGGCAGTGGTCAGTCATGGGTTTTTGTCTTCGGGGTAGGCATTAGGGTTCATGGCGGCTCAGAAACAAACACAGGAGGGGGAAGGTGGGGTCTTGCATGGGCCAACCGCGGCAAGCTTGAGCTCACGGCCATGGTGGGCGTGCTCGGTGCGGCGGCGTGTTCCCACGTGATGGCAGCGGTAGCGGTTAAATAAACAACAACGTGAGCATCTATGACCTAAGGTGATGATGGACCAACGAAAAAGAAGGTAGGAGGAGTGGTGTATAAGGCTGGCCATGGTGAGCTCAGAGCTCTATGGAGCTCCGTGGCCATGGCGGCGATAGCAACATGAAATGTTGCTTTACCTTGGCTCGAACAGGGGTAGTGGCGAGTCATGGAGGTAGAGGAGATGGTGGCAGAGTTGTGGGTGTGATGGATTAGATGGTGGTGCAGCGAGGACGGCGAGTGCTGTCGGCGGAGCTCGGCAATGGCGACGGCGAGCTTACCCGCCTCGACTACATGAGCGAGAGAGAAAGGCAGAGCGAGAGAGGCGAGTGAGAGTGGAGAGAGTGAGTAACCGGGCGCCCCTTTTCTCCCCCTCGGCATGGTGTTGTAGGGCTGGCTCCAGTGTATGGCACCACACAGCGGCCAGCGGACAGCGCGATCGGCCACCAGGGCTAATTCAAATTGGCCATCAGGGCCTGATACAGATGACTGATAGAGCTACTTCATGCACGTGTAACTCCTAATCCATGGTGAATCAGTGAAAATGGTATTAGTGAAAGTTGTAGAGCTATGTGAGATCTCCAACTTTGCTTTAGGGAGTAACATCTAATTCATCATAGTTTTCAAAATGCAAAGCTCCAAAGTAGGTCACATTGAAACTGAAAACAGCTTCTAGACAGCAAAATTTTTAAGTCTCAAAACAGCATTTTGATTTTGTGGGCCCTATTTGACCATGTTAGGTACTGAATTAGCTCATGACCCTTGAATAAAGTTTATTGCCCATGTCAAGAACTACAACTTTTATTAAGGGTGCACTACCATGCAAACCCTCTATGCTATAGTTCAACTCTAGTCAAAGTAGTATCATGAGAAATGAAATTTTGAGTAAACTATGACTTAAAAGCAAATTTGGCCCATGTCATGAATACAAACATTGTTCCATTTACCATCCTAGATATGTCTAAGGTGTTTTTGTGACCTCACAACCATCTCTTGCGTTGGTCACACATGATCACAAGCATATGCAAGTATATAAGCAACATCATAGGTGATAAAGAGAAGGTGAATGAAATGAAACTTCACATGGTCATGCTCATGAATGCTTGGATGATGCTTGTACTCATGAAATGCAAGTGCCAAATGCAATGCTTACCACTAGGGTGTTACACTAGCTATTTTAGCTTGCAAGGAAGACTGTCTTGTCTTGGCATCAACATACATCCGGGCATGGTTGTCGTCATGGTCTTGTGCCCATGTCACAGCATGTTGTGGAATCATGCTACAGTGCCAGCTATGATGGCACTATTGGCATAGTGGTGGTTTGCCAGCCATCCTGTATGACATGGTCTCACTGTGGCCTTCGTCATCGTCTCCTTCTTTCCCGAGGGTGTCATGGCAACAGTGAGGGAGTAGGTGGCCTTCACCGGGTTGTTGGTCTCCTTACTGGTCATGGAGCTGGTAGCCTTGATCCCAAGCTACAGGGTCAAGGCTTTCGTTGGCTTGGTTGGCCTTGGAAGTCAAGGCCATAGTTGCGAGCCCCATCCCAAGTGGGTAGGGCCGTCCACCCATCCTGTCGGGCCATATTTGGATGGTAGGTCACCGTACTGGTCGTCACAGCCTGGCGGTGCTATCTTGTCTGCGTAGCGTGGCATAGGGATGTTGTCTATTCGGACTGAGGGGATGGTTGTCCCCTCCATCCTAGTGGAGTGAGTGGGGCATGCCTGCCCTCGTCAGAGCAGGCGTACTTGGTGGAGCTCGACCTCTCCCAATTCCTCCTAGGGGATGGGACGAAGGAGAGGTCATGTGGTGCTACGTAGCACGTAGTGCAAGGAGAAGGGAGAGGTCATGGTCGACCACTTGCCCCAGTGCTTGGCCTAGGGTCATGCTATTGAGATGGGCCACGGTTGCTGGGCTTATGCTAGCTTGGTGGTCATGGGGTGCTCGAGCGGCTAACTAATCGGTGTCCTGAGATACCCGAGAATCATAACCCCGATACATAATTATTCATACAGCATATAAGGTCAGGCTAAGATCAAAGTCGAGGTGACGGTTCATCGTACCTTAGGGTTTGCCCTTGTTCTTACTTGTTGATCTATAGGGTCAAAGTCCTAGGGGGACAAGGGTAGTTTCCATATAGGGAACCAATGAATATGACTGTGCTCCATGGAAGATTGTGTAGGCGGCAGGTGATGACAGTCTTGTCCGTCCCTTATAACCCCCCATGTTCGGGTACAATGTAGGAGCTCATAAATTGCCTTATGAGCTTGCTGGCAGACCAGTGCTTAGAGGTCTTCCTATCCATCTATAAGCTTAGGTCTAAGTCTTAGCCATGTATTTGTCTGATCACTTGCTATTCTTAGCATAACTACTTAGGACAAGCTAGCTCCTATTAGAAATATTCTTTTATTCTTTATTCTTTCTTTTTCCTTTATCCTTGAGGATGGCTGTGTGTGTCACACTATCCAAATATTTATCATGGCTTACCCCTGATATGAACATTGGTCTAATATACAATCATGTTATCTTGTTCATGTCCCCATTAGAGAATTTTATATCATGCCTTCCTTTGGGAAAATATAAATTAATGATACCCTGAATACTTTCAGGTGAAATGCTACAAAGGTAATTCCGTGCGTTTGCGGAATATTTTTGCATACGTTAAGAAATACCAACATTAGGAAAGTTCTTAAAAGGTCCCCCCCCCATAAAAGGTAGCCGCTTTAGGTAGGGGTTATTTCTCCTATTGTCTCACATATCGCCTCAGTGAGCAGGGGATGTGATAAACGCCTTATATCCATCTTACCTTACCCGATATCATCTCTACAAATATCCTCTCTACCCAATTGCCATAGACTCCTTGCATCGTCATAGGAATATATACTCTCTGTGAAGGCTACATTGACAACCGTACGCTTGCGGTTTATCCCTTTGCTACTTCTAGTGTTAACAGGTACGACCATTTTCTAACCCAAATAGCGATAATATTGATTATTAGAACAATGTGTTTCACTGTATTCCTTTTTTGCATGTCACTGGCCTGCAGTGCGCGAGGCAACCTCCTAGAAGCGTGCTTTTGTGGCTACTTTGTATGTCAATGGATGAGAACCAATAGGTACTACTATAATAACCCTGAAGACGTAAGTCGATCTATCAAACCATATCTTTTGCATATGTTCATTAATATGAATCTAGCTAATTGTGCCCCTTTTGTTTTGTGCAGCATAAGGCGTTTTTGGCTTAATGTAAAATTGACCAAAACGATATTCAAGAAGTTCAAGATG
Source organism: Miscanthus floridulus (assembly GCF_019320115.1). Lineage (NCBI taxonomy): Eukaryota > Viridiplantae > Streptophyta > Magnoliopsida > Poales > Poaceae > Miscanthus > Miscanthus floridulus. Next base: position 54,550,256 of record NC_089586.1, on the reverse strand, counting down.
ATTTCTATAAGTTCTTGATGCGGGAGGTTCTTCGCAAGGGGATCTTATTCTCTGATTGTGAGTCAGAGTATGCTACACATCCCAAGTTTGAGGCTCTTCGCGTAAACGAACATCACTTCCTTTCATTTTTGGGCAGAAGCACAATTAATGTTAATTACTAGTTTGTAATGTAAATTAAATTATGCTACAAATACTTTGTTAATCATGTGTGTATTAGTTAACTAGTTCACTACTATGTATATATGAAGTTAATTTGAATCAATTGCATCTGCTCTGAAATTTGGTGGGAAAACGTGATTTCAGATATGGCGGGAATTTTCAAATTCAAAAATTTTAAAACTGATTTTTAGGCGCGGTTCAGTAAACCGCACTTGTAAATACATTTTCAGGGGCGGTTGCATTGCCACAGCCGTCCTTGAAAAAACAGTTTCAAGGACAGTTGCAGTGTAGCAACCACCACAGAAAATATGTTTACAAGGGAACCATCCCTGAAAATATGTTTTTAGAGGCAATTCTACTAAAGCAACCGCCCTTGAAAATAGATTTCTAGGGGCGGTTCTCCTACTACAACCGCCCCTAGAAATGCTTTTTTAGGGGCGATTAAATGCCCGACGCAACAAATATTCTATCTTTATAGTTGATGGCATTGTAGCGGTTTTTCAAACCACATCTGAAGATCTATTTTAACCGCCCCTAGAAAACTTTTCTGTACTAGTGTGTAATTCGCAAAAAATTGCATGTTTCGTTTAGATGTATTGTGTTGGTTATTTGTGCTTCATATGTTCTATATGAGAAACAACACAATGGTAAACAGGAATTGTATTCATGTTTTATCATATAGTTGCTTGATAGCATTAAACAGTTTGTAGACTATCAAATAGATAAGCCATTATAGGAATTATATTCATGTTTGATCATATAGTTGCTTGATAGCATTAAACAGTTTATAGACGATCAAATAGATAAGCCATTATATGAATTGCCTGCTCATTATCTACGACCGTTGACTAGGAAAGATCTGCAACCTGTGGTGGACAAGATTATTAAAAGGATTGCGGGTTAGAGGGGTAGGCTGTTGTCCTATGATGGCAGACTTATTCTTCTCAAAGCCTGTTTGGCTAGCATTCCTATCTACCTGCTTTCTATTATCAAATTTCCTAAGTGGGCAATCAAAATGATGAATACGCATATGGGGTATTTTATGTGGAATAACACTGAGGAAAAACACAAGTACCACCTTGCCAATTGGCAACTAGTGGCTCAGAAGAAGGAGGTGGGGGGGGGGGGCATCCCTGATCTAAGAAGCCTTAACCTTGCCCTGCTAACCTCCTGGATCTTTAGACACCAGTGGAATAAGAATGCCGTTTGAGTTAGCATAGTAGATTATAAGTACAAGACTAAAAATCCTAACATTTTTTGTTGTCCGGAGGCCAAAGGGCGCCTAGCTCAAACGGTTAGGTGACCTAGCGGCACTCCTCAGGTCCTGGGTTCGACTCCCCGTGGGAGCGGATTTCAGGCTGAGGTTAAAAAAATCCCCTCGCCCGTCCCCATGTGCCAAAGCGCAGTGGAAGGCCCCGGCCCGGTTCTCACAGGGTAACGGTACCTCCTGCGTCAGGATGGGGGTGGGGGTTCGGAGGTTTTCTCGATCTGTGTGAGAAGATCTTCTTCTTAAAGGGAAAACCCGGGGGCCGTCATAACCCCTACAGGTCGAGTTTTTTTTTGTTGTTGCCCGAAGCTAGGTTCTTCCCCTTTTTGGAAAGGGGTCCTCTGGGCAGCTCAAGCAGCCCATATGGGAGTCAAGTGGGTGGTTGGTAATGGAGAGAAGGTCAGATTTTGGGAGGACCAATGGCTGGGTAATACAAGCCTGACAATTGTTTTTTGGCCTCTGTATGTTATTAACGAGCAGCACGGTGGCCTGGTGCAAGCGGTAGAGTCTTACCGCCTGTGACCGGAAGGTCCCGGGTTCAAGTCGTGGTCTCCTCGCATTGCACAGGCGAAGGTAAGGCTTGCCACTAATATCCTTTCCTAGACCCCTCATAGAGCGGGAGCTCTCTACACTAGGTATGCCCTTTAGCACGGTAAGACAGTTAGTCAAGTTTGGGACGGTCAGGAGCTTAAGCTCTCGTTTAGAAGAAATGTGTCTGAAGCTTTGATGAGTATGTGGTGGGAGTTACGTAGTTTGATTGAAGGTACCTCCCTCACTGATGAGGACGACCAAATTTTGTGGAGCTATTCTTCTCATGGTACTTATTCGGTGCAATCACTGTATGCTGTGATTAATTGTAGAGGGATTTTTCCTAGGTTTGTGCATGTTGTCTGGAAACTGGTGTAGAGTTCAGTTTTTCTTATGGTTGTTGTCTCAGAATAGACTTTTAACAAGAGATATTTTGCAGAAAAGAAGAGATGTTAGCGATCCTACCTGTCTTTTCTGCTCTGAGATTGAGACTATTTCTCATCTGTTTTTTCAATGCTGTGTGGCAGTGAATGTGTGGAGAATTATCTCAGAGATGTTGTCAGTAGAGATGGGATGGAATTATGAATCTGTAGGAAAGTTTTGGCTTGCTAATAAGAAGCATTTGATTACTAATGTCGTTTTGTCGGCTGTGCTTTGGTCTCTATGGAAATTACGGAATGAATTGTGTTTTCAGGGTGTGGTATGGCTTGGGATGAAGATGGTGCTGGTTCGGCTTGCAAGAATGCTAAGAGGATGGCTATCGCTGTACAAGAAGGAAGCTGGAGAGCAGCTGGAAGGCCTCATCGTCAATTTGGAGGAGTTGTCCAGGCGCCCGGCGCAGATCGAGTGGATGGAGGAAATCTCAACGGAGTCATCATCAAGTTTGGTTCTATTGGGTGCTCAGTCCTTAGGAGTTGCCAGGAGTAATCCCTTTGTGGTCGAGTCTTGTAATGGGCAGCTTGATCAGTCTGCGTCTGAATGTATGCACTGCGCATGAGCGCCAAACAGTACTGAAACTGGATGTTTGTGCTTTTTGAAATACAAAAGCAGGGGAAACCTTTTATCTAAAAAAAATTATCTACGACCGTTTGACTTTTATAGATACATAATTTTTGCTATGTATCTAGATATACGATATAACTTTTGTTATGCATCTAGATATACGATATAACTTTTGTTATGCATCTAGATATACGATATATCTAGATACATAATAAAAGTTGTATATATAGAAAAGTCAAAGCGACCTATAAATTAAAACGGAGAGAGTATAAGTGAAGTGAAAACATGCAGACATTATCTGTGAGTTATACATAACCTAAACATACATTTAGTTTCAGAACTGAGACAATGCCACAAAGCAAGTTTAAGAACTGCTAGCTTACTTTACTCTTTACTATCAAACAAAAGTTACCCACAAAATAAAACCTTAGCTTTTGTTAGGTGCATAATGGACATCGTCACAGCAAGATCACACAGAATATCTAGTAGAATTATTCTCCCAAAAATGAACAATTCAACTTTCCATCTCAATACATCAAGATGCCAAAGGAACCGGCGCAGCATAAGGAAACCAAGACTTTGTTGGTATTCACAGCTAACAGCTGCATATACACTGGACTCAGCAATGCATCGCCAAAAGAGAGAGAGAGAGAGAGAGAGGTTGTGCCTGCTCCTCAAGAACCTAGTAGCCTCTTGATTTCTGCTTTCTGCTCCGAGGTCAGCCTCGTGGGGAATTTGATGCTAAATTTGATCCTAAGATTTCCCTTCTTGGAAGAATCCTTCGGAATCGGCATTCCCTCTCTGGGAACAACCTCCTCATAGCCAGGGTAGATGACGTTGTTTACCGGTACTGTCAGGTTCCGACCATCTAATGCTGTTATATTAACAGTACATTCTGTCAAGGCTTCAGCCAAAGTAATCTTCTGAGTCATAACCAGATCATTACCGTCTCTTGTGAATACATCATGGAGTTTCTCATCAATTATGAAGACAATATCTGCAGGAATTATATGTGGAGCCTCATTACCCTTTTCAGGAAATGTTATTTTTGTCCCTTTCTTCCATCCAGGTTTTATATCTATTGTTAAGATCTCCTCAACAACCAAAGTTCTCCTACCAAATGAATAAAGAGTTGTCAATAAGTGGTTAACCCAAATTAACAAATGGTTACAGAAAACTACACAAATATGCCAACTTGAATAAATAAATTCAAGAAAACATGGGGCAGAACAACAAATCATAGAAAGGTTAAGCTCATTGCTTGAACAACCCTATGTTTAATATCTCTGTCTCCCATTCAAGATGGAAACTTAGGGAAAGGTAACCAAAATAGAAAATGAAATCCTAAGATACCAATATGGGTGGTCCTCAGACAAGGGAAGGGTGCCAAGAAACAGAAAATCATGTATTATCTTGTTCAACTTGACAGAGAAATATAAATGACAGAAACAGAAGTCTAAACTCAAAATGCCATTGAAAGTAAGATATTTTTTTTTCTTGAACACGCAGGAGAGCTGCGTATCATTATATTAAGAAGAATAAAGGAGTGGATTTAGAAACCCCATACAGCCACACACCTACACACACCCTTTTACATCTAATATTGTACCTCTCTCTCAAATTCAAACTTGACACAAGACCACTAGAGAGGAACTCACACATTGGCTGGCTCTAGAGCAAGGAGATTGGATATTCCCCGAGCTCCGGCCAAACTCCATAGGAGAAACTCATCTTTTACTGAAACCAGAACACTATTTAGGCTCGGTTGAATCCCATCAAACACACAGCGATTGAAAGTAAGATATGACTGATCACTGACAGTCTCAGAAAATGGATAAGGCTGAACTGCAGGATAATGAATAGATGACAGCACAGTATCATCACATGAGGAGTTGTACAATATAAGGAATTGATCAAAGAGTGAAGTTTTCCGCTTGAGTTGTTGTCTAACAAATGTAGCAACAAAATTACAGTTTTCTGCTATTCAAAGAAGAATCTAATGAATGTACAGACTAGTAGCGCATGTGATCTTTTACTAGGCTCCACAACAAGCCCTTGAGTTTATGCAGATGCAGCACTAGAGATTATACTATAATAAAGTTTCTATTCATATAAACTTATCAAACGTCAACTTTCCAAAAACTATTCAATGTAATCAAAATACAAAACCAATGTAAAGGTGTCAAACAGAATCATCCTAATAAAATCTACATATGATTACCTATTTAAACTTCTAAAAATATGAGAACATAGTGTCATCCATAATCAACTAAAAGGTCAATGGTGTATTTTATAACCTTGACATGACTAGACTGAAAATTGGCCATGATGCATTTTCAACATTGCCTTTGTACATGTTACCTGGGCACAAACAAATATCAAGGTTTCCTATGGGAATGAAGATCCAATTCAGTGGAGAAGCAAGTGCATTAATTCATTAGATAGTCAGTGCAACCAAAATGGAAAACTTGTACTTGACGGCCCTCAAAAAGTGTCCATAATCAAGTTGAGAAGCATTTGCCATCCTATTCCTTGCAAGTAAACAAGAGATGAAGCTCTTGTAGTTGTAGGGACACAGAATAGAAATTACTTTTGACATAAAAAATATCATCGTTACAGCACATTCCCTCTTCCTCTGACCCAAAAGTAGTCTACATGTGTTATGACCGGCGTCCAGTATACCAGGCGCCGGCGCACAACAGATGGCTAGGTGGCGCCTAGGATAGGTGGCACCTAGATTAGATGGGCTAATAGCCCAGTTATCCTTGTTATCTTATTATTTTCTATTTTCCCCAAATAGGTTATTTATTTCTTAAAATAGGTCTCATAGAGGGGATATATATATCTTGTAAACATTATTGATGGAATTAAGCAAGCAACAATATTAGTTGCTCGGCTTCCTCAGAAGCCCTAGCCACCCCTCCTTCTCTAGCGCCGTGACCCATCACGGCGCCAACACGACGCCGCCGCTTCCCTGGCCCTCGCCCTCCGCTCTTCCATCCCTACAACCTCCGTAGCAACTCCGGTAGGACCCCTAGTCCTATAAACATGCATTCCCTAATCTACATGACTTATTGCATCCTGTTCAGTTAGTGAATTAGCTCATTGCATTATAAGTTATCAAACAGAGACAGCTATACACAGAACTTAAATGGGATTCAAAGATAATTAAAAAAACTCAAACTGCAGGGGAAAGACCGCCCCGGCGACATTGCATTAAGAAGAAACTTCAAGCACACAAGCTGAGAAACAACCGGAAGGCTGGCTGCCCAGGACATGGCACCAAACGCCCAGGACATATGCCTGCGGCCATGTGCATCTCGCTGAAAGTGGCTCAAGTGGTTACACGTGTAACTCAGGAACACAGCCGACGAGGGGTGTAACCCAGTCCTGTTTAAATTCGCTCCCACGTGGATTTGAACCCAGGACCTGAGGTGCTATTGAGGCCTCTGTGACCAACTAGACTACAAACCCGTTCGCGGATTCAAAGTCTGCAAACACTATTTTTGTAGTACAAGAATAATCATTACTTGAAACAATGACAGCAGATTGTGTATCAATGTAAAAATACAATATTAGGAATGTGTTGGGATATAGTAATGTAAGGTTGACACAGAGCATACTGGAATCAGATTTGAAGATAACTTTAATTATGAACATTATTTTTTGTAAAACTAAAATAATAATTACTACCTAGAACAATATAGTGTTTAGACTTCAAGACAGCAAATTGTGGATCAATGTAAAATACTCCCTCCATTCCAAATTATAAGACGTTCTGGCTTTTCAAGAATATTGCTTTTGCTATATATCTAGACATCTAAGTGCATAGCAAAAGTTATGTTTCTAGAAAAGCCAAAACATTTTATAATTTGGAATGGAGGGAGTACAATTCTAGAAATGTGTAGGGATAATATTGTGAGATTGTAACAGATCTTATAAAAAAGGTTGCATGACTCTGATATTTCACTTGCTTCTTATATGATTGTGCATTGTTCAGCAAATTCAGTTTACTGCATCTGGCATTCAAAGCAATATATAAAACAAGGTTATGTTGTCCAAGAAAATCATGAATAAGGAAAGCATGCAAAACCCTCACATCCAAAATTTCAGAATGGAAAATCACGCGCATTAAGGATGAATTATTAAGATTGAATAAGAGAAATATGGGTTATTAGTCCCCACGTATAACTGAACTGTAAAAGACAGATAAAAGCTACAAGATCAAATAAAATCTATAAGCAAATTCTTGACCATTATTAATTAGCACAGGACCGAGCCAGGTAGGTACAAGGTAGCACAGTATTGGTGCATAATGCATGAAACGTTAGTTTAGGAATTTCAGCAATTAGCTTCCATGTTTCTTATTTCCCTTTAGTCTGTTGCCATACTTCTGTATTTCATTTTAATAGTATAGCAAAACAAATGAAGCACCATAGTCGTGGGGGTGTGAGCACAAGACTCCACCTATCCAAGGGTCAAATCTTGGTGCTCACTGCTCACATTGTTTAAACATAAAATGTCTGCGTGCATCCCTGGTTGGTGTCGAGGCTGGAAATTGCCTACGTTATCTAAAATATACTCTACAGAGTCTTCTTTCTCTAGAGGTTTCCTGCCTTAAAGCCTCTTCCTCTACATAGTTATGATGTAAGGGCTACAATCACATTATTCTTCAACCCTAACAAAAGGAGACATTGATATGCAGAGTTTTGGAAGTAAGCAAAGCATACATAAGATGGCGATCATGGTTGCCTATTAAACTGACACCGGAACCACAATTAACTTTAACTTTCAACATGTGGTGCTAATTCAGCCATCGCATAGACCATGCCTGAAAGGGTAATATGCCTCTTCCATCTAATATTTTTCTGATTAAAAAGATATATGTTAGTTGACATGGGCCCTAGTTGTTTGTGTGTCTCACTTTGTCCTTAGAGTTAGCTTTCTTTGGTAGGTCCCTAAAGTTGTGTAGTTTCGTCCCATAGGTTGCCTCTTTTCACTAGGCTATGGGGAAATAATGGTATAGCAATACCTAGTGACACGATTTGAGAAGCATGTAAATGCAGGAGGATAATCCACTATTGACATCACTAGAGTAAGATGGATCCATCCTATGACATGCTGGCTTAAGTGCGACACTGATGTCCGGACTCCGGAATGTGTAACATAGACAGCAGGAGATTTTGCTCTTCTTATGAAGTTTTGAATGCTTGATCATTTTAAAATCAAGAAAAGTTGACGAAAAACCTTGCCAAGAAAATGGAGATAAGAAGATAGCTCAAAAGGGGGCCACCCCTGCTGCATTTAACATTAAAAAAACATTGTGAGGCTCCAAGATTTCCCACGCACATCTAATTTTTCAAAAGGAAGGGATACTGCTTCACTCATATAGACATCACATTAAATGGTTGAGCGCCTTTGTAGTTCAAGTATTTGACACTGAATCATATACCCTAGAACTTTTGTGTGAAACTAAGGAGGGTGATTACAGGTAATGAATACTATTTCACATTTCAATTCTCTCAAGTAAAAGTACATAAGTAAGCTCAATGACCAGATTACTGAATTAAAATTTGAGTTTTTGGGCCAAAGTCAGGAAATCAGAAATTGTTAAAGAAACACTGGCGCAATTTAAAAGCTTGTGTGACGCAAATGGTCAGCAGGTTCCAGATTTTAGTTGTCCTCACTCCTCAGTGATATCATAAAAAATATGTAATGTAGCTACATAGTAGTATGAAGATTTCTCCAGTTTGTTCAAGAAAAAAGTAGTATGAAGATTTCAGGTTCTGCGCATTTTGGTATGCACAATGTGCAAATCACAAATTCTCATCAAGTTCCTCTTCTACAATCAAATGACTAATATAACATTAGAAGAACTGTATCTGATTTTAATGCACATAACAACATTCACTCACCCGCCAGCATCTAAAACCTCTCGTGAGATCTTCATTTTCTTGGTGGTACCTTTGTACAGATCAGCAAGGTTGCATGGCAATCGATTCTCAATTGGAGGAGCCTTCTGAGACTGTTGTGGAACATGCATTGATGCCTCACCAGGGAATTGTGGGTAGGACCCAAATATGTCATCGCCGAACATCCCAAACCTTGAGCCCCTCATGCCTCTCTCAGCACCTCCGCCCATGCCACCCATGGTTGAGAATGGGCTTGAGAACCCAAAAAACTCGGCAAAAATATCATCAGCGCTGCGAGGGTTGAACTGGAATGTCGATGCATTCCCACCATAGGAGGAAGAGCCACTGGGACTACCTGCTCCAGGAGGTGGGACCTGACCCTTAAGCCCCTCTTCCCCGTACTGATCATAGACTGCCCGCTTTTGGGAATCACTTAGCACCTGCAAGCAGAACAGGAAAGAGCATTGGTTGAATTAAAGATGCCACAATTAGCTCATTGGTGCCACAGTGATCACTGATCAGTGTACAGGTGAGCACGAGAAAATCAACATAATTGCTCGTGCACTTAGGAAGTGGGAAAATAAAGAAGAATAAAGTGCCAAAATTCAAGACAAATGGCACTAACATATAGACTGAGAAAAATGACTGATGAAAGCCAGAGTCCAACTTATGTGATTTTTTTTAGTGTCCAAACCTTAAACTACCACAAGTAACGCGACACACGAAGCTTACATCAGCTAAAATTCTGATCAAAAGGTGGGTGGGGTGGGGGGATTGGATCTTTTTGCACAGAAGAGCAACGTTCACACAATGGCGAGCACAGCATTACAATCAGCTATCCAATCGATAATAAGAGGAAATGGAAACGATCCTTCCTAGTAAGCGCATCAATCGATACACATTCATTTGTCAGCGAGCAACTACGAGCACCAGCACAGATCAGAGGCGCAATGGGGTGAGGAATCGGGCGCGCGAACCTCATATGCCTCTGATATCTGTTTGAAATTGGCCTCGGCTTCCTTCTTGTTGCTGGGGTTCTTGTCCGGGTGCCACTTCATGGCCAGCTTCCGGTAAGCCTTCTTGAGCTCGACGTCAGAGGCGCCGCGCTCCACCTGCAGCACCTTGTAGTAGTCCACCCCCATACTGCCGCAGTAGCAGCCGTCCCTCTGTCCTGGTGGCCGTTGGCGTCGTGGGCGGCTCGCGGAGAGGTGGCGGCGGTTGGGGGCGGCGAAGGAGATGGGGCTGTTGTCCTTGATGTGTCGGAGAATTATCGTGCGGGGGAGATTCAGGAGCAGAGGGGCAGGGCATTCCCGATCTCGCGGTCTCACAGGTCAGAGCGGCCACGTCAGAGCGGAACGAGGTGGCCACGTCGATGCCTGCCTACCGAGTGAATAGTGATGGTGCTCGACGGGCTTATATATATATATATATATATATATATATATATATATATATATATATATATATATATATATATATATATATATATATATATATATATTTTTTTTTTTTTTTTTTTTTTTTTTTTTTTTGCCACTCTCTCGAATGTCACACTTTAAATACCACCCTTCCAATTTTTCTTACAAATTTGCACACTGGGATAGAAGAAAGTTTGCCAAAAACGATCATTTTTTGTGTGGCGTGCCAGGTCATGGTGCTACCACATAAGCGCCTTGTGAAAAGACCATGTTGCCCCTCTCATTGCCATGTGGGCCCCGCTCGTTAGCTTCGTACCCCACCTCCATCTGCCTTTCCATGGGATGCCCATGCCCGCCGAAGGTGTCGTCGATGGGCATGGCACTGGCACGCCGCCGGTTGCTTGGTCGCCCAAGGCCACCTTTCTTGCCGCTTGTTGGCCTGCGGCCGCCATGGGCTTGAATGCTTGCTAGGCTAGGACCCTTGAAGCTTTCGAGAGCTACAATGCCTCCACCGCCATGGCGTAGGCAAAGAGGCCAATGAGCTTGGGCGAGGCCATGTTGAATTGCAGGGAGACTTGGGAACTAGGACGATGATATGCTACGATCACGTGGCTTCCACCTCGTCTCTTCCTGCCTCCTCCCTCGCCTTGTAGCGCCGCCGCTTGCCATGGTTGGAGCTCCATCGACACCATCGATCTCCCCCATCCAGCTGTCTCTCCTACTCCCAATGGTCTCTACGAGTTCGCAATGGCATGACAACTTCAACTCGCTACTCCTTGTTAGCAACCTCTGCTTCATCTGTAACAACCCTAAAATCCTAGAGCTAAAAATCCCAAAACTTTTTCCAAAACCTTGCATGGTGAGTTAGCATGGTAGGAACCCAACACTAGATGCACTAGGTGTACCCTAACTAGCATGGTTGAGCATGTGCACTAATAAGCAACAATGTGATTTGCTTCTTATCGGCTCTTGTGCTTGACTAATAAATAATTGACCAACATCATGAATTAAGTGACTTTTTTGCGATGAAAGAAGAATTATATTAGATAATAGCTAGGTACATCAACACGTTACAAAGCACTCTGGATTAAACAAATATTCAGAAACTAATTTTCATCAAATTGTACCCACGCTTTGAATAGCTCCAGATCTCAAAACCAAACCTGTACGACGCTTTGCAGTATGAATGACCTCATACGCAAACACTCAGTAAAAGGCCTGAGAACAGATGTCCAATGAACAACGGCCAACATTCATGTAGGCGGAGTTGAGAAACTTCTTCTTTCTACCACCAAAGAATAGAAAATTCAGGAAGGAAAAGGAGCCCAGCGCAGCAGCTAGACTAGCCGAACTAGTCGCTCCCTCTGTGTGTGTGCGACCGTGGCCAAGCGAAGCCAGCCCGCACCATCTCTCTTCTCCCTCCCTCACGCGTGCGGCCTAGCAACCAACGCCCCCACAAGCCACATCGCTAGAAAACAAAAAACACGTACACCTACTTCCTCTCACGGCGAGGCTAATAGGTGGGCCTAGTGACACCACTTGTCATCCCCCTTTTCCCCTTTCTCTGCATTTCTTCCCCGCATGTTCGCACTCTCGCCGACGAGTATCCAAGGGACGCTAGCCGATCACCGCCGTCCATGACCCACTCCTACCTAGCAAACCCCACAGATGGATGCCACGTCCATGATCCGTGCCCTCACTCCACCCACACTAGCAGAGAGGCTGATATGTGTCGCCGCGGCCCCTGCCACGCTGAGATTGCCACCCCAACTGCCCCTTTGCCGCTTTTTGACCGCCTCTGCTCCAATTAGGAGGGGCAGGACGTGCGCGACCGTGCAGGAAGCCCAAAACCCTAGCCCTAAGCCCCTGTTGGCATTTCTTAACGCAAATAGAAAGATTTCGCAAGCGTACGAAGTTACCGTTGTAACTTTCATCCAAAATTATTCAGGGTATCGTATTTTCCACAGGGAACGGATGTACTCTTCTAGGTAATTCATCCAAGGACAACACAAGGGTAGAGTTGGTAGAGGTTGAGATAAATTCCTATGGTTTTTTGGTCTATGGATAGATAAACTCTACTTCTACTTGCTCACTTCTGTCACCGGAGAACACCTAATCTGCCAAGCGTTGTCGGCCTCTAGCTCTACGTCGTTCGTAGATGTGGGGGATTTCAAGGGACAGATAGGGCTGTCACCACTTGCCGGCTACCCCTCAACCATGGAGTATGAGACAAATGATGGTAGCCTCTAGCCTAGACACCACGTCTATGCTATAGACTACTACTCTAACGTTGCGTAGGGTTATCCGTCTTTATCATGGCCATATACTAGAGTATCCGTCACAAGGATGAACGATGAACCCGCAAACTAGTAAGAACAAAGCTTAACTAATCAAAAGACTTAATGCCATAAGAACCCTGAACACTTACTAAAGGAAAATCCCATTGAAGTACAAGTGCTCGTCAAGGTACAAGTTGGGGAGACACCGACAAGCTCGGCGCATCCCCAAGCTTTTCCTCACATCTCTCCCTACTAACTCTACTAGCTATCTAGGGCCTAAGCCTTGGAATGATGCTCTAGCTCTTTGCTCTTGATCCTTGGGTGTGTTGTTGTGTTTGAGGGGGGTCTCAACCTCCTTTTATAGCTAGTTGAAGGCAGTTCCGTGGGGGATATTCGGGGGATCCACTCCCACCATCCTATGTAGCAATTAATGCACCGCCTCATCAAATTTGGACCTTAGGTGTGCCCATAGGGGTGTAGCTGCACCCTAGAAGCGTCATCCTAGCCCATTTTTCGCCTAGTGGGCCTCTGGGGATGTAAGGGCCACGTCTGTAAAGTTTCACGCCATTTGGAGATCGTTTGGTTTGGGTTTGTGCTTTTTTTCTCTACATGATTGGGCCCTGATTTGGCTTGGTAGTAGGCTTTCTCCCCTTAGGCTCTTTTGCTTTGTGCAATATGGTGTGATGCTTTGTTTCTTTGCTCATTTTGAATGTATTTTCCATGTATTCCATAAATGCCCTCCTACAAATGGTCAAACATCAAAACTTGTGGAAATTGTTAGTTCTAAAGCCCTATGTCTAAGCTTAGTGTTTGTACGCTAGTATTTTTATGCAAGTGTTGGCAGTTCATTATGTGAGTTAAGCACCCCCAACAAGCTCCCCCACACTTACTCCTTTGCTCATCCTCAAGCAAAGTTAGAGATAAAAGTAATCATGAGCATAACAGCCTAAGATATATGGCTTTCATGAAGGTTATTCCAACACATTCTTTACACAAGTGGGATTTATGGCGTTGGCTAACATGTTTCCTTGGGTTGTTGAAAAGTGGAACAGTTCTTAAAACAAAGTTATCTTCCCAATTTCATATCTTAGCACTTGGAGTTTTGAAAGTTTTTCTTAAGAAAAAAAGCATAGTTCACTTTATATACTCCTCAAATGGCACTCTCAAATCACTCAATGGTGTATAACTCCTCACCAAGGCACATCAATGTTTTGCCTTCTTTTGTTTTCTCCTAGTTACAAAAGGTTTACGTGGAGCTTTAGGTAGGGATAAACAAAATAGCATACTTGTATTGCATATGTTGTAAAGTCAAATTGAGGATCCAAGGAGAGAAGAGCCATACTGTCGGTGTTTTATAAACCAGACTAGTAAATTTATACGATTGTCGCGCTGCTCTAGGAAGACAATGGTAGCATCGAAAAGACATGAGGATTTATACTGGTTCAGGCTAGAGCCCTATGTCTAGTCTCAGAGATGATTGAGTGTGTATTCCTCACTTAAATGCTCTGAAGTTCTTATAATAGGGGGTGCAAGAATGGTGGAAGAGGTAGGAAATGGAGCTAGAGCTAGGAGATGGACTGCCCGAATGAAAGCTTTGGGAGTCTGGTGGTTGTGAAGATGATCAGAGAAGGTGCCCTAGTGAAAGGTCCTTGTATGGTTTTGGTAATTGAGTGACAACCTAGGTAGACTAATTGTGTTTATATGAGATACACAGGTGATTAATCCACAGGTACATGTGTGTGAGCAACATATGCCATGAAGGTGAAAATGGCTTGGAGATGTTGCAAAGCTCACACATATGATGATGAAGGAGCTCATTGCAAATGAGACATGACATTGAGTCATGTGATCAAGGTGGAGAAGATCAAGACAAGACTTGGCTTTGATGGACCGGTGGCAAGCGTGAAGGGCAAGTCGGAGGCTTTGGAGCGATGGACCGCATGGCGGTGAAGCTTGAGCAAGACTTGGCACTGATGGACGAAGTCAATGGTGAAAAGCAAGTGAAGTCAAGATTGATGAACCAATATGATCATGTGATGATATGAAGTGAATCATATCATTGTTGATCATGTTGGTGCATGTGTTGCATCAACATTGGAGGAGATGGAATGGAATGCGCAAGGCAAAGGTATAACTTAGGGCATTTCATTTCACCGGTCATAGGTGTGTAGAGAAGTTGGTGACTGGGTTTAGGATAGATGGTCGTACTATCAAGAGGGGCAAACTTGTTTGCATATCGGTCATCTAGTGCCACTCGAGTGATCTAGCTTTGCATCGTCGTTAGGATTGAGTGGCGTGGCAAGTTGAGTGGCTAATCCTTTGGAAAATGATTGTGAAAATGCTAACACACATACACATGATGGTGTACACTTGGTGGTGTTGGCACATTTACAAAGAAGATGAAGTTGGAGTTGATGTGGATCAACTTGGTGATGAAACAGAGGCGAGAAGGGTTAGGAACTCCACCGGTGGAGTATCCGCCCGTAGAGTGCGGATAGTCCGATGGTGCCACCGGTGCCCTATACAGAAAAGATAGGGTCTCATAAAGTGGACCGAACACTAGTCACATAGTGACCGGACGCTAGGGTCTTGTGTCCGGTCAGTGGCGGTAGAGAGCATGCAGGCGTCGATCTTCGACCGGACGCTGGCAAGGTGCATCCGGTCAGGCTAATGTACGGTGACGTAGGTGACGCAGAGAAGGTGGAGAAGGATCAGACGCTGATGCTGCGTCTGATTGTGACCGACCGGACGCATTCGGTCACGACTGGTACCTTACTAGAAACGACTGGACGCTGGGGTTGCTGTGTCCGATCAGTTTGAGTAGCTGCGTCCGGCCATCACTTGACCGTTGAGATCATGCGACTGTGGTTTAATGGAGACGACACATGGCGAGCATCTATTGACTGGACGCCGAGGTCCTACGTCCGGTCGATATGACCGGAGCGTCCAGTCGTCCCAAGTTTTGCCTAGTGAAGGGGTAACGGCTAGTTGAGCCCATGGGGCTATAAATAGAAGGTGGTCTTGGCCATGGCTGGTGCTAAGCACCTTGGGGGACTTTGTATCCATGCTTGAGAGTGCTTGGGAGCCCTCCATCTCACATATACTTGATAGTGATCATCCGATTGTGTGAGAGAGCGATTCTAGTGCGATTGCATCAAGAGATTGCATCAAGTGGCACTAGGTGATCGAGTTGCAAGCCGGTGGTGCTTGTTACTCTTAGAGGTTGCCACATCCTAGGTGACTTGGTGGTGGTCTCCATCGAAGCCCACAAGAAGCTTGTGCGGTGCTCCGGAGAAGAGCTTTGTGAGGGGCATTGTGCTCGCCCCGCGGGAGCCGCGAAGAGCAACTCTAGTAGAGCGTGTCATTGAGCTATCCTCACTTTCGGGGTAGGTTCTTGCGGCGCCCGACATGCGGGCTTGGTGGGTGATGCCAATTAGCCGCCGAACCTCCAAGTGAGCGGTCGACACAACGGGGACATAGCGTGTTGGCAAGCACGTGAACCTCGGGAGAAAATCACCGTGTCAACCTTGTTCTTTCCATTGGTTTGCAATCCCCATACACAAGCTTGTGATTACTTTTATATACATTGTGCTTGTGTAGTTGCTCTTGTAATTAGTTAGCTTGTGTAGCTCACTAGTTACCTTCTTGCTTGTGTAGCATAGAAGTAGCTCCCTTGCGTGGCTAATTTGGTTTGTGTGACCTTGTTAGTCACATTGCTTAGTTTGTATAGCTAAGTAATTGCGCTCTCTAATTTAGCATTGGTTGCCTATTGAGCATTGTTAGTGAGCATTAGGTGGCTTTGTGCTTTTGCTTACTAGCATATGTAGGAGCTCCCTTGTTGCTTAAAGTACTAGTGGCATAGGTTTGTGTGACCTTGCTTCTAGAATTGGTTAGGAGAGCTCTAGCTAGCCCGGCACCTTTGTTGCTTAATTAGTATCTTTGGAAGGTGCTAGAGAACATAGATAGAGGGGTGTAGTCTTGGCTAGACCGATAGTTTTAATTCCACACTTGTTTTGGTTAGCCGACGCGATTAATTTTAGAAAGGACTATTCACCCCCCCTCTAGTCGCTATCTCGACCCTACACCTGGCTGCCCTTATATAGAGTTCGAGGCTAGGACATATACAAAGAAGGAGGTTCTCCTAACTGAGGTGTCGTGAGCCTGAGGGAGGGGGCCTAGCTAACTTGGATTGCAAGTAACACCGTCTTATGGTGCACGTCTGGACGTGATTGTTGTCATGGTCTTTTACCCACGTCATGGTAAGGTGTGACATGGTGCTACTGTGCTGGCCATGGTGGCACTATTAGCACGGTGGTGGTTCGCCAGCCATCCTATGCGATGTGTCTTCACCGTGGCCATTGTCATCGCCTTCTGATCTCTTAGGGGCATTGTACAAGAGTTGGTAGCCACCCCCAAGTCGTCGATTATCTTGTTAGCTTGTGGAGTTGTGACAATGATCTTGGGCTCTAGGGTTGTGGCTCCTATTGGCTTGGATGTCCTCTAAGTCAAGGCCACCGTCGTGGATCCCATCCCGTAGTGGGTGGAATCATACACATGTCTTGTCGAACTGTATTTGGATGGTGGTTTATCATACCAGCCATCACCGCTCGGCAGTGTTGTCTTGTCTTTGCCGCCTAGCGCAGGGATGGCATCTGACCGGGCCAAGGTGACCACTATCCCCTTGGTCCTTGCGGGGTCAGTACGGCGTGTTCGCTCTTGTTAGAGTAGGCGCGCTTGGCTAGGCTCGGCCTCTTCTCGTTCCTCCCAGTGGTTGGGATGGTGGTCTTCATGCGGTGTGCGGCTTAAGGTAGAAGGGAGGGGTCATGGCTGACCCCGGCCTTAGCATCTAGCCTGGTCCACTTGTCCTAGCTGGGCCTTGATTGTTTCGGCCTATACTAGCTGGTGTACCATGGGCTACTCGGCCTACTGACTAGTCGATGCCTTGAGATACCCGAGGATCATAACCTCGATAGGTTCCATCACTAAAGATCATTAAGGTATATAGTCAATGCAGCTCCCATGTTTTTAGTATCATATGCTTCTTGTTCTTCTTAATCTCAACCTGAAATGGTTAGCAACCAAGAATACCCGAAGGTGCACACTAACTTAATAACATTGTTGATAGTAGTTAACAACCATTATTAATCATCAATAAAATATGAATAAGGGCATGAAAGTAATCACCAATAAAAGTCTAGGAGTTTAAACTAATAAATTCCATGAGTTTTGGTGAATCTATGATTTCTGCAGAGTTTATCCTAAAAACCATCAAAGTGGACCTACATGTCAGAATTAATCACGCTTATCCACCGTGAAATAGACACCAGAAGGTTCTAAAGGACACCATGCCAAGGCAGAGGGCAGAGGGGTAAAGGCTACAACTTGTAGGCCGCCCAGCCTTTGGGCCCACCTATCAGCCTCCGTGTCGCAATGTCGGTTCTCCACCACCTCCTAGGTTGCATCTACGCTGTCCTTTAAGTCGGTTTGATCCATGGGCTCACGTTGGATGCTTTGGCCTATATATACCAGCCCCTACCAACCCCCTGAGGCATAAGTCATTTGAGAAGACAGAAATCATAATCATCCTCAGAGCTCCATCAATTCTAGGGCATAGCTAATTAGGCTAGGTCTAGAGGGAGGCAAGCATGCTTCACTTGGATTCCCAATCTTGTCAAGAGCGTGGTTTGGTATAATCTTTATACCCCCTCTCTTTTGTATCTTCATTACTTTTATATGCTAGTTACAATTGTTATGACAATATTAGTATTCATCTTATTCATGTTCTTCGTTATAATGTTCATAGTCTACTTTGATTATATGCTTAGTATAGTTGGACTATCATCATGTTCATGCATAAGTTCGTACAATGCTCACTCTAAGGTACCATGGGTGAGTGGTCGATATTGTGTAAGCATGGATCATATATGTTGTTTACCTACGGATACACCATATATTCTGGGTCATGTGGTAGATTGCGGATGTGACACTCCTATAGAGTCATTTGTATTCCACTCCCCAAATATAGGCTTGTAAGTAGGATGCAGTTATGATGAAAGACAAGCTCTATTCTTAATCTTCCTTAGTAATATCCCTTATGTGTAGATATGAAGATGATCTTAGCAATGACTACTAGGTATAATTGCACTAATCAATGTATGCTTTGTCTTGTAATTAAGAATGACTTAGGAATTATTCCTCTGATATTCTACCTGACCATGCTAATGCCATAGAAAGGAGTACTCTGAGTGATTTATCATTATCACTGATCAATACTTATCATGTATATATCTTATCCTATGACTTACCCCTGTTATGAGTAGAATATTGGTTATGGTTTACTTCTCCATCAATAGTATAAGTTACCAATACATATCCATGCTAGACCTTCTCTGTAGTAAAAATATAAATAATGATACCTATAATACTTCCGAGTGAAGTGCTACAATGGTATATTATCTATGCACTTGCAGATCCCTTTTCATTCATATCAATATATTCTTTCTAGTCACATAAAATAGTGAAGAACTACTTAGTATCACTCTTGTAGTAATGCTAGGTAATACCAACAAGCATCTCTAGCATCATCACTAGGGATGACAACCTAGTAAAGTAATGTTAGGAGATGTAAGTAAGCAATAGGTGGCTACCAAAACATGACAAGTTAATAAATACCAACAAATACTAAAAAGTAAATATGGATAACTATCGATGTTACCTCATGGCCAGGGTGTGGATTTTTGAGTCCTTCGGACAGGACTTGGCTAGAGAAAAGTCCTTCACTCTTTGGGTGCATCATCCGGTCTCAGCGATGGAGACCCAGATGGCTACACATCTTGTGACGGTGTCTTTGTTGATGTCAATTTTTGCTTCCACACCTGCTTGGTCCATGGACTTGACTTTGGAGGAGTGGGTTCATCTTTTACAACTTCTTCAGGTTCCTCATCTTCCTCCCAACTTTTCATTAGGGATTGATTCTTTTGGTTTCAGGATGATCGATGTCTCCTCCTAAAGCGAGACTTCTTGGACTGCTCATAAGTGGTGTAACTATTAAAATAACAACATACCTTCTCTCTAGGGAATTGGAAGTGGACTTGTCCAGATCCGACTTAGATGATCGTGTTGATTGTGTTGAGGAACGGTCTTCCAAGGATGATGGGCGTATCATCTTCCTCTTCACCCATGTCTAGAACCATGAAGTCGATAGGGACAAATTGATCATGTATTCTTACCATGACATCTTTCGCTATTTTGTCCAAAAATCGAATTGATTGATCTACCATCGATGCCATTGTTTGAGTGGGACAATCATATGTTCTCGTAGACTTTGTGGTTTTAGAAATAGGTGGAGATAAAAGGGCACCCATCATCTTAGGCTGACCTTTCCTAAGCACCACAAAAGCCATCATCCTTAGAAGACCGTTCCTCAACACAACCAACATGATCATCTATGTCGGATCTAGACAAATCCACTTCTAATTCCCTAGAGAGAAGGTACGCTGCTATTTTAATAGTTAAACCACTTATGAGTAGCCCAAGAAGTCTCGCTCTAGGAGGAGACGTCGATCATCCCAAAACCAAAAGAATCAATCCCCAAAGAAAAGTTGGGAGGAAGATGAGGAACCTGATGAAGTTGTAAAAGATGAACCCACTCCACCGAAGTCAAGTCCACAGACCAAGCAGGTGTGAAAGCAAAAAGTGACATAAATAGAGACACCATCAAAAGATGTGGAGCCATCTAGGTCTCCATCGCTGAGACCAGATGATGCATCCAAAGTGTGAAGGACTTTTCTCCAATCAAGTCCTGTCTAGAGGACTAAAAAATCCATACCTTGGCCATGAGGTAACATCGGTAGTTATCTATATTTACTTTTTAGTATTTGTTGGCATTTATTAACTTGTCACTTGTTTTAAGTAGCCACCAATGATATGCCTACATCTCCTAGCATTATTTGTACCAGGTTGTTATCTCTAATGATGGTGCTAGAGATGCCTGTTGGTTTTACCTAGTATTTCTACTAGAATAATACTAAGTAGTTGTTTATTATTTTATGTAACTAGAAAGAATATGTAGATATGAATGAAAAAGAATCTACAAGCACACAAATAATATACTATTGTAGCAATTCACCTGAGAGTATTCCAGGTATCATTATTTATATTTTTACCATAGGGAAGATCTAGCATGGACATGTATTGATAACTTATACTATTGATGGAGAAGTAAACCATAACCAATGTTCTACTCATAACAGGGATAAGTCATAGGATAAGATATATGATAAGTATTGATTAATAATAATGATAAATCACTCAGAGTACTCATTTCTATAGCATTAACATGGTTAGGTAGAATATTAGAGGAATAATTCTTAAGTCATTCTTAATTACAAGTCAAAGCATACATTGATTAGTGCAATTATATCTAGTAGTTATTGCTAAGACCATCGTCATATCTACACATAAGGGATATTACTAAGAAAGATTAAGAATAGAGCTTATCTTCCTTCGTAACTGCATCCTACGTGCATACAATATTTGGGGTGTGGACTACAAATGATTCAACGGGAGTGTCACATCCACGATCTACCACATGACCCAAAATATAGGGTGTATCCGTAGGTAAACAACGTATAAGCACCACGCTTACACAATATCGACCACCCACCTAGGGATCCTTAGAGTGAGCGTTATACGAACTTATGTATAAACATGATGATAATTCAACTATACTAAGCATATAATCAAAGTAGACGATAAATATTATAACTAAGAATATGAACAATATGAATAACAATGTCATAACAATTATAGTAAACATATAAAAGTAATGAGAGATACAAAAGAGAGGGGTACAAAGTTTATACCAAACCATGCTCTTAACACGATCAGGAATCCAAGCGAAGCCTGCTTGAGTCCCTCTAGACCTAGCCTAACTAGCTATGCTCTAGAATTTATAGAGCTCTGAGGATGATTAGGATTTCTGTCTTCTCAAATGACCTGATGACTAGGGGTTCTCCTGGGGGTGGCAGGGGCTGGTATATATAGGCTGGAGCATCAATCCTAAGCCCTCGAATCAAACCGACTTGAATAAACGACGTAGATGCAATCCTTAAGGCGGTGGGAAACCGACGTAGCGAGGCAGGATTGACATGTGGGCCCTATCTGGCGGCGTCTCACCCTTCGCCTTGGTGTGGAGTCATCTCGAGTCTTCTGGAATCTTTCTGGGGTTATTTTTGCTGTGGATAAGCGCGATTAATTCTGACATCTAGGTATACCTTGACAGTTTTTTGGATAAACCCTACAGAAAATACAGATTTACTAAAATTCACGGAATTTGTTAGTTTAAACCCTTAGACCTTAGACCTGTGTTGGCGATTATATTTATGCCCTTATGCATGTTATATTGATGTTTCATAATGGTTGTTAACTACCATCAATATCTAGGCCGGTGTGTATTAACACTGAAAGCCTAGCCCAGGATGTACCTATAGATTGCTTCTCGTATTACTCGAAATCGAGGATTGTCCTTGTCAAGAGCCGATACAGGACATAGGGAAGAATGGAAGACAAAACTTATCCTTAAGTTCATCCCAGTCCTTATTTGTACTTTCTACGACTTGAGTGTACCACTACAGCACCAATCCCCATTTGCCAATGCATCCATTGCAATGAAAGGAGCAACCGTAAGAGCATCTCCAAGAGTTCCCTAAACTCTCTCATAATTCTTATTTTTTAGAAAGATGAGAAAAAAATTCTCTCCAACAACGCATAATCTTCGCTCCTAAATTTAGTCGCTTCTTAAAAAAACCGAGCCAATCCACCTATCTTTACGAGCACCTCCGACTCCCCGTACCCTTCCTCTGCGGCCGTTCCGCACCGCCCGCCGCGCTCCTCTCCATTGTCCTTTCTCGCGCGGGCGCAGCCTCACCTTCCTCCTCTGCCGCCGTTCCACACTGCCGGTCGCGCTCCTCTCCTGTCCTTTCTCGCGCGGCCTGCGCTGGTCCTCTGAGATGCAGCCCCCCTTTCTCGTGCGGCCATGCTGGTGCTCTACGGAGATGCAGCCCTTTCTCGAGTGGCCGTGCTGATGCTCTTCCGAGATGCATCTTGATTCTCAGACCGGACCCCTGCCCCCTCCAGGTTGGTCACCATCATCAAGGTGGATCCGTGATGAATTTGGTCATGATATTATTCATGGTGGTGATCTTTGCCTTTTCTCTTTTTCAGCTGCATATGTGGGACATCTGTATGTCTTGCTACTAGATTCTGAAGTGCTGGGTTTGGTTGAGAAGAGGAATGAATAGATTGATTTCTTCCTTTTTTATTTGTACAATTTTGAGTTAAGAAATTTTCAAAATGAGTTCAGATCTAAACTCACGGTCAGCCAGTGACGCACGACGTCGCCAAGGGCTGGTCCGGCGTTCAGGTACCCCGCTGGCACGCTTGCTTGCTCCGATCAGTGTCTGACACACTCACTCACTGCTTATTGGCTTTGCGACGTACGTTCATGTTTTTAGATGTCATTTATTGGAAACTTTTGCTTGTGCGACGTACGTTCATGTTTTTAGATGTCATTTATTGAAAACTTTTGGAGATAATCTTTTTTTTTCTCCCTAAATAGTTTTAGGAGTTGTCAAACTCTAAGTTTTTAAGAGAAAAAAAGTAGGGACCTCTCTAACCCCATAGCTAATGGGCCGACTGTCCAGTAATGGTCTTTTTAACTCGTGTGCCTGCCCCGTTAGCCTCCCCCACGACTCCACCCATCCCACGAGTTTTCCTGGTCGTCACGTAGATCTAAAACCTAGCATCAACTGCAGGAATCAAGGTTCCCTCCTCTCATAAACAGCACAGATTTGATCTGATCCCCTTGCAGTGACGGATCATTGGAAGATCAGGAGAAGATTGTTCTAGCGGCCTTCATCGACTTGAAACTCGGCAACGGTGGCTATGGCAGGAGGCGCAACATGCGAGCAAATCAGCGCCATGACTTCACCGCATCGTTGTCCCCAGATATGGTAGGAGTTGGTGCCCTTACTCTACACTCTAATAGATCCATGTACGTTGGTTTCATCTCCTTCCCATCCCGTACTCTCCTGCTCCCATCAAAATGGATCTATTCATTCCATTAAGCTGTGGCCACTACAGATTGTTAATTCTTAGATGAGTGTGGTTCCTTTTACGGTTGGTAACTAAATCTTGGTCACTACAGATCGGAATTGGGTACGGCGTTTGCATCATGTTCTGAGTAGACAGTATTGTTTTCTCCTTATTAGATTATTCTTCAGTTCTGAAATTAACAAGTATGCAGTAATAATTCAATTGTACTTAATGACGGATGACCTTATTCTATTGTCAACATTCTATATCTGTTTTTGAAATTTCTGACAATATTTCTTATATCCATTCTGGTGGACAGGTAGATAACAGGAATAAGAAAACGTCAATGTCCACAAAGAATTACTTCTCCGCAGTAGAGAAGAAGCAGTGAGAAATTTTCTCATTCTATATTCTTTTATATACATGTGTACAGTAAAATTGCCTAGTTAATTAATTCGTTCATGAACTGTGGTAAACTGATAATTATTGTAGCAGCCTCATACAGCAGATTAGAGATGCACTGACTAGTACTTAGAGATGGGACAAATGGTTTGGTACGTGCGTCATGTTCGTCAGTTCTATAATTTTTTCCTTCTCCTATAATATTTTTGTACAGGCTATATTTCTTATTAAATTCCTGAAATTCATTGTGATTACTATCAGTTTTAGTTATCTTTTTCGAACTTGTGCAGACAATGATAAATCTTCTGATTTGTTTACGGTAATTCTACAATGTAGAACAACGAGCGATGAGGAGGTGATTGAAGAACAGATCTTGCAAGGTCATTACGGGTATCCCTTCTTCAAGTATATACGTAAGGTTTCTTGTTTATATTTTATCGTTGTTTGATTTGTATCATCATTAGTTTATATACTTGCGAACTTATCTCTAGTTTAATATTATTGGTAGCTATTTTGCTTTAATTCCACGTACAAAATTTATCTAGCTATCCAAAAATTCTGACTTAGTTCTGATGACCAGCAGTCAGTTCAATGTACAGGAGATGGACACTAGGCATGGGTGCATGGCCCAAGACGTGACCTTATTCTTCTGTAGTAATATACAACTTGCTATGTCACTATAGACAAAGGGTATCAATGAAACTTTAGCTCTAGAAGAGCTGCTCAGGAACAGGTATATAGGCTCAGTTGTTTTTCTTCACTGAGATTTATAAATTCAAGGAAAATTGCGTCTTTCTAAATATGTTCTTAATTAATGAAGCACTCTATTTTCGAGCAGGGAAAATATATATGATATTTTGGATGTTCAGTTGATTATTTTGAAGGATGAAGAATAAGATTTCCCCAGAAGATTAGTATTTTAGGAGTGGTGTTACACTGGTGTATATTTATTTTCATTGTGGAACTTCATAGTTAGTGAATCGTTGTATACAATTACAGATTATGACATTTTATTGTATCTATGGAATCGTTTACTTAACATCAATTATTTAATAATATCTTGAGTTCCAAAGATATATTGTTTTGTGCTTGTGGCTGTTGGATGTAAGATATCGAATTAATTTAGCAAGCTATTTATACTAAAAATAACATTTATAAATTGTAAAAACAAATTCTAGAAGCACGTGGCATATTATGCCAACAACACATATATATGTTGCTGCAGATTCGTTGCTAGCTTGCAACACATATATGATGCGTTGTTATAGATCCCACCAACACTTATTCGGGTTTGTAGCAACACATATGCGTTGCTAAATGGGTGGTCCTCTTGCAGTGCATTGCTTTGCCTTCTCCATGAGAGAAGGAGAACCATTTCCACCTTAGTATTTCCTATGTCATGCCTGAGATACTCAGACACGAACACATCTCCTTGAACACGAACACATCTCCTCGAACTTGTTCAGGTGATGGCAAGAATTTTCGTTTTCTAGCCCAGAGAAGGGTTGTGCTCGAACCATGGCTATTAAGCCATGGTGGAGTTCACAGCCAGAATGAAGGGTTGGTTCTGGTGGTGGCTCACAGAACTCCCCCTTTGAAGCGGAAATGTTATGAATATGAGTTGATTTCATGGTGAAAAATAAGAGAAGATATTTTTGTTTTTATAAAAAGAAAAGATACAGATACGAGGATGAACTAGATTTGTAGAAAATACAACAACCGTTCCCTGGCAATGGCACCAGAAAGCTTGTCGGTATTTCTTAACGCAAACAGAAAGATTCCGCAAGCGCACGGAATTACCGTTGTAGCTTTCACTCAGAAGTATTTAGGGTATCGTATTTTCCATAGGGAACGGATATACTCTTCTAGCTAATTCGTCCAAGGACAATACAACGGTAGAGTTAGTGGAGGTTGAGATGAATTCCTATGGTTTTTGAGTCTATGGATAGATAAACTCTACTTCTCACTGCTACACTCACATCTTTCACAGCCGCGTCATAACCCACATCGCAGTTCAATTTTGGCCTCGGCAGTAAGCTGTTGGCAGTGATGGTCATAGCCTTCACCGTCGCTATCTGAGACTGTCTGCGGTATACACTCACACCGCCGTATTAGTTTATGATCCGTCCGTGATAAGGTCCTTACTTCCGTTGCATTGGAGCACGACCCGGCTGTGTGGGCATACACTAACACCGCCGTATTAGCTTATGATCCGTCTGTGATCAGGTCCTTGTTTCCATCGCATCGGAGCACGACCCGCCTATGTGGGTGTACACTCACACCGCCATATTGGCTTATGATCCGTCCGTGATCAGGTCATTGTTTTCGTCACATTGTACCACGACCCGCCTATGTGGAGAACATTATCACCGCCACTCTGATGTATTACCCGTCTGTGTAAATGGCATTACCATCATCGCCTTGTAGTATGATTCGACCTTGATGAGGATGTACTCGGTGTCGGTTTACTAATCGAGATGGCGGTGATGATTTTGTGATCCCGCCGCATCATAGGTTGGACCGGTGTTGTTGCTGATGGCTTCGACCACCAGGTAATGTAGAGTGCGACGGTGATGAGGCTTTCATCACAGTCAGATAGTTGTATGATGCGGTGGTGTTGACAACACAAGAATGATGGTTGAATACAAAATAGAGACCGTTATAGAATGGTCCTATATTTGGTATTGATAATAATTATTAATTAAGATGGACCATAATAGCTACATGACACGGCATGCAGATATATTTGTCAAATCCATACAATACGTTCACATACAAGAGTACTTTTGACAATAGACGATAACCTGACAGTAGAAGCTAGGGTATACAGATGCAGGATTTAAACTATTGTTGATAATTAACACACCGTGTGGTCTCCATGTATGGCCTCATCGAGGATAAAAGTAGCCAGGCGTTCTTGAAGCGCAAACATGTCTCGAGTGGTCAGCTCCCTTGAATCCAACAACAGCACAGACTACAAGAAGGTAGCGTTGTAGTAATGTAACATGGAGCATATTATTCAATTTAATCAGTAGAGATTTGGTATAATAAGAACATGTTTGTGTTTCGTGGCTTTGATGATCCTGTCCATGTAATGCATTACATAGAACACACTAAAATCTCTGCCACCAAGACGTTGCTTTGCGATCGTATCGACCTCCATTACTTTGAACCCATCATTCTAGGAAAGAACATTGAATTTGCTCTTCCTTTTGTACTTGTCGTAAGCCCTGTCATCATCCAGCAAAAAGATCATTGTGACAAACAAAAAATTTGTTACACATATAAATGATGAGATCTACGAAACCATGTTGTAAAATGCATAGAACAAGAGCGGTACTTATTCATCATTTTTGAAGGGTTTGATATGGTTCATTCCCAACCTGCTTATATCATACACGAAGAGCTTGGAATTGAGCAGGTCTACAGCAACAAGGCAAGTATGTTCGTTGTAGTAAAGAAAATTAGATGCAGATTAGAGTCCCACCTGGTACACGTAATTACGTAAATGAATTACTCGCTTACCCATCATTGTATGGTAGGAGAATTAGTGATTTATCATCCTAGGCTAGAATGGAGGCACACATAGCATCTGTCGTCGTTGTGAAGCCCACTATGTAGGAGTTAAAGGTCACCGGGTTGAAGAAGCCTATTGCAATGTTTTTGTCCTTGCATGTATTTGCCTCCATCCTATGGACAAAAGAAAAAAGTTAATTTTGATAGATACAATGATTCAATAATTAAATGTACACACATGGGGCATAAGCTCACATACATGGTCCACAAGGACAAGATTTGGACATCCAGGGGGAAAAATTATAAAAGTCAAACAATTCCTTGAACTTCACCCACAATATCGCATCCTCTCCATCATAGAAATGTTTTCCTGGTATCTTGCACCAATCTGGAACCCCTTTTGTTTTAAGTACCACTCATTCAGAGCTTTCATTTTTGTCGGCAATTTGTGGACCCAATTCGGATGCACTTGAGGTTGACCTAACTTAAACTGCCACTGCTGGTTTTGTTTTGTGCCTGTCTGCTCCATCTCTGTTGTTTTCTTGGATTGGTTTTGTTTTGTGCCTGCCTGCTCCATCTCTATTGTTTTCTTGGAGGGACAAAGCAATTTCTTTTGATTGCTATCTATGGTAGTTTCCTTGTCCGATGCACTAATCTTCCAAATCTTATGGGGTCGCTCCTGAGTTTTAGAAATTGGTTGAAGTGTAGGTGTAGGCATTGGATTGGTAAGATTGACATCTTTGTTAGAACTGCCATCCGACATTGTGCCAACAAGGACTATGTTACGCTTCCACCATGGCACCAAGGACCCTAGGTTGGCCGCTAGCGTCGATCTATCATGGTCCATGGTCATTTCCATCTCAACTGTGTCATACATATCTTTGGCCAATGTATCCAGGGTAACTGCTGCATAGCCTGGAGGCAACAGATGTCCATTTACCATATTCCTTGGATGAACCTGACCGGTGGCCACCTTGTGTCTAAATATGGCCTTGCATCCTTGTGACTCCACGTATAACATGCAATATGTAGGTTCGCTGATGTGATCCACGTTGAAGGTGGAATCTGCATCTACTTGTGGAAGTTGTGTGCTTCCGCAACTGCTATGTACCCGTTCTGAGCTGAAGTTTCCCCAGGAAACTTGTTTCGCTTCTATTTGAGCCTGGTATGTGGTAATCAATGCTGCCTCCTATTCTTTCCATTTGGCCTCGAACATAGCTGATAATTCTTCACGTACACTCACAATTTTTCTAGCATTATTCCTCCCATGACTTCTATACGTGGATTTGTCATTTTTGAAGGCAATCTGCCATGGAACCAGTCCTACACCTCATGCCTAAATAGGATGCTCTTTCATCCCTAGTGCCCGACTCAAGACGTCATCCTCCCTGTCAGGAACAAAAGTACCATTTGCCACTTGAGCCTATAGTGCTTGTATCCTCTCAGTGAGTTGCCGGACTGCATCGTTGGGAAAACTTAGGGAACCGTCATTGTTGTAGGTCATCTTTCTTGCAAGAAGATACCTCAATGAGCAGGCATCCAAGCCTATAGTCTGTGGTGTAACACCTTTTTGGACTAGCTCTTGTAACTTCTTCTCCTACTCAGGAACTTTCTTCGCGTACCCCCGAGAGCTGGTGCGGTGGGGGTTATCATTTCTATGGGAGTTGAAGGTATTTACTTTGCTAATGGAAAGAGCTTCCTCTAATTTCTTCCAACTGACAAAAGCTTCCCAATATGCTTGCTGAGTTGGGTGCTCACCTTTTTGCCAATCTGGCTCTGTTCCATTTAATACATGTTTTTTGAACAACTCATGCTTGAAATACCTCCATTTTTTCCCATGCAGCGCAATGCCTATTTCATCATAATTTATGTATCGATGGGGTACAAGTCGAATTCAAACAATTTCACCATCTGCTACCAACATTTCTGCTTGATTTCCTTAGTAACACACCAATCCTCTTGACCTTTCCTCTTCTTCCAGTACCTGAATTTGATTGGGACATGTTTTCTCACAATCGCACCTTGGGAGTTGTGGTACGGTGCAATCACCGTGTGTGGTTCCTTGGGTTCTCCAATGCAATCGAAGTGCTCGATGACAAATTGGTAAGTGCGTAGCCTATAGCCACGTTGCTTCGTCCTTTGTTTAACTGCTATGTTTGTTATAGGTTCCTCTGCGCCAGTATCCTACACATTGACCGCAACATTGCAATTATTGGTGGTAGCCGTTATGTATATCGACAATGTAATGAGTCATGAGTAATTACCTCCCCATTTCCTTCAAGGTTTAGATATGTCAAAGGTGAAATTGGGCAAATGTCGTCGTCTCCACCTTGAACTTCAATCTATAGATTCTGCTCTGGAGCCTGCAGTACTAATGTTTGATACCACGACAATACCATTGGTGCTGTAGATACCAATTCATAAGCATACATTGTAAGTGAAGGCTAATAACGTGCGCTAAATGAAATCCTAGAAAACTATTGTTTCAGTTCATTTTAGATCAAAGGCATTCACCCGGATTTATTGATAGCTTAATGAAGCCTAAGATCTAGAGGTGGGGTTACCAGCTTTCAATTGAGACTAGAAAACACATCTAACAACCGTCCATCACAAACACGACGAGTAAAGCAAAAAAGCTGTAACAATCTTTCAACTAATCTGAACCACTTGATCGCTAAAAAAACAAAATAAAAAACCCTAATCTCAATGACACTATGATGCTAGGGCACAAAGTAATCTGTTGAGGTGAAACGTAGACTACATTGCAGTAGGAGCTATAGCTGAAAGTAGACTAATAATTTCTTTCACCCAGGGCTCTTCAACTTGAATCAGTTCATTCCAATTTGGAAAGTAATGAATGGAAATTAAGGAATCCGAAGTAAGAACAAAGTACTAGAAACTATTGAATATCATTTCCAACTTAAATAATCCGCATTCATAAATATCAAATAAGAAGCATAGAATCAAAATACAGAAGCATGTGCACCTCGCTCGCTAGGGTGGGTCGATGTCATGTTTGCGTCCATTTCGATGACACTACTGCGGCTGTGTGGGTGATAGATGCAGCGAGACATGGAGGTGCAAATCCATTTGCGGTCCTCGATGGCGATGCCAACACTCAACTGTGAGTGGCCACTGATGACTGCTTGTAGTGTGGTAAGGGAAAGGGGAGGGAAACTGTGTTTTGGCTGGGTGCCACCACCACAAGAGGACAGAGTGTGGAAGGGGATAAGAATGGGTCGCATGGAGATAACGTAAGGGCCAAGCGAACCCTAGAAAAGGGATCCTATGACTATCGGAGCTTTCACACAGTCCACAACACTGTTCGCATGTTGACTTTTGTGACACCATTTGCCATTATAAACTATGCATTAATTGCACAATTCGATAACCATGGCACAACGTATCACAGAGAGAAGCAACAGTGATGCACCAGAACATACTCATCATTAAGCAGATGAAGTCGGGAGGTGCGGCTGCTTAATTGGATGCGCATTTGTCTAATCTGGCTTACACAGTAAAACAACATAATGCCTACATTAACATGTACATTTACAACATAACTTAGTAGCAACGATTGAAGTATGGTCACTAGTATGTTTCTTGGATCACTTGGATGATCGAGTCCATGGCAGTAGTGTCGATGCCAACCACATCCCACGACAAGAGCTGCATCCATTCCCTGTGCTAGGCGATAGCCTCCTCTTTCTTCGGGCTATCATGCATCAACCAGCGGTATAGCCCGTCAACACAATTCTTCATGAAGTCGCTCAGGGCCTGGTTCAATGACTGTAGGGACAAAACATGTGTCCACATGGTGATCATCCCATGGAACATGTCATATTCTAGATGCAGTGGGATGATGACCACGCTCCAAAACCGAGATGCCAAGTATGGTATAATGAGCTTGTCGATGAACTCCTTCCACCAATCTAATGGATCGAACATGTGCTTGTAGCTTAAGACCATTTGTTGTCATAGTCATCCGAGAAGAGCCACCTGCACAGGGCACCCTACCAATTGTTTACATAGGACTCCTAAAGAAGGTGAACCATGGTGTCTGGCGATAGCTCGGTGCCCTATCTCATTAGACCATCAAGATGCGCCACCACATGCACCATTCTTGACATTGGCTTGTCACAGACCTCCTCTAGTCCGAGCCTCGCGTACGGCATGATGACCCACTGGACAAACTCGCTCAAAACATCATCCCAAGCAATGTTCTTTCATGGAACCACCATGTTGTAATTTCTGTAGGCGCCTTCACCAGTAGACTTGGTGAGGAGGTTCTCTAGGGATTTCAGCACCATGTGTACCAGTGGCTTGAGGAATTGCTGCTCGATGATGGACATCCATGGATGTAGCCATACCCGTCTCGGTTTTGCTTCCCACTCTGCATCGAACCTCTTGGTAGACTTGGATAGCTCTGACTTCACCACATCCTCCAGGAACGACTGCATGGGCAGGAGCTATGGTAGTAGCCTCAGCAAGAACAGTACCAGTTCACATGGGTAGTTGATTGTCCACGACCTCCTCAATTCCACCAGATTAGGGCTGACCACCAACTTAGTTAGCAACATGGCGTACGGCGATGAGGTGGACCCATCGTCCAAGAGTATTTCCTTTAGCTTGGTCACCACCTCCATCCACTGCTTCGGGTGCTCGAGCGGTTCCCACAATTGAGCGAACATGTCTTGCAGCATTGGGACCAACTCCTTGCGTGCTTTGTTCATGAGAGAGCAGTTCATGTAGTCACTGGGATTCTTAGTCTTCAAACCTATGTATCGCCTGATAAGCTGATCTAAGTTCCTCTTAGCCTAGCTGTTCTTCTGTTGCCTTCAACATTTGATGGCCTCGCAGACATCAGGAGGAGTCCAAGAACTCCCTCCACCGAATAGGACGGTCAGGTTGCCAACACTAGATGATGGCATGGGTTTGTTGGCTATCTAGACGGATCTGTCAGTGCGGTTGGTGCCCAAACCCATGCACCAGCGGCGCAATCATCCCTCGATGGAGTTGACGTCCCCTTGATGGTGCCTACCCAGACCATGGCCACCCTTATATCCCTAGTGTTTCATCATTTGCCACACCGCTATGTTCTCCAAAAGGGATGATGGCATCAAAGTGCCTTTCATCAAGGTAAGTGTTGTCTAATGGCTAGAAGATGACTCCAAGCAGGACTCTAGATCTAGAATGCCCCCTAAAACAAATTTGATGGGTTTAATCCATACCTGCGGCTATCACGGCGCTAGAGATAACCTCTGGTCCCAACAGTGCTAGCGCCGCATAGTCGTTGTTGCCATTGGCATCACCATAGTTGTACTCTGGTGCCACCGTATGCTAGAAGTTGTCATTGGTGAGCTCATCGGAGTCCATCGAAAGAGTAGACTAAGGACTGAGTGGGATGTGACTACTCAGCGAGAGTCATGTAGCGGCAGTTCCAAACACTAGGTGAAATGATGGCTAGATTAAATGCTTGAAGCAATGCAGTCGAATTGAGATTAGGGCTTTTCGCCTTCTCGCACCAGGACACACGTCTCCTCGAGGATAGCCTTGGGCTCTAGATCCATGGAATAGTGATAAATATGAATAAAATAATCATCGATAGGTCCTATCAAAGTACTTTAGCAGTACTTTCAGTGAATAAACTGTATTTTCCTCTCACAACAAATCAACATAAGCCAAATTTCACTGAAATGAACAGGGCCTAATATGAATAAAAGTTCACAAATTAGCATAAGCTAAATTTCACCAAAATGAACAGGGCCTAATATGAATAAAAGTTAACAAATAGTCTGCACATACGAATCATACCAACGGCTGGTAAATCTTTAATCAGATTCATTACAAATATTGTTTAGGAATGGATACAAATCTTATTAAAATTCATTACAAATAAAGCGCTTGAGATTACAATTGGCAATCTAACCACAACACGTCTCAAAACTAGAAACGAATTAACAAACTCACATACAATTTACATAGTCCATCACAAAAACTTAGAATATAATAAAACAAGCCGATCAGAAAAAATTAGAATTTTCAAACTGGCAGACCTTGCTAGCTTCACTCCCCTCTATATATACTTCATCAATTACTTATTCACCATTTGGTTCAACAATAGTTGTATTGGGCGTCATCGCTGAATCTTCACTCACCTCTGTATGTGTACTTCACTGTTCACCTTAACTTGTTTGCTCTCAACTTCAGACGTATTGTCTTCATTGTCGGTGCATGACTCCCCTGTGTATGTGGTACTTTAGTATTTAGGTTCACAATAGCAATTGTATTGGGCTCTACCATCAGAACTAGACTCCCCTCTGTATGTGCTACTTCGCTATTCTCCTAAACTTCTTTGTTGCCCACATATGTGTCCTAGTGCATCTCACCTGAGGATTTTTGTGATTGATCATCACAAAGCATAGGACAAGGAAAATGCGACAAAGGCTGAGTACTGGGTGGAATAGGCATAGGCGGTAGCATACCAATCTTGTTGAAAATGTATGCCAATTGATAGTCATTGTGCACTCTGTCCTCCCTCATCTGCTCAAGCAATGTCTGTTGGCCTAAAAACAGTGTTTTCCTAAACGCTAAACGGTAAACAGTCGGTCACCTACCGTTTAGCTATTATTCGGGCTAAACGGTCAATTAAACGGGCTAAACGGTCAATTAAACGGGGTAAACGGACGATTAAACGGAAACGGACGGAAACGGCGCACCACCGTGTAGCGTGTACACGGCGTGTACACTGGCTACACGGCCGTGTAGGCGAACAGTGCCTAAAAATAACAAAGCTAGAGCCTCATCGTGCTTCTATGATTTCCTCATCATAGCATCAAACCTGTCTTCTTGTGACTTTCTCATATGAATTAGTTTTGCTTGTAATGATTGCATAAGCTCAAATTATGCTTGTGTCATGTTTGGCTTAGTCAGTGGCCTAGAACTAGATCCCGCAGTATCATCCTGCAATGTATAATCCTCATCATCGGTGTCGCTAGCCTATAGTGCAGCACCAAGTAAACCCTAAAGCCTAGAACATGCCTCTGCCTCTCGCAAAGCTAGGTCAGCTTCCTCATTGTTGGCTATATCAACTGGTGTCATGTGGTCATGTAGTGCTCTCATAGTACGACCTCCTCTACATCTGTCAGTTGGACCAGGAGGTTTATACTCAAGGAACATACTCTTCAATTCTCTTAGTACCGTCTCCTATTATGGGAAACCAATAGTCTTAGCTAGTAGGTAACATATGACATGATCATAGGGGATCGTCCTCTTGCCCTTGAATCCGTCAGCGATCTAGTCTTCCTACTCACAAATCAGCAAGTCTTCCAAATCGAACCGGGTGTGCCCCAACACCAAAGATAGCAACCATTGTTGCATTACTATTATTGCCTCACCAAATCTAGCTCTAGGGTATAGCGTCTTCTTGAAGGTGAGTAGGAGCACAACTTCGAGTTGAGTGAGTTCTCTAGTGACCTCAGAGAGTCAGGACTAAATGGCTATCTGAAAAGAATAGACATAATTTTGATGGGTGGTGGCGTCTCGCCTACAAGGGCACGACAAGGAGGTACTGCTCTCGGGTAACATAATTCATGGACCTAAGTGGTGGGAAACAGATCAACACCCTAAGCTTTAGCTATTTCTTCCCTATATAGCCAGTGGTGATCCCCTTTGAACATAAATTCAATGTATTGCTGTCCTCATGGTATCCACAAAGTTGTGATGAATATCTTCACCCCATCTAGCACATATTCGTGCGCTATGGTCAATAGGTCTAGTAGTCCTGGCATGTATGTCAAATGCCCTTTCATCTCTTCCTCAGTGACTCTAGCTAACTTTGCTAGGCCTTCGACTGTAATCTAACGATGTGCATAGAACTTGATGCCTCCTTCTTGGATGGCCATCATAAAAGTTGCCTGCATTGGAGTCCAAAATGGACCTTGTACAATGGGTCTTGGTTCTAGGAAACAATCCTCTAATGGAACAAACCTTAGCTCTTGAATCTTGCTGCCTCTCATGCTCAACAACTGGTTAGCATAGGGAACAGGGGGAGTAAGATAAATCATGTTGCCTGCCTCTAGTTGCCTTGTGCGTCCCTCGGTTCCCTATCATCCAACCTTATTGTCAAAGCTAAATGAATGTGGCAACTCAGACATGGCATCGGGAACTACGATGGTGGGTGGTATGCCCTCCATTCTTAATGTTAGTTGCTCCTAGGCCTCCTCGTAATTGAACCCTTGCTGACCTTCTCAAAGACTTGGTTATTATTTTTTGAATGGATATAAGGGACTCATAGACTTTCTTTGCCCACGACGACGACCTTTGTTGGCATGATGTCTGTGACTCCCTCTTGTTGCCTAATGCATGTGTAGGTCCTCCCCTAACCATAGTGATGAATAATCCTAAAGTACCAAAGATATATGGAGCGCACAATTTACAAACTGATTCATTTTTTATTTCAGTATACAGTTGTGGGCAAGGGCAAGGATCAGATCTTACCTAGAACACAACCCTGGCCTCACAGCTATGCCTTGCTCAAGAGGTCAAGGGGATAGTAGAAGGGGGTATGTTACACACAGCGATATATGGAGGTAAGGCAGCAGCACTCGATGCGCCGATGCGGCAACAACTACTGTGATATAGGGTTTCCCTAGCTACAAACTAGGGATTCCTGACTCCGATTGCAGATTGGTAGACTCAGAATGTCAGGTCCACCATCAGTCATATCATAATTAGGTCTATTCTCTCAAAGTTCAAGGTCGGTGGCGATGGCGGATGGTGAGATATAAGTAGACTATCCTTTTAGGGTTGGTCAGTTGGGTACAAACGGATGGCTGAGATGAATCAAGAATGATGGACGCAACATATTTGGGCTAGGGTATAGTTGTATAGGAACATCAGATCATATGCTGGTGTTGCCATAACATGAAGAATATTATATTGTCTCCTTAGCATGATGGTACCATTTGTTATGTTGGCAGTTATAACCATAGTACAAAACCTCAAGAACAATGAAATTCAGGTACAACAAATGTTTTCAAGGCACGACGATCATAGCCTCATCATGATCCACTCTCACGTACGTAGGTTCCATGCCCTCTTCAAACAGAGGTAGGTCGATATCTACTCCGACTGCATGCATGTCCTGATATCTGTTCCCTTCTTCCTCAGTTGTATTGTCGACACCGATGATCTTCCATTTACCTTGAAGAACTATGTCTTCCCTCATTATTTCCTAGGTCTAGTGCATAGAATACTTGGACTATATCTTTTGCCCATACAAAAGGTTCTTATCTGTAACCCACGCTATTGAGATCCATGGTAGTAACATCAACCTTGTTCATGGATACCGCTCTGGGTCTAACCCACTTGCATCGGAAAAGTGGGACCATAAATTTTCCATATTCTAGCACCCATATTTCTTCTATGGTTCCATAGTAGGGTCCATTTGCTTATTTTGTTCATAACAAGCATCGATCCGAACACCGCTATTTTGGTTCACACTCTTTTTGTCTTGTTTTCTAGTGTAAAGTGCATACGCATTTATGTCATAACCTTGGTACATCACCACTAAATCGTTCGGTCCCATGGCCAATGCATCAAGGTTAGGGTCACCAGATGTAACCTCCAGCAGATGTTGTTGTAACCATTTTGCAAACTTTTGTCTGTGTTGCTTGTCGAGCCACGCCTGGGACCTAGAAATGTTAGCTATAGCTAATTCTTCCTTGTGCTTTTCGACATAGGGTGAAACTACGTGTGCTTGTTGTAGGACTGTGAAATGAGCTTGCATTAGAACACTATACTCATGAGCATGAATACACTCCTCCGTGATAACCCCCTTTCCTTGTAGCCTTCCCTCATGTCGTGACATAGGAATGCCGAGCCTAGTGTGACCCAAATACTGAATGTAGAACTCCAGTGCTTCCTTGGTTGACCATCCTTCTGCCATGCACCCTTCAGGCCTATATCTATTTCAAACATACTTCCTAAGAATGCTCATCAACCGCTTGAAAGCAAAAATCTGGTGCAAGAAAATAGGGCCAATCAGTTTTATCTGCCGAACAAGATGAACAACAAGATGCATGGACATATAAAAAATGTTGGTGGCAAATGCATCTCGAGCAGAGTCAGTGTGTGGATCAGATCATCCTATATATTTTTAAGCTCCATCGGGTCTATGACCTTGTGTGAGATCACATTGAAGAATGAGCAGAACTTGATGATCGGTTCATGTACCTTCTCTAGAAGAACACCCCTGATTGCAACAGGAAGGAGTTGCGTCATGATAACATGGCAATCATGGGCCTTTAAGTAGCTCATGTTGAATTTTAAATCTTTCATGTTCGCTATCCTCCTTATATTTGATGAGTATGCTGTAGGCACTTTTAGTTCATGGAAGAATCATAAGAGCCTATCTTTCTCCTTTGTTTCTAAAGACCATGATGCAACTGGTAGTTTCTTTTTGCCATCAGGTAGTGTTAAGAGATGCCGCTCTGCCCTCACACCCATAGCTTCTAAGTCCATGCGACATTGAAGTGAATCTTTCCCCTTGCCCTTCGATTGCATTAAGGTACCCAACAAGCTCTTCGTGATGTTTTTGGTAATGTGCATCCCATCAAGTGCGTGCCGACATGCAACATCCTCTAATAAGGCAGTTTCCAAAACACATATTTTTTCCACATAGATTTTGCCAGAGTAGGTATGCTTCCTATGCCCTTTCCTAGGACAACCTTGAGTTTGTTTACGATTTTGATGATCTGCCTTCTAGTTTTGAACTTAGGTGGTTCTCGAATTTCTACTATCCCATGAAAGGATTTTTTGTTCTTGTGGTATGGGTGTGTAGATGGTAGGAACCTACGATAACCCATGTAAACCATCTTCTTTCCATGTTTCAAAAATTTAGTGGAAGTGCTATCCAAGCAAACCATGCATCCTTTGTAACCCTTTGTCACTTGTCCAGATAATGAACCAAGGCCTGGTAGGTCAGTGATTGTTATGAACAACAACGCTTTCAATTTGAAGTGCTCTTTCTTGTACTCATCCCACACTCTCTCACCTTTCATCCATAATTGCAGTAGCTCCTCAATCAATAGCTATAGGAAGACGTCGATGTCGTTTCTAGGTTGCCTTGGCCCATGGATCAGTATCGACATCATAAGGTGCGTCCATTTCATACACAGCCAAGGAAGAAGGTTGTATATGCAAAGAGTCACTGGCCAAGTGCTATGATTGCTGCTAACCATGTTAAATGGGTTCATCCCATTCATGCTCAAACAAAACCTTATGTTACCTATTTCATTGGAAAACGACTGCTTATAACTATGATTAATAGCTCTCCACTCATTAGTTTTGTACCATTCACTCGATCTTCTGCATGCCACCTCATCAGTTTTGTTGTCTTTGTTGTGGCAAACAAACGCTTCAAGCGAGGAATGATAGGGAAATACCACATCACCTTCGTGGCCGGTCTTTTCTCATGGCCAACTTGCATCATCGCATCATTGCCAATTTTGTATCATGAGGCATGGCACCAAGGACATGAATCCAAGGCTTTGTAATCTCCGCAAAACAATATGCAGTCATTGGTACAAGCATGTATTTTCTATGCTTCACATCCCAATGGGCAGATCATTTGCTTGGCCTCATACATGTTTTGAGGCAACTCATTCAGGCTTGGAACAAACTTCTATAGTAGGATAAGACATCATTGAACCTAGTGTCCAACATTCCATTCCTTGTTTTCATCTCTAGAAGCAAAATACTAGCTTCCAACTTTGTCATAGTTGAACCATTGTATAGCAGAGTTTTTGCATGCTTCTTCGTGTCCTCCAACTTCTTTTGTTTTTTTCATCAAGGAAATCTAGCTTCCCAACATCAATCATTTGCTCTAGAGAATCTACCACTTTATTATATGCCAAATTCTCGATCCCTAAGATGGCGATGGTTTCTTCGACACCTTCATTCATGGTCTCTATGACCATCTCATTCTCGTTCATGTGCCATGTTTTGCCTACATTTGTATCCCTGTTGTGATTTCGTATACCTGCTGAAGCTTGTTCATCAGGTGGATTCTTGCCTTCTTCCCTATGTTTTGTCTAAACCATATAGTTTGGCATGAAACCCCTCCAAAGCAAATGACCCCTAATCAGCTCCATGCTATCCCACTACTTAAGATTTTTGCAATCCCTGCATGGGTAGTTTATGAAACCAAGAGCCTCAACATTATGCTCCATGTAAGCACTCATGGCATTGATAAACAACTCAAGGCCTTGCACAAATGCAATTGAACTGCGCTTTGTATACATCCATCCATGATCCATCTATGTACAACAAAGGCAGATCTTATAGCATGAAGAAATTGAAAATGAACGCGGACATCTCGTTGAGCAAGAACATCAATAATATAGTAAAAAGCATAATAGCAAGAATTAAGTAATTGAATCTGTGAAGAAAATTTTGTGGACCTCGGATCAGTTAAGTGATGATCCGGCTTTGATTCAGACACAACCTTCAATAGATATTGGGGGAACTAACAATGGTCGAGGAAAGGGGAACAATGGGATTCACTTTGGGTATGGCTATGGTAGCAGACGGCTTTAAGTATGGCAACCTATGCCATCGACCTAGTGGTGGAAATTAGCCTTTATCACCGCCTAGATGTGTAGTTCGGTAGGGAAATACTCTTTCCCACTGGCTTTCGGCATTGGAAAGAATGGACACTGCACCAAACACTGTTATATCAGGCATAGGGGCCATATGGAAGTGTGAGCAGCATGGCCCGTGTAGCAGAACCGACCAATTTATAAGAGCACAAGTACAATAGCAATCACCGGAGCGATAGCACTGTCGTACTTGAGCCCATATAAACCCGATAGTCCATCGAGTATCACAAAGGATCTTGAATAATCACCAATATATAACCAAGATCGTATATGATTCAACATACACATCACATGTTACATAAAAGTTCACAAATAGTCCATCATACATCAGAGTTCAATTATAATTCTTACAACACTAAGTTCAATTGTAGTAACGGAAGCAATATAGTTTTGAAACCTTTCTCACACACGTAGTTCAAATACATGCTAGTTCATGATCAAGTTTGACAAAAGCATACTTGGTAAGACAACATAGAAGGGCCATGCCTGTGGCCTCACTCCTTGTCTACAGTTGGAGAGAAGCAGTTCTCGTAGGACCCATGATACCTCGATACCATCCGCAACAAGTGGAAAATAAACCCTGAGTACAAGAAGGTACTCAGCTAGACTTACCCATCATAAACCAAAAATAAAGTGACACCAAGGATCATACAAGGCTTTATAAGTGGATCTAGCTTGACAAGATTTTGTATAAAAAGCCACTAGTTGAGCTACACATTTTATAATTCGGTCTTCAAGTTAATTATCACTATTCAACTCTAGATTAGCAACTAACCTATGCCAAACATGTGCTGTACAATTATGTAGCACAGCAATAGTAACCATAGCCACTTATTATATCATTATCAGAACCATTTCACTTTCATATTCTTACTATGATAGAAGGAAGCTCAGTCAAGTTTCTCACTATCTAGGAGAGATGGTGATTCGAATGGATTGCAACTAGCTGGGCAGAAATCCTAACACAAACCCAAACAAACATGCACCAAGGTAGTCTTAGGTCACTTTTGGTACAACTTAGGACGTATGTCACGGGTTTGATCAGCACCACACAGTCAGGGACTGACCAGCTGCTAGGATGGTTAGGCCTAGCCTGCCCTTGGACTCACATCTGGCTCCATGCACATCCTTACTACCTCCAGTGTGCGTACTCATATAGAACGAGGCCCAGCCTGAGTTGAGCTACTCGGCTTCATGGTCGGAATGAGTTATCCGGCTAGCTAAGTGAGAGGTTGTGTATAAAATGGTCGAGGACCAACCACGATGCGGTCCTTAAGCGGCACAGATGGAATCATATGAGTCAACCCACAACATAGACTCCATCCGACCTCCAATTATATTATCCCATGGTTCGTTTCCACGATAGCAAATATAGCCAACCGTGATCAGGTATCCACCTATAGCTCACAGGTGACAGGAAATCACCCAACTTCTACCGGTCTAAGCATGGCTAAGCATTTATTCGATCCTGGACCTACATAGGGTTTAAGGTATATTTCTGGACAAGGAAATTATATGCATCAAGTGTTTCCAATCAACTCTTATAACCTAATGCATCAAACATAAAGAACTCAAGTTGATATTTATAAATCATGGGAGGGTTAGAATGCTTCGGGGCTTACCTTTCAAGTAGGCTGAGGGCCTATGGTCCGAGCACTCAGGCAATTCTTCCTGGACCTATTCTTTGCCTTCTATAGCCTCCTGTTGCTGGGTCTCCTGCTGGTCGTCTTCTCCCATGGCCTCGAACTCCAGAAGCGTTATCCCCTGCGGCGATCCTATATGCATGAAGATATGGATAAATACAGGGAATGCACAATATATATACATTCTTAACTAACATAATAACAAGGTAATACTATGATTAACTAAATTTTACTGAGTAGGTGTATATCTCTTCTCTAGTACAAGAAACATACACTCACCACTTTCTAGCAACCTAAGGTAAAGCTATTCATCATCCGTAAGAGACCTAAAACCTACAGCTAACAACTTATCTCAATTAGCCTAAGCATCTAAAGAATAGGCCTTAAGTCTATGCAAAGCAACCAAGCCAAGAAAATTAGATGCAAGTGAATTATGGAGCA
The DNA here is from genome assembly GCF_019320115.1 of Miscanthus floridulus. NCBI lineage: Eukaryota > Viridiplantae > Streptophyta > Magnoliopsida > Poales > Poaceae > Miscanthus > Miscanthus floridulus. Next base: position 54,507,933 of record NC_089586.1, on the reverse strand, counting down.
ATAATTAACTAAGTGCATACAAAAATTTGAAACTAGGCACAACCAATTGCATCATTAGGTTATATATATTACCCACATGTTAAAAAGTAAATGGTTGGACCCAAACCAATTTTTATATAAGCCTTTGTTAATTCATCTAATTTAGATAAAACTAAAACTGCTACTTCCATTGCTCAATAAATTCTAGGAAAATTATAGCAGCCCATACATGCTCTCAAAAGCCTTTTGTTAAAATTTCATGCCATTTGGACATGTACAACAACCTCTACAAAAATGGCAAGTTACATGGTGTATTACCACTTAAATATACTTAGCATAGCAAAAAGTGTCAAGCAATAGATTTACTATTTTTCTTACATTCCTCATAATAACAGAACATTGTAGAAATATTTCATGCCCATATGTTACATAAATCTACCACAATTAATTTCGCAAGAAACTAGCATTTAATTAAGCCAAAATAAGAAGTCATATTCCAAGCATGCCAACTATAGGTTTAATATTTTCCCTAGCTCCAGCACGTCCAAACAAGACTAGCAAAATTGGAATCACATTTTTAGCATCTCCCAAACTCAAGTTATGCATTTTTTAAGATTAATAGGAATAAATAAGATAATTTGAACAAGGTATAAAACTGCAGCACATACCAAGTTTCATATTTTTAACAGATAGTACTCATCAAGATGAATCTAACAAAATTTGGTTCACTCGATTTGGACACTCCTAGAATTAGTTATGATTTTTACAAGTTTGTAGCAATTTTTGGAAAACAATTAAAGAAAAACATCAAAATCCCTAGAATTCGCTATGCGTACCCAAGCTTAGCGCACCCCATGGTCACTGATGGCGGGGCCCCATGGTCAACCCATCCCCACCCGTCAGAAGCACAGTGCAGGGGCAACTTTTGACCGGCGTAGAACTCACCGACGGCGAGGTCTCCAACGACACGGCCACTACCGTTGGCTTCCCCTCTTCATTCTGCACCCAATGAAGTACTTGGTCGAAGCTCTTTCAGTGGCTAAGCATGGTGGCGGTGCTAATGGTGGCTCGGCGGTGGCGCGTGGTGGCACTCTGGCCATCTCCGGCCACGGCAAGCTCGGGCGAGCCCGACTATGGCCTCATGGTCACCTAGCGGAGATCTAGGGTTAGGGTTTGGGCCCTAGAAGGTGCTGGCGAAGCATGGCCACTTGCACGGTGGCATGAGCGCGACGGCAACGCTATAGAATTCTGACGAGCCAGTTGATGGCATTGGGCATCCGTCAATCCTAGAAGCTTCACCCACCCTAGGCAATGCTCTAGCGCCTAAAAGCATGGGAAGAATAAGACAAGGCGAGCATGGCCACAGTGGTGCACATGGCGGCGGCGTGGTCGGCTCACGACGGTGGACATGCATTCTTCCCCCGATGAGGCCGGCATTGGCCAAAGGCTAGTGGCTATAGCATCCACAAGATCTAGCGACTATAGAATGGTAGAGAAGGAGAGCAGTGCCTACATGGGGTGGTCTAGCCACGGCGAGCTTGAGCTCGGTGGTGCTCTATGGTCATGGCGACCGTGGAGATGGCACAATGGGGTCTCACCTTGGCTTAAGGGGTGTTGCTAGTGGGGCGATGAGGTAGTGCGCATCACGGTGGAGCTATGGGCGAGGCGAATTGGATGGTGGTGTGGCTTGTGTTGCACACAGGGCTACTGAAGGCATGGCGGCGGTGGCGCTACTGCTTTGCTCCACTCAGGAGCGGCGCGTGGGCGAGAGAGAGGGCGTGAGCGAGACTAAGCACATGGGCGAGTGGATGGTTGTGTCCTCACCCTTTCAGCTTAGCAGCGTGGGCTGGCGCCAATGTATGGATGCCACGCAGCGCACGTGGCCTATGCCTGGTCGGCCACCACAACGCGCGGCGAGGCCAGTTTTAGGCCTGAAAACAGCGTCTGAAACCCAATTTTTGAACGGCTAGAACTCCTAAATCATGATGAATTTTGGCAAATCAACTTCACCACTTGGTAGATCTACAGGAGTAGTCCAAGTTTTCTTGTGCCTGGTCAGCCACCATAGTGCATGGTGAGGCTGGTTTTAGGCCTGAAAATAGCATCTAAAACTTGATTTTTGAACCGCTAGAACTCCTAAATCGTGATTAATTTTTGCAAATCAACTTCACCACTTGGTAGAGATATAGGAGTACTCCAAGTTTGCTTAAGGAAGTTTCATCTAATTTGAACTAGTTTGAAAACTAAAACTCCCTAAAGATGGCTACATGGAAACTGAAACTCAGTTCGAGACTTGGCCAAATTTTTGTTTCAAAAACAACATCGAGTTGATTTTTGTGAGCCCTATTTGACTCACTTAGGCACTGATTCAGCTCTTGACCATAAAACAAGGTTTGTTATACATGAGCTAAACTACAACTTTTATTTAGGGTCCACTGCCATGCAAGGTCTCTAAGTAGTTAGTCAAGATAGGTCAAAGAACTAACATGATAATGTCAATTTTAGCAATACCAACACATAGAAGCAATTTTGGACCAAGTCATGAATATAAACTAGGTTCCATTTTTCATCCTAAGTGTGTCTAAGTTGTTTTGGTGACCAAACAACACCCACTTGCATTACCAAGCATGATCACTAAGCATTCACAAGGCAATTCAAGCACATTATGAAAATAATCACAACTAGACAATGTATTATTTCATGCTCATGAATGCAAATGCATGAATGATGCTTATGCTCCTGCAATGCAAGTACAAGAATGCAAGCTTAACACTAGGGTGTTACAGCCCCTCCCCCCTTATAGAAATCTCATCCCAAGATTGAAGTACCTACCATTTTTCATAAAACACGGGGTAAACTTCATGTAGATAACCCTCTCTTTCCCATGTTGCATTCTGTTCACTGTGATTACTCCACATTACTTTGTGGAACTTAATCACTCGGTTCTGAGTTACTCTCTTTTCTATGCAATAGCTATATAGGCTTTTCCTCATAAGCTAGGTCTGATTCTATTCTAATATTGTTAGTCTCAACTCTTTCTTTAGGAACACGTAAGCATTTTCTTAATTGAGAGACGTGAAAGACATTAAAAATAACTCTCATCCCTAGAGGTAACTGTAGTTTGTAGGCTACTCTTCCACTTTGCTCAATGAGTTTGTATGGGCCTACATACCTAGGTGCAAGTTTTCTTTTCACACCAAATCGTTGCACTCCTTTCATTGGTGATACTCTCAGGTATACATAGTCGCCTACCTCAAACTCAATAGGTCTTCTTCTTTTGTCAGCATAGCTCTTTTGCCTAGATTAGATGGCTTCAATATGTTGTTGAATGATACAAACTTGCTCTTTAGCTTCCCTGACAAAATCAATTCCATAATACCTCCTCTCCCCAGGTTCAACCCAGTTCAAGGGAGTTCTACATTTCTGACCATACAAAGCTTCAAAAGGAGCCATCTTAATACTCTCTTGGTAACTATTGTTATAGGAAAATTTAGCTAGAGGTAGCCACTTTTCCCATGAACCTTTCGAAGAGATTACACATGCTCTCAACATGTCTTCTAATATCTGATTCACTCATTTCATTTGTCCAGCTATCTAAGGGTGATAGGCAGAACTTCAGACTAAGTTGGTACCTAACTATTTGTGCAAGTGCTCCTAGAAACAAGCAATAAACTAAGATCCCCTATCTGATATGATGGTTCTTAGTACCCCATGCAAACGTACTATCTGAGCTACATACAGTTCTGCATATTGATGCGGTCGATAATTGGTCCTGACTAGAATGAAGTGTGCGGACTTGGTCAAATAGTCTACAATTACCCATATGGAGTCAAAACCCTTCTAAGTGGGTGGAAGTCCAACAATAAAATCCATGCTGATCTCCTCCCACTTCCAACCTAGAATAGACAAAGGTTGAAGTAGTCCAGCAGGTTTTAGGTGATCTGCCTTGACTCTGCTACAAGTATCACACCTAGCAACATAGGCTGTGATTTCTTTCTTCATCTTTGTCCACCGAAATTGTGTTTTCAAGTACTGATACATTTTGCTACTACCTGGATGGATAGATAGTTTGGAAGAGTGGGCTTCCTCTAAAAGTTATTTTCTAAGTTCTCGATCCTTCAAAACCACAAGTCAATCCTTAAACCATAGTACACCTCTCTTATCTAGTCTAAAATGCTTGGTTTCCTTCTTCATCTTTCTCTTGATGTGAAACACACCTACATCGGTCTTCTAAATTTTGATAATCTTGCTCTCAAGTGAGCAACTGACAGTAATATTGTGTAACACAGTAGGATGCAACATATTAAATCCATCTTCCAATAGTGCTCCCAAGGAATTACAATGAGATTTGTGGCTTAAGGTGTCTACAACCACATTTGCCTTGCCAGGATGATAATGCACCTCTAAGTTATAATCCTTGAACAACTCTAGCCGTCTTCTCTATCTCATGTTTAACTCAGCTTGAGTGAAGATATATTTGAGACTCTTGTGATCCGTATAGATATGGCATACATTTCCAAGCAAATAGTGCCTCTAGATCTTCATTGCATGAACAACTGCTGCTAACTCCAAGTCATAGGTTGGATAATTAACCTCGTGCTTCCTTAGTTGATGCGAAGCATAAGCAATGACTCGGCCTTCCTGCATAAGAACACATCCCAAGCCTGTACCAGATGCATCACAAAACACATCAAAAGGTTTCTCTATATCGGGTTATGCTAAGATAGGAGCGGTGGTCAGCAAGGTCCGTAGAGTATGAAAAGTAGCTTCACACTCCGGTGTCTAAACAAATTTCTCATCCTTCTGAAGCAACCTCGTATTGGCTTAGCTATCTTAGAAAAATCTAGAATGAAACAATGATAGCAACCTGCTAAACCAAGAAAACTCTGAACTTCAGTAACTGAGGTTGGGTCTTTCTAATCCATGACTTCTTGTACCTTAGTTGGAGCTATAGAGATTTCATTCTCTAACAGCACATGACCAAGAAAAGGCACTTTCCATAACCAAAATTCACAGTTGTGAAACTTGGCATACAACTTATATTCTTTCAGTTTGGTTAGGACAATCCTTAGATGCTCTGCATGATCTTCCTCATTTTTAGAGTAAATTAGGATGTCATCAATAAATACAACCATAAACTTGTCCAGTTTTGGCATGAATACCGAATTCATCAAATAAATGAAGTATGCAGGAGCATTTGACAGACCAAAAGACATGACAAGATACTCATACAAGTCGTATCTAGTTGAGAAAGTTGTTTTAGGTATATCCTCTGGCCTAATTTTAATCTGATGATAGCCTGATCTCAAATCAATCTTGGAGAATACCTTTGCCCTTGCCAACTGATCGAACAAGATATTGATACGTGGTAAAGGGTACTTGTTTTTAATCATCACGACATTAAGTGGCCTATAATCCACACACATCCATAATGACTTATCCTTTTTCTTTACAAATAAAGCCAGACAACCCCATAGAGAAGAACTAGGTCAAATAAGTCCCTTTTCTAATAGCTCTTGTAACTGAACAAGATATTGATAGGTGTTGTACCAGGCACTAGCTCAATTTTAAACTCCACATCTCTATCTGGTGGCAACCTAGGTAACTCATCTGGAAATACCTCTAGAAACTCACATGTCACTAGAATATCAAAGATAAGTTTTGAAGGTCAAAACTTCTGGAAAGTGGTACTAGAAAAGCATTATCCCCCTTGGTTCACTCAACATAATGGTTCTAGTGGAAGTGTCAATAAGAACACCATGACCACTCATCCAGTTCATACCCAAGATCACATCTATTCCTAATACTAGCAACACTATGAGATCCATAGTATACTCTCTTCCTTTTATAGAGATGACCATATCTTTGACTATCTGGTTGGTAGAGATACTAGCCCCAGCTAAACTTATGCAACAACCACCCTTGTCTACAACAATTATCTTATGATCATACTTAGATGCAAATGTCTGACTCATGAATGAATGCGAAGCTCTAGAATCAAACAAAACAATTGCAGGGTGTTGGTTCATAAGAAACATACTAGCGGTAACAACCTCTCCAGCAGGAATTTCTTCCACAACAGTGTAGTGAACATGCCCGGGCGTGTCTTAGCATTGGCCTACCTCTGATTGCCCTAGCTTTGAATGTTGCCTTTCTTAGGATAGGGGCACTCTCTTGACTAGTGACCAACCTGATTGCAGTTGTAGCATGGGTAGTTGTTCCTTGGCCCTCCTGAGTTTCCATGTCCCACATTTCCCTTGTGTAGAGCAATAGAGAAGGCCTTGTGATACACTTTTTGTGGATGATTAAGTGGTGTTTTCTTCTATGGCAGCCTAAACTTGGGTGTAAGTGGGTGAAATTGAGGCCTCGTTGCCATAGGGGATTTCTACTGAGATGAACCTGATGCACTTGCCTTAAAGACTCGCTTGCGGCCTTTAGCTACGGCATGCAAATTGTTCTGATTTTCTTGGGTAAGAGAAACCATGACAAACTCATTATACGTTGCACACCTAGAATTCGCCATGGTCTTCATCAGCTTGGTACCAAGTCCATGCTTGAAGCTCTCAATCTTCTTCCCCTTAGTGTTCACAAACTTAGGAGCATACCTTGAAAAGTTGTTGAAAGCATGCATATATTCCATTAGGGTCTTGGTTCCTTAAGTGAGCTTCATGAATTCTGTAGCCTTCATCCTCATAAGCCCTAGGGGTATGTGATGTCCCATAAAGGTGGTCTTGAACTGATCCCAACTATCATTAGCACCAGTAGGTAAAGCATACAAGTAGTGGGCCCACCATATACCTGTGGGTCCCTGTAGCTGGTGCGAAGCATACTCGACCTTCATCTGCTCTATGACCCTTAGAAGACAAAACTTCTACTCAATTGTGTTTAACCACTCATCAGCTTGTAGTGGTTCCTCTACTTCCTTGAAGATAGGCGGTTCATGTCCAAGAAATCCTTGAACATGTTGTACTGGTTAGGTTCCAAACCCTGACGTTGATGTCCCCCACGTGCGGTATTCTGTGTGATATTGTGCAACATTTCCTCCATATCACACTGATTCCCTAGAAACTAAGCAAAGAAATCCGTGGCTGAGGGTGGCGGTGGTGGTGGGGTGGATTATTGTTACCATCCTAACTACCAGTCAACCCCTGACCATGGGTGCATGTCATCTGCAGAATTGCAACAATAAGTAATTATAAAGACCGTATCTTATAGAGAATGCAGTTTTTGGAACATCCTCAGGTCGGATTTTGATTTGATGATAACTAGATCTCAAATCAGTCTTGGAAAAGACTTTTGCTTTAGACAACTGATCAAATAAGATATCTATGCATGCCAGAGGGTACTTATTCTTGATTGTGACTGCATTCAAAGGCCTATAATCTACACACATGCATAGTGATTGATCCTTCTTCTTCACAAAGATAGCTGGACACCCCCATGGAGATGAACTAGGATGGATAAGGCCTTTCTTTAGAAGTTCATTCAACTGGGTCTTAAGTTTGGCTAGTTCATTGGGAGACATTCTATAAGGTCTTCTAGATATGGGCGCTGTACCAGGTAGCAACACTATCTTGAACTCCATGTCCTAATCCAGGGGCAATCTGGGCAAATCATCAGGAAAAACATCAGGAAAATCACACACTACTGGGATATCTACAATAGCCTTTGCTTGCACCACATTTGCAGCACAAGAAAGATTGATGTCCCTAGGTAGCTGCACTAGAAAACCTTCTTGATTCCTAGGATCTCTGAGCATGACTACTCTAGTCGATGTATTAATAAGCACCCCATGACTGCTCATCCAGTTCATTCCTAATATCACATCGATACCCAGCCCTAGTGAAACTACCAGATCAACCTAATAACTTCATCCCTCTATCTCAAGTTGCACGTCCCCAACTATAAGCTTGGTTGGGATAGTACCACTGGCAGCCCTAATACAATAACCCTCACCCTCAATAGTGTATGTTTTCTGCATAAACTTGGATGCAAATGTGGGACTAATAAAAGAATGCGAAGCACCCAAATTAAATAGTACAACTACAGGGCGTTGATCAACTAGAAACTTACCAGCAGTTACTACCTCTCTTGAAGGAATATCAACAATATTAGTGTGGTTCACCTGCCCCTAACGGCCACCTTGGTAGTTATTCTTCTTAGGGTAAGGACACTCCCTTGCCTAGTGTCCCATCTTGTTGCAGTTCCAGCATGGCATGTTGCTTGGAGGAACCTTGGAAGTGCCTTGACTAGTAGTGCCCTTTGGAAGAGCAACAGTAAAAGCCTTGTGAAATTCAGTCTTGCCTGGATTCTTCTTCTACGGTGGGCGAAACTTCGCAGCTGATGTCGGAGGACGGAATGGAGCCTTATGTGTGACTGGAGCCTTGGATTGTGAGGCACCCTCCTCATAGGCTCTCTTGTGATTCTTTGAAGCAGCATATATAGCATTGTTGTTCTCTTGAGATAAAGCATCACTAACAAACTCATTAAAATGAGCACACTTACAATTTCCCATAGTCTTCATCAATTTGGGGCTAAGTCCCCGCTTGAAACTAGCAATCTTCTTGACATTAGTGCCAACAAACTCAGTAGCATACCTTGCAAGGTTATTGAAAGCCTGTAGGTATTCATTCAAGCTCTTGTTCCCCTGTGTTAGCTTTATGAACTCCGTATGCTTGATTGCCATGAGACCAGGAGAAATATAATTTCCTCTGAAAGTAGACTTGAACTGATCTCAAGTGATTTGGGCATTAGCGGGCATAGTGGACCAATAATGACTCCACCAAATACCAGCTAGCCCATGCAGTTGGTGAGAAGCATATTTAGTCTTCAGCACTTCTGTCAAGTGAAGCAGACAGAATTTCTGCTCAAGAGTGTTTAACCACTCATCAGCTTGGAGGGGCTCTTCAGCCTCCTTGAATACCGGTGGTTTAGTGTCAAGGAAATCTTTGAAGTCACTGTACTAATTTGGTTATGGTCCTTGGCATGCAAAACGGCCATCATGATTTGCAATCGTGCGGAGAGCCTCAGCCATAGTGCACTATACTTTAGCAAGAATTGCCATCAATTCCACTGGTGTGGGCGGTGGTGGCGGTGGGAGATCATCATCATCACCAGCCGCACCAGTGGAACGAGTGCGAGGCATCTGCAACAATGCACAACCAACAAGTATTGGTGATGTTAGCACATTGGAGAGGAACAATGCAATTACGCCAAACTGAATTTACTGGAGAGAATGTAAAATTCATGCAATAAAACAGAGGCAATAATTCATTCTCCAATCACCACATCATCAATTAATTACTAGCGCCATTCGCAGTGCATTCCAACATGACAAGTTTTAAACTTCACCAACTCAGATAAGCATCCCAAAGGGAGCGGATTAAGGTACATTACATGCCAAGTTTGAATTAAAAGGTACATCCAACATCTACCACAGTGCTTAGTCCATTACACAATTGGCTATAAAAGTTTAAACTAGTGAGAATTGCTAGCTAACTACTCATCGAAGTGGTCACTGTCCACATCAGAGACGCCCTGGACTTCTTTAGGATCTTCCTCTCCCTCTTCATTTGCAGGTTCAGCTGCATTAACATCCATCTACATGTCCTCTTCTTCTTCATCAGCCTCAATCACCTGAGGTCCACCCACATTAGGATACCTTGGAATGGGGTGAGGAATAGGAAATAGGCGGTTGTTCAGTTGATGGTACTCAACCTGAAGCTCCTCTAGCTGCTCTTGGAGCTCATTCTCCCTTTGAAAAGCATTGTGGTTAGCCATGATCCATCCTTGATGCCTTTCTTCTACCAACTCTAAGGCTGCATCTCTATGACGGGTCACACGGTCCAACTCTTGTACTGCCTCATCTCTCTCTATGGTGAGGTTCATAAGCTGGTTATGAAGCTCATCTCTCTCACGTGCTGCTTGCCCCCACTGCTGCAAGCGATAATTTGCAATGCCCCGAATCTCATATACTTCCAGCTGAGCTTACCCACATGCCTCCACCCTACGGCGATACTTGTGGGCACGCAACCTGAACTTGTGTTGGGCTGCCATTGCCTTGCCAGCTTCTTCTAATACTCTAGAGAGTGTGTCCTACCTGACTCGACAAAGCATCAAGACGGCCATCATAGCACTCATTTCCACATTGTTGCTCTGAACATGTTCACCACGGCCTCAAACCAAGGCCTGGCCAGCTTCTTGAGTCCACTCAGCATCTATAGGAGCCACTCGGGGAATGGATGCAGCTGGTCCACCCACTAATTCATCTCTGAAACTTTGTGCTATGTCCATAAGTACATCAAGAGCAGCAACTTGTGCGGCTTCCCATGGGCATTGCCCATCAGTCTCGATGCTCCACCTACGCCACAATGGTCTCGTGGGGTTCTGTGGCACCACCAAGGTCACATTGTACCATGGCACCTCTCCAAATGGCACTGTCTACACCCCATGTGTAGCGGGGCGCCTCCGGGTACCCAACTGAGCTAGGCATACACACGTTCTCTCAAATAGCGGAAACTAGTTGATCTACACGGTGCGTTGTTAGCGTACCTACAGAAAATTTCATTACAGCCCAACCCAACAAGATATAATGCTAACAATGAAAGTAGTAAACTAAGATACTCTCCATATATACATCCCTGGATATATATATACTTTGGTATCCAAACTACCCGACAGATATACCCACAATAAAGTACTTTCATATGTACATGTATGCAACATGTAAATATTTCAGTAACCACAACTTTCCCCTAGACCGACAGTTGGACGGTCATGCTCTCATAGCTCACACTTACCTTGGTGTAGAGGCAATTGATACATACATTACCATTCAAGCAAATGGCACCCATGCAATAGCACGCCGCATGGACGACGAAATATAAACAATCAATTCCCCCAAGTTAGTAATTATATAAGCCACCTAAAAGTCCTTAAGTGGGCTACAAGGGATGTGATCACCGGCACACTGTATAGAATTTTAGATTTTGGAATACCTACATATAACTATAAGTTATAAAATAGTTTTCACAACAAAAGCTTTTATTTTTAAATACCCATATGACATGTTTAGTGTTGAATCTAGCTCTGATGCTAGCTGTAACAGAACCGTCTAATTTATAAGAGCACAAGTATAAAAACAATCGCCGTAATGATCAAATTCTCGCACTTGAGCCCATATAAACCCGGTAGTCAACTGAAACCATGAAGGATTTCAAACCAACTTGCATACAACCAAGATCACAGTAATTCAACATAACACATCACACGTTACAATATTTCACAAACGGTTTGCAGATAGATTATAACACCTCAGAGTCATAGTTATTACAAACCAAGTCTTATAAAGTAGCAAAAGCAAATAGTTTAACTCACACACATGAGTTCAAATACAAGTACCAGCTTGCTGATCACATCCCACAAAAGGATAAAGAAGGTCATCTGCAACAAGAGGGAATAAACCCTGAGTACGAGAATGTACTCAGCTAGACTTACCCATCGGAAACCAAAACAAATGACACCAAGGATCATGCATAGCTTAATTTAGTGGATCTGGCTGACACTTCCTTTTTGGCAGAAAAGCATAGGTAATAATGATTAACTTTTAACTTGAGCTAGCAGTGACTTTAAGCCATTAACCTGTCATCTATATTAGCACCTGTACTAAGCAATCACGTGATTAAGATGCAAACATTATTAACCATAGTAGGTATAGATCGTGGCAACATTATCATCATCATCATCCATTTAACCATATCGTTAAATTAATTGAATCTACGTTGCCGCTGCTCTGTCAAGTTCTCACTATCCAGGAGAGATGGTGATTTGAATCGATTCGTATCCAGCTGGAGGGGTATTCCTAAACATAAACCCTACTTCCCCCATCAGGGTCACAATCAAGTCACCTTTGGCACAACTCCAGAGTCACGAGTCTGAACAGATCGGCATTCTCAGAGAACCACTCTGCCAAGGGTGATTGGGACTCTAACCCACCTTGGGCTTACACTAATGGCTCTCAGCACATCCTTACTACCTCCATAATGCGCGCCACTGCTCGTGTTCCTGGCCTAAGTCAAGCTACTAGGCTTCGCGGTCTGAACGACTTATCCGGCCAGCTAAGTGTTAGGCTGCGTTCAACATGACATGAGGACATACAACGTATCAGTCCTTAAACGACACAGATGGAGTCACTTGTCCAACCCTACACAAGACTCCTCCCGGTCTTCATTCATTATTAACATGGTTCTTTTCCACGATAGCAAATATAGCCAACCGTGATCCACCTCATCCTAAAGCTTGCAGGTGATAGGAAATTACCTGACTTCTACCACACTAAGCATGGCTAAGCATTTAACCCGTTCCTAAACTTAAATAGGATACAAGTGCGATATCTGGACAAGGATAGATATATAATGCAATAATTGATTCCAACCAATTCCTATACTTAATGCATCATCAACAATAAAAGATACTCAAGATATTTGTAAAAACATGGGAGACTTAGAATGCTCCGGGGCTTGCCTTTCAGGAAAGAGGATGGGTGGTGGTCAGGGCACTCGGGCAACTCCTCCTCGACGGCGGCTTCGTCAATTGCCTGAACCTCGGGCTCCTCCTCCTGGCTCGCTCCCTCGACCTCTAGAAGCGTCACTCCGTCCGGCACACCTATTGCATGTATGCGCAAGATAAATATCATGGATGCACATGAACGAAGTTAGGGATGCTCGGGGAATGCACATGCTTACTGCAGTCCGCATTTTTTGACTTAAGCTCTATTCAAATCACTTTAACTTACCAAGTTTATACAACCTAATGTACAATTGCTCTTCTTCAGTTAAGGACCTAGCACCTGCACCTAAGCATGTTCTCAAGTTAGGCTAGCACCTAAACAATCAACAAGAACTTTGCAACAAAGCATACACACAAACATTCGTATTTCAGCAAAACAGGAACTATACAGCGGTACAGTAAACTGATCATAACCGGAGATCTACAAATTGAAATGACAGGTAACAAGACAATTTGGAAAGCTTATGAAATTGCCTATAATTCATTTTCAGACATCAAGGCTTGATTCCAACCTTGACCAGGTCGAATTTATAGAACCACCTAATCAGGTCCAAACAAGACAGAGAGCAAGCAAAACTGTGATCCAACTTTGAACGACTGTAACTCCTAAACTACTGGTCCAAATGCCACCAAATTTTAACAGGATCTAGATACATAAGTTATCTACAACTTTTGTATTCACCACTTTCCTAGCAAACCAAATTATCATGGTGAACTTTGCAAAGTTCCTAGAACTGTTCAGAAAGACATAATGCAAGGGAATAATTATTAACTTATGTTGCAAACATATAAATGGACAAAACCAACTTTACTAACTCATCACACATATCAAAATAACACCAGAAAGTAAAGTGTTCACCACCAATTCATTTCTTTTAATGCCTTTCTTAATTAATTTAATTATTTAAGAGGAATAATAAACATATATGAAAATAGCACCATTTAATCTACAAAAATTACAGTAGGTACTACATGCTCCAAGTAGGCTACTGTAAAAATTTCACATGTTTTGAACAAGTATAACATCCTACACAAAAATGACAAGGCATAAAGGCTTAAAATGACATAAATAGGAAACCCTAGTGAAAAGTGTCAAGCAACATATTTTATATTTTCTTAGCATCCTTAAGGTACTATGACAACCTCCAATAAATTTCATGAGCATTGGATTCATAGATAGTTTATAAAAATTCACACAAGGATCACCTAATTATAAAAGGAAAATCTATAACTCAAAAACTATACATGCGCCTCTCAAATTTTTACCAGAGCTTCTACTCATCAAGAAGAGCTCACCATCCAAATTTCATAATTTTTGGAGCACATGAACTCTAGATATGAATTAAACAAGTTTGCATCCATTTAAAAACATATTTCCAGTTTCAATTTAATTCTTCCAGAAACTCTACTACAAGTGTTCATGTTATATTTTTCCTAAATACTACCCTTCACCATGATCCTAACAAAATTGGAACCACCCAATTTGGATCTACAAAATTGGAGATACAAATTTTACAAAACAACACTCAAATCTAAAATATTTGAACTAGCTTTCAACCCTTAAGTCACTGACACCGGGGTTCACCGGTCAGCCGGGCCCGCTTGTCAGCGACGGCGAAGCAGAGCACGGTGCAAGACGGTGCGGGATCAACCGGAGTTCGCCGACGGTGGCTTCTCCGGGAACTATACAGCGGCTTCCCCATGACATTGCGCATCTACAGAGCTACCTAGCTTGGCCTATTGCCGATGCTAAGCACGATGGCGGCGGCCAGGGCGGCACGGTGGTGCGGCTCAACGGCGCGACGCCGGTGCTGGCGGTGAGGTCTCGATCCAAGGGTCGGCCAAGACTCCACGGTCCACGTTGAATCTAATGCACATGCTAGCGAGGCAAGTAGTGGTCAGAATCGGATTTGCCGTGGCAACGGGGCACGGCGGCGGACCACCGGCGAGGCCGTGCGCGGCGAAAGCACCTTACCGAGCGCTTCAAGCTATCAAGGCGGGCGAGTTGATGCTGTGGGAGCTTGACAAAGCTATTGCAGTGGCATAGGAGAGACACGGTGCAAGCTAAGGCTAGCAATGGCAATGGCGGCATGCTCGCGCTGCACTGTGCTGCGGCAGACGCTGCGGGAAGCGAAGGGAGGAGCATGAAATGCAAATGTGAGCACGATGGAGTCACAGGTGCGTGCTGGGGCTTGATGTGATGCTCTCTGGCCCGTCGTGGCCTGACCAAGCAATGCGGCATCGATGCACGGCCATCCATGTGGCCTTCAAGCTCTAAACGCGGTCGAGTACTATAGCGCCGATTCAGAATTCCAATCCGAGCCTGACAGCGATACTTGACAATGTTTGATCTCCCAAACCGTTAATCATCAGCAAAAATAGTCTAGATGAAAGTTGTAGCCCTTCATGCCATCTTCAACTTCTATTAAAGGACCAAGGCCTAATTCTCAACCGATGCAGAGTAAAATCATGCCAAAGTGGAGTACCCAAAACTGTTTTCCAAAGTTAACACTTAGAAATATTCTCTCTAAAATTAGGGGTACATTTCGTGTTGTGATCCAATTTTGAGCATGTTCTGCACATTTTCATGAGATGGTCATAAAATAACTTTTGTTCCTTATAAAATTTGCTACAACTTTGCTTTAGGTTGCTCAGAGATGCAAACATTCTAAGCTGTACTTTTTAAATAGTTAAACAAGAGAGCTCTAGGGGTCAACACTAGTCAAACCATTACTTGAAAGCATAATTAGGCAATATGGTCAACATGAACATTGTTCCTAATGACATTCTAAGTGTAACTAAGTTGTTTAAGAGGATAATTAGCCATAGCACACATTGATCACACCAAAATCAAGCATCACATGCATTGTAACAAGGAAAAACACGTGAATTGCTACTTTTGTTTCAAAGCCATGTTTCATATGTTTCATGAGTTTGTTGCATGTTACTAGCTAACCATGTTCCACTAAAGTATGTGACATGTTTCAAGAGTGAGTTTCACATGTTGCACTTGAGTATTGCACACTATTCATTTCATAAAACAAACACACATGGAATATAAACATATGTTGCAATGTTTCAAAAGCATGTTCCAAACAATCAAAGCTCATGAATGGATGAATGATGCTCATGTTTATGAAATGCAAGTGCAAATATGGAAGCCAAACACCTGGGGTGTTACAGTGCATGAGTGGGAATTGTCACCTGCACCTCCTTCCACGACTGCCCCTCCACGTACTCCTGTGTCCAAAAGTAGCAAGGCGGCTCCGTGAGCAGAGCGGGGGTGCTAAACAAACCTAGGAATGCATCGTTTCTAGCCGGTGACGCTAGTGCTGCCATCTATACCAAAATGGTGCAACTCTTATGAGAATAAGGTCTTACATTTGAAAAGACCTATTTAATGGGATAAGAAACTTATAAGGGGAGGAACAATGCAAAAATGTAAATGAATGAGTTATCATGATGCATGCACGTTCCGTACGTCCTCACAAACTTAGGAAAATGTTAATGTTCTAGCGACACACACAGTGGCATACATATGTTCTCTCATAATATAAGTGTAACTAGTCGGCTACACATTTTGTTGTTAGTGTACCTATAAAGGATTTCATTTCAGCCCAACCCCACAATTATATATATGCGGAAACAAAAATCTGGTCTCTAAGTTGCAAGCTAAATACTTCTATATATATATACCTACCCATATGTAAAGGCATCCATACATACATATAAATATGCATATACAGCCATATAAAAACTAACCCACAATTAAATACTTCTGTATATATATCATACATATATATACTTTAGTACCACCACTACCTCTCCCCTTAGACCGCACGCTCACCTATTGTGGTCATGCCACTCACCACCTTACCTGGGTGTAGAGGTATATTGATCCATACATTACCATTCAAGTGAGCGGCACCCATACAATAGCACACCATATGGACGACGAAATAAAAATTGCAAGAAAGTAGACCCCAAAGTTAGTAATTACTGAGCCACCTGAGATCCTTAACTAGGCATAAAGGAAATGATCGTAGGCACACTTTAGATTCAAATTTAAGATTTGAACATCTATCTATATAGCTATAAGTTGCCAAAACTGGTTTTGTAAAGCAAAAAGCTTTGTTTTAATTACACATATGACAAGTAATGTTGAATCTTGCTCGGATGCCAGCTATAGCAGAACCGACCAATTTATAAGAGCACAAGTACAATGGCAATCACCGGAGCGATAGCACTGTCATACTTGAGCCCATATAAACCTGGTAGTCTGTCGAGTATCATGACGGATCTCAAATAATCATCAACATACAACCAAGATCGTACATGATTCAACATACATGTCACATGTAACATAAAGTTTGCAAATAGTCCATCATACATCGGAGTTCAATTATAATTATTACAACACTAAGTTCAAATGTAGTAGAGGAAGCAATATAGTTTTCAAACCATTCTAACATGTGTAGTTCATATACATGCCAGTTCATGATCAAGTCTGACAAAAGCATACTAGGTAAGACAACATAGAAGGGCCATGTACGCATCCTCACTCCTCATCCATAGCTAGAGAGAAGTAGTTCTTGTAGTACCCATGATACACCGTACCGTCTGCAACAAGTTTAAAATAAACCCTGAGTACGAGAAGGTACTCAGCTCGACTTACTCATCATAAACCAAAAATAAAGCGACACCAAGGATCATGCAAGGCATTATAAGTGGAGCTAGCTTGACAACATTTTACATAAAAAGCCACTAGTTGAGCTACACATTTTATAATTCGGTCTTCAAGTTAATTATCGCTATTCAACTCTAGATTAGCAACTAACCTATGCCAAAAATGTGTTGTACAATTATGTAGCATAGCAATAGTAACCATAGCCACTTATTATATCATTATCAGAACCATTTCACTTTCATGTTCTTACTACAATAGAAGGAAGCTCAGTCAACTTTCTCAATATCCTAGAGAGACGGCGATTCGAATCGATTGCAACCTGCTAGGCAGAAATCCTAACACAAACCCAGACATACCTGCGCCAAGGTAGTCTTATGTCACCTTTGGTAAAACTCAGGACGTATGTCGCGGGTTCGATCAGCGCCGCACACTCAGGGACTGACGAACTGCCAGGACGGTTAGGCCCGGCCTACCCTTGGACTCACATCCATCTCCCCACACATCCTTACTACCTCTAGTGTGTGCACTCATACAGAATGAGGCCCAGCCTAAGTTGAGCTACTCAGCTTCATGGTCGAAATGAGTTATCTGGCTAGCTAAGTGAGAGGCTATGTTCAAAATGACCGAGGACCAACCATGATGCAGTCCTCAAGCGGCACAGACAAAATCACATGAGTCAACCCACAACATAGACTCTGTCTGATCTCCAATTATATTATCCCATGGTTCTTTTCCATGATAGCAAATATAGCCAACCGTGACTAGGTATCCACTTATTGCTCGCAGGTGACAGGAAATCACCTGACTTCTACCAGTCTAAGCATGGCTAAGCATTTATTTGATCCTAGACCTACATTAAGGTATATTTTTGGACAAAGAAATTATATGCATCAAGTGTTTCCAATCAACTCTTATAACCTAATGCATCAAATATAAAGAACTCAAGTTGATATTTATAAATCATGGGAGGCTTAGAATGCTCCGAGGCTTGCCTTTCAATTAGGCTGAGGGCCTATGGTTGGTGCACTTAGGTAGTTCTTCCTCGACCTGTTCTTCACCTTTAGAGTGTAACACCCTCAATGTTATGCCCTAAACAAACTACCAAATCATGTCATGAGCATCATGTTTATGTGATAATGCATGTGATAGAGTGTGTAGATAAATTTCTTGTAGTTTAAAATGACCAATAAAAAGGTTAAATGAAAATTGATTCAAAGCTCATGTTGTATCAAGTAGGGTTGAAAACCAATTTTTATTGAGCAAAAACATTATAGAACATGTGTGTGACACCTTAATAAAGTTTGAATCACAAACTTTGTAGATGACAATGCAACTCTTGTTGTAGAAAAATAATATTGCTAGATAGTATTTCCAATGGCATGGAACTAGAACTTGGAATTTAAAATCAGCTAAACTTTGCAGTTCTTCCTTGACCTGTTCTTCGCCTTCTGGAGTGTAACACCCTCGGTGTTATGCCCTAAACAAACTACCAAATCATGTCTAAATACAAGTTTGACAACACCAAGTTCATGAATTAATTCTGAGCAATCTAGCTAAGACTTAGTACCATGGTCTAGCCTTTATGGGTAGCCTAATATGCCCTCTTTAGCATAGTGAAGGTGGTTTAGCTTCAACTCTGATAGTTTAGTTTTTACGGACGCTTTAAAATTCATACATGCACACAGTCACTGGCTGATTGGCCTACGTGTGCGGTCACCATGCATGGCTGCTCTGTGTCATCATGCAGTCATGCCCTACACACCCATGCTACCGCACGCTGGCTGGCCGAAGCTAACCTGGCCAGGCCATGGCCTAGCTGCGGCTTGGCCGCTCTAACCACAGCGCCTGCTGCTGGCCAACCATGGGCCACGGTGCCCCATAGGCCATCGCTACCCTACCTGCTATCGCTGCTACCCTCCATGCTTTCCACTACTGTGCTGTGGCTGCTACCACTACATCTTGCTACCATGCACGTGGGCTAGACCTTGCTGCCCTGCTCCATCTTCTCGTAGTTATGGCACTGTGCCGCACTTGACTTAGTCCTGGCTGGGGACACACACATACGTTCCCTTTGATAACATTAGCCTATAGCACGTGCACGTGTGCCATTCTGCTAGTAGCCAGACATGTCCCGCTAAGGCGAGGACGAGCTGAGCTAGACCTGCCCCCCTCTTCTCTGCTGCCATGGCCACCGAGCCACGCCATGAAATTCAGCATGGTTGAGTCACCATCAGCTGATTCATCATGTCCCTGGCTTTGCCATTAAGTCATCTTGCTAACCGACCCCACCCCGCCTTAAATCATGCCTGGCCAAGCTCCAATTTTGGAGTTTCCCCAATGCTAAGCCGTTAAGGCCACATTCGGCCGGTGTGGTGGCAACCCTTCCTAGTGGTCGTTCATGCTCAACTAGCTGCACCACTAGCCTCACCTTGACTCCCTCTTCATCCTATGCTCATCAGCTATACCTCTATCGCTGTCCTAGCACCGCTAATGTGGCCATGTCGCCATGGCTCATCATCAAGCTCGATGCACGCACGTGGCCAGCCTAGCTCCGGTAGTCTCCAATCGAACCATCACCTTGACCAGGTCCACGGTAAGCTCCAAATGCTCACTCGCTAGTTGGTTAGGCCTGTAGCTACCCTAGTGCACCGAAATGACTACACCGCCGCCATGGACAGCCACAAACCGCTACCACCAGCTCTAGTGCTCCTGCTACCCCTCACCGTCGCTTAGTGTAGGAGCTTAGGTCATAGATGGTGGTCAACCATTTAGGTAGGTTCGCACGAACCCTTGATAGCCAGCGTGGCCAGTGCCAGTGCTCGCCACACCACTGCTCGCTCTGCCTTAGGGGCATGCATGGAAGAATTAAGAAAAACCTAGGGGGTTAAGTGCAAAGGTCAATGAGAGAAAGAAATAGTGAAAAGATAGTGACATAGTTTGGAGCAAGTATGAGGTCTCTTTTGTAAAAATGCCAGTGCACAGGCTCCCTCGCCATGGGTCGCTTTCGCGTGTGGGCCACGCTTGCGTTGTGCCACGCTGGGCCAGTTCGCTTCCTCTTTTTCGTAAAGAATTAGAAATAGTTTTTTATTTTTAATTGTGAGCCAGTTTTTTTAATTAATATAAAATCGTATAGGTGTCCAAAAATCATGAAACTAATTTTGTTAGGTTCCTAAAATTGTGATATATCTGGTAGTATAGATAGATCATGCATATCTGTGTTGATACTAAGGGCTATTAAATCGTTTGAAAGTGCTTAATATTATTAGGGTAATTATTGTAGGAATTTTTGTGGTAAATTGGTGATAGTTTTGATCCTAAAATTTTTATAGTAGTTTCATTGTATTATTATGTGTTCACTATAATTTTTATAGCCTTAGAATAGACCAGGCATTAGCATAGTTAAATGTTCTTTGTTTCAATATACAATAAATCACTAGTAGAAATAAAGATATATCCTTAAATTGCCAAGCTAAGGGTTTGTTAGTTGAACCCAACACTTTGCTTGATGAAGATGGTAGTTAGCTTAGTACCTCAGTCATTAGAGCTAGCTTAGTAGCTTAACATGTGTATTCTTATTTTAAGAGGTGTTGTTGCCTAAATATTGAATTGTTGCATCATCATCATCGCATGCATATAGAGAATGAGTCGGTAGAGATCGTGACCATCGATGATCATGAGTTTGAGGAGATCATTGAGGAGTACGAGGAGGAGGTCCTAGAGCCACTGATGACTGACTCAGCTAACACCGCGCCTGCCTAAGGCAAGCCCTAGTGCATAACCCTTATTTTTTATAATCACCGTATATATATGTGATGTGCATTTATGTTATAGGAATTTATGGAAACAACATGCATATATATACCTATCCTATGAGTCTTACTAGTGCAGGTTTGAGTAGCTGCTATGCTTAGGTTTTTGGTAGCGTGAGTAACCTGCCGTTACTCATAATTGGTGATTATTATAATTACTCTCATGATAAAAATGATGAAAGGAAAATGGAGGCTGGGCAGGGATATGGTATGGGTTATGGTGGGTGTGATGACTAGTGTCCCATGGCCATGGGGCTTAGCTTGGTTACACTGTTTTCCCTGTCTATGTCGATTAAGGACCGTCCATTACAGTGGATGGTAGTCAGGTCATAGACTTATTATCCTGAGCACATACTTGCTTATAGGAGCGGGAAGGCTCTAAAAGCATCTAGGCCCCTTGTTGGGTTTCGGTGATTAATGACAATATAAGATTACTATGACTAACGTGTGTTTTGCAGAGGCAATTAAGTTAGGTCATGGTAATGGAGATCAATTGGGCAATCTAGGTGGTCATGCCCCTACGATGGAGATCGTTTTGGTTTTCAAAGGATGGACGATAAGGTTAAGGATGACTAGTTCTAAGTGTCGATTGGAGTTGGAGAGGCACTTAGAGTAGTTTAGGACTTTGTTTTTCTTTTGGCCGTACTATTAAGGGGGGTATGGACGGGTAGCTTGACCTAGATGAGTCTAGTGAGTTAAGTGTGGTGCACACTTGTTATAACTAGCACTAGGTAGCTCCACAACAGCCCTATGATCCTATGGAGCAAACTTCATTCACATATGTTCGAGAGTTGGAAGTGAATGGAGGGTCAAATGCTGACCAGACGCTAGCTCTAGTGTGACCGGACGCTGGTCGCAGGGTCCGATCAGTTCATTTGACTAAGGAGATTGCGTTCGATGCGACCGGACGCTGAGTGGTCGAGTGATCGGACGCTGAGGACCAGTGTCCGGTCGACTCCAGTGAGGTTCCAGAAGAGTGAATCTACTGACCGGACCCTAAGGATTCAACATCCGGTCGAGTACAGTAAGCATCCAGTGAGGGTTTAATGTGACCGGACATGTCCAGTCAGTGGTGATCGGACCCTGCCAGCATCCGGTAAACACTTAAGCATTGGTGTGTGGGTTGAACTGACCGGAGCATCCGGTCACCCCGTAGAGGCACAAAATGGTTCGTTTTTTTAGGCTGCCTTATAAATAGAAGCTCCACTCGTGTGTGGAGTAACTTTTGCTCATTCCAACAGCTGAGAAACATGTTTGTGAGTGCTAAGAAGAGTAAGGTTCTAGTGAGGTGATTGAGATTCGAGAATCCAAGAGAGTAGCCACATTAGTGAATCAAGAGTAGCAAAGTGTGCATCCACTGTTCTCATTAGGCTTCGCATGGTCAAGTGAGAGTTCGTGCTTGTTACTCTTGGTGATCGCCATCACCTAGATGGCTTGGTGGTGATTGGGAGCTTGGTGATCACCCGGCAGAGCTTATGGGTGACCCAACTCAAGTTGTGAGTGGTTTTGGGTGATTCACCATGACGGAGTGTTAATGAATCAACCCGTAAAGAGCACTTGATCCTTGCACAGATCAAGGGGGAGCTACACCCTTGCGCGGGTGCTCCAATGAGGACTAGTGGGGAGTGGCGACTCTCTGATACCTTGGCAAAACATCGCTGCATTCCTCTCTCCCTATTTACTTTAAGCATTTACTTTGAGCACTTACTTTAAGCAATTCAATACTTGTTTTTACATTCATAGAATTGCCATGCTAGAGTAAGTTTGGAACATAGGTTGCAAGTCCTTTGTGCGTTAGATTGATAGAAACACTTTTCTAGGCACAAGGGGTTAATTGGGCTAACCGTAGGATTTAATTATTGCAAGAAAATTTAGAATTAGCCCAATTCACCCCCCTCTTGGGCATCTTGATCCTTTCAATTAGCATCGGAGCCTTGTGCTCTTGTTTTTAAGCTTAATCACTTAGAGCAAGATGTCTCACAGGGATAGACCTCCTCCTATCTTTGAGGGAGATGACTTTCCATATTGGAAAATCCGCATGGAGGCGTACTTAGAAGCTCTAGATGTTGGTATACTTAGAGCCGCCACACAAGGCTTCCCAAAACCTCGGGATGCTACACACTTACAAGGCGATGAGGTTAATTATGAAAAGTGGAATGCAAAGGCTTAAAACACCATCTTTAGAGGCCTTTGCAAAGATGTGTTCAACCGTGTAAGGAACCACAAAGACACCCATGCACTATGGTCGGACGTTTGTGCGCTCCATGAGGGAACCAAGAGTGAGCATGAGGAACACTATCATCTTGTGATTAAAAAGCTAAATTCATTTGAGATGCTTCCCAAAGAATGTGCTAATGAGATGTATTCACGTTTGAATGTTCTTGTAGAGGAAGTCAATGGGCTTGGACTTACTCAAATGTCACCATCCGATGTTGTGAGAAAGATCTTGAGTGTCCTCCCCATTCACAAATATGGGCATATTGTGACCGTGCTACACCAAGGTGATCTTTCCACCGCTACACCGACACAAATCTTAGGAAAGATCAATGTTCATGAGATGTACATGCACATCACGCCACAAGATGGCTCATCCTCTACCAAGAAGAAAGAGAAGGACTTAGCATTCAAAGCTAGCCAAGATAAGGACAAAGCAAAACTTGAGTATGAGAGCTCAATTGTGGTGAACTTGGTCATCTAGCACATGAATGCACCAAGCCCAAGAAGAACAAGTTCAAGAACAAGAACAAGGGCAAGAAAGATGACTCAAGTAACGAAGATGAAGATGAGAAGAAGAAGAACAAGCCATACAAGAAGAGAGATGGCAAAAAGAGGGACTTCCACAAGAAGAAGAAGAGTGGAAAGGCCTACATCATCGGTGATTGGCTCACGGACATTGATTCATCTAGTGGATCATCCGATGATGATAGTGAAGATGAGAAGGTGGCTGCCATTGCTATTGATCTTTCATCTTCACCGCCACCATCACCATGATCCTCTACACACCTATGCCTTATGGCCAAGGGTGAACGCAAGGTAACTAATAATGATGATAGTAGTGATGATGAGCAAGCTAGTGATGATGATAGCGATAGCGATGATGATGATTCACCTTCATATGATGATCTTGTCAAAATACTAAGACAATACACTAAGATCATTAGAAAGAGTAGAGCTAAAAATGAAAAGCTTGATGCTAAAAATGACTCACTCTTAGCAAAATGCGATACATTGGAAAAGGCTAATGTTGAGCTTAAAGAGACAAATGATGCTATATCATCCAAACTCAAGGAGCTCAAATCTTCTAAGAAAGAGCTTAAAGATAAACATGATAAACTTGAGTGGGTGCACAATGAGCTCATCACTAGCCACAACAAGCTAAAAGATGAACATACAACCCTAAAGATCAATTATGATACTCTTGTCATTGCTCAAGAATTCTTACCAAGTGAGCCA
This sequence comes from Miscanthus floridulus, assembly GCF_019320115.1. NCBI lineage: Eukaryota > Viridiplantae > Streptophyta > Magnoliopsida > Poales > Poaceae > Miscanthus > Miscanthus floridulus. The sequence continues at coordinate 54,483,438 of NC_089586.1, read as the reverse complement.
CATGATGCTACTAACCATGTTGTTAAGATTGATATAGCTACATCATGTGATGATTTGATTGATGATAGCATTGAGCAAGGATCAAGTGGCAAAGGCAAGAAAGTGGTTGAGTGCAATGACTATGATGAATATGTCAAGCTCAAGAATACAAATGAAACGCTCATGAAAGATCTTGAAGAGATGAAAAGCCACAACACCATTGTGCTAGAAACTCTTGATCATGACAAAGAGTTGATCCTTGAGAATGAGAAGCTCAAGGAAGAGAACAAGAAGCTCAAGGAAGAGAAGAAAGATGATGCTCTAAAGGAAGAAAATAAGAAGCTCAAGTTGGAGAAAGAGCATCTCAAGATTGGGTTGAGCAAGTTTGCTAGAGGCAAGCACCTCCAAAGTGAGCTACTCATGAACACCATCATGAAGATGGATAGAAGTGGCATTGGATATGTGACAAGTGTAGAGAAGAAGAAGGCTTAAGTTCAACAAGAACAATCAAAGCCAAAGTTGAAGCCAAAGAGATGTTTTGAGTGTGGACAAGAAGGCCACTTTGCTCATGAGTGCCAAACTCCACCGCCACAACCCTTGCCCAAGCATGCTAGACCCTTTGCCTTCAATGCTCACTACATGCTTAGAAAGGATTCTAGTGGAAAGATGAAAGTCATGTTCTTAGGACCCCCTAACAAGAATAGGCCTAAGAAGATTTGGGTGGCTAAGTCACTTGTTGAGAAGGTGAAGGGCCCTCAACAAGTTTGGGTTCCTAAAGCTTGAATCTCTTGTGTGTAGGTGAACTACAAGACCGATGGAAGTCATTGGGTTATTGATAGTGGTTGCACTCAACATATGAACGGTGATCCTCATATGTTCACCTCACTAGATGAAGAGGTAGATGGACAAGAGAAAATAACATTTGGAGATAACTCAAAGGGCAAGGTTAAAGGATTGGGCAAAGTGGCAATATCAAATGATCATTCCATGTCCAATGTGCTATATGTTGCTTCATTGAGTTTCAACTTGCTATCCGTTGGACAATTATGTGATCTTGGCTTCCAATGCTTGTTCACCGAGAAGGAGGTTGTTGTATCCAAGGTATACATGGGTATTATTTGGACCAACAACATACAAGAGTTTGGGAGGGAATCTCTATTGTCTTGTGATTGTTGATGACTATTCAAGGTATACATGGGTATTATTCCTTCATGACAAATCCAAAGTTGCATCTTGCTTCAAGAAGTTTGCCAAGAGAGCTCAAAATGAATTTGAAGTGAAGCTCAAGAAGATAAGAAGTGACAATGGAAAAGAATTTGACAACACAAACATTGAAGCTTATTGTGATGAAGTTGGGATCAAGCATGAAGTCTCCGCAACTTATACTCCTCAACAAAATGGTGTAGTTGAGAGGAAGAACCGGACTTTAATCACTCTTGCAAGGACAATGCTAGATGAGTACAACACCCCCAAAGCTCTATAGGCGGAAGCAATCAACACCGCTTGCTATGCATCAAACCGCCTATTCCTTCAAAAGTTCCTTGGCAAGACACCTTATGAGTTGCTCAATAGGAAGAAGCCAGACGTCTCCTTCTTTAGGGTGTTTGGTTGCAAATGCTACATCTACAAGAAGCGGCAACACCTAGGGAAGTTCCAAAGATGTTGTGATATTGGTTTTCTTGTTGGTTACTCATCAAAGTCCAAAGCATATAGAGTATTTAATCATGCCACTGGCTTGGTTGAAGAAACATATGATGTGGAATTTGATGAATCTAACGGCTCCCAAGGAGCACATGAGAATCTTGATGATGTAGGTGATGAACCATTGAGGGAGGCTATGAAGAATATTCTGGTGGGAGACATCAAGCCAAAAGATGATGAAGATGATGTACAAGTCATTGATCAACCTTCTTCATCAAGTGTGCCACAAGATGGTGAAAAGATGGGAGAGTAGAAAATAAAGATACTCATGTCTCCCATGAGCAAATGGTGGTACAAGCACAAGATGTTGATGCTCCACAACCTCCTCCTCAAGTGGTCAATAGAAGAAATACACCTCTCTTACAAGATCATCCACAAGATCTCATCATAGGGAGTCCATCAAAGGGTGTAATGACTCGATCTCAAAAACTTACTTCATTTATTGCTCATCACTCTTTTGTCTCTTGCTATGAGCCTACCAAGGTAGAAGAAGCTCTTAAAGATCCAGATTGGATCAATGCCATGCATGAAGAGTTGAACAACTTCACTTGCAATGAAGTTTGGACTCTTGAAGAGCGACCAAAAGGTGCAAGAATCATTGGAACAAAGTGGGTGTTCTATAATAAGCAAGATGATCAAGGTGTCATTGTGAGGAACAAGGTAAGACTAGTTGCAAAGGGGTTCTCCCAAGTTGAGGGCCTATTTGGTTTACAGGATTTTCAAAGGAATTATAAAGGAATCAGAATCCTATAGTTTAAAACACTGTAGCGGCGTTTGGAATAGAGGATTCGTGAGTTCCTTTCCAGAGGAAAGGCTCCCGCATATGCTCGTTTCAAAGGAAAAAAAGAATCCACTCAGATCTCTGGTTTTGATTTTCTTCAGCTGTGCAGTGTTACTTCCTGCGTTTTTCCTGTGTTATGGATTCCTGCGTTCCAAACACCCCTTCTAGTTATTTCTCACGTTTTTCCTTTCCTCTGTTTTACCACTACACACTCACCTCATTCTTGCGTTTTTTTCTATTCCCATGTTTTTTATTCCTGCGTTCCAAACAGGCCCTAAAGGTTTGGATTTTGGTGAGACATTTGCACCGGTTGCAAGATTAGAAGCCATCCGTTGTCCAAGGCACTATATGGGCTTAAGCAAGCCCTAAGAGCTTGGTATGAGTGCCTTCGGGACTTCTTCATTGAGAAGGGCTTCACCATTGGGAAGGTCGACACCACACTATTCACCAAGAGCTTGATGGGCATATCTTCATTTGTCAAGTATATGTTGATGATATCATCTTTGGATCATCAAATGAAGACTCATGCAAAGAATTTGGTGAATTGACGTCGAAGGAATTCAAGATGTCCATGATTGGTGAGCTTACATTCTTTCTTGGTTTTCAAGTCAAGCAAATGAAAGAAGGCATCTTCATCTCTCAAGAGAAATACACAAAAGATCTTCTCAAGAGATTCAAGATGGATGAATGTAAGCCAATCAAAACACCAATGCCTACCAATGGACATCTCAACCTAGATGAGGGAGGTAACCCGGTTGATCAAACTCTCTACCATTCCATGATTGGTAGCTTGTTATGTTTAACCGCATCTAGGCCCGACATCATGTTTAGTGTGTGTATGTGTGCTAGATTTCAAGCTAATCCTAAGGAAAAACATTTAATTGCCGTAAAAAGAATCCTTAGATATCTTAAGCACACACCAAGCATTGGCCTTTGGTATCCCAAAGGAGCTATATTTGAATTAGTTGGCTATTCTGATTCGGATTATGTCGGTTGCAAAGTTGATAGAAAGAGCACATCCGGAGGGTGCCATTTGCTTGGTAGATCACTTGTGTCTTGGTCCTCCAAGAAACAAAATAGTGTGGCTTTGTCCACCACCAAAGCAGAATACATTGCCGTGGGTGCTTGTTGTGCACAAATATTATACATGAAACAAACTTTGCTAGACTATGGCGTAGTTCTAGAAAAGGTACCTCTTTTGTGCGACAATGAAAGTGCGGTAAAACTTGCAAATAATCTGGTTCAATACTCTCGCACCAAGCACATAGATATCCGCCATCACTTTCTAAGAGATCATGTTGCTAAAAATGATATATCACTAGAAGGTGTAAGAACCAAAGATCAATTAGCAGATATCTTCACTAAACTGCTAGATGAGGCTACATTTTTAGATTGTGGAATGAGCTTAATGTGCTTGACTTTAGCAACTTCACTAAAAATTGAGCTTGTGTTGTCCCTTGCATTCATTGTAATATACAACATGTTTAATTTTTGGTAATGCATATAGGGCTTGTCTAACATGGTTAAGATAACCACCGAAAAATGTGTGAAGAAGCTTAACCTTGGATCAAACTTGATAAGCAACTAGAATTACTTACAAGTATTGCATATGCATGGATGTTGTTTTGTCGTTTTGTTCCATTTGCCCTCTTATTGCCTATTTTCTTAAAAAGAATTATAGCCTAAGGCAAAATATTTTGAAAAATATGAGGGTTTGAGAGAGGTCACTCACATATTTGGATCTTATTCAAGTTGGGACTTGATTGGGAAAGGCAGTGCGGAGGAACATTGAAGATTTGCTGGAAAAGAGTGACTGGATGCTGCACCGAACTCTGCAGTCTAGCGTCCAGTCAGTTCACAGGAGGTGAACAAAAGCTGAAGGAGTGACTGGACTCTACGTTTGAGCGTTCGGTCAAGAAGGGTTCCAGCGTCTGGTCGATCTACATGGCGCTAAAGGCAACTAACCAGACTCTGGCTGCATCCGGTCGCGATTCTAGAGGAATTGGACCTCTCTGGAATCGACTGGACGCTGGGTGGTAGCGTCCAGTCGCTACCACCAGAGCATCCAGTCAGTAGATATCGTGCGGCATTAGGTCTCTTCCCTATTTTCTGTTTCTAACTTGTGAGGGCCACCCTATTTAATCAAAGCACCGGTGATTTCCTTTGACCTAATCCACCGCCAATGCCGTCGCAGCTGAGCTCGCGTACCACCGCCATGCCGCCATGTCTCCTTGCACCGCCACAGCCGCTGCTCCTAGCGTCTCCACAGCCGCGTCCGCATGCCACCTCCAGCTCGCGCGCATGCCGTCACCGCCTCCCAGCCAAGCAACGCCTCCCCACGCCACCATGCCAACCGATCCGTGCCAACGCCCTAGCTCTAGCCATGCAGCCAAGCTCCACCACAGCCCTAATCGCCGAGCTTGTGTCCTTCATCCTCTTGGCCATCAATTCACCGCTTGCATCGCCAATCTTTGTCGAGTCGGAACCCTTACCCTAGCCAAGTTGGTGGTTCCCCGTGGGTCACTTTCCTTCTTCTCGGATTGCCGGTTCATCAGGCAGCAAGCCACTCGCTTCTATTTCGCATCTAAATTGCTTGCTCTCATAGGGTTTCACATCTATTAGATATATCGTATTTACTTGTATATCCATCTATTCCATCATGCAGTGAGTCGGTGCTATTAAGGTGTCAGGTGCAGTTGTTAGTCAACTCGAAGCCAAGCTCGTGAGTACAGATCAAGGCCAAGCCTTAAAGTGTCAGAGGATAGTTTCTCTTATCAGCAGTAGTGGTTCTAGTTAGATCAGATGGCTCACACCAAGAATGTTGGTGGTGGTCCAGGAGATGAGGATCGGAGGCCTCCGTCTTGCTTGCCTGTAGGAACTAAAGGCAAGGCGACGAAGAAGACTACATCAAAGAAGTGCAAGTACCCTGATGAAGAGACAGAGTTGCTAAGGCTGCAGAGCATGCCGAGAGAGGAGGTGCCCGCAGTGGAGTTGTCATTGCAGATCATCTGGCACCAGACGCGCAGGGCAGACTTAAGCGCATTAAGCATCTTCATGGTAGTCCACCTGGGACTATCATGATGGCAGGATGATGTCTTCCCATTGTGGATCCTTAGCCTTAGGGGGAGTCACAGTAGGAGTCATAGCAGCAGCCCCCACCAGTAGAGCCTCAGCCAGCTCAGGAGACACAGGAGGGACAGCAGTCACAGCAGCCTTAGGAGGGTGAGGAGGGCCAGTAGGCCAAGGAGACCGAGCAGGCACCCCAGCCACTGCTACGCCGCTCTGGTCGTACCCAGGTTCCAGTGTCACCGAGGCCACCAACATAGTGGAGGGGATCATGTCCACCACCTCATCCACAAGGTCCACCTCTAGTGACCCACCTTGACTTGAGGGCCGCCACGGCCAAGTAGGTTCAGCAGCTTCACTTTGTGGAGTTTGATGTGTGGTTTCCACCCAGGAGGGATGAGAGAGCTTTAGAGGGATTCTATACACCACTCCAGGAAGACTTCTATAATGCATATCTGAACAGTGGAGCAGTTTTCAGATCTCAGTGGGTTTGCAGCATTGAGGCTATAGTCGCAGCAGCTAGAGAGCATATTTGCCCCTACCTTGCATATCTATCGGGGCCAACAGATTTGATTGGACAGACTAGAGTATATTTCCATCCTAGGTTCGTTAGTTTTATGCTTCTCTCTATATTGACCCACACCATAGATATATTCACTTTGCATTTAGAGGTAGAGACTACAGGATAATGAGTTAGAGGGCCAGGGAGATACTGAGGTTATAGGAGCAGCCTATCATGTTACATGAGGTATGTTATGGATAGCAACAGCCTCCTAGGCACCCTCATGGTGGTTTGGTGCCCCCTATAGATTTTGTGCGCCATTGCTTCAAGGAGCCCTTTGGTGAGGGGTCGAGGAGGAACCCCAGTGATCTTACTCCTACAGCTCGAGTGCTAGAGGCTATCATTAGGAGGACACTACTTCCTAGGATGGGATACAGAGAGGGCTTAACTCGCCTCTAACTTTGGCTCCTCAATGCCCTGATGCAGTAGACAGTGTTCGATATTTGGGATCTTCTTCTGTCTGAGATGGAGGACATGATAGCTGAGGGCTTCAAGGGTCGTTGGCAGCTTCCATATGCACATTGGATCACATTCCTTATGCTCAAGGCTGTGCATGTTAGGACTCCTGAGATGGTTGCATAGTACAGAGGTGCCACCATAGAGTTTCTAGATTATAACATGGCACAGAGGATCAGGCATAGCACACCATAGGCACCCATTCAGCCTCACCATCATCTAGATGTACCAGAGTCTGCATCTCAGCAGGACAAGATTATCAGAGGTATAGCCGCTACTGAAGAGGAGCAGCTTGAGGCTCAGGAGGAGAGGAGCAAGTCTAGTGATAGTTTGAATGACGACTACCTGCCTATTCCTTAGATGCCTCCATGCAGACACGATGTAGAGGCCGACAATTCTAGCTCCGCTCCACCTACATCGTAGATGGACCCTGCTTTGATTGCTATTGTTGAGCGGATGCAGCAGGAGCAGGCACGATAGGCTCAGGAGACCGCTGCCAACTTTACAAAGTTTTAGGCTCATCAGGACGAGTTCCAGTGATAGCAGCAGATCCTCTAGCAGTAGTAGTAGCAGATGCATCAGCTATAGTTACTCATGCAGCAGCAGCTTATGGGATTTATGCAGCATGTAGTAACAGCACTTGGGGCTCCATAGTCACAGCCTTCACCCCAGCTTGCTCAGCCTGCCACCACTACGATGACTCCAGTAGTACAGCCCAATGGGCTTCAGAGTTAGGGACAGTCTCCAGCTCCATTTGCTTCTCCCACAGTATAAGTGTCCTAGTGGTTATCCTCGCCAGTGGTAGCCCCGCAGTTCACACCATATCACACGGGCTTCACACCGGATCAGTCACCCTCGCTATTTGTACCTGACACGTTAGTCTCTAGGAGTCTTAGAGCATCTTTTAGCGAGTTGATAGGGATGCCTACACCACCACATATGTATGCCCTAGGTCCTTCTATAGTAGCTCCTATCGCTGTGACTACTCAGAGGCTCCCTTCTTCTGTCGCATCTTCAGATCCTACGACAGATATACCAGCAGCATCACAGGTAGCACCTGCCCCAGCTCAGACCTAGACCGCTTCAGAGACACTTCCAGCCATAGAGGGTCAGTTAGTATAGAGCTCAGGGTCAGATGATGATGGCGCCTAGTTTTAGCTTGCTCCTCGTACCTCAGCGCCCGGCTCGTTCGCTGCAGCCCCACCGACCGACCCTTAGGTTTTGGTATTTGACACCAAAGGGGGAGAGGGTTTGAGTATGTAGACTTAGGGGGAGTGACTTTTAGGAGGAGTCTAGCTAGCTATTAGTCTATTATATACATTTGGAGTTTTATTTGTGTGATACACTATTACTTTTATGCATTCGTGTGTTTACTTTCATGCATACTATTATATCTATGTGATAGTGATATCTACGTGGTTGTGATATATGACATGTGTGCTCTCTACTTTGAATTCATTGATATGTCATATCACTTGTGTTGTGCTCATTTGCTTTGCTTCTGCGTTTATACTCCGATGCAAATGAGCTTTATTACTTGTACTCATGCTTATTTCATATCTTTTGAGTACATCCTGTTAGCTTGGGTCATATAAGCTTGCCTAACTCTGTTGTTCTTATTGACAAAAGCTTATATGAACCAAGCATGTCAAAAACCTCACTCTTTCACATACTCAAGGTGGTATTGTCATCAATCACCAAAAAGGGGGAGATTGAAAGCATCTAGGCCCCTTGTTGGGTTTCGGTGATTAATGACAATACATAATTACTATGACTAACGTGTGTTTTGCAGAGGCAATTAAGTTAGGTCATGGTAATGGAGATCAATTGGGCAATCAAGGTGGTCATGCCCCTACGATGGAGATCGTTTCGGTTTTCAAAGGATGGATGACAAGGTTAAGGATGACTAGTTCTAAGTGTCGATTAGAGTTGGAGAGGCACTTAGAGTAGTTTAGGACTTTGTTTTTCTTTTGGCCATACTATTAAGGGGGGTATGGATAGGTAGCTTGACCTAGATGAGTCTAGTGAGTTAGGTGTGGTGCACACTTGTTATAACTAGCACTAGGTAGCTCCACAACAGCCCTATGATCCTATGGAGCAAACTTCATTCACATATGTTCGAGAGTTGGAAGTGAATGGAGGGTCAAATGCTGACTGGACGCTGGCTCTGGTGTGACTGGACGCTGGCCGTAGGGTCCGGTCAGTTCATTTGACCAAGGAGATTGCGTTCGGTGCGACCGAACGCTGAGTGGTCGAGTGACCGGACGCTAAGGACCAGTGTTTGGTTGACTCCAGTAAGGTTCTAGAAGAGTGAATCTATGACCAGACATGTCCGGTCAATACTGACTGGACCCTGAGGATCCAGCGTCTGGTCGAGTACAGTAAGCATCCAATGAGGGTTTAATGTGACCGGACACGTCCGATCAGTGGTGATCGGACCCTGCCAGCGTTCGGTCAACACTTAAACACTGGTGTGCAGGTTGAACTGATCGGAGCATCCGGTCAACATGACTGGAGCGTCCGGTCACCCCGCAGAGGCACATAACGGTTCGTTTTTTAGGCTACCTTATAAATATAAGCTCCACTCATGTGTGGAGTAAATTTTGCTCATTCCAACAGCTGAGAAACACGTTTGTAAGTGCCAAGAAGAGCAAGGTCCTAGTGAGGTAATTGAGATTTGAGAATCCAAGAGAGTAGCCTCATTAGTGAATCAAGAGTAGCAAAGTGTGCATCCACCATTCTCATTAGGCTTCGCATGGTCAAGTGAGAGTTTGTGCTTGTTACTCTTGGTGATCGCCATCACCTAGATGTCTTGGTGGTGATTGGGAGCTTGGTGATCACCCGATGGAGCTTGTGGGTGACCCAACTCAAGTTGTGAGCGGTTTTGGGTGATTCACCGTGATGGAGTGTCGAAGAATCAACCCGTAAAGAGCACTTGATCCTTGTGCAGATCAAGGGGGAGCTACACCCTTGCACGGGTGCTCCAATGAGGACTAGTGGGGAGTGGCGACTCTCCGATACCTCGGCAAAACATCACTGCGTTCCTCTCTCCCTATTTACTTTGAGAATTTACTTTGAGCACTTACTTTAAGCAATTCAATACTTGTTTTTACATTCATAGAATTGCCATGCTAGAGTAAGTTTGGAACATAGGTTGCAAGTCCTTTGTGCGTTAGATTGATAGAAACATTTTTCTAGGCACAAGGGGTTAATTGGGCTAACCGTAGAATTTAATTATTGCAAGAAAATTTAGAATTAGCCCAATTCACCCTCCCTCTTGGGCATCTTGATCCTTTTAGGCTCGTTACGCTCTTGTCATGGGTTCCGGCTCTTTCCAGATCGACTGATTGGAGGTGAGGAAAGGTGGAGGTCTAAGCACCATATTGAGACCGAGTCTCAAGTGTGGGGGCTTAGAGTCCAAGTTTGGATGGGGACCCAGACCCTGTGACAGGAGAGGAATAGGTTGGGCTTGTTTGTGCCTGGGGTACAAATAGGGTGTGTGTTTTGAGGTACCCAGGTAGGATACATTGGTTTGTGAATCACCATTTCTGTGAGATGGTACAACTTGGCTATGGTCTAGCATTGTAGTAAGAACTGGAAGATGAAAGATGGTGAAATGGTTCTGATTGCTCAACCCTTGCTTGAAAGTTGAACATGTGCTTATCTAGAATGGTTAGCTAATGAAGTAATCATGACTGCTAATAAAACTTGACTATAAGGATGAACTATTAGTAATGCTTTCTACAAACAAAAAGAAAACAGCAAACCTTACTGCCTATCATACCCTTGGAGTAGGGAAACTATTTCCACTAGTCGGGTAAGTCTTGCGAGTACATTATATACTCAGGGTTTATTTTACCCTATTGCAGGTGTAGCTGGAGGAGTAGCTCTTGTGTGGAGGATTCTTCTGGTGGGCATAGATGGATCCTTGTATTGTTTTTGCTAGGTGTTATTTTAAATTCCGTTGTTTAATTATCGCACTCTGAACTCTAGTATTATAATAAATAATTCCCTAGAACTCTTGTTGTATGAAATGGACTATGTATTTTAAACTCGTACTCATTATTGAATTCTGGAGGTAAAACGTGGATTATTTTGAGTTATCTCGTGGGTGTGCTCGACGAAACTGTCCGATGTAGCTATCTTTCAGGGTGCTTAGTGTCTAGTGGAAGATGAGCGCCTTCGAAAGCGTGTTATTTCAGGCGGTTCTGCCACATGGAGCCTCTTGTTGCTGGGTCTCCTACTGGTCCTGTTCTCCTATGGCCTCAAACTCTAGAAGTGTTATGTCCTCCGACGACCCTATATGCATGAAGATATGGATAAATACAGGGAATGCACAAGGGATGATATGGATGATATGGTGCAATGCATATATATATATATATATATATATATATATATATATATATATATATATATATATATATATATATATATATATATATATATATATATATATATATAACTAACATGATAACAAGGTAAATACTATGACTAACTAAATTTTACTGAGTAGGTGTATATCTCTTCCCTAGTATAAGAAACATACGCTCACCACTTTCAAGCAACCTAAGACCTAAAACATGCAGCTAACAACTTATCTCAATTAGCCTAAGCATCTAAACAACATGCCTTAAGTCTATGCAAAGCAACCAAGACAAGAAACATAGATGCAAATGAATTATAGAGCAATAATTAACTAAGTGCATACAATAATTTGAAACTAGGCACAACCAATTGCACCATCAGGTTATATATATTACCCATATGTTAAAAAGTATAATGGTTGGACCCAAACCAATTTTTATATAAGCCTTTGTTAATTCATTTAATTTAGATGAAAAGTGAAACTGCTACTTCCATTGCTCAATAAATTCTGGAAAAATTACAGCAGCCCATACATGCTCTCAAAAGCCTTCTGTTCAAATTTCATGCCATTTGGACATGTACAACAACCTCTACAAAAATGGCAAGTTACATGGTGTATTACCACTTAAATATACTTAGCATAGCGAAAAGTGTCAAGCAACAGATTTACTATTTTTCTTAGATTCCTCATAATACCAAAACACTATAGAAAATATTTCATGCCCATATGTTACATAAATCTACCACAATTAATTTCACAAGAAACTAGCATTTAATTAAGCCAAAATAAGAAGTCATATTCCAAGCATGCCAACTATAGGTTTAACATTTTTCCTAGCTCCAACATGTCCAAACAATACTTGCAAAATTGGAATCACATTTTTTGCATCTCCCAATATCAAATTATGCATTTTTCAAAATTAATATGAATAAACAAGATAATTAAACAAGGTATAAAACTATAGCACATCCCAAGTTTCATATTTTAACAGATGGACTCATCAAGATAAATCTAACAAAATTTGGTTCACTCAATTTGGACACTCCTAGAATTAGTTATGATTTTTACAAGTTTGCAGCAATTTCTGGAAAACAATTAATGAAAAACAACAAAATCCCTAGAATTCGCTACGCGTACCCGAGCTCAGCGCACCCCACGGTCAATGACGGCCAGGCCCTATGGTCAACCTGTCCCCACCCATCAGAAGTGCAGCGCTGGGCGGTGTTTGATCGACGAAGAACTCACCGACGGTGAGGTCTCCGGTGACATGGCCACTACTGTTGGCTTCCCCTCATCATCCCACACCTAGCTAAGTACTTGGTCGAAGCTCTTTCGATGGCTAAGCTTGGCGGCGGCACTAATGGTGGCTCAACGGTGGCACGCAGTGGTGCTCTAGCCATCTCCGACCACGGCAAGCTTGGGTGAGCCTGGCTATGGCCTTAGGGTCACCTAGCGAAGATCTAGGGTTAGGGTTTGGGCCCTAGAAGGTGCAGGCGAAGCGTGGCCACGTGCATGGCGGTATGAGAGCGACGGCGGCGCTGCAGCATTTCGGCGAGCCAGTTAACAGCATTGGTCATCTATCAACCCTAGAAGCTTCACCCACCCTAGGCGATGCTCTAGCGCCTAAAAGCAATGGAGGAGGAAGACAAGGCGAGCACAGCCATGGTAGAATGCATGGCTACGGTGTGGTTGGCTCACGATGGTGCACGCGTGTTCTTCCTTGGGCAAGGCCAGCATTGGCCAAAGGCTAGCGGCTACAACATCCACAAGATCTAGCAACTACAAAATGGTAGAGAGGGAGAGCGATGCCTGCGTGGGGTGGTCTAGCCACGGCGAGCTTGAGCTCGACGGTGCACTGTGGTCGTGGCAACAGTGGCGATGGCGCAATGGGGTCTCATCTTGGCTTAAGGGGTGTTGCTAGTGGGGCGATGAGGTAGTGTGTGTCACGGCGGAGCTATGGGTGAGGCAAATTCGATGGTGGTGCGTGTGTGTTGCGAGCGGAGCCGGTGAAGGCACAGTGGTGGCTACGCTGCTACTTTGCTCCGCTCAGGAGTGACGCACGGCTAAGAGAGAGGGCGCGAGTGAGAGTGAGTGCGTGGGCCTATGGATGGCCATGTCCCTACCCTTTAGGCTCGGTAGCGCGGGCCGGCTATGGTAGAACCAACCAATTTATAAGAGCACAAGTACAATGGCAACCACCAAAGCAATCGCACTATTATACTTGAGCCCATATAAACTCGGTAGTCCATCGAGTATCACAAAGGATCTCAAATATCCCAACACACAACCAAGATCATACATGATTCAACATACAAGCCATGTTACATAGGGTTCACAAATATATTGACATACATCAGAGTACGATTAAAGTTATTACAACTCAAGTTCAGTGAAGTAGTAGCAGAAGCAAATATAGTTTGAAACTAACATTTCACACCATTATTCAAATACTTGCCAGTTTATGATCACATCCCACAAAAGCATCATAGATTAGATATATGGAAGCACCTTGCCCATGGCCTACTCCTCGTCCACGGCAGGACATAAGTAGTTCTTACAATATCCATGATAGACTATGTTATCTACAACAAGTGGAAAATAAACCTTGAGTAAGCATAGGTACTCAGCTAGACTTACCCATCATAAACCAAAAATAAAGTGACTCTAAGGATCATGCAGGCCTTATAAGTGGAGTAGACTTGACAACATTTTGTGTAAAAGCTGAAGTAATCTATATATATATTTTGATCTGACCAATTATTCTAGCAACAAGTTATACCTATTAAATTTAAGCATGTCTAGGTTGGCACCTATACTAGAGCAATCTCTTGATTTAAGATGAAGCAAACAATAGTAACCATATTCGGTATAATATTTGCATGTTGCTCATAACCATTACATTCCATCAAGTTACTACTGTAACACTCTAGGTGTTAAGCATGCATCTAACCTTGATATTGCATGATCACAATCATCATTGAGCATTCATAAGCATAAGCATATCATGTATTCTATCTATGTTGGCTTATATTGCATGTATTGTTGCTTAATTGTCTTACTTAAGTTAGGGTTTACATGTAAACAATGTATGAAATGTGTGTGGAACCTTGGGAATACCTTAAACATGTTTAGAATAGCATAAGGAACAACTTTGGTATTCATGACTAAGCTTAGTTGGGTCCCTAAGTCCTAGTTATGGTGTATGTCATCATTTAAAGTGGTATGTTTGACCTAGTTTGAATTATGTCATAGAGTCTTTGCATGGCAAAGCACCCTTAAGACTGTTTGCGCTAAGGAGCTATGGATTAGGAGTATGAACGTCTTCAAGATGCGTTGTTAGGCTCGGATCATAGGCCTGATGGCCAAAATTGGCCTGGCCGACTGCCGTTAGACACTGGCCGCCACATGGAGGCCGCGTGTCACCGATGTCCTAGCTAGCCAGGCCACGTCGAGCCATCAAGCGCCACTTTATGCCCCACACTCACCCATGATGCTCCACGCTCTCATTTCCCCTGCCTTCCTTCTCCTTCGCTCTCGCCTCCATCCACAGCAGCTCGATGCAGCGCCGCCATCGCCATTGCTGGCCCCAGCTCGCACCGTATCGCTTCTCTGCCACCACAGCAGCTTCGTCGTGATACCACCGCATCACCACATCTGCATTGCTCGCTAGCCGTGCTTGGTAAGGCCTCCGTGCCGCGCACGGCCTTGCCGGTGTTTCACCATCGTGCCACGTTGCCATGGCTATGACGTTCCTAACCACCTCTAGCCATGGTAGTGGGTGCGCTAGCTTCACCATAGTATGTAGGAGCTCGACGTAACCCTAGATGGTGCTGTCAAAGCTAGCTCCGATGCCTCGCCATCGACCCGCTCTACCGCACCACCATGAACGCCGTTGTCGTCGTTAGCTCTGGCAATAGATCCTACTAGCTAGCTCATTGTCTTCGGGAGGTCATGGGGATTACGGTTGTACCGGTGTCGTTGCCGGAGAAGCTCGCCGTCGGTGAACTCCGGCCATCCCGCGCCGTTGCCCAATTTTTGTGTCGCTGATACGTGGACCTGTCTGATGCGTGGACCCTGGCTATCAGCGGCTTAGTTTGAAAAGATAGTTCATTTATTCAGATTTGAATGTCCACTTTGAAAAATCATAAGTGGAGTTTTAGGTGTCCAATTCTTGTGAACCAAAATTTGTTGTGATCCTCATGGAGTGTAGTGTTTTTTAAAAATATGAAATGTACATTTTCTAGTATTTTTCTTGGTGATTAAAATGTATTTGAATAAGTGCTTTTTGAATGTTAGTAAACTTGTAAATTAGATATCTTGAGCTAGAAATGTGATAAAATTGTGATTCCAATTTTGTTGGACTTGTGTTGACATGCTCTAGCTAGGAAAAATAATGAACTTGCTGTAAACTTGAGTTAAGTAGGGTTTTTCTATTTATCTAGTAATAAATGGTATTTTCTAAGGAAACTTGTAGGGACAAAAAAAATGTAACATATTGATGTGCAAATTTTTATACAGTAGTATGGCACTAATATGAAGCTAGAAAAAATATATAATCTTCTGTTTGACACTTTTCTATAGGGTTTACTATTTTCACTAAAATAGGCCATGCTAGCTTGTTATTTTTGTAAGGGATGTTATGCATGGTCAAATGGCATGAAAAGTTTATAGTAGTCTTTTGGTAGCACTTGGAAGCCACTATAATTTTCTGAGAATTTATTGTGCAAATTTGGTATATGTTTGTTATTTTCCCTAATTATCTAATTAAATTAATAAAGACATTTAAATAAATAGTTTGGGCTTTACCATTCTATTTTCCTGAGTGTATTTGGTATTCTTGAACTGTTGGTGTACTTGGTAAAGTCAAAATTTGAATGCTTACATGTAGTAAAAATATTGTTGCTCTATAATTCGATTTAGAAGTGTTTTCAGACAGATTCTGTGATTTGGTATGTTGCATAGTCAAAATGATGTTTGCTGTGGAAATGGTTAATAACAAAGTTGTAGGGACCTTCTTCATCTATCTTGTGTTGAAATTTCAGAGAAATAGGCCAAAGGATTTAGGAGTTATAGCTGTTTAAAGTTAGTTTTCTGAAATGCTTGTTCTCCAGAATTTCTAGACAGCACTGGACTGATTTGTCTATTTTGGTTAGGATAGAGTATGCATTAGATTTTGGTGATTAAATAAGAGTTCTGGAAATTTTATAAGCTTTCTAGAAAGTCCAAGATCAGAGCATTTAGATAAGCCAAACTTCAGTTATGATGTAAACTTGTAACTGCCATGTGTAGCTTCGATATTGCATTGTGTGAAATTTGTAAGTAGATAGAGAAGAGATATGCACCTACTTTGTTAGTATGGAGTTAGCATCGCTATCATGGTGTAACTTAACATCATTATCGCAGCATGTACCTTTCCATATCACATCATCTATGATCCCTCGTATGCATTCATGAGACTCACTTATGCATATGCATGCAATAGGTGCAACCGAGGAGATAACGTTGGTGGAACTCGATGTCGATCCATAGGAGGAGAATCAGCAAGTGCAGCACCAGGAGGTTTCGGAGAAGGAGAGCCTGAAGTCAATCACCTTCCAGAGTGCCTCGATCATCAGCCAGCGATGTTCGTGAAAGGCAAGCCCTGGAGCATTATAAGCCTCTACTTCATGAATGTCACCTAAAGTTATTCGTATTTATGCATTATGTGAATGGAGTTGTTTGGAAACACTTGCTACATATTACCTTTCCTTGACCAAAAATATCTACCATGAATCCTATTTAAGTCTAGGAATGCTCATCATGCTTAGCTATGCTTAGACCGGTAGAAGTCGGGTGATTTCCTATCACTTGCGAGCTATAGGTGATAACTTGATCACGGTTGGCTATATTGTGCTATCGTGGAGCATAACCGGGTATTGTTGAATAAATGGAGACCAGGCAGAGTCTTATGTTGTGGTATCATAGTGATTCTATCTGTGTTGTTTAAGGACCAGCTGTTGGAGGTCATCTTGTCATGTTGAATGCATGCCTCTCACATAGTTGGCCAGATAAGTCGTTTTGACCATGAAGCCGAGTAGCTCAACTCAGGCCAGGGACATGAGCAGTTAAAGTGCACACCCTGGAGGCAGTAAGGATGTGTGGAGAGCTAATGGTGTAAGCCCAAGGGCGGGTTAGAGTTCCAAGCAACTTTGGTAGATTGTTTGTATCTTTGAGGGTGCGGCGCTGGTCCTACCTATGATTGTACTTGAGTTATCCCAAAGGTGACCTGATGCAACCTCGGTGGGGAAGTATGGGTGTGTGTTAGAAATAATTCCCTAGCTGGGTAGGAATTGATTTGAATCACCGTCTCTCCCGGATAGTGAGAACTTGACTTGAGTTCCTTCATCCTAGTAATTGATGGAAGTGTGGTTATGAGATTATGCAAGAATTCAACCAGATATGGTTATTATTGTGATGACTTGATGGTACCAACATGTTTGGCATAGGATAGTTGCTAATCTAGTATGTGATAGGATTAATAACTGGTGATTCACAAGTAAAGATATGCTGGATAACTTATGCTTTTTTACAAATGATGTCTACCAGCTCTACTTATAAAGCCTTGCATACTCCTTGGTGTCTTAGTATTTTAGGTGGATGGGTAAGTCTAGCTGAGTACCTTCTCGTACTCAAGGTTTTATTCCCATTGTTGTAGATAACATTATGTATCACGGCTACTACAAGAACTGCCTTGCTCCTACAGTGGATGAGGACTAGGACCATGGGCAATGGTCATTATGTATATCATCTAACCCTTGTGCTTTTGGTTGGAGATGACTACGAAATTGGCTTTGTATTAAACTACGTGTGATGTTGATGTTAAACTACTTTGCTTCCACTACTTTCAAACTTGGTTTGTTATAATTATTCAAACTCTGATGTATAAGAAATATTTGTGAACTGTGATGTAATATGTGGCTGGTTATGTTGAATCTCTATGATCTTGGTTTGTATGTTGGTTGTTTGAGATCCTTCGCAATTTCATTGGACTACCGGGTTTATATGGGCTCAAGTATGTTGGTTTGATCACTTCGGTGGTTGTTATTGTACTTGTGCTCTTATAAATTGGATAGTTCTATGATAGCTAACATCAGAGCAAGGATTCAACATTAAACTTATCATATGTGTATTTAAAGACAAAGGTTTTGTGTTACAAAAATCTAAAGTGAGCCAGTGGTCATCTCCTTTATGCCTAGTTAAGGACTTTTAGGTGGCTATTTAAGTACTAACATGGGGGTTTTTACTTTCATCGTCCATATGGCGTGCTATTATGTGGATGTCATTCGCTTGAGTGGTAATTTATGGATCAAGTGCCTCTATGCCAAGGTAAGATGGTGAGTTGATGAGTGGCATGATCGCAAGATGTGAGCATGCGGTCGGGGAGAGCTAGATTGATATGGTTGTATATGCATGCTTGCATGTGTGTATGGTGCGTATTTAATTGTGGGTATAAGTTGTCATCAGGTAGCTTTGATACAGAAGTATATGTGTGGGTATACATATATGGAAGTATTTAGTTGCAACCTAGAGCCCAGATTTACATTTCTGTACTTATATCTATTGGGTTGGGCTAAAATGATTTTTCTGCTGGTACACTAACAACAAAACGTGTAGCTCGTTTAGTTACGATTATATTGAGAGAATGTATGTATGCCACCGTGTATGTCATTAGGAATTATTTTTCTAAGTTTGTGAGGACGTACAGAATGAGCATACATCATGATACACCATTCATTCATGTTCTTGCATTGTTTCCCCCTTAAATGATCTTATGTTAAGTAACTTGTCGACAGAATATCGTCGGTAGTCCACCGAGGGGTATCCTGCGATGGTAGATTTGTTGGTGGGGGTGCGTGTAATCAAGAACTAGATGGTGACACAAGGCGCAGAGATAGTGATTTAGACAAGTTTGGGCCATCTGATCGACATAATACCATATGTCCTATGTCTTTGGTGTATTGTATTGATCTGGACAACCAAGTAGCTTATCCGCTAGGGGACCCCTGTCTCTCCTTATATAGTCTGGAGGGACATGGTTACAAGTAGAGTATCCTATTTTGTATTATACAATGTCTTGCGGTGCACACCGAGCAGCGTCGTGCACGCCTTGATCTTGTGGGCTAGGCCACCCCTAGGGGCACAGCCCATGTGGTCTATCATGGGTATCCGGGGGCCATACCCCCATAGCTAGTCCCCGAGCCTGACAGTAGGTGACATAGTCACGTGGTGCCAGGGTCAGAAAGTAGAAGACCAGCCGAGCAGGCAGTCAGTCCCTGGGCGTAGCCTCAAGATAAGAACAAGCACATTCACCGTAAGGTGAAGTGTGCCCACTTAGTCCCTGAGCCTGCTGGAAGATGAAGAATGAATCTTGTAGCAGGGTCAAAGAAAAAGAAGTCTAAAAGCTTATTGATGTCATCTAACATGCGCATATCAAGACCCCAGACGTGATGCCCAAGATCAGCACCCTGATCTGAACAGCATAGAGCAGCTTGATAGCACACCGATGAGACGTAGCAAGATCTAAGCAGCAAGGAAGTCCTTGACGTAGCTGGCGCTATCTGAGCACCGAAGAGCAAGGAGTCCCCGGCGTCGCTGGGGATGTCTGAACACCGAGGAGCGAGGAGTTCCCGGTGTCGCTGGCGATGACTGAGCACCGAGGAGTGAGGAGTCCCCGACGTAGGTGGTGATGTCCGAGCACCAAGGAGCGAGGAGTCCCTGGCGTCACTGGCGATGACTGAGCACCGAGGAGTCCCTAGCATAGGCGGTGATGTTCGAGCACCGAGGAGCGAGGAGTCCCCGGTGTCGCTGGTGATGACCGAGCATCGAGGAGCGAGGAGTCCCCGATGTTGCTAGCAATGACCGAACACCGAGGAGCGAGGAGTCCCTAGCTTAGGCGGCGATGTCTGAGCACTGAGGAGCGAGGAGTCCCCGGCGTCACTGGCGATGACCAAGCATCGAGGAGCGAGCAGTCCCCGGCGTAGGCGGTAATGTCTGAGCACCGAGGAGTCCCTGGCGAAGCTAGCGATATCCGAGCATCGAGGAGCGAGGAGCTCCCGGCGTCGCTGGCGATGACCGAGCACCGAAGAGCGAGGAGTCCCCAGCATAGGCGGCGATGAACGAGCACCGAGGAGCGAGGAGTCCCCGATGAAGCTGGTGATGTCCAAGCACCGAGGAGCAACGAGTCCCCGACGTCGCTAGCGATGTCCGAGCACCGAGGAACGATGAGTCCCTGGCATCGCTGGCAATGACCGAGCACCGAGGCACGAGGAGTCCCCAGCATCGCTGGTGATGACCGAGCACCAAGGAGTGAGGAGTCCCCGGCGTCGCTGGCGATGTCTGAGCACTGAGGAGTGAGGAGTCCCCGGTGTTGCTGGTGATGACCGAGCACCGAGGAGTCCCCGGCATAGGCGGCGATGTTTGAGCACCAAGGAGTCCCTGGCATAGCTAGCGACATTCGTGTGGTGAAGTGTGCCCACTTAGTTCTCGAGCATGAAGAATCCGAGCGTTGAGGAGTAACTGGTGTAGCTGGCGATGAAGCATGAGCGGCGAATAGTCTGGTCAACTAGTCGGCAGCGAAGTGAGCATTGAGTAGAAGCAACCGGCGAACAGTCCGATCAACTGGTCGACGATGGAGTCCATTAACTGAGCGGTCTAACCAGTTGATCGGTGGAGAAGCTCAAGCACTAGGTGATCTGATCACCTGAACGATGATCCTGCAATACAAACATGTAGAACGGGTAGTACAGGATGCACAAATAAATAAACTCTGGAGAAAAATCAGCAATGGTGATGAAACGACGTATGCAGTTCGGTGATCAGTTGGCATGAAAATATATTTATGTTTAATACAAACTGCCCAAATAGTTAGTGTGTAGCTGAGTTTCCAACCCTAGCTAGCCCATAGTCCATAACATCGAGCGTGGAGCCCATGCACGTGTAGGACGAACAAGCGTTGCTAAGGAGCCACTGCCGACCACCCATAACGTAGAGGGTAGACGCTTGTGCACATGTAGGGAGGAGCCAGAGACAAGGCCGTCTCTAGAGAGGTCCGAGCATCAACATGACTGTTCGAGGGTTCGAAAAATCATTTGGAGAACAAATATGAAGAAAACAGCTCAGAGAAACATTATGGCAATTAACGAAGATTGGAGAATATTTAAAAGAATATTAAAGCGTGACTTAGCTTTGGACAGAGTGTCTGGTCGGCGGCGTATGGCGTTATCTGGTCGGCGTTGACGGCGAGCACCTAGCAGGCGGTGAGTTGTTGGTGAAGACAACCTCGGAGGTGGTTCTGAGATCGGATCTGCTGTCGCGGGGGTTGATGTAGCCAGCAATGAATTGTCGCCGTGGACCGACATGGATCTCCACGAGATTGACGATGAGAACTTGTTGTTGATTTGAGGTCCATCTGGCTTGCCATGGATCAAGCGCACACCCCTACCTGGCGCACCAACTATCGATAGAATATTGTCGGTAGTCCATCGAGGGGTATCCTACGATGGTAGATTTGTTAGTGGGGGTGCGCGTAATCAGGAACTGGATGGTCACACAAGGCGCAGAGAACGATTTAGACAGGTTCAGGCCGTCTGATCGACGTAATACGCTACGTCCTGTGTCTTTGGTGTATTGTATTGATCTAGATGACCAAGTAGCTTATCCACTAGGGGACCCCTGACTCTCCTTATATATTCTAGAGGGACAGGGTTATAAGTAAAGTATCCTATTTGGTACTATAAAATATCTTGCGGTGCACGCTGAGTAGTGCCGTGCATGCCTTGATCTTGTGGGCTGGGCCACCCCTGGGGGCGTAGCCCATGTGGTCTGCCATGGGTATCTAGGGGCCGTACCCCCACATAACTTGTATCCATAATCATGTTGTCTCACTAAAGTGTAACCTTTGTTATAGATGGCAGCCCTAGGAGCCCCTGTTGCTAGCAACACTTTTCTAGCATTGTTTGGGACTCCCACCTTACTGTGGCAGGTGTTGAACTCTATCGGGTATGCTGAACCACCTCAATACTTTTGGAGGGAAGTGGCAACTGAAGGATAGAGGTGGTATGATGTGCGAGTCACTATCGCAGCCCATGAGGACAATCCTTAGTGGTAGGGATGGAGTGTAGAGTCAGATGGACAGACCCCGTGGGAAGGTGCCCAAGTGGCCGCATTTGACGTTCTTAGTGAGATTTGTTAGGAATTTGGGGATGAGCTTGTGAATGGGCCAGTTGGATCTTTTCCTTGTGTCGATGCATCACAGACCATTTGGGCACAATAAGGCAATAATGCTTTAGTTAGAGATAGGGATGAAAGAGCTAGAAGTAGTAATGCTGCAATGAGTGCTATGTACGTAGTCATGAGAATGTTTTATTCATGCCAAGATAGCTACATCAACTGCATGCTAGAGCTCCAAAGAGCACAGACCACACAGCGTAGGATGCGAGCATGGTTGCATAGGCACCGAAGAGCAGTTAGAGCAGCCTAGCATGAGATAGATAACTTTGGGATAGCCTTAGCAGCTCACCGGAGGTAGTTTGGCCTTGTAGTTGCAAAGAGAAATGCAGCGAGGGATGAATTATATGGTGTCCTTGCTGAGAGGGATGAGGTTATTTGTCTTGCTGAAAATAGAGAGGTAGCTAGGATCAGGACAGTATTCCAAGCTACTAGGCAGGCCACTAAGTTCGAGCGTAGGGAGCAGGAGCTTGTTCGCCAGATTGAGGAGCTTCAGATTGATGTTCATCGCCTCAACAACATAATCAACCCAATTATTCCTCCAACTCTAGCGGTGGAAGAAGGCCCTAATGTATTGATTGCTGAAGATGATGGCATAGAGATGGATGCTGAAGAAGAGCCCGAAGATGAAGAGGTGGAGCCTTGGGAGGACGACCACGGTGATGGTGTGTCTGACGTTGACAGCGACCACTCCCAGGAGTAGCTTAGCTGTAGTAGTAGTGGGCTTGATGTCTTAGCTCTTTATTCTCAATCATTATGTAACGAACTCGTAACGTAGGTCTCAATTTCATGATGTACTATTGTGATGTTGTTGGAACTATGCATGTACTACGTGTGACAATTGCACTATTTAATGGATTTCTAGTTGTGTTTGACATAAAATTTTGACATGTATGGAACACGTGGTGAGCACGATAAGTGATCATTTGGTGATGTTATGTTGTGGAAATGAATTATTGTGCCTCTGTGTTATTGTATGAATTTACGATTCTCTCCAGTAATTACAGTATGGCATGATTATACAATTCTTCTGCAATCTCTTGACATCATCCAATAATCACTTGTTGTTGCAATTTTGTAGATGACACGCACTTGTAGGGGAGCTTTTGGTGATGATGCGAGTGGTAGTGATGGCCGTGGCAATGGCAATGAGGACCTTCTGCCACCACCGCATCCTACCCCAGCAGAGATGATGGCTCAACTCATGGAGACTCAATGTTCCATGGGAGAAGTGTTGTGTAGTCTCGCGCAGAATGTTGGCCAAGGACGTGGAAGAGACCAGCATCAAGGGCCTAAGCCTAACTAGTTTAGCACTTTCAAGGACTTTCTTGACACCAAGCCTCCTATTTTTAAGGAAGTAGAAGAACCATTGCAGTTAGATGAGTGGTTGAATATAATTGAACAAAAGTTTCATCTTTTAAGGCTCACCAAGCACCTAAAGACAGAATATGCATCGCACCAGCTGCATGGACCTATGGGCATATGGTGGAGTCATCATAGATCTGCTTTGCCTGAAGATGCTCAAATCACCTGGAATCAATTCAAGGCTGCATTTAGGGGACATTATATTCCCCTAGGTCTGATGAGTATGAAGCATATAGAATTCATGAGGCTAACGCAAGGTACTAAGAGTCTAACTAAGTATTTGCATGCCTTTAACAACTTGTCAAGGTATGCCATAGAGTTTGTGGATATAGATGCCAAGAAGATTGCTAGTTTCAAGCGAGGACTTAGCCTGAAGCTAATGAAGACACTAGCTAACAACAAAAGTCCTACTTTCAATGAGTTTGTTAGTGATACATTAACCCAAGAGAATCACAACAACATCTATATAGCATCCAAGAATTGCAAGAGAGCTTTTGAAGCAGGTGTATCTCAGTCCAAAGCTCCTACCACTGTGACACCCTAGTTTCACCCTCCTACTCCAAAGTATAGACCACCTCAGAAGAAGGCACAGCCCAGTTAGAACCAGAAGGTATATCATAAGGCCTACTCCATTGCCCTACCTAAGGGTAGCACTAGACAAGGTAGCTCCAACGTTCCACCTAGCAGTATGCCATGCTGGAACTATAACAAGACGAGCCATTAGACAAGAAATTGCCCTTATCCCAAGAAGAACAACAACCAGAAGCCAAGCAACTCAAATGGATGTCAGGGACATGTGCACTATACCACCATGGAAGAGATTCCCTCTGATAAAGTTGTCACGGCTGGTATGTTTCTTATGAATCATCATCCTATAGTTGTTTTATTTGATTCTGGAGCTTCGTATTCATTCATGAGTCCAACTTTTGAATCCAAGTATGATCAGAAAATAATTGTAGTAGACAAAGGTGGGTATTGTATAAGTGCTGCTGGGAGTAACATTTCTACCAATCAGATAGTTAGAGATGTACTCATCCAAATAAGTGAAAGGGAGTATACTGCTAACTTAGTGATATTACCGAGATTGGGTATTGATGTGATCTTGGGTATGAACTGGATAAAGAACCATGGTGTTCTTATTGATAACTCGACTAGAACTATAATGTTGAGGGATCCCAACAATAATGAGGCTTTTTTAGTACCCCTTCCTAGGGAGTTTGATCTCCATAATGTGGCCAATGCTATCTAGCTGGTGGCCCTTGTTGATATTCCGGTATATGTGAATTTTCGGATGTCTTTCCTGATGAATTGCTAGGGTTACCACCAAACAGAGAGATAGAGATCAAGATAGAGTTGTTACCTGGTACTGCACCTATTTCTCGAAGACCATATAGAATGCCTCCCAATGAGTTAGCAGAATTGAAGATTCAATTACATGAACTTTTAGAGAAGGGTCTTATTCGCCCCAGTGCATCACCATGGGGTTGTCCGGCTATATTTGTGAAGAAGAAGGATAGGTCTTTATGGATGTGTGTAGATTATTGACCACTCAATGCTGTTACTATCAAGAACAAGTATCCTTTGCCTCACATTGATATCTTGTTTGATCAATTGGCAAAAGCAAAGGTGTTCTCTAAGATTGATTTGAGGTCAGGTTATCACCAAATCAAGATTAGGCCGGAAGACGTACCTAAGACGACTTTTTCCACTAGGTATGGTCTTTATGAGTATTTAGTCTTGTAACACCTTAGGTGTTTGCTTCCACATTTGCACTTGCATTTCATAAACATGAGCATCATTCATCCATTCATGAGTTTGGAATTGTCTAAAACATGCTTTTGAAACATTGCAACATATTGTTACATTCTATGTGTAATTGTTTTAGGAAATGCATAGTGTGTAACACTCAAGTGCAACATGTGCAACACACTTTAGTGAAACATGGTTAGCTAGTACAATGCCACCAACTCATGAAACACATGAAACATGGTTTTGAAACAGAAGTCACAAAGTCACTTGTTTGTCCTTGTTTCAGTACATGTGATGCTTGATTTTGGTGTGACCAATGTGTGGTGTGGCTAATTATCCTCTTAAGCAACTTAGTTATACTTAGAATGTCATTAGGAACAATGTTCATGTTGATCATTTTGCCTAACTAGGTTTCCAAGTCATGGTTGGACTATTATGGACCCCTAGAGCTCCTAAGTTTGACTGTTTAAAAAGTGTAGCTTAGATTGTTTGCATGTCTGAGCAACCTAAAGCAAAGTTGTAGCAAATTTTATAAGGAACAAACTTTTTTTAGGAGCCAAGTCATGAAAATGTACAGAACATGTTCAAATTGGGCCCACAAGCCAGAAATTAGTGCTGTTTCAGCACTTAGAAATTTTCGTGTTGGAGCTGTTTTCTAGTTTCATGAAGGTGACTTTGGAGCTTTGTAGATTGAAATCCATGGCGATTTAGCTTGATCTCATGTTGAGTTAATTGGAGTACTCACTTAGCTCTATCATGTAGTTGAACTGGATTAGCATTTGGTCGAGCCGATTAGGAGTTATGCATCATTGAAAATCGCCCGTTAGTCGGCACAATTGGTAACTAAATCGGATTTTAGAATCGACACAGTGGCCGACCGGCCACAGACCGCTGCCGCCGTGTGGCCGCCACGCGCTGTGACTAGCCTGGCATCACTATCTGTGGTTGACAGCAAGGAGGCCGCGTCCGTCTGTGCTCTGGCTCACTCTCAGTCGCTCCCTCCCTCTCACGCGCGTCTGAGGCACTGAGAAAGCAATGCCACCGCCATCGCCATTGCTCTGCCGAGCTCGTGTGCCACTGCAGCCCCGCCATTGCCTGAGCCTGCATGCCAAAAGCTCCACCTTGCTTAGCTCCACCATATCCGCCAACTTGTAGCGTCAATTGACCTTAGGTGAGGGCCTTTGGCCATTTCTATCATCGTCCGCCATGACCGGGTCTCGCCGGAGTCGGAGCTCACCGTGGCCGACCACCACCGGAGCCCTCTCATGTCCCTTTCTTCCTTTCCTTAGCTTCCTCACAAGCCCTAGAAGCTCATACCGAGCTTAGCCGCACCCTACATGGCCAGACCTCACCGAAGCACCGTCGGATTCCACCGCCGTCCGCCATGCACGCCGCCGTCCTTGCTAGAGTTCGGTAGAGGTTGAGGGAAGAGCATGGGTAGGTGCGGCTCGTCGAGGCGAGCATGCCGGTGCCCTCGGCCTTGCCTGAGTCCTCACCGCCAGTGAGCAAGCGTGGGTCAACCGCCGCTCCCCTGTTCTGCTGTCTCTGACCGGTGGGACCGTTGACCCCGCGGGTCCCGCGCGTCAGTGAACCATGTTTAGGTTTTATTGATTTAAATGCAGATTTGATGCTATTTTGTAAAATCTATATCTAGAGTTTGGTAGCTCCAAATTGGATGGCTCCAATTTTGTTAGAATCATAGTGAGGTGTAGTATTTAGGAAAAATATAACATGAACACTTGTAGTGGAAGTTTTGGATAAATTAAATTGAAACTTGAAATGTGTTTTCAAATGCATGCAAACTTGTTTAAATTATATCTTGAGTTCCTTTGCTCCACAAATTATGAAATTTTGTTGGTAATCTATTCTTGCTTAGTATAAGCTCTGGTTAAAATTTGTGAGTCATTGCATGTATGGTTTTTGAGTTATAGATTTTCCTTTTATCATTGAATGATCCTTGTGTGAATTTGTGTAATTTATCTATGAATCCAATGACCATGAAATTTTGTGGGGAATGTCCTAGTACCTTAAGGATGCTAGGAAAAATATAAAATCTATTACTTCACACTTTTCACTAGGGTTTCCTAATTATGTCATTTTAAGCCTTTATGCCTTGTCATTTTTTATAGGATGTTATACTTGCTCAAATGATGTGAAATTTTTATAGTAGTCTACTTAGAGCTTGTGGTACCTACTGTAATTTTGTAGATTAAATGGTGTAGTTTGCATATATGTTTACCATTTCCCCTAATTAATTAAATAAATTAAGAAAGGCATTAAAAGAAATGAATTGGTGGTGAACACTTTACTTTCTGGTGTTCTTGTGACATGTGTGATAAGTGAGTAGAGTTGGTTTTGTCCAATTATTTGTTTGCAACATAAGTTAATAAATATTTCCTGGCATTATGTCTTTCTGGATAGTTCTCAGGACTTTATAATGTTCTACATGATATTTTGGTTTGCTGGGAATGTGGTGAATACAAAAGTTGTAGATAACTTATGTATCTAGCTCATGTCAAAATTTGGTGGCAATTGGCCTAGTAGTTTAGGAGCTACAGCTATTCAAAGTTAGATCATAGTTTTGCTTGCTCTCTGTCTTGTTGGACCTAATTATGTGGTTCTATAAATTCGACTGGTAAAAGTTGGAATCATGTCTTGAGGTCTATAAATGAATTGTAGGTAATTTCATAAGCTTTCCAAATTGTCTTGTTGCCTTTCATTTCAATTTGTAGATCTCCAGTTTTGGTCAGTTTACTATATCGCTATATAAGTTCCTGTTTTGCTAAAATACGAATGATTGTGTGTGATCAGTTGCGATGTTCTTGTTGATTGTTTAGGTGTGAGCCTAACGTGACCGGCTTGGCATCGCTGGCCATGGTCGACAGCAAGGGGGCCACGTCCATCTATGCTCCGACTCACTCTCAGTCGCTCTCTCCCTCTCACACGCGTCCGAGGCACTGAGAAAGCCACGCCGCCGCCGTCGCCATTGCTCTGCCGAGCTCGTGCGCCACCGTAGCCCCGCCATTGCCTGAGCCTGCACACCAGAAGCTCCATCTTGCTTAGCTCCACCATCTCCACCAACTTGTAGCATCAATCGACCTTAGGTGAGGGCCTTCCGCCATTTCTGTTGCCGTCCACCATGACCGGGTCTCGCCGGAGTCAGAGCTCACTGTGGCCGACCACCACCGGAGCCCTCTCACGTCCCTTTCTTCCTTCCCTTAGCTTCCTCACAAGCCCTAGAAGCTTGTACCGAGCTTAGCCGCACCCTACATGGCTGGACCTCGCTGGAGCACCGTCGGATTTCGCCGCCGTTCACCATGCACGCCGCCGTCCTTACTAGAGTTCGGTAGAGGTTGAGGGAAGAGCATGGTTAGGTGCGACTCGTCAAGGCGAGCATGCCGGTGCCCTTGGCCTCGCCTGAGTCCTCGCCATCAGCGAGCAAGCACGGGTCAACCGCCGCTCCCTTGTTCTGCGGTCTCTGACCGGTGGGACCATTGACCCCGTGGGTCCCGCACGTCAGTGAACCATGTTTAGGTTTTATTGATTTAAATATAGATTTGATGCTATTTTGTAAAATCTATATCTAGAGTTTGGTAGCTCCAAATTGGATGGTTCCAATTTTCTTAGAATCATAGTGAGGTGTAGTATTTAGGAAAAATATAACATGAACACTTGTAGTGGAAGTTTTGGATAAATTAAATTGAAACTTGAAATGTGTTTTCAAATGCATGCAAACTTGTTTAAATTATATCTTGAGTTCCTTTGCTCCACAAATTATGAAATTTTGGTGGTAAGCTATTCTTGCTTAGTAGAAGCTCTGGTAAAAATTTATGAGTCATTGCATGTATGGTTTTTGAGTTATAGATTTTCCTTTTATCATTGAATGATCCTTGTGTGAATTTTTGTAATTTATCTATGAATCTAATGACCATGAAATTTTGTGGGGAATTTCCCAGTACCTTAAGGATGCTAGGAAAAACATAAAATCTATTGCTTCACACTTTTCACTAGGGTTTCCTAATTATGTCATTTTAAGCCTTTATGCCTTGTCATTTTTGTATAGGATGTTATACTTGCTCAAATGATGTGAAATTTTTATAGTAGTCTACTTGGAGCATGTGGTACCTACTGTAATTTTTGTAGATTAATTGGTGTAGTTTTCATATATGTTTACCATTTCCCCTAATTAATTAAATAAATTAAGAAAGCTATTAAAAGAAATGAATTGGTGGTGAACACTTTACTTTCTGGTGTTCTTGTGACATGTGTGATAAGTGAGTAGAGTTGGTTTTGTCCAATTATTTGTTTGCAACATAAGTTAATAAATATTTCCTGGCATTATGTCTTTCTGGATAGTTCTCAGGACTTTATAAAGTTCTCCATGATATTTTGGTTTGCTGGGAATGTGGTGAATACAAAAGTTGTAGATAACTTATGTATCTAGCTCCTATCAAAATTTGGTGGCAATTGGCCTAGTAGTTTAGGAGGTACAGCTGTTGAAAGTTAGATCACAGTTTTGCTTGCTCTCTGTCTTGTTGGACCTGATTATGTGGTTCTATAAATTCGACTGGTAAAATTTGGAATCATGTCTTGAGTTCTGAAATTGAATTGTAGGCAATTTCATAAGCTTTCCAAATTGTCTTGTTGCCTATCATTTCGATTTGTAGTTCTCCAGTTTTGGTCAGTTTACTATATCGCTATATAAGTTCCTGTTTTGCTGAAATACGAATGATTGTGTGTGACCAGTTGCGATGTTCTTGTTGATTGTGTAGGTGTTAGCCTAACTTGAGAACATGCTTAGGTGCAGGTGCTAGGTCCTTAACTGAAGATGAGCAATTGTACATTAGATTGTATAAACTTGGTAAGTTAAAGTAATTTGAATAGAGCTTAAGTTGGAAAATGCGGACTGCAGTAAGCATGTGCATTCCCCGAGCATTTCTAACTTCGTTCATGTGCATCCATGATATTTATCATGCGCATATATGCAATAGGTGTGCCGGAGGGAGTGACGCTGCTAGAATTCGAGATAGCGAGCCAGGAGGAGGAGCCCGAGGTGCAGGAAATCGACAAAGCAGCCGCCGAGGAGGAATTGCCCGAGTGCCCTGACCATCAACCGTCCTCTTTCCTGAAAGGCAAGCCTTGGAGCATATTAAGTCTCCCATGTTTTTACAAACATCTTGAGTATCTCTTATTGTTGATGATGCATTAAGTATAGGAATTGGTTGGAACCAATTGTTGCATTATATATTCATCCTTGTCCAGATATCGTACTTGAATCCTATTTAAGTTCAGGAATGGGTTAAATGCTTAGCCATGCTTAGTGCGGTAGAAGTCAGGTGATTTCCTGTCACCTACGAGCTTTAGGATGAGGTGGATCATGGTTGGCTATATTTGCTATCGTGGAAAAGAACCATGTTAATAATGAATTAAGACCGGGTGGAGTCTTGTGTAGGTTTGGACATAGTGACTCTGTCTTTGTCGTTTAAGGACTGAGACGCTGTACGTCCTTATGTCATGTTGAACGTAGCCTAACATTTAGCTGGCCGGATAACTCATTCCGAACGCAAGGCCTAGTAGCTCGATTCAGGCTAGGGACGTGAGCATGGGTCGCAATCTAGATGGAAGTAAGGCTGTGCGGAGAGCCATTGGCGTAAGCCCAAGGGCGGGTTAAGTCACAGAGGACTCATGGTAGAGTGGTTCTCTGATTTTCCAACACTAATTGGACTCGCGACTCCTGAATTGTACTAAAGGTGACTTGTTTGCGACCCTGATGGGGGAAGCAAGGTTTGTGTTAGGAATACCCCTCTAGCTGAATAGGAATCAATTCGAATCGCTGTCTCTCCTGGATAGTGAGAACTTGACTGAGCAGCAGCAATGTAGATTCAATTAATTTAATGATATGGTTAAATGGATGATGATGATAATGTTGCCATGATTTATACCGGCTATGGTTATTAATGTTTGCATCTTAATCAAATGATTGCTTAGTATAGGTGCTAATATAGATGATAGGTTAATGGCTAAAAGTCACT
Source organism: Miscanthus floridulus (assembly GCF_019320115.1). NCBI lineage: Eukaryota > Viridiplantae > Streptophyta > Magnoliopsida > Poales > Poaceae > Miscanthus > Miscanthus floridulus. The sequence goes on along the minus strand of NC_089586.1, from coordinate 54,452,113 downwards.
ACTAGTTTAGGTGCTAATTACTGTGATCTTGGTTGTATGCAAGTTGGTTTGAAATCCTTCGTGGTTTTAGTTGACTACCGGGTTTATATGGGCTCAAGTGGGAGAATTTGATCATTTCGGCGATTGTTTTTGTACTTGTGCTCTTATAAATTGGTCAGTTCTTGTGACAAGTCATGTCCTTTGGATTGACCAATGCTCCTGCCTACTTCATGTACTTGATGAACTCGGTGTTCATGCCTAAACTTGACAAGTTTGTGGTTGTGTTCATTGATGATATCTTGATTTATTCTGAGACAGCAGAAGAACATGAAGAGCACTTGAGAGTGGTATTGTCGAGACTCAGAGAGCATAAGTTGTATGCAAAGTTTAGTAAATGTGAGTTTTGGTTGAAGAAGGTACCTTTCCTAGGTCATGTATTATCGGAGGATGGAATTTCTGTAGACCCATCCAAAGCGCAAGAAGTGATGGATTGGAAAGCTCCAACCTCAGTTCATGAAGATCAAAGTTTTCTTGGTTTAGCTGGATACTATCATCGGTTTTTCCTAGATTTCTCCAAGATATCCAAGCCTATGATGAGGCTACTTCAGAAAGATAAGAAGTTTGTGTGTACATCAGAGTGTGAAGCATCTTTTCACAATTTGTGAACTTTGTTAACTACTGCTCCTGTGTTGGCATAGCCTGACATTGAGAAACCATTTGATGTATTTTGTGATGCCTCAGGTACCAGTTTATGGTGTGTTTTAATGTAGGAAGGCCGAGTCATTGCTTATGCCTCGTGCCAGTAGAGAAAGCATGAAGTCAACTATCCAACGCATGATTTAGAGCTTGCAGCAGTTGTCCATGCTCTAAAAATTTGGAGACATTATCTGCTTGATAATGTTTGCCACATCTACACTGATCACAAGAGTCTTAAGTATATCTTCACTCAACCTGAGCTGAACATGAGGCAGCACAGATGGTTAGAATTGATCAAGGATTACAACTTAGAAGTGCAATATCATCCGAGAAAGGCTAATGTAGTTGTCGATGCCTTAAGTCAGAAGTATCATGGTAATTCTTTGTTGGAAGATGGTTTCAACTTATTGCATCTGGCGGTCCTACACAATATCATAGTTAGTTGTTCTCTAGAGTCAAAGATCATTGAGCTGCAAAAGACTGATGTTGGTATATTCCATATTAAGAGAAATATGAAAGAAGAAGAAAGTGAGCATTTTTTATTGGATGTGAATGGTGTTCTATGGTTTAAAGATCGGCTTGTTGTGCCAAAACATAGGGAGTTGAGGAACCAAATCCTAGAGGAAGCTCATTCTTCCAAGCTATCCATTCACCCGGGTAGTAGCAAGATGTACCAAGACTTGAAGACTAGGTTTTGGTGGACTAAAATGAAAAAGGAAATTACGGCATATGTTCCTAGATGTGATAACTGTTGTTGAGTTAAGGCCATCCATATGAAACCAGCAGGGTTACTTCAGCCACTGTCCATTCTAAGTTGGAAATGGGATGCCATTAGTATGGATTTCATTGTCAGACTTTTGAACACCCAAAAGGGTCATGATTCTATATGGGTAATTGTTGACTGTCTTACCAAGTTTGCACTTTTTATTCCTATCAATGTCTAGTATCGACCTCATAATATGCAAAGCTATACATTGAGCAAATTATTAGATTGCATGGGGTACCTAAGAGTATTGTATTAGATCGAGGGCCCCAGTTTGTTAATCATTTTTGGGAACATCTGCATAAGTACTTGGGTACCACATTGATTCATAGCTCTGCTTATCACCCCCAGACCACAGGTCAAACTAAACATGTGAATCAGATCTTGGAAGATATGTTGAGAGCATGTGTGATTTCTTCCAAGGGTTCATGGGAGGATTGGCTACCTTTGGTTGAATTCTCCTACAATAATAGTTATCAAGAGAGTATCAAGATGGCTCTGTTTGAAGCTTTATATGGTTGCAAGTGTAGGACCCCTCTAAATTGGATTGAGCCTGGTGAAAGAAGATATTATGGAATTGACTTTGTCAAAGAAGCCGAAGAGAGAGTCCAAATCATTTGACAACATATAGAAGCCGCTCAATCAAGACAAAAGAGTTATGCAAATAAGAGGAGAAGTCCTATTATGTTCCAAGTTGGAGATTATGTGTATCTGAAGGTATCCCCAATGAGGAGAGTACAAAGGTTTGGAGTTAAGCAAAAACTTGCTCCTAGGTATATCGGACCACATCAGATTATTGCACAAAAAGGACTAGTAGCCTACGAACTCCAGTTAGCTCTAGAAATGAAAGCTATATTTAGTGTTTTTCATGTCTCTCAACTCAAGAAATGTCTTCGTGTGCCCGAAAAAGCTATTGAACCCACTAGTATCAAGATTCAGTCGGATTTGACCTATGAAGAAAGACCAATTCAAGTGCTTGAACAAATGGAAAGAGTGACTTGTAGGAAAGTCATCAAGTTTTACAAGGTGATTTGGAATAATCATAGTAAGCAAGATGCTATGTGGGAACATGAGGACTATCTTCGTGAGGTTTGTCTGAGTTTCTATGAGGAATGATAGGTTGTGCAATCTCAGGGCGACATTTCTTTAAGGGGGGAAGGGCTATAACACCCTGGGTGTTAAGCATGCATCTAACCTTGATATTGCATGATCACAATCATCATTGAGCATTCATGAGCATAAGCATATCATGTATTCTATCTATGTTGGCTTATATTGCATGTATTGTTGCTTAATTATCTTACTTAAGTTAGGGTTTACATGTAAACAATGTATGAAATGTGTGTGGAACCTTGGGAATACCTTAAACATGTTTAGAATAGCATAAGGAACAACTTTGGTATTCATGACTAAGCTTAGTTGGGTCCCTAAGTCCTAGTTATGGTGTATGTCATCATTTAAAGTGGTATGTTTGACCTAGTTTGAATTATGTCATAGAGTCTTTGCATGGCAAAGCACCCTTTATGTCATAGAGTCTTTATTTTTGGGTCATGAGCTAATTCAGTGCATTCTTGGTCTTTTTGAGCTCACAAAAATCTAAAAAACACAATTTTCAGCACTTAGAAATTTTTCTAAGTCCTTTCGAATTTTCAGTTTGATTGGCCCAACTTTGGGATGATTTTACTCATTACGCGTTGAGAATTAGACTATGGTCTTTTAATAGAATTTGTAGATGGTATATAGGGCCACAATTGTTGTTAAGACTATTTGCACTAAGGAGCTATGGATTAGGAGTATGAACGTCAACATGCGTTGTCAGGCTCGGATCGCAGGCCTGATGGCCAAAATTGGCCTGGCCAACATGGCCGACCGCCGTCAGACGCTGGCCGCTGTGTGGAGGCCGCATGTCGCTAATGTCCTGACTAGCCAGGCCATGTCGAGCCATCGAGCACCATTTCACGCCCCGCACTCGCCCATGATGCTCCACGCTCTCATTTCCCTGCCTTCCTTCTCATTCGCCCTCGCCTCCATCCACAGCAGCTTGGTGAAGCATCGCCATCGCCATTGCTGGCCCTAGCTCACACCGCATCGCTTCTCCACCACTACAGTAGCTTTGTCGTGATACCACCGCATCACCACACCTGCATTGCTCGCTAGCCACGCTTGGTAAGGCCTCCGAGCCATGCACGACCTCGCCGGTGTTTTGTCGCCGTGCCACGTCGCCATGGCTGGGACATCCCCGACTGCCTCTAGCCATGGTAGTGGGTGCGCTAGCTTCACCATAGTATGTAAGAGCTCAATGTAACCCTAGATGGTGCTATCATGGCCAGCTCTGGTGCCTCGCCATGAACGCCGCCGTCGCCGTTAGCTCTAGCAATAGATCCTACTAGCTAGCTCATTGTGTAAGGGAGGTCATGGGGATTACGGTTGTACCGATGCCATCACTAGAGAAGCTCGTCGTCGGTGAACTCCAGCCATCCCACGCCGTTGCCCTATTTTTGTGTCGCTGACACGTGGACCCGTCTGATGCGTGGACCCCGGCCTAGTTTAAAAAGATAGTTCATTTATTCAGATTTGAATGTCCAATTTGAAAAATCATAAATGGAGTTTTAGGTGTCCAATTCTTGTGAACCAAAATTTGATGTGATCCTCATGGAGTGTAGTGTTTTGTAAAAATATGCAATGTACATTTTCTAGTATTTTTCTTGGTGATTAAAATGTATTTGAATAAGTGCTTTTTGAATGTTAGTAAACTTGTAAATTAGATATCTTGAGCTAGAAAAGTGATAAAATTGTGATTCCAATTTTGTTGGACTTGTGTTGACATGCTCTAGCTAGGAAAAATAATGAATTTGCTGTAAACTTGAGTTAAGTAGGGTCTTTCTATTTATCTAGTAATAAATGGTATTTTCTAAGGAAAATTGTAGGGATAAAAATATGTAACATATTGATATGCAAATTTTTGTACAGTAGTATGGCACTAATAGGAAGCTAGGAAAAATATATAATCTGTTGTTTGACACTTTTCTATAGGGTTTACTATTTTCACTAAAATAGGCCATGCTAGCTTGTCATTTTTGTAAAGGATATTATACATGGTCAAATTGATGAAAATTTTACAGTAGTCTTTTGGTAGCACTTGGAAGCCACTATAATTTTCTAAGAATTTATTATGCACATTTGGAATATGTTTGTTATTTTCCCTAATTATCTAATTAAATTAATAAAGGCATTTCAATTAATAGTTTGGGCTTTACCATTATGTTTTCTTGAGTGTATTTGGTATTCTTGAACTATTGGTATACTTGGCGATGTCAAATTTTGAATGCTTACATGTAGTAAAAATATTGTTGCTCTATAATTCGATTTAGAAGTGTTTTCAGACAGATTCTATGGTTTGGTATGTTGCATAGTCAAAATGATCTTTGCTGTGGAAATGGTTAATAACAAAGTTGTAGGGAACTTCTTCATCTATATTGTGTTAAAATTTAAGGGAAATAGTCCAAAGGATTTAGGAGTTATAGGTGTTTAAAGTTAGTTTTCCGAAATGCTTATTCTCTGGAATTTCTAGACAGCACTAGATTGATTCTCTGTTTTGGTTAGGATAGAGTGTGAATTAGCTTTTGGTGATTATATAAGAGTTGTTCGCAATTTCATAAGTTTTCCAGAAAGTCCAAGATCAGAGCATTTGGATAAGCAGAACTTTAGTTATGATGTAAACTTGTAACTGCCATGTGTAGCTTAGATACTGCATTGTATGAAATTTGTAAGTAGATAGAGAAGAGATGTGCACCTACTCAGTTAGTATGGAGTTAGCATTGCTATCATGGTGTAACTTAACATCATTATTGCAGCATGTACCTTCCCATATCACATCATCTGTGATCCCTCGTATGCATTCATGAGACTCACTTATGCATATGCATGCAATAGGTGCAACCGAGGAGATCACGTTGGTGGAACTCGACGTCGATCCACAGGAGGAGAATCAGGAAGTGCAGCACCAGGAGGTTCCTAGAGAAGGAGCACCTAAAGTCGATCACCTTCCGGAGTGCCCTAATCATCAGCCAGCAATGTTCATGAAAGGCAAGCCTCGGGGCATTATAAGACTCCCTACTTCATTAATGTCACCTAAAGTTATTCGTATTAATGCATTACATGATAGGAGTTGTTTGGAAACACTTGCTGCATATTACCTTTCCTTGACCAGAAATATCTACCATGAATCCTATTTAAGTCTAGGAATGCTCATCATGCTTAGCTATGCTTAGACCGGTAGAAGTCGGGTGATTTCCTGTCACGTATGAGCTATAGATGATAACTTGATCACGGTTGGCTATATTGTGCTATCGTGGAACATAACCGGGTATTGTTGAATAAATGGAGATTGGGCAGAGTCTTATATTGTGGTATCATAGTGATTCCATCTGTGTCATTTAAGGACTAGTCGTTGGAGGTCATCTTGTCATGTTGAATGCATGCCTCTCACATAGTTGGTTGGATAAGTCGTTCCGACTGTGAAGCCGAGTAGCTCAACTCAGGCTAGGGACACGAGCAGTTAAAGTGCACATCCTGGAGGTAGTAAGGATATGCAGAGAGCCAATGACGTAAGCCCAAGGGTGGGTTAGAGTCCCAAGCACCTTTGGCAGATTGGTTGTATCTTTGAGGGTGCGGCGCTGGTCCTACCCGTGATTATACTTGAGTTATCCCAAAGGTGACCTGATGCAACCCCGACGAGGGAAGTATGGGTGTGTGTTAGGAATAATTCCCTAGCTGGGTAGGAATCAATTCAAATCGTCGTCTCTCCTAGATAGTGAGAACTTGACTTGAGTTCCTTCATCGTAGTAATTGATGGAAGTGTGGTTATGAGATTATGCAAGAATTCAACCGGATATGGTTATTATTTTGATGACTTGATGGTACCAACATGTTTGGAATAGGATAGTTGCTAATCTAGTATGTGATAGGATTAATAACTGGTGATTCACAAGTAAAGATATGTTGGATAACTTATGTTTTTTCTGCAAATGATGTATACCAACTCTACTTATAAAGCCTTGCATACTCCTTGGTGTCTTAGTATTTTAGTTGGACGGGTAAGTCTAGCGGAGTACCTTCTCGTACTCAGGGTTTTGTTCCCATTGTTGCAGGTAACATTATGTATCACGGCTACTACAAGAACTGCCTTGATCCTACAGTGGATGAGGACTAGGACCATGGGCAATGGTCATTCTGTATATCATCTCACCCTTATGATTTTCTTTGGAGATGACTATGAAAATGGCTTTGTATTAAACTACATGTGATGTTGATGTTAAACTACTTTGCTTCCGCTACTTTCAAACTTGGTTTGTAATAATTATTTGAACTCTGATGTATGAGAAATATTTGTGAACTGTGATGTAACATGTGGCTAGTTATGTTGAATCTCTATGATCTTGGTTTGTATGTTGGTTGTTTGAGATCCTTCGTGATTTCATTGGACTACTGGGTTTATATGGGCTCAAGTATGACGGTTTGATCGCTTCGGTGGTTGCTATTGTACTTGTGTTCTTACAGTTCTATGACAACTACAATGAAGGGGCTCTACCAAGTTTCTCACTATCCGAGAGAGATGATGATTCAAATTGATTGCAACAAGCTAGGCAGTTATTCCTAACACAAACCCAGGCATACCTGAGCCAAGGTAGCCTTAGGTCACCTTTGGTATAACTCAGGTACACATTTTGTGGGTTCGATCAGTGTCACACCCTTAGGGACACTACCGGATGCCAGGTCGATCAGGGCTCTAACCTGCCCTTGACCTCACACCGGCTCCCCACACATCCTTACTACCTCTAGTGTGCACACTCTAACAGAACAAGGCCTGGCCTAAGTTGAGCTACATGGCTTCGTGGTCGAACGAGTTATCCGGCTAGCTAAGTGAGAGGCATGCGTTCAAAATGATGAGAGAGCCTTCAACGATGCGGTCCTTTATCGGCACAGATAGAATCACATGAGTCAACCAACACATAGACTCCACTCGGCCTCTAGTTACATTATCCCATGATTCTTTTCCACAATAGCAAATATAGCCAACCGTGCTCCGGTATCCACCTATATCTCGCAGTTGATAGGAAATCACCCGACTTCTATCGAGCTAAGCATGGCTAAGCATATATTCGATCTTGGACCTACACAGGTTTCAAGATATATGTTTAGACAAGGAAATTATATGCATCAAGTGTTTCCAATCAACTCCTATAACCTAATGCATCAAACATAAAAGGACTCAAGGTGATATTTGTAAAACATAGGAGGCTTAGAATGCTCCGGGGCTTGCCTTTTAGGAAAGAGATGGGCCTATGGTCAGGGCACTCTGGTAGTTCTTCTGGAGCCTGCTCTTCACTTTTAGGAGCTACCTACTATGGTGCCTCCTGATTCTCCTCCTTTTTGGCCTCAACCCCTAAGAGGGTGATTCTTTTGGACGATCATATATGCATGAGCATGAAATAAGATATCATGGATGCATAGGTAATGACATGGAAGATACGATATGATGAAACACATAATCATAAATGTCTTTAACAGCAAGGCATTAGGGTGACAACAAGATTAACTTTCTTTTACTGAGTAGGTGCATATCTCCTCTCTAGTAATTAAACAAACACCTTTTTTAGAACATTTTCTGGATTGCAAGACAATAGCCACTTGTTTTGACCATAACTAGAGTTTTACCCACCCAAACAATGTGATTGTGGTCTTTCTAGAAATCTTATAAAATTGTCTACAACTTTGCTATTGATAAGCTTTACAGAAAAGATCATTATCATCATGAAGTTGTCACCCCAACAGGAACTACTCATGCAGCCATCTAGTTGAATTATAAAGCAATAATTAAGTAGCTACCTATAACCAATTAATTTTCAGCATATCTACTAATATCAACAGATCATATGCATCACAAGCACCATAGAAAACACCATGGTTAAGCCCAAGTAATTTAGTTATATCCCTTTATTAATTTCCTTATATAATAGGGTGATTTAAAAGATAAATATTTCTAGTTCACAATAAATCTTGAGAAATAAACAGTAGCCTACATATAACTCCAATAGTCTACTGTACAAATTTCATGCCATTTGGATAAGTATAGCAACCCCTATAAAAATGACAAGTTGCATAGGATTTTTTAGCAAAAATAATTTAGCCTAGTGAAAAGTGTCAAATAATAGATTTCATATTTTTTTACTTTCATCCTAGCATAAGAATACTGTGTAAAAATTTTCAAGATCATAAGTTATGTATATTTACCCTATTAATTTCACCACAAACTACCAATTAATCAAGGTTAAATAAAAAACATATTACAAGTATGCCTACTATAGTTTTAGTATTTTTTCTAGCTAGAGCATGTCAACAGAAGCCGAACAAAATTAGAATCACATTTTTAGATCTTCCCTAGCTCAAGTTATGCATTTTAGAAGATAGAAACTATTTTAAAAGCACTAAACTAGCTTGATTTAATTCCCCTAGAAAAATATCCCAAACAGTAGGTTTTACATTTTTATCAAATAGTACACTTCCTAATAAATCTAACAAAATTTGGTTCACTCTATTTAGATACTCCTAGCTCTAGATATGAATTTTTGAAGTTTGAATCAATTTCTAAAAAAGAATAAAGAAAAACATTTAAACCTAAATCGCTACACGCACCTAGTTCACAACACCCACTGTGACTAACTATTGGGCCCCGTAGGTCAACGAGCCCCACTTGACAGACACATAGAGTAGGGCACGGTGGTTAACCGGCCACAGCTTGTCGACGGTGAGGTCACGAGCGGTGAGGTCACCACCGTCATGTTCCCCATCCCCGTGTGCATCTACTAGTGCCCTTGGTTGGCTCGGAGGATCGCCGGAATGACCTCACCGATGACCATGGTGGAGGGGCTTAGCGGTGGACTCATCATCTTTGATGACGACGTGCCCAAGTAAGCATGGCTACAGCTTCTACGGACTCTAGCGAAGCTCTACGGTGCGGGTTAGGGTTAGTAGCGGCATCGGAGGGGCACAGTCGTGTGCATGGCGGCACGGCGGCGTGAGCGCGGCTATAGTGAGGTCATCGTTCTAATGAGATGGTTGCCGATGGTGAGTCTCCATCTCTAGGGATGGTGCTAGGGTTCATGGCAGTGCTAAAACAAGCACAAGAGGGGGAAGATGGGGTCTAGTTAGGGTCGGCCGCAGCGAGCTCATGCTTGTGGCCATGGTGGACACGCACAGTGTGGACATGTGTTCCCACATGGTTGTGGCAGTAGCAGTTAAACATGTTGTGGTTGTAGCATCTACAACCTACAGTGATGACAGACCAAATGAGAGGAAGGTAGGAGGAGCAGTGGAGATGGCTGGCCATGGGCAAGCTCGAAGCTCAGCGACGTAATGTGGCCATGCTGGCGATGGTGACACATAATGTGGCCTCACCTGGGCTTGAACGGCTATAATGGTGGGTCAGAGAGATAGAGGAGACAGTGGCAAAGCTATGGGCGAGATGGATTGGTGGGTGGTGCAGCGTGGATGGCATGCGAGCATGGTGGAGGCATGTGGCATCAACGGTGGGCGAGGTGGCTTGCTCAGTGAGTGCGAGCGAGAGGGAGAGAAAGAGGGTGAGAGTGAGAGCAAGTGTGGACTCGTTGCGTCTTCTTCAATATAGTTTGTCCATGTAAGTGAATTAGATCATGATCCTTAAATATAGTTTGTTCCCCATGTCAAAAACTACAACTTTGATTAAGGGTGCACTATCATGCAAACACTTTATGCTATAGTTCAACTTTGGTCAAAGTAGGATCATGAAAAATGAAGTTTTGAGTAACCTAGGACTTAGAAGCAAAATTGGCCCATGTCATGAATACAAACATTGTTCCATTTTTAATCCTAGGTGTGTCTAAGGTGTTTTTGTGACCTCACAACCATTTCTTGCATTGGTCACACATGATCACAAGCATATACATGTATATAATCAACATCACATGTGATAATATGTACAAATCAGATGAAATTTCATATGCTCATGCTCATGAATGCTTGGATGATGCTTGTGCTCATGAAATGCAAGTGCCAAATGCATGCTTAACATTAGGGTGTTACACCAGCACCGGCGTACGGCCGCCACGCGACCTACACCTGGTCGGCCACCACAGCGCGCGGCGAGGCTGGTTTTAGGCCTAAAAACATCGTCTAAAACCTGATTTTTGAACAGCTAGAACTCCTAAACCATGATGAATTTTGGCAAACCAACTTCACCACTTGGTAGAGCTATAGGAGTACTCCAAGTTTGCTTAAGGAAGTTTCATCTAATTTGAGCTGGTTTGCAAACTAAAAATCCCCAAATATGGCTACATGGAAACTAAAACTCAGTTCGAGACAGCTAATTTTTTTGTTTCAAAAATAGCATCAAGTTGATTTTTGTGAGCCCTATTTGACTTAGTTAGGCACTGATTTAGCTATTGACCATAAAACAAGGTTTGTTCTACATGATCTAAACTACAACTTTTATTTAGGGTCCACTACCATGCAAGTTCTCTAAGTAGTTAGTTAAGATAGGTCAAACAACTAACATGATAATGGCAATTTTAGCAATACCAACACTTAGAAGCAATTTTGGACCAAGTCATGAATATACATTAGGTTCCATTTTTCATCCTAAGTGTGTCTAAGTTGTTTTGGTGACCAAACAACACCCACTTGCTTTACCAAACATGATCACTAAGCATTCACAAGGCAATTCAAGCACTTTATGAAAATAATCACAACTAGACAATGTATAATTTCATGCACATGAATGTAAATGCAAGAATGATGCTTATGCTCCTACAATGCAAGTGCAAGAATGCAAGCTTAACACTAGGGTGTTACAGCCCATCAAGCACTGGTCCATTAATGTTGTAGAAAAGTAGTCCATAGGCATTAGAATATTGTCTATCAGTTAGATGAAACATTGTGAAGGTAATCTATAGAGCAGTCCATAGCTAAAGATATCTATAGTCCTATGAACTGCCCATAAGAAATAAACAAATAATTCTTCTCTCTAACACAAAAGTTGCCCATATAGACTACCCAGTCCATATACATTGTGGCAACAACCATAACTATAGCTAACTAAAACAAAACCTACCCATATAAACTACCCAGTCCATATACTACATTGTGGTTGCTGTTTGGACCAGTTTTGAATTCTTAAAAACTGGCCTGTTTAGATCCCACCCACTTTACAAAGCCAGATTCTTAAAATTCTCAAAAAAAACAAAGCCAGATTCTTAAAAACTACCAAAAACTAGAGGGATTCAAACAGGGCCACCAAAAATATTGGCTAGTGACATGACATAGCACTACGAGTGATGACAGCAAAAGAAAGAAGCATTGGTCAGGCTAGAATTTTTATTTATTACTTTATAAAATATATAGATACATTTCAAACGAGTGGTTGTACTCGTCCACAAAGATAATACACCTAAAAATAATAATCTTAGAGCGAGGATTATGGTCGCCTTGGTCGCTTTGGAGGAGGCCCATCATCATTCATCGATGTCATCATCCTCAGGCTCATCGTCGTCATCCTCCTCCTCCTCATCATCATCATCCTCCTCTTTGGTGTCCGCCTTCTCCTCCTCGGTGTCAGAGCTCCTATCAGGAATCAAATTAGGATCCATGTACTCCCTGGAGGTCTCCTCAAATGATGAGTGCTGCTGGACTTCATCCTCATTGATGGACGAGTCATAGCTAGGAATCTTGAAAAAACTATCCACCGACATGGTTCTTGTCGCACCCAATTTTGCATAGCAAAATCAAGTACTCATATTTGTGCGCCTAGGATGTCCAAACACACATATAATCTCAAATTGCAATAATATCAAAGTAAGTACTTTATTACATCACATATCTCATCACATTGTTATCACATAGTCTTGCTCATCAGCAACATTATTACATAAAGCAACAAACTAAACCCATGATGCCATAGGGACTCCAACTGGTTGACTTCAAACTAGTAATCCTAGACATCTTTAGGAAACTCCTCATATGTGACATAAGTTACCCATTCGGGATTTTCATTGAATGTAAAACAAGTGTAAGCGCACCATGCTTAGCAAGTATAACAAAGGGATCTATGAGGCTCAAAGGCTTGACATGGTTTGACTGTAGTAAGCAATTTTAGTTGGTCAAATTTTATTAAACCTATGTCACTACTTTAGTGAATAAATGAACCCAAGTTGTAATAATAATCAATCAAGATTATATCATTCCCATCCATCCAAGTAACCACTAATCATGAAGGATCTAGGCCGCTCGTGTATATGAGCCCGGTTGTTATAGTAGGTTAATGAATTCTATAGAATTTGTACAACTTTACCCACCGAGCCATGATTCCCAATGCTAGGGTTTGAAAAGCCCACACTGCCTCTACCAAGGAAGCGTGGCAGGGTTTCACTACATAACCCTTCGCTAGTCACACTAACAAGTCATAGCTGCTAAGGTTTTAGCCGTCTAGCCATATGTGGCCCTCCTCCAAGAGTGGCACTCATGGTCGTGGCATAGTACACACCCTGGTAGGAAAAGAAACATACCAACTAGTGCCCCGCTCTTGCCCTTACGAAAAGATATAGATGAGCTAGTACAATCTAGTTACCAGGCTAAAGTCAGAGCCATTTGACACTCGGGGTTGTACGGAACCTCCTAGGTGGCCGCTTTAGGATTGAGTCCTTATGGAGAGGCACTAGAGCACTCAAAACCCAGTACTCTAGCCCACTAAACAGTTGCTAAAAAAGCACAATTTTAATGAATTGCATATACCATTAGTCATGTTTATCATTTTAATTGGTTATGCATTGTAGCATCTATCCCAAAATGCATCCCAAACCATAGGTAACAAGGATATGTGGTACAAGGGTAATCTAGGTAAAGTCCTTAAAGGTGATTCAATTTTAAACACACGCATATGTATGAATTATAGAGTTCATAGGTATAAGGGCCATTTGTTACACTTGCCTTCCTCAAAGTGACCTTCTTGGTACTCGTCAGCAACCTGCTCCTCAACAAACTCGCACTGATCGCCTTCTAAACATGATCCAAATCACCAATCAAGCATCCATTCCAATCATCACATGCATACAAATACATTTCTATTAGAATACTGTACCAAACAGTAAAAATATAGACTGAAAAGCTTATAAAACTAATCTACATACTGCTATGAACACATCAGCGAAAGAATCACTCTAATCGGATTTAAAACATAAAAGTTATGCTTAAAACAAGATGTAGTGGCATTTCTATAAATACACTGATGTGGCGGCCATGTGGCGGCCGTTGGTTGGTGCATTGCACCATGCACGCGTGGACGCGCTAACGCAGTGCTGCAAACTGAGTCCATGGTCCACGTGGTTTACTGGTTACACAACAAAAAAGGAAGGGGAAATTTTCCCCTTGTTGCACAGTGACGGCGGCGGCGCCATTGACGCTAGCGAGCCGAGCGTGGCGGCGGGCGCCGGGATGGCGATTCCAACCATGCCGACCAAAAAGAAAAGTACCAAGATGAAGCACAGAACCTCACAAACTTGACTAGGCATAATGAAATGGTAGGGAAGCATGTCAAGGCGATGGCCCTGCGATGACACCATAGCCGGTGTGATTCGGAGCTCGCCGATATGGCGATTCTGAATGGAAAACTCGAATTAAAGGGCACTAGAAGGAAGTAGAGATTACAGCAGTTTCGATGAAAGTGTTCTCGACATCAAGGAAGGCTCCAAGGTGGCTAGTGACGAATGGTGGTGGACTCAAAAAGGAAAGTGTCGTCGATGAGCATGGAAACATGAAATTCAAGATCAAATTGAAAAGGAAAGGGAACCTACAGCCTTGTCGTTACCTGGTGAAGCTCCCAAGCATCTTCATGGTGGCGACCGAGCTTTGGAATGGGTGAATCAAAAGTGATAGTGTGCATGTGTGCAGGTAGTGAACAAAAGAGCAGGGGGATGGTCATGGCGAGGGGATTTATAGGTGAGTGGGGGTGGTAGAAGCGGAAACGGGCACAGCGATAATACCCGGCGTCACTATAGGGCTTGAAGGAGCCCCCTTGATGGCCTCCATCACTCAGCGGAGTGAAGACGGTGATGAAGGCAAGCAGGAGATCTCTGGCTCGATGAGGAAGAGAGGGGTGGGCGGCTGATGAGCAGGGCTAGGTCATCAGTGGTGCGTGGGCAAGCAGGGTTGTGGGCTCCTATGCGGCGAGCTAGGCCACAGCAGCCCAAGTGCGAGGAGGGCGCAGCCCTGGGGAAGAGAGGCCGATGGGCCTTGGCCTAGGCCTGCTACGCGCATGAGAAAGAAGAAGGGAGAGGGAAAGGGTTGGGCCGGCTCTGGTGCTTGAGCCAAAAAGGAGAAAGACGAAGGTTTTAAAAAGAAAACCCTTTTCTATTTTTCAGAGTTGAAGCTTGGTCAAATTCAAATGAAATTTGAATTCAACCTCAAACAACCTAGCCCTACACTCAACCAAAAATGGTATGCTTTGGCATGAATGCAACAAACATGTTTCTAAATCTTATAGTTAATTTTAATTAGCCAAAAATTATTATCTAACCTATGTTAAAATGCTCAAAAATTAATTAAATGTTCAAATTTAATTACTAAATTATAAATAAATTTTTAGGGTGTTACAAACCTACCCCCTTAAGATGAATCTCGCCCTCAAGATTCGGATGGTTGAAAAAGATAGGGATACTCAGATCTTAGATCATCCTGTCTTTCCCAAGTTGCCTCATCCTCGGAATGCCTGTTCCATTGAACTTTACACATTCTTATGACCTTACTCCTTGTAACTCTCTCAGCTATTTCCAAAATTCTCACTAGGTGTTACTTGTAAGAAAGGTCCTTCTAGATATCAAGCTCATCCAAAGGTAACTGTTTCTTAGGTACCCATAAACATTTCTTAAGTTGTGACACATGGAAGACATCATGAACACTTGAGAGCTACTCAGGTAACTCTAGTTGATAAGCAACTTCTCCTCTTCTATCAACGATCTTGAAAGGTCCCACATACCTAGGAGACAACATTCCCTTAGTATGAAACCTCTTAACTCCTCTCATAGGTGAAACTTTGAGATATACAAAATCACCAATCTCAAACACCAAATCCCTTCTTCTAGTGTCAGCATAACTCTTCTGACGAGACTGTGCAAACTTCAAATTCTGCCTCACTATTTGTACCTGCTTCTCAGCCTCTTGCAAAACTTTTGGCGTGAAAACTTGACTTTCCCCTATTTGATTCAAAAACAGTGGTATCCTACACTTTATACCATACAACACTTCAAACGGTGCCATCTTAAAACTTTTCTGGTAACTATTGTTGTAAGAGAATTCAGCATAAGGCAAAATCTTATCCTAACTTGTCTCGTATTGTAGAGCACAAGCTCTCAACATATCCTCTAAAATCTTATTTGTTCTCTTAGTCTGCCTATCTGTCTACGGATGATAAGCTGAGCTAAAGTTCAACTTTGTGTCCATGGGCTCATGCAACTTCTACCAAAAATGAGAAGTGAACTGTGTACCTCTATCAGAAACAATCTTCTTCAGTACACCATGCAAACATACAATTCTTTCCATGTATAGCTCTGCTAACTTTGCACCCAAATAAGTAGCCTTGATAGGAATGAAATGCGCCACTTTTGTAAATCAATCTATAATTACCCAGATAGAGTCATATCCCTTATGTGTACGGGGTAAGCCCACTATGAAGTCCATTCCAACTTCTTCCCATTTCCACTCAGGTATCTTCATAGGTTGAAGTAAACCTATTGGTCTCTGATGTTCTGCCTTTACTCTTTGGCATGTATCACATATGGCCACATATTCAGCTACATCTCCCTTTAGTCCGTACCACCAATATCTCTCTCTAAGATCAAGATACATCTTAGTACTTCCCAGGTGTATCGAATAAGCTGAGTCATGAGCTTCCCTCAAGATAGACTTCCTAATAGATTTCACTTCTAGCACACAAATCCTTTTACCAAACCACACTATTCCCTGATCATCCATATGGAATCCTGGTGCTTTACCAATCATTATACGCTCAGCAATGTCCTTGATTTTCTCATCATCTAACTGTCCCTTATGAATCTCTTGTTCTAAGGTAGGTTCCACCTCTAATTCCATAGCCACAATACTCAAATTCAAGTGTTCAAACTCTTCACATAACTCCTTGGGTAATTGAGTTGCATAGGCCACATTGACATAACTCTTCCTACTCAAAGCATCTGCTACTACATTAGCTTTACCCAAATGATAGTGTATCTCCAAGTCATAATCCTTAATTAACTCTAGCCATCTGTGCTACCTCAAATTCAGATCTGACTGAGTGAATATATTCTTCAAACTCTTATGATCTGTATAAATCTCACACTTATGACCAATCAGGTAGTGCCTCCAAATCTTGAGAGCATGTACCATAGCCGCTAACTCTAGATCATGAGTCAAATAATTTAACTCATGTTTTCTTAGTTGTCTAGATGCATAGGCAACAACTCTACCCTCTTGCATAAGAACACATCCAAGACCTTGCCATGAGGCATCACAATAGATAGAGAAGCTTTTAGTAAGATCAGGTAAGATGAGCACTGGGGCAGAAGTCAGTCTCTTCTTCAACTCTTCAAAACTAGCCTGGCATTCTTTAGACCACACGAATTTGGCATTCTTCTCTAACAAAGCAGTCATAGGTTTTGCTATCTTGGAAAACCCCTCAATAAATCTCCTATAGTACCCATCCATACCAAGGAAACTTCAAATCTCACTAACATCCTAAGGCGGATTCCAACTCAACACATCTCTAACCTTCTTGGGATCTACTGTTACTCCTCCATTAGAGATAATGTGGCCAAGGAAAGATACTTCTTTTAGCTAGAACTCACATTTACTAAACTTAGCATAGAGCTAATGTTCTCTAAGCTTTTGCAAGACTAGCCTCAAATGCTCCTCATGCTCTTCTTAATTCTTAGAGAAGACTAATATATCATCAATAAACACAACTATGAACTTATCAAGATACTCCATGAATATTTTGTTCATCAAATACATGAAGTAAGTAGGTGCATTTGTCAGACCAAAAAACATAACTATGAACTCATATAGTCCATACCGGGTCACAAAAGTGGTTTTGGGAATGTCAGAATGTCTTATTCTCAACTGATGGTATCCAGATAGGAGGTTGATCTTGGAAAACACACAAGCTCCTTTCAATAGGTCAAACTAGTCATCAATTCTACGTAGTGGATACTTGTTCTTAATTGTTACCTCATTAAGTGATATGTAATCTATGCACATTCTTTGTGTTCCATCTTTCTTCTTTACAAACAACACTGGTGCTCCCCAAGGTGAAGAACTAGGTCAGACATAACCCGTATCTAGCAGTTCCCTTATTTGTTTCTTAAGTTCTGCTAATTCATTCACTCCCATTCTATAAGGTCTCTTAGCTATGGGTGCAGTTCTAGATAAAAGTTCAATTATAAACTCAATATCTCGTTCAGGTGGCATACCTAGTAACTCATTAGGGAAGACATCTAGATACTCATTTACTATTCGTATATCCTCTATGGATGTACCCTTCAATTGGTTAACCCAATAGATTTCTAAAGCTACCTGTGTTGCTACATACTCAACTTTCTCCCTAGATGGAGCGGTTAGAATCACAGAACTGTTCTCACAATGTATAACTACCTTTTGTGGCCTCAACCAGTCCATACCCAAGATAACATCAATTCCAAATGAGTCTATGACTACAAGGTTGGCTTGAAATTCTACCCCCTTTATGATGAGACTAGCAGCTAAACATATCTAGTTTGCTTTCATTCCCCTCCAGGTGAGTTTACTAACATGGTTTTCTTCATAACACATATGGGGATGTCATGCTTCTTTATGAAAGTATATGCTATGAAAGAATACAAAGCACTAGAATCAAAAAGAACTATAGCTGAGTTTGAGTTGATTGAAAATGTACCGATCACCACATCAGGTGCCTCCTAAGCTGCCTCTGTGGTCACATGATTGATCTTTCCATGGACATAATTCCGCTGTACATTAGCCAACATCTTAGGACATCTATTGGAGTAATGTCCTAGTTCACCACAGCTAAAACATTTGTTGTCATTGATAGCATTTGGCGCCTTTTGTGCGCCATTCTTTGGTGGAGCATTAGGAACATTGCCCTTCATAGGAGCATTGTTAGCTTGCTGCTGACGCTAAACTAGTGCCCTACATTGTTGCTGCTGTTGTGCATGCTGTGGTTGCTGGTTGTGGTTGATCAGGCTTGACTAACCCTGATAGCGCTGCTGTGGGTAAACTTGCTGAGGAGTGGTACAAAAGCGAGTGTTGCTCCCGAATTGTTGTCCCTAGAACTTCCTCTTCTTATCCTCCATTTCACGACGCTTGTTCTAAATGATCAAAGCCCTATCCAGTAACTGCTGGAAATTAGCAAAGGTGTGGGACAACAGCTGGTACTAAAGAACATCATTCAAACCCTCCATGAATAGCTCCTGCCTCTTATCATCATCTTCTACTTCAATAGGTGCATAACATGACCACTGTATGAACTTGTAGCGATACTCAGCAGCAGACATGCCTCTCTATTTGAGACCAAGGAATTCCTTCTTTTTTAGCTTCAGCAACCTAGCAGGAACATGGCGAGAGCAGAAAGCATTGCAAAATTCTTAGAAAGCTATGGGATTAGCTTCAGCACGTCCAAAGCAGAAAGACTCCCACCAGTCAAGAGCAGCCCCCTGTAGTTGCCCAACTGCATACAAAACTTTCTCCCTATCATCATATTGTGCAATTTTAAGTTGCCTCTCAACTGCACACAACCAGCCATCAGCTTGGAGAGGGTCAGTGGAATGTTTGAAAATAGGTGGATGCCCCTTCAAAAACTCTACCCTCTTGTCTCTAACTTGAGGGGGTGCATTCCCATTTCCATTCACATTGTTCTACATGTTCTGAGCCATTTGCTGCAATAGTTGGGTCTGCATCATCATCAGTTGTTGCATGGTGACAGGGGTGGCGATGGTGGTGGCAGGTTCTCACCCCCTTGGTTACTCCTCCTGGTGTTCACCATCTATACCAGATACATCATATAAGTTTCATATGTCTAGGATATGTAATATTTAAGGGATAATAGCATAATGAAAGTAGATGACACAAGACCAAAGACAAGAGACATATATAGTGTATACAAGATGATAAACAATCTGAACTTTTCTGGCAAGTTGGTCAGACAGCAGTGCAGCACATTTATTGTCTGAATGCAAACTTTACATTTCTGAAAATCTTATGAAATTCTCTACAACTTTCATTTAGAACACATTCCCTGATTCTGAAGTTTAGTTAGGCAAAAATAGATGACAAGTAGTACTGCTCTAGATTTTTGATAGCACAGAAACATCAACTTGCAACAGTTGTATCTCACAAATCATAATAGGTATTGAGGTGATTCTAGAGCCAAAAGAAATATACAAAAGTCTACCTATCTCCATAAAATTTTCATAACCACTAGACATCCAGAACACGAGATATGAACTGATAAAGATAGACTACTCTAGAAAAATAGGACTAAGAAACCCAACTATTCATTTATAATGTTCCTTAAACCTTAATCTTAAACTAAGTGACTGTGGACATACCCACAAATCACCACAATCATGACAAAAAATCCAAATCAAACATTATCCATCATTACAATCATCCATCCACTTAAGCAAAAATTGTTCAACCATTGAAAAGAAAAGAAACTAAACACACTCTCGCATATCTATGCGTGTTTACACATATATGGGGAAAAACCTCCTATAGGTCAATGTTGGTGCTAGAGTTGGTGTCTCCATGGCCTCCTCTATTCCTTGGGGGTGACTTAATAGGAATACTTGGCGCCTCCACATTAGGACCACCTTGCTGTTGCTTCAACATGGCATTCTCAAGTGCAAGCTGTAGGTATGCCTTTCCCATGGTATCTAGCTCATCCAAGGTCTGGTCCAAGTCGGTGTTGGTCTAGGCTAAGCCCTCCAAAGTAGGCCTAAACCTAAAGTTCTCCTCCCCAAGTGGAGTGGCAATGTTGCAGGTAGACTGGCCGCTCCGACGGTGAGGAAGATAGCGATCCTCAGCCCATGCAATGTCGTCGAAGTGGCGGTCACGATTGACCACCAACACCTATCTAGTAGCATCTCTGATGGCAGCTGCTCGTGTGAGCCATGCTATGATAGCACGGTGGATGTAGCGCACCCAACTCCCTTCATGGATGTACACCTCTGTCTCATAGAAGTCGATGTAGTCAGGGTGGGTCCACTGCTCCATCCGGTACTACACAGTGCACCTGGTGTAGTAGCGGCATACAAGGGAGAGAAGCTTTGGATGGTAGTAGGCATCACCATGCAGATCATAGTGGATCTCCACTGTCCACCCCTTAGCAAGTAGTGCGGCATGACAGTCATCGCCATCATCTCCACCATCATCACCATCTCCAGCATCATCACCACCATCACCTCCATCATCACCACCATCATCTCCACCATCAGAGTCAGAGTTGTTAGAATCATCCCCATCATTGGGGTCACCAGCTCCTTCTTGACCATCCTATTCCATGGGCTCCTCATCCGAGTCTTCTACCTCGATGGGCTCCTCGAACATGGGCACCTCCTCAGCATCTTCATCCATGGGCTCCACTTCAAACTCGTCCTCTAGGGGCTCCTCTATGGGCACCTGTCGATGTTTGACCACTGATAGCCTACCATGGGGGTACCCGGGGCAGTATGTTCAGGCTTCAGCGTATGCGGAACTCGACGGTTAACGCAAGAGACAGTCGATTTATCCTAGTTTGGACCCTCGATCGTTGATCGAGTAATAGTCCTATGTCCAGTCGGCGTTAGCCTTTGCATTGGATTGATTGTCAAGTGTTGTGTAGCGTTATAGTCGCCCATCCCTAGGAACCCTGCCCTCCTTTATATAGTTAGGAGGTCAGAATCCTATTCGGTTTACAATGAGAGTTCCTAGTAGGATTACAGAATAATACTACTATTAAGATTACAAGGGAAGAATCCTAGTTAGACTAGATCATCTCCCTTCCTTGCGGGGTATCCCATGGGTCCCGCACCAACAAGCCCCCGAGCACTTCATGGTTGAGTTCTGGAAGCCTCATCTTGTTCCTTCAAGTCTTGTCGAGCAGGAACAAGTGTCGTCTAAGTGCTTTCTTGAGCGAAACCATGTAGCGCTTTGTGAGATCTTCGCATGGTGTGTACCTTTTTGAAGAAAAAAGTACTCCCATTTGGGTGTAGCCTGCGAGCCTCTTGCTGTTTGGCATAAGGAGCTGGAGGGTCTTTTCTTGAAATCTTCCTGATTCTTTGTCGAAGGGCTCCCGAGCATATACTCAGATTCTTTGTCGAAAAGAGCTCGGATGTAGCTATGTCCAGGTTCTTTTTGTCGTGTGGCCTTGAAGACGTCTATCTTGAAGAAGTCTTCTAAGTGATGTGCACTTTTTTGAAGGAAAAAGTGCCTCGTTTGAAAAACTGTTGTCTTGAAGTAGTCCTCTTGGTGATGTGCGCTTTTTCGAAAAAAGTGCACTCACTGAGTGTAGCCCCCGAGCCTCTTGCTATTTGGAACAAAGAGTTGGAGGGTCTTGAATCTGAGTTGTTCAAAAGAACTAAAAACCTCTCCTGTTGCAGCCCCCGAGCATATATCCAGGTTCTTTTGTTCATAAAGAACTCGGATGCAGGGTCTTAGCATATTCTCTGATAGTCTATTGTTGTCAGATGTAGTTGTATGGTGGTGGTTGATAGTAAATGTTGTTTGTTCACGAGTTGTACAGTATTGGTATATTCTTCTGAATATGCTCGTTCTCGAGTACTGCTGCTTTACACCTGACTCCTCTTTCATTGAATTTTGTCTTTTCACTGTGTCCTTTGTTAGGTTTGTTCCACTGGTGCTCTTGGTCCATGTGCACTGCTTCTTTGGCCTATAAATATCCTCCTCCTATGCTATTTTGATTCATCGAGCATTTTTGTTGTGTGGTCTGAAGTCTCCGTAGTCATGAATATGGTAGTTTGTGAAGTAGAGCAGCCCCCGGGCGTGTTTTATAGTTCTTGTGTATCTTATCGTAGCTGGAGAGAGTCTTGTGATAGGGATTAGAGGTAGGCTAATCCCGTAGTAGCATTGTACTTGGAAGTATGTGGCGGTAGTTGGAGGGAGTCTTGTGATGTGGGATGCGATCCTTCATTTGGTAGTTCTGGGTTGATCCTCGTCGCCTACCCTAAGACTATCCAGTGCAGATCAACACCATATCCAGCATCACATCGGTCTTGGGTAGACAGATGCCTGCTGGCCTTCTCTGCTCCATGTTGTCCCACTGTGCTGCTGATTTCTGCCTTGGATGCACTGCGTCCGTCCTTTGAAGAAAATAGTGTAGCTAAGGGCGGTTTGTTCTACCGAGTAGCAATTTGGAACACGTAGTCGTTCCAAAGCCTAGCTGTGTTTGGGTTCCTCTTTGCTACCTTGCTTGTCATAGTAGGGAGTTCGTTGGGTCTTGTAAGATGTGTAATCTTCTATTCTTTGAAACCATCTATAATAGAAAGAATCTTGTCTTCTGAGTTGTCATTCTTTATTCTCCTGATGTCCCTATTGTTTGTGAGATTCCTGAGTTCTTTTTATGAGGACCAAGTTGTTGTGTTCCATGTGAGTTAACCCTTCTTTGCTTCATGGTTGATGAGTTCTTTTTGTAGCAACATGAATACTCCGCCGTGGTGCTGGATGGATAAGTCCAAAATCTGCTCGTTGAACTGTACCGTTGTGTGGATTTGTGTCATCCATCATTTTAGCTGTGCCAGTAAATGGACCATTGCGTCCTCATGCCGTGTTAAAATGGGCCTGGTGGGCCACATTTTTACCAGTGTAAAATCTATTTAAAGGCCTTTCTCCTCCTTTTCTTTGGTACCCTGCCTTTGCCTTGAAACCCTAGCCTTCGAAACTCTGCCGCCGCCATTGCCGCCATCGTCTGAGCGCTTCTGTCTTAGCCTTCTCGATTCTTAGTGCCCCATTTTTTTTGCTAGTATATGGGTAGGAAGAAGTCGATGAGTAAGTCCCAGGCGACCTTTGTCGACGAGGAAGCATCGCTCTCCATTATTGAAAATCAAGAATTCATGGCGATGAGGACTGCTCAGAAGATCTAGCCGGCTCCAACAATAACTGAAGATCAGCTTCGTGAGCTCGTTAGTGATGGTCTGCTCTAGAGCAAGGAGTTTGCTGATTGGAGAGCTCCAGGCGAGCATCGGGTCCTTGTTCTAAGTCCTAGTGAGATTATTCTTTTCGTCTCCTTCATCCGTGCCGGTCTCTGCCTTCCTGCTTCTGCCTTTCTTCACCGATTTCTCAACTATTTTGGGATTAGTCTGAACCATCTTGCTCCCAATGTTGTCCTTCATCTTTCTATTTTTGTTCATCTTTGTGAAACCTTCCTTGGAATTCCTCCTTCTCTTTCTCTCTTTTGCTACTTCTTTTGCCTGAAGCCATAGCCCCGCCATGATGACACCAATGTTCTTAGTGGCTATGGGATCTAGTTTCACCAGGGTCTTAAGGGCAAATTCTTTGACTATGACCTAGTTGATTCTATGAGGGATTGGCGTGCTGACTGGTTTTATGATGGCAACTTGATTCCCCCTCTTTCTGTTCATTCTAGATCTGGTCCCTTGGTTAATGACCGATGGGAAAAAAATCATGTGACAGTGGCTGAGCTCCAGACGATCAAGCCTTTTCTTGAGAGGATTTGCATTCTAAAATAGCAAGGCTTGATGGGCTTTGGGATTATTTCTAGTTTTCTTCGCCGCTGAGTTCAACCTTTGAAGGAGCAAGAACATTACGGTTTTGAGTACTCTAGGATGGAGGACCCTTCTCATATGGTCCCTTCCCTTGAGTTGACTGATGAGGAGGTGCTCGAGCATCTTTAGAAGATGTTGAAAGGAGTAAGCGTCGTCCCGCTTGCTGTCCTTGAGTATAGTGCTAACAACCTGCCCCCTGCTGTGAGTTGTTCTTTTCTTATGTGGGTACTTTTGAATGTCATTTGTCGTATCCACTTTTTGCTTAATCTTCCTTTTCTTGTTGTTTTACTTTTTTATATAGGAATTGGGGCATAATTTCGCTGATAAAATTCCCCTTAATGATCCCCCTGCAAATGTGGAGGCCGGGGGTAGTCTTGCTGGGGCATCCTTGACTAGTAAGTCTCAGACTACCATGGTGCTTCCTAGTGTTTCTTCCGCATTTTCTGATGTATATGAAGAGTATGTTCCTCATCTAGTTCCTCGAGCTCCTCATACTTTCAGAAAGAGGGGGCGAGCGGATAGTTCTTCTTCTGCTCCATCTACTGCCAAGAAGTCTCACCAGTCGAGTACTCATCCAGGTACCCCAGTTGTAGCTAGCATGCTCTTAGGTGAGCAAATTGATACGCTCTGCCCTTTTGTTGTTTGTTTTTGTCTTTGACCAAGTACTTTTGTCCTTTTTTAGCTAGTGCTATGGCGGCCTTGGTCAAGAGTGAAGAAGAGGAGGATGATGATGCCGCCCTTGTTACTCGTTGGTGAGTTCTTTTCTCGTTTTCTTGTTGTTGAACCCTTCTTTTTGTTTTGACTTTGGTCTTGTTCCCTTGTAGCAAGCGGTCATCGGGTTCGAGTTCTTCTAGGGCTCCAGTACCAGCCACACCGCTCCTGTCATAGGGTGGCGGTGATGTTTTTGCTGCTGTGGCTCCCCCTGCAAGGTCTTCTTTTGGTTTTATGAAGAAGAAATAGTTGAGTGAGTGCATTTCGGTTTTATTTCTTTGCTTCTATTCCCCTTTTTTCTTATTCTTATTGGCGAGTTTCCTTGTCAACTTTCAGGCCTTTGTCTTCCCTGAACCTCTAGTCAACTTCTTGTCAGACCTCTGGTGTGCCCTTGTGATTTGCTGACTCCTGAGGTGACCGTGGCCATGGCGGCGGGTTCATCTGAGGGATTGGCCGTGGCTTCCTAGGAGATTGCCCTGGTTGTGCCTTTTTTGCCTCAGCCGACTTCTCCCTCTCCTCTTCTTGCTTCTGGTGGTCCGCTTTTGGCTGATGACATGGTGCAGCAATTTGATGTCACTCATCGATTGTCGGAGCTAACCGCCGCTTGGGGAAGCTTGTCGACCCTTGCGACTTCTTTTGGGGAAAAGCTCTAGGTAAGTTTTTCTATAGTTCTTTATTTGGATGTTCGTTTTTCTTCTGTCCTTATGTCTTGTTTTTCTCTCTCTTTTTTCTCAGTCTTTCTCTCATGATCATACCGGCTTCTTTTTCTCATCTGAGAATGAGAAAAGGTTGTCTTCTGAGGTGAGTACCCTAAAGGCTGAGCTTGACCTCTGTCGGGCTGAGTTGGAGACTGAGCGTCAGACGCATCAGAAGGAGGAGAAGGCTCTCTATGCCCGGGTGGCTGAGGTAGAAAAGTAGAGAGATGCAGCTGCCCAGGAGGCCTTGAAAAATGTGGAGGCCATGAAGAAAGAGTGCCATGGTATCGCGAGTTCTTTTTCGCTTCCCTTTGTATTCCAATTTGCCTTTCTGCTAACTTGTCTTTTGTTGATTGGTCTAGCTCTCCGAGTTGAAAAGTAGAAGCTCTTAGAGGGTATCGAGGAGATGAAGACACTCGTTCATACTAGCCACAATAAGGCTGAGGAGGTAATTACTCAAGCTAAAGAAGAACTCGCGCTTGCTAAATTGATTAGGCATGGAGCTGATAGAGATCTTGTGCAGGCCCAAAAAACCATTGAGGACTTGACTAGCAAGTTGGCAACGGCTACTAAGAACTAGAAAGCTTTGTGGAAGTCTTTTCAGTCAGTAGTCGACCTTCTCCAGACTCCAGCAGATGATGGTCATTCTTGGGCTCAGTTCATTCCCCAAGTGCCGACCCGTTTCCAGGAGGTCGTGAAGAGGTGTGCCCATCTTTGTACCAGGAATGTTCTTGCCTAGGTCCAGGTTCTTTCTCTAGAGTTTCCTTTGTCCAAGGTCGCTGATGAAGCTGAGAGTCAAGAGTATCTAGATGCTGTCGAGAAGTTGGAGCCCGCAGTCGATGATTTAGCCAGGAAGATTGTAGATAATCTTAACATTGATGTTTCTTCTCCTGATGGCAATGCTTGATGTAATCGACCTTTGTATTCCAGCTTCTATAATAAAACACTATACTTGAAGATTGAATGGAGATTCTTTATTTTTTGTTGATGTCTTCTTTGTCTGTATTTCTTTATCTCGTAAACAACCCAGCTTAGGTAAATCATTGTCTTGACAAACTTTCTTGATCTGTCGAGTGCTTCTCTGGCTTTAGTTTGTGCCTTGTAAACAACTCGGTATATGTAGATTGATGTTTTGACAGACTTCCTTAATTTGTTGAGTGCTTGTCTGGCTTTCGTCTGTGACTCGTAAACAACTCGGTATAGATCGTTGTCTCGACAAACTTTATGTTCTTGTTAGTACTAAAGAGACTTAGGACATCTCTAGCTTCTTCTTTTCAGCTTAACTCGTAGTGCGGTCAGCATCTGGTCGCTTCTTCTTTTTGGCTTAACTCGTAGTGTGGTCAGCATCTGGTTCTATCTCTGGTTGCAAAAACATCCTAGGATCGACAAGCCCCCGAGCACTTCTTGGTTGAGTTCTGGAAGCCTCGTCTTATTCCTTCAAGTCTTGTTGAGCAGGAACAAGTGTCGTCCGAGTGCTTTCTTGAGCGAAACCATGTAGCGCTTCTTGGGATCTTCTGAGTGTCGCCCTCGAGCCTCTTGCTATTTGGAACAAGGAGCTGGAGGGTCTTTGTCTTGGAATTGCTCTGATTTATGCTCAGGCTTAGTTTTAGTCGTTTTGCTCTTTTGGTTCGTGTGTTAGCTTATTAGCTACCCTCATCAGCGGGCTCAAGCATCTTTTTGGCTCTTTTACTCTTGGCCAGTATGCTCAGGCATATTTTCAGCCATTTTGCTTTTTGGTTCGGGTGTTAGCTTATTAGCTACCCTCATCGGCGGGCTCAAGTATGTTTTTAGCTCTTTTGCTCTCGGCCGGTATGCTCAGGCGTCTTTTCAACCATTTTGCTTCTTGGTTTGGGTGTTAGCTTATTAGCTACCCTCATCGGTGGGCTAAAGCATGTTTTTAGCTCTTTTGCTCTCGGCCGGTATGCTCAAGTGTCTTTTTAGCCATTTTGCTTCTTGGTTCGGGTGTTAGCTTATTAGCTACCCTCATCGGCGGGCTCAAGCATGTTTTTAGCTCTTTTGCTCTCGGCCGGTATGCTTAGGCGTCTTTTTAGCCATTTTGCTTTTTGGCTTGGCTTATTGGAAACAACTCTGGGAAAGCCATAATAAGACATATGTTGTCTAGAAAGAACCATCTTTATTGATCATGAACATTGGTAAGTCATAATAGTACATATGTTGTCGATGAGCACCATCTTTATTGGTCATGAACATTGATTTCTTGTGGCTTGTGTATATATTTTTCCTTGAGTTGTTTTCATGCGTAGAACCTTCTTAGCTAGCTGATGTGACATGTATTGTTGACTTCTTTTCTGTCTTCAGTTATCAACTTGTATGTGCCTGGTCCGGTGACTTTCATGACGATAAAAGGACCTTCCCATAGACTGAGTAGTTTATGGCATCCATCAGTTTTTTGTATTCTTCTTAGTACTAGGTCGCCAACTTGTAGTGATCGATGCTGGGTATTCTTGTTGTAGTGGCGTCTTAATCCTTGGAGGTATCTTGCTGATTGAAGGGTAGCGTTTACTCTGACTTCTTCTGTACTGTCGAGTTCTAACCTTCGGGTGTGTTCTGCTTCTCTTTTGTCATATTGTTCTATCCTTGGTGACGTCTAGATCAAGTCGGCAGGTAGTACAGCTTCTGATCCATAAACTAGGAAGAAAGGTGAGTACCCGGTGGCTCTACTTATTTGAGTCCGTAGCCCCCATATGATCATGGGTAATTCTTCAATCCATTTTGATCCATAGTCCACTAGTTCTTCATACAATCTTGGTTTTAATCTGGCTAGTATGAGTCCATTAGCCCTTTCTACCTATCTGTTGGCCTCTGGATGTGCGACTGATGCGTAATCTATTTTGAAGCCGCAGTCTTGTGCCCAACTTTGGAATTTAGTGGCTGTGAAGGGAGAACCCAAATCTGTGATGATTTGATTTGGCATGCCGAAACGGTGCATAATGTCTTGGATGAACTCAACTGCTTTGGCTACGCTGTATTTTGTGAGTGGTTAGTATTCAATCCACTTGGTGAACTTATCAATTGCTACGAAGATGTACTCGAAATCGCCTTTTGCTTTCTTGAGAGGTCCTACTTGATCCAGCCCCCAGCAGGAGAAAGGCCAAGCGGGTGGGATGCAGATGAGATTGTGAGCTGGCACATGAGCTTGTCTTACGAACATTTGACAACCTTTGCATCTTCTGATGAGTTCTTATGCGTCTTTCAAAGTGGTTGGCCAGTAGAAACCATTGCGGAATGCTTTGCCAACTAGTGTTCTTGAAGCGGCATGATTTCCACAACAACCTGAGTATATTTCGTCTAGGATCTCTTTGCCTTCTTCAAATGAGAAGCATTTTAGGAGTACTCCTGATGATGCGGCTCTTCTGTAGAGTTTGTTTCCCACTAGGACGTAGTTCTTGCTTTTGCGAACAACTTAGGTAGCTTCCTCTTTTTCTACTGGCAATTTATTCTCTTTGATGTAATCAATAAAAACCTAGGTCCATGAAGTGGTGATTACCAAAATCTGGGTGCCTTTAGCTGAGATTTCAGGGGTTATCTCACCGGGTTGTTTGATAGAGGGAGCTGATAACTCCTCTATGAATACACCAGGTGGGACCTTCGCCCTATCTAATCCAAGCTTGGTGAGGACGTCTGCCGCAATATCAGAATCGCGTAGGACGTGTAGAATTTCTAATCCTTGAAAATGTTTTTCGAGCTTTCGTATTTTAGCACAGTAAGCACCCATGTTTTCTTTGGTGCAATCCCAATCTTTGTTGACTTGATTGATTACCACTGCTGAATCGCCGTAAACGAGTAAACGCTTGATTCCGAGGGTAATTGCCACTCGTAGCCTATGGATGAGGGCTTCGTATTCTGCTTCATTGTTTGTAGCTTGCCATAATATCTAAAGGACGTACTTGAGTTGTTTTCCATCTAGAGAAATTAGGAGGACGCCTGCACCGGCTTTGCCTAGCTTAAGTGATCCATCAAAGTACATCTTCCAATGATCAAAGATGGTACTTGACATAGGTTGTTGAATTTCTATCCATTCGGCAACAAAATCAGCCAGGGCTTGAGATTTAATTGCCTTCCGTGGGGTGAAATCGATATTGAGAGCACCAAGTTCAACTACCCACTTAGATATGTGCCTTGTCGCATCTCTGTTGTGTAGGATGTCTCCGGGTGGGAAATCTATCACCACAGTAATCTTGTGGCTTTCAAAATAGTGGCGAAGCTTGCGTGAAGTGATTAGGAGAACGTAGAGTAGTTTTTGCATATGCGGGTACCGGATTTTTGATTCTGACAGTACTTCGCTGATGTAGTATACGGGACGTTGTACTTTATATACACGCCCTTCTTCTTCTCTTTCTATGACAATCGATGTGCTGATCACAGTAGAAGTTGCCGTGATGTACAGCATCATGTCTTCGTATTTCTTCGAAGGTGTGAGAATGGGTGAGGAGGTGAGGTATGCCTTGAGCTTCTTGAAAGCTTTGTTGGCTTCTTCTATCCACTCGAACTTGTCTGTCTTCTTTAGCAATTTAAAGAAAGGAAACCCTTTTTCGCCCAGTCTTGATATTAAATGATTGAGGGCCACCATGCGGCCTATTAGTTTCTGCACATCTTTGACACTTTGAGGAGGGCCCATCTCTGTTATGGCTCGAATCTGCTTGGCGCTTGCTTCGATTCCGCGATGACTGACCAAGAATCTAAGTAGTTGTCCTGAAGAAACTCCGAATACACACTTGTTTGGGTTCAATTTCCACCTCCATCTTTTCATGTTTTCGAAGGTTTGCTTTAAGTCTTCAATTAGTGTATCCAGGTTCTTTGTCTTTACTACTACGGCATCCACGTATGCTTCTACGTTTTTGCCGATCTAATCACCGAGGCACATTTGGATAGCTCTTTGGTAAGTGGCACAAACATTCTTGAGTCCAAATGACATGGTTTTGTAGCAGTAAGCACCGAATGGAGTGATGAAAGATGTCTTGCTCTAGTCTTGTTCCTTTAATGCAATCTGGTGATATCCTGAATAGCAATCAAGGAAGAATAATAGGGTAGATCCTGCTATTGAATCAACTATCTGATCAATGCATGGTAGCCCGAATGGATCTTTAGGGCAGTGTTTGTTGAGATTGTGTAGTCGACACACATGCGCCACTCATCCGTATTCTTTTTCTGTACTAGAACTGGGTTTGCTAGCCAATCTAGATGGAGGATTTCTCTGATGAATCCGACTGCCATTAGTTTTGTGATTTCTTTTTTAATTGTTGCCTTCTTTTTGGGTGAGAATCATCGTAGTCGTTGCTTCACAGGCTTGGAGCCTTCATCGATATCAATTATGTGCTCAGCCAACTCTCTTGTGACCCTTGGAATGTTGGCCAGCTTCCAAGCGAAGATATATTTGTTGTCCCGAAGAAAGTTGGTGAGCACGAGTTCCTAATTTGCTGAGAGGTGGATGCTGATGGTTGCCGTTTTGGAGGGATCACTGGTGCCCAGGTCGATTTGCTTGATGTCGGCTTCTTTTGGTGGTGCTAGGATGCTAGGTTTTTTAGCCAGTATCACTAGCTCTTCTGGGCTCATTTCTGCTGCAACAGTGGCTATTTCTTTTCTTCTATCGGTGGCCTATGCTTTTGCTGCAATTTGGATTGCCTGAACATCGTAGTCAAAAGCGCGCTTCAAATCACTTCGGAGAGAAAGGACACCGTTAGGCCCTGGCATCTTAAGCAACAGGTACGGATAATGTGGTATTGCCATGAATTTTGCTAGTGCTGGGCGCCTGAGGATTGCGTGATATGATGAATCAAAGTCCGCAACTTCAAACTTGATGAACTCTATACGGTAGTTCGAGGGAGTCCCAAAAGTAACCGGTAGAGTGATTTGTCCAAGTGGCATTGCTGCCTTGCTGGGTACTATGCCATAAAAAGGCGTGCTTGTTGGTGTAATCATCCTAGCGAGTTGTAGTCCCATCTTCCTTAGAGTTTCTAAAAAAATGATGTTGAGTCTGGCTCCTTCGTCGATTAGTACTTTCATAACAGTCATACCGGCAATAGTTGGATCTAGAACCAGTGGGTAATGGCCTATGTTTCCTATGCTAGTCCATTAGTCTTCTCTTGAAAATTAGATTAGATACTGTGACCAATTGAGATATCTATAAGATTGAAAAGGTTGAGTATTAGAACAAGGTTAACTTTTGCAATAGATAATAGATAGAATATAAGCAATAATTTTATAGTAAATTAAAAACAACAAAAATTAAGGAGATATGATCCTAAAAATGTCCATTTCTATCTAGGTTGATCGTCATAAAGTCAGCTATAGCTTTGATACCAATTTGTTGCATCCAATTTTGCATAGCAAAATCAAGTACTCATATATGTGCGCTCAGGATGTCCAAACATACATATAACCTCAAATTGCAATAATATCAAAGTAAAGTACTTTATTACATCACATATCTCATCACATTGTTATCACATAGTCTTGCTCATTAGCAACATTATTACATAAAGCAGAAAACTAAACCCATGACATAGGGACTCTAACTGGTGGACTTCAAACTAGTAATCCTGGACATCTTCAGGAAACTCCTCATATGTGACATTTGTTACCCATCCGGGATTTTCATTGAATGTAAAACAAGTGTAAGCGCACCATGCTTAGCAAGTATAATAAAGGGATCTATGAGGCTCAAAAGCTTGGAACGGTTTGACTACGGTAAACAATTTAAGTTGGTCAAATTTTATTAAACATGTGTCACTACTTTATTGAATAAACCAACCCAAATTGTAATAATAATTAATCAAGATTATATCATTCCCAACCATCCAAGTAACCACTAATCATGAAGGATCTAGGCCGCTTGTGTCCGTGAGCCCGGCTGTTATAACAGGTTAATGAATTCTGCATAATTTGTACAACTTTACCCACCGAGCCATGATTCCCAATGTTGGGGTTTGCAAAGCTCACGCCGCCTCTACTAGGGAAGCATGGTAGGGTTTCACTACATAACCCTTCTCAAGTCGCACTAACAAGTCATAGCTGCTAAGGTTTTAGCCGTCTAGCCATATGCGGCCCTCCTCTAGGAGTGGCACTCATGGTCACAGCATAGTACATGCCCTAGTAGGAAAAGAAACATACCAACTAGTGCCCCCCTCTTGTCCTTACGAAAAGCTAAAGACGAGCTAGTACAATCTAGTTACCAGGCTAAAGTTAGAGCCATTTGACACTCGGGGTTATACGGAACCTCTTGGGTGGCCGCTTCAGGATTGAGTCCTTATGGAGAGGCACTAGAGAACTCAAAACCTAGTACTCTAGCCCACTAAACAGATGCTAAAAAGCACAATTTTAACAAACTGCATATACATTAGTCATGTTTATCATTTTATTTGGTTATGCGCTGCAGCATCTATCCCAAAATGCATCCTAATCCATAGGCAACAAGGATATGTGGTACAAGGGTAATCTTGGTAAAGTTCTTAAAGGGGATTCAATTTTAAACACATGCATATGTATGAATTATAGAGTTCATAGGTACAATGGGACTTTGTTACACTTGCCTTCCTAAAAGTGACCTTCCTAGTACTTTTGAACTGGTATGTTCTGTGGGTTAATTTCAATAAAACACAAGGGCTAATGTGCAAGATGCGTGGCGGGTCACGGTTGACCGCGTCGTCGGCTGACATGGCGGCCGCTGGTTGGTGCGGTGCACACACGTGCGTGGATGAACTAACTCGGCGCTGCGGACCGAGTCCATGGTCCATGTGGTGGATCGGTTACACAACAAAAAAGGAAGGGGAAATTTTCCCCTTGCTGCACAGCGACTGAGACGGCGGCGCCATTGACGCCGGTGAGCCGAGCGCAGTGGCGGTCGCTGGGATGTCAATTCTGGACATGCCAACCAAAAAGAAAAGTACAGAGATGAAGTGTGAAACCTCGCAAACTCGACAAGGCATAAAGAAATGGCGAAGAAGCATGTTGAGGCGATGGACCCACGACGGTGCCATGGCCGGCGTGATTTGGAGCTCGCCGATATGGCGATTTCGAACAGAAAACTCGAATTAAAGGGCATGGGAAGGAAGCGGAGATTACAACGGAAAACTTGAATTAAAGGGCATGGGAAGGAAGCGGAGATTACATCAGTGAGCACGGAAGCATGAAATTCAAGATCAAATTGAAAAGGAAAGGGAACCTATGGCCTCGTCGTTACCTAGCGAAGCTCCCGAGCACGTTCACAGCGGTGACCAAGCTCTAGAATGGGCGAATCGAAAGTGACAATGTGCATGCGTGTAGGCAATGAATGAAAGAGTAGGGGGAGGGTCACAGCGAGGGGATTTATAGGCGAGCGGGGGTGGTAGAAGCAAAAATAGGTGCAGCGATAATACTCAGCATCACTGTAGGGATTGAACGCAGCCCCCCTAATGGCCTCCATCACTTGGCGGAGTGAAGACGGCGATGAAGGCAAGCACTAGATCTCTAGCTCGATGAGGAAGAGAGGGGTAGGCAGCTGACCAGCGGGGCCGAGTCATCAACGACCCAAGTGCGGGGAGGGCGCAGCGCTGGGGAAGAGAGTCCAATGGGCCTTGTCCTAGGCCTGCTGCGCGCATGAGAAAGAAGGGAGAAGGAAAGGGACTAGGACGGCTCTGGTGCTTTGGCTAAAAAGGAGAAAGAGGAAGGTTTTAAAAAGAAAACCCTTTCCTATTTTTCAGATTTGAAACTTGGTCAGATTCAAATGAAATTTGAATTCAACCTCAAACAACCTAGCCCTACACTCAACCAAAAATGGTATGCTTCGGCATGAATGCAACAAACATGTTTTTAAACCTTATAGTTAATTTTAATTAGCCAAAAATTATTTTCTAACCTAGGTTAAAATGCTCAAAAATTAATTAAATGCTCAAAATTAATTACTAAATTATAAATAAATTTTTAGGGTGTTACAGTTCTAGTCTGATGGAAGAATGGGATGAACATGGAAGAGAGGTGGTTTTAGAGGGTAGTGGCTTGAAGAATATCTAGAGCGGGCCAACGAGGGGTGTTGGTAGTTGGGCATTGGAAAATAATACTCACCTTCAATATTTATGGCCGGTACACCAAATGGTCGTGTAGGTGCGGCGGCCATAATGCGTATCTCAGTCGGCTCGGCGCTCCAAATTACAGTGGAATTCAACCCCACTACCACTACCACATTGATGATTTTCAACTACCGGTTTCACTCTTTGTGAGGCCTCCCTATCGGTCCAACCGATGGTGGAAGTATCACGTGGACACTTATATCGCTACGGCAGTGAAAGTGGCGACAGTGAAAAGTCAATCTATAGTAGTGTCCACTTGCTCACTTCGGGCATTGGAGAACACCTGGTCTACCAAGCATTGTCGGCCTCTAGCTCTATGCCATACCCAGATGTGCGGGATTACAAGGGATGGATAGGGCTGTCACCACCTGCCGCCTACCCATCAACCGTGGAGTATGAGGCAAATGAAGGTAGCCTCTAGCCTAGACACCACGTCTATGCTATCGACTACTACTCTAGCATTGCATAGGGTTATCCATCTTTATCAGGGCCCTCTACTAGAGTATCCATCACAAGGATGAATGACAAACCCACAATAACAAGTAAGAACAAAGCTTAACTAATCAAAAGACTTCATGCCATAAGAACCCCGAACACTTACTAAAGGAAGATCTCATTGAAGTACAAGTGCTCATCAAGGTACAAGTTGGGGAGACACCAATAAGCCTGGCGCTTCCCCAAGCTCTTCCTCACATCTCTCCCTACTAACTCTACTAGCTATAGGGCCTAAGCCCTTGGAGTGATGCTCTAGCTCTTTGCTCTTGATGCTTGGGTGTGTTGTTGTATTTGAGAGGGGTCTCCTCCTTTTATAGTTGGTTCAAGGCGGTTCTGGGGGGGATATTTGGGGGATCCACCCCGCACCATCCTATGCAGCAATTAATGCACCGCCTCACCAAATGTGAACCTTAGGCACACCCATAGGGGTGCGCCGCACCCTAGAGGCGCTGTCCTGGCCTAGTTTTTGCCTGGTGGGCCACTAGGGATGTAAGGGCCACGCCTATAAAGTTCTACGTCAGTTGGAGATCGTTTGGTTTGGGTTTGGGCTCTTTTTCCCCATATGAGTGCGCCCTAATTTGGCTTGGCAGTAGGCTTCCTCCCCTTGGGCTCTTTTCCTTTGCACAATACGATGTGACGCTTTGTTTCTTTGCTCATTTTGAATGTATTTTCCATGTATTGCATAAATGCCATCCTACAATTGGTAAAACACCAAAACTTATGGAAATTGTTAGTTCTAAAGCCCTATGTATAAGCTTGGTGTCTGTATGTTAGGATTTTATGCAAGTGTTGGCAGATAATTATGTGAGTTAAGCACCACCAATAGCCCCTATCCATCCTACATGTGCCGTTAGTCACTGTTGGCGGTCCTTAACTCCAAAAAATAACCACCAACACTCGCATAAAATCCTAGCATACATACACCAAACTTAGACATAGGGCTTTAGAACTAACAATTTCTAGAAGTTTTGGTGTTTTACCATTTGCAGGATAGACATTTATGAAATACATGGAAAATACATTCAAAATGCACAAAGAAACAAAGCGTAAAGATCATATTATGCAAATCATGGGCCAAAGACAAATCAGGGCCCAAATGAGTGGAAGACAAGCCCAAAACCAAAGCAAATCCACTTCAACTCCGCGCAATACCATCATGGGCCAACTCACAAACCTCACTGGAGTCCATCCATCGAAGATGGGGGTAGTTGGGCCCAACCAGGGTGCAGCCGCACCCATGGTGCGGGCGCACCCCCAGCTGGCCCAACCAGCCCCATTTTTCATGGGCTGCCTCTTACCGCCTTCCCAAGGTTAGTTATTGAGGTTTTGTCCAGATTCAATGAACCCAAAGGGCAGTTGGTGGAGAATATTCCTTGGACATTCCCTCCTCTCTATAACACCCTAGTGTTAAGCATTGCATTTGGCACTTGCATTTCATGAGCACAAGCATTATCCAAGCATTCATGAGCATGAGCATATGGAATTCCATCTTATTCTTACATATTATCACATGTGATGTTGATTATATACATGCATATGCTTGTGACAATGTGTGACTAATGCAAAAGATGGTTGTGAGGTCACAAAAATACCTTAGACACATCTAGTATGGTAAATGGAATAATGTTTGTATTCATGACATGGGCCAATTTTGCTTATAAGTCCTAGTTACTCAAAATGTCATTTTTCATGATGCTAGTTTGACCAAAGTTGAGCAATGGCCGACCGGCCACAGGCCGTAGCCACCGTGTGGCGTGCACATGCCAGGGCTGGGCCACATAGTGGTTAGGCGCATGTGGAAGAGGCCACCATGTGTCCCTGCCCTCATTTGCTCCCCTCACTCGCTCTTGCTCTATCTCGCTTGCTCTTGTACCCGCAGCAGCAAAGCCAAGCGCCACCGTCGCCATTGCCGAGCTCGATCGGTAGCGCTCGCCGCCCACATAGCACCACCACCCAATCCACCTCACCCATAGCTCTACCGTGAGCCGCTCTACCTCCTTGACCCACCAGTGCCACCATCCAAGCCGAGGTAAAGCTACATTTCACATAGTTACCATCGCCACGGCCGCGAAGCGCCACCGAGCTCTGAGCTCGCCATGGCCAGCCCTCTCTACTACTCCTTCTACCTCCTTCTCCCATGGTTTGTCATTGCCTTAGGTCATAGAAGCTCACACCATAGCCAGTTTAATCGCTACCACCACCACGTGGGAACACGCCGCCACATCGAGCGCGCTCGCCACGGTCGTGAGCTTAGGCTTGCCATGACCAGCCATCGCTAGATCCTGTCTTCCCCCTCATGTGTTTGTTTTCGTAATGCCATGACCCATAGCACCTTCTCCTATGATGGAGACCCATCACCAACCACTGTCTCGTTGGAACAGCAAGCACTGCCATGTGCACTATGCATCGTTGTGCTGCCATGCACATGGCCAGAGCTCACCGCTGCTTCACCGTGGCTTGATCTGCATCATAGAGCTCCGCTAGGGTCTGTAGAAGCTATAGCCACGCTCACCTGGCTGTGCCATCATCGGAGATGGTGAGTCCGCCACCGTGCGCCGCCGCCAAGCCACCATGCTCACTAGTGAGGATGCTCTAGTGATGCATCGAGCCAACTGAGGGTACCCCTCGATGGGGCTTTGATGAGGCGAGTGTAGTGGTAAAGACCTCACTGCCGGTGACCTCATCGTCGGTGAGTTATCGCCGGTCAAACGCCATGCTCTGCTCCTATGTCGCTGGCGTGTGGGACCGGTTGACCTGCGGGCTCTGTCAACGAAATATGGTCAGTAGTCTACCTAGGGGTATGCCCAAGGTAGTAGATTGTTGGCAGACAGATGCGCAAGCCACAAACAAGATGGTGACGCAAGACAGACACGAGGTTTTATCCAGGTTCGGCCGCCAAGAAGGCGTAATACCTACGTCCTGCGTTTGATTTGTATTGTTGTATGTCAATGAGAGAGAGATGTTTTTTAGAGGGATCCCTTGCCCGCCTTATATAGTCTGAGGGGCAGGGTTACAGATCTGGAAACCAATCCTAGTTAGTTACAATTGCCATATGTGGCCGGATAAGGATTCCTATTCTAACCGACCAGGATCCTGCGCCAAATCCGCCTTGACTCCTTGTGCGGGACTTCGATCAGGTTGGCTGGGCCGCACGTCGTCTTTCGGGTGGACTGGACCCATTGATCCGGGCTGTCCCAAGCTTAGCCGTAAGGGTATAGGGGTTAATACCCCCACGGCTAGTCCCCGAGCATCATGCATTATGCTGCGACACGCCATTTTAACCTTCCTCGACAAGTAGAGCTTGAGTCCTTGACGTCTCTGACCACCGTCATCACCGGAGAAGTAGGCTGTCCAAAGAATGTATGGTGCTCTTAAGAAAAAAGAAAAAGATTTATGTCCTAAGAAGTGTGCCCACTTGTATTTCTGAAAAGAAATGTAAATGGTCTTGAAACATAGCGTCCTTGAACATCAGAGGCGTAGGGGTCAAAAAAACAAACACATTCACCGCAAGGTGAAGTGTGCCCACTTAGTCCCCGAGCCTGGTAGTAGGTGACGTAGGCACGTGGTGCTAGGGTCTAAAAAGAATTCCCAGTTTAGTTGAAAACCCAATTACCGTACAAGCAAAACGAGATGCACCGGCAGGTGCATCGTACCGACGTAGTCCCCGAGCTTGCTGGAAGGTGAAGTATGAGCTTTGTAGCAAGGTCTTAATAAATGTCTCTCAACTGTATGTGAGTACAAATCACATGTAGCCAAGGAGAACCATTATTCAAGCAGTGGTCGGGACAGTCCCCGAGCACATTAATAATCCTTACAATCATTCAAAGCACATGGGTCGATTAAACAAACACTTTCACCACAAGGTGAAGTGTGCCCACTTAATCCCCGAGCCTAGTAGTAGGTGACGCAGGCATGTGGTGCCAGGGTCTAAAAAGAATGTCCGCTGAAGTTAAGAATCCAATTGCCGTACAGGCAAAATGAGATGCACCGGCAGGTGCATCGTACCAACATAGTCCCCGAGCTTGCTGGAAGGCGAAATATGAGCCTTGTAGCAAGGTCTAAATAAATGTCTCTCAACTGTATGTGAGTACAAATCACATGTAGCCAAGGAGGACCATTTTCCAAGCAAAGGTCAGTCAGTCCCTGAGCACGGCAGTGGTCGGAGCAGTCCCCGAGCACAGAAGTGGTCGAAGTAGTCCCCGAGCATGATGGTGGTCGGGTCAGTCCCCGAGCACGTCAATGGTCGGAGCAATCCCTGAACATAGTAGTGGTCAGAGCAGTCCCCGAGCACGTCAGTGGTCTAGGTAGTCCCCGAGCACGGGAGTGGTCTGGGCAGTCCCCGAGCACGGGAGTAGTCTGGGCAGTCCCCAAGCACAGGAGTGATCTGAGCAGTCCCCGAGCACGGCAGTGGTCTGGGTGGTCCCCGAGCATTGTAGGAGTCTGATCCATCATTGAGCACAAAACAAGCATCGAAAATACGAACACCATTGATGTATTTATTTGGTGCATTTATTTATCTCCTTTCTCTGCCAAGTCCAGTCTGACACGCCTGGTCAAAAAAGCAGATGGGTATAGTACATCATTCTGTCTTCTTACTCCTTTCTAGCAAACAGTTGCTTGGCACCTATATGGAGGTGCGTCAGTGTGGGTCCTCTTTCACTATCAACGAAGAGGCGCGTACACTGGTAACGAAGTGGTGCATTTATTGGCGTAGATCTCGAGGTTGTGTGAACAACCGTCTGCGGCGCGTGCGCATGTCTCCCAATAATCTCGGGCGGACGAAATGACGGAGCTCTTTGTTATTTATAATATAGATCTGGTAAGTTACTCACACCGTTCCCCATTGTCATTCGCCGCCGCAACCTTCTTCTTCTTCTCGCCAAACCCTATTCCTCCAAAAATCATTGCCAATCCCCTCGCCACTGCATCCACCCCCTTAGTAAGGATAGACTAATGGCAAAAAGAGATGCCCAGAAGAAAGGCAGAGTCATGGTGAAGGAGTGGTGGAAGTCGTGGAGCAATGAGCAGACCATCGAAGACCTCGTCGCCATGGGAGTGCTCCACAACAAGGCACTCGCGGGATGGCGTGCGCTGGAAGGAGAAAGCTTCCCCAATCCACAACCAGGTGAGATTGTGGTTTTCGAAGACTTCTTCAAACAGGGTTTTGGGATTCCAGTGCACCCTTTCCTTTAGGGTCTCTGCTTGTATTATGAGATTGGGATTTGCAATCTACATCCCAACTCGATTCTTCTTGTCTCCACCTTCATCCATCTCTACGAGGCTTATGGTGGCTTCTAGCCCCATTTCGACCTCTTTTGCCACCTGTTCTGTCTTCGGAAGAAAGGGAGCGGTGGCTCAAAGATAGCCGGAGGCATCTACCTGAATCTGCGCGACGATATGAAAGCCCAATACTTGCACTGCCCCTGGAACACCTCACTAGACGAGTGGTACAAGAAATGGTTCTACATCCGTGAAGAGCCGAACACCATCACCCTATGTGACGGGGGGCTGATTCCGGAGAAGAAGAATAGCTAGACAGAGAAGCCCGAGAACTTGGAGCAGATCGCTGAACTGCTCGGGATGATCCCATGGGGAAAGCTAGATGGCCCAAGTGTGGTCGGGAACTTCATCAGCCGAAGGATCCAGCCCTACCAGAAGAGGGTTCATCCTGGCTTCGAGTACTAGGGGAGCGCAGATCCAACAAGGACCAGGAAAGAGGCGCTCGACAAGACAGAAATCAAGGCCAGGATTGGCGAGCTATTCAACCTGGCTGATCCCAATTATGTCAGGCTGAACGACATCGAGCACGCCTTCAAGCTGGCCTGACCTCCACCAAAGGTAAATGATGCTTCCTTTTAACTGTAGAGTCATGTTGTAACAAGAAATTAAATGTTGTCTCCGTTATGTGTCTCAGATTAATGGTCATGACCGGGCAGCAGTGTTTGTGTCTCTGCCCCCCGGTGTGGATTACCCGCAAGTTGCCGGCCCAACCGCCTAGACCAGTGCCAGGACCAATGACGTCCACTGGGCGGCACTCGAGGCTATGGACAATGCGTCGACCAGAGTCGCTGGCAAGCGCCCGGCTGCCAACAAACGACGCCAAGCCATCTTCCCCCTTTCGGACGACGAAGTAGAGGATGTGGACATCTTCCGGCTCATCCCTCAAAAGAGGAGGAGACAAATGGGGTCGATGGAGCAGGGTACCTCCTTTGTGCCAGCAATGATCACATCACCGACCACTGCAACACAGAGGACAAGCAAAGGAAATGCCGAGCATCAAGCCCCGAGGCCTGTAACGCTGGTGGAAAGAGTTCTAGTGGAACCTGCCGAGCACGTGGAGTAGGGGCGGTCGAGGAGATGCTCCTTCGCCACATCATTCCGCGCTTCAAAGCTATAAGTATCTATAACTTTGATGTAAGCTTGCAATTTGTATTGAATATTATTATCTTCTGAACTTTTCTCTAATAAATTAGGTCGGCATCCACCGAGAACCCCGACCAGCTAGCCGGGTGCGGCACAACTTCGCCAGCAATGGTAGAAAAAACTGCCCAGCAGCCTGCCGTGGAGGAGCCTGTAGAAGGAACTCTGCCAGGACCTCAGCAGGCGGATGACCAGACATTAGTCCCCGAGCGGCTGGTCAAGAAGACAGCCGAGCAGAGTACCAGTGCTCCAAGCACAAAACCTACTAAGGCGGATACCTTGGCGCCAAGGGAGCCGGATCAAGCCAAGGAGTAGCAGCCGGAAGTGGCACAGAGCACTCTTGCAGATGCAACGGCTCGTGGAAAAGCCCTGGTGGTCGTGGAGACTGCAGACTCTAGACCAGCACCGCCCCCCGAATAGGAGGCTGAAAAGGACAAAGTAGAAGAGGTCCTAGGCTGTCCCCAAGATAAGTGACAACATGTATATGTGTCGCGCTGGCGGAACGACGAATGGGTTATGCACGAAGAAATCCCAGAGGTCGAAGAGACCCTAAGAGTCGAACGGGCAGCAAAGCGACTGGTGACAGAAGTCTAGGTATGTTTGGCTTGACCACTTGACCCTATTATGTAGTCGATCTGTCTGACTTAGCTTATTTATGTGCAGGACTTGATGAAGACCGCAAGGTACTGAAAGAGGTGCTTCGATCAGATTGAGGGAATCACGGCGAATAATAAAGAACTGGTGGCCGAGGTGGAACACTTGCGCCGCTAACTTGAAACCGCCGACCAGAAGAGTACAGAGCTAGAGACACAAAACCAGAACCTGGTCGGCCAGCTTAATAATAAAGAGCGGGAAAGAA
Organism: Miscanthus floridulus; assembly: GCF_019320115.1. Classification (NCBI taxonomy): domain Eukaryota; kingdom Viridiplantae; phylum Streptophyta; class Magnoliopsida; order Poales; family Poaceae; genus Miscanthus; species Miscanthus floridulus. Next base: position 54,409,574 of record NC_089586.1, on the reverse strand, counting down.
TAAGTAAGTTGTCACTTTATCACAGCAAGTGTGTAACACATATTGTTGTGTTGTTGGTAGTGACAGCTATAATGCAGGCTTAGAAGCTGAAGTAACCCGCCTCCAAGAGGGGAAAAGCCACGTGACCGCAGAGTGTGGTCGTCTGAAGGAAGACAATGAGAAACTGGCACGCAGCCAGTCCCAACTCTAGGACCACACCACCAAAATGAAGGAGGAACTGAAAAGTAAGTATTCCAGACCACCTTGCTCATTCTGTTGCCCGCCTTGTCTTGTCGTGCCATAACATTTGATGTCTTGTATGGTGTTCAGTTTTAAAAGTCAATGCCAAGAGACATCTAGAGGCCGTGATCAAAGAGCGTGACGGCTAGAAAGCACGATGCCTCGAGGTCACTGAGGAGCGGGACATGTGGAAGAACCGGTGCCAAGAAGTGGCAACTGGCATTGTCCCCATCCTCGACTTTATCGACCCGGCGCTCACAGAGGAAGAGCCAAAGATGCCCCAGCTCGGACTGGTCGAGAGATGCAGTCAAGTGTGGGGATGGTTCCAAGAGTTCGTGAAGGAGACGGGTGAGTACACGGGTGCCCATGTACTAAGCATGGTACGTGCTCACTACCCCCTGATCGATCTCAAGTGCCTGGAGGCTAGGTACCCGAAGGAGGTAGACCCAGACAAGGCGGAGGAGCTTTGGACGGCCCAGCTGGACTTGTCGTCGAAGATAATTGGTGATATTAACCTGTGTGGAGGTGGGGCAACACCTGTACAGGGTACGCCATTGACGAGTCAGCTAGAAATGCCATCAGTTGCAAGCCAACCAACGAAGCCTATGGTCTCGACTAGCCAGGCATCGGCGGGGCCATCCCCTTCAGCTTGACTAGCATAAGAGTCCCCGAGACTCGAGTAGGATGTTGGAATCGGCGAGCAGTAAGTGCTACGCGCCCCGACCAGCCAATGTAATAGGCTTAGAGCTATAGAAGGAGGACATAGTTGTGTTATTGTAAACTTTAGCCTCTTCAGGCAAGCTTGTAATAACGTAACTGTATATCCTTATAAGCTTGTTTGCTTTGTATAAAACGTATTTAAGCTTGAAACTTTATGTTGGTGTAACTAAGTGAGAACATGTTAACGTTCTATTTAGTTGTACCGTTTTGCTCGACACATCATCCTAGATAGTTTGTGCGGCCTTAGCTTGTCATGTGGTCGGAGTGTGAGGTACGGTGACCTATGAACACGTAGACACGGACAAGTCAAACCAAGGGGGACCTGCCGATCACCCGTAACGTAGAGAGCAGATCCCATGCACGTGTTGGGAGGAACCGGAGACAAGGCCTGCTCCGAAAACTGTAGAAGGAATGGTGGTCGGCTTTTACTGGCTAGGTTAGCATAATCATAAAATTCGAAGTGACACATTAGAGTGGTCGGAGAAATCATAATTGCTTTATTGAAGTAAATCGAAAGTACAAGGGGAGTACATATCTTAGTAGTTAAGCATAGAAACGTCTAAGCTTGTTGATGTGCCACGAGTTTGGTACGTCTATACCGTCCAGGTGAGCTAACCTGTAAGACGTTGGTCGTGTGACTTCCTTGATCATGAAGGGTCCCTCCCATGGGGTTGCGAGTTTATGGACGCCAGCCTGGTTTGTTTTCCACTTCAGTACCAGGTCCCTGACCACGAAGGAACGCTCTTTAACATTCTTGTTGTAATACCTACGCAAAACAGCAAGGTACTTGGCCGTACGTACACAAGAATCGAGCCTTTTTTCTTCTGCGCTGTTAACTTCTAGTTCCCGTACTTCATTGACCTTGCCCTCGTCGAAGTTCTCTACCCATGCTAATCTAAAAGCTATATCTGGTGGGAGGACTACCTCAGCGCCGTAAACCATAAAGTATGGTGAGACGCCTGTGTTACGGCTAGGCTGAGTTCGGAGGCCCTAGACCATGGCTAGTAACTCCTTGAGCCATCTTTTGGGAGCTTTGTCATTTTCTCTATACATCCTTTTCTTTAATGCATCCAAGATCATTCCATTTGCCCGCTCGACTTGTCCATTAGCTCTAGGGTGCGCCACCGAGACGTATTTTACTACTATGCTCCTTTCATCGCAGAAGTCCCAAAAAGCATTCCCGGTGAACTGAGTACCCAGATCAGTGATGATGTTGTTAGGTATGCCGAAACGGTGGATGACCTGGTCGAGGAACATGATAGCCTTTTCTGAAGATGCCTGTACCAAAGGCATGTATTCTATCCACTTAGAAAATTTGTCAATCAGCACAAAGACGCATGTAAATTTCCTAGGAGCCGGTTTGAAGGGCCCGATCATATCCAGTCCCCAGCATGCGAAGGGCCAAGAGGCTGGTATCGTCTATATCTCATGTGCTGGTACGTGGATTCTCTTGGCGAAGAACTGACGACCCTTACAGTGGCGGACTAGCTTCTCTACGTCGGCTACTGCTGACGGCCAGTAGAACCCTGCTCGGAAAGCCTTACCGACCAGTGTTCTTGAGGCTGCGTGGTTGCCGCAGGAGCCAGAGTGGATTTGGTCCAGGAGATGTTCACCTTCTTCCTGGGTTATACACTTCATCAAGATTTCCTCCTTTGCGTTTTTGCGCCATAACTTGCCATCGACGAGCAGGTACTGCTTACTACGACGCATCAGGCGCTCATTTTCTGTCCAATTAGTATAACCGCTGTCATCTGTTAAGTACTTGATGAAAGGTACTCTCTAGTTAGGCTCATGAGTGGTCGGAGCTGGCTCGGTTGTGCTCGGCGCTGGAATCGTAGCCACCAATTGCTGGTCCGGAGCCTTGTCGACCATGGAATCTTCCTCTTCGATGGAAGGTGTGAGCAGGTCTTGGACGAATACGCCATGTGGGATTTTGGCTCAGGATGATCCTAACTTTGACAGCGCATCCACTGCTTGGTTCTTGTCCCAGACCACGTGTATGTACTCGATGCCATAGAACCTACCTTCTAGCTTTCTTATTGATCTGCAGTATACGTCCATCTTTTCGTTGGTCGTGTCCCAGTCCTTGTTGAGTTGGTTGATGACCAGAGCCAAGTCTCCATAGACATAGAGACGTTTAACACCAAGCTCAACCGCAATGCGTAAACCATGCAGGCATGCTTCATACTCGGTGGCGTTATTAGATGCTGGAAAATAAATCCTGAGAACGTACCGAAGCTGCTCCTTGGATGGTGACACGAAAAGAACTCCTACTCCCGCACCGTCAATGTTGAGAGAGCCGTCGAAGTACATCGTCCAATATTCGTCTGATCCCAGAGAGGCAGGCGTGCTTAAGTCTGTCCACTCGATGATGAAATCGATGAGTGCCTGAGACTTGATTGTAGTACGGCTTACAAATTCCAAGGAGAAGGGGCATAACTCCATTGCCCATTTGACGATGCGCCTGTTCGCATCCTTATTGCGAATGATGTCCCCCAAGGGGTACTCGGTCATGACCACCACACGATATCCATCGAAGTAATGTCTCAACTTTCAGGATGTTATCAGTATGGCGTAGAGCAATTTCTAAATCTGTGGGTACCTGGTCTTGGATTCGTTGAGTACCTCACTGATAAAATAAATTAGCCGTTGTACCTTATAGGCGTGGCCTGGCTCATCGCGCTCGACCACCATGGTAGTGGAGACCACCCGATTGGTTGCTGCAATATAAAGTAGGAGAGTTTCGTCTTCTCTGGGAGCAGTGAGGACTGGAGGTGATGTAAGGTATTGTTTTAGCTACGTGAAGGCAGCGTCTGCTTTCTCCGACCACTCAAACTTCTCGGATGCTTTGAGCAGTTTGAAAAATGGTAGCCCTTTTTCTCCTAATCTTGATATGAAACGGCTGAGAGCAGCCATGCATCCGGTAAGCTTATGGACATCCTTCACCTTTTTGGGGGGCTTCATGTCTAAGACAGCTTTGACATTCTCTAGATTAGGGCGTATGCCGTTGTAACTGACGACGTTGCCTAGCAGTATACCAGAAGGAACACCAAAGATGCACTTCTTTGGGTTTAACTTCCATTGGAATGTATTGAGGGCCGTAAAGGTGCGTTTTAGGTTGTCAACAAGGGTATGCGCTTCCTTAGTTTTGACAACTACATCATCCACATAGGCCTCTACAAGGTCATCTTTTATCTCGTCTGCGAGGAAGGCCTGAATGGCACGTTGGTATGTAGCCTCGGCGTTCTTGAGCCTGAACGACATAGTCATGTAGCAGTAGGCACCGAAAGGCGTGATGAAAGACGTCTTGATCTGATCGTCCTTTTTGAGAGCGATCTGGTGATAACCAGAGTAGCAATCGAGAAAGGAAAGGAGCTTGCAACCGGTGGTTGAATCTACGACCTCGTCTATGCGAGGTAAGCCGAAGGGGTCCTTAGGGTAGTGTTTGTTGAGATCAGTGTAATCAACGCACATTCTCCATTCATTATTTTTTTTGCGTACAAGAACTGGGTTGGCTAACCACTCCGGATGATATACTTCTTTGATAAATCCAGCTGCCAAAAGCCGTGTCACTTCTACCCTAATCGCCTCCTTTTTGTCACGAGCGAACTATCGTAGCTTTTGCTTGATAGGTTTGGCCTTGCTGTTGACATTCAAGGAGTGCTCGATTAAGTTCCGAGGTACACCGGGCATGTCGGCAGGTTTCCATGCGAACACATCCACATTGCTCCTCAAGAACCCGACGAGCGCGTCTTCCTATTTGGGATCCAGGTTGGCCCCGATAAGGGCCGTTTTGCTGGAGTCACCGTCGACCAGCTGGATCACCTTGTGCTCCTTTGACTTGATGTTCTTGCGTGGAGTCTCGAGGTCTGGGATCTCTAGGTGGTCGGTTGAGGTCTTCTTAGCGTCAAGCACGGTCTTGGCCATGTGAATAGAGAGGTCGTGGGCCTCTGCTATTTTGAAACTATCGTCTTCACAGGTGTAAGTGGCGTACACGTTACCTCGGAGGGTTAGGACTCCTTTCTCGGTAGGAATCTTGAGCACCAGATACCTGTAATGAGGTATGGCCATGAACTTGGTGAGCGACGGTCGACCAAGAATAGCATGGTAGGTGCCATCAAAGTCAGCGACCACAAAGTTGACGTAGTCGGTGCGAAAGTGGTCCGGGGTCCCAAACTACACAGGTAGCGTGATCTGCCCGAGAGGTGTAGAGCCCTGTCCGAGGAGAACACCCCAGAACTGTGCCTCGTATGGCTTAAGATCCGCCTGATCTATCTTTAGGGCGGGCAGACTGTTCTTGAATAGTATATCGATGGAGCTGCCACCGTCGATTAGTACTCTATCAAACTGGACCTTGTTGATACAAGGATCGAGGACCAGGGGAAAACGTCCGGGCTCTGGTATTGTGGCCCATTGGTCCTTCTTGCTGAAAGAGATTTTGTGGTGAGACCACGGAGGGAGTCGCGGATCGGTGAGGAGGTTATCGGCGTTGGCCACATTCAAGCAAGCACGGGCGAGCAGCTTGTGTTCCCGCTTGGTCTCGATGGACACTTTGCCTCTGATGATGGTGTGCACGCGATCGGTTGGCTTGACGTACTTGTGACGAGGGTCTGCATCGTCATCGTCATTATCCTCATTGCGCTGTTCCCCTGCATCGTTAGGCTTGTCGGATGTGTCCGGAGCCTGTTGATGCGTATAGATGGACTTGAGAACGTGGCAATTTTCCATGGTATGGTTTGACTTAGGATGGAGCTGGCAGGGCCCTTTCAATGCTTTGGCGTAGTTGTCTTCGTAATTACGACGTCCGCCACCCTTTTTAACGGTATTGACCTCGCCATCGTCTTCCCGAGCACGCTTGCTCCTGTAATCGTCATGGCGGTTACGCCACTGATTACGTTGGTCACGGTGGTCGCAGGAGTCGTTGCGCTAGTTGCGGCGGTCAAAATTGTCGTTCCGACCACAGTTGCTGCGGTAGTCGTCGTGGTGTGGAGGGTGGTCGGAGCATGGAACCCTTGCTGCTTCTTCAATAATTATCTTCTTAGCGTCGTCGACATCCGCATATTTCTTAGCGGTGGCTAGGAGCGCTATGACCGATTCAGGTCTCTTCCGGAGGAGCTTGTCTCTTAGGGCATCATGGAAGCAGAGGCCAGTGATGAAAGCCTCGATTGCCTCATTGTTGGAGATTGATGGGACCTTGATGCGCATCTCTGAGAAACGCCAGACGTACTCGCGCAGTGGCTCGTCTTTTCGGTCTCGGATCCGTTGCAGATCGTACTTGTTGCCCGGTTGTTCACAAGTAGCAATGAAATTGTCGATGAAGGCTTGCTTAAGCTCCTGCCAAGAATCAAAGTAGTTTGCCGGCAAGCTGACCAGCCATTGGTGACCTGCATGGCCAACAGCGACTGGGAAGTAGTTAGACATGATGTGCTCGTCAGGCATGGCTGATCTGCACGTGGTTTCGTAGAGCATGACCCATAATTCGGGGTTTTCTTTGCCGTCGTACTTCTGAAGTTTCTCGAGCTTGAAATTCTTGGGTCATATGACTTGGCGAAGGTGCGGAGTAAACTGCTTCAAACCCGGTGGACCGTGGGTAGTGTCATACTCCATACGACGATAGCTTTCGTGGGATGCTCGATCATCAGCTCTCTGGTTGATGTGAGCGCGTAGGTCGCGTTCACCGAGGTAATGGCGGAGATCGTTATTGCCATCGTGGTGATCTTGATTGCCATCTGCATTAGCCCTGCGACCGCGGTTATCTCGGTGGTTGTCGCAGTTGTCTTGATGATTATCGTCCTAGACATCGCGACGGTTGTCCTCCTGACGGCGGTTGTCATCCCGACCACCGTCATGGCCATCGTTGTTGCGTGAGCCACATTGGTTGAGTGGCTGTGAACGACTTGGGTGTTAGCGGCTGTGGCTTGACTCGACTGATACGGATGGAGCCCGAGCTTGGTTTGCAATCTCCGCGGTCTGGGCCATAGCAGCCGTCAGATAGGCTTGTATTTCATCACGAACTGCTTGGGTTTCTGGGGTGTTCGGTAGCCGTTGCATTGTCGCCATGGCGACGACTACGTTAGCACTTGGAGTCCTGAAGACTTGTTTGTCTCCCACCCTGTCGAAAGCATCGTTGAGGTCACGTGGCTGGACCCTTATGCGTCGTGCCTCCTGGTCTGCTTCGGCTTCGATTTGCCGGCGATTAAACCGGTCAATGTTGCGTGCCTCGCGTGCAGTCCTTTCTTGTTCTGTTTCGCCAACTGCCGGTGGTTCATCATTGCTGACAACGTTGATCAAACCCCCTCGCCTTGGTAGGAAAGACGGGAATTACGGGAACCCCGGGGCATGATCCGGGATATCTAGATCGTATTCGACACCTTCATCTTCATGATGCTGGAGCTTGGTGTGGACGGAGGCATCAGATGCAGTGCCAGACGAGGAGCTGGAGTCACCTTCTTGGACCGTGTGGATGGATCCTTCACGATAATCTTCAATCCGAATCATGTTGACGAAGTTGCGTGGCTTCGGCCGAGGTCGGTGCATAAAACGCAGATCCGAGCGGCGTTGTAAGTTGTACGCGTAGCTGGAGGCAGTGTTTTGCAGGCCGTAGGGCTAGACCTGGTGGTTCTCCATCGAGGCTTCATACTCGGAGAGTCAGAGGCCCATTGCGAAGGTCGGCTGGCGACGAACGGAGCGCCCCTCAGGAGTAGATATGACAACAAGATCTGTTCCAAGTCGCGTAGGACGACTGGTCTAAGCTGGTCGGGTAGATCTGTTGTGGGGAGTGGTTACCTACTCATTAGATTGACTTCGAATCGTACTTACCAGAGCTAGGGTTTCAGCGAGTTTGGTGCTAACCCGATTAATGGAATCGAGCAGGTCGGTGTTGTCGATCTGCTTCCCTTTGTAGCGGGGAAGCGGATGACGGGTTGTCGGCGTGGCTAAAGGTGATGTAGGCGTGGTCAGAGCTAGATGTACCATGGTCAGAGCCAGATCCATCGTGGTCGGAGCCATATCCATAGTGGTCGGAGCCGTATCCATCGTGGTCGGAGCCGTAGCCGATGTAGGTGAAGTAGTGGTCGGCGCGGACTGAATCCACGCCTCCTCCGTGGTCATGGCGATGAAGTCATCGGAGCCGGTGGTCCAGGTGATCTGGCCGACGGTGAACGTGAGGCCTTTCGGTGTAGCCATGGAGCTGGAGATGATGACCATCTTGTTTGCTTGGAGAGCAGTACACACACCCCCTACCTAGCGCGCCACTGTCGACGAAATATGGTCGGCAGTCTACCTAGGGGTATGCCCAAGGTAGTAGATTGTCGGCAGACAGATGTGCAAGCCACAAACAAGACGGTGACGCAAGACAGACACGAGGTTTTATCCAGGTTCGGCCGCCAAGAAGGCGTAATACCTACGTCCTGCATTTGATTTGTATTGCTCTATGTCAATGAGAGAGAGAGATGTTTTTTAGAGGGATCCCCTGCCCGCCTTATATAGTCTGGGGGGTAGGGTTACAGATCTGGAAACTAATCCTAGTTAGTTACAATTGTCATATGTGGCCGGATAAGGATTCCTATTCTAACCGACCAGGATCCTGCTTGATCGCCAAATCCGCCTTGACTCCTTGTGCGGGACTTCGATCAGGTTGGCTGGGCCGCACGTCGTCTTTCGGGTGGACCGCACCCATTGATCCGGGCCGGCCCAAGCTTAGCCATAAGGGTATAGGGGTTAATACCCCCACAGGCTCCCACTATCAGTCGCCGTGGGTGCATAGACCGGGTGTACCTAGCTATTAGGCCCAATTTGAAATTGATTTTCTTTATTTATTTTCATAGATTTGAATGCAAACTTAAAAAATTTATATCTTGAGTTAGGAGTGTCCAAATGAGATGATCCAAATTTTATTGGATTCATCATGAAGTGTACTATTTGATAAAAATATGAAACCTACTGTTTGGGATATATTTATGAGGGAATTAAATTAAGCTAGATAAGTGCTTTTAAATTTGTTTCTATCTTATAAAATGCATAACTTGAGCTAGGGAAGTGCTAAATTGTTATTCTAATTTTTGTGGGTCTTGTGTTGACATGCTCTAGCTAGAAAAATACTAAACCTACAGAAGACATACTTGAAATATGGTCTTTGTATTTAACCTTGATTATTTGCTAGTTTCTAGTAAAAACAAATGGGGTAAAAATATATAACATATGATCATGCAAATTTTTACATAGTGTTCTTATGCTAGGATGAAAGTAAGAAAATATTAAATCTGTTGTTTGACACTTTTCACTAGGCTAAACTATTTTTGCTAAAATAAGCCTATGCAACTTGTCATTTTTGTAGAGGTTGCTATACTTATCCAAATCACATGAAATTTGTATAGTAGACTATTGGGGTTATATGTAACCTACTATAATTTTCTCAGAGTTTATTGAGCACTAGAAATATTTATCCTCTAAATTACCCTATTATATAAGGAAAATTAATAAATGAATATAAATAAATTATTTGGGCTTAATGATGATGTTTTCTAGGGTGCTTGTGATGCATATGATATGTTGATGTTAGTAGTGGTGCTAAAAAAATTGGTTATAGGCAACTAGTTAATTATGGCTCTATAATTCAATTGGATGACTGCATGTATAGTTTCTGTTGTCATGGTGTTTTCATAATGAAGATGAAGTTTGCTGTGAATCTTGTTAATAACAAAGTTGTAGATAACTTACTCATTTGTCTCATCCTAAAATGTCATGGTTGTAGGCCTGATGGTTTGAGAGTTATAGCTGTTAGAACTCTGCTGTCAGATTTGCTTTTCCTCTAGACAGATATAAAAGATTGAATTGTTTGACCTAGATAGCTACTGAATCATCTTAAGATGATTAAAAGTGAGTTGTAAGAAATTTCATAAGATTTCCAGAAAGTCCACAACCATATTGTTTGGATGCGTATAACTCCAGTTATAGTCAAAACAAGTAGCTACTATCTTGCAGCCCAAAAATGCTAAATAGGTGTTTGTTTAATTACTAGAGAGGAGATATGCACCTACTCAGTAAAAGAAGTTAATCTTATTATCACCTTGTTGTTAAGGACATTTACGTTTATGCATCATATCATATCATCCATATCATTACCTGTGCATTCTTGTATCTTATTTTACGCTCATGCATATAGGATCGCCAGAAGGAATCACACTCTTGGAGTTTGAGGCAAAGGAGGAGAATAATTAGGAGGGACCACAGCAGGTAGCCCCCAAAAGCGAGGAGCAGGTTCCTGAGGAATTAGCGAAGTGCCCCGATCACAGGCCTACCTCCTTTCTAAAAGGCAAACCTCGAAGCATTCTAAGCCTCCTATGTTTTTACAAATATCACTTGAGTCATTTATGTTTGATGCATTAGGTTATAAGAGTTGGTTGAAAACACTAGATACATAGAACTACCTTATCTAAAAATATACCTTGAACCCTGTGTAGGTCCAGGATCGAACATATGCTTAGTCATACTTAGACCGATAGAAGTCGGGTGATTTCCTATCACCTGCGAGATATAGGTGGATACCGGGGCACGATTGGCTATATTTGTTATCGTGGAAAATAACCATGGGGTGTTATTAAGTGGAGACCAGGCGGGAACTTATATTCAATGGTGTTGGTTTGGTTATGATGGTACCGTCCGTGTCGATTAAGGACCGTACCATTGTTGGCGCTTCTGTCGAGATTGAACGCATGCCTCTCACTTAGCTGGCCGGATAACTCGTTTCGACCGCGAAGCTGAGTAACTCAGGACGGACCTCGTTCTATTAGAGTGCACACTCTGGATGGTAGTAAGGATGTGTGGGGAGCCAGACGTGAGCCCAAGGGTAGGTCGGGTCTGAACGTCCTAGCAGCTGGTTGTCTCTAGTTGTGTGGCGCTGATCGAACCCATGAAATATGTACCTGAGTTGTACCAAAGGTGACCCGACACGACCCTGACGGGGGAAATATGGGTTTGTGTTAAGAATAACTGCCCAGCTAGTTGCAACCGATTCAAATCGTCATTTCTCTCGGATAGTGAGAAACTCGACTAGTCCTAGCATCGTAGTAACTGGACTATAGAATTTGATGGTTATATTGGACATGGGAATGCTACACCGGCTATGATTATTATTGTGATGCTACATAATGATATATCACATGTTTGGCATAGGTTAGTTGTTAATCTAGAGGTGAATAGCTATAATTAACTTGATACCCGAATTATAAAATGTATAGTTGAACTAGTGGCTTTTTATGCAAAATATTGTCAAGCTAGCTCCACTTATAAAGCCTTGCATGATCCTTGGAGTCACATTATTTTTAGTTTGTGACGGGTAAGTCTAGCTGAGTACCTTCTTGTACTCAAGGTTTATTTCCCACTTGTTCTAGGTAATACAGTCTATCAGGGATATTATAAGAACTGCTTCTATCCCACCATGGACGATGAGTAGGCCCTAGGCAAGGCGCTTCTCGTTAACTCCTCTATGATGCTTTTGTGGGTTATGATCGTAAACTGGCAAAGTATTTGAATGATGGTGTGAGATGTTCGTTTCAAACTAGATTTGCTTCCGCTACTACTTCATTTGAACTTGGTTTATAATAACTTTAATTGTACTTCGATGTATGGTGAGGTAATTGTGAACTTTATGTAATATGTGGCATGTATGTTGAATCATGTACGATCTTGGTTGTATGTTGGCGATGAATCGAGACCCTTCGTGGTACTCGACGGACTACCGGGTTTATATGGGCTCAAGTATGATAGTGCGATCATTTCGGTGGTTGCCATTTTACTTGTGCTCTTATAAATTGGTCGGTTCTGTCACACTCTCCACCTATAAAAGGAGGAACTCCCCCCTCTCATACAACAACACCACAAGGAAGAAGAGCTACCACACTTGAGCAAGAGCATTACTCTAAAGGGCTTAGGCCCTAGCTAGCTAGAGTTGAGTACTTGAGAGAGATGTGAGGGAGAGTTCGAGGAAGTGCCGGACTTGTCGGTATCTCCCCGCTTGTACCTTGACGAACACCTGCACCTCAACAGATTCATCTGCTAAGTGAGTGTTCGTGGTTCTTATGTTATTAAGTCTTTTGATCAGTTAAGCTTTTATTCTTACTTGTTTGCGGGTTCGTCGTTCGTCCCTGTGGCGGATACCCTATACAACGCTAGAGTAGTAGTCGATTGCATAGACGTGGTGTCTAAGCTAGAGGCTACCTTCGTTTGCCTCATACTCTACGGTTAAGGGATAGGCGGCAGGTGGTGATAGCCCTGTCCGTCCCTTATAATCCCTCACGTCCGGGTACGGCGTAGAGCTATGGGCCAGTATCACTTGGCAGACCAGGCGTAAGTCGGTGCCCGAAGTGAGCAACTAGAAGTAGAGTTTATCTATCCTTAGACTTTAAAACCATAGGAATCCTCTCGACCCTCTACCAACTCTATCCTTGCGTTGTCCTTGGACGAACTAGATAGAAGATTTACCTCCGTTTCCTGTGGAAAATACGATACCCTGCATACTTCCAGGTGAAATACTATAACGGTAATTCCGTGCGCTTATGGATTATTTATGTTTGCGTTAAGAAATACCAACAGTCACCTAGTGTCAGCCGCTGTCTCACCATAGCTGGCTGCCACTATAAAAACCCTACCCCAGGTGCCCATAAACCGTATCCCACCCCGCCACCCTTGGTGGCACACCACACTGGCTCATCGATGTCATGACCCAAAGTCGATCCAAATAAAACTTCCTTGAGAACATCCTTGATGACCTTGCATAGTCCCTCGTAAACCCAGAATCACCCCTGTTATATAATGTTGATCTCACGTGGTATCTAGTTTCACTCGTTTCTAGCAAGGTTGATGCTAAGGATGATTTGAAAACTGGTATACACGCTACAAAGGTGGCACCCACAGGGGTGCTGGATGTGGGCATGCCATGCTCCCGTAACGTTAGTGATTGCCCACCGATGAGCTTCTTGTTGTGGCCAGTAAGAAGTGGCTGGCAACCGGATGGGAGGGGATAACGACCGGCTGGACGAGACTTCAGTGAGTAGCGGTGGCCTGTTGACTGGCTGCCACCGGCTGGTGCTTGCTGGGGGTGGCAGAAGTGTGCAAAGAGGCGGCGACGACGTAGATGCCCCCGTCCTAGCAATCTCGCGCGGAAAAAAACTACTACGAAGAATTTTTTTTATGGGACCAAATTTTTAATATTTTATTTTAGGGTTTTTTTTATCCCTACCATTATAATCCTTGAACTTTGGAGATCTACCATTATAATTCACCTATTCTGAAACTTGCCATTACAATTCTTATTCTACTTAATCCTTGCCATTTTCTACGTCTTTCGGATGCCTGAGCCCACTGTCAGACCATATACGTCTCTATATTTTCCGTATGGACCAAACACCCTTGACGTTTCTCTCTTCCTCCACTCAGCCCCATACATCAGCTTCTCCTTCAACCTCCAGACTACACTAGCTTTTACCCTCGAGGTCGTCTCTCTCTCTACTTGAACGCAGGAGCAGAGGAGGTGGATTCCGATCGACGGTGGTGTTCACGGCGCAGGGAGTGTCGTTGGAGCAGTGGTGGTACCGAACACACTGTTGGGTGGGCGCGACTCGGCTCGCAGAGGCCTCGCCCGGGTGGGACAAGGCAGCCAGCGGCGGGCGCAGCTATGGCACGGTGCTCGCGACGCTCCGGTGGTAGGTAGGGTCACCAAGGATGGTTTGGATGGGGACGACCGCAACTTGGTCGGGCGAGCACTACCGACGCCGGTAGGTTGAAGGACCGCCGCTGCTCTCTATGGCATGGGCAGCGACGCCCAGCGCTAGTGAGGAGGACCGTCGTGACCATGTTGGCATGGGAGGAAGGAGCGCCGCCTCCGTGTGGATCCACCCCCCGCCGCCACCGGCTCACCGCCTTGCACGGATCCAGAGCTCAAGGGTGGGTGCCGATCACCGAGATCCATACACACAAGGCTGAGGGTACGACTACGAGCGAGCGTATCGGCATCAACATCATCAGCGCATACACACCTGCGCGCGGCGTGAATGCCGTCAGCAGTGCCTGCAACCACAACAAGGCCTCCGATCTGAATGACCATCACGACTGTTGTTGGGATGAGGAAGGGTGCCACGACCTTGTCGGGAGGGGAACGAACGCTGCATCATGCAGGGCGCGGAAGCACGACAGCATGGGCGCCTGGCGTAGGGCAGGGCTGACGTTGGGGGAGTTCGCATCTGCGGCTGCGGCGGCGCCGTCTCAGACCGTGTGCCGGCCGGAGGTTGAAGGTGAAGCTGACGTGTGGGGCCCACACGCCCACACCTCAGCGAGAGGAGGGAGAGATAAGCAATAGGGGTGTTTTCGTCCATACGGATGATGCGTACACATATACGGTCGGACAGTGGGCCTAGGCACTCGGAAAGACGTAGAAAATGGCAAGAATCAAGTAAAAGAAGAATTATAATGGCAAGTTTTAGAATAGATGAATTGTAATGACATATCTCCAAAGTTCAAGAAATGTAATGGCAGGGATTAAAAAAAAACCTTTTTGATTTATCGAAAACCTTTGGAGATGGTCTTATTTAATGCTTCCAATACTTTTTTTTGTTTCGTAGAAAACTCTCTTGGGAAAAAAATCTTGGCAACTCTACTCTAACCTATTTGGGCTTGGGCGCCGCGTTGGTTTGCAACTTTGCATGATTGCATCCCCCGCCGCCTTCGCCTTAAACCCTAAACCATGACCTCCCGCGCCGCCGCGGAGGCCGCCCTCCTCCTTCCGCTCCACCTCCTCTCTGCCGCCCTCCGCCCGCGCTTCTCCTGTACCTCCGCCGCCCCGCTCAGATGGGCGCGCTCCGCGGCGGCGCTGCTCGCCGTCGCTTCGCTCGTCACCGCCATATGCGCTATGCCCGATGCGGGCGCCAACGTTGAAGCCGACGCCGACGCCGACGCCGACGCCTTGCGGTTGGAGATTGAAGCGCTCAGGCAAGAGGTCGCGCGGCTGGGTGAGGCGCCTTCTCCGATCCTGTCTCTCCAATGCTGCCTTTTACCCTCCTCGCAATGTAGTGTCAGTCCAGATTAGCAGGAAGTAGGAAATTTTGTTGCACAAGTACTAGAGCAAACGGATTGCAGTGACCTGATCCATCCACTCAGTGCAATCTGAGGTCATCAGACCAATTGGAGCTGGACACACCCCGATCCACCCACAAGCACACCATTTTCTTTCTTGTGATGAGTATTTGGCATCATCGTATAATTCATATAATTACATGCAACTGGAATCCCCTTGCTGCTGAATGATCAAATTACTATGTGTATGGTTATGTACCTAGTTAATTTACTAAATCCATTTCTTGAATAGAATCTTTACTAGAGTCAAATGTGAAGACACTGGACAGTAAGGCTAGTATCTTGGAGGAGGACAACAAACTCAATGAAGCAATGGAACGTGAAATCCAGCTTTTAATGAATGAACCAGACAGTACAAAGGTATGCAGTTAGATCAGTAAGAAACTAAGAATGTTCACGTATTGCATTGCTTTTCAACAAAAGAAAAAGTTACATTCTCATATACCATTTTAGTGTAGGTGGGATAAACATTTATTGTGCTGTAGAATAATTGAAAACATTAATAGCATTTCACCTTTTAAAAAAAGGCTTTAAAATCTAAGCTCAAAGAGTCTCTTTGTATCCCTCCGTATGAATGGGAATATAGATTTTGGTTATTATTAGGAATAGAGATTTTGCTGAAAAAAAATCCCCTCCAACAGTTTCTTCAACTAACTCACCAAATATTTCCATCCTCTATTGCTAGTTTCTCTCTTGCTAAAGATAGACAGCGGAGTTGGCTCTTCAAAGTGCTGAACAGGATATAGATGTTGGAGGGTGCAGAGCTACAGGGAGCAATTTTTATTAGAATGGCTCTCTAAGGATTTAGAGAGTGGGTTTAAGAAAGTTGTTAGTCATGCTGTAAATGGCGAGTACTTGATTTCATTATATTCATTTTCAAAGTGGATGCTAGCAAGCTGCATGAATATTATATTTCTTTAATCTTAAATCTTAAGGCATACATAATTTCAATGGAAATATTGACTTGAAACATAAGTGGGGAATTAGATCTGACTTATCAAAATATGTAAGAAACCAATTTTTTTCTGTTCAATCTTTGACTAAATTGATGCACTTCATAAAACATGTGGCAGTTTTATGTTCTTTGTTATACAATTCTTGTGATGTGATACAATGGTGTCTATCTAGAACCTTATTACAACAGATAGTATGTCGCCAAATACTTCCCTTGCACATAATAACACTTGCTCCCTGTGTTTGCAGAACTCCCAAAGCAAATCATATTCTGCTGGCAACATTAAATCTATGGAAGATGAGGTACCTCTCCATGCAGCCATAGTGTTGTGTAGCTAATGAATGCCTTTGCTGAAGCCGAAACATAACCCTGTAGTTTTCACATGTCCATTGATGCGCATGATCCTTGAAATGTAGAAGTGACTAAACATTACTTGCCTTTCTTCACATGTATATTTGTATATAAGGGAAGTATCGCATATTCCTTCTTTTCCCAGACCATGTGCACATCTCTATCACTCTTATTCTCTCTATCTATGATAATTGTATCCAAGGTAGCTCATGCCCCATCCCTGACTCTTCTTTTATGGAAAACATGTTTACATTATAGTATAATTTTTCTTACGGACTGAACCAAATCATTAACATATTTAAAGGATAAATAATACTAGAAATGAAGGGCGGGCCTGGTGCAAGCGGTAGAGTCTTACCGCCTGTGACCGGAAGGTCCCGGGTTCGAGTCGCGGTCTCCTCGCATTGTACAGGCGAGGGTAAGACTTGCCACTGACACCCTTCCCCAGACCCCGCACAGAGCGGGAGCTCTCTGCACTGGGCACGCCCCTTTTAAATAATACTACAAATATATGTTTTTATATCTATTCCACTGATCACCTGGGCATGAAAGTTACATCTATAGTTTTTTCAGTTTTTGCTTTATTTTATACACCACAATAACAAAGCCTTTTAGTCCCAAGCAAATTGAGGTTTGCTAGACAGGAGAGTCTAATGCTTTATACTATATGAAATATAAAAGGCAATACTCAATCAAATTCATATCTCATTGGACTCATGGTTTGAATGCTGTATAGGTGCGACAGCTTCAGCACGAGGTCAGTAAGATAAACATGAATTCTTACACCGCTGAATCATTAGCACGTGATACTGAGAAAAGGGTGGAAGCTCTGAACTTGGAGGTCAAAAAGGTATGCTCTTGGCTTCTGACTGTCATTGTGCTGGCTAGTTGGTTTCATTTGCATTTACAACTTATTATGTACTGTTACTTGAAAAGCAACTAAAGTTTGTGGTTTGTTGGAGGGAGGCGGTTAAGCCACGACCGGTTGTGTTATACGAGGAGAGTGCAACTGCCGGCTGCCCTGCCTGTGCGTAGTTCTTCTCTGTTGAGCCGCACCAGCCCGCTCCCTCCTCCGGCCTCCACCGTAGTCCCTAGTGAGTGGCTGCCCCCGCCCACCGCCTAACCCCTTCGCTCCACCCCGCTCTCCCCTAACCCCAACCGGAGGAGCCAGAACTAGAGCAGCTTGCCCCCATTGCGAGCTCTTCCCAGCTGGATGTCTCCCGAGTCCCGGTGCGTTGCTTGCCGCCCCTCAACCGACCACCGTCAGTTCGGCCGCCGCCTGAGGCCCGTCCCCCTTCTAAGGCCATTGGCAATAGAGATACCCTAAAAGACCCCAAATCCCTAACCCAGAACCTTAATGCCGGCGTCTCCGGCGGCGGCAGCAGCTGAGGACTTATGGGCTGCGGGGTCGCGCTGGGCTTATGGGCCACATGGTCGCACGCTGTGTGCTCTCACAGGTCGCGTAATAGAGTTTGCATTTTTGGAGGCTTGGAACTAGGTATAAAAGTTATAAGAATTAATTTGGTACACATCAAACAAAAGAAAATCCTTTATTTTACAAAGAGTTCTGAGATGTGCCTCTAAAGAACATGTTTATTCCTTCCATGGTACGAGTTTTTGGTTTTTGTTCCCTCCATGCCTTGCTGCCATGTGTCTGCATGCTGTTCCATGATAGATATAACTCCTTTTTCCTCCAAAAATGGCCCTAGACTTTTTATCTCATTTGGCGATCCTATACTGCTGTGTGCTGTTAACCAATTGGGTGGCAATGTAAAGCACAACCTAATGATGACGGAAAATTGGGATCTAAAAAACTAAAATCCCCCCACCCACCCCCGCCCCTGGAAAAAAAAACTCTGAATCAATCAGTTGACTCAATCTGGCATTGTCAAACTCTTGCAAGTTGGTATAGGGAAAGTGGTGAATGGGGCAGCTACATGCAGAGATGATTGTAACTCTTGGAATCAGTGGTAGAGGGCAATGTGGATGCTTCTATGACCTTGTATTGGAGCGGGAGGTGGAGAGCAGAGTGCCTTATACACCTCCAAGTCAAATGATGGCTAGTTTATCTTTATACCAGAGAGGCTAAAGAAGCAGCAAAGGAATGTTCAAGTTGGCTGCTACAGTTTTAAAGAGCAGGGAGGACATGGCATCGGCCATCGCTCTGGAGAACTTGGTGGAGGGTCCATGTTAAGCTAGAGGTACATTGGTGGAGGGTAAGAGCAGTGATGGTGCATCTGACAGGATAGTGGCAGCAGGTCCTTTGTTAATGACGAAGAGAGAGAAATTTAAAGAGAAGTTAATGTGGATCAACAAAACAAGGAGATAATGTTGATATCATGAAGTGAGCATTGTTTAGAAAACATGATGGCATAAGACATTGGAGGACAGCAGGAATATGCACTTTTCCAATTGCTGTTTATTCAATGGAAAACGACAGTTTTTTCTCTTGAAACAGCTGCTTGACATTGTTAGGAAACAGATATGAACCCTAGTAATTGACATTATGAAGATATTATCTAGGAATTTGTAAACTTTGCAATTTCTATATCAGATAGAGGATATGACTGCGGAACAATGGATCCAAATTCGACAACTTGAACAAGCATTTGTGTTAACTAAGGTAATCCATCATTTATATCATGCTACTATACAATATGCAGAAGCAGTTCTTTCATTTAGCGAAATGAACGCAGATGATGACGTCAAAAGTTTTCGAGAGAAGTAGTCCATCAGATACAGTTTATAAGTGGCCTGGAAAAGAAATAATTGTTAAGGTACTCTGGCACCTCTAACTTCAATATATGAATATCCTGCATTGCCTTTTCTAAATGTTGTACTTCTGTTGCAATATTTAGTTGAAGCTTGCTATAATCTAGGCGTGAATAGGGTACATTGGACTAACGAAAATAGTTTGGCGAGTAAATCGAGCCAAATTTTGTTCAGAGGGTTAAGTAGACAAAGTGGATTGCTGGGCTAGCTAAATAAACTTCTTCCTAGAAAGAACACTTCACCTATTTCTTCAAATAGTAAAAAGGAGACTTGTCCACATGAAAAGGTTGTTGATCATTGCACATGCTAAATCATCTACACCTAGCACTTTCTAGAACTCCGAGAATAATAAACTAAAAAAGTCTTGGAGTCAATTTGGTTTTGGTGGCTCCAATCTGATGATCCCTAGATAGATAGATAGGGTTAGGTAGTTGAGTTCATCCCCACGAAAAGGGTATGCTTTGTATCCTGGTGATCAAGAAAATAATTTTCCTGTTCTGTACAAAACTTATATTCTGAGTTCTGCCTCCTATTCCAAAGCCCTAGTCTCTTTCACGCCGTTATTTTAGCCTTTCTTTGTGTTTTACCTGCCCTGATCTCCTGACAACATGTTGCTTTGTTTGATACCAAAGCATTTCATCAATCTTTTATAAATTATAGCAAGTTTTCAAGTATTTTCTTGTTTTTCTGTTTTTCAGAATTGAAAGTGTGGAAGTATATGGTCATTTATTGACCGCACTCTCTGAATAAAGAAAATATTCATTGGGAGTTAGTAAAATATGTGCAAATTAAACACATGCTAGTTCGTATTATTCACTCTGCGCATCATTAGTCCTTTATTATTCACGCCTTGTATTTGACCTGGAATTTTTCCTTTGCATTGTCAAACTGTGTTTGCTGATGTTTTTGTCTGCAGTATGTCAGGAATATGAAGCTTGATGGTATTTATCTTAGAGTGGCATCATATGCGAGGTCCTGCTTTTCACATACATATGAACAGTCTAGAAGTTTTGTACAAGCAATAAGCAGATGCTACCATGAGGTACCTGCTATTACTCCATGTCTTACATTATTAATGCGATTCAATATTATTAATTAAGAAGTGCAAAATGCATGTGCTCACCTATTCGTATCAAATAAAGAAAAACATACCAGTAATAAGATGCATATTGAAATGACTAAATGGTTACAATAAAGTACCTGTACCACTCTTCATGCAGTCACAAATATCCTTCATAATGTCTCTAGCACTTGTGGTGACCTGTGTCTTGTATCTAAACTGTTTTGTGCACTGATTCTAGTGTTTCCCTCCTTTCTTGTAGACTTCTCGGTTCCGCAAAGCAATTCGTCGCCAGTATATATCTGATATTAACAAGCCTGATGTCTTCTTTTTGGGTGGTACCGTTTCAAAATCAAGCATTTCTCTTCCATATAACCAATTCAAGATTTTCATCTCATCAGCACAGAAGTTTCATCATAAGGTGCCCTATTTTGTTCTAAGAAATATAGGTGCCCTACATTTCCCTGGTGTGTTTAGTTTTTTTTGGAAAATGTTTTTTTTAATAAAAAATCTAAAAGTTGTACATGGAAGATGTTAATACTATGTTCATCTCATTGAAGCTGTAGAATGGTTTTGAATATGAACATGTCCATCCCATTCAAGGACTATTTAGTCATGCTGATGCTGATGCAGATTCAGTGAGCATGTGTGCTGCTCCTACATTGATCATGTAGGATAGCTTCACTGTTTATTTACTTATAGTTGGTGCCAATGAGCATATAGCTAATGCAAAAAGGACATATTAGATATGTACCCTGTATAATAAAATCATGTCATACAAATTTCACAAAATGTTATTTATCATTAGATGAATGCACCTGCCAACATGTATCCACGCCTTCACAAGTCTTGAATGGATGTGAGACTAACTGGGCATGACTTCTGCAGGCCCAAGTTTTTATCCGTGATGTGATGGAATCCAACAAATATAGCAGTGGTTTGTCGAACGAGCCAGTTACATTTATCTTGGTGAGTATTTCTCGATTACTAGTCTTACCTCTGCAGCTGTCGAACTGAAAATCACGAGTTTCCTTGGGTCAAACTGCAGGCATATCTTGTTGTCATTTCTCCAATGTGGATCGCTTGGTTCATTTATTCAACATGGTTCAGCTCAAGGAAATGACAACTTGTCGGAAAACAGGAGCTGTGCAATCTTGGTTTTTTCCCCCTTGGTTCCAAAGGTATAGAAATGTGAAATATGTGAAAAATATGCCGTCACCAGGACGTTTCAAGAATATCTTGTCTATCTTGTAACTGTTATAGATACAGAACTCAAAGTTATCGTATGTAAGTGTACGATGGATTAGGGGTGGGCAAAATACATAAACATATCGTATGCAAGTGTAAGGTGGAGTGCATATCCAATCCCTGAATTACCCAAACCTAGACTCGAAGTACCTGAACCCAAAATGCCTGATGATAATAATTTTTTATAGTAACTATAAAAATCAGAATTTAGTTTGGGAATGTTCTCTGGTATCTGAATTACTCGAAATATCCTAAATTTTTGCTATTCTACATCTAATATAAAGACATAAAGTGTGCGCTATAAATCTATTATTTGGTATGGCTATATAGATATATGCTAGTCTGATAATTGATTTGTTGTTAATTGATATATGTAAAGGCATGAAGTGTTTTAATGGATTCTTTTTATTGTTTTAATATGCTACTGGAATTTTATTAAAATTATTGGATTTGTTAGTTTTGGGTATATTGGGTGAAATCTGAACTTGAATTATTGGTTGCCTAAAATTAATTATGTTGGATTTGTTAATTATCTGTATATCAGGTGAAATCTGAACTTGAATTATCGGTTGTTTGAAATTTTGGGTAATGTTTTTTCAGGGCCAACATTAGTTTAGATAGCAATTTTTAATGCTCTAATTTTCAGTTACCTGGCCCGAAGTTTTGTAGGAAAGCCCATCCCTACGATGGACCCCTGAGTTGCTTGACTTTGAACTGCAGATCAGTGGGGCTTTGGGGGTTTGCTTCCTCGCTCACGCTAACAGTGGGGGTTTGCTTCCTCGCTCGCGCCTGCTTTTGCGAATAGTTTTGAATCAGAATCCCTCGATGAGGAAATACGTGCAGCTAGTCCTTTTGATTCAGTATATAAATCTGTTTGAACTGCGCTATGAAATGCTTGCAGCCACTTCTTCATCTATATCTATACATACATGTATATAATATTTACTACTAAATCCGTTTCCAATTAGTTCGTTTGACTTTTGTGGCCCTAAGTATGAACACTCTTATTCAAAACTTTATGGAAAATATCACTTCTTTTATTGTGGTTTGCTTTGTTAACAAAAGTTTTTCAAAAATGACATAAATTTGACTATGTTTGTATAAATTTTTTGAATAAGATAGATGGTCAAACTTGGAGTAAAAAAAGTCAAACGAATTATAATTTGGAATGGAGGGAGTAGCAAATATGTCCGTTTGTTGTAACTGGAGGAAAAAAAAACTATCAAACGTTGATTTGTTCGTTTCAGCTTGCTGCACAGCTACAGGACTGCAAAAGCTTAAATTCGTATAGGTGCTACTTTTGATATTCACCCATCACAAAGAAATAGCAGGAGCGCAGCATCAGCGGCGCAGACGTGCCTGCGGCGGCCGGTGGGGATGCTACGGGGCGATGATGCGACATCGATAGTTCAGATAGTTAAGTTTTATTGCCTTAGGCATTGACGAAGGCGAAGCGGCTGGCAGTCCGGCACAAGCATCTCGCCTACAAATCTTCCCTTAAGGTCACGAACTGATCGAATTCTTTTTGTTTGGTTTTTTTGGTCCAATCACGTAATTTATGGTGGTTGTTTTTCTCGATTTCTATTTCTATTTGGATTCGACTTGGATCCAATTGCCTGAAGTATGCGTATCCAAGTTGGTTTGTGTTTTTACCGAATTCTCCTTCCTTCACTTTTAGTCTGGGAAAAAGAAATAAAATCTATGGGAAGAAAAAGGACTCGGACATGAAAACAGAAAAAATGTATACGGTAACCGAGTCAATGTCTTAGTTGCACGAAAATTCAGTGACAGAAATTTTAGCTCCTTATTATTAGGTATACATATAGAAAGGTAAAATTTCTCTCCACCTTCGTTCGACCTATTCTTTTGGCCCAATGGCCCAAACTCTGTGTGGTCGCACGCTGAATCGACTCAGCTTGTCTCTCCCGCGCTGCACGCCCGGTCTCTCCCTCCCCTGCTTCGTCTCCCGCACGGCGCGGTACGCCAACTAGCTCATGAATCCTATTAAACAAAGGTTACCATTCGCCGCTCTCTTAGACAACAGTGTTGCCAAGTCTGGCCGAGTCCGACCGACATCAATACAAAATAGAATACAACTATAGGACAAAAAGTAAAGAATAAGATAATACGGAGTAATAAGAAACGAGTTCTAGGATACCGCGTCCGAGTTCTAATTCTAACAGGATACAGATCCCTTTTCCGCATACAACTGCATTTATCTTTCTATATTAAGTAGATTCGTGTTCGCGTGTTGCTACAGGACAGCTAAATTTTTATATTTAAAACACATGGATCGCACGATAAAATAACAATACTGTAAAATAAAATATCAACGTTAAAGTGACATTTAATCCAAAAAGCAAAGTTCGTAAAATTAACACAATCACGGAGAAAGCGGCGTCGCAGTCTCACAAACTCTACTTTTCATGATGCGGCTAAGATAATATTTTATATCGGCAGGAAGAAATCTCCGATATCCATTTCATTCGTGCGCCGACAAATCTACGAATAAGTTCCGCCGCATCTCCATATCATCCTATACACAGGTTTTAGTATATATATAAATATCAGTGCCTGCCACATGGGTAATACTACGTGTCTTGAAAAATCTCTCGTAAAACCTTAAAAACAAAGTATGTTATCTCACAATATAAATATGTGTAGCTTTAGGTCTATTCCACGCAGACATATACTGTAGAATAAGGTATCCACTTGAGTGTCTGTGCCAAGATTCATCATCAGTAATATATAGAAATAGTTAAATCATAAGTATTATTATTACAAGCGACGACGACTCTTAGTTGGTTACCCATCTACGTAATCTACAATGTTTTTTTCACGGATGAATTTTCATTTGAAGATATTCTCGTTCCATCCAGGAATATGTACATTCACTGCAGCTATGTACTGCAAGTTAAATCCAAGAGTTTGCGTAGCATACATCAACAATAGTGTGTCTTTACCAATCATGATAAGCGTCTTCTTTCTGCTGGTCGAAAACATAAAGCATATATTTTCTAACGTGTAGACATAGCAAAAGAAACTGTAAACATGATAGCGATTAGAATAATATATAGGAAACAAGTAATAAAAGCAGGAGCAAGCGACTTATGTATCTGCGCTGTGGTAAATTGTATTCCATATTCTCACATACACCAATCGTAGCAGCCATTTATTTCGCACCGTATCTTTTAAGGTATTCTGAGCTTTTTGTTAAATATGAACGTGTATTGTATTGTTATCTAAAAACACAATATAGATAGATATGTTGATTGAGAATGGATATTATTCAAGTGGTCTAGAATGGGCATGAAACTTACTGGCGCCATTCCACAATGCCAAATCTTGTAATGTGCTATAAGAGCTATTATTGCATGCATGTCTTTGAGGCACTGTATCTTTTAAGGTATTCTGGGCTTTTTGTTAAAGCATACATGGCTACAATAATATAAATATGAACGTGTATTGTATTGTTATCTAAAAACACAATACTTCAAACTGACGTTCACAACGTTTTGATGTTCAGCTCCCTTACTTACATGGCACCAGCATCCAGGCCATCCAACATTGCCTGCAGCCAAAGCCAAGGGTAGTTTTGCTAGCTTGCTGTCCCCCACTTTTGATGACCGTTCCCAAGTGTCACCTAGTCCCAAGTGCAGCCTTCCAACCTTTCCCAAAGATAACAAAAATAGAAACCACGTGCCTCAAAGACATGCATACAATAATAGCTCTTATAGCACATTACAAGATTTGGCATTCTGAAATGGTGCCAGTAAGTTTCATGCCCATTCTAGACCACTTGAATAATATCCATTCTCAATCAACATATCTATCCATACTATAAAGGAGCGAAGGAATAGGAAAATACTTGTCACCTAAAACCATCTTATTCACACTACGTCAGATTTGCACATCACTGTCAGCCTCATCACTGCCGGATTTGTCAGCCAGTTTATCACCGATGCCAAAGCCCATGCTGGGAATGGGAACCCTGTCTTCTGTCCATGCAAAGATTGCAAGAATCAAAGGAATATTTGTCAAATTTAGTCTATACGATCGCACTTGATTACCAGGGGGTTCATACCAAACTATACGATATGGACTATGCATGGCGAGGTTGGTGTGAATGTTCTACAGGAAAACAATGATGATGTGGACATGCCTGACGTAGCCATCCATGATGCTGATGAGGAACCCGGTGTCAACACGGAACCTGTGGCCAAAGTTAATAATGTGTTTAGGAACACGCTAGCTGATGACACCGAGGATAACGATGGCATTTCTCAGCTGCTACGTAATGTAGAGACCGGATGTCTTAGTGAAAGACAGCTAAGAAAGTTAGAGAAAATGAGACAAGATGGCAAAACACCATTGTATAGGGATTGTCCAATGAGCAAACTGGAAGCCAACATCATGCTGTTAGAGTTCAAGTCGACAAACGGATTGAGCGATAAAGGCTTCGATCAGTTGTTAGGTATAATAAGGAAAATGCTCCCAGAAAAAAATAAGTTGCCAGAAAAGACATACTTGGCCAAACAAATGATCTGCCCCATCGGCCTCAAGGTTGAAAAAATCCACACGTCTTCCAATGATTGTATATTGTACCGTGAAGAAAAATACAAAGACTTGGACAAGTGCCCCAAGTGTGAAGCTCACGGTACAAGGAAGAGCCGTCAGATGAGGGTACCAAGACCAAAGGAGGTCCCATAAAGGTCGTTTGGTATTTCCCTATAGCTCTCCGGGTGCATAGGCTGTTTGCATGTACAAAGTCAGCCAAGCTGTTGCGCTGGCATGGCGAAGAGCGTAAGAAAGATACAATGATGAGGCACCCCACCGATGGGCATGACTGGAGGACTGTCAATACTATGTCCTATAAGGACATCGGTGGAGAGGTAAGGCATCTTTGGTTTGCTTTGAGCATAGATGGGATGAATCCTATCGACCAGGTTAGAAGCAATCATAGCACCTGGCCAGTGACCCTCTGTATATACAACCTTCTACCTTGGGTCTGTATGAAGTGGTCGTACATCCAGATGCCACTACTGATCCAAGGGCCAAGACAACCTAGGAATGACATCGATGTGTTTCTAGAACCAGTGATCGATGAACTAGTGGAGATGTTTGAAAAGGGTGTGCTGGATGTTTGAAAAGGGTGTGCTGGAACCAGTGATCGATGAACTAGTGGAGATGTTTGAAAAGGGTGTGCTGGAACCAGTGATCGATGAACTAGTGGAGATGTTTGAAAAGGGTGTGCTGGATGTTTGGGACGAGTACAAAAAGGAACATGTCACGATCAAGGGAGTACTTATCGCTACAATCACCGACCTGCCAGGTCGAGGTTCGTTGTCCGGAGAGAAGACAAAAGGGTATACTGGATGTGTCGAGTGCTTGGATGACACCGATGCCATAAATCTACCAAATAACTCAAGATAGTTTATATAGGACACCGTAGATTCCTACCTAAGGATCACCCTTACCGTAGGAACAGAAAAGATTTCAATGGTACTATTGAGAAACGCTTAGCTCCAAAATATCAAGACGGACCTGTGATACTTCGAGAACTCAACAAACTAGAGGTTGTCCTTGAGAAGGGGGACAATGCAGTAGCAGCGCCTGATGGGAGCATTTGGAAGAAAAAATTAGTTTTCTAGAAACTACCCTACTAGCCATTTCTGAGTGTACGCCACTATCTTGATCCCATGCACATCACTAAAAACGTGTGTGCTAACACTCATAACACCTTGATGGACACCGGGGGAACATCGAAGGATTCACTAGCCACACGCCTGAACATGCAACACTTGGGAATCAGGAAGGAGCTGCATCCTGTGGAGCTAGAGAATGGCCAGTTCGAACTTCCGGTTGCGTCATGGACATTTAAGAAGGAAGAAAAACGTGCGCTTATTTCTTTCTTCAATGAACTCAAAGTCCTGACGGGCTACTGTGTGAACCCGAAGAGGCTAGTGAACATGAGAGAACTCAAGTTCAACTATGGCCCTATGAAGGCCCATGACTGTCATGTCATTATGACTCAGCTGCTCCCTATTGCCCTGCATGGTATCCTCCCCCCCAAAGGTCCGCGCCCCAATCATAAAGCTTTGCTCGTTCTTCAACGCGATCTCAAAAAAGGTCATTGATGTGTCCACACTAGAGCAGCTGCAGCGGGACATAGCTGAAACTCTCGTTAGGCTTGAGATGCATTTCTCATCAACTTACTTTGATATCTCATTACATCTACTCATTCATCTTGTTGACCAAATTAGAGCCCTTGGCCCAATGTACCTGCATTAGATGTTCCCTTTCGAAAAATTGATGAAAGTTTTTAGGAGGTATGTTAGAAACAGATTCTGGCCAGAAGGGGCATGGTTGAAGGATGGTCAACGGAGGAGGCCATTGAGTTCTGCACATATTATCTGGACATCAAAAGGGTCAAAGTTCTAGAATCTTGTCATGAGGGAAGACTACGTGGGAAAGGAACGATCGGGGAGAAATCTGTTACAGTAGACGACCCTGTTTCTTTTAGACAGGCATAGTTCGCTGTTCTCTAGCAAGTCGAGGGTGTGATGCCATACATTGACGAGCATAGGCAATCGCTGCAAACTCTGTATCTGAGCATGTCACAGGCTTGGCTGGATAAAAACATAAGGAGGAATTTGTCAACTGGTTGCGACATCGCTTGCTTGGAATAAAGTTGGGTAATCAACTGGATGCCTTAGCCAAGGGACCTTCGAGTACATATCTTAAGTACCAAGGGTATGAGATCAATGGATTCACATTTTACATAAAAAAGCAAGATGGAAAGAGCACATACCAAAATTGTGGTGTTTGTTTTGATGCTCACGACGAAAATGGCAACATGTAGGCGACATACTATGGTTTCATAGAGGAGATATGGGAGCTATCCTACGGTCCGTTGAAGGCAGCTCTTTTTCGCTGCCAGTGGGTCTGGCTCGAGGAAATCAATACTGATAGCGAAGGGTTCACTACCGTTGATCTCACTAAGACCGCATACAGAGACGACCCCTTTGTCCTTGCAAGAGATGTTATGCCAGTCTTCTATGCAAGGGACAACAAGACAAAAGGAAGGCTAAAAGTAGTCCTAGAAGGGAAAAAGAAGATTGTCGGTGTCGATGGAGTGACGAACGAAGAAGACTACAGGGGCTATCAGGAAATGCCTTCATTCGGGGCGAACGTACCCCTACCTATCCTTCAAGAGGGTGACGAACCTGCTTACATACGGCTTGATCGCAATGAGGCCCTCATTGTTGATGCACCTAAAGATAGTTAGATTATTTTTAACTATGTAATCATTATGCACATAACCGTGAAGGATGTTTGATCCTGATGAAACTCTCATCTCCTCTCTCCTCCTCATTAATACTCTGCCAACTCAGCAAATATGCCGACGTATCATAGTAATTAATGAGAATGAAAGTTATTTAAAACTACCATTGAGACTGACCTTATTACTATTCAAACACTCGATTAGACATCGGACGTAACATTTCTAAACTTTACTCTCTGAATTTAAACACCAGCTAGATATAAATATAAATATATATGTCTAGACTTCTGATAGAAGGACATTGGGGGCGACCATTCTCTTCTGAGCTACTACTAGTAGTGAGGGATCCATAGCTCCTCGGTGCCACTGGTCCCCAACCAGTTTGTAGTCCCTGCTCGCAATACTCGAAGGAGCCCAGCCCACAGTCGGCATTGAGCAAAGGTGTAGTAGCTCCATTCCTCCTCCAACCTTCATTGATCATTGATGTATGTGCTCCTGGAGATGTGAATGGGAATGCCTATGGCTTGTGTGTTGACTGTTGAGTGATCCATTTACTTGATGCGTGTACTGTTCCAGTCTGTAGATCAGGCCGAGATGAAGAGGAACGCTAAGAAGGCCACGGAGAAAGAAGGTGCACAGAGAAAATTCATTTAATAATTTATAAAATTGAAACAAAAAATTTGGGCCGCCTAGGACTCGAACACGGGTCTCGGGGGCTAAGGTGCGGAGTCTTAACCGTTGAGGCAGTCAGAGGAATTCTAAAGGAATGGAAACGTTATCCTACTTAACCCCTAACTGGTACACCCTCATCACTGTCGGTTTGAGGATGGCCCGACAGTGATGGTTCCTCATCACTGTTGGTTTAGACTAACAACCGGCAGTGATGAACAATTTCCAAAAGTCATTTAATAATTTATAAAATTGAAACAAAAAATTTGGGCCGCCTGGGACTCGAACACGGGTCTCGGGGGCTAGGTTGCGGAGTCTTAACCATTGAGGCAGTTGGAGGAATTCAAAAGGAAGGGAAAAGTTATACTACTTAACCCCTAACTGGCTATGATGGTGGCAGGGCCCTTCACTGCTGGTTTGGTTTTATAACCGGTAGTGATAGCTTCTATCACAGTCGGTTGCTTGAACCAACACAGAAGGCTCCATTCACTATCGGTTTTAAACTAAAATCGACAGTGATTTGTAGATGCTCCTCACATGCCAACAATGCTCCCACTGACCACAACAGTTGGAACACTGCTCCCACCTACCCTGACAACTTTAGTTCAAAAATAAAAATGTACCACGACTGCTAGCCCCTATAAAATGGCCCTTGGCCAGTAGCTAGCCTCTCCATGCATGTTGGTTTCAGCCAGGCCTTATCAGCCATAGTACAATGTTTTCCTCTCACAACAAACCACAAATATCGTTATGCGTCGTAGTCCACCAAAATGATGCACACAAGAGAATGTTACTGAAGATAGAGCAACGCCAAAGATTAGAGATGTCATGAGGTTCATAGAGCCATCCGCTGTGGTGTGCATATAGAAAAAGGCCATGTACAGACAAGGCGGATTCATCGATGCCACCTTGTCATCTCCAACCGGTATGGCTCGTAGACCACCTCGGTGCTGCTGTTTGACCCTAGTTGGTGCTAGAAGAATGCTACTGAGATGGTTACATTATAATGTGTTGATACACATTGATTGTAACATTGACCTATACGCAAATAGGTCTTTGTTATCGTATATGGAATTTTAATGTAAGGTCTTTGTTATCATATATGTAATTTATTTCTAATATTTTTTGTTAGTTTTTGATGTATTTCATTACTATCTAAATAAATATATCATTGTTGTTAAAACTTTCTCACTGTACTATCTAAATAAATATATCCTTTACATATATGCACCTTCACTGTCAGTTCTACTTACAAACCGGTAGTGATATTAACTTTCACTGTCGGTTCTACTTAAAAACCAGCAGTGATGTCCATGCCCCCCTATATAAAACAAACCGCCAGCCACATACAACGATCCCACCCACCCACGAACTCTTACAGTCTCATTTCTCACGTTTCACTCTCACCTCTCAAGAAATCCACTCTCTCTCTCTACGTGATTTGGTCATGGCTCCTGCATTTTTCAATGGTATTGATATGTTGTCTTCTCCAATATTCTATCTATATTCATTTGATCTATATTTATATTCATGTTTCTTTGCAATCTACATTTATATATATTCTTATTCCTTGCATTCGATCTATATTTAATTATGTTGCCACATTTTACTTAGAAGAATTTTTTGTGCATATATTTTATGTTCATATTTTTTAGCATTTTATCGATCAGGTGTTATGAACAACGGACGCCCACCACCACAAGAACCAGGTTTCCACCCTGGCGATGAGCCATTCGCTCCTAATGTGGTCATTCCACAGTTCCCTGTTCCAGCTATTGTATGAAATATTTTCCAACATCTTTTGTTTTTTGATGCTAACAAATAAGTGTAATTAGTTTAATATCATTGTTGCATACATATATGTCGCAGACTATATCCCCAATAGATTGGCTACGACCAACACTTAGCTGGTTCTTTATCTTGGACATCGTCGAGAACATGGCATCTAATGCAAGTGGTCGGCTATGGACGTGTGAACTCAGTTTTTCCATCCCTTTGGGGGGTGCAAATCATCGGAACCATATCCATGAGACGGGAAGACAGAGCCTAGACGTGATAAGTGCCCAATTTAGTGCCGTGCGTATCTGTTTAGAGGCACTTCGACGTGTTTGCTATGATGTGCCTGATTTCTCACACTTCAAGGCACTTGCTTTGAATGCTGGTGATATCTCTGTCCCACAAGCAAGCGAATGGTTTGCGAGCTACAACCGTGCGGATGTGGTAAAATGGTCACTTATACCTGAGTCATGGTCATTTGTTGTTTATTATTGTAATAACATTCTCTAATTTTTTTCTTTTTCTCCGCATGCAGATTGCGCTCCAGAACCTTACCTATGTTGCATGTGGCTTGTGGGCCGTTCTAGACCAAGCTACGGAGCAACTCGGGTACGATTGGGACTTCTGCAATGGAAACCTCGGCCAGCTCACTATAGAAGGATGCCAGTACTGCATAAGGATTACTAACAGGGGCAGTGGTCGTTCAGTAGGTTACATCTATGGCCGACCATTCTTTCAGTATTGTGAGGCACGAGAGAGTGCACTCATACGGGCACCAGACTTCATCGATACAAGCGGATACATAATCCATGACATCAATTACCATATATGGCTACAGAGGCATGTTAGTGTGCGTGGCCCGATCGAACCCGACAGTGATTCTGATAGTAATTAATGTTTATTTAGCTAGGTTTTCAAGGTCGCAGTTTAATTGGGTTATAATTTTAATTTGTACGACTTTGTGTGTTTAATTATTGTCATGCATGTAATTCGTGTAACATTTGTTCGGCAACTACAAATATACATTTCGGTGTCGTATTGGTCTCAAAATTTTTCTTAGGCTTGCACATGCCACATGTGAAGGAAACACCTAGTTTGGGATTTTCTGGAGATGATTTGCTACTTTCTGAGGTTTAATTGAATTCCCGCGCGACAACACCGATTTATTATAGGTTGAACTGAGTCTATCCACAAAAAGATCCGAAATGGTGCCAAACTTTTACATAGGCTCTAATGTGCCCTAGGGATAAGAATTTTGTGGAGGTCGATGAAAAAATTTATTGGGTCCAAGATGTAATTCACCCTCTTTTGTCTCATTCAGCACAGAGAAAAATATATTACTAAAAAATGATCAGGAAAACCTCAGATCTTGTTTTAGGCCTTAATTTGGGTATACATGCTTGCCAAAAAACTTTCAAGCCATTTCGGCATAGGTGTAGTATATATTCTTCACAGAGGTACATGAGCCCTTTCATCGAACCATGACTATACACATAGGTTATTAAGGTTTCTATAGTTCATACGCATTCCAGTGTCGTATTGGTCTCAAGCTTTTTCTTAGGCTTGCACGTGCCACGTGTGAAGAAAACCCCTAGTTTGAGATTTTCTGGAGATGCTTTGCTACTTTCTGAGGTTTAATTTAATTTCCGCGCGACGACACCGATTTATTATAGGTTGAACTGAGTCTACCCATGAAAATATCCAGAATGGTGCCAAACTTTTACACATGCTCTAATATGCCCTAGGGATAAGAATTTTGTGGAGGTCGATGAAAAAATCTATTGGGTCCAAGATGTAATTCACCCTCTTTTGTCTCATTCAACATAGAGAAAAATATATTAATAAAAAAATGATAAAAAAACCTCAGATCTTGTTTGGGGCCTTAATTTGGGAAAACATGCTTGCCAAAAAAATTTCAAGCCATTTTGACATAGGTAGAGTATACATTCTTTACAGAGGTACATGAGCCCTTTCATCGAACCATGACTATACACATAGGTTATCAAGGTTTCTGTGGTTCATATGCATTCCGGTGTCGTATTGGTCTCCAACTTTTTCTTAGGCTTGCATGTGCCACGTGTGAAGGAAACACCTAGTTTTGGATTTTTCGGAGATGGTTTGCTACTTTCTGAGGTTTAATTGAATTTCCACGCGACGACACCGTTTAATTATAGGTTGAATTGAGTCTACCCACGAAAAGATCCAGAATGGTGCCAAATTTTTACAAAGGCTCTAATATACCCTAGGGATAAGAATTTTGTGGAGGTTGATGAAAAAATCTAATGGGCCCAAGATGAAATTCACCCTCTTTTGTCTCATTCAGCACATAGAAAAATATAATAAATAAAAAACTGATCAGAAAAACCTAAGATCCTGTGTGGGGTCTTAATTTGGGTGTACATGCTTGCCAAAAAAATTTCAAGCCATTTCAACATAGGAATACACATGCTTCTATTTATTCAGTATATAAAAGAAATTTTTTAATATATATAAACATCACTGTCGATTTGAAAAAAAACTGGCAGTGATGAGACGAAACCGACAGTGATGCTGGTTATCACTGTCGATTTATTTTGAAAACCGGCAGTGATATATAAAAAATTAAAAAAAAATTGTGCTAGCCCTCGGGTTTGAGCTCGGGTCTCGGGCTGTAGAGTTCTGAGACTTAACCGCTACGCTAGTATAGGATGTGTGCTAAGGCTAATTTATTTTTTCTTTTTGACCTTTAGACCGCTTAATAAATTATAATATTAAACCAAAAAAATTGGGCCGCTTGGGATTCGAACACGGGTCTCGGGGGCTAAGCTGCGGGGTCTTAACCGTTGAGCCAGTCGAAGGTATTCAAAAGAAATGGAAACATTATCCTACTTAACCCCTAACTGCCACACCCACATCACCGCCGATTTGAGGATTGACCCGCCAATGATATTTCCTCATCACTATCGGTTTAGACTTACAACCGGCAGTGATAAATAATTTTCCAAAGTCATTTAATAATTTATAAAATTGAAACAAAAAATTTGGGCCGCCTGTGACTCAAACACGGGTCTCGGGGGCTAAGTTACGGAGTCTTAACTGTTGAGGCAGTCGGAGGAATTTGAAAGGAAGGAAAAAGTTATACTACTTAACCCCCAACTGGTACACCCCCATCACTGCTGGTTTGAGGAATGGCCCGACAGTGATGGTTCATCATAACTATCGGTTTATTATTAGAACCATCAGTGATGAACCTTATTGGTATATAGCAAGGCACGGGTTGAAATCTTCCAAATTCATTTCAACCCCATGCCAACCCCTCCCCCCACGCCACCAGAGCACCACCCCACGCCGACAGGCACCACCGTTCCCCGCACACCCATCCACCATACCCCGCGCCGCCATTCCTAGCCCCACGCTCCTCTTCTTCGACGCCGACGCCTGTGCACCACCCGATGCTAGAGCATCGCCGTGTGTCGAAGCACCGCCCCACGCCGTCGACTGCCCCACGCCGGAGCACCACGCCGTCCGTGCCCTTGTTCCTCATTCATGACATCGGCCGTGCCCCTCCTCCTCCAAGCCTGCACTCCCACCATCGAGGCCTTCAGGAGCATGCGGACAACTGCTTTTCCACCCCCACAGTGAGTGCGTGGCTCATTGCCGTCTTTGTGTTTGATGAAATGCCCCACCGTCTTTGTGAGGCCTCTCAGTGATTACTCAAGCTCGAGTTGAATTTGTTAATGAACATGGTTATAATGAGCAATGACGATTGATTATATTATGAGGATTTCTCTACACCAAGCACGTGTCTATGCTCATAAACTGTTTGATGAAATGCAAGATTAGATAAGTTTCTTTTGCTGCTTTCTTTATTCTATATATCTTTAAATTAATCATGAAGCAATTCGAATGATGCTACTTCATCAGTTGTCTTTAATTAGTGACTTCTGTGCATGTAGCTTCCTAGTGCTATTTATGTGAACCGGTAACTTCATAGTGTGAACTGCATCTGTGTAAACTAGTAGTTGATAGTGCTATTTCAATTCTGAAAACTGAAGTTAACTACCTATATGTTGTTATGTTGCCTTTGACCAGCAGCTTTTGCTAATATTTGTGCGCTTTGACCTGCTGCTTTTGCTGATATTTTGGTGTTCTGTGCTTAGATTAAGCAGTGTTATTTTTTCCAGACGTAGTGGTAATGCCACTGACCTTGTGTTGGTGTAGTTATGATAATTTGCGTGTCTTACTCTGTTATGATGGCCCTATGTTTATGGGATTTCTGTTTATGGTAGAGTATTAATTGATTTTGATGGAATGTATAGCATGCTTAAAAAAAGACATCTATAGATGTTTGTTCTAGAAAAAAAAGTTAAAAACAACTTTTAAAATTGGCTCGGCAGCAGCAGCAAAGGTGGACTGAGTTTCGCACTCGAGGTCCCATTATTGAGGTAAATTTTTATCATGTCAAGGATAAAGAACATGAAATAGATTTAGTTTGACCATATAACTTGAATAATAACTCTTGTTCAATGAGTTACCATTACCACTTACCACATGCCAAAAGACTATAAATTGGAGCTCACTAGCCCAGCCTCAACAAGTCTATGTAGTTCATATTAAAAGGATGCCTATAACTAGATAGTGCTTCCCAAGCCTAAAAGGTGCTCAAGTTCATGTCTTAGACTTGAACCACTGTAAAAACTTTTGGTCCCTCTTTCGGAACATGTTGTAAGTAATAGCTATTTTCCAAACACTCCTATCTATGCAATGGTTGTGTATTATTCATAAATATATTAAATTTTATAAGAATACATCATGTTTGAATGACAACCTAATTTACTTAAATGTATGGGCAACCATGGCATGGTATGTAGTGCATGTTGCTCACTTGCCTAGGATTTATCGAACCTAGGAAGATTGCTATGCTCAAGTCAATCGCTACCCTAGTAATTTGCATAAAAAATACAACACAAAAGCTAAAGCTTTGAGGGCCTACTATAGTCATCCGGCCTACCTTGCAAACCATGGGCAACCAGCCTACTATGGTCCAATGAATGCAAACCATGGCCATCCGTTGGCACTGGAGATTGAAGAGAAGCCACCCATCGGAGATGTGAAGATTAGGAGAATTGCTCCTTGGTCTTGGAAAGATATCATGCTTTTATTTATGGCTATGGTCATTGCTTTTCTTATTTAGAAGTTGATGTAGGCTTAGATTCGTAGAACAGTAGGTGGACTTTGTTGTATGTAGTCAATCAAACAATGATTTTGTTCTAGGTGAACATATGCTATTCTTTGACTTTGTTGTATGTGGACTTATTATTGGACTTTGCATTAAACATATTATATATATATATATATTATATATATATATATATAATATGAACATATGCTATTAGTAGTTGTCCGCAGCCAAAACTAACCACGATCGTGTCACAGCCATGACTCGTCATCGTCTGTTACCCCGTCGCCAAAGAATAGATCGGCAACAAGAAGTGCCTGATATCGCTGGGACGGGAGAGCCGCATGATCCGACAAACGGTGACGGTGTCAATCAGAACGGTGAGAACGAGCAGCCATGGACCCTGTCCGGCTTGTTCGATCTGGGTCAAAATGACCAAGATGGCCAGGTAACTTTGGTATCATGTGACTATGTAGCCACACACGCTAAACAATTGAGAGGGTCATAGCTTACTTGGTGTCTCCAGCAGGAGCCTCTACCGACCGAGGAGGTAGAGGGTTCGGGTAGCAGGAAGGCTAGATCCAAGCAAGGCGTGTCAAAGATTCCTATTGGTAGGAATGCACACTGGCACATCACTGAGTTCGATGAATTCGGGGATCCACTCTCACTGCCTATAGCTTTGACCAAATACAAGACTATCCTCGGGTTACTTGTAAGGGACTTTATCCTGATTAGGTACAGGAAGTAGATTGGGAAAGATGATGACCCGTGGAGGGTTCCCAAAAGTGAGAAGGATTACATATAGGATATCAAGATCCTAGAGTATTTCACTTTCCCAATGGAGTATGACAAGGAGTTAGTTAAGAAAAAAGCAAAAGAAATCATGGGGACATGCTTCAAGAATTTCAAGGGGACATTGTACAAGAATTTTGTCCTCCAAAATAAAGAGCCAGATTTTGATGGTGGGCATTTTAGCAAGCAGAAGGACTTCTGGTAGGATTTCAAGGAATACAGGTTATCCGAGGAGTACTTAGAACTGAGTAGGAAGAATAAGGAGAACTTGCAGAAAGCGATGAATCCTCATCATCTCGGCTCTCGTGGCTACGCCAAAAAGATGCTAGAATTTGAAGCAGAACTTGAAAAGATGGATCGCCTTGCTGAGGAAGGCATTTCGGTTGAGACCATTGATTGTGAGCCAAGATCGGTAATATACTATATGGGAAGGAATGTACGCCACATAGAGGATAGGAGCTTTAGCTCCACAAATCAACCCATGAGCGAACTCATCTAGAGGATCTCCTAGGTAACTGAGGAGGTGAGGTAAGGGACTCACACTTCTAATAGGGAGAAAGACGTGCTCACCCAAGCACTCGGAACCAAGGAGCACCCTAGTCGCACTAGAGGAACCGGTGTTGTTCCTTGGAAACTAGCATTCCCCCAAGAATCTAACACTTACTGGAGCCGCTCGAGGGGTAGAGCAGATCAGGAGGTAGAGTATTTGAGGCGACTAAAAGAGATGGAAGAAAGAATGGATGCATGGATTGAGGCGACTATTGAAGCATGAGTCCAGCAAATTTTGCTATCCAAGGGGTCAGGTGTACCACAAAACCCTACTCCTACTACCTTTAGCCCATAGTTTAGGGGTCACAACAGCTGCGGATCGACCCCGCTCGACGAAGAAGATGCGAATATGCCTCATCTGGTGGATGGCATTACTGAACTCATCAATGTCAAGTTGTATATTCGTCAGGAATGGACAAAGGACAAGGTGGCGCTCGGCCAGGCCTGGCCTATGGGAGACGGGACCATTAATGGCCGCCTAATTCCACAAGGGTATGCTCGCATCACCATTGACATAATACTTGATGAGAAGTATAACAAGATACACATTGAGTACCCCATAGTGGAAGACCCCCCCCCCAAAACTTAGTCATAACAAGGGCTCTCAAGTGGCCTGGCGCAAGCGCTTCATTAAGCTTGACCACCAATTATCCTCTGATGATGAGGACGACTGCGAGTTTTTGCCCACCCACAATGATCACTCACCATCTCCCAATAGAGATCACTCCCCTCCTCATCCCTTGCCATCACCCCAAGAAGACAGAGGTCTCCTTCTATTCCTCCTTGTTTGACTCCTTCTTCATCAACCCTGAGAAAAGAGAAGACTCCTCCTCCTCCTCCTCCTCCTCCATCTTTATCAGCCCCGGGAAAATAGAATTCTCGTCGTCATCCTCCTCCTCCTCCACCTCAGCCCAAAACAAGATCAAAGGCATCCTCGCAGTCGTAGAAAAGGTCCTTGGATTCGGTCGCTAATGCTCCCAAAGTGGACCAACAAAAAAGAAAAAGGCCGTTCAGTGGCAACGTTACAAACTTGATGAAAGAAAAATTTATAGCACACATCTTGAAGGAAGATTGTGTTAGTTTCTTCAATCTCTGTGCCTCACTGCCTCTGTTTTTGTTGAAGTCCGAATTCAAAAGGCAAACACAGAATCAATATGCTACAACAAGAGCCAAAGAAGTATAGAATGAAGATTTAAGGAAGATACAGAAGTACGTCAAAGACAACCCCGAATTAACCATGGAAGAGGCCACGAACATCTATTATGATGTACAAGGGACGGGAACACCGGCAATGAAGTATGAAAGGGGCAATCTTTTGGTTCCTGATCACGAGTATAAAAATTTGACAACATATATGCGTCAGTTGCATGAATATTACATGGCTCAAGCAACAGAGATGGAGGACTTTGGTTTTGAGGTTATTATCCGTTGACCACATGTTTTTCATTATCCTGAAGAAGAGAAGTTCGATGTCGAGTGGGAGTGCTTGTTCCAGCTATACCAGAAATGCTCTCTCGATACACAAATGTTGATGTTGTGGACTATATAAGTACCCTACATGCACGATATTACAATTAACTACTCTCTCGGGACACAAATTGTTAACTTTTGAGCACTTCCCATGATTTTATGTAGGTGTATAGCAAAATTTTGCATACTAAAAAGCAAATGGGATAACATAGGCTTCTTGGACCCCTTGTGAGTCAATGAGAAGACATGTTTAGGCCTCCATGGATGTGACGTGGAAGACTTGAAAGTGAGATTGATTGCTGTTTTTGATGAATTCAAGATGAAGAACAAAACCCACATACTTCTAGCCTACAACTGCGAGTATGTGTTCTCGGCTTTTAATTTTATGCTTCTTTTTTTGTTAAGATTATTCGATAATTATGATTCTGTGATTGCAGCAACTATTTTATTTTCATTTGTGTCAATCTTGCTAAAAATCTGATCGAGGTGTGGGACTCGAAGAAAAAATTATTTCATTATCTGGATGCACGGGTGGTAGTGCTGAATTAGTAAGCGATCCTAATAACATATTATTTTATAATCACACATACCGCTTTCTAATGTTTCTCCTTTTAATGTTGCACAGTATCCGAAGAAGACATATCGGTGGGACGCAAGTCCCATTCAAGGTTGTCGAAATGGAAGGGAAGTACCTAAAACAGCCGGCGGAAAACAATAAATGCGGGTTTTATGTAATGTGGGCAATGCTTCGCTACATCAGCGGGAAATAGGAAGAAGCAGATAAGTTGGTGTGTATAATCCCCATTTCATTTATGTCTGTTAATAATTCAACAAAATGATTTACTGATTCCTCTTTGGATATCATCTTTTTTGAACGACAGCGCAAGAAATATAACCACGAAAGGCTGTTAGACATGGAGATCGTCGCACTACAATCGGAGCTGGCAAAATTTATCTTAGTCGAGGTATTGAAAAAAGATGGAGTATTTTCCATTGCACCATCCATGAAGTTGAAGGACCAATATGGCCCAGAGTGGCTCGCTAGATTATTGTAAGAAGTCCGAGAAGCATTGCACAATCCGTGTAGTCGGGGAACATTTCTTTTTTATTTTGAGGGATCGAGATCTTGATAAGAACATATAACCGTAACATTTGTAATGTTTAATATTGATGGATCTGTTGTCTACGTAGCGTATATAAAGTAAAACCCGATTCCACGAAAAATATAAATTAAAATAAATTATAAAACAATAAAATGCGAACAGGACATCACTACCGGTTAGCAGCAAACCGATAGTGTTGTTATAACTATCACTGCCGGTTAGCAACAAACCGCCAGTGATGTCATGATGGCACTGCCGGCTTAAGCACCAAACCGGTAGCGTTAGATTAGCTATCACTACTGGTTCTTGTCACAACTGGCAGTGATTCTTTCGATAACACTGCCGGTTGAATCATAACCCGATAGTGATGTTCTCGGTTACTGCGGGCCGGTTCTTGTCACAACCGGCAGTGATTCTTACGATAACACTGCCGGTTGAATCATAAACCGACAGTGATGTTCGCGGTTACACTGCCGAGTGGTCACATGAACCGGCAGTGTTAGTGGACCTGAATTCTACCGGTTTTAGTAAAGAACCGGGAGTGAAGTTAAAGAACACTACTAGTTTGTAGGAACCGACAGTGATAGCTAACCCTCATCACTGCCGATATGGTTGTGCCAGTTCAAAATCCGGCAGTGATGGAGTGTTTTGAACCGGCAGTATTGTCATGATCTGGGGTAGTGTCACCTTAGATCTCCCTTAGAAGTACATCTAACGCATCTGATTAAGTGTCAACTGTGGGCTCGGAATGTTTCCTAACATCTGACATATGAAACACATGTTTCTGTGGAGAAACGACCAGACTTTGTTCGAAGTTTTTCACTGCAAAACTTGCTTACCCACCCGCACATACCCAGCTTCCTCATGACACCACCAACACATCATGAATTCACGCTTCCTCGCGCGTGGGAAACCGCTGCTTACCCACCCGTCCGCTTCCTCACGCACGAGAGAAACCCAGTGGACGGACGCGACACCACGTCGTGGTTACCACGGCTGCTGGCACTCATGCTCATCCTCCTTGGGTCCTACACCGACCGAATTGAAGCGAGCCCAGCCTCATCGCAACTTCGCGCTTCCTACCGCGACCTCTGCCGCGTGGCCTGTAGGCTGGCACCGTCAGCCTACCGCACTGGAGCAGTAAAGGGGAAGACTTGGGACCGCCTGGACGCCAGAAGGCCATGTCTGCTCGACGCCATCTAGGCCAAGTAAGACCTGCTCCGACCGGCTACTGGCATAGAGCTCATGACCACAACTGCGTTCGATCGAGTCGAGCACTCATTTTGTTTTTATCGGTGTAGAGCGGCTTCTCTCGCCGTGGTGCTGAACAGAAGAGTGACAACGAGGAGGAAGAAACAGGTCTCCTTGTCGGCCATCACCACCAGGTCTCTGATTCCTCAACCATCGCAACATATGCATTGCCGATTTAGCTATAGGTACGTCCCCTCCCTTGCTGTACCTGGTTGTTCAAGTGCTTTTGATTTGTGAATCATGTTATTCTAAATTTATACAAGCCAGTTTGTGATCACCACCCGCAAAAGCATCACAAATAAGATATATAAGTAGAAGCGCCTTGCCTAGGGCCTACTCCTCGTCCACAGCGGGACAGAAGCAATTCTTACAGTAGCTGTGATACACGGTATTATCTGCAACAAGTGTAAAATAAACCCTGAGTACAAGAATGTACTCAGCTAGACTTACCTATCATAAACCAAAAATAAAGTGACTCCAAGGATCATGCAAGGATTTATAAGTGGAGCTAGCTTGACAATATTTTGCATAAAAAGCCACTAATTCAGTTATACATTTTATAATTCATTCATCAAGTTAATTATAGCTATTCATCTCAAGATTAGAAACTAACATATGCCAAACATGTTGTGTACAATTAAGTCATCACAATAGTAATCATATCTGGTGTAGCATTTTCATATTCCTTATAACCATCACATTCCATCAATTACTACGAGGAAGGAAGCTCTGTCAAGTTCTCACTATCCAGGAGAGATGGCGATTCGATTCGATTTTAACTAGCTGAGAATTTATTCCTAACACAAACCCAAGCAGACTATTGGTGTCATATGTAGGCTATTGTAATTTTCTCAGAATTTATTGAGCAATGAAAATATTTATCCTTTAAATCACCTTATTATATAAGAAAATTAATAAATGAATATAAATAAATTAGTTGGGCTTAACAATGATATTTTCGGTGGTGCTTGTGATGCATATTATCTGTTGGGATGAGTAGTTGTGATTAGAAGTAATTAGTTATAGACAGCTAGATAATTATTACCTTATAATTCAACTAGATGGCTGCATGAGTAGTTCCTGTTGAGGTGACAATTTCATGATGATAATGACCTTTTCTGTGGAACTTGATAATAACAAAGTTGTAGATGACTTACTTATCTACCTTTTGCTAAATTTTCATAGCTGTAGGCCTAATGGTTTAGCTGACTGAAGTTGCTGTCAGTTTTTGCTTATTCTCTGGACGGATCTAGACAACATTGAGAAACTGATTTGTTTGACCTTGTTAACTGTTGAATAATCTAGAGATGATTATAAAGAAGTTGTAGACAATTTCATAAGCTTTCCAGAAAGTCTTGTGCTATGTTTGTTGGATGTATAAAACTCCAGTTATAGCCAAAACAAGTGGCTGCTGTCTGCAGTCTAGAAAATGACTAAGTCAAGTTGTAGTTGTTGCCTTGTGTGATGTTGGTGTAGATGCTTAGGCTAATTAAGATTAGTTGTTAGTTGCAGGTTCTAAGCCTCTCACTGATGATGAACAACTATATCTTAGGTTGCTAGAACTTATTGAGTGTATGTTCTTATACTAGAGAAGAGATATGCACATACTCTATAAAAGAAAATTTATCTTGTTATCACTTTAATACATTGCTGTTAAGGACACATATGAGTATGCATTTTATCATATCATATCATCCATATCATTATCTATGCATCCATGAGATCTTATTTCATGCTCATACATATAGGATCGCCCGAAGGAGTAACCCTACTGAAATTCGAAGAAGAGGCGGAGGACAATCAAGAGACACCCCAACCCACAGCTCTCGAAGGAGAGGAGCCGGACACTGATGAACTTCTGGAGTGTCCTTTTATGTTTGATGCATTAGGTTATAAGAGTTGATTTGGAAATACTTGATGCATAGAACTAGCTTGTCTAGATATATATACCTTTAACCCTGTGTAGGTCTAGGATCGAACATATGCTTAGCAATGCTTAGACCGATAGAAGTCGGGTGATTTCCTGTCACCTGCGAGATATAGGTGGATACCGGAGCACGGTTGGCTATATTTGCTATCATGGAAAAGAACCATGGGATAATGTAACTAGAGGTATGACAGAGTCTATCTATAGGTTGACTCATGTGATTCCATCTATGCCGATTAAGGACCGCATCGTTGGAGGCCCTCTTGTCATTTTGAACACATGCCTCTCACTTAGCTGGCCGGATAAATTGTTCTGACCGTGAAGCTGAGTAGCTCAACTCAGGTCGGGTCTTGTTCTATCAAAGTACGCACACTAGAGGTAGTAAGGATGTGTGGGGAGTCGGTGTGAGGCCAAGGGCAGGTTAGAGTCCTGATCAACCTGGCATCCAATAGTGTCCCTGAGGGTACGGTGCTAATCGAATCCAAGAATTGGACCTGAGTTGTACCAAAGGTGACATAAGATGTCCGTTGATCTAGTCTACCTGAGTTTGTGTTAGGAATAAATTCCCAGCTGGTTGAAATCGAATCGAATCACCGTCTCTCCCGGATAGTGAGAACTTGACAGAGCTTCCTTCCTCGTAGTAATTGATGGAATGTGATGGTTATAAGGAATATGAAAATGGTACACCAGATATGGTTACTATTGTGATGACTTAATTGTACACAACATGTTTGGCACATGTTAGTTTCTAATCTCAAGACGAATAGCTATAATTAACTTGATGACCAAATTATAAAATGTATAGCTAAATTAGTGGATTTTTATGCAAAATGTTGTCAAGCTACCTCCACTTATAAAGCCTTGCATGATCCTTGGAGTCACTTTATTTTTGGTTTATGATGGGTAAGTCTAGCTGAGTACCTTCTTGTACTCAAGGTTTATTTCCCACTTGTTGCAGATAATATCGTGTATCACGACTATTGTAAGAATTGCTTCTGTCCTACTGTGGACGAGGAGTAGGCCCTAGGAAAGGCGCTTCTACTTATATATCTTATTTGTGATGCTTTTGTGGATGGTGATCATGAACTGGCTTGTATTAAACAATAGTGTGAGATGTTGGTTTTAAAACTAGTTTGCTTCTGCTACTACTACTTTATTTGGAACTTGGGTTCTAATAACTGTAATTGCACTCTAATGTATGACAATGTATTTGTGAACCTTATGTAACATGTGGCATGTATGTTGAATCATGTACGATCTTGGTTGTATGTTGGTGATGAATCGAGACCCTTCGTGGCACTCGACGGACTACCGAGTTTATATGGGCTCAAGTATGATAGTGTGACCGCTTGTGGGCTGCCATTGTACTTGTGCTCTTATAAATTGGATGGTTCTATTACAGAGATAGCCCTGAAGAATGCTCACAGCCAACTTAGGCCAGCATCGAACTCAAAACATTGTTTAGACACTCACCCCTGTTCGCGTAGCAAACCCCAAAGATGCGGCGATGGAC
Source organism: Miscanthus floridulus (assembly GCF_019320115.1). NCBI lineage: Eukaryota > Viridiplantae > Streptophyta > Magnoliopsida > Poales > Poaceae > Miscanthus > Miscanthus floridulus. The sequence continues at coordinate 54,364,629 of NC_089586.1, read as the reverse complement.
CACCAGCCTCTGGTACATTTCCCCATGGATGCTCGCTGTGATCCATCATGCCTGCCAGGAAAGGAAGCCACGAGTGCGCAAAGGCACGAAGGAAGAAGAAGTGGGGGAAGCACCAAAGAATGAGATGAATCCTCCCGCCACGCCAGATCTCCTAATTTATAGCCATAGGAACCAGCCATGATGGACACCTCAGACGCACGCGTGTTCACCTTCATTTACTAACCATCTTGGAAACCATGTAGAGCAGGTGAAGCAATCAGAGGGGAGGTAGAGCAAGGGTTACCCACGCAGCGGCGCAAACCATGTAAGCTCTACACATCCCCGCTTTTTCCATAATACGTTGATTTCCACACCCATGCTTCATGGCGCATGACCGCTCATGAGTGGGCACCATTATGCCATGACATGACTAGGGAGGCCAACAACCCCTTAGGATCATGCACAAAGTGACCCACCACAACCACGACCCCGTGTCATGCTTATGAAAAGTTCTCTTGGGCCAGCCCTTAGAAGGGCTCGAGGCCACAAAAGGGATAGGGGAAGGGAGGAGATGGGCCCTCATGGCTATAATCGGTGGTGCAAAGCCACATGACCATCTCTCCCTATGTTTGAGTCATCCACTTCGAAGTCTCCCGGGTTGATCCCCTCTGGGGAGGCATCTTGCCCTTTGACTGCTACAGAGGCGATTGGGGACCAACGAGATTGATGGCCGATGATTTATGAGACATCTCTCGATGAGGCATAGCTAAACTCCATGTCAATTGGGGAGGATATCAGGTCCCACTCGAATTACCCATTGACCCCAATGAGGCACACCGCTCCAACCGTGTGATTATGGGGGACATGCCTCTCCCCACGTGGGGTGAAACTAAACCCACCTGCAACAAGGCAACACAACCACTTGGGGTCTATAGGGATGCTAGGGAAGAGTGGAGTCAGGTCCCATGACCCCATAAGAAGGTAGGGCCAGGACTCAATCGACTCCTCCCTATGCCTCGGGTCCTAGACCTAAGGCTAGCTTTGGAGACTCATAAACCGATAGAGGTTCATGACCTGTCTGGGAGAGATCGACAAAGTAGAGGGCTAGGGTGATGCATGATGCAAAGCCAAAGCATGATCATGGCTTGGTCATGTGGAAGAAACAAAAGGTCCAAGACCTACGAGCCAATGCACATGGCAAAGGCCATGCAACCGCGCACGCAGAGGTCAAGTAAGCATTTCCTCGCACCATCAGCACGAGAAAAACCCACCAACAACCTTAGGCTAAACCCACTACACGGAGGCTTGTCATCGCCGCAAGGAAGGCGTCAGCATTGAAAAGGGGAATTCTCACCTCAAGTATCCACAAGTACAAGAGCGATCATGTCGCTCGAAAAAACAAAAAGTACAAAGGATATAGTGCCACCTCATCGCTGGCACCACTAAAGGCCAAAACATGGATGATACGAAAGTAGGGAGGTTGAGGTCCGGGTTTGCCCCACCATCCCTCTTGCAAGCACCATGCTCCTATGGCCAGAGCATGGGAGAAGAAGGACGATAGCCCTGATGTATCTAGGGGGCCCTCCATGTGCACTAGGAGACTTCTGAGAAGCATTCGACGAAAGCGTGGAACCCGCCAAGCCAACAGGTGGCATCCCAACCTCGCGATGGTAGAAGGAGACTGACTGGTAACCAAAGGGCACCTATGTCACGACTGCACCCTACTCAGCGCGGGCAGCATGATAAGGTTGTGCTACTTCATCCTTGTCCCATTCTACGAACGGCATAAGGAAAACGCCAAGTGACCTCCCTCAAAGGTCACAACACAATACTGGCCAATGCTCAGCACTTGGGAGGAAGCCGGAGATGTCCCCAGCCATCGACCGTGTCAGAAATCTGAACCACCATGGTTCAGAACAAGAAGCGGTTGTAGGGTGGAGGCCCGAGGTCATGTATGACCGAACTCAGTGCCTATGACACCTTGTTTTCCCCTGCTCACAAGTTCTCTTCTAGCACCTACCGTTAGAAGGGATGACACCGGCTTCGGTCACCATAGACAACCCTTAGAGGGACATATGGTGGGAACCACCTAGTTCTCCTCAAACCTTTCCCTCCCATTTCCTCGCTCTCACAGTGGGAAGGCATGGAACGATTTGTAGCCATAGCCATAAGTGGCTCGAACAGAAGGGAAGCCCATATTTGTAGGCCCAAGGGCAAACCAAATAGCCTAAAACTTCCATGCCACATGGCAAACCACATGAGGTCATGACCAATGTCAGATGCCCACATTGGGTTGAGGAAGTTGAGACCCTCCCAAAGGCCAAGCCGGTACAACATCGACAAGACCACTCAGCCCCGCCTAGGTCATGAACCCCGACATGCAGCATACTAACAAGGCAGAACTCAATGGTCATGTACCACATCATCAGGGTGTCCTAATGGGGCAAAACATAATGGCCACCTACCGCATTGAACACACCAATCCTGCAATAGGTCGAGCAATGAAGCTTGAATAAGCCATGACTACAAACCCACGAACAATGCACACACATCTCAGTGCTTTCACAATCACTTCATGATCGTAGAAATGCTCAGGGGCTACTATTGGGGTCATAACCCTAGGGTGTCTCAAGGTATTGAACAATTGAGGCCTAGTTGAGCCAAGCAAACTAGGCTAGACGCTAGGGCGAGGGTCAGCCATGACCCCTTCCTCCTGCCTTAGCCACACGACGCTCGAAGGGCGCATGACCTCTCCCCCATCACGATCCCTAGAAGGAATAGGGAGAGGTTGAGCCTAGCCAAGCATGCCTGCTCTAATAAGAACAAGCACGCCGAGTAGTTACTTCGGTCTGGTCATACACCATCCCTATGCCATGCTACACAGATAAGACAACACCGCCCGACAGTGATGACCAGTACAGAGCCCACCGTCCAAATTTGGACTGACAAGACATGGGTACGATCCCACCCACTACCAAATGGGATCCACGATGAGAGCCTTGACTTAGAGGACACCTAGACTAGCGGGAACTATGACCCCGATGATTGGGATCGTGGCTCCTAGCTCCTCAAGCCAACAAGGTAAATGATGACCTAAGGGCGGCTACCTACTCTCATACGATGCCCTAGGAAACTAGGAGACAGTGATGAAGGCCATGACGGAGACCATGTCGCACAGGACGGCTAGTGAACCACCATCGTGCCTACAGTGCTATCACATTCGGCACTGCATAACCATGCCACACCTTACCAAGATGTGGCCACAAGACCATGACGACAACCATGCTCGGACGTGTACCTCAAGATGGTGTAGCTTGCAAATCAAGTTAGCTAGGCCCTCCCTCAGGCTCACGACCCTTCAGTCAGGAGAACCAACTACTTTGTATATGCCCTAGCCCAGAACTCTATATAAGGGTGGCTAGGGCACCCATCTCAAGACATGATTCATATCCTCTACCATTTCATTCATTCTACATAGTAGAGGGCTCCTAGAGCTTCTCTCTGGGTAGTCCATCTCCTAGCTCTAGCTCTCCATCCTCTTCCACCATTCTTGCACCCCGCATTGTAAGAATTTTAGAGCATTAAAGCAAGGAACACGCACTCGATCATCTTTGAGACTAGATGTAGGGCTCTGGCCTAAACTAGTATAAATCGTTGTGTCTTTTGGATGCTGCCATCGTCTTCCTAGAGCAGTGCAGTAATCATATAAATTTACTAGTCTGGTTTATGAAACACCGACAATATTTGTTTTATAGGGGCTAAGTTCAGTTAACGAGCTTATTTTTTTACGCTCGAGGATTGGATCAGTTAGAAAGGACAAGAGGATCATTGTCTGGGTGGTCGCACCACTTGGCAGTCGGACTTCATTACCGACCAATTAGTCAGATTGCTCGTCGCTTGGGCTTCATCATCAGCTATGTTGGGGGCTTGCCAGCTAATCTAGGGACTCTTCGGTGTTCGAATTCTTCGTGTAAGCATCGCTAGCTAAGCTGGGGACTCCTCGACATTTGGATTCTGTGTGCAAGAGTTGCCAACCTAGCTAGGTGTTGATGTTTGTTAGCGAAAGCAGAAGGAATCCGCAAGCGCATAGATACACTGTTGTAGCACTTCACCCAGAAGTATTTAGGGTATCATATTTTCCTAAAGGAACGGATGTGTAAGTCTCTTAGCTAGTTCTTGATGAGGACAACACTCCTTCGTATGTACTCGCTAATACTCCAACCGTCATGCAAGGTCCAATGATCCGGGCTCGAATGCATCAACTCAATTTAGATGTGAGCTCGTTCTTAAGCGATTCTTTTTATACTTTTGAGAATAGACTACTACCTAATGATGTTATCTTGCTTAGGAACATTGGAGAGGGTCATGAAGGACTTAGAGGATGTGGTGGAGGCAAAGATGACCAGCAAGGACGTCCAACAGGAACCGGAGGCCCGGTCCAACATGATTGACTTTCGAGTCTGCCTCGGCCTCCAGGACCAGTCTGCCTTAAACTAGTCACCTAGGACGCATCCGGACTCCATTTTTGACGATCCACATATGGATGGAAAGCTAATTTGATAAGGAAGTCAATCCAAATGGTCTCACATCAAAAGCTCTTCGGAATCAATAGGAATTGTCAAAACAAGTCAGCGTCCAGAATCTGCCAGGGTGCTGCGACACCGTCTTTTGGTCCGTTGGACCGTGTATCGTGTTTGGGCCCATTAGGGGGCACATCCAGGGTAGGCAACGACCCTAAGACCTTTATAATCATATGCCACCACCGTGATTAGGTTTTGGGTTTTTCTTAGATTATTCTGTCAAGAATAGTTTCACCGTTCATCGGTTTGTGAGACCCCAACTTCGTGAGATTAATCATTCATCTGCAATTTGGTTGCGTTCTTTCTTGTTCTTGCTTGTGTTCTTTGTTGCGCATGTAGGTATTAGCCTTCTTGGTGAGGTCAACCTAGTCCGTGACTTGGTTGATAACCAGAGGAGCTATGGTGCTAAGATTATAGGGTTTGATCTTTCGATCTGAAGCCAGATCGGTGTGTCATTCTCCGCCACAATGATAGTTACCACCACCTGACGGAAGATCGGGATCCCCGTTCCCATTAGTTCTCCTAAGAAAAACAAGAAGATGGGCAACTTGGGTAGTGAGGTTTTTTTAAGGACAGATACCTTAAGCGAAGAAAGCCTTGACACTATAGACTTGCTTCGGGCACTGGCTTACACCTGGTCTGTGAAGTGATATAGGCCTATAGCTCTACGTTGACCCCAGACGTGGGGGAATATGAAGGATAGATAGGGCTGTCACCACCTGCGCCTACCCCTCAACCATGGGTTATGAAGCAAACAAAGGTAGCCTCTAGCCTAGCAAGGGTTATCCATCTTTATCAGGGTCCTTCTACCAGCATGCACCGCCTCTGCATGGCTCCCAGACACCACCTCATAAAGAAGTGGACTAGCAGCGCTAGGTGGGGGGTAGGCACACCTTGGGTTCGACCGCCCCTTGACTAGCTCCAATCACCATCGCCTTCGCACGGTGGGCTCTGGACTGGACCTGGAGCGCGTACCCATGGTGCTTTCGGTCCAGTTGTGTCAGGTACATGTCCTTTGCTCTTTCTTTCTCCTTCTTTTGCTTGGGCTGAATTAGGTGGATGTTGTACTTTGGGCCCATTTTGATGTATTTTCATGTTGGTCACCTGCAAACAAATATTTCACCAAAACTTGTGGAAATGATTAGTTGAAAGTCCTATTTCTAGTTTTGTTTATTGCTTTTGATGAATTTTATATAAGTGTTGGCATTATAAAATATAAGTGTAGGACTAAGATGGTTTATTCTCCTTGATATGAAACCTGCATACAAGTTATTCCAAGCTTAACCTAGACCTATGAACATTCTAAGTGTCTACCAAATTATCTTGAGTAATTGGATAATAGAACAACATGGATTCAAATCCTCTTACTCTACTCTTGCTTAGAAACTTGGGTTTTGTTTTGATTTTGAAACATAAAGATTAGCCTTGCTCCTCAAAATGATTCACTTGATCACTCAATGTGTATGATGCTTACCAAGGCATTTGATTGTTTTACCTTCTTTTCATCCTACTTCTAAAGGCCTTGAGTGGAGTTTTGGGTAGGTATGAGTTAAATGCATACTTGTATCACATATATTGCTAAGTAAAAAACTAGATCAAAGGAGATGCAAGTCATACACTTTGATCAAGAAGTGCAAGTGTGTGGAATATTTTCCTAATACTAATATATGTTATTTTTTTGGTACTCCTTTTGATCGTGACTCTCTCTCTTTTTGATAACTACCTTGGAAGTATGGGTTATCTTTATTTTTTTACTTTGGAACCTTCATGTGTTCCATTCTTTTTCTTCTTTCTTTCTTTTCTTTGGCTATTTTGAGAGCTTCATGTGTCTCTCCTCTTTTTTAGCATAGCCCTATACTTCTTTTTGGCATATGAAAACTTTGGAGAGAAAGACTCATGATAAACGACTGGAGTATTTATTTTTGTGGATGGAAAAACATGTTTTTGCGTAACTCTTAGTGTAAGAGTAGCATATTGTTTGTGGGTGTATGTGAATCTTGATCATTGGTGCATCACGAGAATCTCAACAAGGGTCGCAAACAGTTTGATAAAACTCAATGTATATCATGCCATATGGCCATGGTAGGAATTCATAATCATTTGAGGAGCATGCTAATTGAGATTTTAATTTTGTAAAATAAATCCTAACCATTTTGCAAGAAAGAGCAAGTCTCATTTCATCCTACTATATCTCATATTCCAATGACTTAGATGAAAATAGGGTCCCTAGGATAAGTTGCTCACAAGCATAGGAATTTTAGTGAGGAACAAAGAGTATGCAAATTTTTATCAAAAGGTAGAAAGGAGTTGGGGCATCTCTAAATAGTTATATTTCAATTTGTTCTAGATTTCCTTTTAATTATAGCGAGTGAGTGTGCACAATTTAATTTTTGACATATTTATTGTTTGCACACCTGAGAAGAGATGTTTGTGGGTCGTCTCCCCCACGCTTGTTTTTGTACCTGCTTTTCATTTTATTTGGAGACAATAGAATATGCAAAAACAAGTGGAGACAAATAACAGCAAGATATCCTTTATTGAATCATAATAATGAATAAAAAGGCGTGTTACATGGATTGGAAAACAAGATTGAACAAGTAATGTAGAAATAAAAATTGCACGCCTAATTATTTGAGGAGCGGATCTAAATATCTAGTCTAAAGCTCCCTCCACTCTAGCAGCTCTCAACACCTTTAAAAGCCTTTGGCCAAAACCAAAGCGAAAGACATTGCTTTTGTGCTCTACGTCCCTGATCTTGATCTCACTATTAGCTACTTGGCTTTTAAGCATTCTCACATCCTTGCATAGGTTTGTAATTTTATAATTAAGTGAGGCGATGGTGGGACCTTGAGGCGGCAGCGGCTCTTCATCCTCCTCAAAGATAGCACATGGCTTTAGGAATGGGGGTTTATTAACCCTCTTAATCCTAAGTGGTCCAGACGATGAGCTAGCCATCTCTTTCGAGACCGACTTCTGGGCGAGAGTTGCCAGCCCTTTTCCTTTGGCTGGCTTGCACATGAGCCCTTTCGCGTACCCACCGTCGGGTTTTCTAACGTCTACTATAGTGTAGCTGCTGCAAAAAATGGTGTTGCCTGAAGGCGTTACATGGATGCTCTTCGACGGCATAACGCTTGCTAGGGCTTTTCTTTTGAGGCCAACAGCCCTTGAGGATGACTTTGATGGGGGTGCTCACCTAGATTAGGTGCCATCTTAGGGCGCCTTAGTCCTTGCAGCGGACTTCACACTCGTGCCGCCACTTGCCCCTCTAATGGGTGGAGGCAAGATGGCATGGGGTGCCATAGTGATGGCTTTCGCCTCCTCTTTCACAAAGGTGCTCTCTAGAACTAGATTGATGGAGTGTGGCACTCCTTCTAGGTTATAGGTGGAGCTAGAGCCAGTGTAAAGTGCTAGTGCATTGTTGGACATGGCTTGAGTGCTTTGGAAGATTGCTTTGGAGAGGGAGTGAAGAAGGCTTATGCTTTGGTGTGAAGAGAGAGAAGAGGCTTTAGGGGGCATTTCATAGGCTTGGCCTCTACTACGAAGGAGGGATATTTTTGCGCAATACCCAAGGGATAGCAATCCTATTGAGTCATAGAAGCTTATCCCATAGACAAGGCTCGAGAGGAGTCAGGGGGTGGTCGCACCCAGGGTGCACCTGAACCCTAAGGAGCCCTGCCCTGACCGAAGTTTCTTCTACAAGCTAAGCGATGCACGAGATATTTGTATTTCTCAATTTTCTATTTTTGTCTTTCAAATTTTAAAGATGGTTTGGCAATTTTGTATAATATTCACTTAAATCAAAGCATATGTATGATGTTATTTTCTCATGGTTCATGACTATGAGTGAAAAATACATGTGAGAAAGAATTAACACTTAATGAACGCAAGAATGTGTTTAGAGAAATATTTGACTTTTTTCATAAATTTGTAGTGAATTTATCAAAAGATATTAGTTCAATTTTATCAATTTCTTGATTAGCATCATGGGAAGGCTCTAGGAATATTTTAATGTTTGACCATTAGCTTTAAAAATGTTACCATCACCGTCTTGGATGGTGATCGCGCCATGTGATGATGTGATGATGACGATGTACGGTCGTTGCCATTTGCTGCATAATTTCCCTTCACCGAAGAGCCTGACTCGGGAGTTGAATAGCAACACCTTGTCTCTCTCTCCTTGAATTCCTCCTATTGGATTCGATGGTCGTGCCATATCTTGGTTGTTTCTTTGTAGAGCTTGGCACTATGGTAGGCCTTCTCTCACCATTCTTCTAGCTCGGCAATTTGCTTTTGTCAGTTCCTGCCGGCTAGCTTCACATCCATGTTCCAGTTCTTTATGGCCCAGTGAGCTCGGTGTTTAAGCTCGACTGGTAAGTGGCAACTTTTTCTATAGACAAGCTGGAATGGCGACATGCCAATGGGGTTTTATAAGCTGTCTTGTATGCCCAGAGTGCATCAAGAAGCTTGTTCTTCCATCCCTTCCCCATTTCATGGACCATCTTCTGAAGGATATTTTTAATTTATTTGTTTGAAGTTTCTGCCTGGCCACTGTTTTGTGGATGATATGGGGTGGCCACATTGTGCTTAGCCCCAAGCTCTCTTAGGAAGGCCTTGAATGTCTTGTCGATGAAGTGGGACCCCCCATCGCTTATGACCATCCTTGTTGTTCCAAAGAGAGGGAAGATCACTTCATGGAACATCTTCATTGAATGCTTGGCATTGACAGCTCTGCATGGCAATGCTTCCACCCACTTTGACACGTAGTCAATGGCGATCAGGATGTACTCATAGTCTTGGGATGACTTTTGGAATGGCCCCATGAAGTTAATGCCCCACACATCCAATATTTCTATTTGAAGGTTGTAGTGGAGGGGCATTGCATTGCGAGATGTGAAGCCACTTTGCAGCTAGCATTTCTGACACCTTCGAATGAATTCTTTGGTGTCTTAGTACATCATCGGCCAGAAGAACCCACAACTGTTAGATTTTGGTTTGTGTGCAGAATGCTCCATAATGGCCTCCATACGGAGCTGCATGGCACCTTTTGATGATTTGCACACCCTCAGCTGTGGGTACACACCTCCTTAATAGGCCATTGGAACATATCCTATAGAGGTATGGGTCATCCCAAAGGTGATGTCTACTTTTGGCTTACATTTTTTTTCTGGTTTTCACATGGTGGTACGTATCCTCAAATCATCAAGTTCACGATGTTCGCGTACCATAGGTTTGAATCTATCACCTTTAGAAGCATGTCATCGCGTAGGAAGTCATTTATTGGTAGTTCCTATATGTTAGTGACATGCATATGCGATAGATGATTGGCGACAGTGTTCTCTACTCCCTTTTTATCTTTTATTTCTAGGTCAAATTCATGGAGTAAGAGAATCCATCTTATTAGGCGTGGTTTTGCATCTTTCTTAGTGAGAAAGTATTTGAGTGCAGCATGACCAGTGTAAACAATTACTTTTGCTCCCACTAAGTAAGATATGAATTTATCAATAGCAAAAACAACTACAAGAAGCTCTTTTTTAGTGGTGGCATAGTTAAGCTCAGCCCCTATCACCGTTTTGCTAGCATAAGCGATTGTGTGATGTTTCTTATCTTTGGTTTGGCCAAGGACCGCACCAACTGCATAGTCACTAGCATCACACATTATTTCAAAGGGCAGCGACCAATCAGGTGGGTGGATGATTGGTGTTGAGATGAGTGCCTTCTTAAGTGTATGGAAAGCGTCTAAGCACTCATCAGTGAACTCAAAGGGTACATCCTTAGCTAACAGGTTTGTTAAGGGTCTAGAGATTTGCGAGAAATTTTTAATGAAGCGTCTATAAAAACCTACATGTCCTAAAAAGCTGCGGATTCCTTTTATGTTTACAGGGGGTGGTAGTTGCTCAATGACCTCAATTTTAGCTTTATCTACCTCAATTCCCCTCTTGAACACTAGGTGTCCAAGGACGATGCCCTCTCTGACCATGAAATGGCATTTTCCCAATTGAGTACTATCTTTTTCTTGGCATTGTTGCAAGACTTTGTATAAATTCTCTAGGCAGTGGTCGAAGGATTTTCCATAAACTAAAAAATCATCCATGAACACCTCCATGATTTCTTTTATCATATATATGAAAATAGACATCATGCACCGTTGGAAAGAAGTGGGTGCATTGCACAGTCCAAATGACATTCATCTATATATGCATGTTCCATATGGACATGTGAAGGTCATCTTGCTTTGATCATCGTGGTGGATATAAATTTGATGATACCCCGAATATCCATCGAGAAAATAGAAGAAAGAATGCTTCACCAACTGCTCTAGCATCTCATCAATGAAGGGCAGTGGGAAGTGATCTTTCTTTGTAGCCACGTTGAGTTTTTGGTAGTCTATACACATTCTCCACCCCATGATGGTTTGCTATAGGATCAATTCGTTCTTATTGTTTTCAATGACCATCATGCCCCTTTTCTTGGGAACCACATTGATGGGACTAACCTAGTCGCTATGTGGTATGGGATAGATAATCCTAGTGTGAAGAAGGTTTAGGACTTCCTTCTTCATGACTTCCTGCATTGTATTATTGAGCCTACATTGGGGTTCTCATGATGGTGTGCTCGAAGGATCAATTGGAATGCGATGGGTGCAAAGCGTTGGACTTGTCCCCTTAAGGTCTTGAAGTGAATACCAAAAAACTAGCCTATGTTTTTTCTAAGATAGCGATGAGTTTGGATGTATCCTCATTAGTAAGCTTATTGCTTATGATTATAGGAGTTTCTTTATTGCTGTTCAAGAAAGCATAACATAAGCCAGTGGGTAAGGGTTTAAGTTCAACTAGAGGTCATGTTGGTGCAACCTCTTGATAAAGATCAATGGTTTCTCCTAGGTCGTCCTCTTCTTCTATGAAGGGTTTGGCATGTTTTTCTAAGGATGACTCAGGGGATTCAAAGGGTGAAACCGACATGACTTCCTTGGGCAAGTTAGGGTGGGGAAGAGTGTCTGCCATAGAGTTTTTGGCTCAGGTGATAGCAATGGAGAAAGTGTCTCTGCCAAGCTTTACACCCAGATCCTCAAATGAAGGCGGCTCTATGAAGAGTTTTTCTAGGGGATGCCCTATCATAATATCGAAGTCTTGAATATCAAAGACATGGAAATCGAGAGCTATCATGGCATTATTGTAATGAATTGTAGTGTTGTGCAGAATTCCATGTCCCTTTAGGATAGATCATGGAGCATTTTTAAGGGATTTGTTTGTCAGGGCATGGGGTTCATTGCCAAAATAGGCAGATGCAAAAGATGCAGACATTATCTTTGACCTTGCATCGGATGGTCGAAGGAGGGACATGAATCTGAATTTATTTAGAAGAATGCTCTACCTCTTCTACCCACTCACTGCTCATGATAGCATTCAACTCCTTGATGGATTCCCTAAGGAATTCTTCATCTAATGAGTCCAAAGGAGTGACAGGAACTGGTGGTTTCTTTTGGCACAAATAATTTGAGGTGTTTCCAAAATCTTTGAAAAGATCATCCTCAAAAGGTGGAAGGTCCAAAGGTTGGAAACCTTCCTCTGGATCTTCTAGTTTGGGTGAGGATTCCTAGATGTAGGGTGTGGGCTCGGCCTTAGCTGAACAGGCTTCCTCATGTCTAAACATAGGTTCTACACGAAGGGGTTCTAAGGAAGGAGTGTTTTCTAGAATGCTGTCTAGGAGGGCTTCTCTTTCCTCTATGGTTTTGTGCGTGAATGATCCTTCGATAGTTATGTCTAGTTGTAGGGCAGAGTCCTTGCTAAGACTTAACCAAAAATGTTGTAAGAACACATGGTTCGGTATAGACAAGTTTGGGACAGAGCATGTTAAGATCAAAAATCGGTCCTAGGCTGCACCTATGGTTTCCTTCTCGTTTTGCTGGAAGTTGAGTATCTCTTGTCGTAGGGCAGCAATTCAGGATATAGGGAAGAATGTGACACAAAATTTGTTTCTCAATTCTTTCCAATCACCATTTACCATCCCCATGTTGTGGGCGTACCATTGTTTTGCCCTCTCATTAAGTGAGAAGGGAAAAACTTCCACCGAAGTGTTTTTTGTGACATGCCTGCAATGGTTAGGCATGCACAGAGCTGCTCGAACCCCCGCAAGTGTGTGTATGGGTTTTCATAATCTAATCCTGAGAAGGCTTTTTCCCAAACCATGGCTGTAAAGCCTGGATGGAGTTCATAACTAGAAGCTGTGATTGGTTTCAAAGATTGTGGTGGTTCTATGAACTCGCCCTTTGGAGCAGAAAGGTTTTGGATAGTTTTGTGCTCCATTGGTAAAAGAATAAAAAGAAAAGAAAGATAAAATAAAAGGATACATAGGCGAACTAGGTTTAGAGATAGTTACAACAACCGTTCCCCGGCAATGGTGCTAGAAATGCTTGTTGGTGTTTCTTAGCGAAAGCAGAAGGAATCCGCAAGCGCACAGATACACCATTGTAGCACTTCACTCGAAAGTATTCAGGGTATCATATTTTCCCAAAAGAACAGATGTGTAAGTCTCTTAGCTAGTTCTCCTAAAAAAAACAAGAAGAAGGGTAACTTGGGTAGTGAGGTTTTTCTAAGGATAGATACCTTAAGCGAAGATAGCCTTGACACTATAGACTTGCTTCAGGCACTGGCTTACACCTGGTCTGCCAAGCGATACCAGCATGTAGCTCTACGTCAAACCGGGATGTGAGAGAATATGAAGGATGGACAGGGCTATCACCACCTGCCACCTACCACTCAACCATGGGGAACGAAGCAAACAAAGGTAGCCTCTAGCCTAGACACCACGTCTACGCTATCTGCTACTACTCTAGTGTGCTAGCAAGGGTTATCTGTCTTTATCTAGGCCCTTCTACTAGAGTATTCTCCATAAGGACGAATGACAAACCTGCAACCCATGGTGCATCCACCCCTTGACTGGCTCCAATCATCACCGCCTTCGCACGGTGGGCTCTTGACTCAACCTAGATCATGTACCCTTGGTGCTTTTGGTGCAGTTGTGTTAGGTTCGTGTCCTTTGCTCTTTTCTCCCTGTTTTGTTTAGTTGTGTGGATGTTGTACTTTGGGCCCATTTTGATGTATTTCTATGTGTTGACACAAAAATGTGGCGATATGATCAACACACAGCAAACCTAATGATCTGAGTGGAACGAGACCAGAGATCTGCTTGGCTCCAACATAGAACTAGCCGATTCTGAAAACCCAATGACGTGCTAGTCAATTTGACCTACAATTGACAAGGAGAGAAAATCTTATCAGTAATTTAAAGTAGAACATGTCGGTGTTGCACCAGGTAGTTCCAAATGTATGGCTAGATAGCCGATTTAATAAGGCTATCGACTAAATAGTCGATATCCAGCATATCCATGAAATAAAGATATTTAAATCAAGGATTATCGGCTAATATTAAATAATAATGATATGAATCAATCATGGAACATCAGAAAGTATCATCGGTTAAATGGAACATGATCGATATAAAGCGTCGAGCCGATAAGTTTGATGAAAAGAGTATAACATACAAACAAATCAATTGTCTAATATAAATGAATCTACAAATAGTTTGAATCTAATCTATTATCATCAACAGTGAGGTTCGATCGGATCGATGCAGCTATGATAATGATAACAAACTAAAGCCAAAGAATCTATAAAACAATCTATATGTTGACAGATTCATGAAAACAAGCTATATGCGTGAGGGTATAGGCAAATCAGCTAAAATACTCAATGCAGTCATAGCAAACAAATAGAGTACATATCTTGATCATGAATAAGATCACTAATCGTTAATTTCTAATCTAAAGTCTTATAAGTGAGATTCGATCGGATCGATGCAGCTATGATAGTGTCATTAGATTAGATCTCATTAACTAGTGAGTTTATTCAAGATTAAAACATGTCTTTGGATGCATACAATGTTTTATTGGAATAGAGATAAAACAGCCGATCTAGCAGAATTAAGCCATTAATTATAAGATTTAAAGCGTGACCAGATCAAAGGACGATCAATTAAGATGATATGATGTCGATGTATCTCTATCTCAATCGGGTGATTTTATTATAATTAATAAAACATTAATTATAACAAGATCGATAACCGGTGAATTAACCAAAAAACAGCAAGAAAAATCTTACTAATCTTAGCAGATTCGATAACCGGTGATATTGTATTAAATAACAAGTTATTTAACACAAGATCGATAACTTTGATCTACATTATGATTCGTAAGAGATCAATCAGCTGATGCAGCCTTACAAACTATGATATAGATCGATAACTAACTTATATTATGGCTCATAAAAGATCAATTAGCTGATGCAGCTTTACAAGCACAATATAAGTCATGATGGTACTCACAAGCAAGCTAGAGGTCGATCAGTCGATGCAGCCCTGTTTGCTGAAGAATTCACCGAGATCTATAGTACTCCTACTTCTAATGCAATGGTGAAAGCCGGAAGGATTGTATCGATTGAGTGTTCATCTTTTTGTACAATAACCAGGGTCTAATATTTATACCCAGAACCTAAATATAAATCCTACTCAAATACAACCCATTATAATTCTTGGAATAAAAGAAAAGTTCCTAAATTAATAATAACTTGGACCCTAATTTTTCTTATTTGTAGAGTCTGGCACATCTTCCTGGCGCTATTCAAGCATAGCCCATTGATGCCGTCTGCTGACATCATCTATAAAATAGCCAATTCTGACATTGCATCTAAATCAGCTGGTACTGATTCATATCCAATCGATTCTTTGATGACACAATCCTAGAAACTTCGAGTTCCCACGTTCTTCTTCCCAAATTTTGGTGTAAACACATGCCCCCTAATTTTGGGATAAAAATGATTTTATTCCAAAACTTCTATTTATCTGCTCACCGTGTTGCAACTGCTCATTCTAAAATATACATGTGACTCCAGATTTCTCAGGCTGAATTCTATATAATACCCCAACAATATCATTTCCATCTTGCTCGGCCTACTTACTTTCGCCATGGTCATGGCAAAATGGCTACTGGAACTTGTCTCCTAGATAATCTTTCAACTTATGAATTCTATAACCCCTCTTTTGTGGCCCATCAATTTGGCCTTGGTCAACTACCCCCTCGACTATTCTTTAGGAATACTCTAAAGCCAAGAGAACATATTAGTGAAATAATGGAAGCTTCCAGAGTCTTTCAATTGGGGTTAGATTTTCCTTCTCATTGTCTGCATGAATGGACAAGAGCCACCTGATACTACCAAGGTATCTCCTCAAGCCTTCAATCTTATGCAGTCCTCACTCTTCTCTGATCCTTTTCTTTTATCAGACACCACCTAGGAAAATGTCTCCACAAGAGCAAAGATGTGACAACTCACCAGAGGACCCTATTGACACTAATACTCAAACTATCGATTCTCTAGCTCGGCAAACAATCGATGGTAAGAAATTCATATGCTCATTTTATCCTTCTATAGCAATTATAAACTGAAAAGCTTCTTGATGCCTGCAGACACTAGCATCGAGATTCCAGAGCTGATTCAATCGGACATTGAAAAGGATGTTGAAACATCATCGACTGTTCATTCTCCTTAGCCAGGATCTCTTTTAGAAAAGGTACAGTCTCCCTCTCACCATCCATCTCATGGTCAACTCATTTGCTATTTCTAATAAGACTCCTTTTGTTCACATATAGGCACTTAACTCTCTAGCTTTTGAGCTATTCTTTCAACTTTGAGGAATATATAGATGAAAGCGAGATAAGCTCATCGGCCATTTCTTCTCAAGAAATCTTATCGGATGAGACAAAAAATCGGCTAAAAGACATGCTGCCAATGCTTGAAAGGAACATCGCCGATTTTGTCTTGGATGTAGATCCAATGAGAAGAATCTTCTTAGCCATTAAGGATGATCTACCCCCAAATCTTGCTAAAGCCTTGATACCTCTATCCAACATCAAAGATCAAGCTCCCAAGGTGTAAAAGGCTCAAAGAAACCTGACTGATCATGAAGCTTTGATGGCTAAGAAGAACTCTAACAAGTAGGAAGCCAAAGAATTAGAACAATTGATCGACAATCTTAAAAATTCTTCTTCCAAAATCAAACTAGAACTGACTCAGCTGAGAATTAGGGGTGCTGAGCTCGAACAGGAACTGGAAAGTGTGAAAGCCACCATTGACTATCATGAATCTAACTTGACTCAGATCCCCAAGGCCATCAAACTAAAGAAACAAGAGATGCTAACCAAGGTTAAGGAAGGCAAAGCTATCCATAGCAGTCTTGAGAGCATTCCCGGATTAGCCAAAGAAGACAAACAACAAATTGTAGAAGTTGATGCTATTTAGCTGAAAGCACTAAGAGCAATTCATGATGCTCTCAACTTGTAATTTATGTTCTAGCATCTGTAGTATATATTCTTTGTAAACCTGATGATAACTGTACTCTTCCTATTAGTCTACTGTACTTCTTGGTTTAGCTAGAATAGCCGATTTAAACTAGCCGATTCTCGATTCTGACTTTACTTTGACTTAACTGAATCTGAAAACGGCCCTTATTGAAAAAACCCTTCAAATTCCTTCTCAGTCATCAATGCCTCATTCCCCTAGTTATTAGCAAAGCATCCTTCCCCTTCCATTAATTGGGGTTGCTTTCACATGTTCCAAGATATCTACCATCTTGTCTTTGTGGCTATAAATACCTGCCAAGGGCCTCGCCCTCAAACACATCTGTATCTGAAACTCTTTTTCATTCTCTCATGTCTTTCTACCTTCAAGAACCCTATAGCGGTTTCTTCTTCTTGCCCTCTCAAGATCCAAACTAAAACCCTTGGCTGGCAGAGACAACCGCGGCAAGCACGCGGCGGAGGAGGTCCCGGTGGAGAACATGCCGGTGAGCCAGCGCCTTCGCCGCATGAGGTAAGATCAAACGCCTTCTATTCATGACAATGAATCGTCTTCTAACTTGTTTATAGGTTTGTCCTAAATGATAGACTCTAACCTCTTCCTCCCAGGACCAATGGGCCCTCCAATGCTGCACCTGCCACTGCCCCCATGCCGGACTCATCATTGGACTCCTCTGACTCATACACTGGCAATGACGCCTGGCGCTTCCTTCGGGAGTGGAGGGCTACCAAGGACTGTTATTCTGAGGCAACTCGGGAAAACGGTTAGCTTGAGATCCATCTCAAGGCCTCCCAGGCCGTCGTCCTCACCACAGAGGAGGAAACTAATGTCGCTCGGGCGAGGTTGGCCGAGTCCAATGCCATGATGGTAGGGAAGCCAAGTTCTAAGAAAACCCTCATTCTTATCTTCACTACCCCTTTCTTGATAATCTTCTTGCCTCTTTCATTGTTAGCCTTGACTGTACAGTTGGAAAACCTCCAACGGGTGGCGAACACAGCTACAATGACCATCAACGCCTGAGGCCCTCTACTCATCAATCACCTGCACAACATCCTAATGTGCGCCTAGGAGATTTCCCTCCATGGTGTTTGTTGTGGCATAGTGGTGGCTCTGCCCACGGCGCAAGTCTAGACCGGGCATGACCTCCGCACCATGGAGCCGGGCTTCCTAATGGCTGATGATCCCGACATGCACAAGGAGCTGATTGAGGATTCGACGACGCCGTGGTGGCCATTGTGGATATCACACCAGCCTAAGATGTTGTGAACATGGTGTTCGATTAGTCTGTACTAGGAGCAAACGATGAATGAATAAAGT
The DNA here is from genome assembly GCF_019320115.1 of Miscanthus floridulus. Lineage (NCBI taxonomy): Eukaryota > Viridiplantae > Streptophyta > Magnoliopsida > Poales > Poaceae > Miscanthus > Miscanthus floridulus. Next base: position 54,346,346 of record NC_089586.1, on the reverse strand, counting down.
TTTTGCCTTTTCCTTATGAACTCATCTCTAAAACTGCCGTAATATGAATCATGATTGTCCTTGTGTGTGTTTTTGCTCTATAGGCGATACATATCATATCGGCTTTTACCCCTTCGGTTTAATTTTTTTTGAACTAAAGGCGATACCCTCCAAGAACTAGCTATTAGAGTCGATGACTAAACCAATCGGCTATCAAGTATTAATCCAAATGCTAGGATAATACTTCTTTAGAAATTTTCCATTGATTGCTCTATCAAACTCCTCTTCCCCTTCTAGCATTTCCAAAATATAAGCATTGCCAGGCGCACAACGTTTAATCCGATAAGGACCTTCCCAATTAGGCGACCATTTGCCCAACCTACTATCTTTAGACCCAATCAGCAATCTTACTTTCCAAACTAACTCTCCTTCATAAAACTGTTTGTTCTTGTCCTTTTTATTATAATGCCTTGCAACCTTTAATTTATTGGCCTTAATATTTTCAAGAGTGCGCAGCTGATGACAACTTAAGTCCTCCAAATCATCCATCATAAGGTTTTTATAGACTTTGGCTGTCAAATCATTTTGCAATGTAACATGTCTTGATCTAGTCTGAATCTCCCAAGAAAGAACTGCATTATGCCCATATACTAACTCATAAGGTGATGATTTAATCGATCCATGGCAAGCCATCCTATATGCCCACAGTGCTTCATTAAGTGTCAGGTACCACTTCCTTGGTTGCTCTTCAATTTTCTTCTTAATCAACTTAATCAAAATTTGATTGGATGCCTCTGCCTGGCCATTAGCTTGAGCATAATAAGGAGAAGAATTTAGTAATTTATTTCCTATACTAGCAGCGAAATCTCTGAATTCTTTTGATGTGAACATTGTCCCTTGATCAGTAGTAATGGTTTGAGGAATCCCAAAATGATAAACAATATGCTCCCTGACAAAATCAACCATATTCTTTGAAGTTACTGTTTTCAAAGGAATCGTCTCAACCCACTTGGTAAAATAATCTGTTGCTACCAATATAAACTTATGCCCCCTACTTGAAGGTGGAAAAATCTAGCCAATTAAATCAATTCCCCAACCTCAAAATGGCCATGGCTTAATTATTGGGTTCATAGCTACTGAAGGCGATTTCTGAACATTACCAAAACACTGACAATCCTGACACCCCTTGTAAAATTCAAAACAATCTTCTAATATTGTTGGCCAGAAATATTCAAACCCGTGAATAACCCATTTCATTTTATAAGCCGATTGATGAGCTCCGCATATTCCTTCATGCACTTCTCCCATCAATACTCTTGCTTCTTCTTGACTTAAACATTTAAGCAAAACTCCATCGACTATTTTGTAATACAACTGATCATCTAACAAAACATACTTAGTCGATTTATATCTCAATTTTCTAGTAACCTTCTATGATGGATTCTTGAGGTAATTAGCTATTTCAACTCTAATCATTAGCCAAGGTCTCACTACTTAAGATTTCTTGGAAAACTCGATAGCCTGACAAATTCTGAGCTAACCAATTGGCCTCTTGATTCTGTGCTCTTGGATTATGCTGAAGAGAAGTAAGGGGAAACTCCTCAAGTAACTTTCAACATTCATCATGGTATCTCTTTAGAATATCATCTTTACATTCATACAGGCCGATCAACTAATTAATAACTAGCTATGAATCTCTAAATATTTCAATTGACTCAGCCTTAATTCCTAAAGAAGTTGAAGTCCCTTAAGAATAGCTTCATATTCTGCTTGATTATTGATGGTCATTGGTTTGGTTTGAAAGGCAAACTCAAAATTTGCCCCCTGAGGTGAAATAATAACCATACCAATACCACCACCTTGCTTACACGATGATCCATCAAAGAACAATGTCTAAGGCATAGGTTCCACATAGTAGATGCTTGGTTTATGGTGTTGAGTAATAAAATCGACCATCACTTGCCCTTTGACTGCTTTAGCCGATTCATACCTCAAGTCAAATTCTAATAATGCAAGAATCCACTTTTCCATTCTCCCATTTAATATTAGCATTAACAACAAGTGTTTGATCACATCGGCTTTAGACACAATTGCACACTCAGCTGATAATAAATAATGTCACAATTTAGTGTAGGAGAAATATAAGCATAAGCATAAATTTTTAATAGGAGAATATCTTGTTTCTGGATCCAAAAGTCTTCTACTTAAATAGAAAACAACCAGTTCCTTTCCTTTAAACTCTTGCATCAAGGCCGATCCAATCATTTGGCCATCGGCCAACACATAAAACTTAAAAGGCTTACCTTGCTAAGGAGGAACCAGCGCAGGTGAAGATCTCATATACTCTTTTATCTTCTCAAACACTTTTTGCTATACGTCACCCCATTTAAATTCTTGATCATTTTTCAACTTCAACAAAGGAGAAAATGGTAGAATCCTTTCTGACATATTTGAAATCAACCTTTTGATAAAATGAATCTTACCAAGCAGAGATTGTAATTCTGTTTTATTAGTTGGGGGTACTGCCTCATCAATTGCTTTCATACTTTTCTGACCAATCTCAATTCCTCTCTCATAGACTATAAAACCCAAAAATTATCCAACTGACACTCCAAAGGTATACTTATTAGGATTCATCTTTAAACCATGTTTTCTTGTGCACTCCAAAGTCTCCCACAGATCAGCCAGATGTTCTTTGTAACCTTTAGATTTCACCACCACATCATCAATATATATTTCAACAATCCTGTTGATCAATTTATGAAAAATATAATTCATTGCCCTCTGATAAGTTGCACCAGCATTCTTCAATCCAAAAGTCATCACAACCCACTCAAATAAGCCGATTACGTCGAGGCACCTAAAGGCTATTTTTGCTATGTCTTCTTCAACCATAAAAAATTGATTATAACCTATATTACCATCCATAAAACTAATTACCTTGTGCCCAGCTACTGCATCTACCAACATATCGGCTATTGGCATCAGATAACCATCCATCGGTGTAGCCTTGTTTAAATCTCTAAAATCAATATCGACTCTCAACTTCCCATTTTTCTTATACACATGAACTGCACTCGATATCCACTCTGCATATCGGCAAGGTCAGATAAATTTTGCTTCTAGTAGTCTTTCAGTCTACTTCTTAATATCATCAAGAACATTTGGATTAAATATCCTTAGACCTTGATTAAATGGCTGATATCTAGGATTGATTGGCAACCGATGTTCAACAACTGATCGATCTAAACCAGGCATTTCATAATATTCCCAAGCAAAACAATCTTTAAATTCCTTTAACAAATCTATCAATTCTTGTTTATACGCAAAATCCAATTTAGCACTTACATATGTCGGCCTAGGCTTATCTCTAGGACCAATATCTATTTCTTCTAACTCATCGGTCGATGTAAAGTCATGTCCAAGTTTACCATCTGTACCATCTACTGGATTATCCATTAAAACAAACTTTCAGAGCCGACTGCTCGGATTGGCTATTGGCTTTCATCATTGATTCTAATGAAGCCTCCTTCCCATTGCTTGCTAGAAAAACACTCAAAATCTTGTAGTTCCCAATACATTGGATCAGCTATTGCTATACTCACAAAATTATTAGCATGAACTAGCTCAACATTGTCTCCATGCTACTGAATCAAGCATTGATGCATAGTCGATGGTGCACAACAATTGGCATGAATCCAATCATGACCAAGGAGTAAACTGTATGAACCCTTTCCATCAATGACAAAGAATGTAGTGAGCAAAGTCTTGCTTCCAATTGCCAATTCAACATGTATTGCCCCTGGTCTTGGACGCATTACCCTAAAATCCTTAAGCATCATGTCAGTATCAATCAGATCTTCTGGTCCTTTACCAAGCTTGTGAAAAGTAGTATAAGGCATCAAATTAATAGAGGCACCTCCATCAACCAACATTTTACTCATCAGCTTCCCATCGACAAAACCTTTCACATATAAAGCCTTCAAATGCCGATGCTTAACTGGTTTATCAAATATAGCTTGTTGTATCAATGTCAACCAGGCTGCCATCTCTTCATACTCTGATTCATCAAAATCCGAATAGACTTCTTGATCTGCTAGAGCTTTAAATTCAGATGGTAAAAGAAAAGACATTTGAATATTAGCCGATGGTTGACCCTTATTGGCTGTTTGTTTAGCATGCCATACTTGCGGTTTACCAGATTTCTGAGCATGTTCTAATTCTCTGCTCCTTAGGCATTGTACTCTTCTCTTCTGACTTCTTGTTAAACCTCCTAGATACCACTATCCTTCCTACCAAACATACTCTTCATCATCTTCTTCTTCATAATCGGCCCAGTTCTGATGAACAACTCATTTTCCAAGCCGATCATAAATGCTTCTATTTTTTAAGCGCCGATCCACATCATTATGTTGATACTCAATTCCATCATGGATAGATCGGTGATTGACTTGAGATTACCTAAACACCCAATATTGTTCACTACATTCTAGGCAATTATTTCTAGTAGACAATCTCAAACCTTCATTCCAACAATGTCTAAAGAAAAGGCAATTCTAATGTGACTCAGCTTGTTCTCTTTCATATCTCTCTTCTTCTTGTTGATGTTGATATTCCTTCTCTTCTAACTATGCTAATAATCTTTCTCCTTCTGCCGTTGCCATTTATTCAATAGAATTCAAGATGTAACACGTGGTCTCATCGCACCATCTCTCGATGTTTCTCCTTGCTCATATCGGCTCTTTTGTTAGTCACGACGCCTTTTAATTTGCTCATATCGACTGATGTCAAAACTTTAGTTTTCCCTTTGAACAACTTAGCATCAACCATGTTCTGATCATTTGGGAAAGGATTATCATCAACTTTCATTTTCCAAGCTATATCAAATTTAAGCTTCCCCTATTGAATAGCCCTCTGAATATGCTATCAAAAAAATCCTCCAATCATTAGTAGTATGACAAGTAGTGTTATGGTACTTGCAGAACTTCTTATTCTTCAACTAATCGGGAGGTAATATAACATGGTTGGCAGGCAGTTTAATCTATCCCTTCTCAAGCAAGAAATCAAAAAGTTTGTCTGCTTTTGTAACATCAAAATCATAACTTTCTTCAACTTCTTTTCCCCAAGGATTTGGAACCATTACTATCTTTTTACCCCAATTCCATTCAGCTGCGACAATTTTCTCTTCTTCATCATCATCATCGACTAAATATGGATTATAAGCTTCAGCAATTGCAGCATTCTTCTAGAATCGGGTATCTCTGCGCATATTCTGGAGTTGGTTATTAAGTGCTGCCACCCGTTGAGCCAATTGACCTAAATTGTCAAATTCTTGCCTAAGCAGCTTTTCTCTCCATGTTGGCAACATTCCTTGAATGGTCAACACAACTAGCTGATCATCAGTCAAATTCAATGAAAAGCATAAGTTTCTTGTTTCTCAGAACCTCTGAAGGAACTAATCACCCGATTCATTATCTCTTTATTTTATAGTTGTCAAATATGTGATCTTTCTTTCCCCTATCCCAGTGTAGAAATATGTATGAAATTTCTTTTCAAGATCACTCTAATTGGCAATAGAATTAACCGCTAGTGATGAAAACCAAGTGAAAGTTGGTCCTGATAGGGACAAAAAGAAGAAACGAACTCGATGCGCTTCTTCAACAGAGGCTTCATCCAACTGAGTAAGATATCGACTGACATGTTCTATTGTACTTTGCTATCTTGACCAGTGAACTTAGCAAATTCTGGAAGCCTATAGTTCGTAGGAAGGGCCACCAAATCATACCACTCTAGATATGGACGTTTGTACGAAAAGGTCTGCCCTTTTGGTTTTAAACCAAACTAATTTTTCATCATTTTGGTTACTCTGAGCAACAATTCATCAGCATTTGATTTTGGATTTCTTAGCAATTACTGACCCATCTATAGATTGAAATTCTGAGTGCCTTGATATCCTAGATTTGGAATCATATTGAGGGTATTATAATCTAAATCATAATGATATCCTTGTGGAGTATCTATGTGTTAGGCCCCTTGCTAATTTACTGTTTGAAATCTCTGATTAAAAATATTAGGATCTGTATCTCTATGAATCCTTTGAACTGATGGTGCTATTTTTTGAGTCGACAATGGTATTTGGCCTGATGTACCAAAATTAACCATCTGATTCTGAACTTGCCTTGTCGGCTATTGCACATGCTGCACTATGATCTAGGATTATATTGCATTTGATTAGTAGTAGCACCCTGAATTTGCTCAGATGAATTCTGAATTGCCTGGGCATCATCACTCTTAGCTAGTGCTACTTCTTGATGGCAAGTACTGTCTTGATTAGTCCCTTGAGTCGACGGATGCACAATATTATAATAAGCTAGTCCAACCTAATCAAGTGGAAATCCATGAAACACCTGCTTCATGGTATTGTTGAATGTATTCAAGAAAGCTGTATTATGACTCAGCATTGCATCATGAATAGATTTGTTGACAGCTTCTACAAAGAAATGCCTATCATCAGCTTTGTCTGTATCTGACTGTCCTTGCATCAAAACTCTCGATAGTGGATATTTCTGAACAACTTTATTGTCACGTGTTTTGGTATATGACAACAAGCACTTATTCTAAAACTCCCTTATAGCCTTACCAATGACATCTTTATCCTCTTCAGGTAAGTCTTCATAAGGTACCATAAGAATGTCCTTATTGTTGTGAACCGCCATGACGATTGTGGTCCCGCTAGGCGTGCCAAAAAGTGTGTTGACACAAAAATGTGGCGATGTGATCAACACACAGCAAGCCAGATGATCTGAGTGGAACAAGACCAGAGATCTGCTTAGCTTCAATACAAAACCAGCCGATTCTGAAAGCCTAATGATGTGCCAGTCAATTTGACCTGCAATTAACAAGGAGAGGAAATCTTATCAGTAATTTAAAGTGGAACATGTTGGTGTTGCACCAGACAGTTCCAAATGTACGACTAGATAGCCGATTCAATAAGGCTATCGATTAAATAGTCGATATCCTGCGTATCCATGAATTGAAGATCTTTAAATCAAGGATTATCAGCTAATATTAAATGATAATGATATGAATCAAATAACCGATGCTCATGGAACATCAGAAAGCATCATCGGCTAAATGGAACATGATCGATATAAAAGCGCCGAGCTGATAGGTTTGATGAAAAGAGTAAAACATGCGAACAAATCAATTGTCTAATATAAATGAATCTACAAATAGTTTGAATCTAATCTATTATCATCAACAATGAGGTTCTATTGGATTGATGCAGCTACGATAATGATAACAAACTAAAGCCAAAGAATCTATAAAACCATCTATATGTTGATAGATTCATGAAAACATGCTATATGCATGAAGGTATAGGCAAATCAGCTAAAATAGCCGATGCGGTCATAACAAACAAATAGAGTACATATCTTGATCATGAACAACTAATCGACAATTTATAATCTAAAGTCTTACCAGTGAGGTTCGACGGGATCGATGCAGCTATGGTAGTGTCATTTGATTAGATCTCATTAACTAGTGAGTTTATTCAAGATTGAAACATGTCTTTAGATGCATACTATGTTTGATTGGAATAGAGATAAAATAGCCAATCTAGCAGAATTAAGCCATCAATTATAAGATTTAAAGCGTGACCAGATCAAAGGACGACCAATTAAGATGATATGATGCTGATCTATCTCTATCTCAATCGGGTGATTTTATTATAATTAATAAAACATTAATTATAACAAGATCGATAACCGGTAAATCAACCAAAAAGCAGCAAGAAAAATCTTACTAATCTTAGTAGATACGATAACTGGTGACATTGTATTAAACAACAAGTTATTTAACACAAGATCGATAACTTTGATCTATATTATGATTCGTAAGAGATCAATCAGCAAATGTAGCCTTACAAACTACGATATAGATCGATAACTAACTTATATTATGGCTCATAAAAGATCAATTAGCTAATGCAACTTTATAAGCACAATACAAGTCATGACGGTACTCACAAGCAAGCTAGAGGTCGATCAGTCGATGCAGCCCTGTTTGCTAAAGAACTCGTCGAGATCTACAGTACTCATACTCCTAATGCGATGGTGAAAGCCAGAAAGATCGTATTGATTGCATGTTCGTCTTTTTGTATAATAACCAGGGTCTAATATTTATACCCAGAACCCAAATATGAATCCTACTCAAATATGACCCATTATAATTCTTGGAATAAAAGAAAACTTCCTAACTTAATAATAACTTGGACCCTAATTTTCCTTATTTGTAGAGTCCAACACATCTTCCTGTCATCATTCAAGCATAGCCCATTAACGCTATCTACCGACATCATCTATAAAATAGCCGATTCTAACATCGCATCTAAATCAGCTGATACCGATTCACATCCAATCAATTCCTTGATGACACAATCCTAGAAGCTTTGAGTTCCCGCGTTCTTCTTCCCAAATTTTGGTGTAAACATTATGTGTGTAACCTGCAAACAAATATTTCACCAAAACTTGTGGAAATGATTAGTTGAAAGTCCTACTTCTAGTTTTATTGATTGTTTTTGATGAATTTTATATAAGTGTTGGTAGTATAAAATATGAATTAAGAACCGCCAACCCTGGGGAGCTCCTTGGCGGTTGGATTTTGCTACGTCTCACCGGTGTGCTATCAGGTTGCTCCATGCTGTTCCGATCAGGGTGCTGATCTTGGGCAGCACATCTAGGGTCTTGATAACTACATGACAGATGACGTTGGCAAGCTTTCATTAAAATTCTTTGTCCCTACTACAAGATTTATTTTTCATCTTCTAGCAGGCTTAGGGACTAAGTGTGTACACTTTACCTTGTGGTGACTGTACTATTTTACTACTTCTCATCTAAGCTAGGGACTGGCTGTGTGATCAGCAAGCATCTAGAGTTTTCTATTTTTTGATCCTGGCACTACGTGAATTATTCATCTACCGCCAGGCTCAGGGACTTAAGTGTGTGCACTGCACATTGTGATGCATGTACTGGCTTCATTCAGTGCTAAGCACTTGTTTTGACTAAGTCATGATTGGAACTCATCTACCTTCACTTTTCTCAGATGACTAAGTCATCGGGGATTTTCATCTGACATCGCTTCTAGCACCTAAGTGTCTACACTTCATCTAAGATGAAGAATGCTTAAATTTTAATCTTGAGCTCCTTACATCCTAATGGTCAGATTATTTAGCTCTCGCAATGCCTAGCAATGTGATCGCGTAGATGGATCTAGATGGTAGCACATGAGATACAAGGATTTATACTAGTTCAGGGCATGGTGGCGCGCTAAACCCTACTCTAGTGGTGCGGCTGCTCTTCTTGTATTCGTATGCTCAGTTACAGGGGTTGTTGCTTCTAGCTATGAGGTAGATTGGAATGAGGCAATGGTGTCATGGTGGACATGACGATTATGGAGTCCTTACTAATCTTTATATAGGCGGAGGGGTAGGGTTACAACGAGGTCGATTCACGCTATAGATTGGATTCCTAGTTTGTTACAACAGATCAATTCTATCCTACCATAGCTACGATGGCGACAGATATCTTTGATATGTCATGATCTCCAAGTTAGTGGTCATGTCTAGTCCTCATGGGCTTCCTCCTTGGTCGTCCTCTATTGATGGGCTAGATACATGGTTAGTGATGGTACCCTGGGCCCATATATCTAATAGTTGCCCCGCAGGATTTAATGACGGGCTTGTGGAGCTGTACAATCTTGGGTGCCATGAGTCCCTGTAGTCTTCGGGCACCATAGGTCCTGATGAGCATTTCTTGGGTGCTGAGACGTTTGAATACAACCAGAAGGGCCCCGAGTATCGGGACGACAATGAGCTTTGCACTAGCTAGCAGTATGCCTTCCTGAGTTTTGGGAACCATGTGGGTTGAAGTCTCCCACCTATTTGAATGCATCATTTGCGCGTCATTGAATCCTATAAAAGATGAGGATAGAGGTGCCTGGGGACTCAAACCATTCCATTCCCCATGCCTGAATCTACCTTTAATGCTAACCACCAGCTCCCCCACTACCATCCTTGGAGCGCTTATTTAAGCGGGGGTAGGGAGGCTAGCAAGTCTCGACCCTCCTTTCTTCCCCAACTCCCCTAGCCATAGACTGAGTGAGAGAGTGGCGATTCAACTCGTGCACCATAGTCCATGATGTTCTTTGGTGGTCTCACCGTCACTGGGAGAAAGCTTTCAAGATCAAGTTCCATGGTGACCTGATGGTGGCCGTTCTCTTTGCGTGTTAGAGTAAGTTCCACAAAGATGGGGAGGAACAATACCATTGGTGGCCTAGGCCGTCGAGGGCATGGTGGCTGGGCTCACCGGTGGTCGATGCATAACAGATCTCTAGGTCAGAATATATGTAGGAAATCCTAGAGGGCAAAAGGCATCCTGCTGTTGCTGAGAAACCTTTTGCCCTATAGATCTCATCCTGGGAGCTCTCGTGTATCGATTTAGAGGCTTGAGGCCACTGAGTCGATGCCATTCGCTCCTCCCCGACATCATAGAAGATGGCGTGTGCTATCCTCCTCTTGGATGTTAGAGGAAGCTCCATGAGGTGGGACTCCCCTAGGCGTCTTCTAGGCATCGTCCCTACTCGTGAAGATTTGAAGGCATGGTGAAGGTCATCGTGCACCTTCGTTCGACTTCTATGCTTCATGAGGTGTCCATCGCTAGGTGCGTAGTCAATCTTGCACACACAAGGCTATCATTACTATAGCAATTTTTGATAGATTTGGGTTATTGCATATCTTGTAATGTAAAGTGTAACAGAGTTTAATTAGAAAAGAATGACTTTTATTGATTTTCAACACTGCTACCTATGTCCTGATCAAATCGGGTGTTTTAACAATTTTCGTTCAGTCGAACCGACCTTGCATTTTTTTGGGCCCCTTCCCGACCCGATGGGTAGCTAGTATAACTACGAGTTATGTAGGTGATCCGATCTGAAAATTTATATCGACTAAGGGTGGCCGTTCATGGCTTCGAAAGCCAGTGATCCCGAATGCTCAAGCATCACTTGGGCGAATAGCGAACACATAAACCTCGTATTCTATTCTTTCGAGTTAGTAATGGGTAGAATAGGAGATCGTCCGCTATCAGGAAGTGGCAGGACAAAGCCTAATCGGCTAGGGCACATCATGAAACTCTTTTCCTAGATTCTAGGAGCTCGTACTTTGCTTACAGCCATGGGCTAACTAGTTTTCTGGTTTCCCACAAAGGGGCGCACATTAGCTGAAATAAGGTACTTTGAGCCTGTTTGAACATTTGAGAGATTTACATTGCCTCGAGGCAAATGGTTTTGGGATCAGCTGGTGACCCTCCCGAATATCCCCCTCACTGTAGAGATGGTAGGGTTCGGCTTTCACGGTTCTAAGCCGGAACCACCGACTACACCTGCCACTTTGGTGGGCTACGCTGGGCTTTGGTGGGGCCCAAATGTTGGTCCACTCAGTTTCACTAGCAATTTTGGGCCTTGGGCCCAAGGTCTATAAGGGTTTTGACTAGTATTAGCCTCCCTTAAAAAGTAGCCGAGGGTGGAGACGGTCCGTCCCTTTGCCGCCGCCAACAAAAGAAGTAGTGTTCACTCCTCTGCTTACCTTGACCTACCAGACATTATCACATCTAGATCCCACTCCTGACAGTCACAGTAATGGCACTAAGAAAGACCCTGGCCAAGAAAATCAAAACAATTAGTTTAGTAGAAGAAGATAGGAGCTCAAAGAGCAAATGGGGATGGAGTCCTATCCCTAGTTCTTCGTGGGAGATGTCGACAGTGACGGGGGAGGACATCAAGAGTCATGTGGTTGGGGGATTTCTAGCGCTGAAAGAACATTTGGGTTACCGGTGCATCCTTGGACAAGACATCCCTACCCCCGACTCCGGCAAGATTGTAGTCTTCGTCGACTTCTTTTGCCATGGATTTAGGGTGCCCATCCACTAGTTCGTTCGAGACCTCCTCCGATACCATGATGTGTAGGTACATCACCTAACCCTGAACAGGATTGTGCTTCTAGCGACGTTCATCTCCTATTGTGAGGATTTTGCGGGGATCAAACCCCACTAGGAGTTGTTTTGCCACTGCTTTGACGTTCTTCCATAGTCAGACCAAAAGTTCACTGGCAGCATTTGGATCAAGGCGGCTGATAAATCTCTGTTCTTCCACATCGATCTCCCTCCAACGTCCTGAATTGGGCAAAGAAGTATTTTTTTGTTTATGATTGCTCTGCTCTGGCTTTTTCCCACAAACTCCCCTCCTCTGCCGGTGGCAGAGAAGAGGGAAGTGCCTGAATCCAAACTTGAAGAGGCGAATGAGCTCGAAAGTGACTGTTGGCGGTGCTTAAATAATAATTTCTACTGCCAACATTTTAACAAAACAAACAATTAATGAATACCAAAACTTAGAAAACACATTTTAACAAAACAAACATTTTTACTCACATTCTCCACAAGTTTTGGTGTTTAAGTATTTTGCCAAGCAACACATGAAAACACACCAAAAATGCGCAACTGAGGAGGCTTATTCAAGCAAAACAACAAAGTAGCCCATCCAAGTTCAATTCTGGGCCGAGCACCGATGTGGGAATGGCCAGGCCCACATAGCAACCGACCAGAGGAAGACGATACAGGAAGGTGCCACCTAGGGTGCGAGCGCACCTAGGGTGTGGCCGCACCCCCACCTACGCCAACCACCTTCCACCGCCATGTGTCGCTCCCTGGTGGCTCACCCATGATGGTTGCATGGGTGCATGCAAGGAAAGCTCCTCCAAACCAACCTCTCCATAGCTATAAATAGGAGGGGAGGGGCTCTCTCTCAAAGACACACAACAAGAGAACAAGAAGAGAAGAAAGCTTCATTCCTACCTAGGCTTTAGCTAGAATTAGAATAGGGAGTAAGTCAGCTAAGGGTTGGAGGAGAATCGGAGTGTCAGCTACCTCTATTTCTTGTACTTGGCGACCCTTGTACATTGAGTGGATGGAGTGCCGGGGTTGTCAGCTCCCTCTACACTTGTACCTCAATGTACCGAATACTACTTGAAGTGTAAGGTTCGTGTTTATCTTTGGTGCTGAGTTCTTAAGAAAAGTTATCTTTGATCACTATATTTTTGCGGGTTCATCGTCCATCCTCGTGAATGGATACTCTAGTAGAAGGGCCCTGACAAAGATGGATAACCCTTGCATGGACGCTAGAGTAGTAGTTGATAGCATAGACATGGTGTCTAGGCTAAAGACTACCTTTGTTTGCCTCATACTCTATGGTTGAGGGGTATGCGGCAGGTGGTGATAGACCTATCTATAACTTGTAATCACCCATGTCTGGGTACGGTATAGAGCTATAGGCCAGCAACGCTTGGAAGACCAAGTGTTATCCGGTGCCCGAAGTGAGTCTATAGTGGTAAAGCTATCTTAACTTTGGTTCTCTATCCTTAGAAAACCTCACTACCTGAGCTATCTTTGTTCTTGTTATCTTGGGTGAACTAGCTAAGAGGCTTTACACATCCATTCCTTTGGGAAAATACGATACCCTGAATACTTCCGGGTGAAGTGCTGCGATGGTATATCCATGCACTTGCGGATTCTTTCGCTAATGCTAAGAAATACCGACAAGCATTTCTGGTGCCGTTGCCGAGGAATGGTTGTCATAATTATCTCCAAACCTAGTTCGCCTATGTATCTTTCACTTACCTTTCTTTTCTTTTTATTCTTTTCCAATGGAGCACAAAACAATTCGTCAACTTTCTACTCCTAAGGGTGAGTTCTTAAAGCCACCACAATCCTCGAAGCCAATCACAACTTCTAGCTATGAACTCTGCCCTGGCTTTATAGCCATGGTCCAGGAACAAACCTTCTTGGGGTTAGATCACAAAAACCCATATCATCACTTACAGGAATTTGAGCAGCTCTATGCATGCCTAACCATTTCGGGCATGTCACATGAAACACTTTGGTGGAAGTTATTTCCCTTCTTTCTTGATGAGAGGGCAAAACAATGGTATGCCCATAATGTAGGGAAGGTAAAAGGAGATTGGAAAGAACTGAGGAACAGATTCTATCTCATGTTCTTCCCTATATCTCAAGTTGCTTCCTTATGACATGAGATTCCCAATTTCCAACAAAAAGAGAAGGAAACCATAGGTGCAGCTTGGGCTAGATTTCCACTCCTAAAACACTCTAGCCTAGACTTCTCTATACCAAACCATGTGCTGCTATAGCATTTTTGGTTAGGTCTTAGCAAGGAATCTACCCTACAACTTGATATCGCTGTCGGAGGTTCGTTCAACCATAAAACCATAGCGAAAGGAGAAGCGTTACTAGACCGCATTCTAGAAAACACTCCTCCCCTAAAATCCCTCTATGTAGAGCCTGAATCAAGTAATGAGGAAGTCTCTTCAGCTGAGTCCGAGCCCATAGCTCCTATTTAGAGACCCTCACCGAACCAAAAACTCCAGAGGAAGGTTTCCGACCTTCGAAATTTCCATTTTTTGAAGATGATTTTTTTGAAGATTTTAGAAATACCTCGAAATACTTATACCAAAAGAGACCACCAGTTCCTGTCACTCCCCTCAACCCTCTAGATAAAGAATTTCTCAGGGAATCCATTAGGGAGTTGACTTCTATCCTAAGCAGCAAATGGGTAGAGGAAGCGGAGCTATATTTTGAAGAAATTCAGATTTGCACCCATTCTTTAACCATCCAATGTCAAATCTATAGAACCATAGTGGATGTACTTTACAATCCTACTGTCGGAGCAAACCTCATGTCCACATCTTTCACACACACCTACTTAGGTGTTGAACCCCTTGCTCTGACAAACAAATCTCTTAGGGTTGCCCCATGCTCGAACCTAGAAGGACGTGGGATCTTGCACAACATAACTATGCATCATGATAATGTCAAAATGGCCCTTGATTTCCATGTCTTTGACATCCAAGATTTTGACATCATAATAGGGCATCCCCTAGAAAAACTCTTCATAGATCTACACACATCAGGGGACCTAGACATAAAGCTAGGGATAGAAACTTTTTCCATTCCTTTCACTCAAGCCAAAAAACTCTATGGCAGAATCTCTCCCCTATCCATAGCTGCCCGAGGAGGTCATGTCCATTCCACCCTTTGAATCTCCCAAGTTGGCCTTAGAGAAAGATGCCAAACTCTTCATTGAAGAAGAGGATGACTTAGGAGAAACCATAGATCTTCCCATAGAGGAAGCACCAGCACAACCTCTAGTTGAGCTAAAACCCCTACCCGGTGGTCTGTGTTATGCTTTCCTGAATGGCGACAAAGAAACTACTGTAATCATTAGTGATAAGCTTTTTTATGAGGAGACATCCAAACTCATCGCCATTTTAGAGAAACATAGGTCAGTCTTTGGGTATTCCTTGCAAGATTTCAAGGGGATTAGCCCAACTATCTATACCCATCGCATTCTGATTGACCCTTTGAGTACACCGTCTGGAGAGCCTCACCATAGGCTCAACAATGCAATGCAGGAAGTCATGAAGAAGGAAGTCCTCAAACTTCTTCATGTCGGGATTTTCTATCCCATACCACATAGCGACTGGGTTAGCCCCATCCATGTGGTTCCAAATAAAGAAGGCATGATGGTCATTGAAAACAATAAGAATGAGTTAATTCCACAACGTACCGTCACGGGGTGGAAAATGTGTATGATTACCGAAAACTCAACGCGGCAACAAAGAAAGGTCACTTCCCACTATCATTCATTGATGAAATGTTAGAGTGGTTGGCCAAGCATTCTTTCTTCTATTTCCTTGATGGGTATTTAGGATATCATCAGATTCCCAACCACCCCAATGATCAGAGCAAGACAACATTCACATGCCCATATGGAACATACGCTTATTGTAGAATGTCCTTCGGGTTGTGCAGCGTCATTCCAATGGTGCATGTTGTCTATTTTCTCAGACATGATAGAAGATGTCATAGAACCAACCAATTTATAAGAGCACAAGTACAAAAACAATCGCCAAGATGATCAAATTCTCGCACTTGAGCCCATATAAACCCAATAGTCAACTGAAACCACGAAGGATTTCAAACTAACTTGCATACAACCAAGATCCAAGTAATTCAACATAACATATCACACGTTACAACATTTCACAAACAGTTTGCAGATAGATTACAACACTTCAGGGTCATAGTTATTACAAACCAAGTCTTGTAAAGTAGCGGAAGCAAATAGTTTAACTCACACACCTGAGTTCAAATACAAGTACCAGCTTGCTGATCACATCCCACAAAAGCATTTGGATAAGATAAACAGAGATCATGCCCATGATCTAGTCTTCGTCACCCGCCGGGTGGAGACAATACTTACAGAAGCCCTGATAAAGAAGGTCATCTGCAACAAGAGGGAATAAACCCTAAGTATGAGAATGTACTCAGCTAGACTTACCCATCAGAAACCAAAACAAATGACACCAAGGATCATGCATAGCTTAATTTAGTGGATCTGGCTGACACTTCCTTTTTGCGAAAAAGCATAAGTAATAATGATCAACTCTTAACCTGAGCTAGCAGTGACTTTTAGCCATTAACCTGTCATCTATATTAGCACATGTACTAAGCAATCATTTGATTAAGATGCAAACATTAATAACCATAGCAGGTATAAATCGTGGCAACATTATCATCATCATCCATTTAACCATATCATTAAATTAATTGAATCTACGTTGCCACTGCTCAGTCAAGTTCTCACTATCCAGGAGAGACGGCAATTCGAATCGATTCCTCTCTAGCTGGAGGGGTATTCCTAAACATAAACCCTGCTTCCCCTGTCAGGGTCACAATCAAGTCACCTTTGGCACAATTCAGGAGTCGCAAGTTCGAACAGATCGGCATTCTCAGAGAACCACTCTGCCAAGGATGATTGGGACTCTAACCCGCCTTGGGCTTATGCTAATGGCTCTCCGTACATCCTTACTACCTCCAAAATGCGTGCCACTGCTCATGTTCCTAGCCTGAGTTGAGTTACTAGGCTTCATGGTCGGAACGAGTTATCTGGCCAGCTAAGGGTTAGGCTGCGTTCAACATGACATGAGGACATACATCGTATCGGTCCTTAAACGACACAGACGGAGTCACTATGTCCAACCCTACACAAGACTCTGCTCGGTCTTCATTCATTATTAACATGGTTCTTTTCCACGATAGCAAATATAGCCAACCCTGATCCACCTCATCCTAAAGCTCGCAGGTGATAGGAAATCACCTGACTTCTACCGCACTAAACATGGCTAAGCATTTAACCCATTCCTGAACTTTATTAGGATTCAAGTGCAATATCTGGACAAGGATAGATATATAATGCAACAATTGGTTCCAACCAATTCCTATACTTAATGCATCATCAACAATAAAAGATACTCAAGATATTTGTAAAAACATGGGAGACTTAGAATGCTCCGGGGCTTGCCTTTTAGGAAAGAGGATGGACGGTGGTCAGGGCACTCAGGCAACTCCTCCTCGGCGGCTGCTTCGTTGATTGCCTGAACCTCGGGCTCCTCCTCCTGGCTCGCTCCCTTGAACTCTAGACGCATCACTCCCTCCGGCACACCTATTGCACGTATGCGCAAGATAAATATCATGGATGCACATGAACAAAGTTAGGAATGCTCGAGGAATGCACATGCTTACTGCAGTCCGCATTTTCTGACTTAAGCTCTATTCAAATCACTTTAACTTACCAAGTTTATACAACCTAATGTACAATTGCTCATCTTCAGTTAAGGACCTAGCACCTGCACCTAAGCATGTCCTCAAGTTAGGCTAACACCTAAACAATCAACAAGAACATTGCAACAAAGCATACACACAAACATTCATATTTTAGCAAAACAGGAACTTATACAGTGGTACAGTAAACTGATCATAACCAGAGATCTACAAATCTAAATGATAGGCAACAAGACAATTTGGAAAGCATATGAAATTGCCCACAATTAATTTTCAGACCTTAAGGCATGATTCCAACCTTTACCAGGTCGAATTTACATAACCACCTAATCAACTCCAAACAAGACGGAGAGCAAGCAAAACTGTGATCCAACTTTGAACGACTGTAGCTCCTAAACTACTAGGCCAAATGCCACCAAATTTTGACAGGAGCTTGATACATAATGTGTCTACAACTTTTGTATTCACCACTTTCCCAGTAAACCAAATTATCATGGTGAACTTTGCAAAGTTCCTAGAACTGTCTAAAAAGACATAATGCAAGGAAATATTTATTAACTTACGTTGTAAACATATAATTGGACAAAACCAACTTTACTCATTTATCACACATATCACAAGAACACCAGAAAGTAAAGTGTTCACCACCAATTCATTTCTTTTAATGCCTTTCTTAATTTATTTAATTATTTAAGAGGAATGATAAACATATATGAAAACTACACCATTTAATCTACAACAATTACAATAGGTACTACATGCTCAAAGTAGGCTACTGTGAAAATTTCACATCATTTGAGCAAGTATAACATCCTACACAAAAATGACAAGGCATAAAGGCTTAAAATGACATAAATAGCAAACCCTAGCGAAAAGTGTCAAGCAACAGATTTTATATTTTTCCTAGCATCCTTAAGGTACTTGGACATCCTCCAATAAATTTCATGGTCATTGGATTCATAGATAAATTACTAAAATTCACACAAGGATCATCCAATGATAAAAGGAAAATCTATAACTCACAAACCATACATGCACTGACTCTCCAATTTTTTCCAGAGCTTCTACTCATTAAGAAGAGCTCACCAACAAAATTTCATAATTGTTGGAGCACAGGAACTCAAGATATAAATTAAACAAGTTTGCATTCATTTAAAAACACATTTCAAGTTTCAATTTAATTCTTCCAAAAATTCTACTACAGGTGTTCATGTTATATTTTTCCTAAATACTATACTTCACCATGATCCTAAAAAATTGGAACCGCCCAATTTGGATCTACAAAATTGGAGATACAATTTTTACAAAACAGCACTCAAATCTAAGTTATTTGAACTATCCTTTTAACACTCAGTCACTGGAAGGCGGGGTCCATCGGTCAACTGGGCCCACGTGTTAGTGAAAGGAAAACAGGGGAGGCGACTTGCTCGACGCGGAACCGGCGGAGCTCGTCGATGTCGGTGTCACCGGCGACGAGGAGGGTACCTCTGTGTTTATCATGACTTCCCGCACCGATTAACATCCTAACCCTAAACCCTACCGACCCCTAAGTACTCTGGCCATGGCACTTGGCGGCTCGGCCATGGCGCACGGCGACGCGCGGTCGCGTTCTGGCTCGGCTGGACCAACATTGATGGTGGCATCTTCACCTGAGCATCTATACATGATGGAGAAGGCTAGACAAGAGCTAGGGGAGGAGGAGAGAAGCGGTGCTGTGCTGGCCACGGAGAGCGCAACTCCGGTGAGGTCTAAACGGCGGTAGAAATAGAAATGTGGCCACTACCTTGGTTCCCTAGCTCAACATTGAGGTGGACAAGCTCGAGGAGGCTACAGTGGAGTTGTGGGTTAGCTAGAGGCAGCAATTTTGTGGTGGTGAGGGTGCTAGGCGATGGTGGTGTGCTCGGCGCCAATGGCGGAGGCGGTGGCTGTTGTCGCGGGTGCAGCGCTGAGGCGAAGGAGAAGCAAAATGCACTCGGCGCTGGGAGGCTCACGGGCATGTGCTGGGGCTTGATGTGGCGCTCACTGGCCCATCGTGGCCTGACCGAGCAGGCCGGCAGCGACATGTGGCGCCACATGGCGTTCAAGCCCTGAATGCGGTCGAGAACTATAGCGCCGATTCAGACTTCGATCGGACGACTGACAACAAGACTTGACAATGAAAATTCTCCAAATCCGTTGATCATTAGTGAAAACAATCTAAATGAAAGTTGTACACCTACATACCAGCTACAATTTCTATTAAAGGATCAAAGCCTAATTCTCAACCAATGCAGAGTAAAATCATGCGAAAGTTAGCTTCACCAAACTGTAAATGAAATCAATACTTAGAAATTTTTCTAACTGTTGAATCAGCGCTCAACACTGACTTGTGGGCCCTTTTTGAGCATATTCTGCACATTTTCATGAGATGGTCATAAAATAACTTTTGTTCCTTATAAAATTTTCTACAACGTTGCTTTAGGTTGCTCAGACATGCAAACACTCTAAACTATACTTTTTAAATAGTCAAACCAAGGAGCTCTAGGGGTCAACACAAGTCCAACTATTACTTGGAAGCATAATTAGACAATATGGTCAACATGAACAATGTTCCTAATGACATTCTAAGTGTAGCTAAGTTGTTTGAGAGGCTAATTAGCAACACCACACATTGATCACACAAAAGTCAAGCATCACATGTATTGAAACAAGGAAAAACAAGTGACTTGTTACTTATGTTTCAAAACCATGTTTCATATGTTTCATGAGTTTGTGGCATAGTACTAGCTAACCATGTGTTCACTAAAGTGTGTTGCACATGTTGCACTTGAGTGTTGCACACTATTCATTTCCTAAAACAAACACACATTGAATATAACAATATGTTGCAATGTTTCAAAAACATGTTTCATACAATCTAAGCTCATGAATGGATGAATGATGCTCATGTTTATGAAATACAAGTGCAAATATGGAAGCCAAACACCTAGGGTGTTACAACCCTCCCCCCTTATAAAAATCTAGTCCCAAGATTTGACAAGCGTACCATTGTTGATAGAATTCCTTATAACCGTCCCTCAAATAATCTTCTCTTTCCCACGTTGCATCGCGTTCACTGCCCTGATTACTCCACATGACCTTGTAAAACTTGACCACCCAACTCCAAGTTACTCGCTCATGAGTGTCAATTACTCAGACTGGTTTTTCTTTAAAAGTCAAATCAGATTTTAACTTGATATCCCCCAGTGGAACTCTTTCTTTAGGGACACAAAGACATTTCTTCAACTGAGATACGTGAAAGACATTGAAGATAGCACTCATCTCAGGAGGTAATTGGATCTTGTATGCTACCTTACCACTTTGTCCAATGATTTGAAATGAATCGACATATCTCGGCACAAGCTTTCGCTTTACACCAAAGCGTTGGACACTCTTCATGGGTGAGACTTTCAGATAAACGAAGTCTCCAACTTCAAACTCAATATGTTTTCTACGACGATCAGCATAACTTTTCTGCCCAGCCTGAGCTGCGGCCATATGGGTTTGGATAGTACGAACTTGTTCTTCGGCTTCTTGAACAAAATCAATTCCATAATATCTCCTTTCATCGTCTTCAACCCAATTCAACGGAGTTCTACACTTTTGGCCGTACAAAGCTTCAAACGGAGCCATCTTGATACTCTCTTGATAACTATTATTGTAAGAGAATTCAGCTAGGGGCAACCACTTTTCTCATGAACCCTTAGACGAGATGACACACGCTCTCAACATATCTTCTAAGATTTGATTCACTCGCTCAGTTTGCCCATTGGTTTGCGGATGATAGGCAGAGCTTCTTACTAACTTAGTTCCTAATAATCCATGTAAGTGCTCCCAAAAGTGAGCAGTGAATTGTGGTCCTCTATCAGAGACAATAGTGCGAGGTATCCCATGGAGTCGGACTATCTGATTGAAGTACAACTCCACATAGTCAGTTGGACAAAAATCTATGCGGACAGGAATGAAGTGTGCAGACTTGGTCAGATGGTCTACAATCACCCAAATAGAGTTAAAATTCCTCTGAGTAGTAGGAAGTCCAACAATAAAATCCATACTTATCTCCTCCCATTTCCAACCTAGAATAGAGAGTGGCTGAAGCAATCCAGCCTTCATGTGTACAACTTTAACTCAACAACAAGTGTCACACCTAGCCACATAAGCGGCTATCTCTATCTTCATCTTGGTCCACCAAAAGCGAGGCTTCAAATCATGATACATTTTGCTCGGATAAGGTACTGATTCTCTACCTCGCCCGAGGCCCTGCACGTAAGGCCTCGGATGAGGTACTGATTCTCCACCTTGCCCAAGGCACCGCACAAAAGGCCTTGGACAAGGTATCGATTCTCCGTCTCGCCTGAGGCCCCACGCGTAAGGCCTCGGATGAGGGATCGATTCTCCGCCTCACCCGAGGCCCTACCCGTAAGGCCTCGGACGAGGTACCAAATCTCTGCCTTGCCCGAGGCCCCGCCCATAAGGCCTCAGACGAGGTATCAATTCTCCGCCTCGCTCGAGGCCGGCTCAGCAACAACCCCATCGCCTCCGCCTTGATCGACTTCTTCGACAGGATGTCACGTCCAACTAACGCGTTCAACCACTCCCGCAACATCAGTAGAACGACGGCTCGATACAGCGAAGTGGCCGATGAGACGTGAGTCACATCGATGCCATGCTATCCGAGACAGGACGGGGCAGGGGTTACCAGCCACTGTGCTCGGCACTGTGCCCACGACTGACACCCATGCTGCACTATGCTGCCTAACCTCTGCTCCGAGGATAGCGCAGCGTGGAGAGTCATGTTCGGGTCCCTGTAGCCTCGGAATCGACGTACAAAGACCAACTGCTCCCTCTGAGCCTTGGCTATTCGCTTTAGGGTCTCGGTAGCCTCGAGACTCGCGCCCGTCGAGCCCCCCACAATGGTTCAGCCTCTGCACCAACTGGGCCTCGGCTCTCTACGTTGTCAACATACAACAACCGACACGTCGTCCACAGTATGTGCCATGCCCTGCATCAAGCCATCACAGAGCTCCCACGTCGCATAGGATCGGGCGTGACCGGTGCATCGCTCTACTGCATCGAGGACAAGACCGCTCCGTCGACCATGCCGCCATGATGACAAGCTGTAGTGCTCGGACATGCCGCCTCTACTCACAAAACGCCACGTAGCAAATCCATGTACCACCCCCGCACCTCACTTCGACTATAAAAGGGAGTGACCAGGGTCATTTCTAGGAAAGACTCAGATGAACACTCATGGAAAGACTCAGGTAGACGCACAGACACACATAGACGAGCAACGCACAATGCTCTGTAACACACACACTCTTCCTCACTGTGAGAGATCAACATCTCAAGCAACCCACACCGCTCCACGCAGAGACCTGGGACTAGTTCCCTCTCTCACCTAGCTTGTAAACCCCTACTACGAGCACCTCGGTGCAAGGAATACAAGATCGCTCTCTCAGACTAGACGTAGGGCACCTATTGCCCGAACCAATATAAACCTTGTGTCTCTTTGCATCACCATCCGAGATTAGGGGCACGTAGTACACTTTCACTAGCCGGTTGAGGGCCCAACGGTCCAAAACACCGACAGTTGGCACACCAGGTAGGGGGCTACTGCGGGTCAGCTTAATCATCCCAACAAGTTTTGGATGGTAGACTCCGTGCGACCACTGTGTCTCAGCACGGTGGTCTGGTTCGGGAGCCTAGAGTTCATGTCTCTAGGACATGAGTATGATATGGTACTCCTCACACCCAGAGCCCCACCGACCGATGACGACATCACGCACCAGTAGCCCAGGCACAGGCGGCACCTAGGCCGCCGCTCTCATCGCGCTCGCCAGGCACAATGTGGGTGGGACCACCCTGACACCGTGCAAGCTTAGGACGATGCACTATGCTCTACTAGTACCCCATACCCAGCTATTGGCACAGAGTCCCTAGCTAGGGACCTATCCAGCTTAAGCCTAGGTAGGGGAAAGACGCCGGTGGCGCGCAGCGACACCCTGTCATCAAGCTCTGCCCCGCCACCTCCTAAAGAGTTGACTCTGGTGGAGCAGAGCCTGGCAACGACACCATCCCTGTACCCCTTCGAGTTGGGCAATGGCGCCGCTGCCTACGCTTCCACTTATGCTTTCGCTCACACAGAACCCCCAGGATGCCACCAATGTTTTGCCCTCGACCTCGACACCACAACCTCGACCCACACCCACGCTGACTCCTTGGAGGAGGACGAGGCATGGGCCAGAGCGGACTTCTCTGGGCTTCACAACCCTAAAGCCATGCGCCGCTTCATGGCAGCGAGCGACTACTGCTTCAGCTACTCTGACTCTGATGATGAAGACACTTACGACCCCACTCGTGAGTGCTTCAACATCGAGCTCGGGATGCCGAGAGCGAGCAATGAGGAAAAAGGGGTAGGCAATCGCTCCCTACCCCGCGAGGGGGTAGGCGACGCCACATCGCCACACGTTGAGCCCCGGGCGGTGCGGAATGAGAACCTTGCCCCCGAGGAACTCTGACGCCTTGACCTGGAGTAGCTCCGTGAGCTTTAGGCCAAGGTCGAACAAGACTGACTCCTTCTACAGCAGCTCTGAGACACTCTCGAGCAAGAGCAGCAGGGTCACGGTGATGGCGGAGCAGCCCGGCGGAGGGCTCGCGACGTCAACCACCACATCAACAACAACGAAGGGGCGAGCAACCCCCTATCTTCAATCATGCTAGCCAGAATGTTATGACAGTGGTGATGCTACTCTAGACAATGCTCGAGCCCTCTACCTTAGAGGGGCGATGGGTCCACGGTGAGCTTCGAGACCTCCTCAAGACCGCTGCGGTATAGTAGGCCAAGAGTTCTGCCTCTTGATGGCGCAGGGGTGCCTTGGAACTACCCACGGCATCGCCTCGGTAGGAAAGAGAGGCCTCGGTTCATCCCAAGCCTGCTCGGGCACCGATAGCCAATAAGGCCCCCTCAGTGCATGACCGCCTCAGTGACCGACGCGAGGCACAAGGCGACCACGATGTGGTCAGCAGGCGACGGCGCCACGACAACGATAGGCCCACCCGAGGCTACCACTCGCACTGAGGTGGGCGCTACAACAGTGGGGAGGACCACAGTCCTTCTCCTGGGCCACTTGGCCCTCGAGTCTTCAGCAAGGCCATCCACGACGCTCACTTCTCGGCCCAGTTTTGGCAACTAACCAACCTCTCAAAGTACAGTGGCGAGACCAACCCCGAGCTATGGCTGGCCGATTACCGCCTGGCTTGTTAGCTAGGCGGCACGGACGATGACCTGCTCATCATCTGCAACCTCCCCTTGTTCCTATCAGACTTGGCGCGAGCCTAGCTTGAACACCTCCCTCCCTTGCAGATCCACAACTGACACAACTTGGTAAAGGTCTTCGTTGGGAATTTCCAAGGCACATATGTGCGCCCCAGGAACTCCTAGGACCTCAAGAGTTGTCACCAGATGCCGGACGAGTCTCTCCAAGACTTAATTCGACGCTTCTCCAAGCAATGCACCGAGTTGCCCAGCGTCGGTGACTCGGAAATTGTCCAGGCGTTCCTCTTCGGCACCTCCTACCAATGTAACAGAACTGACCAAATCATAAGAACATAAGTACAAAAACAATCACCGGAGTGATCAAATTCCTATACTTAAGCTCCCATAATCCCGGTAGTCTAGAAATCACGAAGGATTTCAACCAACTCTCGACATACAAACCAAGATCGTAGTGATTCAACACAACATATCATCCGTTACAACATTTCATAAGTAGCATTCGGATTACATCCATCAGAGTTTAAATAGAATATTACAAACCAAGTTTGAGTGTGCGGAAGCAACATAGTTTAGTACAAAACATCATAGTTTTCAATTACATTGCCAAGTCTGAGTCATGTCCCACAAAAGCATTATCAGGTACGAGAACTAGTAGAGACCACGCCCAACGGTCTAGTCTTCATCCCCAGCTGGGAGAAGGCAGAACTTGCAGCAACCAAAGTAGAACTGGTCATCTGCAACAGGTGGGAGATAAACCCTGAGTACGAGAAGGTACTTAGCTAGACTTACCCGTCAAAACCAGAAATAAAAGACACCAAGGATCATGCAAGACTTATGAGGTAGGCTAGCTTGACATAGTTGCATAAAAGAGCTTATGATTATAGTAACCAATTTAAACTTAGCATCAAGCTTAACATCATTTACCTGTCCACTAGATTAGCACCTGTACTAGAGCACTCACTTATTAGGAGCAAACAATATTAACCATAGCAGGTATAATAAGGCTGTCATCATCATATCATCATTTCCGAACCATTATGTTATTTAGTGTATCTACTTTGGAGATAAGCCCATCAAGTTCTCACTAACCGGGAGAGACGGCGACTCGAATCGAATTACAACTCAGCTGAGGGGGTATTCCTAACTCTCACCCTAGCATACTTAGCAAGGGTAGCCATGGGTTACCTTTGGTACAACTCAGGAACCAAATTCGCGGGTTTGATCAGCGCCAGCGCTCTTAGGGATTACCCTTCTGCCAGGACGATCAGGACTTTTAAATAACCTACCCTTGGACTCACGCCTACGGCTCCCTTCCGAGGCGTACTTTATACTTATCGACTCCCGGCCTGAGTTGAGCTACTTGGCTTCGCGGTCGGTCTCTAGACCTGGCCAACTAAGAGAGAGGCATGCGTTCAACATGAACAGGAAAGGCTCCAAGATTTAGTCCTTAATCGACATAGACGGAGTCACTGCAAACCGGCAAGCCTCCTCCCGGTCTCCATGTCAATTTAAGACTGGTTCTTTTCCACTATAGCAAATATAGCCAACCGTGCCATATATATCTTCCTATATCTCGCAGGTGACAGGAAATCACCTGACTTCTACCGTGTTTAAGCAGGGCTAAGCACTACATGAGCCTGAGCTACATAGGATTTAGGGTAACAATATCTGGACAAGGATTGGGTAACCAATGTAGCAAGTGTTTGCATCCAACACCTAAACTCAATGCAACAATATATGTAATAATAATACTGTAACTGCATTTTGGAAATTAGGAGGCTTAATATGCTCTGGGGCTTGCCTTTCACAAAGTTGCAAGGATGGTGATCCGGGCACTCAACGGCGACCTCATCTGGCACTTCTCCAGAAGGCGGCACCTCCTGAACCTCCGGTGTCGGCTGCTGCTGCTCGCTCAGTTCCTCGAATTCCAGTAGTGTTACTCCCTCCGGTACACCTATTGCATGCCAATGCACGAGATAAATATCATGGATGCATAAGGAATGACATGATGCTCATGATGAATGAATCATAGTAAGTGTTTATGAAAACATCACTGGACACTCGTTTACCGAGTAAAATAGCTCTATTCAAATCACTTTAAGCATGTATCTAACTTAACTTAAAGAACAAGATCAACTTACCTAACTTGCATAACCTAAGATAAAGATGCTCATCTTTAGTTAAAGGCCTAACACCTAGGAACATTTCCACAAACTTAGAAATAGTAAAGGCATACATAAATCAACATTTAAAGTTTCATATGCACACAAGTAGTCCCTTAATTCAATCACAACAAGAGTTATCCAAATCCAAATGACTTGCATGAGGACATTCTGGAAAGCTTGTGAAATTTTCTACAAATCAATTGCAAACATCAAAGCATGATTCTTACGTTAACCAAATCGAATTTCAGTAAACCTAGAATCTGTCCAGAAATGACAGGGTTACTAACTTAATTATTTAATGATGATGCAAAAGCCTAATTTGACCAAACCAAGTTTACCAACTTGTTGCACATACCAGAGGAACACTAGAAAGTATAATGCTAACTTCTAAATAAATTATTTAATGTCCTTTTCAAATTTATTTAGTTAATTAGGTGATTAAAGCAATATAGAGTAAACCAGTTTAGAAAAATCTACAAAAATTACAGTAGCTATCTCATGCTTCACATAGACTACCATAAAAATTTCAAAGCCATTGAGCAAGCAAAACTTGCTGTATCCAAAATAATAGGTGGCATGCCTATTTTTAGCATAATTAGGAAACCCTAACGAAAAGTGTCAAGCAACAGATTTCTCATTTTTCCTAGCATCATTCTAGCATAAGAACCTTACTCACCAAATTTTACCTATACTGGATCTATACAAAAATTATGAAAATTCACACAAGATCCATCCATTGATAAAGAGAAATTCTATAACTCAAAAACTATAGATGCACTAGCTCTGAAATTTTAACTAGAGCTTCTACTAAGCAATAATACATTACCCACAAAATTTCATAATTTTTGGACCACAGAAACTCAAGATAAAATTCAAACAAATTTGCATGCATCTAAAAACACATTTCAAAGTCCTATTTTATTCATCCAAAATTTCTAAAACATGTGCTCATATAATATTTTTATTAAATACTAGACATTACTAGGAACTCAACAAAATTGGAACCATAGCATTTGGATCTACCAACTAGGAGATACACATTTTTGAATCTATACACCAATCTGTGAAATAATAAAAACAAAACAAATAAGAAAACCATCCACTGCTGTTGGGCTGGCCCGAAGGACACGGCGGCGCACGAAGCGCGCGCTGGCGTGGCCCAGACATGGCGTGGCCTAGCCAGGCTCCCGCTGCGCGCATCAGCGACTGACAAGGAGGGCCCGCGTGATAGAGAAACAGGCAGGGGAGGAGAAGGAGACGGCGGCGAAGCTGGTCGTCGGTGGCTCTTCCGGCGAGGTAAGCGGTGCTACGGCAGTCACCTCACCCATGCGCATCTATTGGTGCCCTTAATTGAAGCTAGTGCTGTGGCTATAGGCAACGGCGACGACCATGGCGGCACACGGCCACGGCATGGCCGGCTCTGGCGAAGCGACGACGTCGCGGCCCTAACGGGTGACTCTACGAGCTTCGATAGGGTTCACCGGACCTAGCACGAGACAGAGGAGCAATGGCAAGGGCGCAAGGATAGCTGGCTGCGTGGAGCGCCAACTCCGGTTAGGTCCTGCCATGGTGGCGGTGAAAGAAATGGTGATTACGCCCTTACCAAGGCTCAAATGGACCGATTGAAAGGTGGAGGTGGTAGAGGGGATCACGACGAAGCTATTGACGAACTGGGCAACGCGTTTTTGCAGTGGCGAGCGCGCAAGGCGACAACGATGCTCGGTTGGAACTGGAGAAGCTGCGGCGGCTTCGGTGCTGCGCGCGGTGGAGGAGAAAGAGAGGCAAATGGAGCAGGCGACTCGGTCGGGCAGGCGCGCGGGGTGCTCAAGACGTGGCCAGCAGCGCTAGGAAGCCCATGGCGTGTGGCCTATGCAAGCAGAAGGCCGGCGATGGGTGGTGCCACATGGCCAGCAAACTCTGAACTAGTCGGCCATGACATTACTGAACGTTTTCTGAAAAATCGTGATTCAGTGATCACCGACGATGACTGACAGAGCAGGTTTGACAGTGATTAGCTCCTAATCCATGATGATCTAGACTATGCCATAGTTAACAAAGTTGATCATCTATATGTGAACTACAACTCTTGTTATTGGAGCTCGAGCTGGTTTGGCTCTGTTAGGGAGATACAAGGTGAAAAAGTTGGGTTCACAAAACTGCAAAACACTTAAGGACTTAGAAAATGTCTAAGTATGAAATCAGCATGAAATTCTGACTTGTGGGCCATGTTTGAGCTTGTTCTACCCATTTTCATGAAATGATCATAAAACAACTTTTGTTCCTTAATAAATTAGCTACAACTTTGGTAAAGAGTGCACAGCTATGCAAAGTCTCTAAGTTGGACTTTTGAATCAGTCAAACAGTGACACTCCAAGGGTCAATTCTAGTCAAACCTTCACTTGAGGGCATTTTGGTCATTTTGATCTACATGAGTGTAGTTAAGGTGTAATAGACCATGATCAACCACTTTACAAAATTGTTATACCACTTCTAAAGATCACATGTGATAAAGCAATTAAAACAAGCAATTCATTCTTTTGTTTCAATTCCATGTTTCACATGTTTCATGACCTTGTGGTTATTTTATACTTGTCATATTACTACCATGTTGCCATGTTTCAAGGTATGAGAAACTCAGGTTGTATTCACATGTTACACCATTACTATTCACAACACTCAAGTATGAAACATACACAATTGGAAAATGTTGCATATGCATGTTTTCATAACAAAGGCATGATGAGATAGATGATGCACATGTTTATGAAATGAAATGCAATTAGAAGCCAAACACCTAGGGTGTTACAGCCCTCCCCCCTTAGAAAAATCTCATCCCGAGATTTAGAAAGCGTACCATTTTGTATAGAAAGTTGGATGATTTTCTTTTAAATAATCTTCCTGCTCCCATGTCGCATCCCGTTCACTATGATTACTCCAAACTACCTTGTATAACTTAACCACTTGTGTACGGGTCACTCTTTCTTGAGTATCTAGAACTTGCACGGGCTTCTCCTCATAAGAAAGATCAGATTTCAAGTTGACTTTTCTTGTCGTTATTCTTTCCTCGGGAATACGGAGACACTTCTTCAGCTGGGACACATGGAATACCGGGAATATCGCTCCCATTTCACGTGGTAGATCGAGTTTATAGGCTACTCTTCCACTTTTCTCGATAATGCGGTAAGGTCCAACATATCGAGGCTCAAGCTTCCTTTTAATTCCAAAATGTTTTACTCCTTTCATAGGGGATACCTTCAGATAAATATGATCACCTACTTCAAACTCAATAGGTTTTCTTCTCTTGTCAGTGTAGCTCTTTTGTCTAGCCTGAGCGGCAGTCATATTCTTCTATATAGTTCAGACTTGCTCTTTGGCTTCTTTTACAAAGTCAATACCATAGAATCTTCTTTCTCCGGGTTCCACCCAGTTCAAAGGAGTTCTACACTTGCGGCCATAAAGAGCTTCAAAAGGAGCCATTTTGATACTCTCTTGATAACTGTTGTTATAAGAGAATTCAGCGAGAGGTAACTAGTCCTCCCAAGAGCCTTTGCAAGAGATAAGACAAGCTCTAAGCATGTCTTCAAGAATTTGATTAACACGCTTGGTCTGTCCTGATGTTTGTGGATGATAGGCTGAACTACGGATTAGATGAGTGCCAAGGTTCTGATGTAAGCACTCCCAAAAGCGAGCCATGAATTACGGTCCTCTATCAGAAACAATGGATTTGGGTACACCATGGAGACGTACCACTTGTTGAAAATAAATCTCAGCATAATTGTGAGGGTGATAGGTAGACTTGACTGGAATAAAGTGAGCGGATTTAGTTAGCCGATCTACGATAACCTAGATGGAATCACAACCCTTTTTGGTAGTGGGTAATCCAACAATAAAATCCATGCTAATTTCTTCCCACTTCCAGCCAGGAATAGAGAGTGGCTGCAATAATCCGGGCCTCATGTGAATAGCCTTGACTCTGCAACAGTTATCACACCTTGCCATGTAAGCTGCGATTTCTTTCTTCATCTTGGTCCACCAATAATACAGCTTGAGATCTTGATACATTTTACTGCTACCAGGATGGATGGACAATTTAGAAGAATGGGCTTTAGCCATAATTTGATTTCTAAGTTTTTTGTCTTTGGGTACCACAAGCCTATCATTAAACCAGAGAATTCCTTTGTCATCGACCCTAAAGTGCTTGGTTTCTTTCTCTTTCATCTTTCGCTTGATGTGAAACACACCCACATCAGTCTTTTGGAGTTCAATAATTCGACTTCTAAGAGAGCAATCCATAGTGATGTTGTGGATCACTATACGATGAAGGAGATGTGCCAGATGAAAGTCTTCACTAACCAAGGAATTGCAATGGGTCTTTCTGCTTAAGGCATCAGCAACCACATTTGCCTTACCAGGATGGTAGTGCACTTGAAGGTTGTAGTCTTTGATTAATTCTAACCATCGGCGTTGATGCATGTTTAACTCAAGTTGAGTAAAGATGTACTTGAGGCTTTTATGGTCAGTATAGATGTTGCACACATTACCCAGCAAGTAATGTCTCTAAATTTTTAGGGCATGTACAACTACGGCTAGCTCTAAGTCATGGGTAGGATAGTTGACTTCATGTTTTCGAAGCTGGCGTGAAGCATAAGCAATTACTTGGCCCTCCTACATAAGAACACACCCCAAACCGGTGCCACATGCGTCACAGTAGACATCAAAAGGCTTCTCGACATCAGGTTGTACCAATATAGGAGCAGAGGTTAGTAAGGTCCGCAAAGTGTGGAAAGCCTCTTCACACTTCGGAGTCCACACAAACTTCTTATCCTTTTGCAGTAGTCGAGTCATGGGCTTAGCGATTTTTGAGAAATCCGAGATAAAGCGACGATAATAGCCAGCCAATCCTAGGAAACTTCGGACTTCCATGACCCTAGTAGGTGCCTTCCACTCTAGGACTTCTTGCACCTTAGTAGGGTCAACCGAAATTCCATCACTAGATAACACATGACCTAGAAAAGGTATCTTGTTCAACCAGAATTTGCACTTGCTGAACTTACCATAAAGCTAGTTGTCACGTAACCGAGTTAAAACAATTCTCAGATGTTCAGCATGCTCTTCTTCATTCTGAGAATATACAAGGATATCATCAATGAACATGATGACAAACTTGTCCAATTTCGGCATGAATACATAATTCATTAGGTACATAAAGTGTGCCGGAGCATTTATCAACCCAAAGGACATGACGAGGTATTCGAACAAGCCATAACGAGTAGAGAAAGCTGTCTTTGGTATATCTTCAGGACAAATTTTGATCTGATGGTAGCCAGACCTCAAATCGATCTTGGAGAATACCTTAGCTTTGGAGAGCTGATCAAATAGGATATCGATGCGAGGAAGAGGGTATTTGTTCTTGATAGTAACAGCATTAAGGGGACGATAATCCACGCACATGCGCAGAGACTCGTCCTTCTTCTTCACAAAGATAGCCGGACAACCCCAAGGAGAAGAACTAGGCCAAATCAAACCTTTCTTTAATAGCTCATTTAACTAACTCTTCAGCTCAGCCAACTCATTGGGTGGCATTCTATAGGGCCTTCGAGAAATAGGAGCCATACCTGAAATGAGTTCTATCTTGAATTCTACATCACAGTCTGGAGGCAATCTAGGCAAGTCATCAGGGAAGACATCTGGAAACTCATAGACAACCGGTATCTCCTCAATGGCTTTGGCTAGGGTAGCATTGGCTACATTGTGGATAGCGATATCACGAGGTAACTGCACTAGAAAACCCTTCTTATCCATAGGATCCCTCAACATTACCACACGGGTTGATGTATCGATCAACACTCCATTCCCGCTCATCCACTTCATTCCTAGGATTACATTGATTCCTACCCTCGGTAGAACTACAAGATCCGTAAGGAACTCTCGATCCTCAATCTCAATCTTTACATCTTTAACTACTTGGTTAGTCAGGATATTATTTCTAGCAGCACTAATACAATAACCACCCTTGACAATTGTAATCACATTCATCTTATGCATACATGCAAAAGTAGAACTCACAAAGGAATGCGAAGCACCCAAATCAAAGAGCACAACTGCAGGGTGATCATTAACAAGGAACTTACCAGCGGTGACCTCTTCACCGGCAGGAATTTCCTCCATAGTAGTGTAGTGAACATGCCCCTAACGGACGTTTCCCTGAGCATTCTGCTTGGAAGGATAGGGACACTTATTTGCCCAATGACTAGGCTGGTTATAGTTCCAGCATGGCCTGTTTGCTAGTGGGACATTGGAGCTGCCCTGCCCAGAGGTATTCTTCGGCAAGGAAATTGTGTACCCCTTGCGGAAACCAGTTTTAGCTTGATTCTTCTTTTGAGGTGGGCGGTACCGGACATTAGCATTGGGTGGACGATACTGGGTTTTGGATACCACTAGTGCTTTAGACTGAGAAGCACCTGCCTCAAAGTTTCTTTTACGGGTCTTGGAAGCAGCATATATCTTATCATTATTCTCCTGAGTCAGGGTGTCACTGATAAACTCATTGAAGGTGACACACTTGCAGTTGCCCATAGACTTCATTAGTTTAGGGGAAAGTCCCCTCTTGAAGCTAGCTATTATCTTGGCGTCAGTATCGACAAACTCGGGAGCATACCTCGCCAGGTTGTTGAATGCCTGGAGGTATTCATTAAGACTCTTGTTGCCTTGGGTTAGCTTCATAAACTCGGTATGCTTAATGGCCATGAGACCAAGAGGGATAAAGTGTCCTCGAAAAGCTATCTGGAACTGGTCCCAAACTATCTCGACGTTTGCAGGGAAGGTGGTCCCATGATGGGTCCACCAGATGCCTGTAGGGCCTTGGAGCTAGTGTCCTACATACGAGGCCTTCATACCTTTTGTTAAACAGAGCAATCCAAACCTTTGCTCTATTGTGCTCAACCATTCATCAGCTTGTAATGGTT
The DNA here is from genome assembly GCF_019320115.1 of Miscanthus floridulus. Classification (NCBI taxonomy): domain Eukaryota; kingdom Viridiplantae; phylum Streptophyta; class Magnoliopsida; order Poales; family Poaceae; genus Miscanthus; species Miscanthus floridulus. The sequence goes on along the minus strand of NC_089586.1, from coordinate 54,312,190 downwards.
CTTCTGCCTCTCTAAAGATAGGAGGCTTTGTGTCCATGAAGTCTTTAAAGTTGTTGTACTGGTTCATCTCGGGTCCCTAGCGGACATGTCGATCATCGCGGTTAGCCATATGGCGCATAGCCTCAGCTAGCATGTGCTGACTTTCAACGACTGTCTACATTAGCTCAGCTGGTGTGGGCGGTGGAGGAGGTGGTTGTTCCTCATCTCCCATGCTACGACCGCGACGAAGGTTATAAGCCATCTACAAAATGTATAGCCAATGAGCACTGACAATGTGGAAATTTTTGTAGATGAATTGTATAATTATGCCAAACTGAGTCCATTGGAGAGAATGCATTTATATAATCACCAGAGGCACAATCATTCATCACAATCACACAACTCATCAAGCGCATCAATTGACCATAAATGCGATGAACTTAACCAACAATGAGATCTATAGACCGCAAAGACGGAATTGAACAAAGGCTCACATATGTGGAGGTTACATCCAAGCCATAGAGGTTCCAAACTTACATCAAGGGTAACATAGGGTTCGATAGTACATCCCAATGATTAACTCATTACAAAGCTACTTGTTCATGCATGAGGATCAACAAAAGACTAGCTCTAGCGCATTAGCTAAGTAGGAAGCTAAACTACGCATCGTCCTCGGAGTCAGTGTCGAAGATCTCTCCTCCATCTTCATCACTAGCAGGCTCTAACTCCTCATCTTCCTCCTCATCAGGTGGAACATCCTCAGGTCCATTGACCTTGATGCCATCATCACCTTCAGCCATGATGACACCAGAGCCCATCTCATCCTCATCATCAGGTGGAAGGAGAGGGTGAAGTTGATTGTGTAACAGGTGAACCTCCTCATGGAGATGGTCATTGTACTCTTCAGCAACTGCCACTTGCTGCTCTAACTCCACCTGTCGCGCTCTCAACACATTCTCTTCGTGCTAGGCTTCATTCCGTTGGTTCATCACATGAATTAACATACGTTCACAGTTGTGGTGAGCAACTGTGAACCTCTAAACCTCAAGGGTCTCTTGGTCCCGTTCCTGTGTTAATTGCTCCAAACGGTGCTGAGCCGCATTCCTCTCAGCAGTCACCCAGGCCAGCTCTGTCCTCAGCCTTTCTGCCTCAGTAGGCTCAGGACGGGGCTCACGAGGAGCTAACCGGTGACGAGGCGCCCTGCCTCCAACAGACTTGCAAGCAGTGAGTTTCGTGCACGCCATCTGTAGCAAAAAGTTGCAACGTAAGGGGAGAATCATTTAAGGGATACAAAATTTAATTAGTCGGGACAATCAAATTTTAAGGGAGGGAATAATGCAAGAAATGCCATGTATGCTTGAACATGATGCATGCATGATCCGTACGTCCTCACAAACCTAGAAAAATTTAAAGGCTAGCGAAATATACGGTGGCATACATACGTTCTCTCGTATACGGTAGCTAGTCGATCTACAACAATACATTGTTAGTGTACCTGCAGAAAATTTCATTTCAGCCCAATAATTTCCCAAAAAGCATAAAAAGCAAGCAGTAAACTAAATACTTTCATACATACATCCCCCGATGCATATACTCTAGTATCACAGCTACCCGTCAGAGATACCCACATTTAAGTACTCTCATAGATACATGATTGAACATGTAAGTATACGAGCAACCACAACTACTCTCCCCTAGACCGATGGTTGGACGGTCATGCTCTCACAACTCTCCACTTACCAGAGCGTAGAGGTATTTGGATCCATACATTACCACCCAAGCGGATGGCATCCATACAATAGCATGCCGTATGGACAATGAAACAGAAACAAGCAGGAACCCCCAAGTTAGTACTTTAATAAGCCTCCTAAGAGTCCTTATTTGGGCATAAGGGATATGACCACCGGCAATACTTAGTATTTAATTTAGAATTTTCACAAATACTTTTGTTTTAAATACACAAATGACATGTTTAGTGTCAAATCTTGCTCTGATGCCAGCTGTAACAGAACCGACCAAATCATAAGAACGTAAGTACAAAAACAATCACTGGAGTGATCAAATTCCTGTACTTAAGCTCCCATAATCCCGGTAGTCTAGAAATCACGAAGGATTTCAACCAACTCTCGACATACAAACCAAGATTGTAGTGATTCAACACAACATATCATCCGTTACAACATTTCATAAGTAGCATTCGGATTACATCCATCAGAGTTTAAATAGAATATTACAAACCAAGTTTGAGTGTGCAGAAGCAACATAGTTTAGTACAAAACATCATAGTTTTCAATTACATTGCCAAGTCTGAGTCATGTCCCACAAAAGCATTATCAGGTACGAGAACTAGTAGAGACCACGCCCAATGGTCTAGTCTTCATCCCCAGCTGGGAGAAGGCAGTACTTGCAGCAACCAAAGTAGAACTGGTCATCTGCAACAGGTGGGAGATAAACCCTAAGTACGAGAAGGTACTCAGCTAGACTTACCCGTCAAAACCAGAAATAAAAGACACCAAGGATCATGCAAGACTTATGAGGTAGGCTAGCTTGACACAGTTGCATAAAAGAGCTTATGATTATAGTAACCAATTTAAACTTAGCATCAAGCTTAACATCATTTACCTGCCCATTAGATTAGCACCTGTACTAGAGCACTCACTTATTAGGAGCAAACAATATTAACCATAGCAGGTATAATAAGGCTATCATCATCATATCATCATTTCCGAACCATTATGTTATTTAGTGTATCTACTTTGGAGATAAGCCCGTCAAGTTCTCACTAACCGGGAGAGGCGATGACTCGAATCGAATTACAACTTAGCTGAGGGGGTATTCCTAACTCTCACCCTGGCATACTTAGCAAGGGTAGCCGTGGGTTACCTTTGGTACAACTCAGGAACCAAATTCGTGGGTTCGATCAGCGCCAGCGCTCTCAGGGATTACCCTTCTACCAGGACGATCAGGACTTTTAAATCACCTGCCCTTGGACTCACGCCTACGGCTCCCTTCCGAGGCGTACTTTATACTTATCGACTCCCAGCCTGAGTTGAGCTACTCGGCTTTGCGGTCGATCTCCAGACCCGGCCAACTAAGAGAGAGGCATGCGTTCAACATGAACAGGAAAGGCTCCAAGATTCAGTCCTTAATCGACACAGATGGAGTCACTGCAAACCGGCAAGCCTCCGCCCGGTCTCCATTTCAATTTAAGACTGGTTCTTTTCCACGATAGCAAATATAGCCAACCGTGCCATATATATCTTCCTATATCTCATAGGTGACAGGAAATCACCTGACTTCTACCATGTTTAAGCAGGGCTAAGCACTACATGAGCCTGAGCTACATAGGATTCAGGGTAACAATATCTGGACAAGGATTGGGTAACCAATGCAGCAAGTGTTTGCATCCAACACCTAAACTCAATGCAACAATATATATAATAATAATACTGTAACTGCATTTTGGAAATTAGGAGGCTTAATATGCTCCGGGGCTTGCCTTTCACAAAGTTGCAAGGATGGTGATCCGGGCACTCAACGGCGACCTTGTCTGGCACTTCTCCAGAAGGCGGCACCTCCTGAACCTCCGGTGTCGGCTGCTGCTGCTCGCTCGGTTCCTCGAATTCCAGCAGTGTTACTCCCTCCGGTACACCTATTGCATGCTGATGCACGAGATAAATATCATGGATGCATAAGGAATGACATGATGCTCATGATGAATGAATCATAGTAAGTGTTTACGAAAACATCACTGGACACTCGTTTACCGAGTAAAATAGCTCTATTCAAATCACTTTAAGCATGTATCTAACTTAACTTAAAGAACAAGATCAACTTAGCTAACATGCATAACCTAAGATAAAGATGCTCATCTTTAGTTTAAGGCCTAACACCTAGGAACATTACCACAAACTTAGAAATAGTAAAGGCATACATAAATCAAAATTTAAAGTTTCATATACACACAAGTAGTCCCTTAATTCAATCACAACAAGAGTTATCCAAATCCAAATGACTTGCATGAGGACATTCTGGAAAGCTTGTGAAATTCTCTACAAATCAATTGTAAACATCAAAGCATGATTCTTACGTTAACCAAATCGAATTTCAGTAAACCTAGAATCTGTCCAGAAATGACAGGGTTACTAACTTAATTATTTAATGATGATGCAAAAGCCTAATTTGACCAAACCAAGTTTACCAACTTGTTGCACATACCAGAGGAACACTAGAAAGTATAATGCTAACTTCTAAATAAATTATTTAATGTCCTTTTCAAATTTATTTAGTTAATTAGGTGATTAAAGCAATATACAGTAAAACTGTTCAAAAAAATCTACAAAAATTACAGTAGCTATCTCATGCTTCACATAGACTACCATAAAAATTTCAAAGCCATTGAGCAAGCAGAACTTGCTGTATCCAAAATAACAGGTGGCATGCCTATTTTTAGCATAATTAGGAAACCCTAATGAAAAGTGTCAAGCAAATTTCTCATTTTTCCTAGCATCATTCTAGCATAAGAACCTTACTCACCAAATTTTACCTATACTGGATCTATAGAAAAATTATGAAAATTCACACAAAATCCATCCATTGATAAAGAGAAATTCTATAACTCAAAAACTATACATGCACTAGCTCTGAAATTTTAACCAGAGCTTCTACTAAGCAATAATAGATTACCCACAAAATTTCATAATTTTTGGACCACAGAAACTCAAGATAAAATTCAAACAAGTTTGCATGCATCTAAAAACACATTTCAAAGTCCTATTTTATTCATCCAAAATTTCTAAAACATGTGCTCATATAATATTTTTATTAAATACTAGACATTACTAGGAACTCAACAAAATTGGAACCATAGCATTTGGATCTACCAACTAGGAGATACACATTTTTGAATCTATACACCAATCTGTGAAATAATAAAAACAAAACAAATAAGAAAACCATCCACTGCTGTTGGGCCGGCCCGAAGGACACGGCGGCCCGCGAAGCGCACGCTGGCGCGGCCTAGACGCGGCATGGCCCAGCCAGGCTCCTGCTGCGCGCGTCAGTGACTAACAAGGAGGGCCCGCGTGATAGAGAAACAGGCAGGGGAGGAGAAGGAGACGGCGGCGAAGCTCGTCGCCGGTGGCTCTTCCGGCAAGGTAAGCAGTGCTACAGCAGTCACCTCACCCGTGCGCATCTATTGGTGCCCTTAATTGAAGCTAGTGCTGTGGCTACAGGCAACGGCGACGACCATGGCGGCGCACGGCCACGGCATGGCCGGCTCCGGCGAAGCGACGACGTCGCGGCCCTAACGGGTGACTCTACGAGCTTCGATAGTGTTCACTGGACCTAGCGCGAGACAGAGGAGCAATGGTAAGGGCATGAGGACAGCTGGCCATGTGGAGCGCCAACTCCGGCAAGGTCCCGCCATGGCGGCGATGAAAGAAACGGCGATTACGCCCTTACCAAGGCTCAAATGGACCGATTAAAAGGTGGAGGTGGTAGAGGGGATCACGGCGAAGCTGTTGACGAACTAGGCAACGCGTTTTTGCAGTGGTGAGCGCGCAAGGCGACGGCGACGCTCGGTTGGAACTAGAGAAGCTACGGCGGCTTCGCTGCTGTGCGCGGTGGAGGAGAAAGAGAGGCAAATGGAGCAGGCAACTCGGTCGGACAGGCGCGCGGGGTGCTCAAGACGTGGCCAGCAGCGCCAGGAAGCCTGTGGCGCATGGCCTGTGCGAGCAGAAGGCCGGCGACGGGTGGCGCCACGCGGCCAGCAAACTCTGAACCGGTTGGCCACGACGTTACTGAACGTTTTCTGAAAAATCGCGATTCAGTGATCACCGACGATGACTGATAGAGCAGGTTTGACGGTGATTAGCTCCTAATCCGTGATGATCTAGACTTTGCCACAGTTAACAAAGTTGATCATCTATATGTGAACTACAACTCTTGTTATTGGAGCTTGAGCTGGTTTGGCTCTGTTAGGGAGATACAAGGTGAAAAAGTTGGGTTCACAAAACTGCAAAACACTTAAGGACTTAGAAAATGTCTAAGTATGAAATCAGCATGAAATTCTGACTTGTGGGCCATGTTTGAGCTTGTTCTACCCATTTTCATGAAATGATCATAAAACAACTTTTGTTCCTTAATAAATTAGCTACAACTTTGGTAAAGAGTGCACAGCCATGCAAAGTCTCTAAGTTGGACTTTTGAATCAGTCAAATAGTGACACTCCAAGGGTCAATTCTAGTCAAACCTTCACTTGAGGGCATTTTGGTCATTTTGATCTACATGAACAATGTCCCAACAAGTAACCTAAGTGTAGTTAAGGTGTAATAGACCATGATCAACCACTTTACAAAATTGTTATACCACTTCTAAAGATCACATGTGATAAAGCAATTAAAACAAGCAATTCATTCATATGTTTCAATTCCATGTTTCACATGTTTCATGACCTTGTGGTTATTTTATACTTGTCATATTACTACCATGTTGCCATGTTTCAAGGTATGAGAAACTCAGGTTGTATTCACATGTTACACCATTACTATTCACAACACTCAAGTATGAAACATACACAATTGGAAAATGTTGCATATGCATGTTTCCGTAACAAAGGCATGATGAGATAGATGATGCACATGTTTATGAAATGAAATGCAATTAGTAGAAGCCAAACACCTAGGGTGTTACAACCAAGACCTGGTCCGACAGTTAGGCCGGAACGTGCCAACCTCGACGGCCGTGCTCCTCGACATTGCCACCAACTTCGCCTTGGGCGAAGAGGCCATCGGGGCCATCTTCCCCGACAACGACGCCAAGGGGAAGCAGAGGGATGAGGCCCCCGGGGCCTCGGACCCCCACCTCCCCAAGAAAAAGAAAAAGGGTCGCCAGGGGAAGTAGGAGGTCCTTGAGGCCGGTCTAGTCACAGCCGCAAATCGCAAGAATCCCCAAGGCCCCGCCAAAGGCCCTGGGCTCTTCGAGGACATGCTTAAGAAGCCTTGCCCTTACCACTAGGGCCCGGTGAAGCACACCCTCGAAGAGTGCACCATGCTCTAGTGTTACTATGCCAAGCTCAGGCTCCCCAACGATGACGCTAAGAAGAAGGATGCCGGCGATAGGGACAACGACAAGGACGATGGGTTCCCCAAGGTGTACAACGCCTTCATGATCTTCGGCGGGCCTTCAGCGTGCCTCACGGCGCGTCAGCGAAAGAAGGAGCGCCAGGAGGTCTTCTCGGTTAAGGTGGCCACTCCCCGGTACCTCGACTGGTCTCGGGAGGTGATCACCTTTGATCGGGATGACCACCCCGATTATGTGCCAAACCCCAAGCAGTACCCACTCGTTGTCGACCCGATCATCAGCAACACCTGGCTCACCAAGGTGTTGATGGATGGAGGCAGTGGTCTCAACATCCTCTACGCCAACACCCTAGAACTCCTAGGGCTCGACTAGTCATAGCTTTGAGGCGATGCCACGCCCTTCCACGGCATCATGCTAGGGAAACGCACGTGACCCCTCGGGCGCATCGACTTGCCCGTCTGCTTCGGCACTCCCTCCAACTACTGCAAGGAGGTCCTCACCTTCGAGGTGGTTGGGTTCAAGGGGACCTATCATGCCATCCTGGGGTGCCTGTGCTATGCCAAGTTCATGGCGATCCCCAACTACACCTACCTCAAGCTCAAGATGCCAGGCCCCAATGGTGTCATCACTATCGAGTCCATGTACGAGCATGCATACGACTGCGACGTCGAATGCATCGAGTACGCCGAGGCTCTCCTGGAGGCCAAGACCCTCATCATCAACCTCGACCGATTTGGTAGCGAGGCGCCCGACACCAAGCATCATGCTGGGACTTTCGAGCCCACAAAGGCCATCAAGCTCATCCTGGTCGACCCCACCTGTTCCAACGACCGAGCGCTAAGGATCAGCGCCACCCTCGATAGCAAATAGGAAGCCATGCTCGTCGACTTTCTCCATGCGAACACTGATGTATTCGCGTGGAGTACCTCGGACATGCTGGGCATACCGAGGGAGGTTGCTGAGCATGCCTTGGACATCCAGGCTGGCTCCAGACCGGTGAAGCAGCGCCTATGCCGATTCAACGAGGAAAAGCACAGGGCCATCGGTGAGGAGGTGCAGAAGCTTTTGGTGGCTGGATTCATCAAGGAAGTGTCCCATCTAGAGTGGTTGGCTAATCCTATATTAGTTAAGAAGAAAAATGGGAAGTGGAGGATGTGTGTAGACTACACCGGTTTGAATAAAGCATGTCCGAAAGTCCCCTTCCCATTACCTTGAATCAACCAAATCATTGACTCCACTGCAGGATGCGAAACCCTATCTTTCCTTGATGTGTATTCCGGTTACCATCAAATCAAGATGAAAGAATCTGACCAGCTCATGACTTCTTTCATCACCCCATTTGGCATGTACTGCTATGTAACTATGTTGTTCGGCCTTAGAAACGCAGGGGCCACATACTAGCGATGCATGACCCAGGTCTTTGGTGAGCACATCGGGCGAACCATTGAGGTCAATGTGGATGACATCGTGGTCAAGTCCAGAAAAGCCAGTGATCTCGTCGATGACCTGGAGAAAGCGTTCAAATGCCTCAAAGAGAAGAGCATCAAGCTCAACCCCAAGAAGTGTGTCTTCGGGGTCCCCCGAGGCATGCTCTTGGGATTCATAGTCTCGGAGCATGGCATCAAGGCCAACCCAGAGAAGGTCTTAGCCATGACCAACATGGGACCAATCCGAGACCTCAAGGGAGTGCAGAGGGTTATGGGATGCTTTGTGGCCCTGAGCCGCTTCATCTCATGCCTTGGCGAAAAAGGCTTGCCCCTGTACTGCCTCTTGAGAAAATCTGAATGCTTTTCTTGGACCCCTGAGGACGAAGAAGCCCTCACCAAGCTCAAGGCATTGCTCACCAATCCTCCTATCCTGCCGCTAACCAAGGGCGAGGCCCTCTTACTCTATGTTGCTGCAACGACCCAAGTGGTTAGCGCGGTCGTAGTGGTCAAGAGGTAGGAAGAAGGGCATGCTTTACCCGTCCAATGACCTATTTACTTCATCAGTGAGGTGCTCTCTGAGACCAAGACAAGCTACCCCCACATCCAGAAGCTGATCTATGCCATAGTCTTGGCTCGATGCAAGCTGCGTCACTACTTTGAGTCCCACCCGGTGACCGTGGTGTCGTCTTTCCCTCTAGGAGAGATAATCCTGAACCGGGAGGCCTCGGGTAGAATAGCCAAGTGGGCCATGGAACTCATGGGGGAAGCCCAGTCTTTTACGCCTCGGAAAGCAATTAAACCCCAGGTCTTGGCTGATTTTGTGGCGGAGTGGACTGACACCCAACTACCACCTACTCAAATCCAGGCGGAATGCTGGACCATGTACTTTGATGGGTCTCTGATGAAAACCGAGGCAAGCGTGGGCCTGCTCTTCGTCTCACCCCTCAGAGTGCACATGCGCTACATGATCCGGCTCCACTTCGCCGCCTCCAACAACGCAGCCGAGTACGAAGCCCTCGTCAATGGCTTGTAGATTGCCATCGAACTTGGAGTACGACGTCTCGATGTACGGGGCGATTCGCAACTCATCGTCGATCAAGTGATGAAGGAGTCGAACTACCATGACCCCAAAATATAGGCATACTACAAGTTGGTATGTCGCCTAGAAGACAAGTTCGACGGCCTCAAACTCAACCACATTGCGCGAAAATTCAACGAGGCCGTGGACGAACTGGCAAAGATGGCGTTGGCATAGGCCCTGGTCCCCCCGAACATCTTCACCAGAGACCTCCACAAGCCTTCCATCGACTACACCTTGGCGGCAAAGGAGGGCCCACCGGTCGAGCCCACCGCAGGGCCTGAGGCCCCCTCTATCACCAAGACCCCTACGGCCAAGCCTGAGGCCATGAAAATCAATGCGGAGCCTCCCGAGGCCAACTAGGGCACGGACTGGCGGGTCCCATTCCTTGATTGCTTCATTCGAGGAGAGCTTCCTGTAGATAGGACCAAAGCCCGATGGCTTGCGCGACGAGCCAAAACTTACGTCCTCAGTAACGGCGAGTTGTACAGGCAAAGCCCATTTGGTGTCCTCCAACGATGCATCACCACCGAGGCAGGCCAAGCCCTACTTTGGGACTTGCACGCGGGAGCCTGCGGGCACCATGCAGTGCCTCAGATGCTCGTCGGAAATGCCTTCCACCAAGGGTTCTACTGGCCAACGATGGTTGCTGACGCCACCAAGCTAGTACGCTCCTACGAGGGATGCTAGTACTGTGCATGGTAGATGCACCTCCCGGCTCAAGCCCTCCAAACCATCCCCATTACATGGCCATTCACCGTATGGGGGCTGGACATGGTTGGGCCTTTGCAGAAGGCCCCCGAGGGCTATACCCATTTGCTGGTAGCGATCAATAAGTTCTCCAAGTGGATCGAGGCATGTCCGGTCACTTGAATCAAATTCGAGCAAGCAGTGCTGTTCTTCACTGATATCATCCACATGTTTGGGGTTCCAAACACCATCATCACTAACAATGGGACACAATTCACTGGCCACAAGTTCCTGACGTTCTGCGACAACCACCACATCTGTGTGGCCTGGTTAGCTGTAGGACACCCTAGGACAAATGGCCAAGTAGAATGTGCCAACGGCATGATCCTACAGGGCCTCAAGCCAAGAATATACAACCGGTTGAAGAAATTTGGAAAGAAATGGCTTGCCGAACTCCCGTCAGTCATCTAGAGCCTGAGGAACACTCCGAGCTGAGCCACGGGGTTCACACCATTCTTCCTGGTCTATGGAGCTAAGGCCATCCTCCCCACTGACCTAGAGTACGGCTCCCCGAGGCTACAGGCCTACAACGAGCAAAGTAACCGCACTGCTCGCGAGGACGCCCTTGACCAACTGGAGGAAGCCCGAGATGTTGCACTGCTACACTCGACCAAGTACCAGCAAGCCCTATGATGCTACCAAGCCTAGCACATTCGAAGCCAAGACCTGAAGGTGGGCGACCTAGTGCTGAGACTAAGGCAGAGCAATAAGGGCTGCCACAAGCTGACCCCGCCATGGGAAGGGCCGTACATCATCGCCCAAGTGCTAAAGCCTAGGACCTACAAGCTAGCCAACGAGAAGGGCGACATCCTCACCAACGCTTGGAACATAGAACAGCTACGTCACTTCTACCCTTAAATTTCCAAGCATTGTTTACTTTGTTTCTCGAAATACGATAAAGAAGCGTTCTTTAGTTGTTATAATTTTTCGAGAAACCCACCGAGCCCATCGATGGGGGATCGACGTTACGATAACGCTATAAGGGAGACTCGGCTCCACCTCTACAGAGGTGCCCACCGCAGGGCTCGAACAAGACTCGGCTCTGCCTCTACAGAACTAAACCTCCCTCGGGGGCTAGAAGGGGGGACTCCCCCCCTAAGTCCCAGTCACCATTTTTAGTCATTTTTCAAAAAAAATTCTACACCAAACTCTCTCGCGTACTCTGGCAAATCGATTATAAAAAACCTAAGGACCAAAAGTCTGTCTCAGGGCCAAAAGGCTGACCGAGCCATGAGATAGCCTATGCCTCTAGGCTATGGCAACTCCCTCACCACCTTTTGCCCGAGGGGCAGCTTAGGCTCCAAGGAAGTTTTTGCAAGTGATATGTTCAAAGACAAGATAGAGGGCAGAGGCTCGGAAATACAATAAAAATGATTAAAAAGCGTATACACATAAGTACTTCAAAAAGGCCTTGATGGCCACAAGCGTTATAATACAATAATGTAAGTCCTAATCTATTTACATGGCCCCTTTGGCCTAGGTCAAAGCTTAGGGTCGCCAGCATCGGCGGACAGTGTAGGAGGAACCACCTCCTCTTCAAACAGCTTGGCCAGCGCCATGCCAGGGGCCTCAGCCGCCTCCACTAGCTTCATGACCTCCTCCTCATCCTTCTCGTCATCCTCAGCCATGACATAACCATCGCTGATGGCCTCAAGGTCGATGCTGGTGTAGTGTGAGGAGACGATGGCTAGGGCATGCTTGACGCCTATATGCAGCGCCCCCTGGAGCTGCTCGTGGACTCAGCTACTCAACATGATTAGGTGGCTCCCGAGGGAGCTGCCACACTCGACCTCCTAACCTCTAAGGCCTCGCAGGCAGTATGGGTGGTGCCCTACAGTGCATTGTGCTCCTAGATCTCGACCTCGAGCACCGCCTGCACTACGACGAAGGCCTCAGCTGCCCGGGTGACCTCCTTCTCCAACCCTGTGCAAAGACATGCGGGATGGGGTTAAGCATGAAAGAAAAACAAGTCAAACAGGGGCGTAAGCCTACAAGACTCACCCTCAGCTTTCTCCCTCCAGTTTTTGACCTCAACCCGAGAGGCCTCGGCCTTTTCCTTCTAGGCTAAGGCCTCGACCCGAGAGGCCTCGGCCACCTTGAGGGCCTCCGCTAGGGCACCTTTCGTTAGCAGGTGTGCGCCCTGCTCCGCCCCTAGCTACTCGGCGATGGCCTTGGCAGAGGCCTCCAGTTGTTCGGCCCGGGACCTAAAGGTGTCCTGCTCACCAGCCACCCGGGTCAGCTCCTCCTCTAGCTCCTTGATTCACGTCACCAAAGGGGCGGCCTACTCCTGAGCCATGGCCACCTCGGCCTTCATGTTAGCACAGCGAAGGCGAAGGTCCTCCACCTCCACGCTCTGCATCGATAGAAGCTTGTTAGCATTGGCGAGTAGGTCCTTCTACTACCGGAGCTAGTCCTAGACACCCCTCTCCCACTGGAGGAACAACGACTTCTCGAGGGACCAGGCCTCGAGCTCCTAGAAAGGTAGAACAGACGTCAAGCACGGCGAGAAAACTTGGGAAAAGACGACACAACACAAGAAAAGAAGGTGCGTACCTGGGCAATGCTGGGTAGGTCATCAGCCATGATGGACAGCGCTATCCGCAGCGATTGCTCTGCCAGACGGCGGAATTGCTCGAAGGAGTCCCAGTGCCCCCCTTGGCCGTGTCCTCAAGGGCGAATAGAGGCTCCCCCTTAGGGTCATCTTGGCTCTGCCACAAGACACGTGGGCTATCCCACCTGTGGGGCTTGGGTTGTACCCAGATGAGGGCCGAGCTCCCCTCGCTAGAGGTCAGAGCTGGCTGCTCCGCGGTGCTGGCTGCCTTAGCGTTCGCCACCTCCTTCCCCTAGGAAGTATCGTCAGAGGAGATCGAATGGACCTCCACCTCCCGGGCGCTCCCCTGCGATGGTGGCGGGTCCTGGACCAAGGGCAGTACTGAAGCTTGCCCCGCCTCCATCTCGTATCCTGGGCCGCCGGCTTTGCCGCACCCACGATGGCCTTCGCCGCCTCGACCTTAGTGGTCCCAGGAGCGCCGGCCTCCGCCACCTCGACCTCAGTGGTCCTGAGAGCTCCAGCTTCCATCACCTTAGCCTCGGTGGTCCCGAGAGCTCTGGCTTCTGCCACCTCGGCCTCGATGGCCTCAGCAACTGAGGGCACCTCGGCTTCATCTGACTTGTGGGCCTCGGCCTCATGGGGCGTAGGCGTCTCCTCCCCCGCTGGCTTCATGGCCACCTCGGTAGCCTCTCCTTATGCGACTGGCTCCTTTGGGTCAGCCCTGGCTGATGCCGCGCCACGCTGTATGGCGGCTTGTGCCTCCACCACCCATTGGGCAGTGGAGCTGGTGCTCACCTTGAGCGCCTTACGTGGTGCCAAGGCAGGCACTTCTGCCTAACCTTCTGGCTAGAGGCAAAGCACCCACGAGGTTAGCGTATGGCCAAAGAATGAGTGGAAGATGTTGTAGACTCCACTGACAAAACACTTACCACGAACGGGGACACAATAGCTTCCGCACTACATCCCTCATCCTCTACAGCAGCAGTGGCGGCGGTGGTGGCATGGCCCCCATGCCTGCCGATGCTGGCCGGGCCTCACTAGACTCCGATGCCCCCTTGACCCTTGGAGAGTGCACTTGGAGAGTGCAGCCACCGGCCCTCATCGCCTTCCGCGTGCCCACCGTGCCCACCAGCTTGGTGGTGAGCCCCGCCCAAAAAAGGTGGAGCCATAGCTCCTAGTGGGGGGCGATGCCCAGGTACCCCTCGCAGATGGCAACGAAGATGGCCACCTGCACGATGGAGTTGGGGTTGAAGTTGTGGAGCTCTACGCCATAGTAATGCGGGAGCGCCCACATGAACCGGTCCACCGGCAGGCCGAGACCACGCTCGTGGAAGGCCACGAAGCTCATGATGTAGCCATCATGTGGCCTCGGCTCTGGCTCGGCCCCTGAGCAATCCACTCTGGTCTATTGGGGTCGGTAACCGGGTGGAGGAGGCCGTCGTCGACAAGCGACTGCAGCGTCGCCATAGAGACATCGGATGGACCCCAAGGATCCACCTAGACGACAACAGCGCTGCTGGCCATGGGTGCGGTGGAGAATACAACTACGGTGGTAAGGCGTGCTCTCGCTATCTCTCTCTCTCTCTCTCTCGCCTTTCCTCCCCCTTCTCCCTTCTTCTCCCTGGCGCTCTCTTCCTCTGTTCTTAGCAACCGCTCGAGGGCAAAAAGGGGTGAACGCAGGCAGGCAAGGTAAGGAGGGGCGGGGCGAGGCTCGTCACATATTTATGGGGGAAGGGGGCGAAATGGATGGGCGATGAAACCGGGGAAGTTTCCCTCAAATCTAGCGTAGTTAATCTAGATTCGACTAAACCACCCACGCATCCACCTTTTCCTTATTAACCGTGCGCGCACAGTAATGTCCCATCTGTAGATGTCGCGTCGCATCTGACCATAGCGATGGTAGGCGCCATTCTGTCCCCCCCCCCCCCCGAGGAACTGCCTCAAAAGGCACACCCGCCGTTGTCAACCGATGGGAGGGGAATATCCCCCACCAGATTCCTTTCGGACTAAGGAACTGGGCACCGAGCCCATTATGGTCTAGGGGTTCGAAGGCTGGGCCCCCGAGGGTCTCGATAGCCACCTCAGGACAAATAGAGTTAGGGATAACTATGGGCGAGCCCGTACATGGCCAAGGCCCAAGCAAGCAATTGCTTAGGATGCCCTAAGTCGTGTCCGAGATTGGTAGGGATGTCTCTAAATGGGATCCCACTGTAGGGAGGCATCGAGCCCTCAGGGCCAATCGAATGGCCTTGGGACCCACTAGAGAAGCCCTCTGGTACTTTTGGAGTGCGTCTCTAGACCGCTAGCCGACCCCTATCGAATGGGGCACATGCCTCCACTTGGACTTACTCGATAATAGCTCACTGGAGGTGTCACTGCTCGCACCCACCGAGGGTAGCCTAGCATACTCCACCCCTCTTTCTAAACGAAAAGGATTCACGAGGGCCACACAAAAAAGACAGGGAAACTCTTGATCGCCCTCTTGCTCCATGTAGAGGCTTGAGGGCTCTTCCTACAAACAAGCTGAGGCCCAGCAACCCGAACTAGCACTCGGGGGCTCGGCAAATGCCACGAAGGGCACCGAGCCCGTTACAGTCCAGGGGTTCGAAGGCTGGGCCCCTGAGGGTCTCGACAGCCGCCTCAGGATAAATAGAGTTAGGGATGACTATGGGCGAGCCCGTACATGGCCGAGGCCCAAGCAAGCAATTGCTTGGGATGCCCTAAGTCATGTCCGAGACCGGCAGGGAGGTCTCTGAATGGAATCCCACCATAGGGAGGCACCGAGCCCCCAGGGCCAACTGAACGGCCCTAGGACCCACTAGAGAAGCCCTTTAGTACTTTTGGAGTGCGTCTCTAGACCGCTAGCCGACCCCTATCGAAGGGGGCATGGGCCTCCACTTGGACTTACCCGATAACAGCTCACCGAAGGTGTCACTGCTCGCACCCACCGAGGCTAGCCTAGCATACTCCACCCCTCCTTCTGAACGAAAAGGATGCGTGAGGGCTGCACAAAAAAGACAGGGAAACTCCTAATTGCCCTCTCGCTCCGAGCAGAGGCTCGGGGGCTCTTCCTACAACCAAGCTAAGGCCTAGTGACCCAAACTCGCACTTAGGGGCTCGGCAAACGCGATAAAACCCCTCGCTCAACATGAGAAAAGCCCCTGGAGGAATAAATCCACTGCTCTAGGGCCTCGGGGGCTACACCCGGTGGGTGCGCTCGCACGTACCCACTAAGGCCTCGAGTATGGAATACCATCCCACCAGGAGTTGCCGCAAGCCAAGTCTCATCAAAACCTTAGGAAGAGCGCTCACACTCTCCCTGAGGCTCGGGGGCTACTGTCGGGTACCATAAAAAGGGGTCCCCTAAGCAAGAACCAAAAAATCGCTTAGACCTTATACAAATCAAAACTAAGAGACAACCATCGACAAACCCTCACCTTATCCGAGGCTCGGCTGGATCACCCAACCCACCTCAGACAGTATCCCGCCTCGCCCGAGGCCCCGCACGTGAGGCCTCGGACAAGGTACTGATTCTTTGACTCGCTCGAGGCCCCGCCCGTAAGGCCTTGGACGAGGTACCAATTCTCCGACTTGCCCAAGGCCCCGCACATAAGGCCTCGGACGAGGTACCAATTCTCTGCCTCACCTAAGGCCCCGCACGTAAGGCCTCGGATGAGGTACTGATTCTTTGCCTTGCCCGAGGCACCGCACGTAAGGCCTCGGATGAGGTATCGATTCTCTATCTCGCCCGAGGCCCCATGCGTAAGGCCTCGGACGAGGTATCGATTCTCTGCCTCGCCCAAGGCCCTGCCTGTAAGGCCTCGGATGAGGTACCAATTCTCTGCCTTGCCCGAGGCCCCGCCCATAAGGCCTTGGACGAGGTATCGATTCTTCGCCTCGCTCGAGGCCGGCTCAGCAACAACCCCATCGCCTCCGCCTTGACCGACTTCTTCGATAGGATGTCATGTCCAACTAATGCGTTCAACCACTCCCACGACATCAGCCGAACGATGGCTCGATACAGCGAAGTGGCTGATGAGACATGAGTCACATCGACGCCATGCCATCCGGGAGAGGACGGGGTAGGGCTTACCGGCCGCTGTGCTCGGCACTGTGCCCACGACTAACACCCGTGCTGCACTATGCTGCCTAACCCCTGTTCCGAGGACAACATGGCATGGATAGTCATGTCCGGGTCCCTGTAGCCTCAGAATAGATGTACAAAGACCAACTGCTCCCTCTGAGACTCGGCTATCCACTTTGGGGTCTCGGTAGCTTCGAGACTTGTGCCCACCAAGCCCCCACATTGGTTCAGCCTCTGCACCAACTGGGCCTCGGCTCTCTACGTTGTCAACATACAGCGACTGGCACGTCATCCATAGTATGTGCCATGCCTTGCATCAAGCCATCATAGGAGCTCCCATGTCGCACAGGATCGGGCGTGACCGGCGCGTCGCTCTAGTGCATCGAGGACAAGACCGCTCCATTGACCATGCCACCATAGTGACAAGCTACAGGGCTCGGACATGCCACCTCCGCTCACAAAACACCACGTAGCTAATCCATGTACCACCCCCGTGCCTCCCTTTGACTATAAAAGGGAGTGACCGGGGTCATTTCTAGGAAAGACTCAGACGGACACTCACAGAAAGACTTAGGTAGACGCACAGACACACACAGATGAGCAACACACAATGCTCTATAACACACACTCTTCCTCACTGTGAGAGATCAACATCTCAAGCAACCCACACCGCTCCACGCTACTACGAGCACCTCGGTGCAAGGAATACAAGATTGCTCTCTCAAACTGGATGTAGGGCACCTATTACCCGAACCAGTATAAACCTTGTGTCTCTTTGCATCACCATCTGGGATTAGGGGCATGTAGTACACTTTCACTAGCCGGTTGAGGGCCCACAGTCCAAAACACCGATAGATAATTTCAAGGAATGTGCTTTGGATATGATTTGATTTCTAAGCTCTCTATCCTTCGAAACCACTAACCTATCCTTGAACCATAACACATCGTTCTCATCTACCCAAAAATGCTTGGTTTCTTGCTCTTTCATCTTGCGCTTATTGTGGAACACACCTAGATCTATCTTCTGTAGCTCAATAATTCGACTCTATAGAGTACAACTGACAGTGATGCTGTGAAGGACTGTAGGATGTAGGAGTTTTGACAAATGGAGGTCACTTTCAATCAAAGAGTGGCAATGAGATTTCCTACTCAAGGCATCCACAATGATGTTTGCCTTGCTCGGATGGTAGTGCACTTGGAGGTTATAATCCTTGATCAACTCAAGCCATCTTCTCTGACACATATTCAACTCAGGTTGAGTGAAGACGAACTTAAGACTTTTATGATTAGTGTAGGTGTTGCACACATTGCCAAGCAAATAATGTCTCCAGGCCTTCAAAGCATGAACAACTACAGCGAGTTATAAGTCATGCGTCAGATAGTTCACCTCATGCTTCCGAAGTTGGCGAGAGGTATAAGCAATGACTCTACCCTCCTGCATAAGAACACCTCCTAAACCTATGCCTGATGCATCACAAAACACATCAAAAGGTTTCTTGATATCCGGTTGCACCAGAACCAGAGCAGAAGTTAGAAGTGTTTGCAGGGTGTGAAAAGCCACATCACACTCGGAAGTCCAGACAAACCTCATGTCTTTTTGCAGCAACCGAGTCATAGGCTTGGCTATTTTAGAGAAATCCGGGATGAAGCGATGATAATAGCCAGCCAATCCTAGAAAACTCAGAACCTCATGCACCGAGATTGGAGCCTTCCAGTCCAACACTTCTTGCACCTTGGTGGGATCCACCATAATTCCACCATCGGACAACACATGCCCGAGAAAAGGTACCTCACGAAGCTAGAATTCACACTTGCTGAACTTTGCATAAAGCTTGTGTTCATGCAATCTAGTGAGAACTGCTCGCAAATGTTCAACATGATCTTCTTCATTCTCAGAATAGACCAAGATATCATCTATAAATACCACCACAAATTTGTCCAACTCGTGCATAAACACCGAATTCATCAAATACATGAAGTGTGCGGGGGCATTGGTCAATCCAAAAGACATAACAAGATACTCATACAGACCATATCTTGTAGAGAATGTAGTTTTTGGAACATCCTCAGGCCGAATTTTGATTTGATGATAACCAGATCTCAAATCAATCTTGGAAAAGACTTTTGCTTTAGACAACAGATCAAATAAGATATCTATGTGTGGCAGAGGGTACTTATTCTTGATTGTGACTGCATTCAAAGGTCTATAATCTACACACATGCATAGTGATTGATCCTTCTTCACAAAGATAGCTGGACACCCCCACGGAGACGAACTAGGACGGATAAGGCCTTTCTTTAGAAGTTCATTCAACTGGGTCTTAAGTTCGACTAGTTTGTTGGGAGGCATTCTATAAGGTCTTCTAGATATGGGCGCTATACCAGGTAGCAACTCTATCTTGAACTCCACATCCCGATCCAGGGCAACCTGGGGAAATCATCGGGAAAAACATCCGAAAAATCACACACTACAGGGATATCTGCCATAACCATGGCTTGCACTGCATTAGCCACACAAGAAAGATTGATGTCCCTGGGTAGCTGCACTAGAAAACCTTCCTGATTACAAGGATCTCTGAGCTTGACTACTCTAGTCGATGTATCAATAAGCACCCCATGACTACTCATCCAGTTCATTCCCAATATCACATTGATACCTAGCCCCGGTAAAACTACTAGATCAACCTGATAACTTCGTCCCTCTATCTCAAGTTGCACGTCCCTGACTATGAGCTTGGTTGGGATAGTACCACTGGTAGCCCTAATACAATAACCCTCACCCTCAATAGTGTATGTTTTCTATATAAACTTGGATGCAAATGCGGGACTAATAAAAGAATGCGAAGCACCCGAATCAAATAGTACAACTACGGGGTGTTGATCAACCAGAAACTTACCAGCCATTACTACCTCTCCTAATGAAATATCAGCAATATTAGTGTGGTTCACCTACCCGTGATGGCCACCTTGGTAGTCATTCTTCTTAGGGTAAGGGCACTCCCTTGCCCAATGACCTGTCTTGTTGCAGTTCTAGCATGGCATGTTGCTTGGAGGAACCTTGGAGCTACCTTGACTAGTAGTGCCATTTAGAAGAGCAACTGTAAAAGCCTTGCGAAATCCAGTCCTGCCTGGATTCTTCTTCTGTGGTGGGTGGAACTTAGCAGCTGATGCCGGAGGATAGAATGGAGCCTTATGTGTGACTGGAGCCTTGGATTGTGAGGCACCCGCCTCATAGGCTCTCTTGAGATTCTTTGAAGCAGCATATATAGTATTGTTGTTCTCTTGAGTTAAAGCATCACTAACAAACTCATTAAAATGAGCACACTTACAATTTCCCATAATGTTCATCAATTTGGGGCTAAGTCCCCGCTTGAAACTAGTGATCTTCTTGGCATCAGTGTCAACAAACTCAGTAGCATACCTTGCAAGGTTATTGAAAGCCTGTAGGTATTCATTTAAGCTCTTGTTCCCCTGGGTTAGCTTCATGAACTCCATATGCTTGATTGCCATGAGACCAGGAGGAATATAATTTCCCCTGAAAGCAGACTTGAACTGATCCCAAGTGATTTGGGCATTAGCGGGCATAGTGGACCAATAATGACTCCACCAAATACCAGCTGGCCCATGCAATTGGTGAGAAGCATATTCAGTCTTCAGCACTTCTGTCAAGCGAAGCAGACGGAATTTCTGCTCAAGAGTGTTTAGCCACTCATCAGCTTGGAGGAGCTCATTAGCCTCCTTGAAGATTGGTGATTTAGTGTCAAGGAAATCTTTGAAGTCGCTATACTGATTTGGTTCCAGTCCTTGGCATGCACCATGACCATCACGATTTGCAATCGTGCAGAGAGCCTTAGCCATAGTGCACTGTCCTTCAGCAAGAATTGCCATCAATTTCGTTGGTGTGGGTGGTGGTGGCAGTGGAAGATCATCATCATCACCAGCCGTACTAGTGGAACGAGTGTGAGGTATCTGCAACAATGTGCAACCAGCAATTATTGGTGATGTTAGCACATTGGAGAGGAACAATGTAATTACGCCAAACTGAATTTACTAGAGAGAATATAAAATTCATACAATAAATAAAGGCAATAATTCATTCTCTAATCACCACATCATCACTTAGATTACTAGCGCCATACGCAGTGCATTCCAACATGACAAGTTTTAAAATTCACCAACTAAGATAAGCATCCCGAAGGGAGCAAATTAAGGTACATTACATGCCAAGTTCGAATTAAAGGGTACATCCAACATCTACCACAGTACTTGGTCCATTACACAATTGGCTGCAAAAGCTTAAACTAGTGAGACTTGCTAGCTAACTACTCATCGAAGTGGTCACTGTCCACATCGGAGATGCCCTAGACTTCTTCAGGATCTTCCTCTTCCTCTTCATTTGCAGGTTCAGCTACATTGACATCCATCTGCACGTCCTCTTCTTCTTCATCAGCCTCAATCACTTGAGGTCTACCCACATTAGGATACCTTGGAATGGGGTGAGGAATAGGAAATAGACGGTTGTTCAGTTGATGGTACTCAACCTAAAGCTCTTCAAGCTGCTCTTGGAGCTCATGCTCCCTTTGAAAAGCATTATGGTTTGCCATGATCTAGCCCTAATGCCTTTCTTCTGCCAACTCTAAGGCTACATCTCTATGATGGGTCACGCGATCTAACTCCTGTATGCCTCATCTCTCTCTATGGTGAGGTTCATAAGCTAGTTATGAAGCTCATCTCTCTCACGTGCTGCTTGCCCCCACTACTGCAGTCGATAATTTGCAATGCCCCGTATCTCATCTACCTCTAGCTGAGCTTGCTCACATGCCTCCGCCCTACAGCGATACTTGTGAGCACGCAACCTGAACTTATGCTAGGCTACCATTGCCTTGCCAGCTTCTTCTAACACACTAGAGAGGGTGTCCTGCCTGACTCGACAAAGCTTCAAGATGGCCATCATACCACTCATTCCCACATTGTCGCTCTGAACATGTTCACCATGGCCTCGAACCAAGGCCTGGCCAGCTTCTTGAGTCCACTCAACATCTATAGGAGCCACTCGGGGAATGGATGAAGCTGGTCCACCCACTAATTCATCTCCGAAACTCTGTGTTATGTCCATAAGCACATCAAGGGCAGCAACTTGTGTGGCTTCCCATGGGCTTTGCCCATCAGTCTCGGTGCTCCACCCATGCCACAACGGTCTTATGGGGTTCTACGGCACCACTAAGGTCACATTGTACCATGACACATCTCCAAATGGCACCATCTACATCCACATGTAGCGGGGCGCCTCTAGGTACCCAACTGAGCTTAGCACCCTCCAAAGCAAGGTCAGCATACCAAACTGGTCCAAAAAGGGGCTGCTACCAAGAGGAAACACGGGAGCAGCCATCTGTATCAAAAGGGATGCAACTCTTGTGAGACGATTATTTTGTTGAGAGATGGAACTTAATATTTGGGATAAGAAATTATAAGGGAGTGAGTAATGCAATATGAATGACATGAGTGAATATGATGCATGCTCGTTCCGTATGTCCTCACAAACCTAAGAAGAGTTAAGTTCTAGTGGAATATATGGTGGCATACACACGTTCTCTCAAATAGCAGTAACTAGTCGATCTACATAGTGCGTTGTTAGCGTACCTACAGAAATTTTCATTGCAGCCTAACCCAACAATATATAATGCTCACAATGAAAGTAGTAACTAAGATACTCTCCATATATCCATCCCCGGATATATATACTTTGGTATCCAAAACTACCTGACAGATATACCCACAATTAAGAACCTTCATATGTACATGTATGCAACATGTAAATATTCCAGTAACCACAACTAACTCTCCCCTAGACCGATGGTTGGATGGTCATGCTCTCACAACTCACACTTACCTTAGCATAGAGGCAATTGATCCATACATTACCATTCAAGCGAATGGAACCCATGCAATAGCATGCCGCATGGATGATGAAATAGAAACAATCAATTTCCCCCAAGTTAGTAATTATACAAGCCACCTAAAAGTCCTTAAGTGGGCTACAAGGGATGTGATCACCAACACACTATAAAATTTTAGATTTTTAAACACTTATATATAACTATAAGTTGGAAAACCGTTTTTGCAACAAAAGCTTTTGTTTTTAAATACCCATATGACATGCTTAGTGTTGAATCTAGCTCTGATGCTAGCTATCATAGAACCGACCAATTTATAAGAGCACAAGTACAAAAACAATCGCCGAGAGAATCAAATTCTCACACTTAAGCCCATATAAACCCGGTAGTCAACTGAAACCATGAAGGATTTCAAACCAAACTTGCATACAACCAAGATCCAAGTAATTCAACATAACATATCACATGTTACAACATTTCACAAATAGTTTGCAGATAGATTACAACACTTTAGAGTCATAGTTATTACAAACCAAGTCTTGTAAAGTAGCAGAAGCAAATAGTTTAACTCACACACCTGAGTTCAAATAAATGTACCAGCTTGCTGATCACATCCCACAAAAGCATTTGGATAAGATAAACAGAAATCATGCTCGTGATCTAGTCTTCGTCACCCATCGGGTGGAGACAATACTTATAGAAGCCCTGATAAAGAAGGTCATCTGCAACAAGAGAGAATAAACCTTGAGTACGAGAATGTACTCAGCTAGACTTACCCGTCGAAAACCAAAACAAATGACACCAAGGATCATGCATCGCTTAATTTAGTGGATCTGGCTGACACTTCCTTTTTGTGGAAAAGCATAAGTAATAATGATCAACTCTTAACCTGAGCTAGCAGTGACTTTTAGCCATTAACCTATCATCTATATTAGCACATGTACTAAGCAATCATTTGATTAAGATGCAAACATTAATAACCATAGCAGGTATAAATCATGGCAACATTATCATCATCATCCATTTAACCATATCGTTAAATTAATTGAATCTGCGTTGCCGCTGCTTAGTCAAGTTCTCACTATCTAGGAGAGACGGCGATTCAAATCGATTCCTATCCAGCTAGAGGGGTATTCCTAAACACAAACCCTGCTTCCCCCATTAGGGTCGCAATCAAGTCACCTTTGGCACAATTCAGGAGTAGCGAATCTGAATAGATCGGCATTCTCAGAGGACCACTCTGCCAAGGTTGATCGGGACTCTAACCCGCTTTAGGCTGATGCCAATGGCTCTTTGCACATCCTTACTACCTCCAGAATGCGCGCCACTGCTCGTGTTCCTGACCTGAGTCGAGCTACTAGGCTTCGTGGTCAGAATCAGTTATCCGGCCAGCTAAGTGTTAGGCTGTGTTCAACATGACATGAGGACGTACATCGTATCGGTCCTTAAACGACACAGACGGAGTCACTATGTCCAACCCTACACAAGACTCTGCTCGGTCTTCATTCATTATTAACATGGTTCTTTTCTACGATAGCAAATATAGCCAACCGTGATCCACCTCATCCTAAAGCTCACAGGTGATAGGAAATCACCTGACTTCTACCGCACTAAGCATGGCTAAGCATTTAACCCGTTCCTGAACTTTATCAGGATTAAAGTGCGATATCTGGACAAGGATAGATATATAATGCAACTATCGGTTCCAACCAATTCCTATTCTTAGTGCATCATCAACAATAAAAGATACTCAAGATATTTGTAAAAACATGGGAGACTTAGAATGCTCCGGGGCTTGCCTTTCAGGAAAGAGGATGGACGGTGGTCAGGGCACTTGGGCAACTCCTCCTCGGCGACTGCTTCGTCGATTGCTTGAACCTCGGGCTCCTCCTCCTGGCTTGCTCCCTCGAACTCTAGAAGCATCACTCCCTCCGCACACCTATTGCAAGTATGCGCAAGATAAATATCATGGATGCACATGAACAAAGTTAGGAATGCTCGGGGAATGCACATGCTTACTGTAGTCCGTATTTTCTAACTTAAGCTCTATTCAAATCACTTTAACTTACCAAGTTTATACAACCTAATGTACAATTGCTCATCTTCAGTTAAGGACCTAGCACCTGCACCTAAGCATGTCCTCAAGTTAGGCTAACACCTAAACAATCAACAAGAACATTGCAACAAAGCATACACACAAATATTCGTATATCAGCAAAACAAGAACTTATACAGTGGTACAGTAAACTGATCATAACCGGAGATCTACAAAACGAAATGATAGGAAAAACGACAATTTGGAAAGGTTATGAAATTGCCCACAATTAATTTTCAGACCTCAAGGCATGATTCCAAACTTTACCAGGTCGAATTTACATAACCACCTAATCAGGTCCAAACAAGACGGAGAGCAAGCAAAACTGTGATCCAACTTTGAATGACTGTTGCTCCTAAACTACTGGGCCAAATGCCACCAAATTTTGACAGGAGCTTGATACATAATTTATCTACAACTTTTGTATTCGCCACTTTCCCAGAAAACCAAATTATCATTGTGAACTTTGCAAAGTTCCCAGAACTGTCCAAAAAACATAATGCAAGGAAATATTTATTAACTTATGTTGTAAACATATAATTGGACAAAACCAACTTTACTCATTTATCACATATATCTCAAGAACACCAGAAAGTAAAGTGTTCACCACCAATTTATTTCTTTTAATGCCTTTCTTAATTTATTTAATTATTTAAGAGGAATGATAAACATATATGAAAACTGCACCATTTAATCTACAAAAATTACAGTAGGTACTACATTCTCCAAGTAGGCTACTACGAAAATTTCACATCATTTGAGCAAGTATAACACCCTACACAAAAATGACAAGGCATAAAGGCTTAAAATGACATAAATAGGAAACCCTAGTGAAAAGTGTCAAGCAACAGATTTTATATTTTTCCTAGCATCCTTAAGGTACTAGGACATCCTCCAATAAATTTCATGGTCATTGGATTCATAGATAAATTACTAAAATTCACACAAGGATCATCCAATGATAAAAGGAAAATCTATAACTCAAAAACCATACATGCACTAACTCTCAAATTTTTACCAGAGCTTCTACTCATCAAGAAGAGCTCTCCAACAAAATTTCATAATTGTTGGAGCACAGGAACTCAAGATATAAATTAAACAAGTTTGCATTCATTTAAAAACACATTTCAAGTTTCAATTTAATTCTTCCAAAAATTCTACTACAGGTGTTCATGTTATATTTTTCCTAAATACTGTACTTCACCATGATCCTAACAAAATTGTAACCACCCAATTTGGATCTACAAAATTGGAGATACAATTTTTACAAAACAACACTCAAATCTGAGTTATTTGAACTATCCTTTTAACACTCAGTCACTGGCAGGCGGGGTCCACTGGTCAGCTAGGCCCGCATGTCAGCGAAAGGAAAATAGGGGAGGCGGCTTGCTCGACGCGGAACCGGCGGAGCTCGCCAACGGCGGCGTCACCGGCGACGAGGAGGGTACGTCCGTGTTCACCATGACTTCCCGCACCGATTGACATCCTAACCCTAAACCCTACCGGCCCCTAGGTACTCCGGCCATGGCGCTTGGCGGCTCGACCATGGCGCACGGCGGCGCGCGACTGCGTTCTGGCTCAGCTGGACCGGCGTTGATGGTGGCATCTTCACCCGAGCATCTATACATGATGGAGAAGGCTAGACGAGAACTAGGGGAGGAGAAGAGAAGCGGTGCTATGCAGGCCACGGAGAGCGCAACTCCAGTGAAGTCCAGACGGCGACAGAAATGGAAATGTGGCCACTACCTTGGTTCTCTGGCTCAACGGTGAGGTGGACGAGCTAGAGGAGGCTATGGTGGAGTTGTGGGTTAGCTGGAGGCAGCGATTTTGTGGTGGCGAGGGCGCTAGGCGACGACGGTGTGCTTGGCGTCAATGGTGGAGGCGGTGGCTGCTGTCGCGGGTGCAGCGCTGAGGTGAAGGAGAAGCGAAATGCACTAGGGCGCTAGGAGGCTCATGGGTGCGTGCTGGGGCTTGATGTGGCGCTCACTAGCCCATTGTGGCCTGACCAAGCAGGTCGGTGGTAATGCGCGACGCCACGTGGCGTTCAAGCCCTAAACGCAGTCGGGAACTGTAGCGCCGATTCAGACTTCGATCAGACGACTGACAGCAAGACTTGACGATGAAAATTCTCCAAATCTGTTGATCATTAGTGAAAACAATCTAAATGAAAGTTGTACACCTACATACCAGCTACAATTTCTATTAAAGGATCAAAGCCTATTTCTCAACCGATGCAGAGTAAAATCATGCCAAAGTTAGCTTCACCAAACTATAAATGAAATCAATACTTAGAAATTTTTCTAACTGTTGAATCAGCCCTCAACACTAACTTGTGGGCCCTTTTTGAGCATGTTCTGCACATTTTCATGAGATGGTCATAAAATAACTTTTGTTCCTTATAAAATTTGCTACAACTTTGCTTTAGGTTGCTCAGACATGCAAACAATCTAGGCTATACTTTTTAAACAGTCAAACCAAGGAGCTCTAGGGGTCAACACAAGTCCAACTATTACTTGGAAGCATAATTAGACAATATGGTCAACATGGACAATGTTCCTAATGACATTCTGAGTGTAGCTAAGTTGTTTGAGAGGCTAATTAGCCACACCATACATTGATCACACAAAAGTCAAGCATCACATGTATTGAAACAAGGAAAAACAAGTGACTTGTTACTTCTGTTTCAAAACCATGTTTCATATGTTTCATGAGTTTGTGGCATAGTACTAGCTAACCATGTTTCATTAAAGTGTGTTGCACATGTTGCACTTGAGTGTTGCACACTATTCATTTCCTAAAACAAACACACATGGAATATAACAATATGTTGCAATGTTTCAAAAGCATGTTTCATACAATCTAAGCTCATGAATGGATGAATGATGCTCATGTTTATGAAATGCAAGTGCAAATGTGGAAACCAAACACCTGGGGTGTTACAGAAGAGATCATGGAGGTTTTCATGGACGATTTTTCAGTCTATGGCAAAACCTTTGACCATTGTCTGGAGAATCTAGACAAAGTCTTATAGAGATGCCAAGAGAAGAACCTAGTGCTTAACTGGGAAAAGTGCCATTTCATGGTGCATGAAGCCATTGTTCTTGGGCACCTTGTGTTTGAGCGGGGGATTGAGGTAGATAAGGCTAGGCTCCAAGCCGGTGAAGCAGCGCCTATGCCGCTTCGACGAGGAGAAGCGTAGGGCCATCAGCGAAGAGAACACAAAGCTTTAGGTGTCCAAATTCATCAAGGAAGTGTATCATCCCGAGTGGTTAGCCAATCCTGTCCTTGTATGAAAAAACAATGGGAAACAGAGAATGTGTGTTGACTACATGAGTCTCAATAAGGCATGTCCAAAGGATCCATTTCCTTTGCCACATATAGATCAAGTAGTTGACTTGACCTTGAGGTGCGAAACCCTCTACTTCCTTGATGCATACTCTGGGTACCATCAGATCACCGTGAAAGAGTCCGACCAGCTCATGACTTCTTTCATCACCCTGTTTGGGTCATTCTACTATGTCATAATGCCTTTCATGATGGGAATAGGGATCCTGATCTTTCATCAGGTAGAGGTAACTATCGTCGTGGCGGAGAATGACACATTGATCCGGCTTTAGATCGAAAGATCAAACCCTGCAATCTTAGCACCATAACTCCTTTGGTTATCAACCAAGTCATGGACTAGGTTGACCTCGCCAAGAAGGCTAATCCTGGCCTGCACAACAAAGAACACAAGCAAGAACAAGAAAGAACACAACCAAATTGCATATGAATGATTAATCTCACGAAGTTGGGGTCTCACAAACCGATGAACGGCGAAACTGTTCTTGATAGAATAATCTAAGCAAAACCCAAAACCTAATGATGGTGGTGGCGTATGATTATAAAGGTCTTAGGGTCATCGCCTACCCTAGACGCGCCCCCTAATGGGCCCAAACATGATACACGGTCCAACGGACCAAAAGACGGTGTCGCAGCACCCTGGCAGATTCTAGATGCTGACTTGTTTCGATGATTTTCGTTGATTCTGAAGAGCTTTGACATGAGACCACTTGGATTGGCTTCCTTATCAAATAAGCTTTCCATCCATACATGGATCGTCGAAAACGGAGTCCAGATGCGTCCTGGGTGACCAGTTTAAGACAGACTAGTCCTGGATGCCGAGGCAGACTCGAAATCATGTTGGACCGTGCCACCGGTTCCTGCTGGACGTCCTTGCTGGTCATCTTCGCCTTCACCACGTCCTCTAAGTCCTTCATGACCCTCTCCAATGTTCCTAAGCAAGATAACATCATTAGGTAGTAGTCTATTCTCAAAAATATAAGAAGGATCGCTTAAGAACGAGCTCACCTCTAAATTGAGTTGACGCATTTGAGCCCGGGTCATTGGACCTTGCATGACGGTTGGAGGATCAGCGGGTACATCTGAAGGAGTGATGTCCTCATCATCCTCCCCCTTTTGAAATGGAGTTGTCCTCGACTCAAGCTCATCTTCTTCTCCCAAATAAGGTTTCAAATCTGCAATGTTAAAGGTGGGACTAACCCCGAACTCGGGTGGCAACTCAAGTTTGTAGGCATTATCATTTATTTTCTCAATTATCTTATAAGGACCAGCTGCTCTTGGCATTAATTTAGACTTACGCAGCTTAGGAAATCTATCTTTTCTCAAATGTAACCAAACCAAATCACCCGGTTCAAGTTTAATCTCTTTTCTACCTTTACTACCAGCAATTCTATACTTTTCATTCATTCTTTCAATATTTGCTTTAGTTGTTTCGTGCAGCTTACGAATAAAATCAGCACGCTCTCTAGCATCACTATGTATTCTCTGAGTGGTAGGTAAAGGCAAAAGATCAATAGGAGCATGGGGGTTAAAACCATACACTACCTAAAAAGGACTTACCTTGGTGGTGGAATGTTCCGCCCTGTTATATACAAACTCCACATGCGGCAAACACTCTTCCCACATCTTCAAATTGCACTTCAAAATTGCTCTCAACATGGTAGACAATGTTTGATTCACAACCTCAGTTTGCCCATCAGTTTGGAGATGACATGTTGTAGAAAACAGTAGCTTGGTCCCCAATTTATTCTACAACGTGCGCCAAAAATGACTCAAGAATTTTGCGTCGCGATCTGAAATAATAATAGAAGGCATACCATGCAAGCGAACGATTTCTTGAAAGAAAAGGTCAGCAATATGAATAGCATCATCGCTCTTATGACAAGGAATAAAATGTGCCATCTTAGAAAAACGATCAACCACCACAAAAATGCTATCCCTCCCCCTCTTAGTCCTTGGGAAACCCAACACAAAATCCATAGATATATCAGCCCAAGGAGTAGAAGGAATAGGAAGAGGCATATACAAACCATGTGGGTTCAACCGCAACTTAGCTTTTTGACATGTGGCACACTGAGCCACGTACCGCTCTACATCTCGCCTCATCCTTGGCCAAAAGAAGTGTGTGGACAGCACCTCCTCCGTCTTCTTGGCACCAAAATATCCCATCAATACACCTCCATGTGCCTCCTACAATAATAAAAGACAAATAGAACCAACTGGAATGCATAGGTGGTTAGCTCTAAACAAAAACCCATCATTGATCATAAACTTATTCCATGCACGTCCCTCTCTACAATTAAGCAACACGTCCTTAAAATTAGGATCAAGCACATATTGTTCTTTTATTGATTGAAGACCAAAAATCCAACAATCAAGTTGGGACAGCAATGTATATCTTCTAGACAAAGCATCAGCAATCACATTATCCTTCCATTTCTTGTGTTTGATAATATAAGGAAAAGATTCAATAAATTCAACCCATTTAGCATGCCTATGATTTAGATTATTTTGAGAGCGAAGATACTTAAGAGATTCATGATCAGAATGAATAACAAATTCTTTAGGCCACAAATAATGATGCCACATCTCTAAAGAATGAACAAGTGCATACAATTCCTTATCATACGTGGAATAATTAAGAATAGGGCCATGCAATTTTTCACTAAAGTAAGCAATGGGTTTACCATCTTGCATCAAAACACCTCCAATACCAACTCAACTAGCATCACATTCTAGCTCAAAAGTCTTACCAAAGTTTGGAAGTTGCAGCAATGGTGCGTGTGTAAGCTTGTCCTTCAAAGTGTCAAAGGACTCCTTATGTGCCTTTCCTCAATGAAACACCACCCCTTTCTTCATCAACTCATGCAATGGGGCAGCAATGATGCTGAAATCTTTGATGAAGCAGCGGTAGAATCCTACAAGACTAAGAAAACTCCTCACCTGTGTGATAGTTTGGGGAACCGGCTAGCTCTTTATGGCTTCAATTTTCATCTCGTCCACCTCAAATTCCCTGTGGAGTTACAACATAGCCAAGAAAAGAAACTCGATCCATGCAAAAGATGCACTTCTCAAGGTTACCAAATAAACGTGCATCACGTAAAGCATTAAAAACAACACGTAAGTGATCCATATGTTCATCAAAAGACTTGCTATAAATCAATATATCATCAAAGTAAACTACCACAAATAAAAGCTCTTAAAACCTCATTCATTAAGCGCATGAAAGTGCTAGGTGCATTTGTCAAACCAAAAGGCATAACTAACTACTCATACAACCCGAATTTGGTTTTAAACGCAGTTTTCCATTCATCTCCAAGTTTCATTCTAATCTGGTGGTAGCCACTTCACAAGTCAATCTTAGTAAAAATTATAGAACCACACAACTCATCAAGCATGTCGTCAAGCCTAGGAATAGGATGACGATACCAAATAGTAATATTATTGATGGCTCTACAATCAACGCACATACGCCAAGTTCCATCTTTCTTAGGAACCAAAAGTATAGGAACAACACAAGGACTAAGGCTTTCACGTACATACCCGCGGTCCAAAAGGTCTTGGACTTGCCGCTGAATTTCCTTAGTCTCCTCAGGATTGGTTCGATAGGCAGCACGGTTGGGCAAGGTTGCTCCCGGAATCAAATCAATTTGATGCTCTATTCCTCTCATAGGTGGCAGCCCCGGGGGTATCTCAGCTGGAAAAATGTCCTCATACTCCTTCAAAAGGTTAGTGACAGTAGGAGGCACCGAGCTAACAATATCATCAAGCGAAAACATAGCTCGTTTGCATACCAAAGCATAGCAAATATCATCATCAGAAATTTCAGCAAAGTCACATTTTGTTGCAAGCATAACACCACCCTTCAATTTAATTCCCTCAGCCTTAGAAATAGATGTAGACTTATCCTTTTTAGGTGGGAAAATAGAATTAGCAACTTGCTAATTTTCAGATTGAACTTCATTCAAACTAGCAGTGCGTTCTCTATTAGCTTGTACAATTTGAGCAGGGGTCAAAGGTACCAAAGTAATTTTCTTTCCTTTATGAACAAAAGTGTATTTATTACTTCTACTATGGTGTGTAGCATCATTATCATGTTCCCAAGGACGACCCAATAAAAGTGAACAAGCTTGCATAGGTACCACATCACAATCAACAGAATCAACATAAGAACCAATGGAAAATGAAACTCTGCAAGTTTGTGTTACCTTTGCTTTACCAGAATCATTTAGCCACTGAATATGGTATGGATGTGGGTGTGGGCATGTGGTCAAGCCAAGCTTCTTGACCAAATCAAAACTCACCAAATTGTTGCAGCTACCTCCATCAATAATGACATGTGCTCGATGGTTGCTGATGACGAAGAAAATCTAGAACAAGTTATGGCATTGTAGCTTCTCAGGTTGCTGGACTTGTGAGCTGAGCACCCGCTGTACAATGATGCTCCTATAGGCCACCGTGGCCTCGTCACCAAGGACTTCACCATCCTCCTCATCTGCATCTCGGTCTTCTTCATCCTTAATGTCAGAGGTGCTAATGTAACCATCTTCTGTAGCAATATATGCCCGCTGACTTGGACAGTCCTTCTGCACATGGCCAATGCCATGGCAACGGTGGCACTGAATGCCCGAAGTGCGTCCCGTCGATGCAACGGATGAGGCACTCTTGGTAGGCACCTGTAAAGAATTTTTACCTGAATCTGAAGGTTGTGTGGGAGGTGCCTTAGGTGTAGTAGAAACTCCAGAGGCTGTTGGTCACTTGCTCGCTGGTGGAGGTGCCTGAAAAGTTGTTGGCTTGGTTAGCCTCGAAGATGGTGCCGAGCATGGCGTGTATGTGGTGCTAACCTTGCTCTTGCTCTACTGTTCACGCCCCTATAATTCCTATTCACGCCCCTGTAATTCCTTTTCTGTAAGCATAGCAAACTAAAACAACTGGTTGACAGTGTTAAATTCTTTATAATCAACAATGTCCTGAATCTCACGCCTCAAACCCGAATAAAAATGACAAATGGCATCTTTGTTCCCCTCCACAACACTACAGCGCATTAATCCCTTTTCGAGCTCACCATAGTAATCCTATATAGATTTATCTCCTTGTTCTAATCGCATCAATTTCTTACGCAAATCTCTATGATAAGAAGGAGGAACAAAGCAATCATGCATAGCTACCTTAAGTTCTTCCCACGTACCAGGTAAAGCATCCTGTGCAGCTAGCCCATTCCACCAAATAATGGCAAAATCCTTAAACTCACTAGTAGCTTGTTGAACTCTATGATGCTTAGGCACAAGGTGGGCACTAAACTTTTGTTCTACTGTCATCTCCCAATCAAGATATCCCTCAGCATCATAATGACCCAAAAAAGATGGTATTATGAACTTAATCTTAGCATAAGGATCATCGGGTACACGATGATTATTACATTGATGGTGGTGGACACCACCCATACCTGTCGTGTTGCGGCGAAGACGTCGTCGTAATCTCGCTTGTCGGAAGGCTGCTCGATCTATGTTCCCCATGACATCATGCACTGTGTCTTCTGGCAAGAGACCATTGGTATTGTTGCTGGAGACGTCATTGTTGTTGATCGCCACCAAAGTTTTCAACTCAGTAACCTTGTTGGTTAGCGTGGAAATTCGTTTGTCCAATCTCTCCATGCTATTGCCAATGTTGAGTTCAATGAGTGCATCAGTGACAGCCTTCCTGACAGCCTCATTCATCCTTTTTTGGGCATCCTCTACAATAGCTTGTAGTTGCTCTTGGCTGACACACTCGTTGAAACCCTTAGGATTGTTATCTTTAGTCTGATCACCTCCTGCCATTGTAAACACAAAAATAGTATCAAACGGTGAAAGTTATCCCTACCAAATGACTACGTGGTTGTAGTGGTGTCACTTTTCACAGCAAGTGGAAGCGTCTTACCAAGCTCTTACAAAGTTCTTACCAGCGCAAGCAGTGGGCGGTACAACTAGCGGTTGGTTCGTGATACCTATGAGGTAGTGGTACCAAGATTGCAAGGCTCTTTTTCTGTACTGATCTAAAAAGTTTGTGGAGCTTGGAAGGCACACAAAAAGTAATATGTATATCTCGCACACAAGTCAGTAATAGAAAGTAATGCTGAATTATAGTCCAAAGTACTTGTTCTCGTTGTTGGTCTAAAATGCTCCAAGTACCAGGTGTGTAACAAACAAGCAAGTATAGTGGATAGCAAGGTGACAGGTGTGTGAAAAACAAGTATGGTGGATAGAAATAGCAACACAAACAAGGAACCAGACAGCACACACTAACACAGCTCACTTTGGTCTTCTCTATGTGCTCCTCTAGATATTGTTCCTCTTTTGCCACTCTTTTTTCTATTTTTTTGGGCTGTCATTGTTTTTTTGGGAAATTTCAACTTTTTTATTTTATTTTTTTGATATTTTTTCTTCACTTAGGAGCACAAAATAAGTAACCACAGAAAATATGAGCCTAAACAAGTGAAAGACGTGGCCTGTGGAATTTTTAGAAAACTTGCTCAAAATCGACAAAAACCTTATGACCACGAAAAGAGGATCTTGTGACCACTTTTTGACCAATTTAAAATTTTCCAACCTCAACAAGTCTAGGGATGGATGGATCCAAAATTTTTTTCTGATCGATTTTGATATATGGAACGTCAAAATCAGAGTTCGTATGCGAAAACTAGACCAGTTTTAAGAATTGAATCCGAATTAGAGGACAAAACGGGAACAATGTGCGTAAAATTGGTCACAGCAGCAAAGATTTGATGGAAACGATGGGGAAAAACACACGAACTGGACTCTAACACGACCTAACCAGCAACAAGACCTTGACCAGGACACAAACTCAACATGACAGACTCTGAAATCAAAATATGCAAAGGCTATGGCGCGGAAGGTTCTAAGATAGGGAAAAAATATGGCACTAGACTATGGGACGAAAACAAAACACTCAAAACTAGGGGATAAATGTGAACCTGATGGTATACCTTAGCTCTGATTACCACTTGATGGGAACGGGGATCCTGATCTTCCGTCAGGTAGAGGTAACTATCGTCGTGGCGGAGAATGACACACCGATCTGGCTTCAGATCGAAAGATCAAACCCTGCAATCTTAGCACCAGAGTTCCTCTGGTTATCAACCAAGTCACAGACTAGATTGACCTCGCCAAGAAGGCTAATCCCTGCCTACATAACAAAGAACATAAGCAAGAACAAGAAAGAACACAACCAAATTATAGATGAATGATTAATCTCATGATGTTGGGGTCTCACAAACCGATAAACGGTGAAACTGTTCTTGACAGAATAATCTAAGCAAAACCCAAAACCTAATGACGGTGGCGGCATATGGTTATAAAGGTCTTAGGGTCATCTCCTATCCTAGATGCGCCCCCTAATGGGCCCAAACACAATACACGGTCCAACGGACCAAAAGACGGTGTCGTAGCACCCTGGCAGATTCTGGATGCTGACTTGTTTCGACAATTCCTATTGATTCCAAAGAGCTTTGATGTGAGACCACTTGGATTGGCTTCCTTATCAAATAATCTTTCCATCCATATGTGGATCATTGAAAACAGAGTCCGGATGCGTCCTAGGTGACCAGTTTAAGAAAGACTGGTCCTAGAGGCTGAGGCTGACTCAAAATCATGTTGGACCGGGCCTCCGGTTCCTGTTGGACGTCCTTGCTGGTCATCTTCGCCTCCACCATGTCCTCTAAGTCCTTCATGACCCTCTCTAATGTTCCTAAGCAAAATAACATCATTAGGTAGTAGTCTATTCTAAAAAATATAAGAAGGTTCGCTTAAGAACAAGCTCACCTCTAAATTGAGTTGACGCATTTGAGCCCAGGTCATTGGACCTTGCATGACAGTTGGAGGATCAGCGAGTACATCCAAAGGAGTGATGTCCTCATCATTTTGGTCTGATAAATGCAAGACCTACATACCAACGATGTATGCTCAAGTGTTTCGGAGACCTCATCGGGTGAACCATAGAGGCCTATGTAGACGACATCATGGTCAAGTCCAAATGGACCGACTAGCTCATAGATGACCTAGAGCAGACCTTCACAAAACTACGAGCAAACGGCATCAAACTCAAACCTAAAAAATGTGTTTTCAGGGTCTAGAGAGGCATGCTACTTGGGTTCATTGTCTCTAAGCATGGCATCGAAGCCAACCTAGAGAAGATCTCGGCCATCATGAGGATGGGTCTGATCTAGAATCTAAAGGTAGTGCAACGAGTCACGGGGTGCCTCGCCACGCTTAGCCATTTCATCTCACATCTCGATGAATGAGGCCTCCCGCTGTATCGACTTCCGAAGAAGACTAATCGGTTTGCGTGGATTCCTAAGGCTTAGGAGACACTCGACAAAGTCAAGGAAATCCTGACAAAAGCCCTAATCCCAGTCCCCCGACCAATGGAGAGCTGCTCCTACTCTACATTGCGGCCACCACACAAGTTGTTAGCGCCACCCTAGCGGTAGAGTGAGAGGAAGAGGGACACACCCTCAAAGGGCAGCCCCCCATATACTTCATTAGTGAGGTGTTGTTTGACTCTAAGACTCGCTACCCACAAATCTAGAAGCTCTTGTACGCCGTCCTAATCGCCAAGAGGAAGCTACGTCCCTACTTCGAGTAACACCCGGTGATGGTTGTGATGTCCTTCCCTCTCGGTGAGGTTGTCCAAAACCTGGACACCATAGGGAGAATTGCCAAGTGGGCACTTGAGCTGATGGGTCATGGCATTTCGTATGCCCATCGGACAACCATTAAGTCCTAAGCACTAGCTAATTTCGTTGTGGAATGCACCGAGGTCTAGATGCCGCTAGTAGCCGTCGACCAAGAGTACTGGACAATGTACTTTGATGGGTCACTGATGAAGAGAGGCGCTGGCATGGGGCTGGTCTTCGTTTCACCCCTCGGGACACGCATGAAGTACGTGGTCTGCCTCCATTTCCCTGCCTCCAATAATGTGGCCGAATACGAGGCGCTCATCAGCAGCCTATGCATTGCCATCGAGTTGGGCATCCGATGGCTTGACGTCCGAGGTGACTCACAGCTGGTCATCGGATAAATCATGAAGGAGTCAAGCTACCATGACACCAAGATGGTGGCTTACTACTGAGAAGTCCACTAGCTGGAGGAAAAGTTTGATGGCCTTGAACTCAATCACATCCCGAGGTGACTCACAGCTGGTCATCGGATAAATCATGAAGGAGTCAAGCTACCATGACACCAAGATGGCGGCTTACTACTAAGAAGTCCACCAGCTGGAGGAAAAGTTTGATGGCCCCAAACTCAATCACATCCCGAGGAGGCTCAACGAGGTGGCCGACACACTGACAAATATGGCATCCAGCCGAGAGCCGGTGCCAATGGGCATCTTTGCTAGTGATCAACACAAGCCTTCGGTCTACTATGAGGAATGGGGATAGAGCGAGGACAAGTTGCTTGCCCTAGGCTCAGGGGCTGACCGACTGCTCACCCCCTCTGACCTCAAAGTCATGGAGCTTGATGAAGGTCCAGTGGTAGAGTCTGACCCTCTAGCTGACTGGAGGACCCCGTACCTAAATTGGCTTCTCCGCAAAGTGCTCCTGATGGACAAGATGGAGACTCGGCAGATCGCACGCCGAGCAAAGTCTTTCGTCATTATCGAGGAGGAGCTCTACAAGCAAAGCCACACCAGGATCCTACAATGTTGCATTCCCATTGAACAAGGGAGGCAACTACTCAGGGACATTCATGGTGGGGTCTATGGACATCATGTCGTACCTAGAACCCTGGTCAGAAATGCATTCTAATAGGGCTTTCTACTGGCCGACTATGGTGGCCAACACTGAGCAGATTGTGCACACCTACGAAGGGTGTCAATATTATGCCTGGTAGACCCACCTATCGGCCCAAGCACTCCAAATGATCCCCATCATGTGGTCGTTCATGGTCTAGGGGCTCGATATGGTTGGACCTCTCAAAAGAGCACCTAGGGGCTACACGCACTTGCTTGTCGCCGTAGACAAGTTTACAAAGTGGATAGAGGCTCGGCCAATCTCCATGATCAAGTTCGAGCAGGCCATGTTATTCTTCCTCAACATCGTCCATCACTTTGGAGTCCCAAACTCCATTATCATGCACAACAACACACAGTTCACCAGGAAGAAGTTCCTCCAATTCTACGACGAATACCACATCCACATTTATTGGGGCACTGTGGTGCATCCCCCACAAATGGGCAGGTCGAGTGCGCGAATAGCATGGTCCTACAAGGTCTCAAGCCTAGGATTTTCAACCGGTTGAACAAGTTTGGTGGGCGTTGGGTCATGGAGCTTCCCGCAGTGCTCTAGAGCTTGAGGACGACCCTAGCCAAGCCACTGGCTACACACCCTTCTTCATGGTATACAATTCTAAGGCTATCCTCCCGACCGACCTTGACTATGGGGCACTGAGGGTCAGGGCGTACAACGAGCAGGAAGCTGAGGCATCCCTTGAGGATGCCATGGATCAACTCGATGAGGTGTGCGATGTTGCCCTCCTCCGCTCAACCAAGTACTAGTAGGCGCTGCACTGGTACTACAGCCATCGGGTGTAGGGTCTGGCCTTCAACGTCGAGGACCTGGTACTCCATCTCATTTAGAGCAACAAAAACTAGCCACTCCATACACTGTCGCGGAGGTGCTCTGACCAGGCACCTACAAGGTCAAGACCATTGATGGCAAGGTCTTCACCAACACATGGAACATCAAGCTGCTAAGTCGCTTTGACCCCTAGCCTATGCATGTACTTAAGAATGGTATTTCTGAAATACAAAAATGTTTTCTCTTATCGGTTTCGCTATCGTTCCCTCTATCTTTAGAGACACCCAACCCGGCAATGGTAGGGGGTCAGGCATCACTCGGGGGCTGATAAGAGTATATCTACTCAGAGACATTCTCTACACCTAACCCTCCCTTACATTATGATCTCAAAGTAAGGGCTATAGAAACAAACCCTGGCTACGATGTTTTTGCTCACCACCGTCATTAGAGTTGCTTTACCCACATCCCAAGCTTTATAGCCTTAACCACAGAAAGGGTCGAAACACATTAACCTTTTTATAAAAAAGGATGAAGAACCAAAAGATTATTCAACCATAGTAGAAATCAAAATCTGTCCATTTATTAAAAGGTCACTACTTGGCCTAACTAACTAATTTTTTGGGAGGATGATCTCATCCTCTATCTTGGCAGATAAGTTCTATGCTAGAGAGGCCACCTCCTTCTCGATGTCCTCTAGCTCGGCATCGGAGTAACCGGGCACAAAGCCCTAGCTCATCGTCTCTAGATTGATGTTTTCATAGTGAGAACGAGCAATTGTGAATGATCGATGAACGCCGAAGTGGAGTGCGTCCATGCCATCTCACGCACCCAATCCATGGCCCAGACAGCGTGGACCATGAGTGAGCTCATCTCCTACATCATGGTCAGCTCGAGGTCATTGTATACCAGCTGGACGGTGACGTGCAGGGCATCGTGCTCATCGCTCTCCTTTAGGAGGGTGGCCTTCACCTCGCCGAGCTCCTTCTCTAGGCTATGGCTCTTCGTCACCTCTGCCCCGAGCCTATGATCAAGACCTGCCCAAAACACGCACCAACCATGTTTAAAAGCATGTCGTGGATCCTAGAGAGAAGGACAACAAAGGAAGATCAGGGGCTTACCATCCACGTCAGCCTAGAGCTTGCATGCCTTGTCACGCCGCCGGGCCACCTTGGCCTCCAAGTTCTAGGCCTCATCCTAGCACTGGCTGACCTTCACAGTGAGTCTGGCAGTCACCGCCTCTACCATGGCCTTCATATCCTTCTACCCCTAGAGCTCGCCCTCTAGGATGTCGATCCGCTGTTGAGCGTCATGCTGTTTCTATAGCCGCTCGATATCCATGGCATCTGTGCACATACTCTCGACCAGGTCTAGGAGCTTCTCCCTAGCTTTGCAGGCGTCCTCATGAGCCTTCGCATACTTGATCTAGAGGTCGACCAACTCCTGGTGAACGGGGAAAAGTTCGGCCATTTCTTGGCGAGTGGCAGCAAGCTAGGCAGCTAGTTCCTCACGTAGCCACTCCCCCATGGCTCGCAGCTGCTCCTCCACCACTAAGCGATCCCGAATGCCCTTCTCATGGTGAAGGAATGCAAACTTCTCCTAATTGTGGTCCATGAGAAACTATGGAAAGGGTATGAGTTAAAAGGCAAGAAAACTGAAGATGAAGGTTGGAAACGTTGATGCACTATACCTGGCCAACTGGAGCGATGACATCTTGTAGCTAACTCAGCATAGTGGTCAGGGTGCGAACCACGATCCCCACCTCCACATGGATGCTCCCCCACTCCCTCTTCTCTACAGCATCATCAAGGGTGAAGAGCGTCGCCCCTAGGTCCTAACGGTTGGCCCACCTGATCTAGGGTCCTCCCAAGGTGTGAGGGTCGCCATCGACCCTAGGCAGCACCGACACCTCTCATGACCGCAACTCCTCTGGAGCGGGGCCCCTAGCAGTAGAGGGGGTAGGTGACGCAGACAAGGAAGCTTGCCTCCCCATCGTGCCTGCCAAGGGTGCACCAAGTGTGGCCTCCTCCATTCATCCCATCATAGGTGCCACCGTCTGCCCAGACGATAGCCCCGATTGCCCCATCACCGACGCGCCAGCCAACACGAACGATGGCTCTGGCCACACCATCTCCACCTGTGGCATTGTGGCCATGCCCGGCCATGTCACGCCTACCATGGGCACCCCGTATGTGCTTTCTGCTACCTGCCCTCCCATAGACATGGCCGATGGCTATGCCTCCCTAATTGACCCCATGGTCCCCCCGGCCACGCTCTCGCTAGCCTTCGACATGACGCTAGACAGTTCCTGGCGCACTCGCCAAAGGGTGAGAGTCTTCTTTAGTGCCAACTCAGGAGGTCCCATGCCCCCAATGCTGCGGAAGGCATAGCGGTTAGTTCATGGCAAACAATTCATCAAAAAACAAAAGAACAAAAAAACTCTCAGCTTACCTTGATGCCGTTGGGCGCTCATGTTTTGGGGCTGGCCCACCCGACCATGGCTGTGACTCCACATCATGTTGCCATTTCAAGCCCTCCCTATGCTCGAAAGGCTCGGACGAGGTGGATCCACTGGCTCCACTCGGCTCTAGGGCATCGTAGAAGGCCTGGGTGGAGTGGGGCAACTCGCTCTCACTGTCTCTGGGGGTGAGTCCTCCCCCTCTTGCTCTAGGAGATGCCACAGGAAGGGCCCTACCTGTGGTGAACGTGAGTCCTCATCCTCACTGACTAGATCATCCCACAGGATGGGCAACCTAGAGCTGGTGCCCCCTCCTCCTCTTCTTCTTCCTCCTCATCTTCCTCCTCTGATGATCCTTAGCGCCGCTTCCCCCACTATAGCTTAGCTTGCTCCTTTGCCCACCATTTCTTCTCCTTGTCATCCTTCTCCTTTTTCCTCCACTCATTTATTACATAGTTCACCACCCTCATGGCCGCATGCTCTAGCAGTGGCGCGACAGAGGCTCGAAAGCTTAAATCTGCCGGTAGCTCAATGAAGCCCGGCTCCAACCACATCACAGGATGTCCTAGGATTGGAAACATAGCATTGGACTCATTTGTTGCCTCCTTGACATGCTGCATAATCTTGCTATTACAAAGTAGCCTCTGAGTGAGCACTGTCCCGCCGAGTTCCACGATGGGCACCATCCTGAACAATGGGAGGGCGCGCGCCATTAGTGGTGCCACCCTCCTCGTGTGATATGCTACAATGACACTAGCCCTATGAAGGCCGTGGCTCCTCAGTGACATGACAGCCTCGAGGATGTTGCGCATCCTTTTCTTCTCCTTGTCCGATGGCCCCCACGGCCATGTCGGCGGCACCTCTTCGATCAAGCGCCTGGTGAAGTCTGGCAAGGGGGCAGTGGGGTCATTCTTTTAGTAGAACCACTACGCATGCCACCCCTTGTTGGATTAGGACAACTGGCAGGGCATGTACTTGGCTGCTCGCTACCCCCAGAGGTGGATGCCTATGCATCCCATTAGCATTGGGATCTCCCCACCTCTGTCCTTCTTCTTATGTAGGGAGATGACAAAGAAGTACCTCCACAACTTGAAGTGTGGCTCGATCCCTAGGTACCCCTTGCACATCGCGATGAAGGCCGCAATGTGCTAGATCCCATTGGGATTGAGGTCCTATAGCATGACTTGGTAGTGGTGCATCAGCCCCCGAAAGAACCAATGAGGGGGGATCGTGAGCCCACACTCGTGGAAGGCCGCGAAGGAGACGATGTAACCGTCGGGAGGCATCGGCACCTCGTTGTGGCTGGGAACTAGCCACTCCATCATGTTAGTCCTCCTGCAAAGAAGACCACACTTGATGAGTGTTACAGAACCGTCCAATTTATAAGAGCACACGTACAATAGCAATCACCGAAGCGATCAAACCGTCATACTTGAGCCCATATAAACTCGGTAGTCCAACGAAATCACGAAGGATCTCAAACAACCAACATACAAACCAAGATCGTAGAGATTCAACACAACCAGTCACATGTTACATCACAGTTCACAAATAGGTCTCATA
The DNA here is from genome assembly GCF_019320115.1 of Miscanthus floridulus. NCBI lineage: Eukaryota > Viridiplantae > Streptophyta > Magnoliopsida > Poales > Poaceae > Miscanthus > Miscanthus floridulus. The sequence goes on along the minus strand of NC_089586.1, from coordinate 54,269,313 downwards.
CATTAGAGTTTGAATAATTATTACAAACCAAGTTTGAAAGTAGCAGAAGCAAAGTAGTTTAACATCAACATCACATGTAGTTTAATACAAGGCCAGTGTCATAGTCATCTCCAACCAAAATCACAAAGGTGAGATGAAATACAGAATGACCATTGCCCATGGTTCTAGTCCTCATCCACAGCAGGAGCAAGACAGTTCTTGCAGTAGCCATGATACATAACGTTATCTGCAACAATGGGAATAAAAGCCTGAGTACGAGAAGGTACTCAGCGAGACTTACCCATCCAACTAATATACTAAGACACCAAGGAGTATGCAAGGCTTTATAAGTAGAGCTGGTAGACATTATTTGCAAAAAAAGCATAAGTTATCCAACATCTCTTTAATTGTGAATCACCAGTTATTAATCCTATCTCATACTAGATTAGCAACTATCCTATGCCAAACATGTTGGTCCATTAAGTCATCACAATAATAACCATATCTAGTTGAGTTCTCGCATAATCTCGTAACCATCATTTCCATAATTTACTATGATGAAAGGAACTCAAGTCAAGTTCTCACTATCCGGGAGAGACGGCGATTCGAATCGATTCCTACCCAACTGGGGAATTATTCCTAACACACACCTAAGCATACCTCGCGAAGGTAGCCTAAGGTCACCTTTGGTACAACTCAGGAACCAATTTCATGGGTACGACCAGCGCCGCACAATCAGAGAACCACTCTGCCAAGGGTGATTAGGACTCTAACCTGCCCTTGGGCTTACGCTAATGGCTCTCCGCACATCCTTACTACCATCCAGAGTGCGCACTTTTACCGCTCGTGGTCCCGGCCTGAATTGAACTACTCGGCTTCGCGGTCGGAATGACTTATCCGGCCAACTATGTGAGAGGCTGCATTCAACATGACAAGATGACCTCCAACGTCCGGTCCTTAAATGACACAGACGGAATCACTACAATACCACATATAAGACTCCGCTCGATCTCCTTTTACTCCACATTACCAGGTTATGTTCCATGATAGCACAATATAGCCAACCATGATTAAGTTATCACCTATAGCTCGTAGGTGATAGGAAATCACCCAACTTCTACAGGTCTAAGCATAGCTAAGCATGATAAACGTTCTTGGACTTAAATAGGATTCATGGTAAATATTTCTGGTCAAGGAAGGTAATATGCAACAATGGTTTCCAAACAACTCCTGTCACGTAATGCAGCAATACGAATAACTTTAAGTGACATTAATAAAATAGGGAGGCTTATAATGCTCCCGGGCTTGCCTTTCACAAACGTCGAAGGCTGGTGATCGAGGCAATTGGGAAGGTGATCGGCTTTAGGCTCTCCTTCTCCGGGAACCTCTAGGTGCTGAACTTCCTGATTCTCCTCCTACGGCTCGGCGTCGAGCTCCACAAGCGTGATCCCTTCGGTTGTACCTATTGCATGCATATGCATAAGTACCATGAATGCATAAGATGGATCACGGAGGATGTGATAAGGAATGTACATGCTGCAACAATGATGTTAAGTAGCAAAATGATAACAATGCTAACTCCTTATTTGCCTAGTAGGTGCATATCTCTTCTCTAGTTATTTACAAATTTCACACAAAGCAATTTCTAAGTTACACATGACAGTTACAAGTTTATATCATAACTGAAGTTATAGTTACCCAAATGCTGTGATCTTAGACTTTATGGAAAGCTTATAAATTTGTCTACAACTCTTATTTAATCACCAAAAGCTGAATCACAATCTATCCTAGACAAAATAGGCAATCTATGCAGTGCTGTCCAGAAATTCCAGAGAACAAGCAATTCGGAAAACTAACTTTAAACAGATAGAACTCCTAAACCCTTTGGCCTATTGACCTGAAATTTTAACAGAAGATAGATGAAGAAGTTACCTACAACTTTGTTATTAATCATTTCTACAGAAAACATCATTTTGACTATGCAACATAACAAGCAACAGAATCTGTCCGAAAACATGTTAAATCGAATTATAAAGCAACAATATTTCTACTACATGTAAGCATTCAAAATTTGACACCATCAAGTACACCAACAGTTCAGGGGCATCAAATACACTCAAGAAAACATAATGGCAAAGCCCAAACTATTTATTTAATTGTATTTATTAATCTATTTAGATAATTAGGTTAAATAATAAACTTATACCAAATGTGCATAATAAATTCTCAGAAAATTACAGTGACCTCCAAGTGCTACCACAAGACTACTGTAAAAGTTTCATGCCATTTTACCAAGTAAAATATTCTTTACAAAAATGAAAAGCTAGTAAGGTCGATTTTAGTGAAAATAATAAACCCTATAGAAAAGTGTCAAACAACAGATTATACATTTTTCCTAGCTAGAGCATGTCAACATAAGACCAACAAACTTAGAATCACAATTTTATCACTTTTCTAGCTCAAGATATCTAATTTACAAGTTTACCAACATTCAAAAAGCATTTATTTAAAAACATTTTAATCACCAAGAAAAATACAATAAACTGTATATTTCATATTTTTATAAAAAAACTACACTTCATTAGGAACTCAACAAAATTTGACTCACCAAAATTGGACCTAAATAACTCCACTTATGATTTTCCAAAGTTGCATTCAATCAGAAAATAAATGAGCTATCTTTTTCAGTTGAGTTACTGTAGCGAACAAAAACAGAGGACCGAAAACAGAGCAACGGCGCTAACTCGACGCGGGAACGGCGGAGCTCGCCGACGGCGGCTTCTCCGGCGATGGCGTCGGTACAAAAAGCATCCCCACTACCTCCCGCACACATTGATGCAACCAATTAGACCAATTTGACCAATGGCTGGGGCTATCGACGATGGTGGCGGCCATGGCGGTGCGGCGGACTTCGGTTGACGGCGATATGCCGGAGCCGGCCATGGAAGCGCAAGCTAGGGCTACGCCGTGCATCTACATGCGACTACGAAGCTAGCGCACCCACTATTTCGATGAATGGAGGATGGAGACGATGCGACCACAGCGACGGAGCTCGGCGGCGGACACCGGCGAGGTCCGTGCACGGCGCTGCGGCCTTACCAAGCGCGGCGAGGGAGCAAGGCGGTTGCGGTGGTGCGGTAGGGGTACAGTGAAGCTGCTACGGTGGCGATTTCACGACGCGGCGAGCTTGGTGCTGGCAATGGCGCCGGCGGCGCTGCGGTGCTGCTGCTGTGCTTGCTGCGGGCGAGTGCGGAGGCGAAGGAGAAACAAAAAACCAAATGCGATGCTGGGAGGCTCACGGGCGCGCGCTGGGGCTTGATGTGGCGCACGACAGCCCGTCGTGGCCTGGCCGGGCAGCGAAACGGCGACGCATGGCGCCACGCGGCGTTGAAGCTCTGAAAATGGTCGGTTACTGTATCACGTCCTCAGAGCCATGATTTTAGCCTGACAGCGATACTAGGCGACGATAAATCTCCTAATCCGTTGATCATTAGCGCAAACTTCCTGAATCAAAGTTGAAGCCCTACATACCATCTTTAATTTCCATTAAAGGATCGAGTTCCAATTCTCAGTCAACACGGAGTAATATCATGCCAAAGTTGAGCAAATAACATTGGAAACCAGTTTTGACTTAGAAAAATTCTAAGTGTCGCAAAACAGTGAAATATGGATTTTTGTGAGCACAAAATGACTAAGCTATGCACTGAATTAGATCAAGACCCAAACATAAAAGTTGTTGCTCTACTCAAATACTACAACTTTGCTTAAAGGTTCACTACCATGCAAAGTCTCTATGACATAATTCAAACTAGGTCAAACATACAACTTAAATATGATGCCATACACAATACCAATGACTTAAAGACTAAACTAGACTTAGTCATGAATACCAAAGTTGTTCCTTATGCTATTATAAACATGTTTAAAGCATTCACAAGGTTCCACACACATTTCATACATTGGTTGCATATAAACACTAATCTAAGTAAGGCAATTAAGTAATATCATATGCAATATAAGCCAACAAAGATGGAATACATGATATGCTTATGATCATGAATGCTCAATGATGATTGTGATCATGCAATGTCAAGGTTAAGTGCATGCTTAACACCGAGGGTGTTACAGCCCTTCCCCCCTAAAAGAAATCTCGCCCCGAGATTGCACGACCTACCATTCCACGTAGAAACACGGATAAACCTCACGAAGATAGTCCTCGCGTTCCCGCATAGCGTCTTGCTCACTATGATTATTCCAAATCACCTTGTAGAACTTGGTGACTTTGCTATGGGTCACTCTTTCCATTTCTTCAAGCACTTTAATAGGTCTCTCTTCATAAGTCAAATCTGACTGAATCTTGATACTAGTAGGTTCAATAGCTTCTTCGGGCACACGAAGACATTTCTTGAGTTGGGAGACATGAAAAACACTGAATATTGCTTTCATTTCTAGAGGTAACTGGAGTTGATAGGCTACTGGTCCTTTTTGTGCAATGATCTTGTATGGTCCAATATACCTAGGAGCAAGTTTTCGCTTAACTCCAAACCTTTGTACTCTCCTCATTGGGGATACCTTTAGATACACATAATCTCCGACTTGGAATATAATAGGACTTCTCCTCTTATCTGCATAACTCTTTTGTCTTGATTGAGTGGCTTCTATATGTTGTTGAATGATTTGTACTCGTTCTTCAGCTTCTTTGACAAAGTCAATTTCATAATACCTTCTTTCACCAGGCTCAATCCAATTTAGAGGGGTCCTACACTTGCGACCATATAAAGCTTCAAATGGAGCCATCTTGATACTCTCTTGATAACTATTATTGTAGGAGAATTCAACCAAAGGTAACCAATCCTCCCATGAACCCTTGGAAGAAACCACACATGCTCTCAACATATCTTCCAAGATTTGATTTACACGCTCAGTTTGACCTACGGTCTGAGGGTGATAAGCAGAGCTACGAATCAATGTGGTACCTAAGTACTTGTGCAGATGTTCCCAAAAATGATTAACAAATTGGGGCCCTCGATCTGATACAATACTCTTAGGTACACCATGCAATCTGACAATTTGTTCCATGTACAGCTTTGCATATTGATGAGGTCGATACTGGACATTGACAGGAATAAAATGTGCAGACTTGGTGAGACGGTCAACAATTACCCATATTGAATCATGACCTTTTTGGGTCTTTGGAAGTCCAACAATGAAATCCATACTAATGTCATCCCATTTCCAACTTGGAATTGATAGTGGTTGAAGTAACCCTGCTGGTTTCATATGAATGGCCTTAACTCGGCAATAGTTATCACATCTTGCCACATATGCCGCAATTTCTTTCTTCATTTTCATCCACCAAAACCTAGTTTTCAAATCTTGGTACATCTTGCTGCTACCCGGGTGAATGGATAGCTTGGAAAATGAGCCTCCTCTAGGATTTGGTTCCTCAACTCCCTATCTTTTGACACTACAAGCCGATCTTTAAACCATAGAACACCATTCTCATCCAATCGGAAATGCTTGCTTTCTTCTTCTTTCATCTTTCTCTTGATATGGAATATACCAACATTAGTCTTTTGCAGCTCAATGATCCTTGACTCTAAAGAACAACTAACTATGATATTATGTAGGACTGCCAGATGCAATAAGTTGAAACCATCTTCTAACAAAGAATTACCATGGTACTTCCGACTTAAGGCATCGACAACTACATTGGCTTTCCCCGGATGATAATGCACTTCTAGGTTATAATCTTTGATCAACTCTAACCATCTACGCTGCCGCATGTTCAACTCTGATTGAGTGAAGATGTATTTAAGGCTCTTGTGATCAGTGTAGATATGGCAAACATTGCCAAGCAAGTAATGTCTCCAAATTTTTAGAGCATGGACAACTGCTGCAAGCTCTAAATCATGTGTTGGATAGTTGACTTCATGCTTTCTCAACTGGCGCGAGGCATAAGCAATGACTTGGCCTTCCTGCATTAACACACATCCTAAACCAGTACCTGAGGCATCACAAAATACATCAAATGGTTTCTCAATGTCAGGCTATGCCAATACAGGAGCAGTAGTTAACAAAGTCCGCAAAGTGTGAAAAGCTGCTTCACACTCTGGTGTCCATACAAATTTCTCCTCCTTCTGAAGTAACCTTGTCATAGGCTTAGATATCTTAGAGAAATCCAGGATAAACCGACGGTAATATCCAGCTAGACCAAGAAAACTTCGGACTTCATGAACTGAGGTTGGGGCTTTCCAATCCATCACTTCTTGCACTTTGGATGGGTCTACAGAAATTCCATTCTCTGATAAGACATGACCTAGGAAAGGTACCTTCTTCAACCAAAACTCACATTTACTAAACTTTGCATACAACTTATGCTCTCTTAGTCTCGTCAATACCACTCTCAAGTGCTCTTCATGTTCTTCTGCCGTCTCAGAATAAATCAAGATATCATCGATGAACACAACCACGAACTTGTCAAGTTCAGGCATGAACACCGAGTTCATCAAATACATGAAGTAGGCAGGAGCATTGGTCAATCCAAAGGACATGACTAAATACTCATAAAGGCCATACCTAGTGGAAAAAGCCGTCTTAGGTACGTCTTCTGGCCTAATCTTGATTTAGTGATAACCTGACCTCAAATCAATCTTAGAGAACACTTTTGCTTTTGACAATTGATCAAACAAGATATCAATGCGAGGCAAATGATACTTGTTTTTTATAGTAACAGCATTGAGTGGTCGATACTCCACACACATTCGCAAAGACTTGTCCTTCTTTTTCACGAATATGGCGGGACAACCCCAAGGTGATGAACTGGGGTGAATGAGACCCTTCTCTAAAAGTTCATGCAATTGAATCTTCAATTCTGCTAACTCATTGGGAGGCATTCTATATGGTCTTCAAGAAATAAGTGCGGTACCAGGCAATAATTCTATCTTGAACTCTATTTCTCTGTCCGGTGGTAACCCTAGCAATTCCTCAGGAAAGACATCCGGAAATTCACACCCTACCGGAATATCAGCAATGGCCATAGGCTGGATAGCATTGGCCACATTATGGAGATCAAACTCCCTAGGAAGGGGTACAAGAAAAGCCTCATTATTCTTGGGATCCCTCAACATAACAGTTCTAGTCGAGGTATCAATAAGAACACCATGGTTCTTCATCCAATTCATCCCCAAGATCACATCAATACCCAATCCCGGTAATATCACTAAGTTGGCAGTATACTCCCTATCACTTATTTGGATGCGTACATCTCTAACTATTTGGTTGGTAGAAATGTTACTCCCAGCAGCACTTATGCAATAACCACCCTTTTCTACTACAACTATTTTTTTATCATACTTGGATGCAAATATTGGACTCATGAAAGAATGCGAAGCTCTAGAATTAAATAAAACAATGGCAGGATGATGATTCACAAGAAACATACCAGCCGTGACCACTTCACCAGAGGGAATCTCTTCCATGGTGGTATAGTGCACATGTCCCTGACGTCCACTAGAATTGCCCTACTTCTGGTTGTTGTTCTTCCTGGGATATGGACAATTTCTTGCCCAATGGCTAGTCTTGTTGCAATTCCAGCATGGCATACCATTAGGTGGAATATTAGAGCTGCTTTGTCTAGTGCTACCCTTAGGTAGAGCAACAGAATAAGCCTTGCAATACACCTGCTAGTTCTAACTGGGCTATGCCTTCTTCTATGGTGGTCTAAACTTTGGAGTAGGAGGGCAGAACTAGGGTCTCACATTGGTAGGAGCTTTGGACTAAGATACTCCTGCTTCAAAAGCTCGCTTGCGATTCTTGGACGCTGTATAGATGTTGTTCTGATTCTCTTAGGTTAGTGCATCACTAACAAACTCATTGAAGGTAGCACATTTGTTGTTAGCGAGCGTCTTCATCAGCTTCGGGCTAAGGCCCCGCTTGAAACTAGCAATTTTCTTTGCATCTATATCCACAAACTCTATAGCATACCTTGACAAATTGTTAAAGGCATGCAGATACTCTGTCAAACTCTTAGTTCCCTGTTTTTAGCCTCATGAATTCCGTATGCTTCATGCTCATCAGACCTGGGGGAATATAATGTCCCCTAAATGCAGCCTTGAATTGATTCCATGTGATTTGTGCATCTTCAGGCAAGGTGGATTGATGGTGACTCCACCATATGCCCACCGGTCCATGCAACTGGTGCGATGCATACTCGGTCTTCAAGTGCTTGGTGAGCCTCAAAAGATAGAACTTCTATTCAATAGTATTCAGCCACTCATCTGACTGTAGTGGTTCTTCTGCTTCCTTGAAGATAGGAGGCTTGGTGTTGAGAAAGTTCTTAAAAGTACTGAACTGGTTAGGTTCAGGTCCCTGATGCTGATCTCTTCCACGTCCTTGTCCAGCATTCTACGCGAGACCGTGCAACACTTCACCCATAGCACGTTGAGTCTCCATTAGTTGAGCCATCATCTCAGCTAGGGTAGGATGCGGTGGTGGGGGAAGATCCTCATGGCCATTGCCACGGCCATCGCTACCACTCGCATCATCACCAAAAGTTCCCCTACGAGTGCGCGTCATCTACGAAATTGCAACAACAAGTGATTATTGGATGATGTCAAGAGATTGCAGAAGAATTGTATAATCATGCCATACTATAATTACTGGAGAGAATAGTAAATTCATACAATAACACAGAGGCACAATAATTCAATTCCACAGCATAACATCACCAAATGATCGCTTATTGTGCTCACAACACGTTCCAAACATGCCAAAATTTTCATTTCAAACTCAACTAGAATCCATTAAACAGTGCAACTGCCACAAGTAGTACATGCATAGTTCCAATACATCACAAGGGTACATCATGCGATTGAGACCTACGTTATGAGTTCGTTACATAACAATCACGAATAAAGAGCTAAGATATCAAGCTCGCTACTACTATAGCAAAGCTACTCCTAGAAGTGGTCGCTGTCGACGTCAGACACACCATCACCATGGTCGTCCTCCCAAGGCTCCACCTCTTCCTCTTCAGGATCCTCTTCTTCAGCATCCATCTCCACACCATCATCGTCGGCAATCAACACATTAGGCTCGTCTTCCACCGCTGGGGCTAGAGGAATAAGTGGGTTGATTATACCATTGAGGCGATGAACATCAATCTGAAGCTCCTCGATCTGGTGAATGAGCTCCTGCTCCCTTTGCTCAAACTCTATGGCCTGCCTAGCAGCCTAGAATACTGTCCTGATCCTACCAGCCTCTCTATTTTTAGCAAGACGAATAACCTCATCCCTCTCAGCACGGATGCCATATAATTCATCCTGGGCCACATCTCTTTCTCTCACTACATGGCCAAACTACCTCTGGTGAGCTTCTAAGGCTATCGCAAAGCCATCTCTCTCATGTTGAGCTGCTCGGAGTGCCCTTCGATGCCTATGCACACGCGCTCTCATCCTGCGTTGTGTGGCCTATGCTCTTTGGAGCTCTAGCATACAGTTGACGTAGCTATCTTGGCATGAATAAAACATCCTCATGACTGCATACATAGCACTCATAGCAGCACTGCTACTTCCAGCTCTTTCATCCCTATCTCTAACTAAAGCATTACCACCTGGCTGGGTCCAAGTGGGTTGTGATCGATCGACATGGGGAAAAGATCCAACTAGCCCATTCACAAGTTCATCCCCAAATTCCTTACAAATCTCACTTAAAACCTCAAATGTTGCCACTTGGGCACCTTCCCACAGGGTCTGTCCATCTGACTCAACACACCACCCCTGCCACTGAGGATTGTCCTCATGGGCTACGATAGTGACTCGCACGTCATACCACTCTTGTCCTTCGGTCACCACTTCGCTCCAAATGTAGCGAGGTGGTTCCACGTACCCGACATAGTTCAGCACCCGCCACAGTAAGGTGGGGGTTCCAAATAGTGTCAGAAAGGTGTCACTGGCAATAGGGGCTCCTGGGGCTGCCATCTGTAACAAAGGTTACACTTAAGTGAGGCACGTGCTGTAGAAATGGTTTACTTAACGATAAGATCATTTAAGGGAGAACCATGCAGGAACATGAATGAACAATGCACCATGATGTATGCTCGTTCCGTACGTCCTCACAAACTTAGAAAAATAATCTCTAACGACATACACGGTGGCATACATACGTTCTCTCAATACATTTGTAACTAGACGAGCTACATGTTTCGTTGTTAGTGTACCTATAGAAAATGCATTTCAGCCCAACCCAACAAATATAAGTACATAAATGTAAATGCAGGATCTAAATTGCAACTAAATACTTCCATATATGTATACCCATACATATACTTCCGTATCAAAGCTACCCGATGACAATTTATACCCACAATTAAATACGCACCATACACACATGCAAGCATGCATATACAGTCGTATCAAAACTAGCTCTCCCCGACCGCACGCTCACGTCTTGCGGTCATGCCACTCATCAACTTACCTTCTTACCTTGGCGTAGAGGCATTTGATCCATACATTACCATTCAAGTGAATGGCATCCATACAATAGCACGCCGTATGGACGATGAAAGTAAAAACCCCCCATATAAGTACTTAAATAGCCACCTAAAAGTCCTTAACTGGGCATAAAGGAGATGACCACTTGCACACTTTAGATTTTTATAACACAAAACCTTTGTTTTAAATACACATATGACAAGTTTTAATGTTGAATCCTTGCTCTGATGCCAGCTGTCACAGAACCGTCCAATTTATAAGAGCACAAGTATAATAACAATCACCGAAGCGATCAAACCGTCATACTTGAGCCCATATAAACCCGGTAGTCCAACGAAATCGTGAAGGATCTCAAACAACCAACATACAAACCAAGATCGTAGAGATTCAACACAACCAGTCACATGTTACATCACAGTTCACAAATAGGTCTCATACATCAGAGTTCGAATAATTATTACAAACCAAGTTTGAAAGTAGCGGAAGCAAAGTAGTTTAACATCAACATCACATGTAGTTTAATACAAAGCCAATGTCATAGTCATCTCCAACCAAAAGCACAAAGGTGAGATGAAATACAGAATGACCATTGCCCATGGTTCTAGTCCTCATCCACAGCAGGAGCAAGACAGTTCTTGCAGTAGCCATGATACATAACGTTATCTGCAACAATGGGAATAAAACCCTGAGTACGAAAAGGTACTCAGTGAGACTTACCCATCCAACTAATATACTAAGACACCAAGGAGTATGCAAGGCTTTATAAGTAGAGCTGGTAGACATTATTTGCAGAAAAAGCATAAGTTATCCAACATCTCTTTAATTGTGAATCACCAGTTATTAATCCTATCTCATACTAGATTAGCAACTATCCTATGCCAAACATGTTGGTCCATTAAGTCATCACAATAATAACCATATCCAGTTGAGTTCTCGCATAATCTCATAACCATCATTTCCATAATTTACTACGATGAAAGGAACTCAAGTTAAGTTCTCACTATCCGGGAGAGACGGTGATTCAAATTGATTCCTACCCAGCTGGGGAATTATTCCTAACACACACCCAAGCATACCTCGTGAAGGTAGCCTAAGGTCACCTTTGGTACAACTCAGGAACCAATTTCGCGGGTACGACCAGCGCCGCACATTCAGAGAACCACTATGCCAAGGGTGATCGGGACTCTAACCCGCCCTTGGGCTTACGCCAATGGCTCTCCACACATCCTTACTACCATCCAGAGTGCGCACTTTTACCGCTCGTGGTCCCGGCCTGAATTGAACTACTCGGCTTCGTGGTCAGAACGACTTATCCAGCCAACTATCTGAGAGGCTGCGTTCAACATGACAAGATGACCTCCAACGTCCGGTCCTTAAACGACACAGACAGAATCACTACAATACCACATATAAGACTCTGCCCGGTCTCCTTTTACTCCACATTACCAGGTTATGTTCCACGATAGCACAATATAGCCAACTGTGATTAAGTTATCACCTATAGCTCGCAGGTGACAGGAAATCACCCGACTTCTACTGGTCTAAGCATAGCTAAGCATGATGAACGTTCCTGGACTTAAATAGGATTCATGGTAAATATTTCTGGTCAAGGAAGGTAATATGCAACAATGGTTTCCAAACAACTCCTGTCATGTAATGCAGCAATACGAATAACTTTAAGTGACATTAATAAAATAGGGAGGCTTATAATGCTCTGGGGCTTGCCTTTCACAAACGTCGAAGGCTGGTGATCGGGGCACTTGGGAAGGTGATCGGCTTCAGGCACTCCTTCTCTGAGAACCTCTAGGCGCTGAACTTCCTGATTCTCCTCCTGCGGCTCGACGTCGAGCTCCACAAGCGTGATCCCTTCGGTTGCACCTATTGCATACATATGCATAAGTACCATGAATGCATAAGATGGACCACGGAGGATGTGATAAGGAATGTACATGCTGCAACAATGATGTTAAGTAGCAAAATGATAACAACGCTAACTCCTTATTTGCCTAGTTGGTGCATATCTCTTCTCTAGTTATTTACAAATTTCACACAAAGCAATATCTAAGTTACAAATGACCGTTACAAGTTTATATCATAACTGAAGTTATACTTACCCAAATGCTATGATCTTAGACTTTCTGGAAAGCACATAAAATTGTCTACAACTCTTATTTAATCACCAAAAGCTGAATCACAATCTATCCTAGACAAAATAGGCAATCTATGCAGTGATGTCCAGAAATTCCAGAGAACAAGCAATTCGGAAAACTAACTTTAAACAGATAGAACTCCTAAACCATTTGGCCTATTGACCTGAAATTTTAACACAAGATCGATGAAGAAGTTACCTACAACTTTGTTATTAATCATTTCTATAGAAAACATCATTTTGACTATGCAACATAACAAGCAACAGAATCTGTCCGAAAACATGTTAAATCGAATTATAAAGCAACGATATTTCTACTACATGTAAGCATTCAAAATTTGACACCACCAAGTACACCAATAGTTCAGGGGCATCAAATACACTCAAGAAAACATAATGGCAAAGCCCAAACTATTTATTTAATTGTATTTATTAATTTATTTAGATAATTAGGTTAAATAATAAACCTATACCAAATGTGCATAATAAATTCTCAGAAAATTACAGTGACCTCCAAGTGCTACCACAAGACAAGACTGTAAAAGTTTTATGCCATTTTACCAAGTAAAATATTCTTTACAAAAATGACAAGCTAGTAAGGTCGATTTTAGTGAAAATAATAAACCCTATAGAAAAGTGTCAAATAACAGATTATAAATTTTTCCTAGCTAGAGCATGTCAACATAAGACCAACAAACTTGGAATCACAATTTTATCACTTTTCTAGCTCAAGATATCTAATTTACAAGTTTACCAACATTCAAAAAACATTTATTTAAATACATTTTAATCACCAAGAAAATACAATAAACTGTATATTTCATATTTTTATAAAAAAACTACACTTCATTAGGAACACAACAAAATTTGACTCGCCAAAATTGGACCTAAATAACTCCACTTATGATTTCCCAAAGTTGCATTCAATCAGAAAATAAATGAGCTATCTTTTTCAGTTGAGTCACTGTAGCAAACAAAAACAGATGACCGAAAACAGAGCAACGGCGCTAACTCGACGTGGGAACGGCGGAGTTCGCCGACGGCGGCTTCTCCGGCGAAGGCGTCGGTACAAAAAGCATCCCCACTACCTCCCACACACATTGATGCAACCAATTAGACCAATTTGACCAATGGCCGGGGCTATCGATGATGGTGGCGGCCATGGCGTTGCGGCGGACTTCGGTTGACGGCGATATGCCGGAGCCGGCCATGGAAGCACAAGCTAGGGCTACGCTACATGCGACTACGAAGCTAGCGCACCCACTATTTCGACGAATGGAGGACAGAGACGATGCGGCCACAGCGACGGAGCTCGGCGGCGGACACCGGCGAGGTCCGTGCATGGCGCTGCAGCCTTACCAAGCGCGGCGAGGGAGCAAGGCGGTTGCGGTGGTGCGGTAGGGGTACGGTGAAGCTGCGGTAGGGGTACGGTGAAGCTGCTACGGTGGCGATTTCACGACGCGGTGAGCTTGGTGCTGCCAATGGCGCCGGCGGCACTGCTGTGCTGCTGTGCTTGCTGCGGGCGAGTGCGGAGGTGAAGGAGACACAGAAAACCAAATGCGATGCTGGGAGGCTCACGGGCACGCGCTGGGGCTTGATGTGGCGCACGACAGCCCATCGTGGCCTGGCCGGGCAGCGAAATGGCGACGCGTGGCGCCACGCGGCGTTGAAGCTCTGAAAATGGTCGGTTACTGTAGCATGTCATCAAAGCCACGATTTCAGCCTGACAGCGATACTAGGCAACGATAAATCTCCTAATCCGTTGATCATTAGTGCAAACTTCCTAAATCAAAGTTGAAGCCCTACATACCATCTTTATTTTCCATTGAAGGATCGAGTTCCAATTTTCAGTCAACACGGAGTAATATCATGCCAAAGTTGAGCAAATAACACTAGAAACCAGTTTTGACTTAGAAAAATTCTAAGTGTCGCAAAACAGTGAAATATGGATTTTTGTGAGCACAAAATGACTAAACTATGCACTGAATTAGATCAAGACCCAAACATAAAAGTTGTTGCTCTACTCAAATACTACAACTTTGCTTAAAGGTTCACTGCCATGCAAAGTCTCTATGACATAATTCAAACTAGGTCAAACATACAACTTAAATATGATGCCATACACAATACCAATGACTTAAAGACTAAACTAGACTTAGTCATGAATACCAAGTTGTTCCTTATGCTATTATAAACATGTTTAAAGCATTCACAAGGTTCCACACACATTTCATACATTGGTTGCATATAAACACTAATCTAAGTAAGGCAATTAAGTAATATCATATGCAATATAAGCCAACAAAGATGGAATACATGATATGCTTATGATCATGAATGCTCAATGATGATTGTGATCATGCAATATCAAGGTTAAGTGCATGCTTAACACCGAGGGTGTTACAATGAGGACCTCCATGCATGCATGGGTGATGTCAGAGCGGTACCATGACTCCATGGAAAGCAAAGATGGAGGAGCGAGGACTTTTTGGCGATGGTGGAGAAGCAAAAGCAATGGATCTAGGGCACCAGCGGTGGACTAACAGAGGCAGCAGATCCAAATGATGGTGGCGGAATGGCAGAGAAGGCAACATTGCAGTTTGGTGCACCAAAATATGAAGGGGGAGCCTGCTATTTATAAGGAGGGGTGAGACAAGAGGCGAACCATCCACTTAGATTGACGCGCTCGCCACGCCCCGTCACTTCACCTCTCTGAGAATCGTGCACATGCCACCTCCAGCCGCTCCTCGAAGGGCACGCCAAACTGCGATTCGCCCCCTCGATGGGCTAAAAACCACCACAGGTAAGTAGGGATACGGAGCTAAAAACGCTCCCATGGCCCATTAAGGCCTAGGAGTTCAAAGGTTGGCCCACCAATGGGTTCACAACCGCTCCAGGGCACCTTTAGAGTGAGGGGTGGAATGGGATGGGCCCACTAGTGACCAGTGCCTAGGCGCTCGAGTGCCGTGGGCATCCTGGCCCATGTTCGAGTCTTGACAGAGCATGGTCCATGGGTTTTCCTTGAAGATAGGCTATGAGCCCTCGAAACTGGTTGAACAGACCTGAGAACTATATGGACTAGCCGTCAGGAACTAGGAGTCGGTCACCAGCTGACCCATGTCAGACCCCCATGAATGGGAAGCCAAGGCCCCACTCGAACTTGCCCATTAATAGCTCATCGAGCACCATAGTTCATCCATCGAGGAAAACATGGCATGACTTAGCCCCTCTATTTTATTGAAAAACGCTTGAGGGAGGATGACCTTAAGATGAGCTAGCCCAAAGACCAGACCGTTGTTGCGCATGGGGGCTCAAGAGTTGGACTCGCAAGGAGACCGAATACATGGTCACATAACAATGGTGGATCGGTTGGATCCTAAGGAGGAATTAGAATCAAGAGAGATCTCCTCTGATCCCTCAAATCACGTAGCTACATGCTCCTGAGGAGTCTGAACACAATGGGAAGGAATCTCGACCATACCGCGACCTACAAAGGAAGATCAAAATCCTCAGAATCCTTCTGGAAAAGCCTTTGAAGTAGTATCCTACTCCTCTGTAGGCTCGGGGGCTACTATAGGGTATCAATATTAGGGATACCTAAAAGAAGGAAGCCAATGGCTGGGAATGCTAACTCCCTTGGATGGTCAAGAGCATATCTTGGTCTTGCCTGGCCCTGAGGGCACAGGCTCCATCTTGCCTGACCTCAAGGATACAGGATCCAGGTCACCCGAACCCAAGGGCGTGGTCTCTATCTTGCCCAACCCCTCAGGCGAGAGTCCCATCATGCTCGACCCCTTGGGTGAGAGCCCCTCATGTTCGACCCTAAGGGCGCGGACTCTGCCTCGCCTAACCCTGAGGGCGCGGGCTCCTCCTCACCAGATGGAGGTTTGTACTGCCCCAACCACTATGGGTCTAAAAGTACCTATCTAGGGTCAAACTTCTGACGCTCGAAGGGGAGCAGGCGCATCTTGACATGACCCAGGGCCACGATGGCCATGTCTGAGGACGCACGTCACCAACAGCATCGGGCATGCCGGCGCTGTGCTACCTACTCCCCGTACGGCCTCTAGCGGAGGCGTCAGTGAGCCATACCATCCGCTGGGACAAGATGGAGCACCACGACTGGTCGACGACACGCATGTATGGCGCTAGTGATGGATAGGGCTATGACGTGGAGCCATCCCCATCATCATCTATAGGGCCGGTGGGACCCACGTAAAGGAGATGGGAGACGTTGCAAACCTAGAAGCCTTGCTCTCCTCATCTCTCTCTCTCTCTAATGTAACCTACATCTTCCCCTTCATCTATAAAAGGAGAAGCAGGGCACCCCACGGAGGTGGCATTCCCACACATCTAAGACATCTGAGCGGCTAAAGACTTAGGCACTCGATAGTACACAGAGAGCTCAACCAGACTCACTTTTTTGACTAGAGACTTGGGACCTTCTCCCTCTCTCACCTATTTGTAAACCCTACTACAAACCAAGTGCCAATAACATGAGCAGCAGTAGACTAGATGTAGGGACATTCTACTCGAACTAGTATAAATCCTTATGTCCTCTGAGCACAGCCATCCAGGTCAGATGCGCAAACTAGAAATTTACTAGCTGGTGATTCAAAACACCAACACCCAGGTCGCACCCCCTAGCAAGACTCATCCAATGACTCGTCATAAGGTCCTACCCAATTGACTCAACCCTCACCACACACCCAAAACGCATGCCAAGATCTCCTCGGTTGTTACCACATTACCGGCAACCAGTGCCTTAACTACTCACATACAATCCTCCACCAAGCATCACATCATAGATATAATGCATAGTAGAAGTAGTAGCAAGTAAGTAAGCAAGCATGTAACCTAACAGCGGGTGTGCAGGGGTATAGGTTGTGACAAGGTAATGGCTCACAAGCAATTCAACCATGCAACCTATCACAAATCATTTGTATAAAAGTAAAGCACTAGCATCTACATTGTAGCATGTCTAATAGGATTCTACGAGGTTGGGTGGGACATGGCACCAGGCAGGTCATCTCCAAGCTCCTTAGTGTAGTCAGGTCATGCTCCTTAGTTTGTGGCTCCTCTGGGTCTATCAAACGAGACATATAGCTACGATAAGCAACTCCTATAGATGATCACAAAGAAGTAATAGAAATTCAAATGATCCAAATGCACTCAAACACAAGCCTATGATGTAGAGCTCGTTTTTAGAAAAATTTGGGCACTAGTTTCATATTTTTCTGAGGCTGTATAAATTTTCTAAGTTTAAATCTTTTTCCGAAAAAGAAAAAGAAATGTAAAAACCAGAGGCTGACATGTGGCAGCACGTGATTGGGTGAGGCGGTTACGGTCACTGACAGGTGGGACTAGGTCACCGGTCAGCGTTGATCGGTCAATGATCAACGTTGACTGGGCTTAACTGGGCCTAATGGGTTGGGTCATGGGCCGGATATGGGCTGGGTTGGGCCGGTCAGGGCTAGGCTAGGGCCGGACACATGTCGCTTAGGCAAGTGGCCACATGGTGCAAGTGGGCCACTGCTGGGCTCAGGTCCATAGGGTTGGTCCATGGTGGATGGCGCCATGCGGGTCTATGGACCACAGGCATGGTCTGTGGTGGACTGCATCCACTCTCTCTCTCTTTTTGGTCTACAGTGCACCGGGACCACGCGTGGGTCAGGCAAGGGTGCAGTTGCCTCCCCCTCTCTTCTATTTCTCATGGTGGCACCCTTCGCTGGTGGCGAGCTCTCTTAGCCATGCGATATGGTAGCCTAGCGGGGTAGGTAAGGGGCTCTACGGCTATGCAGGGTCATGGTGATTGCATCGAGGGGCTACAGGCGGTACCTTGGGCTCGGTGTGGCCTATCATGGTGATGTGATGGCTTGCAGTGGTGTGGGGACGGCAGTGAGGTGCTCTAGGTGATGGTGAGGCTCTAGGGAAAGCTCCATTAGTTTCCCCCACACCATGGAGGACATGGCTAGGGCTCTAGGGGTGGCGCTAAGGGCTTTAGGTGAGGTGGCCATGGCACCAACGGTGAAGGTGGTGAAGGCGAGCGGCAGCGCGGTGGCCACGGCCTCAATTGGAGCCCAGGTGGCTCCTTTCCTTCGGTTGGAGTCACCAGAGAGCCAAAGGGCTCGCCAGCGATGACCAATGGGCACAGTAGAGTCTGCTCCACAGCGAGGGCATATGGCGAAATTCTGATGAGCGCGTGGCCTCGATGGACCAAGGCAAGGAGGGGTCTTTTCCTCTAATCGAATAGACAGTGGGGTATGCAGGGTCTCACAAGGCGGCCAGAGTCCACGGCATGGCGGCGGCATGAGTGCATAGTCACATCGGTGTCGCAAGGTGACCAGTGGCCCTTGGGGCTTCTCTTCTTCATCTATCTAGCGCACATCATGTCCCTCAGCGAGGCAAATCTTGCTAGGATGGTTGTGCTACCTCTAGCAGTGGGGTGAGGCCAGAACATGGTGGCACCATCGGTGCCCTCAGCCATGGCGACTGTGCGGTGCATGCCGAGGGCACACTGGTGTTCCCGATAACCCAAGGCTTAGCAAGGCTAGCTCTTGGCCTATGTATGTGCGTGCATAAGTGTGGGTGTGTGTGAAGGCCAAAGGTGAGGCCTTTGGGTCTCCTAGGTTGGAAGACCACATCGATGTTCATGGCGCAAACATGAGGGCGAGCAGTGGGGTTTGAGGGGGGCTCACCATGGGCTTAGGTCAAGAAGTGTCAAGGTGTAGCAGCGGCATGCCGATCCATGATGTGGAAGAAGGCGATTGGTGTCGTCCTTGTCTCCAGCAGTCTTGGCTCCTCCCCTCCTTCCTTCTCCTACCTCTTTCTCCTCTAGGGCATTGTGGTGGTTTGTGGGTTGCCACAGAGTGGCGGGAGGGTGTAGGAGGGGCGCTAGGGCACCAGGGTTGCCATCTTATAGGGAGGCCACCACCATGGATAGCGGTGGACGATGGGGAAGGGCATTGGGGGTACATGTAGGGTGGATACGACCTCTAGGCTAGGGTTTTGGGAGCATGGGGTGGTTGTGCGCCCGCTGGCGCCCCTAATTTTGGATGTCGGTAGTCAAGGCAAGGACAGGGTGGCATCAGTGGTGCGGGGCCACAACGGCGACGTCACGTGGTGTGGGTGTGAGCTAGAGGTGGGCACAGGCATCGTGGATCACAGACGTGGCACACATTTGCGCGTCCATGGCCAATAGCTCGAGGGTGAACGGCTGTGAGCAGTGGGGGACCGAGCGAGATGCTCTAGCACCGGTGCTCTGCTATGTTCACAAAAGTAGAGGAGGGTGCTGGATGAAGAGGATAATAGGTGGGGCCTACCTGGCGGCTATAGTGGAAGAAGGCAATGGCGGCATGCCATGACGCGTGGGCACGATGTCGGCCATGTTGCTAGGCTACACGAGCGTGCGTGAGCGCAGATGTGGTGCTGTGCCACTGTAGCTAGCTGGGTTGTCTGGGCAAAGCAGGCCAGTGGGCATAGCGCATGGGCGTGGGCATGTGTGCACGGAGGTAGAGCTGGGCCACTGCTGGGCTGGCTTGGGCTGCTTTCCTCTTTCCATTTTCTCATTTTTTCTAATTTCTTTTCTATTTTTATCTCTATTTCCACACTACACCTAGGGCTCCTATGCATGTATACATGAGTTGCCAAGCATGTACACACCCTAGTGGGGTCCACTAGGGGTCATCTAGGGTTTTAGGGTCTAAGCCAGGGGTTGGCAACACACACAACAAGTTATTTATAAAGGTTGAATTGATTTTATTACATCACATAAAATCATGAAGAAGCAAATTACATGTTGAATTAAATGCAAAATGCTCAACCATGCTAATTTGGGTTCTACTTGTGCAACTACAAGGGTGGTTTCCTAGTATGCACACTCACCATGAATGGGTTTTGTTAGAAAATTTTTAAGTTCAGATATTTGGGTTATTGGAAAACCTAGGTTGTTACAGCCTCAAGATAGCACGAAGACAATTTTGGAATAAAAGTGTTGACACAAAAATTTGGTTCGAGATAGGAAATTCCTGAAGACAAGAAATTACCAAGGAAAGTTGTGTCCTCCAATCAAATTGACTGCACAAATTGCTAGATCAGCTAGCGAAATGGTGACATCAAGGGAATGGACCCTATTGGTAGGATCAGTGCGACACGAAAGCTAGAAGACATGTCAAACTCCATAGAAGGGAAAGATTTGATTCCAAGTTTAGGGAGTTTTTCTCTTTTTGTAACCGTTCTTATTTGACTAGGACTCATAGTCAGACCTTGGGTATAAATATTGAACCCTGGCCATTGTAATGAACATCTCCAACGATCAATGCAAACCAATACCTTGACTTTTCGGCTCACGCCACCCCTTAGGACTAGAAGTAGAGTAGATTTCAATGAGTTCTTTGGGGAGTAGGGCTGCATCGGTTAGGTCCAACCTCCAGTTGATTTGTGAGTATCCGTCATGACTTATACCTTGTTTGTAAGGCTACATCGGTTAGGTCTGACCTCTTGCAAGATTTGTATAAGTTAGTTATCGTCAGTTGATTGTAAGGCTGCCCTCGGTTAAGTCTGATCTTTTGCAATTGCTGATAGTTATCCTCGATTCTTATCAAAATCTGCATGGCTGCCCTTGGTTAAGTCTAATCTCATACAAATTTTGATACGAATCCCCTGCCCAGTTAAGATTGAGATAGATCAGCTTTATATCTTTTTTTGAATCATCATCTCATCACACTACATTGTTTACATCCTGCTTTGACGATGGTTCTTGCTTGTCTTGACATTCTAATCTGATCTTGATCGAAGATAGCATGTGGTCAGGGCATGTTTTGCCCTAGGTAAGGTTTGCTAGTTGATGAGATCTGGTCTAGAAGTGCTTTTATGGCTTTATCGGTTAGGTTTGACCCCCACTGCTAGCATCATAGATTGGAAATTGTCAGGTAGTAAGCCTTGCATATGGCGAAGCATAGTCTTCAGCTACATGCTATGTCTTCATCGGCTATTTAGCTGATCGCCTAAGCTTTCATGATCATAGCGTGTTCCCGTGATCTCGTTAAGCGTTTATAGATCTATATGCTTTGAAGGTTTAATTTGTTATCCTTATTATGGCTGCATTGGTTAGGTTTGACCCCCACTAATAAAGATAGTAGATTGGATCTGATAGGTGTACGGGTTTATACACGTTTAATGGTTGAGTGGTTGCATGCTATGACCCTTCTTTCACTGGAATCTGCTATTTAGCCGATAGCCTATCTTTTGATAATATATATTGGTTGTTTACATGCTCTTTACTTGTTTTTGTCTCGGTTAAAAGCTAGTATGTTTCTCAATCAAATCATATACTTTCATGCCTATCTTTTTACATCTCTCGCATGCTTTCATGATAATTGGCAGGTTTGATCTATGCAATCGAGTAACTAATAATTACTGATATGCTTGTTTTACTTATTATACATCATGAACATGCTGGATATCGACTCTCTAGTCAATAGCCTTGTTTCGCTGGCCACCTGGCCACACATTTGGAATTGTCTAGACAAACAACCGACATGTTCTACCTTAAATTACTGATCAATCTTGCTCCCTTATGAATTGCAAGTCAAATTTACTGGCACGCCCCTAAGGTCACGACCGTCCGATTGGGTGGTGCCCTTCCAAAGCCCGAAGAGAAGCTCAGGATTAGCTCCACGCGGGCCTCTCACCAGTGTTGATCACTGTGTTCCCGGCGTTGAGTTTTCGGCATTGACATAAACCTTAGAACACCTATTCTTTGATTGTTCATGTGCTGCTACTCGGTGGTTTTCTCTTGGGATTGTTTGGAATAATGAAGCTCATGTTAACCACAAGATTATGCTAGCCAAGACTACTTTCCCTTACCCTTTTTTCATGGATGTCTTCATAGTGGCTGCCTAGTGCATTTGGAATGAGAGGAATGCAGTCATTTTCAATGGAAAGGTACCTACCTTCCTAGAAGAACAGCTTCAAGCAAGAGATCACACTTCATTTATATAGAATTAAGCCCAATCTACATGCACCCTGCTATCCGAATGTGGCTTGACAGCTTAAAATTTGTAATTTGTAGGTCTTAGCTTCTTTTTTCGCTAGTTAACCTTGTACTCTATTTTGGATCCTTTGGGTCCTGCTCTTTTTTAATATAATGCCATCAGGGGGTTAGTTGCTCCATAATTTTTGTTTAAATATTTAGTGTGGCAATAGAGAGGCCACCTCTAGCAACTAAACATATGTCGTAGCAAAAGAGTGTTCCACCTATAACAACCACAATGATTAGTGTGGCAATAGAGAGGTCCTCTAGCAATCAAAATATTTTTGTGGCAATAGAGGGTTCCACCTATAGCAACCACATATATAGTGTGGCAATAGAGAGGTCACCTATCGGAGTTATGATCCCTGGGTCTCTCATGGCAATGATTAGTTAGCAGGCCGAGTGGTCCGTGATACATCAGCCAGCGAAAGCCCAAACGATCGAGGTCCAGCTAAGCCAAGCAGACTAGGCTAGATGCCAAGGACAAAGTGAGCCATGACCCCTCCTCTCTGCCTTAGCCAAGCACCACACAAGGGTCCATGACCTCTCTGCCATCTTGACCCGTGGGAGGAATAGAGAGAGGTTGGGCCTAGGCAAGCGCGTTTGGTCTAAAAAAGTGGACACACCACACTAACCTCACAAGGATCGAAGGGATAGTAGTCACCTCGGTTTGGTCAGACGCCATCCCCGCACCATGTAGCATAGATGAGACAACACCGCACAGTGGTGACCGCTAGTACGGTGACCCGCCATCCAAATATAGTCCAACAAGACATATGTATGATTCTACCCACTACGAGGTGGGATCCATGATGGAGGCCTTGACTTAGAGGCCATCCAAGCCAGTGGGAGCCATGACCCTAGAGCTTGGGATCATGGTCACTGACTCCACAAGCTAGGTGTGGCTACCAACTCCTATACGACACCCCTAGGAGAATAGGAGGCAATGATGAAGGCCATGACAGAAACCACATCGCACAGGACGACTGGCGAACCACCACCATGCTTATAGTGCCGCCAAGGCTGTTGGTATATTTAACGCACACAGATAAATCCACAAGTGCACAGATACTATTGTAGCTTTCACCTAGAGGTATTCCAAGTATCGTATCCATAGGGAAACATGTGAGACTAACTACGGTCTAACTTAACTAAGGGTAGCAACAAGGTTAGGATAAATAGGAGCATAGAGGGGATAACTAAAGTTCTCTAGTTCTGACTTGGGTAAGCTTATGTCTTCTACTATTCAACTGGGAACATTACTAGGGAAAGACACTAGCAGAGGATGCTTTCCTTCGCATCCATGTCCTACGTGCGCCTACAAACGGGAGGTGGACTACAAATTATCAACGAAGCTATATAGTACAGGCTATATAGAACTTATGTCACTCACGTGATCTACCACCTTCCAAAATGTAGGGTGCATCCACGATTAATCTAAGTCTAAGCACCATGCTTACACTTACGATTAATACTCTACTCCCCTTAGAAAGAGAATAAAGCACTCAAAAGAGAGTCATGAACCTGAAGAACAATATAAACAAGATGCTTACTTGAATCAGAAGTAGATTACCATAGAAATCTCAGATGCAAGCTCAGATAGAACTTGAATCCGCTAAGGTACAAGCCATAGAGAAAACACCGATAGGCTGGCACGTCCTCCAAACCCTTCCCTCACTCACTACCTCACTATTATTTATAAGACTAGATCCTATGGAGGACTAATCTTCTCTTGATAGCTGGCTCTGATCCTCATGATATGAATTAGGGTTTTAGGATGGCTCCAGGGAGGGTGGCAGGGGCTGGTATATATAGGCTGGAGCATCCAACGTGAGCCCTAGGATCTACATAGATGCAACCTAGGAGATGGTGGAGAACTGACATAACAACGGGAGGCTAACATGGGGGGCCCATAGGTCAGGTGGCCTCTAGGGGGGTCAGCTAGCCCCACATGTCAGAGACATGGGCTCTACTTTAGTGATTGGCCTTCTGGAGTCTTGTAGAGTCTTCCCACGTTGATTACGCGGTAGAATTCCATAATTTCCTTTGATGAATAGATCTCTCTTGACGGTTTTCTGCATAAACCCTGCTGAAAACACAGATTCAACAAAACTCGTGGAATTTATTAGTTTAAACCTCTATACCTATGTTTGGTGATGGAATTAAGTATAAATACTGGTTATGTTGATAGTTTATAATTGATGTTAGTGACAATCAATAATTTCCCCCATGCTTAACCTTTGCCAGTCCCTGAGCAAAGCTAAACTCAGCAATGGATCAGGAGTTGCTACAATGTTTTCACGCCTCAAAAGTACACATGCGTTCAATCAAAAATTTTCCTCAAGATTAGAATAAACTGATCTAACTTTTAAACTTACCCATATTACCATCAACCATGGGGCTTCTTAACCTTCACTTGGGTCTTGAGCAATTGAAAGGCAGAACGATCAAGTCAAGCACTATGTCTCAAGTTCTTTGTTCTACCATTTTTTTTAGATTTTTTATAAGTTTTCAAAATAAAACTTAGAGATTCCATTATGTGACACTCTCAAGTCTCTCAATATATATGGTATTTGTGGATACTCACCAAGGCAATAACGATGTTATGCCTTTTTCTCTTCCTACAACTAAGGCTTATGTGGAGTTCATAGGTAGGGAGAAAGCTAGAGCATACTTGCAATGCATATATTGTAAAGTCAAACAATAGATCTAAAGAGAGTTGAGTCATACAATCAAATCAATATGTGCATGCGTGTGGATATATGGTGGCTAACCTAATTCTACTATGCTCCTTGAAAATAGATCTCTCCTTTGAAACTTGGAAACATTTGCTAGAGAGCAGGGGCTATCTTATTCATCTCTTTCTTTTCACTTTTTTTAGGCGGGCATCTAAGTACCCATTGTTTTAAATATCTCGGACACTTGTCCATTTTTTCTAACTCTTTTTCTTTTTTTCTTCTACTTTTTTTTATGAATAACTTTTGCATAGCCCCATGTCTCTTTTCTGCAACAAAACTTTTGAGAGATAGCAACAAGAACTTGGAACATTTATTTGGTGGATAGGAAACCTAACAAGCATGTTTTTGGTGTTCACTCCTAATGTAAGAGTAGAACATTTTTGGATGGATCTTGATGGGAGGCTTGTTTTTGCGTCTAGCCCCAGTTTAGGAGTAGTGCATATGTGGGTGGTGTGTACATGATCTTGATTTTAAGAGCATGACAAACCTCTCATAAGGGTCAACAAAGCTTGACAAAACTCAATGAAAAAGCAAGCAACATATATGTGGAAGTTTTCCTAGCATAAATAACATGTATGGCTCTGGTAGAAATTCAAGCTTTGTCATACAGGAACTTATAATTTAGTATTTTTATGTTTTTCTAAAGATAAATCTCTAGAACTTTAGTGTCACTTGGAACAAGATAAATAGCAGCTTAGAGCTTCTCATATCATATCCGTCAATTACTTAGACTTAGATCAAGCATATGCTACCCACGAGTTTCAAGTTCAAAGTAAATCTTTATATCAAATCAGTCGTATCCAAAACTTAGGAGAATTCAAGGCTAAAAACTAGGTACTTGAAAGGAATTACAACAGAGCAACTATTTATCATTTCCATTTAAGAGATTATTCTGAGTCCTCTTTATTTGCTAACAATTCTTAAAAACAAACTAGACACACCTTTTTATTTTGTTTTCAATTCACCATTTTCTTAACTATTTAAAAGAAACTAAAACTAGAACAAAAGGGGAAAGAATACTTACATATATACATGGGAGTACTTCTCCCCCAAGCTAGCTCTTTCGGTGAGGGTTCGGTGTTTTAAGTCCTTCGATTCAGACTTCTCCTTGTGAAGTTCATTAATCAAGTACCTCGATTTGTTCTGAAGACGAAGATTCTTGCGATGACGCCTCTAATGGTGATGTCACCTTGTTCCGCTAAACCTATCTTGGTTGTGAGTTTTGATTTTGGTTTGACAGATTTAGGACCTTCACTTATAGAAATTTGGGGAATCGAACGTCTTCCCCCACACTTTGCTTGAAGTGTGTCCTGTTCATAAAATAAGGTAGAGATCAAGTGCATGGGCTCTGTTGGTGGGAGAACACCAACAGACCCAAAACTTTAATTATTTCACTCTATCCTTAGGCACATTGAACAAGATAAAGTTGATGTTATGTGTTTTTTCAATTATAACATGGGTGATAAGATCAGAAGATTGATTATGAATATAGCATTTAAGTACATTTGGCTAAAAGGGTTCAATTTCTTAACCAATGGAAGGATTGTCTATTTCTACATAAATCTTTACATGATTATGACTATCATCTTCTAGAGATAAGATGTGCGCTTTTTAGCTTATTTGGTTAAGACTATGAGCTCAAGAAAGTGGTGCTAGGAAGAAGTTTAAAGAACTAAACATGCCGAGTTAATCAGATTGGATTAAGTGAAATTGTAACTAAAACATGTTTGTTTCTTATTTATATTATGTGTGTACCAGAATCAGGGAAAACTTTTTAAATGATGACCATTTAATTTTGGATGCTACTTTTGTCATTGGATTGTGATGACACCATGTGACGAAGGGTAGATGACTCATGATGGTTCTTCCATTTTGCTTGAAGTTTTCTTTTGTTCTACTAGCCTCATAGTTTAAACTGTTCATGAGCTTCTTGTTTCCTAGATCACACCTTTTCTTTCTAATCCTTTTGTCATGTCATCTTTTTGCTTCTTTGATCTTGCCACTTCGTTGGTCCCTCTGCCTCACCCTTTGTTTTATGCACTCATCTTCTTCTGCTTTGTTCCATAGCTGTAGTGGTGGCTGGGCTTGTAGAGTCATGTCAAACCATGAATAGGCATAGCTCATATTCATTCATCTAGTTCTTCCATCCATCATGAATGAGCTGTGTCTTCTTTGCACAATGTTATTGGAGTTCATCACGTGCCTGGCTTCATCTCTGGTTTGAATTCATCTCATGACTTACCAATATTGATGTGAGAGTTTCCTGTAGGGGTTAGTCCACAAAATATCTAGTGCCTACTAAAACATACTATTGGCTCAAAAATCAACCTAGACACCATGTCTAATTTGAGTTAGGAAGGCATTTTAACCTAAGCACCACGCTTAATTTAAAAGCCTTTAAAGTAAAATCAGCACACCTTTTGGTTCAAGAATCAAACTAAACACCGTGTCTAATTTAATTTTGGAAAACAATTTAAACTAAGCATCATGCCTAATTTAAAAGGTGTATGAAAATACTTCAAAACCTACGCATACTATAGTAAACAAAGGTAGCATGAAAGTATTGTAGAGATTTATTCAAATAGAGATGAATGAACATGATTGTTGTTTAGCAAGTTGACATTGATTTAAATGTAGAGACAACCAAAATGAATTAGCAACATGGCATACGATTTTTCAAAGAAGCCCATCCCCTAGGCTTGAATTTTGCAAGATAAAGTCAAGTTTGGATGGATGTGATTTAGTGTTGCATGATGATAGGTTGGAGACATCTTGAGTCATCGTCCTTCATTCTTTTTGCTTCAAACCTAGAATGGTTAGTGATAAAAACACCCGAAGGAATATTATCACAATTATGTTTCTATGCTCATTTCACAAGGGCATTATAGTAAAAGTGAAAGCTCATGTTATCTCCCAAAAGTGCTTGCTTTAGGACAAAAGCTCATCCTTGGAAAACCTTCTAATTGCACTCAAGTTGGTGAAGTGGTTTCCCCTCCAACATCAACCTTTGTGTACCTATCTCAAGATTCACACAACGAGATCTGTAATATTTATGATAAGCATATGCATCAACAACCACCCTTTCAATGTCTTTATGAACAAGGAGAATGAGGGGGTTGAAGATCTCGTGTGTGGCAATGTTGGAGAGACCAATTAATTCAGGAGATTTCTCATGTGAGCATGGATTTAATGAGGTGTTCATGAAATAACTTCCATGCTCGTTGATGTTATCTTCCTTTTCAAGCTCTAAGGGTGTTTCTTCATGAATGTCTATAGGTAGAAATATTTTCTCCATCATTTTATGCCTATGACATTCATTGGAAGTTTTATTGTCCAAGATTTCCCATGGATTGGTGGCTCTCGGGTTGATCTCGTCTAAGTCCTCCTCCAAACTTGGATGAGTCATATTTATTAAAGAGATTGATTTAAGCTCACCATTTGGATCTAAGCCAAGTTTGGATTCTACCCATAAGGCTTCGTCCTTGTCCATCCATTCTTTAGCAATGGCATACAAGTTCTTAATACATTCTAGCCATTGTTGTTGCTCTTTTTGGTCATCCTTGTGGCCTTCATGACTCCCATGCTTAGGGTTTCTTGGTGGATTTCTAGGATCATCATGAGACTTAGGAGAGAGAGCATAAGAGGGATCAACGGGGTCAAGGATGGGTTTAGAGATGTGTTCAGATGAGACATCTAATATGGACATAGAAGGGGAGAGAATAGGAATGGCTTCTAGATAGATTGGCTCTCCTTCTATGGTTTCACTAGACATGCCATCCTTGTGTTCTTCCCAATGTCCTATATGGGAATAAGGACGCTTTCTAAGAGATCCCTTCTTGAGAGGATTTGAATTATATTCGCTCGAAAGTCTCTTGTGGAACTAGAAGTTTAAGCTTTTCCCAAAATTAGCATAAAAAAGATCATCCTCACAAGAATTTTCAAAAGGTTGAATTTCTTCTTCCCATGGAGGATTTTGGGGTGTTGATGGTTCAGGATTGATAGCTAAATCTTTGAATTGGAGTGGTTGTGATTTGGTTATCAAAACTTCTTTTTGTTCAAGAGATGATTCCTTCTCTTCCTCAGGGAGTTCATTATGAATGCTAGTGTAGGGAGTCTTTCCACTAATTCTATCAAGCATAGATCTTGCTTCACTAATAGACAAATGAAGGAAAGCGCCTCTAGAGGCTTGATCAAGGGTTTGCGCAGAATCCTTGCTAAGACCAATATAAAAATGTTGAAGGAGCATTGGGTCGAAAATAGCAAGGTCTGGGTCAGTGGTAATGAGGTCATTAATACGATCCCATGATGTGCCAATAGATTCTTCTTCTAGTTGTCTAAAATTTAGAACCTCTTTCCTAAGGCTAACCACTTTAGAGATGGGAAAGAAATGTAAACAAAATTTAGAGCATAACATTTCCCAATCTCCTTGCATACTTCCTATGGTTTGACTGTACCAATGTTTAGCTCTTCCCGTCAAAGAGAATGGAAACAACTTCCATCCTATGGTTTTGTCAGTCATGCCAGCAATACGCAAGCATGCATAGGTCTATTCAAACTATTGTAGGTGTGAGTATGGGTTTTCATCGCCTTCTCCCGAGAAGGATTTATACCGAATCAATCTTATAAAACATGGGCGTAGCTCATAGCTAGGTGTTAGGATGGGCTCTAAAGATTTTGGTAGCTCTAGGCTTGCGCTCGTGGGTTTAGCATATTCATAGATGTTAGTGGAATCCATGCTAAACAAAAAAGTAAAAGAAAGAATAAAAGATAAAAGGTTAAGCTAGGCTTGTAGTTAATTCAGCAACCGTTTCCCCAGCAACAGCGCCAGAAAGCTTGTTGGTATATTTAATGCACATAGATAAATCCGCAAGTGCACTGATATAACTATAGCATTCACCTGGAGGTATTCCAAGTATCGTATCCATAAGGAAATATGTGAGATTAACTACGGTCTAACTTAACTAAGGGTAGCAACAAGGTTAGGATAAATAGGAGCATAGTGGGGACAACTAAAGTTCTCTAGTTTTACTTGGGTAAGCTTATGTCTTGTACTATTCAACTGAGGACATTACTAGGGAAAGACACCAACAGAGGATGCTTTCCTTCGCAACCGCATCCTATGTGCGCCTATAGACGGGAGGTGGACTACAAAGGATTAACAAAGCTATATAGTACAGGCTATATAGAACTTATGTCACTCACATGATCTACCACCTTTCGGAATGTAGGGTGCATCCATGATTAACCTAAGTCTAAGCACCACACTTACACTTACGATTAATACTCTACTCCCCCTAGAAAGAGAATAAAGCACTCAAAAGAGAGTCATGAACCTGAAGAACAATATAAACAAGATGCTAACTTGAATCAGAAGTTGATTACCAGAGAAATCTTAGACACAAGCTCAGATAGAACTTGAATCTGCCAAGGTACAAGCTGTCGAGAGAGCACCGATAGGCCGGCACCTCCTCCAAACTCTTCCCTCACTCTCTATCTCACTATTATTTATAACACTAGATCCTATGGAGGATTAATCTTGATAGCTGGCTCTGATCCACATGATATGAATTAAGGTTTTAGGATGGCTCCAAGGAGGGTGGCAGGGGCTGGTATATATAGGCCAGAGCATCCAACGTGAGCCCTTATATCAAACTGACTTCAAGGACGGCGTAGATGCAACCTAAGAGGCGTTGGAGAACTAACATAACAACAGGAGGCTGACATGGGGGCCCATAGGTTGGGTGGCCTCTAGGGGGGCTAGTAGGCCCCACATGTCAGAGACACGGGCTCTGCTTTGGTGATTCGCCTTATGTAGTCTTCTAGAGTCTTCCCACAACGATTATGTGGCGGAATTCCATAATTTCCTTTGACGAATAGGTCCCCTTGATGATTTTCTAGATAAACCCTACTGAAAACACAGATTCACCAAAACTCGTGGAATTTATTAGTTTAAACATCTATACCTATGTTTGGTGATGGGATTAAGTATAAGTGCTGGTTATGTTGATGGTTTATAATTGATGTTAGTAACCATCAACAACGGCCGACACAGTAGCACCACACCACACCTTACCGCGATGTGGGCACAAGACCATGATGATTGTTGGTGGTCCTTAATGATCATATCCAACTACCAATTTAAGTCCAAAATAGGAGGAATTAAGCAAACTTATACACATATGCTTTTACTATTGACATAGTTCCACTTGTATTGGAGATTCACTATTTTTGCAGACTCATACTTGAATACAAGGGAATTATAGTCAAAATACGCCATCAGACAAAGAGTAATGCAGATCCTACACCAAACAATAATGCAAAATCCCACCTACACAACAAACCGGGGCCGAGCACCAACGTGCAAGGAGCCTAGGCCCAACCACCAGCCCACCTAGCAAAGGTGGTGGCCATGTGAGCCAGCCAGGCTATGGCTGCACCCTAGGTGGCGTGGCCCGGACCCAGCTTCAATTAATGGTTGCATGGTGGCATGCTAAGGCGGTATCAGATAGTCTCCTATTTTTCCATGCCCAAACCGACCTCAAGCATGTATAAAAGCAAGGGTGGAGCTCACCTTTCAAGACACACCTCAATTTGGGCTCTACACCTCCACCTCCACTTGTACTCTTTTTACTTTTTAGTAGTATTTGGAGCTAGCAAAGCTATCAAGGAGAACTTGGCTCCTTGGGAGAAAGAGAGAAATCTTGGTATGAATACAATGAGAATTTCTTCTAGAGTCTTGCTCTCATATTATCGATATAGTTGTGCTATAGAACTAGAGTATAGTTTTCATGTTATAATCATTACATATGAACTAGCATATAGTTTCTATGCTATGAGCTTAACATATAGAACTTTATGCTTAATCATTCATATGACTTGTATGATTAGGAGTAGAGCTAAGTTGAGGTGGCAGTTCGCCATTCCTTTGGGTTTACCCATGTCCTATGCTTGTCGATCGATAGGGTCAAAGTCCCAATGGGACTGGGTAGTTTCTTTGTACACGAGCATGG
The DNA here is from genome assembly GCF_019320115.1 of Miscanthus floridulus. Classification (NCBI taxonomy): domain Eukaryota; kingdom Viridiplantae; phylum Streptophyta; class Magnoliopsida; order Poales; family Poaceae; genus Miscanthus; species Miscanthus floridulus. The sequence goes on along the minus strand of NC_089586.1, from coordinate 54,236,911 downwards.
TGCCTGGGTGCATGACCTTCAGATATGACGATACTCCACGGTTGAGGGGTAGGCAGCTGGTAGCGACAGCCCTGTTCATCCCTTGTAATCCCCCATGTTCGGGTATTGTGTACGAGTCTTAAAGTCGATCGTGCTTGCTGATAGACTACTGTTCGGAGATCTCCCTATCCATCTTACACTTAGTTCTAGTTCTAACCATGTAATTTGTATGATCATCAACTGTTCTTGGCATGACTATATTAGAACATGCCTGCTCCACTTAGGAACACTCTTTTATTCTTTGTTTTCCTTTTATCCTTGAGGTTGGCCTAGATGTGTATCCGCTATATTTGAAATACCATGTGTACCCCTATCATAGACTATTGGTTCACTATGCAAGGATGCAATCTTGTTCATACCAATGCTAGACTCTTACACCTTGCCTTCCTTTGAGAAAATATAAATAACCATACTCTAAATACTTCTGAGTGAAATACTACAACAATAGATCTATGCGCTTGTGGATATTTTCTGTAATCATTAAGAACTATCGTGTTGATGTTCCTTGGTGGCGTTGCTAAGATTTATCCAAATCTTAGTGATGGTGCTAAGAAATACCAACATGCATTCTAGTGTCGTTGCTAGGAATGGATTCCATCTCCATACTTGATGATGGCGCCATTGCTGGGGAAGGCATAGGTTAAAACAATCTAATAGGACATGATCATGATCACGTGCATATAATGGTAGCCATAGTTTATGCAGGCTAACTCTGCTTGTTTTCTTACTATTGTGGATGAAAATAGGATAGTGTATGACCGGTTTCGTCTTGCTGAAAAACTACACCGATAATCCGGAAGCGCTCCTAAGGAAGAATAGGTCCCATACCGCTTCTTCCTCCGCTACTCCACCGGCAGTTGAACCTGTCACCCCCGCACCATCCACTACTACCGCTATGGCCAGGTCACTAAATGCCAACTCCACCCCCACTGTTGCCAACATGCCCATTGGGCCCGCTATCAACACAGGCACTGGAAACTTTGAGCTCCAGACTGGCCTAATTACGATGGTGTAGGCAAATTAGTTCGGTGGTTTGCCTAGTGAGGACGCGAATGCACACCTCTAACACTTCCTTGAGTTGTGCAACACCATCATCATAAAAGACGTTGCACCAGCAAGCATCTGACTCTATTTGTTTCCCTTCTCCCTCGCATGGAAGGCAAAATAGTGGTTTTACATGGAAAAGGAAGACGTCAACATGCGAGACAAATGTTTCGTGGCGTTCCTCACGAAGTTTTCCCCATCAGCAAAACCAATGCCCTAAGGTGGAAAATTTCAAACTTCTAGCATAATTCCATGGAATCTATCCCTGAGGCATGGGAGAGGCTGTAGTATTACATCCAGGCATGCCCGCACCACGTGACAGAGAATTTGCTCATGCTCCAAAACTTCTATGATGGGCTAATGCCCATGTCAAAGGGGCACATAGATGCCACTACTGGATCCGTGTTTCTTTCCCTCACCATCGATGAAGCTACGACTCTCATCGAGAAGATGGTGTCCAATCAAAGCTAGGGGAAGAAAGAACACAATAAAAAGGCCTGCATACCATGAAGGAGACAGTTATACTTGTCACAAAAATGAATTTGCTATTGAAGAGACTTGATGAGTGTGCCACCGACAAAGAAGCTATGAAAGGCACTGTCAAGGCCATGGACTCACAAATGATTTGCGAAGTTTGTGGTGAAGTCGGACACTCGAGGAATGATTGCCCCAAGACATGTGAAGAAGCATCGTACATCAACAACGAGTTCCGACATGGTAATAATAATCAGTCACGCTTCCAAGGAGGTAACAATAATTACAATTTGAATTTCATTTCAAATTTCAATTCATAGCAACCCTCCTTGAAGGACCTAGTGCTAGGTCAAGCTAAAATCAATGAAAATATCACTAAAAAGCTTATGTTTAATGACAAAATGCTTGAAAACATAAATACCAAAATTGAAGGTTTAACTTCTATTAGGAATCAATTGAGCTTTAACAAAATGATAGAAACTCAGTTAGCTCAGATTGCTGTTGCTATACCTATTTCTGATTCGGGAAAGATTCTGAGGCAACCTTAATCTTCTCTCGAATCTGTTAAAATGGTCTCAACAAGGTTAGGTAAGCCTCCATGTCGGGTGAACTATGATTATCTAGTGAATCCTCCATTCATTACCTAGAAAGAAGATCCTAGCCGCCCAATGATCACATGCTTAATTGGCCCAAACATATTCCACAATGCCTTCTGCGACCTTGGAGCAAGCATCAGCATCATGTCCAAGGTAATATATGATAAAATACTGGGTGGACCTTTGTCCACTTCATGCTTTCGATTGCAGATGGTGGATCAGTCCTCATAGAATCTAGAGGGAATAGCCAAGGACATCTTGGTCAACATTCAAAATAGCTACATCCCCATGGACTTCATCATGCTAGATATGGGCCACAATGAGGAAGTTCCCCTCCTCCTAGGGAGGCCATTTCTTAACACAACCAATGTCGTCATTCACATGGGATCGGGGCACGTTAGCTTCCATATTCAAGGCCAGACAATAAGATGCCCATTTAAAGGGTTTAACATACATAAACATATATTAAAACAAACTAGCCCAAGAACCAACCATGTAAAGGGATCAAATAGGTATGGCAGGTAAAAGGATCAACATTCACATCCACTTCTTCAAGCATGAGTGTACCATCGTCAAGCAAAAAGTGAAGGAAGAAGAGTCCTGCTCATTGAACTTTAAACGGTGAGCCCTTACCAAAGGTAAATCGGTAGTTATCCTTTATAATTAAATAATTGCTCAAAACTTAGAATCCTTATAATAAAACTATAGTTATGCTAAAATAGTAATAAAAAGTTGAAAATTCACCTTTCTTTACCATTAAATAAATTCTAGCTATCCTACCATGCTCTATACAAGTATGTTTCGGTTTGGGTATGATTTTTTGTGCAATCATACTTTCATAAACTTTTCAAATTAAGCATGGTGCTTAGGTTGATTAGACTACCTTGATCAAATTAAACGTCAAGTTTGATCATTGTACCAAAAACTACTAAGTATAGACATGGGTGGAATAAACAAAGGTATGGATCTAAAAATATAATAAATAAAACGAATAACTTACCTCAGAGCCATCACCAATTAAACTCAGACCATAGGCAATGAGCTAGCTTGGGGGAGGACCCCCGCAGAGGTACCTTGTATCTTTCTCGCATTTTTTTAATTTTTAGATTTATTTATTTATTTATTAGCTTTTAAAAAAATCAATTTTTAAAAATTATATGTAGACATAATATCGCCTGCAGTCCTCCGAGGGGTATCCCACAAAGGTAGATTGATCGGTAGAGGTGCGCATAATCAAGAACAAGAAGGCAACAGAGACACAAGAGTTAGACAGGGTTGGGTCGTCTGCACGATGTAATACCCTACTCCTATGGTCTGTTGGTTTGTATTGGCTATCGTATGATATTGCGTGTGTTTTGAGAGGGTCCCCTACCCGCCTTATATAGCCGGGGGGTAGGGTTACAAGTCGGTTAGATCTAGGAGATAACCAGTAAGTAATAACAGATTATAGGAATCATGGCATCAAACGTATCCTAACAGATCTCGTAGCATCTTCAGGATACCGCCCTTGATGTCTTGCGGTACACGCCGAGTAGTACCATGCACCGTAAGCCTTCATCTTGTGGGATGGACCACCCTAGTAGCGCAGCCCATATAGTCTGACATGGGTATCCAGGGTCATACCCCCCACAGCTAGTCCCCGAGCGCCTTGTATCTACTGTACAACGCCATCTTGAGCTTGTCTGTGTAGGTGTAAACAAAGTCAAGCAATCAGACTCATAGTTCGACCACCCTAATGAGTCACTGAGCAGTTGTGGACTATAACCGACCAACTTAACTGTCTGGCCAAGCATGGGTTTACTCAAGTAAGGCTTGTTAGAGGGATATATGGAGCTCAAGTTCAAAATCAAAAATTTCTTCGCAGTGAACTAAGTGTGCCCACTTAGAGTTCGACCACGAGAGAGGGAGATAGTCTTCTTCAACTTCAACAGGCATGGAGTCTTCCAGAGTAAAGAAAACACACTCACTGCAAGGTGAAGTGTGCCTACTTAGTCCTCGAGCCTGATAGTAGGTGACGTGGTCATGTGGTGCCAGGGTTCAGAAAGTAGAAGAAAGGCAGAAAACCAGCTGAGTAGGCAACCAGTCCTTGGGCTAAGCCCTAAAATGAAAAGCACACATTCACCGCAAGGTGAAGTGTGCCCACTTAGTCCCTGAGCCTGACAGTAGGTGACATGGTCACATGGTGCCAGGGTCAGAAACAACAGTAACCAGGAAAAAAAAGTCCCCAGTGTGGTGAAAAACCAAGTCATAATGATGATGTAGTCCCCAAGCCACAAGTGGAAATCTCGAATAAATCAAGAAGTGCCGATTACTGAAATCATGGAGAAAAACCAAAGTAATGACTGTATAGTAGAAATTACTGAGCCTTGATGGTATTGCGGAGTGGTCGGTGAATATTCGGTGTGTAGTACCAAATTGCGTCGAAAAATGAGCGATATGGGTCATAGTTGCACGGAAGCCTAGATAACGGCCCACCACGCCGCTTTGGGGAATTCAGAAGGGCGCAAATCAGCATGGTGCGGTTTCCCAAAAACCCTTGAATGCGAAAAGTGGGTTGGGTGTATTTATAACTACATCACCATAGTCCATGCTCCCACCTTTGCCACTCTACCACTTCATCTTCCTCCTTGCCCTCACGCTAACCCATTTGCATTCATAAGCACTCTAGATCTAAGAGATGGCGTCGAAGAGGGGAGGTGGTAATGCAAAGAAGGCGGTCGCCGGGGTGATCTATGATAAGGAATGGGTACCGTCACTCATGGGGGAGACAGAGCTCAATGAGATGGTGGAGGTAGGCATTCTTCCTGACCGTGTCACCGTCGGATGGCATCCGGTCAACAGTGAGCCCTATCCGATGCCACACACCGACAAACTTGTTGTATTCAAAGATTACTTCTGGCATGGATTAGGGCTTCCGGTACATCCTTTCTTGTAGGATCTGTTGGAGTATTGGGGAGTGAGCTTGTGTAATCTTCATCTAAACACTATTTTGCACATTTATGTGTTTATCCACTTCTGTGAGGTTTATCTTGGCATTCTTCCCCATTTCAATCTCTTCCGACACTTTTTTGGCTCAAGAAGAAAGGAGGGGGCGGTTCCAAAGTTGTCAGTGGTGTGTATCTACAGCTCCATGATGGGATGGTGGGCGAATACATTCCTATGCCGCTAAAAAACTCGCTTAAGGGGTGGAATACCAGGTGGTTTTATATGAAGCAAAGTCATCCTACCATCTGATGCGATGTCGACTAGATTCTAGAGAATCAAAGGAGCTAGTCGGAGAAACCAACCAGTGCCAATATGGAATAGGTGAAGGAGCTCCTCGAGCTAATAGGGGGCATGAAGATGAGCGGAGTGGTGGTGGCGGTGAACTTCATACTACGCTGCGCCCAGCCCTACAAGGAGAGGGCCCATGTGGGCTTTGACTTCAAAGGAGATACCGATGGCACTCGGGAGAGGATAGAGAAACTAGCGAAGGAGGCTGTGCTGCACTGGACCGCTGAACTATTCATTCCCAATGTGTCGTACACCATACCAAGGCAGCCAAAACCCTTCAACTGTAGGAACCCACCTCCTCAGGTAAAAATCTCGACTATTGTTCCTAGTGCTTTTTATCCCATGCTGGTGCTGAATAGTGAACTAATTCATTTATGGAAAGATCCATTGGCAGGAACAGGCAGCGTACTTCTTGGGCATGCCGAGGAGCGATTGGCCAAAGGCAATGGATGCTAGGCCGACCACTTAACCGGAGGAAGGTGCCATCAGCACCTCATCCTTATCCAGAGGCGAAGGTGCTGGTCGGAAGGTGAGTCCCCCCTAGTATCGGAGAAAGTTCATGGGGAAAAGGTGCGGCGAAAGATGAGTCGGCCTAAAAGAAGAGAAGAACGGTGGATGTAGCTCCCTGTAAGCCAATCGGCATCTCACTTGGTGATGATCAGACTGCTCAGACACAGAGTGCGGTGATGTTCGGGGTGTCAGATGATGATGGGGCTCTAGTAGCTCCCCCTCTGAGCACCAAAATGTCGTTGCGCAACACACGTGTGGAGGTGTAATCGAAGGGAGGGGAAGGAGTCCTTGAGCAGTAGTAGGAGGAGACATCGACAGTGGGGGCCACAAGACCTCTAGCCCAATACTTGCGAGTTGACCCCAGAGCAGTTCCTGGGTGCTCGGGGAGGTAGCACTAGTTCAGTACCATTTATCAGGAAGCTAATGTGTAAGTATTTTTGCATTGGATCGGTAGCTATCCGATTTTCATAATTACGGTGATTGATGAGCTAATCTGATGCAAAACGGGGCGCATTGAGGATCTAAATCCTTCAGGCTAGACTGGTGAGCAGCCAGGGGCTGGTCTTAGGGTGGAGACATTATGGACGGACTCTATCCCAGAGTCCTCGGGCGCTCGTCTGTTTGTGAAGGATTCGACCACCACTGTTGATGGAGTTGGAGGTGGAGAGCATTTGGCGACAACAGCGGGTGATTTGATGGAGACACTAGGAGCAACAGTGAGAGCCATCGAGTCTTTGAGGGCAAAACCAGGAGCTACCAATATCAGGCCAAAATCTAGGGCGCAGAGGCCGACAGTGTTAGAGGAGCAAGCAATGCGCCCTGAGATGCTGCAGGGCATGGTCCGAAGCTCTATGCGGCCACCGAGCCCCTAGGGAGTGCCACTGGCTATGGAGGAAGAGGACAAGGTCGAGGAGATTGAGCGTGAAGGATCACGAGCTCAAACCGTTCACATCTTCCACAAGCGAGGGGAGGAGATTATGGTCGTAGAAGAGGAGGACACCACCAGGGAGGTGAAGAGGCTATGGTCCACCCTTTCCATAGCTATGAAGCAAATTGAGGTTAGTATTGCGTCAACTGTGTCCGTCTTTGGTGTTGGAAACTATGGTCCTCTATAGTCTTGGTGCTTTGTAGGGCATAGTGCGAACTGCCGTACAATGGCAATAGTTGATCAAAAGGATGGAGCCCTCACCGAGGAGAACGAGAAGCTAAAGGAGGCAATGAAACTAATGGTGAAGAACATCCAGAGGGCCCAGTGCGAAAGGGATCTTGCTAAATCAAACACCAAGGACCTAGAGTACCAAAAGGGCATCTTATCTGAGCAGTTGAAGACCATCTCTGAGCAGCTGGAGTGCACCTTCAAGCAGCTAAAAAGCGTCTTCGAGTAGCTAGGGCGCACCTCCGAGTAGCTGAAAAGCGTCTCTAAATAGAAGAAAGGTACTGCAGATCGGTGAATTTGTTCTGTATTGCCGAATGGTCTTGATGTTGCTGTTGACTATTACATTTGTAGAGCAAGATGCAGAGCTTGGCCAGTTGTGTCCAGTCATCAGTCACCTCCAAGAGGAGAAGGAGAAGGCGTCTGGGCGAGTGGAGAAACTAGTTGAGGATCTAGAAGGTGAGTAGTTCGTTGTCAGAGTTATTGCTGAAATGATTTCTTCGTTTGATGAATCTCTTTGGTTTCTACATAATACCATCAAAGAACCAAGGCATAGTTCAATGTGCTGGAGCTGGAGGCGAAAATCTAGAGGGGAAAACTTGACACCGTGGTGGCTAAAGTCTGGCCAATGCTCGACTGTATCGACATGGAGGTAGCTCTTGCTCGTATTCTTGATGCCAGCGTACTTCCTCTTCATGCCGAGAGAAACGACACCCATCATTATGATGTCATGCATCCCAAAGATTGTTGATGTGTGCTTGGACATCTTAGTCAACCTCTTGGTCAAGTTGGTGAGGGTAGTTGATATGGTTCCCCCTAGCTCCAACCTAGAGGGGTTATCCATCATCATGATGTTTATCAACGAAACGGCTTCTGCTAGGGCAGCGATTGGATCTTGGCATGGTAGATCGGTGATTCAAGCTTGTTGAGTAGGAAGGTCCCTGACCCTGGTGGATCTCATTGACCTGGCAGTGCATAGCTTTAAGCATTATGGCAACCTTGGCGACCTCTGGCATTTGCTCGAGTCGAGCAAGATCATTGGCGGCCACTGCCAAGTTGGCGCTTGGGGTCTTGTAGACATCATGGTCATCAACATGGATGAATTCATCGTAAAGGTTGCAGCAGAGTGGGCATGGCCTCCCATGTGAGTCAAGTTGTTCTCCATTGCGAGCAGCCTCAGCTAGCACAATGATGGCCTCTTTCACTCAGTGCTGCGCACGGTTGGCGTTTCTATTGACACGAGCTACGTGGTCCACATCGATTTCTCCATCCCACGGAGGCCTATCGACGCTGACATTAAAAATCCCACCTCCACGGAAGCGTGGTAAAGGAGGTTGGACGGTGGCGGTTTTGGCGATAGTCTCCATAGAGCCCTAGGACTCCGAGTCTGGATTTTCCTCTAGGATGGTGTGGAGGGATGCTTCAGGACATCGGCCGATTTGCAGCATATTGACAGTCGGCGAGAGTTGGTCAATGATTGGGTCGGTGAGAGGATAGATATCTCCCACTTGGTTGGTGAATTTGCCCCTTAGGGCATCATGATGGATGGTGGCCATATCCCCTAGAGTTTCCTGATCGGCCTTCGATAGATCAGAATCGGAGGGTGGTTGGCGTAGAACCAGAGTGGTCAGAGCTGATTCTATGATGTTTAGGCAGTCGGTGAGCTTCTGGCCAACCTGATTGATGGATGCGATCAGATCATCATTGTCGATCTGCTTCCTTGGTTAGCATGGGAGCAAGTGGCGAGTTGTTGGTGAAGACGACCTTGGAGGCAGTTCTGAGATCGGATCTATAGTTGCAAGTGTTGGCATGGTCGGTGTAGAATTGATCTGCACCGGCTCGATGATCTCTGCGTCTCCGTTAGCATTGATGACCCAGGAGATTGATCCAACCGTAAAGATTTGGCCAGGCTTTAGAGAGGACAAAGAGCCTACAAAATGTACCATCTTGTTCGTCATGGAAACAACACGCACACCCCTACCTTGTGCTCCAACTGTCAACAGAATATCATCGGTAGTCCTCCGAGGGGTATCCCATGAAGGTAGATTGATCGGTAGAGGTGCGCGTAATCAAGAACAAGGAGGCAACAGAGGCACAAGAGTTAGACAGGTTCGGGCCATCTGCACGATGTAATACCCTACTCCTATGGTCTGTTGGTTTGTATTGGCTATCGTATGATATTGTGTATGTTTTGAGGGGTCCCCTACCCACCTTATGTAGCTAGGGGGCAGGGTTCCAAGTCGGTTAGATCTAGGAGATAACCGGTAAGTAATAACAGATTACAGAAATCATAGGATTGAACGTATCCTAACAGATCTCATAGCATCTTCAGGATATCGCCCTTGATGTCTTGCGGTACATGCCGAGGAGTACCATGCACCGTAAGCCTTCGTCTTATGGGCTGGACCACCCCTAGCAGCGTAGCCCATGTAGTCTGCTGTTGGTATCCTTGATCGTACCCCCCACAATACCAAAAAAATGAAATATGATAAAAATACCAAAAAAATGAATTCCACTCTCATACATGTTTTAAGAATGTTTAGTTTCTCCTAAGTTGAAATGATAAATAGTTGCCCTATCTATAATTCATCTGTGCCTAGGCTGTAACTTAGTTTTCCCCAAGATTTAGGTTTGTTGGCTAAAAAATGTCTCATCCTGAAAACTTGAAAACTTGTGGGTTGCAAACGCATGGTCCTTTTCTAAGTTGTTGCTAGTCATGATATGGTACAAATAGAATTTGCTATGATTTTGTTCTAAGAGAGACTAGACATCCAAAGTTTTCAATTTCAAAAATGCTAAAATTCAAAGTTCCTCAATGATTATGAATGCCTACCAAGGCCATATGACATAATATTCACATACAAAACCTTAGTCATTTGCTACTTATTGTTGCATTGAGCTTTGTCAAATTGTTTGTGACCCTTGTTGAGATTCTCGTCATGCGCCCATGATCAAGACACACGTACACCCATAAATAAACTGATAACTCTTACACTGAGAGTTACATAAAAACATGCTTATTCCGTCCACCAAATAATTACTCCATTCATCTATCATGAGTCTCTCTTCCTAAAAAGTTTCATATGCCAAAAAGAAAAGTGTGGGCTATGCTAGAAAGCATGAGAGAAAAAAATGCATGCCAAAGAGCATGAAGAAAAGAAAAGAAAAGAAAGAAGGAAATAAATATAGCCCATACGTTCGAATAAAAGGCATTCATCCAAAAAGAGAGAGAGATTCATGATTCAAAGGAGTAAAAAAATATTTTAGAATTAGGAAGTTATAAAAATTCTATACACTTGCGTGTCTTGATCAAAGTGTATGACTTGCATCTCCTTGTGGTCCGATTTTTGACTTAGCAAAATATATGATGCAAGTATTCCTCAATTTCATACCTACCCAAAACTCCAAAAAAAGGCTTTAGTGGTAGGATGAAAAGAAGGAAAATATCAAATGCCTTGGTGAGGTTTCATACACATTGAGCGATCAAGAGAATCATTTGAGAAACTTACTTTTATTTTGCAATAATCATAAAACCTCTAGATAGACAGTTGTTCAAGGAATAAATGATTGGTGATTCTATTATAACCATTCTATCTTGCAACCGCCCAAGAACTTGGAAAAGCTAGACGCCCCACAGGGATCAAGATAAAGGGTGGATAAAAATGCCAACTTATTTGAATTGTGGAAGAATACTTTGTTATAGGCATGTCACTTAAGAATTATATTCGGGATAGTAGCAACTCCTGATCAACAACCAATGACTTACCTATTTGCTCGGGATGAGCAAAGGTTAAGCTTAGGGGAATTTGTTGGCGGTCCTTAATGACCATATCCAACCACCAATTTAAGTCCAAAATAGGAGGAATTAAGCAAATGCATCCTTAATCAAAGTTATAGAGCTATCAAAAGTGAAGATCTTTTGTATAGGCGCCTAGATCCGAATCTGTCCTGAATATACCAAAAATGGGAGCCGAAGTTGAGCTCATGCATGCCCACCATGTCCTTGATGAAATGCGGACGTGGCCGCTTTTTCCTATGCCCTGGTCTCCACACAGCCCTGCTCCTCTATGCCATGTTGGCCACCTTCGCGCGAGCCATGCTCACAGCCACGCCCTCCATCCCTAGAGCAGAGCACGTGTGCTCGTCCTCCATCTCCTCCTCACCTCCACTAGTGCATGGACACCAAGCATCACCATGGTCATGGCCACCATGGCCACTTGTCGGTCTCCATGCCACCGCTGCGTTCCCCACCTTCGAGCTCCCTCACGCCCCACCAACAAGCGCAGCACCTCCACCATAGCGCGTCGCCCCGAGGTGCCCCTTTTTCTAGCCTCATCCCCACTGTAGGCGACAGTCGTTGGAGCTGTGCCTCTATGCACTACGCACGCATGTGGCTGAGCCACCTTGGCTCGCCTCTGGCAGAGTAGGCACTTGCCGTGGGTACAACCGAGCACCTCCTCTGCTCCCGCTCATCGCTAGTTGCCGGTGAGGCCCTCCACCGGCTGGGAGTTGAGCCGCCGTCGACCTCCTCTGCTCCAACTCGCGTCGGGGACCTCATGCTCAAAAAAGAAGAAAGGGAAGGGCCTAACTACAAAGCTATAGACTTAGATGAATAGTGTGCTATAGGGTTTCTCTTTTTCTTTTTCAAGAAACTAGCTGAAACATTGAAAAAATCATAGTAAATCATAGAAAAATTATAAAATAGCAAATGAAAATGTTTTGGAATCCTTGTGAATGTAGAGTCAAAATATGACATTCTTTAGTAGAAAGTTTTTGCTATAAAATTTCATCTATGTTAATTAGGGTTTTCTATGGCCAAATTAATATCTATAGTTGTGGTGCTCCAAATGATGTAAAATTTTTATGGCAAGCTACTGATGCTATATGTGTGTTGTGTTAAAAATTTTAGGTTCATTGGATGCAGTATGATTGATTTATTGATTTAACTTGTTTAGTGCTTGATAAATGGTTTTAAATAAGTTATAACTTTTATGAAGGTGTAAAAATGGAAAATGTTGTGCTACCATAATAACATATAATATGGCTGTAACAGAACCGACCAATTTATAAGAGCACAAGTACAAAAGCAATCACTGGAGTGATCAAACTGTCATACTTGAACCCATATAAACCTGGTAGTCAACTGAATCCACGAAGGATTTCAAACCAACTTGTATACAACCAAGATCACAGTAATTCAACATAACAAGCCACATGTTACATCCATTTCACAAGTAGTTCATAAGTACTACATACATCAGAGTACACATAGTTATTACAAAACGAGTTCACAAATAGCGGAAGCAAAGTAGTTTAACACCATCACACACACTTAGTTCAAATACAAGCCAGTTCCAAAGTCATCTCCAGCAAAAGCAGTAAGATAAGATAATATAGATGATCATGCCCATGATCTAGTCTTCATCCCCTGTAGGGTGGAGACAATACTTGCAGTAGCCGTTATAGAGCACGTCATCTGCAACAAGGGGGAAATAAACCCTGAGTATGAGAAGGTACTCAGCTAGACTTACCCGTCGTAAACCAGAAATAAATGACACCAAGGATTATGCAAGGCTTTATCGGTGGATCTAGCTTGACAACCATTTTGCATAAAAGCTTTAGTGATATGAGAACATAATTTGATTTATGAGTAAGCAGCAATTTAACACTATTAACCTATCAACTAGATTAGCACCTGTACTAGAGCAAGCAATTGATTAACTCCAAACATTAGTAACCATATCCGGTATAATGTTGTATCATCATCATCATCGATTTAACCATCAAGTTCAATTAAGTGCATCTACGTTGCTGCTGCTCAGTCAAGTTCTCACTATCCGGGAGAGACAGCGATTCGAATCGATTCCTATCTAGCTAGAGGGGTATTCCTAACACAAACCTAGGCATACCTCGCGAAGGCAGCCTTAGGTCACCTTTGGTACATCTCAGGAATCGCGGCTCCGAGCAGCGCCGCACCCTCAGGGAGTCCACTTTGCCAGGTGGTCAATCTCACCAAGGACTTACACCAATAGCTCCCCGCACATCCTTACTACTGCCAGGGTGCGCACTTTCACTCCTCGGTCTTCCGGCCTGAGTTGAGCTACTCGGCTTCGCGGTCGGAACGAGTTATCCGGCCAACTAAGTGATAGGCATGCGTTCAACATGACATGAGGACGTACAGCGAATCGGTCCTTAACCGACATAGATGGGGATAGATCCACACCCAAGACCTCCTTGCCTTGTTGCTTCTCTATCGACCTCCCGCCCGGTCACAATTCATTATTAACACATGGTTATTCTCCATGATAGCAATTATAGCCAACCGTGACCAGACATTTTCCTAATATGCAAGTGATAGGAAATCACCTGACTCTTACCGGTCTAAGCATGGCTAAGCTTTGATTCACTCCTGGACCTAATTAGGATTCAGGGTACGTATACTGGCCAAGGAATAGATATATATGCAAGAAGTGTTCGCATCCAATTCCTATCACTTAATGCATCAATAACTAAAGATACTCAAAGTAACCATTTTAAAACATAGGAGACTTAGAATGCTCTGGGGCTTGCCTTTCAGAAAAGATGAAGGTTGGTGATCGGGGCACTCAAGAACTTCTTCGTTGACTCCTTCGGGGGGCTGCACCTCCTGCTCCTGAGCTTGCTGCTGCTCCTCCAGAAGTACTGGCTCGAATTCTAGAAGCGTAACTCCCTCCGGAACACCTATTGCATGCCGATGCACAAGATAAATATCATGGATGCATAAGGAATGACATGATGCTCATGATGAATGAATCACAGTAAGTGTTTAATGAAACATCACTGGACACTCGTTTACCGATTAAGAATAGCTCTATTCAAATCACTTTAAAACATGTATCTAATCTTAACTTGAAGAACAAGATCAACTTACCTAACTTGCATAACCTAAGGTAAAGATGCTCATCTTTAGTTAAAGGCCTAACACCTAAGAACATTACCATAAACTTAGAAATAGTAAAGGTATACATAATTTAACATTTAAAGCTTCGTATGCATACAAGTAGTCCCTTAATTCAATCATAACCAGAGTTCTACAATTCCAAATGACTTGTATGAGGACATTCTGGAAAGCTTATGAAATTCTCTACAAAACAATTGTAAACATCATAGCATGATACTTACGTTAACTAAATCAAATTCTAGTAAACCTAGAATTTGTCCAGAACGGCAGGGTTACTAACTTAATTATTTAATGACGATGCAAAAGCCTAATTTGACCAAACCAAGCTTACCAACTTGTTGCACATACCAGAGGAACACTAGAAAGTATAGTGCTAACTTCTAAATAAATTATTTAATATCCTTTTCCAATTTATTTAGTTAATTAGGTGATTAAAGCAATATATAGTAAAACTATTCATAAAAATCTACAAAAATTACAGTAGCTATCTCATGCTTCACATAGACTACCATTAAAATTTTAAAGCCATTGAGCAAGCAGAACTTGCTGTATCCAAAATAACAAGTGGTATGTCCATTTTTTAGCATAATTAGGAAACCCTAATGAAAAGTGTCAAGCAACAGATTTCACATTTTTCCTAGCATCATTCTAGCATAAGAACCTTACTCACCAAATTTTACCTACACTAGATCTATAGAAAAATTATGAAAATTCACACAAGATCCATCCATTGATAAAAAGGAATTCTATAACTCAAAAACTATACATGCACTAGCTCTGAAATTTTAACCAGAGATTCTACTAAGCAATAATAGATTACCCATAAAATTTCATCATTTTTGGACCACAGAAACGTAAGATAAAATTCAAACAAGTTTGCATGTATCCAAAAACACATTTCAAAGCCCTATTTAATTTATCCAGAATTTCTAAAACATGTGCTCATATAATATTTTTATTAAATACTAGACAATACTAGGAACTCAACAAAATTAGAACCATAACATTTGGATCTATATACTAGGAAATACATATTTCTGAATACCAACACAAATCTGTGAAATAATAAAGCAAAACAAAATAAGGAAACAAATCACAGCCACAGTTGGGCCGGCCCGAGGAAATGGCGGCCCGCGAGCAACGCTGGCACGGCCCAGACAATGGCGCAGCCCACGCTGGGCTCCCGCCTCAGCCACGGCGACTGACGAGAGGGGCCCGCGTGCCAGTGAGAGAAAATAGGGGAGCGGACGAAGACGACGGTGCAACTCACCGCCGGTGGCTTCTCCGGCGAAGGCAACGGTGCTACGGTGCTCACTACAACAATGCGCATCTAGCCGTGTCCTTGATTGATGCTTTTGGCGCGGCTACAGGGTCGGCGACGAGCAATGGCGGCGCACGGCCACGGTAGGGCCGACTCCAGCGAGCTGACGGCGTCGCAGTCCCTAACGGTGACCCTACGAGCTTCCTTAGTGCTCCTTAGACCTAGCGCAAGGCAGAGGAGGGGATGGGAGGACGCAAGGAGAGCTGGCCGCATGGAGCACTAACTTCGGCGAGGTCCGACAAGGCGGTGGTGGGGAAAATCGGCGATTTCGTCCTTACCCAGGCGAAATTGGCTCGACGGTGGGGTGGAGGCGGTAGAGAAGACTACGGTGAGGCTCTGAGTGGGCTGGGCGACGCGTTTTTGCCAAGATGCAGGAGCTAGGCAAGGGCGAAGGTCCGCGCGGCAATGGCGGATGGCTTCGGTGCTGCGCTGTGGGAGGCGAAGAAATGCAAACTGGGGCGGGCGACTCGGTCGGGTAGGCGCGGGGTGGCTTCAAGACGCGGCTGGCCGTGCCAGGGCATCCACGGCGTGTGGCCTGCGTGAGTAGAAGGCCGGCAATAGGTGGCGCCATGTGGCCAGTGAACTCTAAACTGGTCGGCCACGACGTTACTAAACGTTTTCTGAAAACGGTGATTTAGAGCGCGATGGTGATGACTGACAGCACGTAATCGATGCGTCAACACAGCTAATCCATCAATCTATAGCAAAAACAGTATACATGAAAATTGTAGATGTACCATCCCTCTACAATTTCTATTCAAGGACCATGCCCTAAATCGCCATGGATCAGCAGTTACATGAAACCAAAGTGAGCTTGATGCAACTGAAAATGCAGTTTAAGACTTAGACAAATTTTTCAGTGAAATCAGCATGTAAATCTGACTTGTGGGCCATGTTTGACCATGCTCCACACATTTTCATGAGTTGGCCATAAAACAACTTTTGTTCCTTAATAAATTAGCTACAACTTTTGTAAAGAGTGTAAAGCCATGCAAGGTTTCTAATTTGGTCTTTTGAATTAGTCAAATAGTGACACTCCAAGGGTCAATTCTAGTCAAACCTTCACTTGAGGGCATTTTGGTCATTTTGATCTACATGAACAATGTTCCAACAAGTAACCTAAATGTAGTTAAGGTGTAATAGACCATGATCAACCACTTTACGAAATTGTTATACCACTTCTAAAGATCACATGTGATAAAGCAACTAAAACAAGCAATTCACTCATATGTTGCATGACTTTGTTGTTATTCTATACTTGTCACATTACTACCATGTTGCCATGTTTCAAAGTATGAGAATTTCATGTTACATTCACATGTTACACTACCACCATTCATAAGCAATAAAGTACGAACAAACAGAATATGTGAATGTTGCATATGCATGTTTTAGTGACAAATGGCATGATGACATAAATGATGCATATGTTTATGAAATGACATGCAATTATGTGGAAGCCAAACACCTAGGGTGTTACAGCCCTCCCCCCTTATAAAAATCTTGCCCCGAGATTTGAAAAGCGTA